>NC_061863.1:55367726-56730226 GCF_907164915.1 Impatiens glandulifera
ACCTTTCGGGTTTATTTGAAAAGGAAAAACGAGAGTTATATGGAAAGCTTTCGGTTTTTCTTGAAAGGGAAAATTTGAAAGTTCTTCATATAACTCTCGGGTTTATTTGAAAAGGAAAAACCGAGAGTTGTATGGAAATCTTTCGGTTTTTCTTGAAAGGAAAAAACCGAAAGTTTTTAATATAACTCATGGGTTTATTTGAAAAGGAAAAACCGAGAGTTGTATTGGAAAGTTTTCGGTTTTCCTTGAAAAAAACCCGAGAGATTTCCATATACCTCTCAGGTTTTTTTGAAAAGGAAAATCGAAAGTTAATTGGAAAACTTTTAGTTTTTCTTCAGAGGGAAAAACCGAAAGTTAATTGGAAATCTCTCGGTTTTACTCTATGAAGAAAAAATCGAAAGCTTTTCAATTAACTTTCGGTTTTTCTCTCAGTTATCTAAATCGAAAACTCTACGATATCTCTCGATAAACGCCCAATTATATTTACCGAAAGTGTCAATACCGAGGAATGGTGAGAGTCACCCAAACTTTCGGTATTAGGTCTGTACCGAAAGATATAGGGTCATTACCGAGAGTTTACTCTCGATTTTGACCCCTTTTTCACTAATGAATACAGTTCTGAAATCGTGATATACCGTTAAATTTGGTATAATCCACATGTTATTTATATCATACCGAGATTTCGGTATACTAAAATAATAATATATTTTTTTCTAAACCAAAATTTTCGATATGAATACAAATTACCAGCCCATTCTATGTATTGATTTATTCCATCCTCACATAACTAACACTGACTTTTTTTATTATTATCAAATATAATTTGTGACAAATAATTACTTGAAATTCCTTTAATTGGCATGCGTCACTCTTGCAAATAAATTGTTGTAATTAGGTTGAATAGTAAAATATATAATAATGAATTTAAAAGAAAAAAAATAAAAATGTTGAAATAGACTGGCTAAGACAATTATAATTCATTTATGTTCTCAAATAACATTATTTTCTCCAATATATGTTTAGTTTATCTAATAACCTAAATAATTCCCTTTTTTATTAAATAAAATTATATTGACAAATAATTACTTGTAATTGATTTGCTTAGACAATTGCAAAGTGGATAAGCTACAAATATAAATAAATGCAGTTCAGATCTTCTGCTACCGATTGCCGTGTTCCCCTGTGGCGCACCAATCAGATTGCAGCATTATTAATTTAATAATAAATCAATCTGGGCAGGAGACGGAGGGAGGGAGAATCCGGAATCCGGGTTTAGGCCCGGGTTCACACAAGACGCCGTTAACGGAAGCGCCCGTTAACGCCAGGAAATAATATAATATTCAGATAATACCCAGATAAGATATCTTCGCTCCGGGCAACGTGTCCCAGGGAAGGGTGAGATGCGATTGGAGCGAAGATCTACACGCCCTTTGAAATGACCCTCATGTAAACCCCCCACACCCACCCATGAGAAGAACGCCTGCCGTTCATGAAAATACACTTAGACGTCCATGTAAAGACCGAATTGACAGTCATATTATATTTACGTTTTTTAAATATTAATTTAATTTATTAAATAACACAGGCAGCGATATAATATTCGCTTCAAGTAATTCAATCGGTTATTTTCTTGGATTTTTTTTTTATTTTTTTTATTTCATTTTTTTTTGCCTCGAGACTCTCTGGAGCGAAGATATATTTGCTTCAATTCATTCTAATAAAAACCTCATGTAAAACCCCCCTACCCACCCATGAGAAGACCGCTTGACTACCATGTAAAGACACTTACCCGTCTATGTGAAGACCAAAATTACATGGATTTTATATTTCCGTTTATTAAATATTAATTCAATTAATTGAAGATGACATGCAGCAACCGAACAAATCTTCGCCTCAATTACCGGCTAGGTTTTTTTCATATTTTTTTTTTATTTATTTTTTTTGCCTGGAGACTCTCTGGAGCGAAGATATATTTGCTTCAATTCATTCTAATAAAAACCTCATGTAAAACCCACCTACCCACCCATGAGAAGACCGCTTGACTACCATGTAAAGACACTTACCCGTCTATGTGAAGACCAAAATTACATGGATTTTATATTTCCGTTTATTAAATATTAATTCAATTAATTGAAGATGACATGCAGCAACCGAACAAATCTTCGCCTCAATTACCGGCTAGGTTTTTTTTCATATTTTTTTTTTATTTTTTTTTTTTTGCCTGGAGACTCTCTGGAGCGAAGATATATTTGCTTCAATTCATTCTAATAAAAACCTCATGTAAAACCCCCCTACCCACCCATGAGAAGACCGCTTGACTACCATGTAAAGACACTTACCCGTTTATGTGAAGACCAAAATTACATGGATTTTATATTTCCGTTTATTAAATATTAATTCAATTAATTGAAGATGACATGCAGCAACCGAACAAATCTTCGCCTCAATTACCGGCTATTTTTGTTTTCCTATTTTTTTTTTATTTCTTTTTTTTTGCCTGAAGACTCTCTGGAGCGAAGATATATTTGCTTCAATTAATTCATTACTTTTTTTTCTTTATTTCAATTTTTTCGCTGGAAAAGAACATTTGTTCGCCTAGACCATGTTCCATGTAAAATGGATTGAATAGTCGCTTCTCGAGAGAACACTTATTCGCCCCCAGTCCCTGTGTCATGTTACATGGAATGAATAGTCTCTTTTCAAAAGAAGACATGTTCGCCCCGGTTACATGAATATATATACCCCCTAATATGATTATTTTATTATCATTTCCGCCCGATTCATCTCTCTCTCTTCCTGCCTCCTTTTCACGGCGATTCGTAACCGGCTCCCCGTCGACCGAACCTGAATCCACATCTTCACGACTCCACAATGGTACGTATTCCTGACTAGTAGCTTTTAATATTTAGGATTATGGAACTACTACACTAGATTCTGTTATGTGATGTTGTTGTCTCTTTAATCTTTAGGAAACCCTACTCTCAAAATGTTACCTTGACTGTAAATCAATGTTATTTAGGAAAACTTACCTAGTGTTGTGTTTTGTGATATTATTTCCCTGAAACCCTAGTACATACTCACAAAGACCGTTTTTTTTTTTCATGCACGTGCAGGCTGCCTCAGCATCCGTCCAAAACTTTGGCAAAGATTGGATTTTATGCCCAAATCAATTAACAAGTGAAGAGATAGTACTCTTCGTTACATTTCTCCCTTTTTTTTCCATATTGTTTAAGTTTTCATCCTGTTTAACTGAAATATTTATGATTGTTCTTAAACAGCACTTGATGCAACAATATGCTAACACATGTGGTGCCACGGTGTCAATGAGGTGGCGAGACGATGTTACCCACGTCATAGCATCCACCGATTCTAATGGTGGATGCGGTCGCACTATCAAAGTATTGAAGGGCATATTGAACGGGAGTTGGATCCTTACCATTGATTGTGAGACTCTGTTATTCTTAACCCTTTACTATTAACTCAATATTCATTTTCACATATATGAAACTAAAAACACCTATTGCTTTTATACAGGGATAAAATCATCAATCAGATTTAACTGTTACGTGGACGAGGAACCATACGAGGTGCAGCGAGATAATCATGGGACTGTGGGCGGTCCAAGAGCTGGCAGAATGCGGTATTTGAACAATGTAAGTTTTGTCTTATTCCCTCCTCCATATGATATTCAATTGTCCATCATTATTAATAATGTATTGTATTTTCTTTCAGCTGCCCAAACTCTTCGACAGTTACACCTTCATATTTGCAGGGGAATTCATCCCGGCTTACAAACTTGATCTTATGGGGTTTGTAATTGCTGGAGGAGGTACAACTAAAGAAATGGAGAATCCATTTGTCGAGCCCGAGGACGACAACACTATAGTTGTATACGACAAGTCTAGGCACGATGTTAATGAACTTGTTTGGGTATTTGAGGCAGAGAATCCTCTGAAGACATATTTGGATATGTTTGGTGTTCCTCACACAAGCTTGCTAGAATCCATTGCTGCTTGTGATTTGCAGCCTTTGTTTTTGTAATAGACATGTGTTGGTTTAATTTGTTACTTAATATTTGAATATTTTGCATTCTTGAAAATTCAATGTCATATTTGATTTCAGAATTATGTTTTTTGTTCTTCGAATTGTTTTTTTTTAAACATCAGCCTTATATTTAACTAAATCTTGAAACATTAACAAATACTGTATAACTTGAAGTATAAATTTGATAAATAATTAATATTTTTTAAAACTACTGTCAAAATAATATTTGTAAAACAATTGTCAAAACAATAATGTGAAGAAATCTTCGCTTACTGATTGATTGATTGATTTATTAATTTAATTTCATAATAATTTTTGTCATTTAATTATTGAAATGAAATAATTTTTTTAACAAGTCACCTCACCGCCACCTAACACCTGCCACCTTTTCATTAAATGCTGCATGCAGCAAGCCATGCTGCTAAGCTAGACAACTTTGTACTCTTCTCTCTCTCTACTGTACGACCATTTCTTCGCCGGAGTTATACTACATTGTCTACCATCGACCTCTCCTTCGCCGGAGACTTCATTATAATATCAATCCGTCTTCCTAAATTATAAAATGGTTTGTTTTTGAATGTCATCTATACCTCCTTTACTTTTCTTCCCAACCTTTTCTATGTTTTTTGAATCATCGACATGAAAAGGTCATGTTCTTTTTGATTATCAGGAAGGAATACGTATCAGCGAGAATGATATGGACGAGAATGATATTATTGATTTAAGGTAACATTTTTTAACTTCTCCAATTTTTGTAGTGCACATGTAAGCGAAGATCTCTTCACTACTACATTATGAGATAATATCTTATGAAGCGAAACTATATTCGCCTAATATTACATTCTTCATACTGTTGAAGTGAAGCATTCTTCGCTTATATTGTTTTCATTTTCCAATAATCTACAAACCTTTATTTTCCACTTGTTCAAACTGAACAGCGAATCTGCTACTTGTCGTCGTCAATTGAATTTCGATGGAAACGGCCAACCTTTGGAGGACATCGAATCCAACTTAATTCCACTTTTAGGTAGAGAATTTGAGAGTGAAGAAGAAGGCTACGTATTCTACTTAGCATACGCTAAACTAATAGGATTTGGTATAAGGCGCAGTTCAAAACATGTAGACAAGGAGGGTAAAATACTGGATAGAGTCTTTTGTTGTAGTGCACAGGGTGAACGGGGAAAGGACAAACGTGATGTGTATGTGAAACGTAGACGTTCTGTGACTCGGTTCTGTTGTGAAGCGAAATTGAGGATAAAGCGTGCAGACAATGGAAAGTTCCAAGTGGTAAATTTTATTAGTGATCATAGTCATCCTCTTGCAAGTCCAAAGAAAACTCACCTGTATAGATGCCATAGGAATATTTCTGCAGTTGCAGGCTTACATATCGAGATGGCCACTAACGTGGGAATTCCTCCTAAGTCATCACATGCTCTAATGTCTAAACAAATCGGTGGAAGGGAGAATCTAGGTTTTCTTCCTGAGGATTACAAAAATTACATGCGCACGAAAAGAACCAGAGAGTGTAATTTTGGGGAAACAGGGGGTGTATTAGAGTATTTGCAGAACAAACAATCCAATGATCCTGGTTTTTATAATGCTTTTCAACTTGATGCGGACGATTTGATAACGAATATTTTTTGGTGTGATTCCAACATGCGGTCCGATTATTCATACTTCGGAGACGTGGTCAGTTTTGACACCACATACAAGAAGAATAATGAAGGTCGTCCAGTTGCGCTTTTTGTAGGTGTCAATCATCACAAACAATCAATTCTTTTTGGAGCAGCTCTATTATACGATGAAACTGCGATGACTTTTGATTGGTTGTTTGAGACTTTCACCAAAGCTATGCATGGGAAAAAACCAAAAACCATTCTTACAGATCAAGACGCGGCCATGGCTAAGGCCTTGGCGTCTCAATGGCCCGAAACAAATCATCGTCTCTGTATTTGGCACATATTTCAAAATGCAGCCATACATCTTAGCTCGGTGTTCCATAATTTCAGAGATTTTTCTAAGGATTTTTCTTCGTGTATATATGATTTTGAAGAAGAGATAGAGTTTGTTGAAGCTTGGAATCAAATGTTGACAAACTACGGGCTTGAAAACAACGATTGGTTGAAACGCATGTTTAGCATCAGGCGAAAGTGGGCATTAGTGTATGGACGACAAATGTTTTGTGCTGATATGACGACAACACAGAGAAGTGAGAGTATGAACAGTATGTTGAAAAGGTACTGCTCCTACAAACACAAGTTTTTAGAATTTTTCAAACACTTTGAAAGACTACTTGATGAAAGAAGATATGATGTGTTGAAGGCTGATTTCAAATCAATTACCAGCCAACCAAGTCTTAACTATCCAGTTTTGATCTTAAAGGATGCCTGCAAAGTTTACACCCCAGAGGTCTTTAAGTGCTTTGAACAACAATGGTTTATGTCTCATGATTGTGGTGTTGAAATGTTAGAGGATGTTGACACACACAGAAAATACAAGGTAACACCCCACACTAGGAGATGCTCTCATACAGTTACAGTTCATAAGAATGACGATAAGAATATCGAGTGTAGCTGCTGTAAATTTGAATTTGGAGGGATTTTGTGTGCTCACATCCTAAAGATTTTCACAACGATTGACGTGTTGAAGATTCCTCCGGCGTTGATATTGAAGAGGTGGACAAGAACAGCCAAAGATGGAATATTTGGAACTGATCCAACCGTGGACAGTACTAATGTTGATCCGAGTGAGCTTCATAACATAAGATACAGAGATTTGTGTGGGTTGTCCATGCATTTATTTAACAAGGCAGCCGAAAGAGATGACACTTACAATCATGTCAAAGAAATCATGCTGAGCCAGTGCACGTTTGTGGATAAAAAATTGCAGGAGAGTTTAAATATGCAAACTCCACCAACCGGTTTATCACGTTCGGCCGAGGGTGCCCCTGTGCAAGCAAAAGGAATGAAAACTAAGAAGCCAACAAAGTCGGGTAAGAGAAGGAAAGGTGGACTGGAGAAGAACTCAAGAAAACGAAAATCAGCAAGAATAACTAGTGAATCACATATTCCGGTATGAAATTGCTGACTTACCCTTCTTTACTAATAATTGTGTTATTAATATTCATATAATAACATACTTTTAAATAAATTTGATCTTCCTTTCCAGCCATCAAGTGCAATGCCAACGACAACTCCTCAGTTCTCAACTCCTCAACAATGGGACGAAAGTTTCAGCATGGACGCCAATACTCCGTTCACTGTTCTTTTGTCATCTCAACTATCGAATTCCAGTTTCATGTGAAATCTGATATGTATATAGTATTGTATGTACGTTGGATTTGAAACAAAGAATAAGGTCGAATGTATGCATGCGAAGTTTTATGAAATACCAAATGAATGACCACACTAATTCATTTCTAAAAAATTACAAACACCTATATGAATCGAATATTTATTCGCCCCAAGTCAACTAATATTAAGTATCCTTTTAGTTGCAAATTGAGAAAATGAAACATAATACTGAGGCGAAGATGTTTTCGCTTGAACCTAACCATCTTTGTCTGATGAAATTGATCTTTATGTTGAAACTGGTATTTACATGTCGTGGTAAGTGCAGTGACATGACAAGTCATCCCGCTTCTCATGGATGAGATGGTGGCTTTACATTATCAGTAACGTGAGGCGAATATGTATTCGCTTCATCGAAAATATGTATTAGAGGCGAATATTTATTCTCTTCATATTTCTTTCATGAAAGTAGAGGCTTCACATACATATTTTATGAAGAGAAGGTGTTTGAAGCGAATATTTATGCGGCTCATGTTTATTTCACTTAATTTATTCATTTAACACATAATTGAACAAGTATTTGAAAATCAAATTTCATAAAAAAAACACTTCATGTAAACACGTTCCTAAGTGTGAGGATGTGAAGTAACAATTTTTTAGAATTGAAATTACACAACATATTCTTTATTGTAACAATAAATCATTACAATTATAGGAATAGTTTAATTACCCCATCTGTCTATGAGTACATTATTGTACTCATGTGAACTAAAATTATTTGTAAAATTTAATTACACAATATGTATACAGTTCCTAAATCATTGACTTATCCATTTACGGCAGGAATTGTAGACCTCGCTCCTGGCCTTGTTGAGCTCCGAGCCAATGACACGCCAACAGTATTCCATCCTCAATGTCCTTATTTGGTTCCTTACATTTCTTTTAACTCCAAAGCCAGTTTTCCACCCCTTCACCTCACCTTCATACGTCTCCATGTGTCTCATGCAATAAATGCCGCAGTCAGTGTAATTCTTTGAATCCTGCCATGGCAATTTCAGACATGTCTTTTCCAAACCGCCATACTTTTTAGCAAGAACGGGGTCTACGTCGTTCATATATTGTTGAATGTAGTCATCCTGATACATCATTACAAACAACATTATGTAATGTATTTTAGTGCTACTAGAATTCCAAAATTGAACTGTTTTAAATTTTAATTGTAGTGTCATACCAAGATTTGTGCATTCTTATATCTTCTTTCAAAGGGCGATTGCATAGGTGACTCGCGGTTATCAATTACTTGAAATTGCCTTTGTATGAAGTTATAGCAAACAAGGTAGAAATGTCTGTCGTCAATGATTGGGAAAAACAACTGTGGATAGAATTAGAAAAGATTAGATTTGAACTGAGTGGTAAATGATATTATAAGGTATGACAGCCAAAGATGTACTTACGAGGTCCACTTCCCAGAGGTCCATTTTTGAAATTTGGAAAGCACGACCTTCTAGACAGAACCTGTCATTGAATTTTTCTCGCGTAGTTATCCCACCTTCACGAAAAATCTGTTTACAGCAGTCTTTAGTCTCACAAGAATAACATAATTGATAAATAACAGTGCTAGTACAACTTACGGTGAGCACGGTTGTGTAGAAAATCTTCTTGTAACGAGATTTGACATTTTTCCTACAAAGGTTGTGCAAAATGTATGACCAAACATCAATAATCATACTGTCTACCCAGGTTTCATTAGCCATTGTGAGCATGTCCCCGCGCGTCACGTGTAGACATAGGTGTTCCGCAATAAATAACATTTCACTGCATGGAAACAGCAAAACATTTTTGAAGATGGTGTGCAATTCCTATTTTTTATGAATAATTAAGCATTTGCAGCAAACATTACCTTGGATCAAGTCCTCCAGCAAATACGAAACCCACAAAAATCTTCTGAAAGTTTGTTAGTTTCTTGTCATCCCTAAACATTTTATTGAATTGTGGTGTTTTCAAAGCTGCAGGCAATTCCAATGCTTTAACCCATTCTGTCGTTCGCATGTTTGGACGAGAAGAGCCAGTTTGAAGTGGCGGTAGTACACTGGAGATGCCTTCTTCCGGTTCATTCTTTACTCTCTCCAAAGAATAGGCGGTGTGAAATGGCGTTAGTAGACTGGAGATGCCTTCTTCAGGTTCATTCTTCACTGTCTCCAATGACGAGGCGGTTTGAAGTGGCTGTGGTAGACTGGAGATGCATTCTTCAGGTTCCTTTTTAACTATCGCCAAAGAAGGCGAGTTTTTGTTGGTTTCGGTTTTGATGACATCGGTTAACCAATCAGTTTTCAAATTTCGTGGGGCTTTTCTTTGGACATTTAAGGCCTTTGAAGGTCCTGCTTCCTCATTTTTTTGGATAATTAGGGTAGGAGGCAAGGCTGGGGTGGTTGTAGTGCTGGGGTTCGTGTTGGTTTCTGTTTTGGGAGTAATTGGGTTGGCTTTGGTTTTGGCTTGTGCCATTGGAGGGGTTGTGGTTTGGAGTGGAGGAATGGGGTTTGCTGAGGGCTTGTCTTGTGCCAATGTAGGGGGTGTGGTTTTGAGTGGAGGAATGGGGTTGGCTTTAGGCTTGTCTTGTGCCAATGGAGGGGGTGTGGTTTTGAGTGGAGGAATGGGGTTGGTTTTGGGCTTGGCTTGTGCCACTGGAGGGGGTGTGGTTATGATTGGAGGAATGGGGTTGGCTTTGGCTTGTGCCATTGGAGGGGGTGTGGTTTTGAGTGGAGGAATGGGGTTTGTTTTGGGCTTGGCTTGTGCCACTGGAGGGGGTGTGGTTATGATTGGAGGAATGGGGTTGGCTTTGGCTTGTGCCATTGGAGGGGGTGTGGTTTTGAGTGGAGGAATGGGGTTTGTTTTGGGCTTGGCTTGTGCCAATGGAGGGGGTGTGGTTTTGAGTGGAGGAATGGGGTTGGCTTTGGCTTGTGCCACTGGAGGGGGTGGGGTTATGATTGGAGGAAGGGGGTTGGCGTTGGCTTGTGCCATTGGAGGGGGTGTGGTTTTGAGTGGAGGAATGGGGTTGGCTTTGGCTTGTGCCACTGGAGTGGGTGTGGTTATGATTGGAGGAAGGGGGTTGGCGTTGGCTTGTGCCATTGGAGGGGGTGGGGCTGGGGTTTGGGTAACTGTTTTGAGTGGAAGGGGGTTCTTGTGGGATTGGGGTGTTGGTGTGAGGGTGGGTTGTGTGTGGTCTAGGGTGTTTAGAGGATGGGTGTTGGATTTGGCTTGGTTGTCTGCGTTGATATTTTTTTGGATGTTGGGAGAAAGTGTGCTCTTGTTGGATGGGGCCGTTGGTGGGTGGTTGGCTTTTGTCTTCGTTTCGGTGGAGGGGGTGAATGTGTTCTTGTTCGATGGGGCCGTTGGTGGGTGGTTGGCATGGTTGTTGGTAGGAAGGGTGTTGCCTTTCGCTTGGGTGGTGGCTTCCGTGTGGGGGTTAATGCCACTTCCTCTGGGCTGCTGCTTTTTGTTTTGGTCCAGACTCCGCTGTAAGCCTTCCCTCAGGATTGCATTGGAGTTTAGCACCGTGGCCAAGGGCTCAAACGCAGACTGTACAAGTTCCATGGCGTTTATCTGGTGCATCTCATTCAGATATTTAGCCCCTTGTGCCAATTCTTCGGCAGCGGCAGCAACCTTCCTCAAACATGACGCCAGGTTTTGTGTAATTGGAGCATGCTCAGTTGGATGGTCATCTCCAGTTTGTGGTGGTGTTGGCTGCACATTTTGTTGCATCGGTGGTTGCTCATTCGGCATGGCTATGCGAGCAACCACCCTACCATGTCCAAACCCCCCCTGTGCAGCCTCATACTCAACCCTTTCGTACATCTTCTTCTCGTCCCAGCATCCTAGAATAGGAAAACTCCTTGAGATCTTACTGTTTACCTTGAACTCAACCACACGGTCCAAGTAGCACAACTGATACATTAGCATGAACAAATATATGTTACGTTCAAAGTCATCAAAAAATTAAGAATGGACAACCTCCAGCAAATAGATTTCTACACTCACCAAAAGAAAGGTTAATGGTCCATGGAAATAGGATGTCTTCTTTGCTTTCCACTTATAAACACTGTCGACTAGCCCGTCTAACGTGAACTTGCACCAGTTGTAGTCTTTGATTTTAGATACATCCTGGAGGGATTTCAGTACTTTGAATCTGAAAATAAAAAAGTAGTGACTCAAGCCATGTAAAATGATATTGAAGTTCTAAATGAGATCACAGAATTAATGCTAGGTTCTTTGGGTTTACCTGCACTGTGGATTTTGGGATGTCCACAAAAAACTGGATACAACAAACACCACGAAGTCCATCTTGAAGTTACTGTCTCCTTCTGTGTTCTGTAGAATTTTGTCAGGCATGTGGTAGGTTGAAGGACCTCCACTGTTCTCGAATCCCCATCTCCTTCTCCACGCCGTGAGATGTTCCTTGTACACCTTGTCGTCCGTGTGATTTCCTAAACACTCTGCCACAACTAATTCACCTCTGGGTATGTTCAATACACATTGAACATCCTCTTCATCAATCTGCATCTCCTCTCCACTGTGTAGGACGATGCTCCTCCTTCTGGGATTGAATAGACTCACAATGCACCGTGAGAATTGAAGTGGGCATTTTGATATGCCAAGTGACAGAAGGGAACCAAATCCGATGTCCTTCACAGCCTGCTTCTGTTCTTCAGATAACCTGTTAATCAGGTGATGAAGGCCCGATGGAGAGGTTCTGCTCTTGAAATCGACATCAGGGTCACGAGTCCTTCTTCTTTTCTTCTGAACCTGGTTCTCACTAAGTGCTTCATTCGCCGCGTTGGCCAGAATATCCAGTGGTGTCGTGGGCGTGCCTGATGCATCGGGTTTTCGTTTCCTTTGTTGAACACTACATTATCATTAGCAAATTGGATTACTTACCTAATCCAAATAGAGTCAAATTTTAACAATTGTAACATTCGCGTAATTACCTTAGTGTGTTCACTTCAGTCGTGGATTCAGTATATGGAACTAATTGCATATCGGAATCCTGATTCTGAGATGTTAAAGTCACATTTAGATTCTAACGACCTAAACTAAGAAAACGAAATAGACACAAGCATGCAACCGTAAATACTTCTTACCATTTTCGCTGGAGCCGAAGATACTAACCGGAAGACAAATGGGTTCGTAGTCGAAATGCCGGAGACGACAGCGCTAGGTCAGATGGTAGAATAACCTGGGTGTCTTACGGCCGAATTCGGGCTTCAGATGTTTTACAGTTTTACTATGCAAAGTGCACTCTTAGTGTGAATGTATTTTCATGAGGCCGTATCGGTTTTCACAAACATGAATAAGGAGTTTCTCATGAACTTCGTACGAGTCGAAGCGATATTCGCTTTTGTAGTGTGAAAGGTAATTATGCATTATGAAAAGTAACATACGACAATAGACGAGGATGTATTCGTGCAGAACTCCGCACTGTACGAATATATCTTCGCTTAGTACATGTCTTTCATGTTTCACATTATTTGAAAAAAAATTCCCACAAAAGAAACAACTATTTCATTCTCAATGCTGAATAAGCGAACAAATCTTCGATCTGCCAATCTAACAGATCGTATCCAATCTAAAGGAATGACGTTTGATTCGATGGTAGCGATTCACTGACCGGCGTCACAAAGTCTGAGACTTTGTGACAGTTGACTTGACATGTGGTAATTTTTTTGGCGCTTCATTGTACTAATTTCCTTTTTAATTGAGCTGTCAATTAAATTTTTTTATAATTTTTTTTGGAATATAAATGACATTGTATATATTTTACTTTGACGCTCATGTAATAAATATAAGGTTTGTTATGTATGAATAATTTAATATTTCATATAATGTTAATTATAGTAAATGTAATATTTTAATTTATGACCGTAGTCTTCAGCATTTTTTAATATAAATTTTTGAAATGTGATCCAGGGGATAGAAATTGAGAAATGGTTTGTAGCGAAGATTTATTCGCGTTAGTGTGTTTGCCACCCACATTCATTCATAATTTAGGTATTCACATACAAGCTTTGTTGTACTTACATCAGGTGTAAAGGGTATTCTCATGTAGGGGTTGTGTGTTTCACATGTAAGTCAACCTAGAATCCATTCAAGCGAATATTTATTCGCTTCAGATTAGTTTCTCATAATTTGCAAGTTTCACTGAACACGGATATATGTTCGCTTCTTTTCTTGTATAATTAGATGATTGCATGTGTTTAAAAATAGAAAAATGTTGTGCAATTGGAAACTGTATTAAAATATACTATTTCTTACTTTTTGTGATGTGACAACAATACTGCACCCTGTTCCGATTTGACATGTCATGACATGCATAATACTTTTACTGAATCAATAGATATGAAATGATTTCTTTATAGGGTTTTATACAAAAACACACCTCTTTTTCAATGATGACATCTAATTTCTGCACGATGTGACAAAACAAAGGATTAATGTTAATATTAAAAGAATAAGATTAACAAATATTAAAAATAATTAAACTTAAATTAAAAATAATAAAAGCTTCATAATTAAACTTTAATTAAAACTTAATAAAAAGAATTAATGTTAATATTAAAAGAATAAGATTAAAAAATATTACAAATAAATTTAAATAATTACTATACATATAAAACCAGTTCAACCAAACACCCTTATAATTTTACTATTGGGATAAATATACTTTTATAATTATATTGAAATAATTATAACAGTGTACTACTGTCTACCAAACACATCCTACGTATTATATTGAATATAATTTTATAATTATTCATGAAAATGTGTTTATTCATGTTGAAATAATTTATTATCTAATATAATGTGAATGACAATATTGAATAATGTATTATTTTTAATATTATTAAGTGTTATTACATTTTCGTGAATGAAATTACTTTTTCATGATGTGACAAAGTGACTACACACTGTTCGGATTTGATATTTCATCACGGGAAATTTACTTTTTCTGAATCAATAGATCTAAATATTTTATGAAGAAAACAGATTTTCTTTTTGCTATAAATGTAGGGATTACATGAACAATCTTCGTCGGCAGCATGAAATATCTATTGAGCGTTTTTGTTGAGAGTGTGTGTTTTTTTCATATAGTTTGTTGGGATGTATCATTTGGGAGATTCTCTGTGATGGAAAACTTGTACAATCAAGATCAAGTGGTGGAAAACATCTTCAGTGTACACGAATGCTTGGTAACTCAAGTAGAAACTACCGATCAAATGAAGATCATTCGTGTACACTGCTGTGGTTGCTTCCCTGGGATGTACCATTTGGGAGATTCCCTGGGATGGAAAACATCTCAAGAGATAACTCAACAGGTGTAGGACCCCAGTTATGCGTGAGAGATCCGCTGTGGTTGCTTCAATGGAGATGCCTTGAAGCTGGAGATGCAGATGAATATTGTTAAAATGTACAAATGTTTATGAAACGGGGAAATGTTTATGAAACTTGTAATGAAAATTTGTACGTCGAATGATAATATTTATTTGTTATTTATATTTTCATGCAAATGTCATTAAACATTAATAATATAACGAAATTGTTAAAAATAATAAAGTATTATCATATCATTGCCATAATTTTAAATGTAAGTTTTGGTCCGATTCGATGTGTAATGATTATAAATAAAAATTATATGTGGTTAACGGAAAGAAATTGGAAAATGGTTTGTAGCGAAGATTTATTCGCGGCGTGTAATTTCCTCCCACATTCGTTCATCATTTTGGTCTTCACATACAAGCGTTGGTGTACTTACATCTGGTGTTAAAGGTATTCTCATGTAGGGGTTGTGCGTTTCACATGTTAGTCAACCTAGAATTCATTCAAGCGAATATTTATTCGCTTCAAATTAGTCCTGCACACGAATATATGTTCGCTTCTTTTCAAATATAATTAGATGAAGTCATGTGCTTAAAAATTTAAAAAAAAACATAATTTGCAACTTCATTGAAATACAATATTTATTAATTTTTTTGATGTGACAACAATACGGCACACTGTTCCGATTTGATATGTCATTACAGGCTACATACAGTAATCCAGAGATATGAAATGATTTCTTTATAGGGTTTTATACGAAAACAATCTTCTTTTCTTTTTTGAATGATGAAAGATATTTTCAATACATTTCCGTTGAATGTGGTCGACCTGAAATATGAAGATCAAGCGAATATTATGTCGTTTCGTAACAATGTTTTGTTTCATATAGAAACTTACAGGCGAATGAATCTTCGTTTTCCAATTCATTACAGTATGACATGAAAGTGTCAACAATAATATGTAACTTCAAAGATTGGATGCGACATCATCTTCGTTTTTAAGGGTTTTACAGGCGAAGAAATGTCCGTTCGATTTACTGAATAGATATGGTGTAAGGAAGCGAGCAACCAATCGATTGATCAATCGAAGGGGTTTACATGAACAGATCAGTTGTTTTACATTATACTTTGAATTGATCATGACATCCAAATTGCAATCAAAGAATGAATCAAAGCTAACGACAATGAGTCGATTTATATCACTACAGAATAAACGAACTACATAATGTAAAATATAACTTCAGACTATAATCAAACATAACTTGATAATATTGATGAATACACAAAAACATTCCATAATCCGTTTACATAAGTACTGCACAGATTAACCAAAAATAGAGATGTTCAACAATACAAATGAAGCTCTAGTCTGATTCATGAGAGGATGACTCGTCTATCGGTCCTGTCAGCGACACGACCTCATGTTCGATGACGGGTGGAATGTATAGCTGAATGGCTTCGTTCACAGCATTGATCCATCGGTTGGGGATGAAAACCGTCAAAGAATTTTCAATTATTGATGCGTACTCTAAGTAAAGATGTTGAGGAGTAAACATGAAGTCCTCCGGAGGATTGTCTCCATTTGAAGGTAGGGGATTCCGTAGGCCAAATTGTCTGTATATGACACTTGTGCAGTAGGAGGTAGTTCCCTGAAGGCCCAACAAAATGATGAATGGAGAACCCCTCATCTCGTACATCATTTCAGTAAACAGATACCACGGAACAATGAACCTAATTGGGTGAATATCCGAAATAAAATTCGGAGGCACGAGTCCATTGACCCTTTGCACTTGTAGATTGGCAAAGGAAGTGTAGGGAATTGAAGGACGGGGCAACCAATGCAACTTGTCTAACAACCAGAGGTATAGAACCAAAGGTGATCCACGGCGAGAATAGTTGTTTTCCTCGGGAACAAATTCGTTAAGACCAAGTAATGTCTCAGCAAGTACCAGGCTAGCCAGGTTTGGGGCGTTTCCCATCAGTGCAGGAACTACACGCAGGAGCCTTTCCGAAGGCCGGCGTCCTGCAGCCGGACATAAAAAAAAATGAGCCAGAACCACAAGCATGATCAGTTTGCTTTGTGTGTGGCTGATGGTCCTCTCAGCTCCCTGGACACGCCAAATGTACTCGTCTATGTTTGTCATATTCAGAAATCCATGTTGGAGGGTAAACAAGAGAGCATCAAGCATTGTACATCCATAGAAGCTGTCGCAAATGTGGACGGCCATATGAGGATCTTGATGGACAGGCAAGATCATGAGTGCATTTGTACCACACCTAAGGATTGAAGCAAAGTCCTCTAGCGTCGGGCATATGTGCATTTCCCCAATAACAAAAGAACGAGAGTCCGTATCCCATCTGCTTTGCATGTGGGCCATCAGTCCGTCGTTAACGTTTATTCGTAATAAAGGAAGAATCTCATCTACATGATAGACACTAAAAGGGACAGGGTCATCGTTGATCAGACTTAAGTATCGCTCCAGTTGTTGCTGCGATAAAACCAGCATGTCTGGGTCCATCTCTACATCCATCTTATGAGTTTTACGCTTAAGGAAAGACAACGGTAGATAGAGATTCGGGAAGGAGTAAGAGTGTAATGTGAGAGTGAGAGTGAGAGTGAGGGTATGAGAGTGATGATCTTGATACAGCAGTAGTTGAAGTTAATAAATGAGTTTTCATTCTTGAATTGAAATCAATACATACCACAGGTGGTTGCATTACATGTTGCGAGGAT
The DNA here is from genome assembly GCF_907164915.1 of Impatiens glandulifera. Lineage (NCBI taxonomy): Eukaryota > Viridiplantae > Streptophyta > Magnoliopsida > Ericales > Balsaminaceae > Impatiens > Impatiens glandulifera. Next base: position 55,385,162 of record NC_061863.1, read on the forward strand.
ATCTTCGTTTATGAATTGGCAAACATATAGTGAAGAAGACATCTTCGTCTCGGATATTAAAAATATGGATTGCACCAAAAATTAACATAAGAAGATATCTTCGTTTATGATTTACGAAATGTATAGTTGCGAGGATATCTTCGTTTATGAATTTAAAAACATATAGTGAAGAAGATATCTTCGTCTCGGATTTCCAAAATATGGATTTCACCAAAAATTAACATAAGAAGATATCTTCGTTTAAGAATTTCAAAATTTTCAGTGAAGAAGATATTACGGTTGCAAGTTTTTCAGTTTCATGATGTTGACAATATATCTTCGTTTAAGAATATTAAAACACACAGTTAAGAAAATGTCCTCGTTTATGATTTTAAAAAAATCGGTACAAGAAGACACATCAAACATCAATACATTATAACTCCATACATTAACATCTGAATTGCAGTCCATACATTAAGATCTGAATTGCATTATAAGTTATAATTCACTATCAAACATCCATACATTAAAAAATGTGAATTGACCTGTGTAAACATAAGAATTACTGTACAAGTATAATTCCGTATAAGACATACAAATCCCTAATATCTTGATCTAATTGCAGTCTTTAACTTGAACCTATTGACATTGTGCTCAGACATAAGAATTCTGTATAAATATTTAATCCTCAACGTACTCAAAGCTTCTTCGGCCTTCAAAAGAACAAGAGAAAGTATAAGAACATCTAAAATTGTTCAATGTCATCTACTAAAAATTAGATATGGTATAACACTTACATTATTTTCGTTGATGTCAATAGACCAATTCTTCGCCGTTCCTCTATATGTTTCCATATGTCTCATTAAGTATACACCACAGTCTGTCTTGTTTGTTTTGTCTTGCCAGTCCAGCTTTGGTGCCGTTATCCTGTATTTTTTAACCTTGGCAGCCATTCTGTCCATGCCTTGACTAAACAAGAATTGCACAAAACAATCGAGTTGTTTACTCAAAGTGACATACTTGTCCAAAATTTTCATTCCATGAGGACGGCCGGAGTTGTCTATTACAACGATTTTGGAGTCCTTAATATTCACACAAACAAGGAAGAAATGTCGGGAAACGACAACGGGTAGGAAAATCTGCAAAAAGAACACAAACATTTAATACATTATTGCATATTATTTACTTGGAATTGAGGGATATGTACAGACCACGTCAGCGAAGATGAGGTCTTCTTTTGTGACTTGGTAGTTTCTCATGTCTTCTTCAATGGATTGGGAAAATAACGTGGCATCATGCTGCATATTAACCTGCAAAATAAGGGCAGAGCATCAAAGTCATGAACATCAAACAATACATAGCAAAAAAAAAGAGATGCACTTACATGTGAACATGATGAGAAACAAATTATTCTTGGTTCATGCCTTGGCAACCTACGGCATTTGAAGTGCACAATTATGGACCAAGCGTCAATCACTTCGCTCGAAATTTCGCGACCCATTTTCATTGAACGAAGTAATTCCCGGGTGATATTACCAGGTGCACCTACGTACAGAACGTCACTGCAAAATACATTCATTTAGAAGACCATAACTAAATAATTTCATTTTTAAAATTTCTAAAACAAGGCGAAATAACTTACGATCCAGGGAGGTCTTCATCAAACACAAAATCGGCTAATCTCTGTTCCTTGTTGGTTATTTTGTGGTCCAACATATCAGCCACCTGTTGCATGTAAGGGGATCGAAGGTGCACAGGAATTTTTGAGATCTTCCTCTTAGGATATTCTTTAATGTTGATGCGCCCCCCCCCATCACCTTCATCTTCATCTTCAGAAGATTCAACCGCCTTAGAAGCCTCAACCTGTTGCTTGCCCTCACCCTGATCAGTTGGTGCAACAGACTGAGCTTGGGGTTCCTCGACATTTTCCTTCCCTGCACCATGATCATTCGGTTCTAAATGATGAGATTTGGGTTCCTCAACCTGTTGCTTGCCTTCACCCTGATCATCGTCTTCAAGAGTGGGTGTCTGCACTGGGGGTACCTCATCCGGTTCCTTGACTTCGCCATCATGATCAGTTGGTTCAACACGGGGTGAGGCATCTTTGTTGGGAAGAACTGTATCCTCAGGTTCGTCCGGTTGAAAAGGGGGTGACTTCGCTTGAATGGGCTGAACTGCAGCCTGTACATCTTCCAGTTCAACAAGGAGTGATTCATCGTCAATGTCCACACCTACATCCTCAAAATCTTTCGTTTGAACAGGGAGTGACTGATCTTCAGTGTGCAGAACTGCATCATCGAGATCATTCGGTTCCACGTGATCCGAACGATTTTCATCAGGGGGCATAACTGCATCCTCAGGTTCGTCCGGTTGAAAAGGGGGTGACTGGGCTTGAATGGGCTGAAATGCAGCCTGTACAACTTCCTGTTCAACAAGGAGTGATTCATCGTGAATGTCATGACCTACATCCTCAACATCTTTCGTTTGAACAGGGAGTGACTGATCTTCATTGTGCAGAACTGCATCATCGAGATCATTCGGTTCCACCTGATCTGAACGATTTTCTTGATGGGGCATAACTGCATCCTCTAAATCATTCTGTTCAACCCGTGTTGTTGGATTGTCTGCATGGTCCTCCAATGCAGTCTCACATGTGTAATCAACCCGGGGACTAATGACTTTCAAGCCCGCACACGGTAAAGTGTCCACAAGTGCCTCCCTTGTAGGATCTTCCACACCTACATGAACCGGACCATCGAACACCACCTTCAAGTGTTTCATGAAGCCTTCAGACTCTCTGAGGTTCAGGAAACCGGCCTCAAAAAAGGGCTTCGGATCGATGTTGCGTTTCTCCAACTCCCCTGATAGGTAATTCAGCTGTTGGGCTGTATCTTTAAAAGTTTGCAGGATTTTGGATGTCAACAACTGTACATTATGAAAAACATACTTCATTAATCTTGAAAACAGGATAATAAAGAACAATGGGAGTCAATTTATTGTTTCCACATACCTCATTATCGTCTTCGTTTACTTCAACCGAGTCAACTGGATTCTCGGGTTGTCTAACTGCTAGGCGCGCCCTTGCCCTGCCAAGCCCAAAACCACCGGCACGACCTTCTAAGTTGGTAAACTCCAACACGCTGACGTCATCCCAACAGGAGATGATTGGAAATTTTCTTTCGTAGGGGATACGTTCACCTTCCACAAAAACACCATCTAGGTAGCAAATCTGGAGTAAAGGAGTGGGAGACATGTTAGAAAATATTACATATCTATAAATCATATATAAGAGAGGCAACAATACTTACCGATAAAAGGGTTATAGGTCCATCGAAATATGGATTTTTATTTTTACTTGCTTTTTCTTTCCAACTTCTTACACTGTCAATCAATCGTTGAAGTGTAAAGTGGCACCAGTTCAGTTCCTTTATGTTATCAACCTCCATTAAGGATTTGAGAATTTTGAACCTGAAATGAAAAAAATACATTTGTCAGTATTCAAAAATACAATTAGATATATAAGAGGTTTGAATACATGTTTACCTGGCTCGTGAATTTTGAACAGGACATAAAAAACTAGAGACAACAAAGACAACGAAGTCTATTTTGAAATCGTTGTCTGCACTTGTGTTACTTAATATCTTGGGGATCATAGAAAGTGTTTCGGGAGCTTTGGAGTCTTCCCCGGTCCATCTGGTCTTCCAATCCCTCAAGAAATTAAAATAAGCAGGGTCCTTAGTCTTGTCCAACCCAACGGACTCGACTACGTTCATTGAGCCTCTAGGGAGGTTCATCACGAGCTGTACGAGATCTTCATCGATACGGATCTCATCACCGTTGGCCAATACCAGAGAACTCTTATCCGGGTCAAAAGATTGGATTACATGTTTGGAAAAATGAGCAAGGCACTTGGAGACGCCCATTGTAAGAAGAGAACCAAACCCGATTTCCTTAACGGCTTCCCTCTGTTCTACGCTCAATTGAGGAATGAGTTGAGCGAGGCCATGAGGTGATGATCTGGTTAGAAATGTCATTGGACGTTTCTTGCGGGTTTTGGTTTTTTGGGGAGAGGGGGGAAACTCTTCATCGAATGGGGTAGTAGACGGAGAAATATTAGTGGTTTCTGGGGGTGCTTCTGGTAACTCTTCATCGACTGTTGGAGTGGAGGTATGAATAACATTTCGTTTTTTTTTAGGGGGAAAAGGTGGTGGTAAAATCTCATCAGTACCTGCAGCAACATCAGTAGCTTCGACAGCAACTGTGGAAACTGATTCAGCAGTCATCGACGACTTAGTATTCGTCTTCGGATTTCTCTTCCTCTTCCTTTCATATGTAAAGTTATTAAACCTCGAAGTCATTATTTTGGGTGGGATAGCAGAAATCAGTATTCAACGAAATAAATTGAATAAACATGTGTAAAATTAGTATAAACACAATAAGATGAACATACCTCTCTGGTTTAGTGCTGGGATTGACGTTGGATGCCGGAGTGGGTGCAGTTTCGTTTTCGGTTATGCTCCTACAAACTTGCAAGACGACCTCTCGGGAGTCGATGGGATGATCCACTTCCATGTTGTTGCCTTGGTTACCCGACATGTTCAGAAGAAATCCTTGTAGTATAAACGAAATATCTAGGGTTTCGACGTTCAGTGTTTGGATTATCGCCGGGAGATAGAGAGAGAAGAATATGAACAGTTGCTTATGAAAATGAAATTGAGGGATAGTCGGCTTGTAGCGGGAAATTGAAATTATATCAACTAGTCATGGAAGCGAATAAATATTCGTTCGATATCGTAAATTCATAAAAAAATGATAAAAATAAATGTAAAATAAAAACTATTCATAGAAGCGAAGATTTATTCGTGGAATGTAAATGCACGGGTAAGTGAATTTACATGACAGTCAAGTTGGGTTCTCATGTGAGGGGAGGTTGTTTTACATGAACGTCAGGCTAAAATTATTGGAAAATAAGAAATCTTCGCTTTCAATCGTCTACTCGAAAAACAAAATTCAAGCGAATATTTGGTCGTGTACTGATTTTCAATTTAAATTAATTAAATTAACATTTATTAATAAACGGAAAATAAATAAAAAAATGTAGCCAAGGAATGGAAGCGAAGATTTGTTCGGTTGCTGCATGTCATCTTCAATTAATTGAATTAATATTTAATAAACGGGAATATAAAATCCATGTCATTCTGGTCTTTACATAAACGGGTAAGTGTCTTTACATGGTAGGCAATAGGTCTTTACATGGGTGGGTAGGGGGGTTTTACATGAGGTTTTTATTAAACTTAATGGAAGCAAATATATCTTCGCTCCAGAGAGTCTCGGGGCAAAAAAAAAGAAATAAAAAAAAAAATTGGAAAAAAAAACTAGCCGGTAATTGAGGCGAAGATTTGTTCGGTTGCTGCATGTCATCTTCAATTAATTGAATTAATATTTATTATTTAATAAACGGAAATATAAAATCCATGTAATTTTGGTCTTCACATAAACGGGTAAGTGTCTTTACATGGTAGTCAAGCGGTCTTTACATGGGTGGGTAGGGGGGTTTTACATGAGGTTTTTATTAAAATTAATTGAAGCAAATATATCTTCGCTCCAGAGAGTCTCCAGGCAAAAAAAAAAAAATAAAAAAAAAATATGAAAAAAAACCTAGCCGGTAATTGAGGCGAAGATTTGTTCGGTTGCTGCATGTCATCTTCAATTAATTGAATTAATATTTAATAAACGGAAATATAAAATCCATGTAATTTTGGTCTTCACATAGACGGGTAAGTGTCTTTACATGGTAGTCAAGCGGTCTTCTCATGGGTGGGTAGGGGGGTTTTACATGAGGTTTTTATTAGAATGAATTGAAGCAAATATATCTTCGCTCCAGAGAGTCTCGAGGCAAAAAAAATTAAATAAAAAAAATAAAAAAAAAATCCAAGAAAATAAAAGATTGAATTACTTGAAGCGAATATTATATCGCTGCCTGTGTTATTTAATAAATTAAATTAATATTTAAAAAACGTAAATATAATATGACTGTCAATTCGGTCTTTACATGGACGTGTAAGTGTATTTTCATGAACGGCAGGCGTTCTTCTCATGGGTGGGTATGCGGGGTTTACATGAGGGTCATGGCAACGGGCGTGTAGATCAGAGCGAAGATATCTTATCTGGGTATTATATGAATATTATATTATTTCCGGGCGTTAACGGGCGCTTCCGTTAACGGCGTCTTGTGTGAACCCGGGCCTAAACCCGGATTCCGGATTCTCCCTCCCTCCGTCTCCTGCCCAGATTGATTTATTATTAAATTAATAATGCTGCAATCTGATTGGTGCGCCACAGGGGAACACGGCAATCGGTAGCAGAAGATCTGAACTGAAATAAATGGCTGTGAATAAAAAAAAAATGAAAAGAGAGGACACCCAAAGTGAATAGACTTAAAATTAAACAAATTGATCAACCCGAATCGAAACCATTAGAACCAAGCCAAACTAAACATCACACTAACCAGTCAAATTGAATTCATTGCCGTTTTATTTTTACCAAACCGAACTTGTCCGTTTTGTCGGTTTTAGTGATAATGAAACCGCTCAAACGATTCAAACCGACCATATATTTAAAAAGAAATATTTAAATAAGACTAAAACAAATACCGAACATTAAACCAACAATGATGAGTAATGTGTTATAATTATTAGATTATAACACATTTAAAGTAATTATAATAAGAAAATATAATGAGTGTAAAGATTTGTTAGTAAACTATCAAATATATTAATTATTATTATTAGTAAGACAAATTTAATTTTAAAATTGTTGACTCAATTTTAGTGTGATATTTAATAAAAAAAAAGTATTAATTCATAATAAAATGTATTTGTGTTTTGATTAGGCTACTTATTTGTGAATTATGTTAACAAATTTTATTCATAATATTTTTAATTGTTCATATACATAAAACTATATATCGGTGGTTAATGATATATATACTTATATATTAACAAATTTGTCAATGAATTAAATCGATTAAACCGACTAAATCGATACTATAATCGTTCAAATCAAATTGATCTAATTGACAAACCAACGATTTGAAATTTAGTAAATCGACGTCAACCGTTTAGATGTGCTTTAGATGTGATTTTAGTTCATAAATAGACCAAACTGAATCTCTTACACTCTTAGAAGACCCAAACAAAAATATTTTATTTTTTTTATTCAGTTGTAAAAACAAGTCTTATTTAGGATTTCTAAATAATTTGTGAATTAATTAAAAAAATGGATGCGGGTGATTTTGAAGAAGGGCGGATATTTTAGTAAAAAAAAAATTATTTATTAAAAATGTATTAATATATAATGGTAAAATATATATTTTTTAAAGAAATATATGTTATTTTAATATTTTGATTACCGAAAAGAAATAGATAATATTTAAGGGTTGTGGAAAAAAAATCAAACTGAACCGAAACAGTAGCTTATCGGGTTTATTTTAACGGTTTATCAATAATAGAGGTTCCAATTAACCAATTTTTTTACCGGTTAAATGGTTCGATTTTCGGTTGAACTATTTTTTTACCGGTTAACTTGTAATAATTAAATTATATATTTAAATTTTATAATTTATATTAATTATTTTATAAATATTAGATATATTATAATATTTTATACCCTAAAAATATATAGATTATAATTGTTAAATCATGTTAAAATTTAAAAAGAAAGGGGGAAATAATGAATTGAGATGAAAGACATAAAAAAAATATGATATTTTTGACTATATATTATGCAGTTTATTCCAAATATTTTAATTTTTGTATTAAATATAATTTTTGATAAAAAAAATATTTTTAGGATGAATTTGGTCGGATTACTTAAATATTATGTTTGCCAATAAATTGTTGCAAATTGGCTAAAATAGATGTAACAAAAAAATTATTTTTTTTCACTTTTTTCTTTGTTGTTCTGTCATAGATAGAATAAAATAGTGACAAAGTATAATTTTTGTTTATCCAATAACACAAATCATTCACATTTTTTTTTTATTAAATAAAGTTATTTTAAAATAACCACTTGGAATATATATAGACTCATTTGATTAAATAATTGTGGAAGTGAATAAACTGTGGTGAATAGACTCAATAACATAAGTAACAAACAAAATTCTGTTTTTATTTAATTTTTTATTGGACGAGTTCTTAAATTTAATCGTCTCCAAAGACCTTTTATTTTATTTTTTTATAACTATCTTGTTATGTCAATAAATTAAAAGATTTAAACTTTAAAAAAAATCCTAACTTCCTAATGTTCCTGCATTGAAATCAATCACCACACCACCTTAGACTACCTATGACATTAGACGACTCAAGTCCCGGACACATACATCCATGATTGTGACACCCAATTGGCTACCGCAACCGATACTTTCATCTAAACCTTGAGCGCCCGAACACCATTTTGTTCAACCTCTCCGGACGATTATATCAGCTCAAATTCACATAGACGTCGGATTGAAGTTAGAAATGAAATCATTATCGCCACACATTCTAAGGGTGAAATTGTGAAATATGTGCGGAGAAAAATTCATTTTTTTAGCTAAATATCTTTCCATATAATAAAAAAAAATTGATGCTTCAAATGGTTAAAATTGTGATTGTTTTGAGTCTCGTGAGACGGGGTAAAATGTTAGGATAAATGATATTAAAAAAACACCTAAAACATTAAAACTTAGTCTTACTTACTTATAAAATAACCTAATTAACATCAAACATGGCCTAAGTGAAAAGAAAAAAAAGTGAAACCACATAAAATATGTGAAAGAGTAGTTAAACTGTGTGGAAGTTGAGCCTTAAAAAAGGGTCTAATGGCGTGAAGTGAAAACGTTTCAAAATTTGGGAGAGAGATAAAGAGAGACGACGGCAAGGCAAGAAGAAATCATGTATGTTGAATGTTCCCTACCCAGCTTCTCATAGAGAAATAGAATAGAAGAAGAAGAAGAAGAAGAACCAGACCCATTTTACCCATTTCTATATCTCACTTCACACCTCTGTCAACCCTTTTTTATATCTAGTTTCCCACTCTTACTTACAACTTCTCTCTTTCGCCCCCCAAAATCCCACTTTCTAGATCTTTCGAATTCAGGGTCATACCTTGATCGGCTAGGTTTACACTTTACGATGATGGAAGAGGGCCGATTGTGTCAGTGGAGCGTAATTCGATCCGTCTTGTGCATCCTTCAATGGTGGGGATTCAATGTCACTGTTATCATCATGAATAAATGGATCTTTCAGGTATATGCTTTATTTACTTAACCTGATCCGTTCACTCATATCAATCCCCCAGCTTGATTTAAGGGTTCGTCCTCCTCTGATGGATGCTGTATGTTTTACCTTCATATGATACCCAAATTCTCGATTCACATGTATTGGAATCTTAAATCTTAAATCTGAAATCTTTAGTTTGTCATTGGTTCTATAAATTGATCAAAACTATCATGGATCTAATCAAACAAGGTTTTGTCCTTTTGCTACATTTATTTAGTTGTTTCTGACTTCTGATATTCAAATCCTTTCTTCTTTCACAGAAATTGGACTTCAAATTTCCATTGACGGTATCATGTATACACTTCATATGTTCAGCTATTGGAGCTTTCTTGGTTATCATTGTGTTGAAGCTTAAGCCTCTTATTGTGGTTGACCCTGAAGATCGATGGAGAAGGATCTTTCCGATGTCATTTGTATTTTGCATTAACATAGTACTCGGAAATGTTAGCCTACGCTACATTCCTGTCTCATTTATGCAAACCATAAAGTCATTTACTCCTGCAACTACAGGTTGGCATCGGATCTCCTTTATTTGCATTGTCATATGGAATTCATTCTAAACATTTTTCTTGAAACAGTTATTCTACAATGGTTAGTATGGAGGAAGGAATTTGACTTAAGAATATGGGCCTCATTAATTCCTATTGTTGGAGGAATTCTTCTCACATCTATTACCGAGCTAAGTTTCAATACACTTGGATTTTGTGCTGCGTTATTTGGATGTCTTGCTACTTCTACAAAGACCATCCTTGCTGAGTCTTTGTTGCATGGATACAAATTTGACAGGTAATGCATGGAATTCTATACATCTTTGTTTTTTTGGCTTTAGTCAAGCTGAATTGGTGTGTATTTTGGAGGTGAAATTTGATGAATATCTTGACATCGAAGGAGACTTTATGCTCAACAAGTTTATAGGTTACATGTTGGGAACCAGATGGATTTGACTTATGTTTATACCCATTTATACTTGTTCAGAAATCACTCAACACTAATCTATAACTATAGAGAATAGGATAAAGTAATCAACGTGAGATACTGAGATTTAACGAGGTCTAGCCAAAAATGCCTACATCCTCGGCCATTCTGTATATCTTTAGGGAATAATGGCCCTAGTAGCCCTATATTACAATGTCTTTATTGATAAGAGTACTACAAGTCAAGAAGACTAAAATGCCCTGCCCCAGCCCACTAATAACCCTAATTCTATGTGTATACGAGTTGTATATAACAATATCTAATCTCTACTTCACATCTTAACCCTACCTAATATTTACAACTGTGACAATATATTTTGCTATTTGGTTATGCAAGTTGTATATATTTTCAGGCCTTAATATATAACATGAATATTCAGTTGTGATGCAGTGATTGATGTAATAGGCTTGTTTAGTATCAATAAATGGACTAAAATTATGGTTTCAGTAGTCACATTGCAACGCCATATTACAAATCTTAGTGTTTGGTATGTGGATTGTAAAATATTGCCACATGGTAAAATTTGAAGTCATTTGGAGTAGGTTATGGTTAAAGTAGATTATATAGTCATGAAAGGGTTTTTTCCTTGAAAATAAAGATCGAATAGAAAGTCAATTTTCAACATAGAAGTATTACTATTTCGGATCTCATACAGTTGAGCTGTTGCGCCTTATTGGTTGTACTTATTTTTGTAGGAGATGCAATTGTTGCATTTTCTGTGGTTATTAATGAATTCCATTTTTTTCAAAAAACAAACAAACATATTACTAGTTTGTTCAAATCAAGGTATGATGAAAATTTTGAGAAGGCAGTAACAGTTAAACGGAATAGTGTAAAATAGCTTGAGACCAGAGAGTATCTTCTTCTTTCTTCCACCTTCATTTCTGGTAGACATCTATAACTAAGCTTAGGCCTTGTTTTATTCAGGGTTATTTGGATTTAATCAAAATAACCCCATATCCCATCATCATTCAAATCATCAACTAAAATACCCTTCTTCATTTTTGTATAAATACATTCAAAAGGCAGTCTTGTCTTTTCACCTACAATCCAAAGTGCATATTGGACAATACACACAAAAATCCAATTATCTGATATCCCTTTTAAAACTTTTTTTAAATCCTTCCTCAAACAAGCTCTTAGTTTCAGCAACAAAAACTTTTGACCGGACATCTTTTCTCTTTTAACTTGTTGCCTTCATTTTGGACATGTCTGCACCATTATCGCCTATCAATGAGGCCCATGACAGTGGCTACAATCAGATGACACCGACACCCATTGTCCAGTTCAAAAGAATTTATTATTACTCATTTTCCATGTCAATATGGTTTGTGATTTTTTTTGCCTGTTACATAATCTAATATTTTTATGTGCGTGTGTGTTTGCCTTTTGATAGCATAAACACGGTGTACTACATGGCTCCATTTGCAACAATGATTATGGCTGGACCTGCATTGCTACTTGAAGGAGCAGGAGTCATATTATGGTTTCAAACCCACACAGATGTTCTTCCAGCCCTCGTCATAATTTTGGGTTCGGGCGTGTTAGCTTTCTGTCTTAACTTCTCTATCTTTTACGTGATTCATTCTACAACTGCCGTGACTTTCAATGTTGCTGGAAACCTCAAGGTGAGACATTGAATCCAGACATTTTGTTGTTTTGTTTTGGTTTTTGGCCTTTTTGAATCCAAGGGTAGTTTTGACTGAATTTTGATCCCTACAGGTTGCAGTGGCTGTGACATGTTCGTGGTTGATATTTAGAAATCCGATATCTGCTATGAATGCAATTGGATGTGGGGTGACTCTTATTGGATGTACATTTTATGGGTATGTGAGGCATTTATTGTCTCTACAGCCACCAGGAACTCCTCGTACCCCACGAACTCCTCGGACGTTGAAAGACTTGATTCCTCTCGTAAACGATAAACTAGATGACAAGGTATAGTCTGATGACTTGGAGGGGAGTAAATGGTGATATAAATATCAACAAAGATATAAAACTAAACCTCTTCTCTATGTAGTAGTAGTTGTCCATTTTATTTGGTATGAAATTGAAAAGATATACTAAGTTTGAGTATATTTACTACCCCCACCTGTTGAAATTTTCTTATTTGGGCCAATTTTAGTTTCATGTTTATTTTGGGATTTTATTATATAGCTGATAATGAGATTTTCAATTAGTGAATACAGTGTGGGAGATTTCCATATCCTTTCACTAATTTAAGGTTGGTTTGTTTGTTTGGTGATTTATAACTATTATTAGATTGTTGCCTTGGATTGAAATTTTATTGGGTCTTCCATTTCAAACAAGTCTTTATTTGGAATGAAACTCAAAACATATACTAAGTTTAAGTATTTTTACTACCCACCTGTTGAAATTTTCTTATTTGGACCAGTTTTAGAGTCATGTTTATTTGGGATTTGATTACATAGCTTGATGATGAGATTTACATTTAGTGAATGCAATTTGAAAGATTTTCATATTCCCTTTCACTAATTTAAGGTTTGTTTGTTTGTTTAAGGTTGTGGTGATTTATAACTGTTATTAGATTGAAATTTGATTGGGTCTGATGTTTCAAACAAGTCCTTTGTTGCTGAAACCCTGAGTTTTGACTAAATTGAAAGGGGATTTGAATGAAGCTCAAACTTTCACAAATAAGTGGACAAAATTATAAACTGTTTCATTGTATATGACAAACTTTGAGCCTGATAATAATATAAGTAAGCATAGTGGGGACTGGTGCAGCATTTAATATGAGTATTATTATATGGGGTTAATGATAAAAGCCTTTAAAGCCAAAGGTTAATGATACACAGTTCCCAATGTGTTCAGATATTTCTTACTGTCTTCCTTTTGATCTGGTTTTGTGCACCTTTAGTAGACTAATCAATTACATCTTTAAAATTTAATGTATAAAAAAATTTGATTCAAAAAAATTACATCATTTGAAGTGAGACCAGTGAATTCTTTTGATAGCCCTATTTCATATACTTTTATTATATGTGGAACTGGATGAGATTCTGTTTGAAACATTTCTTTGCAAATTGTACAAATTTATGATAATCTGAGAGTCTGAAAGAGTCATTTGGAGGTTGCATGATTTCAGGTGTATTGTTAACCATATCTTTCACCAAATTCCCCAATTCCTAGTATGCTATAAAATGAAAAAAAAAAAAATGTATGCTTTTTTTAAAAAAATTTAAGGTATTTTAGTATTTTAATCGGTAATTTGATTGATATAATTGAAATGTTGGTGAGTTATTTGAAAAGGGACCAGACCTAAAAGTTCAGTGAACTTAACAGTCCAATTTTTCTATGGAGATCAAGCTGTACAAAACTTGGTTTAAAAAAAAACAAATCAATGATTGATCACCCAAACTCAAACATAAACAATGTTTTCAAATAGGCCCGATCAGGAAACTTGATCATTGGGAATTCATACAGAAGATGCTAACAATACTTGGTAGGTTTAAGAAACTGAAAGATAAATGGGAAAATAAAGCAAATCATCCAAGTAGGTTTAAGAAACTTGAACATTTTTTTATCATCCATCACCAAGGCATCAATTAAAATATCAGGCATCTGATACTCTTCCATCTCATGCAAATTAAACATATGATAAGCAATGAGAAAAAGATTGATTTCTAAGAAGGTATAACTTATGGTTAATTTTTGAAGCCAGGATTTGAAACCTACCCGGGCTAATTTTTTTATTAAAAAAATCTATCCGGGCTAGTTTTATAGTTTGCTGTCACCAATGCCTTTAGCGACGAAAAATAACCTTTTAGCGACGGAAAATAACCAATAACGACGGTACTTTACCGTCGTTATTGATAAAATACATAAGGCTCCCCGGGCTACAGCCCGGGCCAGCTTGCACTTGGCTCCGCCCCTGGGTATAAGCTTATGTATAAGACCTTGATTAATATGGGTTATTTTAGATTAATTTAAATAACTCACTATTCAATCAATAATCTATTCATCAATCACATTATTTAAATCATTAATCAAGATATCCCCGCTCTTTTATATATTTATACTCTTAATGTATTTTTATCCAAATAACTTTATTTTCTATAACCACATGGAACCGAGGTTACCACAAGTAAGCACGAGTTATACTCAGAAATCCGTTTAAAACAACACCAATTCCAGGTTCAGCACATCCTCTAGAAACAGCATTGTTGGTAAATGGCAATGGTTGAGTTTATAACAAAGGCCAATTTATAATTTGCAGAATTCCAACTTGAGTTAATTGTGACACTAATACTTGTGCTATCAAGGGGGCTTCTTAACATTATACTCTATTTTTCAAACTCTTCTCTCTTAATCCTTTAAGTCAATTACCGAATTAATGTTTGCCAAATAAAAATAAAAGGTAAAGCAATTAAGTGTATAAACACCCCAACCTTAGGAATGATAAACCAAAATAACCCAAAATTTAATCTAGATTTGAAAAAGAAAAAGTGAATAAGACTTTGATCATAAAGTTTTTGTATTACCCTGTTATAATGTCACCATATCCTAATTCAACATTTTGATAATAAATTATTTTAATAATGTACCAAACAGAAACAAAACAAAAAACAGATTTTTAAAATTTAATAACCCCAAATCAATTTAAAGATGTTTTTAGATCTCTTTAACACTTAGGATAACAGTTACAGTAGAGATAAATCTGAACACAAACTTAATAAAGAAGACAGAGAACAATAATGGCCATTAACCATTATTTGTATCTCTTGGGTTAGTAGGTGAATCTACAGAGAAAGATCTAGTAGTTGCACATGTGGGTGGTAGTAGTTAGAAATCTACATAATATTATTATTATTATTATCATTATGATCCAACAACTATTGTTCAATCTACTAGAATAGGTAATTAAGCCAAAAGCCAGAAGTTCTTCTGCCATCTGGTGCTAATTAGATACCCACCAACACTCTTACTCTGTTTCCTCACTCCAATTGTCAAACACTCCATTGTGTTTATGCATTCTTCTACAATCTCTTCTCCATTGCTTCTCCTCTCCCCAATCAAGCTACAATTTTTAACAACATTCATATCTAATCAAACAACCAAACAAACAAAAACCCATTTCATTGTATATAAATATGGTGGTCATTCATATGTATGTACCAGTTCAATAGTAGGGAAGATGGCTTCTTCTGCCCAAGAACCAGTACAGATACCTCCAGCTTCTTAACTTGACTCATTATTGTTCCAATCTTTGGTCCTTGTACCACCACTGCTTCTATCTCCACCTTTTTCAGTATCAATTTCATCATAACAAGAAAAACATGAGATGTCAAATAAAGGAACTGAAAAGTGGTCAAATAAAGAAGCAGATCCACATGAGATGTCATAATCTCTTTTTCTATGTAGACATGTAGACACACTCATTGCAATGTGCCATCAGCCATGCAGATTATTTAAAGATTATGAATATCACTGTTTTGATCTACAAAAGATAAGTCCTTTCTGATGTGTAACAGTTTCTGACATTTCAAACAAACAAAAAAACACTTACCTCTGGTTTGCAAGCTTTACAGAGTGAGGCAAGAGATGTAGCAAGTGAAGAAGAAGGAGAAGATGGATGAGGTAGAATATGAAGAAGGGTGAGAAGATCACCCTTATCAGTAACATGAGTAAGTGCCCACATCATAGCATGCTTAGAATGAGAAGATTCATCAACAACAACCATCACTCTCTTCCTCATCATCAACATCCCCTGCTGATTCCCATACATGCCTCCAAAACCAAGTCCAGCTTGTTCCATTTGCTTTCTCCTCATCATTTCTTCATCTTCTTCACCACCAGATCTACGCCCGTAATTGATTCCCTGTGGCCATCTATTTGAAGTTGATTTCCAACTCTCTTTCCCACTCAGCTGCCTCAAGAATGAACTACTTGTCCGAGGCATTTCTCCTCCTTTTCTGAGATGGGTTTCTCAACTTTGAATTGAATCTGAAGATTATTGATCAAAAACAGAGAAAGAGAAGAGATTTATTGATGGAGTTAAATGGTGGAGGGACCTTCACCTTGAAGAGAGTGCTTATATTTTGGTTGTATATACAAACTAGACTAGTCTAGTCTAGGGCTATAAGCCATGAGTGAAGGAATCCTGAATTACCTCACTTATGTCCTGTTTGTTTAGACACTTATAATTCATTTTACATTTTATTATTCAAAGTAAAATATTATATGGGTTATTTTTTATTTTTTTCATCTTATTTGTAATCACTACTAGAATAAATTTAAGTCTGGTTTTTGTTATGATTTGAATTTAATATTAAATAACTCAATATTCAATTTAATTTAAATATATATATATATAATTTTCTCTAATTCTAATAATTTGATTTCAATCATATACATATTATATGAAAATAACTTAAATGATACACAAAACAAATTAAATATATGATAAATATTTGGGTAATTTATTGGAGATTACTTGGATATATTCAAGCAATCTTAAAAGTCATTAATTCCTTTTCTCTTTTTCCTTTTCTTAATAATGTCAAAAATTATTATAAATTCATTGACTTTGAATATTTTTTAATTATTTAAATGATAATTAAAGTTTTATTCTTTAACATATTTCAATTATAATAATATATATTTTTTAAAAATAAACTTTTGTACTAATTGAGATGAATAGGAATTGGATAGAGTTTTTTAAAAAACTTTTTAACTATTTAAACTTTTTTATAATTTTTTTTAATATAATTATAATTAAATATTATTTTATCTCTTTTTTATTAATTACATCACTCAATTAATTAACTAAAATATTTCTATTTAAAATATATATATTATTATTATATATTAATACATTTTAATCTTTTTACAATAAAAAAATACTCACATTTTCAAAATAACCACTAATCAACCTTGTTTAAACTATCTAAGTTTCTTATAATAAATTCAAACCAAAACAAGTTTCAATAGTAAACGCATTTATTTATTTTTAAATTCAATCATAACTAAAAAATCATTTTATTTTCTATATCATTAATCATATCATTTAATTTATTAATTAAAATATTTTTCAAATAATAAAATTATTTTATCATATATATTAGTACTATCACTTGGGCCCGGTTCGGTTATAGTTTTTTTTTTTTTTTTTTGAGAACGCTGGGTTCCGCTACTCCTATGGAGTGCGACTAATCCCCGCGGGTTAAGTACATAGCCCGCAAACATACTTAACCAATTAACCAGGCGCAGAACATGCCGCCTGACGGGCTCGAACCCAAGACCTCATGGAGGCCTGGGGGATATCCACATCTTGTTACCACTAGGCTAGAAGAGGGGATCAGTTATAGGTTTTTTTAAAAACCAAGAGAGAGAAAAATTGAATGATTGGTGATGATTTTGAGAAAATAATAATTATTTTTGGTAAAAATATTAAAAGATATTAATATATATAAATAAAATATAAAATAATAATTTAAATTATAGGGTATTATATTTTGGTTAATGAAATAAGTGGTGAGATTGGTGAGAAGTGATTAATTGAAAAATTGATTTGGTTTGGATTTTTATAAAAATTCTAAGAGAACAAGCCCTTTATAATTTTTAAATAAACTAAAATTTATTTAAATAACTCAATAAAAAATTCATGTTCAATATTTAATTTTAAATAAACATATATTTCTTATTATGATTTGATATATATATATATATATATATATATATATATATATATATATATATATATATATATCAAACAAGTTGATTCAAGTGAATTCAATCCACGCAAGTTATTTGTAAAAAATCAAAATTATTTGAAATTGTTTTCATTAAATAATTAGTTTCTTATTTATTGATAATATTTAAATTTGATAAGAAAAATAAAGTAGAGATAAATTGAGTTTTGAATGATAAATGATTAATTATTTACATTAAAAAAACAAATAGCCCATATTGGAACTTGTTTGATGTTTGATTATTTAGGATTTTGATTGAATTTTTGTTTTGTTAGATAAAAAATGAGTTATTTAAGTTTCTAATTTATTGATTATTATATTTATCACCTTATCTTATATCCTATATCTTATGTTAATTTTTTTTTATGTTTGTTGATTTTGTATTACATTTTTTGGAATCAAACAAGAACAAGGTGATATATAATTAATAATTTCACATGTGAAAAGTTGGAAAAAAAAAGAAAAAAAAAGTAGAAAAGAGTCTAGGCAAAACTGAGATAGAGATGAAGGTCACGGGAACAGCAATGACAGGATATAATAAATAATAATAATGCCTTGTTTGGTATGGTACATATTCAAATAAATACGTGGAAGAGTAAGTAATTCATAATGAGATACAGAAACCAAACAAGGCATAGTACTGTTTGGTATGGATGATTAAATAGTTGATTCTTATGCAGTGTGCCAGTATTCGTACACCAAAACTTCACATCATATCAGCTCCATCCATCATCATGTGGTCAGATCTGATTCTTCATCTTTTTTATTTTTTTAATAATAAACCCATATCACATTATTTAATTCTCAATAATATAATAATTTATTTATATGCATATTCTTTTGTGTTTATTTACATCTTTCTAGGAAAATCTGATTTTTCTATGAGAATAGAGAAAAGAGAACCATCATACCCACCTTTCAAACAATTTTTCCCAAACTACTTACCTTTTCATTCACATTCCCAAACTACCCACCTTTCTCTCTCTAAATCATTAATCAACCTATTAATTAACTCACTCTCTATCTTAACCCACTAATTAACTCACTCTCTCTCTAAACCCATTAATTAACTCACATCTCTCTCTTTCAACTATTAATTAATATCCTCACTTTTAAATTATTAATTAATTCAATTGAAATATATTATATAAATATTAAAATAAAATAACACATATGTTTTATTTTTATTTAAATCTATAAATATAATATATATAGTTCAAATTAAATACACTAAATTAAATAATTTAAATAGCTATTATAAATTAAAATAAAATAGAATACATTACATAAACAGAAACTTAAAATAAAATATATTACATAAACATTAAAATAAAATACATTACATCACAATAAAATACATAAAAATTACAATAAAATAAAATACATAATAAATATTAATCACGTTCAATATACAATAAAATAATAAAATGCATATTTTATCTTTATAATTCAATTTTTTTATATATTTAAAATGCAACGTTTAATGACCTTCAAAATGGTCAAATTTATTGTCAAAGGTCAAGAGAATTATTTGAAACTGTTGAGAAAAAAACATCATCACACAAAGTTATTCCATACAATGAACAAAAAGGAGTCTTCGAAATCGTTACTGCACAATACAGAACCATAAATAAATATTGGAAGGGTGGTAACAAACATAATGTGGATTTATATAAAGGTTTTTGCTCTAGTGGAAAATGGAGTAGATATCATAAAATTGAATTATAAAGATAAAATATGCATTTTATTGTATATTGAACGTGATTAATATTTATTATGTATTTTATTTTATTGTAATGTTTATGTTATGTATTTTATTGTGATGTAATGTATTTTATTTTAATGTTTATGTAATATATTTTATTTCAAGTTCTCGTTTATGTAATGTATTTTATTTTATTTTATAATAGTTATTTAAATTATTTAATTTAGTGTATTTAATTTGAACTATATATATTATATTTATAGATTTAAATAAAAATAAAACATATGTGTTATTTTATTTTAATATTTATATAATATATTTCAATTGAATTAATTAATAGTTTAAAAGTGAGGATATTAATTAATAGTTGAAAGAGAGAGAGGAGTTAATTAATGAGTTTAGAGAGAGAGGGGAAGTTAATTAGTTGGTTAAGATAGAGAGTGAGTTAATTAATGGGTTGATTAATGATTTAGAGAGAGAAAGGTGGGTAGTTTGGGAAAAATTGTTTGAAAGGTGGATAGGACAGGAAATGGTTCGAGAAAAGAGAGGTCATCAACAAACTCACAATTGATTATTTGAGATCATTTGATATAAATGAATAAAATGATTGTAATAGATAAATTTATAACAATTAAAATTATAGAATGTTAAAAAGAAATATGTAAGGGGTAAGCCCAACAAATCTTATCCTTTCAATAATTATCAATTAACCTTACATTTGGCTTGGATTCAAGTGTAGATCATATTTTTTAAATGTCAATGTTTTTGGTGGAATATATGATTAATGACATGCTTAAACAAAAAAAAGGACAAGATTTGTGCTAATAGATATTCTGACCAATTCAAAGTTAAAGAGTTTTATATAACTTGTCTTTTGTTCATTTCTATTAGAAATAATGAGAAAATAAAATATTGTATTGTATCTCCTATATGTTACATAGTCCTAGTTAGGATTGTGATTGAATATGTTTTTGAAGATAGATAATTTTTTATAAAAAAATTTAAAAAGTATTATTATATAATAATAAAATAATAAATAATAATTTAAAATAAATGATATTTTAGTGACGCGATGAATAAGAGGCGTAAAATAATATTTAATTAGTTTGAGTTATTTAAATAATTTTAATCCATATACTAATTTTATAGATGTTTATTTTTTACTTATTTATTTTTTAAATTTAGACAACAACTCTCTTTTAAAGTGTTATAATTAAGAATAGAATTCATAATTTTGATATTTTAGAAATCATTCTTTATACTTAGAAATAATACTTGACTATGAGTTTTGATTTTATAAATATTAAATTATGTATATAAGAAAATGACTATACTAAGGGCTTGTTTGGTTTAGGTTATTTAAATAACTTGGAGAGAGAGAAAAATAATTATTTGTAATGATTGGTGATAATTTTGAAAAAATGATGATATTTTTTTGGTAAAAAGACTTAAAGGTATTGATATATATAAATAAAATAAATAATTATAATTTAAAATAAAGAGTATTTTAGTATTTTGATTAATGACTTGATTGATTTGACTGATGAGAGGGAGAGTGAAGTGACAATTGATTTGGTTGGGTTATTTGGAAAACCCATATCTAAACCAGACCTAATAATATAATATATTATCACAATATCTACATTCTAATAATATTATGATAATAAATAACTGTAATATATATTAATATTATATGTGTTAACGAATGAGATTTAGGATCTTATAATGTGTTAAAATTCATAGTAAGAATTTCTGAATGTTCTATTCTCAGCACATAATTGACCAGTGTGGTTAGACGGCCTTATTTTATATTTTCAAACATTTTAATTTGGTTTCATATCTCCATTTCATTTTCAAGTTAATTTGACACAGCATTAATTATATATATATATATATATATATATATATATATATATATATATATATATATATATATATATATATATATATAAGGATATTTTATTGGTTGAGGGTGAAAAATTACCTATATTTATTTTATATCATATTGTAATATAAAATACTGGATTTTTATATATATATATAAAAATAAGTAAAATATGATATAAGTACGATAAAAATATGAGATTTATAAAATTTTAGTATATAATGAAATAATATTTATAAATTAAAAGAAATATGTAACATTTTTAAATAGTTAAATTTTAATTTAAAATTTTAAAATTATATTTATACAGTAATTATATTTTTTTTTTTAGTAAAATCAAAGGTTCAGTTAACGAATTAACCAATCTTACTAAATTTATTTCATTTTCTAAATAATTTTTATACTCTTAACTCTAAATATATTTATTTTTTTCTCTTTCACCTTAATAAATTTATTTCATTCTCAAAATAGATTTGATTTTAATTTAATTATAAAAACTTAAAATTTTAAATTAAAATATAATTAAACTTTATTATTATTTGGTATAAACGATATAATACCGATACCATACCAAAATCGCAGTTCGGTATGATCGGTATGTTACTTGTATTCTACCGAGATTTCGATATATATATCGAAATAACGATACGGTAATAGTAAGATTTTTCATATACCGATATGAATAAAAATTACAATATACTGAACCACCTATATATATTTATCGATAGAAATTTTTTAAATAAAATCTTTTAAATGGCTATAATGAAAAAATATTTTAGTTAGTTTTTTAATAATCTCTTGCATTGGGTTATCCCTTTCTTTCATTTAATGTATCGACTATAACAGGGCCATTAAAATATTATAAATAATAGAATTAGTTTGATTCAAATTATATAGTTAAGTATATTTTATAACATTTAGCTAATTCGGTCTGACTTATTTGTTAATAGCTAAATTACAAGTATATCACAAAGTTTATCATTTTTTCACCAATATAATCTCTAAGTTATTTGAATATTATATATATAGTTTGGTGTAATTTATATAATTAATTATCATAAGTGAAAACTAAGTTGGATCTAATAAGATTTCTAAAATTGATGAGAGATGTGCAAGGTTATCTAATGAAGTACAATTGAAGAAAATATTGAGATATGGTAACTTTTGCTTTTTCAAATTGAAAATTCTGTAATATATGTTGTTTAGTGAATTTGTAATCTTGCTTACAGAATTAGGTTATTATTTCTATACTTTTTATTGACTTTTTTTTTTAAATAAAATTCAAAAGACAAAAGGTTAATCATTTTAAACATAATAATTGAAAATATAAAACAAATTGTTTAAAAAAAAATTACATTGCAAATTTAACTTTGGTAGAAACTAAATATAAGATTTTTGTTTTTTTTTTTTTAAACAGTTCATGCATGTAAAAATGATAAAAATTGGTAAGCATAAAATATGGAATTAATAAAACATTCAATAAATTATTGAATTGGTAGTATAGTACAGTGGTTTATAATGATTTTTTAAAATTAGTTTATGGTTCAAATCTTGTTAAAATATTTTTTAACAATTTTTAAAATTAAAATTATGATAATCAAAAATATTTTTTAACGACCGGGACAACCTAATTCTCTAGGCCAACACTACTGGTAAGTTATATAGAAGAACTATTAATTCTCAACTGACTCTAACGACTTCAGGAACGAATATAAAAAAATGTCATATATAATAATATGATTATGAATGATACGCATCAACAAATACGATCATTAAAAGTTCGACGATTCTCTACGACTAGATAGTCTAAAAAAACAATTGAGATTGTATACGAAATATGTAAGATGAAATATCAACCACATCAATTCAAACTTTTCGACAACTACCCAAATACTCGGACATCATGCAATTAATCTTAGTAATAGTACTTCACAAGAGATTTCAGATATTAGTCACCCTCGACAATTAAAAAGGAGGCGGGTTGCCAATTCAACCTCCAAAATATTTTTATAAATATTTACTCAATACCTAACTAATTTAAAATATCACAAATGATAATAAAATAACTTAATAATTAATATCCAATTTTTTAGTCTAGCGACAACAAAATATGGATATCTCCAACCTTCTTAAGAGGTCATGGGTTCGAGCCCGTTAGACGGCAAGCTCGCCTAGTTAAATGATTATGTGTGTTTACGGATCATGTAATTAACCCCCTTGTGGTCACATTTTAACTCTTTTCTAGTCTATCTGTAATAAAATGTGAATATTCTCAGCCTCCCTAAGGTCTTGGATTTGGACCCGTTAGGTGACAATTTTGCACTTGATTAATTGGCTAAGTGTGTTTGCGTGTTACGTGTTTAATATGTTATTTCATTTTTATCCTCTCTTCTAGGCTAGCGACAACCTGAGGGGTTTCGGTTCGAACCGATCAGTCTCTTATATATTTTTTAACTAATTTAAAATATCACAAAAAATGATAATACAATTACTTAATAATTAATGGAAATTCTTATAATTTATCTTATTTTAAAATTATTGGCAATAAATACGTATACTTTTTTTCAGCCCATCTCTCATAAATCATTGCTAATTTGGCCCTCATCGAGCAAGTTTATTTTCTTCTTCCTCAAAATTTCATTAAGAACAATGATTATTATTAGAAACTTGTGATATGTGATAGCTAATAGTTTCAAAATAAAATGATTATAATATTTTTTTTATTAATTATTAAGTTATTGTATTATAATTGTTAAAATGTTTTAAATTTAATTATATATTAAATAAGTATTTATGAAAATAATTAAGAGATTATATCATTTATTATATTATATAAAAATAATAATTTCAATATATATATAACTAATTAAATTTAAAATATATTAATTTAATAAATAAAAACAAGTCGTAATATTAATACAAAAAGTTTAAAATGTATTATAAATATGAATAACTGAGTTTGAAATCGTGCATAAATTAAGTGAGATTGAAAATAAATAATAAAATAAGCTAATTTGAGAAGTTAAATTTTAAACTAGATTAATTTAAAAAAGAATTTATTTCATAGTATATAAACATGAAATTTTAACATGTATATTCATTTTATAATTCTAAAATAATTTATTAAAAAATAAATAAATAAAAACCATAATATATAGATGTTATAGTATTTTGAAAACAACACTTGAATCCAATCTCACAATACAAAATATCTCAAAACAAAGAAGATAAATAATGTATGGATTTTAAAAGAAGAAACATATACTTGGACAACTGTAAACAAATATAAAAAAAATTATTATAAATTCATGACATATTTACAAGTAGTACCCACTAGCTAGAAAACCAACAATATTATTAAATGTTTTATTAAAAATATATTTTTTTAGTATATATGGGAAATGTTACCCTAATTCATGGACAACACTTAACATACCTCACATGTACAATACAAAAATTATCCAAAAAATAGATAAAATAACTAATGAAACTCCAATATATATTTGAAATAAATTAAGTAGAGTTGATAGAATAATATATTAATAATATTATGATTAGTTGGTATCTTGTTGTTCTTGATCTGCAAGCCACATATCATCCCAATTCTGTCTAGCTTCTTGAATCCCAAGAATGGAGCCCTTGTTGTTTGGATCCCAGCTTGTAGATAGAGCCCCATAAGCTACCCCAAGTGTAGAAGCTCCAAAAGTGATGAGTGTGGTCAAGGCTGGCACCCAAATTGGAGCATCCCACAAATGTTTCTCTTTTAACACATTGAACAATTGCAACAATACTAAGCCAGTCCCCATAGGAGCCCCAACATATAACAATATCCTTCCTATGATTCTCTCGAACACCACATCTGGTATCTTTTCATCTTTGTCGTCGTCGTCATCATAGTTCATGTCATCCCTGAACATGCTATTGTTGTTGTTGCTGTTGTTGTTGCTTTTGGTCTTTTTGCGGGTTAGATTATCGTCGGTCTGACCGAACCCTTTAGACTCGGCGTTGAGCTTCAATGTCTTGTATGTTGGGGTTCTAGTGGTTGTTATGGGAATAATTAGGGTTGAGCTTCTTGTGAACCTAGGGTTAGTCCATGGAGATTTGGTGATGTTTAGAGGAAGATGATGATGATGATTCAAGCACAGGACTTTTGTTTTCATGGTCTCTCACTTTTTTGTTTTTGGGACTGGTTTGGGGTTTTAGAAGTATTTGCATTCAAAATTCAAACATGGGGTCTTATCCATAAGAATGAATGAATGGTGGGTATATTTTCACCTTGGAAAAAGATAATGTGACTTCTTTTTGGGTTTCCTATGGTTATTGTTTTAGATTTTTTTTCAGAAATATGTCCTTCAAGTATATATAAATGTTAATTATTATTTACCCTTAAACCATTTTATATATATATAGGTATAAAAACTTTCAACTATTAAACTGTTAATTTCCATATGAGTGCTTTTTAAAATGACAATTTTAATTAATATAATAATTTATTATTGCGATCCTTATAAACCGAATCCAAATTAGCCCAACTGTGATTCTAGTTTATTTATTGAAGAATTGTGATATTCTTTACTTGAGCAATACAGAGGATTTCTTAATTCATTTAAAAATTCTCAATAAAAATACTTTATATTTCTTTTTTATTTTCACAAAACTATTTTTTTATTTTTTATTTATACATTTAAAATTGTCATAAGTAAAAAAACATTTAAAAGAAATTCACGGATGCAACTGTTTGCAAGTACAACTCTGTTCTGCCTATCTGAAAAGCATACAATTCACACTGCCTTTATTTTCTCACTACTGACAATTCATTATTTACCGACACTATTAAATTGTTTATATTATTTTTTTTTCTATTAAAGACATTTTTTTATAAATAAATCATTCAGATTATCGAATCAAATTATTTATTTATTTTTATAAAATGTAAATTTAAATAAAAAAACATATTCTATTAATTTAACTAAATAAAAACCCAAATAATTTATATTTTCATCAAATAATATTTTTTTTTTAATAAAATCACCCAAATAACACAACATCAAACAAGCTTTACGTTTTGTGATCAACCAATTATAGGGATTAGCTTGATCTTGGGTTTATTTTAAAAAATAAAATATTATTTAATAAAAATAGCAATTTATTCTAACCAAATAATATAAAAATATATTAGTTAATGCTTGTATATATATAAGGTGATTGCTTATGAATAATGATTTATTTTAAGTAGACTTTTTATACTTAAATATATATACTAAATCTCATTTACCTAACCAACATATATACTCTAAATGTCAAATGACCATTAAATTGAATTATCATTTTTTAGTGATACTCAGTCCATATACAAATACATTTTGCAATGGCCATATATATAAATATACAAATACATTCAAAATATAACTATTCCCAAATAATAATAATTGAAAACATTGAGAAAAAAAACCCATTAGATTTTATTTGTTTCCTTTATTCATTAAATAAGATAATGCATAATAAACTATAAAATTGTGACAAAAAGATCAATTTTTATTATTCTAACTTAGAATTGATCACATTGAGTTGGTACAAAAGAGAGCAACTCTTGATCCAAATCATGAACAACCAAGAAATTTTGTTGCTGAATATTACCAAAGATAGACATTCCATTTGATGCAGCCATAGCCAAACACACCACACCTAAGCTCATATCACCAACTATATAATTCTCACTTGGAAGTTCCAAATCCATACCCTTAAAATGAAACTTAACCTTAGGAATATCGATATTATCATCGTTATTAATCCCAAAGTCCCTATCTTTCCCGGGCAAGTCAAAGCACAAGTCCATCCCCGTGGTGTCGGACTTCGTGGAAACCCTAAGTCTCATTTGCGACGTAAATTCCTTCTTCAACAACCTAAAAGCCTCCTCGTGTAAATAAGTCAATGTAGTTCCCGAATCAACTATCATTCCACCACTCCCATCTTCCTTTACCTCAAAAACCTCTTTAGGTATAGGCAATAGGGTTTCTCCAACCGTTATTCCTTCTAGACCTACGTAATAAAATGACGTTTGAAATGAATTCTGAATCAACGGTGTGGCACTATGGTTTGACTTGGTTCTAGTACTCGAGTTCCATTCCGCTAACGAACCAAACACAATGCTACTAGTTTTATTCTCCCCTATCGGACTCAAGCAATAGGAAAATTTCGTTAAACCTAATTGTGACACGAGTGATAAAGGCCCGCGCCCTAGTCCAACTAACCCCGAACCAAGACTGAGTCCGGGGCCTTGGTTGATGACACCACAACCAAACGTGACGTTAGGTATTGAAACGGGACCACCGAAAGTGAACGTCTCCGTAGCTAAGAACCCTTCGGAGGAGGATCCATCGCCGTAGGAATACAAATAAGTGCATGCTTCGTTTTGACACTTGAACGTGTTCAAATCGCTGCATGCATCGCTATAACAAGAAATGTTTGAACCGGTTGAGGAACGGATAGGGCTGAAAGATGGAGAGTGATGGCGGTCACAATCGACCCAAATCAAGTCACTTCCCGTGTCTAGTATAGCCGAGATGGGCATAACCGGAGTGCCAATGGAGAAGTTCATGAGGAACTCACCTCCCCCGGCATTGATTGGGGCATAAAAACCAATACTTTCGTCGGCATTATTCATAGTGAGAAACCTTTTTGATTGTCGGGCAATTGCATTCCGAATGATATCAAGTTTGGCGGTGTTTTGATTATGATGGATTGGGATTAGTTGGGCACGAAACCCTCGTGGGGATGAGTCGGAAGAAGAAGAAATAAGACCGAGTACAGAAAGTGACATCGCTACTACGAGAAGAACATGAAGAAAAAACGAGGGAGTTGAAGTCATGATTTAGCACTATGAAACTTGTTCTAATTCTGATAATGTAATGCAAATTGTAAGAATATATATATATATATATATATAAGAATGAGAGATCATGAGATGGTTAAAGATAATGTGGAAATTGAATATAAGTGTAATTAAGATGAAACACTTCATGTTCTGAGTCCGTTACACTAGCTAGTTTAATTAATTACTTGTTTATTTCCCTAATAATGTCCAATTGAATGATCTACTAGCTAGTTATATGTCGTCCAAATGATAAAAATGCAATAACGCGTTTCTCCTTTGGTCTTCCCCATTATAAACTATTTAATGTTACACTAAATTAATTATGCTCAAATGAATAAAGTATTTATTTCCCACTAAAATGTTACATGAATAAATTATTACCCACTAAATTGTGTAAGTTGAAGTGGCCAACTTACACAATTATATTTTTATAATCTTAAAATTATATGCCTTCAAATATGGTTATAATATTAATATACTTTTTTAATTATTTGTAAGTGTATATGAAAAACTATTCATGTTATAAATTGATTTTTTTTTTTTTTTGTAGAGATAGCAACATTTTATTTGAGAATTGTTGAGATTTTGTCATAGAAAAAAACAAATATTTGTTTGATGAAAAATAAATTATTTGGGTTTTTTTTATGAATAAAGTAAGAATATTTTAGTATTTAAGTCGATAAATGAGTGACTTAATAGTTAAAATGATGTAATATAGTGAAAATATGTAAAAAAAACTAGATAAAAAAAAAATCCTAATCAAACTATCTCATGCACTTTCTACTTCAGAATATAAATATATATATAACTAGTAATTTTGTATTTTATTTAAAAAGGTATTTTGAACTTTGTAATACAATGGCATCATATAATTTTTAGTTTATTATTTATGTATTTATGCTTAAAATGATCAAATTTAATAAAGAAATCATTAGTAATAAAAAAAAATTGCAAGTCAAAAGAGTACCTTTGATGTCTGCATTTTTTTTATCTGTACCACTTTGGTCTTCAATGTCTAATATTTGGATGGATACCTTATGAATATCAATCTAACAAAGGTCATAATACTAATTACTGATTCCAATAAGATAACCCTAGATTGCTTATTGGCTTAAACTATGCATTGCAACATGTTCATTAAAATATAACTGAATATAAATGTTACAATTCATCTACATATAATCGGTACCCGAAAGCCAACATTGCACCTATATTTGATCGGGTTGTTTGCATTTAAATACCACACTCAATATTAAATCTTTTCCATTTCCATTTCCAGTTCATGCAATTCTTACAGCTTTTCGGATAGGAGGCGTCTCACTTCATCAGCCAGCTCCATTACATGTTTGTCCTCACATCCTACAAGATGAACTTCATCAAATCAAAAAAACTTGCAGTGACTAATTCTGTTACTACTAAACAACAAAGAAATTTACAAAAATTAAACTTGCCATAGCTCTTCAGGGATTCTTCCAGGTGAAATAGGTAATCTTTGTTGGGACCCGATGGCCCTTCCGAGCTAGCAATTTGCCTACCCATTCAAGTAAAAACAACATTGATATACAATTTTGATCCTGTTTGGAAGCAACCAACTAAGACTAACTAGAAATCAAAAGGAAGGAAGAATATCGATTGAACAGTGTATGTTTATCACAATGACAAAGAAACTGTTTCAAGGAAATTTATAGACATTTTCTAATTCAAACCCGAACCCAACTCTAGAAAATGTTTCCAAATACACGTAACGTTAACTTGAGAGGAAGGGACAAAAGGCAATTACTTAAAAATCCTGGTTAAGTAATTGACCATTCTCAAGCAATGTCGGGTTGTGGTATGTCAATCCTAGGAAAAATGTTTTATTTTTTAATTTGGAAACAATAGACACTATGTAGTCTCTTCAAGTGACTTGGTTTAGTTATGAAATAGGTCAATTAAGATTGATTGCCAAATTCAATGTGTTATTAAGCTGGCTGAGATTTTTTTTTTCTTAAACCAATATATAGGCTTACTTACAATCAATTACACTGAAAAGTGAAGATGCATACATACTTGGCAATTTCTTCAACGGGTGCAGGGCCCAAGTAGTTCGGATTATGCTTCTTGTCTGGAGACGCTATAAATCTACAATTCAGGTGAAACATCACCTTGTTAAATTTTATAAAGAAAACCATGAGAATTGATTTCTGGGTTTTCATTAACTTACACCATGACATCAGATATAGCTGGTTTTGAATCATTATCGTCCTGCAACATAACCCAATGGTTTGTTTTCATGCTCACAAAGGCATATTTTCTTAGCCTTAAGCTAAAAATACCTATCCAGCAGCTTTAGAGATATGAAGAACAGAACTTACTAGGAAGAAATCAACGTAAGCCTTCTGGTCATATTGTTTCTCCCTTACTCCTAGGTACTGTAATACAACCAATAAAAATTTACCAGCCTTTCAAAAACACAATGTTCTCTCAGAGTTTGTTTTTGAAATTTCATAACATTAGATCATTTGGTCATATGTCCTTGTTCGAGCATTCACACAATTTTATCATTAAGAACCAATCTCAAATGTAGAATTATAAATGTAATGGATTCGCCAAAGTGATGATACCAGGAAATTTCAACTGGAGTATGTAATAATTTGTCAAAACCTTTGAAACGATAAAGAAATAAACTTACAGTTAGAGCAACTTCTTGATCTTCCTTCTTTAAGATCTTATAGGCAACACCCCACTACAATCTTGCATAAAATTGACAGATTAGTTTTACATTGTCCATAAGAACATCATCTGAAATGTGAAATCATCAGCCAGGTGGAAACTCTTATGTTACTCAATACAATCATACTTTGGTACATATTAGTGTTTAAATTTTGATCCTGTTCCTTAAACCCATCTTCACTGGATTAAAAAAAAGAATTCTTTTGAACTTACTCCTAAATGTCGCGTTAACAACATGAATAAGTAGAACCAATTACAACATATGCATCATTCATAATATGTGGGATCAAATTCTCATCTCCTTTTGAGGCAAACAAGTTCTCAGGTCAAGAATCAATAAGACATTCACTAATATCCAAATTGTGGTGGAGAAGAAGACATACGCAAACATCTCCATCTGCAGACTCTAAAGTAACTGTTCTTCCAGGGTATTCTGGAGTTCCTCTGTGATCAGTACTACCTTTCAATGAACGACAATAAGTATATAATGGGTAAATGATTATTGAAGAACTTGGTTAAGGAACTAAGGCGGCTACTTCAGATGATGAGAATGGAGAGAGAGAGACCTTGGTAGAAGACGCGTCGATAGGATTTGATGCAGCCAAAAACCCGATCATCGTAGTTGAAACCGGCCTTCCATATCAAAGACCCGTAACCGAACACCCACATGACCATGTTTCCTTTCTGTCGTCTCCTCCTCCTCCTCCTCCTCCCTTAACAAAGTGGAAACCTGGGAGAAAGAGAGACAGTGGGGAAAAGGAGAAGATTCCCCTGGTTCAGCCGCCGCCGCAGTGATCTGAGAAGAGACCTAATTGGTTGGTTGTACAAGAACGAAGAAACCAATGGGTCAATTTGTTCGAATCTCTATACTTGAATCTTCATTTTCTTTGGGTGGTCCGAACTCCCAACCTATCAAAACTAATCTATAATTCTAAATTTCTAACTAAAAATAAATCAAACCTCTTAATATAATTAAGTTTTTAAAATTTGTATAATTATATTATAATTAAGAATGGGAAATTTGACAAGATGACCCTAAAATAGCCTTAAATAAATGAATTTGGATATGTCTCTCAAGATATTGGCCCACTTTTGTTTTAGAGGAGAGAAAAAGAAAATTAAATATTAAAATAAAATGTTATTTATATAATTTTTTAAGATTTAGGATTTAAGATTTAGAGTTTAAAATTTAGGATTTAAGATTTAGGGTTTATGTCACATATATAATTTTGTATTTGTCTCATTTATCAAAACAACATCTAAGTCAGCAAATGGGACAGTCTCTTAGGATAGTAGATCCTCATTTTAAATAAATGACGCAAATGACCACTTCAAAATATTATGACGAATTTACCCCGTCTCACACAAAAGACAGGATCGTCATGCGAAGGGGTAGAATTGTCACATGAAGGGGCAGAATCGTCACGCAAAATGCAGGATTGTCACGCGAAGGACACGGTCTGGACTTTTCACCTGACTTCCCTTCGCGTGACGATCCGCTCCTTCGCATTACGCAAATGTGGTATTTTCCTAAAAAAAAATTTGGAGTGATCACCCGCGCAATTTAATTTATGTGACCATAACCTTTTTTTAGGTCATCTCCTCAAATTTCACTTAAGAATAGATATATAGAAAATTCTTAATTTTTTTATTTATTAAGAATACAAAATTTGTCTTAAAATTTTATAATTCAAACAGTTTTTATTATTATTTAACATTATATATAAATATATTATTTTTAATAAAGATCAAATAGTGATATTAAATCTCTTAAATTTGTTTTTCTGTCACTTATGTTACAATAGTGAGTTTTGCTATAAATAGGGTTAGTTATGTTTTTTTTTTTTTTTTTTTTGTGAGTTATTGTTTGTTTTCTAACTAACAACAAATTGAATGATATTGTCGAAAATAAAATTGTTTTATTTATTATTATTATAGTCATGTAGCTAGATTGATCTTTGATTTTTTTTATTTGTTTAATTTATACTATTTGTATTTAATTCTTTATTATTTTATTTTTTAGATATTATCTTGTATTATTTATAAATTAATTTTCTATATATACGACTCCTTATTAAAATTAATAATATTAATAAGAATTAACTTCTCATAACCAAATATATATATATATATATAATAATAATTATTTAAAATATATAAATAATAATTGCAGAGAGATAATCAATTGGTAGAGCTCAATTTATGTCTTGATAGTTATGAGTTATGGTTTTAGACATGTCGAGATTTTCTCAATCCAATTCGAGAATTGAATTGAACCGTTTATGTCTTGAATGGTAATCAAATTGCTCATCTCTTTTACTAGAGACATTTATATATATATATATATATATATATATATATATATATATATATATATATATATATATATATATATATATATATATATATATATATATATATATATATTTGAAATTTTTATTTTTATTTTTTTTGTTAAAAGGATCTATACAATCAAACCAATAAATGTGTAAATGTAAAAAACTCTGCAAGAACAATAAACAAAAAGACCAACACGGACACTCAAATGCTATGAAAGAGCAATAAAATCTTTCAACAAATCACTCTTTTAAAATGAAAGTATAATAGGCTGGCAATAATGAGATATAAACTCTAGTAGGGTTATCAACGGATTCATCAATTTCCACCCAAAGTTTTCACAAAATATTTATTTATAGATTACTAGAACATCGACAGACATGAGTTTAAATGCCTTAAGTTTGAATAAATATTTATAAGGAGTCACACTTACATATTAGTAAAATATCAAGACATGATATCTAGTCATGCCCACTCTTGGTAAGCCTAGTAAGCCTTTAAGATTGATGAATCCATGAATAGGTTCTTCTTCTAAGATGATCATTGCTTCATTTAGTTTTTTAGCTTTAAGATTAAGGTAATTTCTTGTTTTTGTTAGGAACGAGTGACAAAACATCATTTTTGTGTTTTTTTTTTTGCTTCCAAAACCAATGATTATGTTATGTTTGCTCTTTTCTATTTGGATCAAGATCCTATGTATGTATGAATGATGTTTGTTCTACTATAAGAAAATATCTATTTTTAATATGAAATTATTCTTATACATAAATTGGACCATTTTCTTTAGTACTAAAGAGAGAAAAAAAAAGTCAATCATTCTGATGACAATTTTAAAACCAGAAGGGTCTAAATTTGAATGGGGGTATTTTTTTTTCCAGTTTGAACACTATTTTATAAAATTCGAATTTAACTCACATTTAATATGTCACAACAAATTATATATTTCTTAAATTAAAATTAGGATAACTAAGGAGTAAGGATCACTATTTATAATATTTTAAAATTTAAATATTTTTATACATTTTATATTTTTTTTTAATGTTTAGGACTTTGAATAGACATGGTAAGAATGAAATCTCTAAAATAAAACGGGACAAAAATAGTTAGGTCAATTTTCAATCTTGGTCATGATTTGTGTTCGATATTGTCATCTATAATCTCTAAAATAAAACGGGACAAAAATAGTTAGGTCAATTTTCAGTCTTAGTCATGATTTGTGTTCGATATTGTCATCTATAATCAAAATCTCTACCCCTTTTCTCACTGTCTTTCCGCTGTTTCGATATAAAGTTCATTATATAAAACACAAGTTCTTATAGTAAGTAAAATATATAGGTAAGATTACAATGATATTTCAACATGTCAAGAACATATCACATGGTCATCCCTATATATATATATATAGAAATAACTTCTCTCATTTTCTAGAGAAAGAGAGATAGGCTCATGATATATGATCAAGTTTTGGTTACAGATATATTGATCGGAGTTGGATCCTTGTTAGGGTTGATCTCAACTTGTCCATGAAAGGTATAGCCATCACAAACACTAGATTTTTTCGACAAATTATTACTATCCATCGACATAACAATTGGCAATTCATTATCATTATTTGCTTTCCCTTTATCACCATCATGACCATGATTACTCGATTGAACCAAATTAGGCAAAGGGTCTTTACTTTTGCCCCAAACCACAGCATACAGCCCAAACACTATCACCATGGCTCCAATCAAGCTGGTATATAATTAATAATTAAGTTAGCATATACTTAATTAATTCTCAAGTGTAACAACATTAACAAATATATATATTACCTTCCTAGATGAACTTTTTCTCCCAAAACAAGGGCACCCAAAATCGCGGTGATGATCATTGCGAGAGGACTGAACGCTGTGATGAAAACTGGACCACGAGCCCGGTTCACTACGCCTTGCACATAGTAGGCAATTCCAGAGCAAACTACTCCCTGTTTAAGATTGAAAAAAAAATGTGACAATGAATACAAATTGTGTTATTGATAATATTTTATGTATTTTTTTTAAATATTACTTACAGAGTAAACTGCAGCGAGAAGCTTGGAATCAAAGCCGATGATCCAAGCACTCATGTCATGTTCGAAGGCTAGTGCAACCGCGGATCCTTGTAGCGTGCCCATCAAGCATATCAACGCGGTCAATGAAAGCTCAGCCGGATATTGCTTTAATGTGATAGACTGTCCCAATAATAATAATTATTGAGTGAAATTTAAATCATACAATAAATTAAGTTACATATATTTGTCTCAATATTCTATGTATTTTTACCTGTAGAATGAAAAAACTTGACCAACCGACTATGCAACAAAAGAGCATGATTGTGCCCATGACCCAATGATGATCGGCAGAGCCATTAGACGCATTGCTTGCGTCGTGGGCGCTTTGATGAGACAACCCTAAGATGTTCACAATCGGGCCTTTATATAGAGTCATTACCATCGCTCCCACAACCGTGATTGCGGTTCCTACCACTTTTGCGATGCTATGTAATTGCTTCAAGCCCACTCTTTCCAACCTATTTGAATCATTTGATTAGATTTGATATAAATAATTTATTTATTGAAGGGATACAAAATTATTTAGCTCTTTATAATATGATTATTCATGTAGTCATGTAAATGTTATATTTGATTTAACTTTAAATACCTGAAAATAACGGCCATTATGAAGGTAAGGGCAGGAAGGATATTCACCATTGCAGATGCAAATGTTGCTGACGTATACTTCATTCCCACGTAATATAAATTCTGATCGATAACTGGCCTGATATTTAAATATTTATATT
The DNA here is from genome assembly GCF_907164915.1 of Impatiens glandulifera. NCBI lineage: Eukaryota > Viridiplantae > Streptophyta > Magnoliopsida > Ericales > Balsaminaceae > Impatiens > Impatiens glandulifera. The sequence continues at coordinate 55,421,484 of NC_061863.1, forward strand.
ATTATTTTCTAAAAAAATGGTAAAAATACTATTGTCTTAAAAGTTAATTGATATAATGCACCATAATTTTGGACCTGGCAATAAAACACGACCCGAATTTAACACGAAAAATTCATAAGTCAACCTTCTTAAACCGATTAATAAACAAGTTAAAATCAGATCGATCTGAAATAACCCAAATTAGAATTCTTACAAGTTTCTTTTTTAATTTAACTATTTTATTTTGTGTTATTGTCATTTTAATTTGAAATTGAGAGACGTGAATTAATTATATTTGGTTGATTTCAAGTTGAGTTAAGTGAACCGGGTCGGGTTCGGGTCAATCACAAATAAACATATCAGGTTCAGATTAAAATTTTTGATACGAATTATTAAATAGGTCAGGTTCAGTATCGTTCAACCCGTTAACCTACCGACCCGAACCCACAAACCTGAAACTCACTCCGATTACCACCACTAATTGATGTTGGAGAGTTTTTTTTTACCAATTTTTTAGTTAATCATTGAATGACTTATTCTATTTTAAATTTTCAAGTTGGTAGTCGGTTATAATTGATTTTAGTTTATAACCATTTTTGTAATATAACAAGTTAAAGGGATTATAAAATGAAAAATAAAAGTAAAAAGATTACTCTATCAATCCAAGGGCGGTAATCTTTAGGAAGATTGATACAGTCATCTTCGGCCTTGTTTTCCTGAACAAAAACAAAGAAGAAAATTAATTACAAATATAGATTTTTTACTCTTACTATAATTAAATTTAAATAATTATTTCTCAAAGTACTTTCATACATCAATAACAATCATGTTGCTATTGTTAAAATTTATTATATAAGATAATTTACTACGTGTAATATAATAATATTTGTATTATTGATTTTCAGTTTAATATAATTACTATATATATATATATATACATATTAAAGTAACACAAGTTATATAGTACTAGAATTAAATAATCTGATTCACCCTTAAAAATTATTTAATTTCTTTTAGCTGATTAAAAAATATGATTCTAATTATAACTAAAAATCAATTACTTTTAAGACATACATGACTATATATATGTGTAGTGCACATGTGACAATGACAAGTTAAATAATAAATCGAATATGTTTTTAGAAAATTATTCACTTTTTGATATGTCCAATCAAAGTATAGACCTAAACACTATTGTTATCAAATGAGAAGCTTGAAAAGAAGACGACAAGTACTGTTCATCGAGCCACTCGTCGATCTTAAACCACAATCCAAACCCAAATAAGAACAAAAACGGAATCAAATAAGAGCCAACGATGTTTTAGTCGGAACAAAACACTATCAAAAATGTACGAGTCGAGCTTTTACCTTTCAATAAAAAGAGCAAACGGGGAGATTGCAAGGGTTGCAACCAAGTGACGATAAACAACTAATACATAATGGCTCATGCCTTGTTTCAACGAGACCATTGTTATAACAAACATTCCTGCATACCCAAATTGCAGCAATATTATTGCAATATATGGCTTAGCCTTCTCAAACATTTGTTTCACCATCTTTGATATGATCTCTCTTTGTTATAATTATGCACTATATCACCACAATGTAACTATAGCCTTTATATAACCAAGAAAAGCAAAAAAACAAAAAGGGACATCAAAAAGAAGAACATATAATAAGCATCAACTTTATTTTTTTAACATAGATAAATTATGATAATATTAATCCTATATTATTATATTAATTTGTATTGATCTTATAAGGAAACTAATATAGTGATATAATATAATATTGATATTATCTAAATTGTGATAATATCTTAGGTTAGTGTTTGTCATGTGATACTAGTTATGCATGTATAAGTTGTAAGGGTATAAATGGTAAAGATGCATTAGAATATACATGATATAAATTTTATTATTTTGTGTTTGGTTAGTGTTATAAAAATGTAATAAAAAATGTAAAAGACTATTTTACACTTATATTTATATAAATTATTTTTAATTATTATTTATAATATAGGTAGTTTGTATTATTAATCATATTAATATTAATATATTTATTTTATAGGTAGTTTGTATTATTAATTATATTGAAATTAATAATAAAAAATAATATATATTATTATATAAATATATTTTTTAAATAAATAATATTATTATATTATTTTATATATAATTCATTGTAATTTAAGCTTTATAATTATATAAATAAATAATACTATTGACAATATATAATACAATCACAATCAAAATAATAAAATTGCACAATATATCATTTATTTGTTGTTGAGAAAAGGTGGAAGATGAAGCAATGAAGATAAGAGATATGAAGAGAAAGAATAAAGAAGAAATGAGTTTTATAAAAACATAAATATAATAAAAAAAATATAGGAAGATAATAATGGAATACCATTTTAATTAAGGTTTGTAATTGGTTAGAACTTTCCACCAGTTACAATTTAATACCTTATTTAAGGTATAAATTATACTTCATAAGTTAATATAGTTATGAAATTGTCCATCCAAACAATTAATAAATTTTACTGTATAGTATAGTTATATTATACTTACAGTGTTATACTCTTTATCAAACGGAAATTATAAATATATTATTTTATATTTTAACAGTTTTAAATATCCAATTTTATTTTCATTTCTATGACGATTCTATTTATTTATAAATTTTATTTCTTTCATCCAAATAAAAGCGAAACTAATAACAAACTAGTTATATATATATAGTTGCGATGTAAGGATATATTTTTGTGTTCATGGAGTTCCAATTTTAAAATATTATAAATTATTAATTAGTTTAGTAAATAGATAATTATATTTGTTAGAAATATTATTTTATATTTGAACATTCCCTCTCATTTATGGATTGTCTTTGTTCAGCCTAAAACTTTCAATCTACATTTATTTAATTCACAATTTATTCCTATAATTCTGAAAATAATAAGTAAAACTCATATTCATTCATATGTTACGTCCACAATTTTCTTTGAGTTCACTAAAAGAAATTAAACTCGCCCCAATTATAATTCACAAATTCGTTTCATAACCGGTCATAAAAGTATTTAATACACACCGGTTGTAGGATATTTAATATATAGACCGAGATTATTTGAAATCATTTCTCACTAATTTGTTACCTGTTTTTGAGATAATGGATGACTTAGCAACTTCACTCAATTTGCTATCGTAGTACATGTTACCTTATCAATATGTTAGATCCATATTTTGTCCATTATAGTGGATTTTCAAATAAATCTCTAATAATATTGTAATAAAGATTGAAAATTACCCAGCACACAATAGGACTTTCCAAAATAACTTATTTTTAAAATGAACTATTCAAAGTAACTTATTTTATTCATTCTTTCTAAACTAAACAAGTTACTATTTAAACTTATTTTTTAAACATTTTTAATAATTTTATTATTATTATTAAATATATTTTAAATCTAATTAATTTTATTTTTATTTGTATATTTTAAATTTAAATTAACATTTTTATATAATATAATTATTATCGTAACTTTAATTATATTTAATTTCTCAACTATTATATTTATTTTTTTAATATTTATAAAATTTAAAATATTATATTAAGTTATATTCATATTATAAAATTAATAAATAAAAAATTTGCATGGTCAAATTTACGGTAAAACCATGAAAAAATATTTAAAAAAAATAAATATGGTTAAAATTAACATGTATTTGAAAAAGAATAATAAATAACTAAAGTCAGAAATTGTGGAGGTACATTGGGGGATAGGTTTGGTTTTCGTTCAGGAGAGACAATTCTGTACAATCTAAAGAGCACTCTATTAACGCAATGCAGCTGATTAGGGTGAGAAAGAAAAATACTCATATCGGTAAGTAATCGACGTAACAAAACAATTTAAGTGCGGACAGTCGTCATTATCACAACAGGAGTTTCCTCATAATTCCTGCCATGATTTTGAGAATAGCCTTTAACAACAAGTCGAGCCTTATATCGCTCAATAGAACCATCCGATTTTGTTTTAATCTTGTAGACCCAATGAGAGTCAATGACATGTTTTCTAAATGGTAGTGAAACCAAATCTCATGTGTGAGTCTAATATAATATAGTAAGTTCCTCAACCATAACAGTCTGTCAAAGGGGATCACAAACTGGCTCTTTATAGGATGAAGGTTTAGAAAAATGATGAACATAAGTGACAAATGAAGCAAATAAAGTAGAATAAGAGGAGTACTTAAAATCGAAAAGTTTAGTAGACTTACGAATGCGAGTGAAGTGACGAGGAAGAGGATCCGCAATCTTATACGACAATTGAGTGGTCGTAGAAGTAGGGACATGGGAGGTGGATGTATCGTGAACCAAAGTATCAAATAGATCTTCATCGGGCTCAATGTCAAATGGATCAATACAAATTAGATATGTTATATGATATGAATTAGCAGGAACATAGAAGAATGAAATGTGCTCTAAAAACACAAATGACACGAGAAATACAATTTTTGACTAACTAGATCAAAACAACGATATCCCTTTTGATCAAGACCATAACCCAGAAAGACACATAAGACAGACCGGGGAGACACTTATTACGCTCAACATGTTGTCGAAGGACAAAACAAATACAACTGAATATACACAACGAGGAATAATCAGGTGAATGACCATATAATTTTTCAAAATGGGACAAACCTAAATGATGATATATTGAGATTCTATTGATCACATAAACAACGATAATAACTGCTTCCTCCCAAAACACACCAGGAACCTCGGTTGATAGCATGAAAAGAACGAGCTTTTTCAAAAAGATGACAAAATTTTCTTTCAGCCACACCATTTTGTTAAAGAGTGTCGGTACATTAGGTTTGGTGAATGTTACCATTAGAGGAAACTAACTGAGAGAAATCATTAAAAGTGTATTCACCTCCCAAATCACACCTAAAACATTTAATGACTAAAGAATGTTGGGTTCTCACAAGAGCTCAAAAATTGGTGACTATAATAAGAAATGCATACACGTGTTTCATAAGATAAACCCAAGTATAACGAGTGAAATCATCAACAAACAAAACATAATATCGAGAATCTCCTTTAGAAGAAACAAAAGAAGGTCCCCAGACATCAAAATACACGAGATCAAATAGAGTAGTGGAAAAAGAAACACTTTTATAAAAAGGCAAATGCTAAAAATTTAGCCAATTTACAATCAATACAATTAAAAATATCATGACTTTCTAAACAACCAAAACTCGAGTAGACACTAAAAACTTTAAACAAGATCCAGAAACATGACCCAAACGAGAATGCCAACGGTAAAATTCTGAAGATGAACTATTCAAACGGAATTATGACAAGTCAATGCTGAAGGCAACAACGTCAGATATTTTGAGTTCATCCAAAACATAAAGTCCTCATTTTCTACGGCTTGTTCCAATCACCTTCTACGACCGTGGGTCCTTAACACAACAATTGGAAAAAGTAAACAAAATTGTGAGGCCAGAATCACACAATCGACTAACAAATACAAAATTTAATGAAAGACGGAGAATATGGTAAACACGTGAGAGAGAAAAACAAGATGTATGTACATAACCAATTTTTTTCAATGGCATTGGAGTACCATCGACAGTCATGACGGAAGATGGTGAACAAAATTGACTGACACAAATGATTTAATATTATGAAACATATGATGAGATGCGTTTAAATCTAATATCCATAAGGGAGACGATGTACCTGAATTATCGATGACAAACTTTGATGGAAGGAGTCAAACATTGCATGAGACTGTGAGGCGATGAACTACTTATAAAACTGCTCAAATATATATGGATCCAAAGTTGGAGCAACAATTGTATTACTAATATACGGTGGAGGATAAGTCCATTGTGCATTCGGTGCCGAATCATCTTTACGATCAGACATGGTGAAAACAACAACAACAAATATGGCACGATGCGAGCGACACAATGTGGCACAAATACAAATCTCTAACGGCAACACAAAAACAACAACACGAAAATGGCACGACGCAATACAAATACAAATCTTTAACGACAACACAAATACAACAGCACAAATATGATACGACACGGCACGATTCAACACGACATGACTCAGCACAACACGACACGACATGAATAAAAATATCAACAACGACAACACAAACACAACAACATGAATACGACACAACGCGACACGATGCAGCGCATATACAAATTTCCAAACAAAATCAACTAGAGAAAAAAGGAAGCGATAACGAAAAATACCTTTGACGATTGTAGACTCAAACACCAAATCCAAATCGAAAAGTGAAAAAAAAGTTAGAAAATTAGAAATTATGTAACCTTCTTACTGTAAAAAACAATTTAGAAAGGGTTTACTTTTGTGATCTTCACTAGGATATGAATTAACAAAAATATTTTCTGTTAAAAAAACTATACATGTTTTGAAAAAATATGAGAAATGAAAGGAATTGGAATCAGAAAGTTGAGTGGTGAGGTGAATTATGCATTTGCTTTTGGGTGTAGAAATTTGCTTTATAAGATTCCTTTATAAAGAATGGGCCCATGTTAATGTTATTGGAAAAAACCTGTATAAAAGCTTTAATAGGCTGATAATTCTACATGATTTAACCCAATTAAAAATTAATATTGAAGTCCACGTATTTTCTGCACTAAACTATACAATGGATGTTTACTAGACTTTTCAGTCTTTCTAAATTATGCAAGAGGAGAGTGTTTGGACTAGAGTTGGGCATCGTACATAAACGTTCGTATTCGACTCGGGGAAATCGTGTTAGACTCTCAATCGTGTCATGTTGTGTCGTGTCTAAATCTTATGTGTGTCGTATCGTGTCTTGACCCACTCAAAATATTATGATTCACGGATTCTTTTGTGTCGTGTTATTCGTGTCCACGAGTTTATTCGTGCCGTACTAACTCGTGTTTAAATTCGTGTTTCGTGTTATTCCGACTATATTTTGTTACCGTGTCAACACAATCGAGTCTTGACACTCAGGTTAATTATTTATTTATTTATTTATATATATTAAATTATATTATTAGTAAAACTTATAAAATATTATTATATTATTAAAGTTAAATTATTATTATATATTTTATTTGAATGTTTTAATAATAATTAAAATTTTAAAATAATTTTAAATTTTAAAAATAATATGTAAACTAATAAAAGTAATATATGAGATAATTTTTATGAGACTCAAATTTTTATTCATATAATTTATTTAATATTATAATTTTATTTTAATATTTTAGTATATTTAATTTTAATTATATATATTACATTTATAAAATTAAATAATTTATAAATTTAATGAAAATGTAAATATATTTAGAGAGACGTGGCCATTTGATAATGTTAATGTAAAAGTGAGTAGTTTGAGAAAGAAAATGGAGAGAAAGTGGGAAAGGTGGGTAAAGTTTATATTTATATATTATTATATTATTATATTATTAAAATTAAAATTAAAATTATTATCATATATTTATTATTTAATGTATTAATAATAATTTAAATTATAAATAATAAAAAAATTAATAAGTAATTAATAAAATAATATCGAAGATAATTATTAATAGACTCACATTTTTATTTATATAATTTATTTTTTATTTATATTTTATTTTAATTTATATTATTTAAGTTAATATTTTATTTTAATATTATATTTTAGTGTGTTTACTTTTTATTATAAATATTACATTTATGAAATTAAATAATTTATTAATTGAATAAAAATGTAATAGGTTTAGAGAATGTTAATGTGGGTAGCTTAGGTCATTTGACTAATTATGTTTATGTCGTTTCGTGTGTATACTCGTGCTCGTGTCGTATCTATACTTGTGTCGTGTCTATACTCGTGTCGTGTTCGTGTCGACTCGTAACCGTGTTTCGATCGTATAAACTCATAATCGTGTCGTGACCGTGTCGTCTCGTGCTTGTATCGTGTCAACCCAAGACCCGAGTGAGATAATCTCGTATCGTGTCGTTCTATACAAATATCGTGTTGGATCGTGTCGGTTCGTGTTTAGCTAACCCATTGTCCAGCTCTAGTTCGGACGGACACAATAATAACTAGTAACAACAAAATATCACTTTCAAAATTTTGAAACTTGATCAAAGTTATTAATGAGTTTTATAATTATCTTGATTCGTGACAATTTTTATTCGATTTGACCGATAATTTACTAGGACCGGTGAAGTTGCTATTTGTGTTCAGACCAAGATATTTGGGGAGATATAACTTTAGATGGAAATGTATTCATTCAATTATGAAAAAAAATCGAAAAAAATGAAGAGAATAGAAAGTTCGGTCAAAGATGTGATATTTCGTTTAAGAAAGTCATAAGTAAAATCAAAGTAAAAGCGCTATAGCACTAATTGATTGTTGTTGATGTATGTAATTCAGTTCTTGTTCACTGTTAAATCTAGAAATTGTTTAAATCTGATTTTAATTTTTTATACTTTTTTTACTCTTTTGAATTTTTTTTAATGAAATGACACTAAATTGTTTTTATTAAAAAAAAAAAAAAAAGTACTTTCAAAATTTTGAAACAATGACCAAAATTATGAATGGCGTGACCGTTTTATTCAATTTGTAATAGGATGAGTGAAGTTATTATTTATGTCCCGATTGGAATATCACTTTCAAAATTTTTGAAACGCTGATCAAAATTATCAATGAGTTTTTTCATTTATCTCGGATAGTTTACTGAAGTGTCCCGTCCGGAAAATTACTTTCAAAATTTTGAAACAATTACCAAAATTATTAATGAACTTTTACGATTATCTCGCTCTTGACAGTTTTTATCGGGTTTACTGGAATGGATGAAACTGTTATTTGTGTCTCTGCTCAAAATATATTTTCAAAATTTTGAAACAAGGACTAAAATTATAAATGCATTTTGACAATTTTATCCAGTTTGACCGATAGTATTCCCATCCTAAAAATAATCAACATAATTAAATATATAACATCAAAATTATTATTTATTTTTTATATTTTATAAGAGTTTTAAATTGATTATATAAAAATATAATTTTATCATAATATTTTTTTATTTGTAAGAAAGTATGATATAAATTGTGTCACAGAGTGATTTTCTTTAAACAAATAAGACATATAAATAGTAAAATACATCTCTTAAATAAAACAAGACTGAAATGATAAGTCCACTTCCAACCTGATTTGCCCCGAATTGTTAATTTTTAAGTTTAAATATTTATAAGAGATAACTAACTTATTCTAGAATAGAATAAACTAGCATAAATCCTCCCAGTATTCCCTAACCTCAATTCATCACATGTTGTGTTTATAAGGAAAAACAACAACTAATTGCAATAAAAAAAATTAAAAGATAAGCTTTTAGTAAAAGTGAAATAGAAGATCATAGATTACCATTAGCCAAAACTATGAAAACTAGCTAACAACCTTAAAGAAATAACATCAAGCTAATGAAAAAACAATTTATTTAATTAATGAAAATAATTAATTAGATTTTAATTAATTGAAATACTATAGTTTCTTTTATATTGAAAATATATATTTTATAAAAATAAAGTACACAGAATTTGATATAGCTTATTTATAAATTTGATATCTAAATTTTAAATATAATTAAAACTTAATAATTCATGCTACAAAACTTTCAAATAGCTAGCTTACATTTCTTTTTATCAAACAAGATTAAAAAAAAAAACATAGATCAAACGAGCTTCAATTGAAATGTTTTGCATTTTTCTTTCTTTTCTTTTTAAAGGCCAAATTAAAGGGGTATATCATATTCTAATATTGAAACTTTGTATCATTAATTGTCATATCAAGAATAGAATGGAACTCTGTTGCATTATGAATATAAATGGAGACAGCTGAGACAAGACTAGGCCTTGTTTGATTCTAAAAGAAGAAAAAAACTTATTGAAGAAGCAAACAAAACCTATAACTCATAAAAACTAATGAGGAATCAAACATGCCTAACTTGCTAGGCTGTTAGAATATATCTTACAGCCCAAAAATATGTCAACTGGAGAATCAACTTAATTAATATATTATATATAGTGCTCATGTTCTTCACATTTACAATCATTTTTTTTCATTTTTTTTAAAGAAATTGTCATATACAATTTTCCTTTTAATCTTTAATAACACTCTTAATAAAGTTGGGGTAATAGAGTTTGGAGGGTTGAAAAAAAAGATATTTTAATTTAAGAAAATTAATATTAATAATTAATTATTGATTCATAATTTAAGAAATATAAATATTTCGGACTAGTTGGATTTGATAAGAGATTCATGTGTTAATTTAGATGAAATAATGTTTTGAAATATTTTTTAATTATGTATATATTAACAAATTTAATAACATTTGTTCGTTTAACTCCAACTCTAGACGTTTTCAAACAGAATATTACGTATAAATAAAATAGTAACCAACACTTTTAAATAATGCTAAGATTGTCAATGGGATCACTTGTCACTGAGTTTGATCATAGTATAATGGAAATATGACTTAAAGATCATGACAATAGTCACTGAAATTGTCTTAAGAAAAGTTTTAGAATAATTAAAAATTAAACATGACTAATAAGATATTGAGAATAAAATAGTAACAAACTGTTTAATTATGAGAATAAAATAGTAAAAAGTTTAAAATTTGAGTGAAGGACATTCAAATTCGTGTGAATCTAGATTATTTTTTGGAAATATCATCTTATTCATTCTTGAATAGCACCTTATTTGTTTATTTTTTTACCTGTCAGCAGTGTTCTTTCAGAATTATTTGAGATAATTATTTTTCAAAAAATCATCTTTAATATTTTAGCTATAGTACATGGAATAAACCATAATACAACATTAAAAACAAAAACAAATAGCAACAAAACAAAATCACCAATCCGCGATAAACAAATTTTGAGCCGAAATTAGGTAATTCACGTTTCTTTAAAAGAGCTCTAACGTCTCCCATTAAAATAGAAATTTGAACAAGAATAAACATTTAAAGAAATGAAGAATTGTTGTTTTCTTTTAAAGCTGTAGAATAAATCATATGAATTGAAATTCTTTAATGCAATTTAATTGTGTTTTAATTTCAGTCATTAACATTGTACCTACAATTTATTTGCATTTAATAGAATCAATTTTATTTTATTTTAATTTTGACTATTTAAATTTATTCTTATATTCTAATTTTTATTGATAATAGAAGTCATTTTCATCCTATAAATTCCAACATAAACTATAATTAAAACTTCTCATTAGTACCAAGTACCAATAGACTGTAGATAAATGGGGTTAAATTACTCATATTAAAAGAAAAAAGTAATAAATAAATAAAAATGTCGGCCATTAATGAGTAATTTTAATATATTTATTGCCTTTTCAAAGGTATTTGTTTTTAAATTGTCTTTAACTATAAGCCCTTTAATCCAATTTTAAATGATTTTTTTATTTAAAAATATAAGAAATTATTTTCTTTTTTATCGCTTATTTCATATACGTAGATGATCAATTATAATTTGACAAAATCTTTTTCGACGTTGCTTAGTAACCCTCTACTAATAATAATTTCAAATGCTGCTCAAAATATTTGATGGAGATTATTCCAATACAATTTCATTTGTTCAATCGGCTTGATCTACTTTAACCCTCGTCGTTTAGGAACTCAAATTAGTTTGTTCTTGAAGTAACTCTCAACAAATTGTATGATTGTTGGATCTTGTCTATTATAAATTTTAATTTTGTAAATTGTTATTACGTACAATTTAATTTCTATATCATCAACTCTTTCTATTGATTTTGTTAAGTTTCATTTTTTTTATTATTTACTAATTAATTTTGTTCCTATAACTCCTACTTAATTTAATGAGAACTAATTTTAATAAAAATAAATAAATAAATAAACACTTATAGTTCAGTCATTAATTCCAAGAAAAATGAAAAACCAAACTTTTCCAAAACAATCATACCAATAATTAAAGCTTTCTTTAGTGATTTATAGTGTATATTTTATGATTGCTTTGTAGTAGTCTTTTTGCCAAATCATTAATAAATGATGTAGTTTATAATCTATTTGCTAGTACAATACATGTTGATGAATCATGATTTAAATATTTCATTAAGGAATCAATATCATACATACACCTCACTGAATTTGTATGAAAAGTAAATATTCCAATAAACTTTTGATCAAGTCAAATAATTCATTGAACATGTCTAAAAGCTTAAATAATCTCATCACATAAATAATTGTAACACCCTTTAGGGTTCCTTCATTATTAAGAGGGGTTTGCAGTTTGAAATAGGGGGGAAATATCACAAGTTATTAATTTAGATGAACTTTTGACAATTTAATAGTATTTGAAAAAATAATGTAACATACACACATAGAACTATCGCAAAATGCAACTTGGACAAGACCATGCCGAATACTAATTACATGATAATATGTGCAAATAGCTATTTATAAGGATTTTTCAAACATTACGACAACTATATAGGAAGGGAAGATCCAATGAGTTAATTAGGCTTCTTATGGTTGTTCTTGTTGGTATGAGATGAATTCAGGTCAAGTTGGAGCATTTGGATGGAACATAACCGGTGCATCTTTATTGAGGGGTCAACATATACTCTTTCTATATGGTAGAAGACAGATTATTGATGAATCAAGAGAGACAACATTTGTATTCAACCTAATGGGATGTCTTGTTGTTTTGTCGATTTCCCTCTTATTTGATACTACTCTTTTCATGATAGAATTTTTGTTTATAGGCTTGTAACGGCTTTCTTGATTTTTTTATTCAAGGTGAATGGTTTCTACATTCAACGTGAATGATTAGTAAAAAATCATTCATATTTTTGTAAGGATTGTCGGAAATAATATACATATTGTGTGAACTTCGATAAAGTTAAGTCTCCGGGACAACACAACGCAAAGCAACACTAGAAAAAAAAAGACGCACCAAAAACACAAAATTCAAATCAAACAAAGATAAATCAAAAGAGAAAAACGGACCTAATTTGAATGGACAAAACTATCGAGTCTAAGCTCCTCAAACAAATCCATGAAATCCACAAATTATCATTGGGGAAATGAACATATTAATTTCCTAGACACTTTTTCAGTGAAAGTTCTTAAAAAAAATGTTATTTGATTATGTTAAATTTTGGGTATGTTTGGACTTTGGAGGATTAAAATTGGAATTAGATTTGATGTTCAAATTCTAATTTTAATTCTAAAAAATATAGAAAAAATAAATATTAGAATTACAATTCTAAAATAAAAATAGTAGAATTTAAAATTATAAAATTACATTGATTTGATTTTCATTAAAATTCTAATTTCAATTCATAATCTTAAAAATTGAAATTAGACCTCCTAATTCCAATTTTAATTTCATAGTTATTAAATACACCCTAAGAAAAATCAATGATTATATATCTATCTAAATTAGTTTTTATTTTTTATGTTTTTGACATTCAAGCTTATAACATCTCCTATTAAGTCTTGGAGTAGAGATTGTTTGAATTACATCTAATAAGACAATATTTTTTTTAAATATCATGAATTCATTTAAGATAATAACCTTAAGTTTCTAGGCGATAATTTAAATTTTGTCAATTGCTCTTATCTTACATATTGAAAGTTTAGTAGAATAATTTCCTTCTAAAAACTAGAGTTTACATTTTGAAAAACAAAATAGTACTATCCATAATTATTACTTTATATTTTCATATCAGACTTTCTTATTGAAATAAATCCTAATTTTTTAACATCTTAGAAAAAATTCCTTTTATTTTAACTAACTAAGCAAATATAGCATAACAAAACTCTAAAGTGAAAAAGATTTTTATATGATTCAAATTCTTGAAAAGCTTACCATATTTTACTTTTCTGAAATAGGATGTATATCGAAAGAAAAGGCATTTGTTAAGCACACGACCACAGAAAATAAGAATACTTGCATTGAAAATTCAAAAACAAAAACAAAATAAAATACATAAAATAAATTCTATATTCTAGGCTAGAGCACAACTTAACTAACGTTAAAATGATAATGTTGTGAAGAAAACAGGTAGGGCGGTTGAAATTGTTAAAACTCTCCCGATTACTCTTTAACCAGATAATTCACAAGATTTATAGTCTCTGGTATTACATATTGAATTCCAATGATGTTCAAAAGGAAATTTCAAACTTAGTAACCTCCTTATAGTGTAGAATAAGATGGTGAACAGCCTGGAGCTGTTCGGGAGCTGCTGTATTGTTTCGGAGCTTTGGGACAGATTCTATAAAATTCTGGAGCTGATCAGTTTCCCGAGCGAATGGAATTAAATCAAAGAAGCAGCACTACTCAAAGCCAAGTGAAATAGATTTGCAACAAGCGTGTTCAAGTGCGGCTTTGGAGCAGTGGTGTATAACATTTGGCAAGAATGGAATGTAAGGGTATATGACAGAACCCGCAGGAGCATTGACGAGTTATGGAAAGATATTGTATCGGATTGAAGCACCCTCGCGGGAACGTGGAGAAGAATTCCAAGCACGGAGCATAACTGGAATATCTGCAGGAACTGGAATTTACCGTTTTTTAAACTCACTAGAATTGAAAGCATTATAAATAGATAATTAATTTACGTTTTTAGCTTTTTAGCTTTTATTCAGAATGTTACGACTTGTCCTTGCACATATACTATAACTGTTTATTCTTGTATTGTGTGATGTCTTATCTCGAAAAATTACAGTAAATATGAATTTCTTATAAAAATGAAGTTAATAAACTTTAGATACTTTTATGGGTACTTTTAAACTTGGATTGTGGTGGCCTAATGGTTTGTTCAGAGATATTTATAGTTTATTTTCTCAGGCCACCCAGTGGTAGTAACAAAGTGTCACGGGGAGTACATCTTGAATCCCGCGGGAACAAAGTGTCACGTGCGTGTTCTAATCGGGGGAGTCTGAGACTACAAATAGGAGAGTGACGAGGACGCCGCGTGACTAAATTGAGAAGATTGCGATGTTTTACATCAAGAAATCACAGTAAATATGAACTCCTAATAAAAGTGAAAATAATTGACTATAAATATTTTCATGGGTACCTTTTAAACTTTGACTTGTAAAGATATTTATAGTCCATTTTTTTCACTGATTTGGGGCTTTACATATAGTATATCTCATATTGTAATAATAATTTTTTTTTTTAAAAAGCACAAGTCTATGTCTCAAACACTTTGAATATATAATGGCTAGCTAGCAATATAAATTAATACTTCTTTATGCCTGAGTAAGAGAGCACTACAATAGAAGATAGTATTGAACAAGTGGGACTGAATCATTTTAAGATAGCAATTGGTCTCTTACCAACTCAACTAATTTCATGTCCATGCAGTCAAGCAAAGGAAAAAGGTGACACAATTCCCTTGTTTGCTTGCCAGATCAACATATAATGGAATTTTGATGAGAGTTTTATAAACAAAAAAGGTCCCTTTCTTGAAAATAACATTTATGGGTGGAACCAAACAAAAGACCAGTCTAAAGACTAGTTACTTCTTTTGCATATCATCAAGAAGGATTTCAAGGGTGCAAGGCAAATTAAGCTAATTCAAATTATTCTTCTTTAGCTTTTCTTTATATTAAATATTTTGTTTATTATTATAACAATAATAAAGTGTCAACCACTAAATCAAATATTATTGGGGTTTTGTAGGTAAAGTATATATAATTTACCCTTTTGAAAGTGCCTAAATATGTGTTTTTTTCACATTCATATATATATATTTCTCAATATTTTGTGAGACAAAGATTGTTTGTTATGAACAAATCGTGGTTCCTCAAGATCGAGACCGAGTTGGATCCATTGAAATGCAAATTTCTCATTAGAAGAGATAGGACTAGCTTGTTCTCATCGTGAATTCATGGACCTCTGATAGAAGCTTAAACAATAATTGTTCGCGTTCCACCTTTGGTGGGCTATGTGTTTTGGCTTGTCTAGAGTTTTTTATTCTATCGTTTTATAGTTGGTTTATTGATTATTTTTTCCCCATTTCTTTTAACACATACGTGCTAAATAAATATAATAACGTCTTTCTTATGTAAAGTCTATCATTATTGCTAAGAACCTTTTAGATTACAATAAAAGTAAAGTTATTTGATACATATATATTTAACTTACTTAAAAATATTTTTTTGAAAACTAAATCCAAAACTTTTAAACAAATTTATGAAAAATCGAACTATTTTCATTTATAATATTAATTTTTTTTTATCATTGTTATATATGAGCATTTAAATTTCCGAATCGTGATCCTTTATATATATCGATTTTTGTTAATCGAAAACATCCAATTAATCAGATATAATATTGATATGATAAAAAATAATTTTATTATGGTCAAATAAAATTTATCCAAATAATTAAATCAATTAGAAGTTTATTCAACATTAACATATTTATGTGAATGAACAAAGAAATTATATATATATATATATATATAAATTAAATGAAAATATAAAATATTGTAAATTTTGTTTGTAGTTAACTTTCATCATATTTAATTTATTAAAAATTAACTTATTATAATTTATTTATTTTAAATATTAGAATATATATATATATATATATATATATATATATATATATGTGAATAAAAATTAAGTTCTTTATTGTTAGTTGTTAATTAGGTCTCTACCAGTTTGATAAAAAAAAATATATCAAATCAAAAAAATTTCATTGTTTTATTTTTAAAATGGTTCATTTATATTAAAAATGATAAAAAAATTATTTAGTACAACAACAAAAACATGGCATAAAAATAAAAGTTATTCAATAGGTTATCGAGCTCGTAGATCTTCGAGAAAAACGATTAACTCGTCCGATTCTAGCAGTTTTTTAGAACGGATCTTAGAAAGCGTCGTAATAATAAAATTATAAATGATACTGATTGGAAGTCTACGATCATTGATAATTCGACGATTTCTCTTCAACCAGATAGTCTACCAATAAATAATTTAGATAATAACTCAATTATGTTGATTTTTCATATAAGTCATATCAATCCAAACTTTTCCACGACTGCCACGTCTCCCAATCAATCCCGGATCAATAACATTCTACCCAATGAATATCATCAAGGATTACATCATTTTCATTTCCACCCAATGTAATATACATAATTTAGAAATATATATATATATATATATATATATATATATATATATATTAAAATATCTAAAAACATATAAAGGAAAAGTAAGTGAAGGAGTATTATCTTGTATATAGGATTAGAATGATGACATGCAAAGCAGTCAATGGAATTAATCTTTATATATTGTTTTAAATTTTCCATATCCAATCCTCTTCTTTCTTTAGCTTTTAAAGGGTTTACCTTTTATTTCCTCTTTTCTGATGTTACTGCTCTTTCACAATCAATGAACGTCTTGTTTGACTCCAATCCATTAGTAATTAATATGTTGATGATTTTTTAGAGTAAAAAAATCCTCCTAATGTATTCGTATGGAATAGACCATGTTCATTTCTTCCTAGTTACCTAGCTATTATTTTAAGCATGATTATTGTCTCTTAAAATATAAAACAATTAACACTCTCTATGACTATGAGGAAGAGTAAATCAATTCATATCAGTCAAAAGGGGTATGTTGGCTCTTTTCATGGAGCTGGGATGTTAGGAAATATCTGTCTCAATTGGAGCCAGTGTATGAAGTCCTCGATTTTCTTTGGTCGGGATAGGTGACTATGATCAATGACATATGGTGCGATAAGTTTTGGCTTGTCGAAATGTAATAACCCCTAGTTCTAAGCAACCATTTGCCTTAGTGCTTGATGTATCATGTATGATTCAAGGGACAATTTCAATGATGGAGAAGGTGCCAAGAGAGTAATTCCCCATCCTAACACTAGCTTAGCTAGGGTACGGGTTAAGTCGAGTATTGTGCATGCCATGAGATGGAATAATCTGGACTTCTTTGGTGTCGAACACTATTATGTCATGTTGGAAAATCATGTTGTTAATCCTTTTGTTGGCGATTTTTGTGTGCTTTACTTTGGAGTACGATAAATCTCACATGGGTAATGCGGGTCTCTTTGATTGATTGAGAAAGATGAGTTTCCTTCTAAATCTTGATTACCATCTTATGGGACACTTGGAACACTAGAAATTAGAGACTTTTTTCCATTAAGAGAAGTCATTTTGAAAAGGTTGATTCTTAACACCATTGTTTCAAATGGATAAATGGTCCCCCAGTTCTTCAAGTGACAATATTCAAGACCTTTTGGAGAGTTTTAGAATTCACAAGGTTTTGGTTGTTTTCTTGGTTGTTTCTTGGTTTATAGTTTGTGCATGGTGTGTTTTGCAGCCTTGTTTTATTGTTGTTATTTTTTTATTATGTAATATTTATAAAATAATAACAATTTGTTCAAAAAGATATAAATATTATAATTATATTTCAAATAAGTTGATAATTAGTCATTTAAAATGTGAGTTTTTTTTTTAATTCTACAATTTGTTGAATCTAGAGTAGACTAACCATTAAACTAGTTAAATTTTTATCATTTAAAATTTATGGTTTTAAAATTTTACAAGTTTATAAATTATTTTAAGTTTTAAATAAATAATTTATATTTATAAATTAAAAAATATATATTTATTCAAATAAGTAAACTCATGTGATTGGTTTTGTAACTATAACTTATTTTGAGTGTTATTTGTTTATTATTATTTTATACTTAATTATATACATAATAATAATAATAATAATAATAATAATAATAATAGATTCTTAATATATCAAATAAATCCTTAATTTTAAGTGTTTATTGGTAGGTAAATTATTGATTTGAACTTTGGTAGTGAAGACAATTCATATTTGGAAGCCCGGTAATGGTTTGGCCCAAAAGACTTTGTTGTGGGCCTCTCTTATTAGAGCATACTTTTTATTTTATTTTATTTTATTTTGATTGAAGGTTTAAATATTTAAAATCTAGTATCTCTTAATTGTAAAATACTTGATAATATGTGAAATATATAGAAACACGAAAAATAAAGTTCCGGTGTAATATTGGTAGGCATATGGGACACAATCAACTCGCAAAAGTTAATATCATAACTTTTAAAATTTTAATTGACAGTAAGACAGTGGTTTAATATTTGGTCTAAATTGAATATTTGATTGATTTCGAATTTTAATTTAATTTTCGAATCGAATTTTAAACACATTCGAATTAAAATACGGTTTTTGATTTGATTTTCAAACGAAAACTGAATTCATTTTTTATTTTAATTATATATTTGATTATATATTATATAATTTATTACATAAAATTAAATAATCATAGTGCCAAGCTAAAGACAAGGATCACATAAAAAAAGCAAAAGAAAAAACGGGCCGAATATCTTTCACTCACTGAAACCAAGCCTAACTTCTTGAATACCAGGAAATCGAAGATATAATATATTTTAAAAAAATTAAATTTGGTGTTATTAGAATTTTATTCAGTTCGATTTTTGAATTAACTAAAGGACTAAAATTAAAAATCCGAACCAAAGAAACGAATAACCCGAAAATCAAATCGATGAACGTCCCTAACCTCATGTTCCAACCATGCTTGTAATAATAAATAATTTTAAATTTTGAGACAAATTGGATTAAGACATCTATACATAACTAGTAATGAACAATGCAACATTTGTTTGGGTCAATGTGCAAACAGGGTTGAGAAAAAATTTTGGTTCAATATAACTTAGTGCATTTTTTTGTGTCATAGTTTATTCTGGAGTAACACTTTATAATAAGATTGTTTTAGCATTCAATTTGGGTCATCTTTAAATATTTAAAATAGTCAATCAAATTTTGCACTCCAAACACACTTGTGTGACTTGTCAAATTTAAATGATTATTTTGGACATCCATTTATATTTGATTGTGAGAACTTATTTTGTCTTTCTTTTGTTAGAAAATTAAAGGTAGAAATAGACAAACTACTCTTGTAAAAAAATCTTATAATTATAATAAGTTATAATTTAATTAATTAAATTATGTGCTCACAGTTTATTTTATTAATTATTATATCTAATCAAAAAGTCTAGTGTGATTAGATGGTGGATAGCGTGCCAGCATGAAAGCACGACATGATTAGAGATCGACACGAACTAGAAATTAAATTATTGTTACTGTCAAAGACACAACACGAAATCATATGTCATTTTCTGGTATCTTGACCCGCAACAACTAAATATTTTGGTTTAAAATATATATTTATATATACAAAATTGATCAATATTTTAAATATGTTAAATATTTTAAAGTTGGGTTATAATTTGAAATATATTATAAATTATATTAAAAGATAAAGAATAAAACAAACAAGAAATTTCAAATAAACTAAATAAATTAATTCTTGTATGACTAGCTAGACGGAAGGAAGAGTGTCAAAAATTGTGAATATTACGCAAGGTTGATCATATTTTGATCTTCCCTAGATTTAGTATATTTAAAAAAAAAAAAAAAAAAAAACTTATAAAGTTTTTATATTGACAATTTATCCTAATTAATTATACAAACAAAAAATAATACTTGTATTAATAATGTACATAGAAAAATAAATATAGTTTTTGAGCTTTTGTGAATGTGTGATAATAATTTTTTTTAAGACTTTAAATAACCTGAAAAGGTAAAAGAAAATATTGATAAATAAAAAAACTTAAAAAATATTAATATATAATAATAAAATATAAAATATTTTAATTATTAATTAAATAATGTTATAAAAAAGAAAGAAATAAAATAATGTTAATTAATTTAAAATTATTTAAGTAATAAAACTAAACAAATCCTTAGAATTTACAACTTTAGGTAGCACCTGAGGTGGGTCTGACCTATGAAGGATTACCTAGACGAATTCTGATAGAATATATATATTTTTTAAGTAATAAATTAATTAAATAATACTTAAATATTTTGTTTTTAAAAGGTATATGCATAGAAACTAAATAAAATTCTTTAAAATAAGTTTTTTTTCAAATAAAATAATTTTTTTTATTGAAATAGAGGATTCATTTATCGGAAGATGAAGATAAAGATAAAATGAGATATGTATTAAACACCGGATGGGAGAGAGAATCGCAAGCGGTCGCAAATAAGGACACGACAGAGATGGGAGAGAGAGAATCGCAAGCGGTCACAGATAAGGACACGACAGAGGTGAACTCGCAACTGTCTATAAATAAACAGACAGTGAACAAACATCACTATTAACAAATGACCTTTCACACACGTATCAACAAATTATGTTGGACCAAATTTCTCAAGTCCCAATACCATCTCTGTTTTTACTCAATTATTCATTGATTTGCCCTCAATATAAAAGACAAGGGTTATTTCAAGTTAAACCTAAAAATGTAAATAAACTAAAAGAAAAAAAAAAGTTGCACATGACTCAGGAGTTTGATTGAAGCTTGTTTGATCTTTGGTTTTTTTGATTAGTTTGATTAAATTAAAAAAAAAATAGTTTTCTTTTATTGTTGAATGACAAAAATATTCTTAACTTTTTCTCTTTACATTTTAAAAAATAATTAAATAAAAGATAATTTTAATAGATAAAAAAAATTGATTAAATTGAAATCAGTGTTAAAGTAACAATGAGGTTTATGGATAAAATAAAAAAAAAAAAAAAAGAACTAGCTAGATTAAACCAGGTCTAAAATTATTTAAAATTTAATTGAATATCTCATTATCAATCAATTAAGTAGGAACAAATTAAATCTAAAAAATTGTATTGAAATTAACTAATAAAAACTATTTTTATTTTTGTACTAACATGTATTGTCTTCAAAATAATTAGACTAATATAAAGAGTATTTAAAATTAAAAAAAAAAATTATTAGTTAAATATAAAATCTCATAATTTTATTTATATTAGGAATGATATATTTTAAAATATATGTAAATATGAGAACAAAAAATTACCCATAAAAGAATAAAATAAAGAGTTTTAACAATATTTTTAAACTAATCTAAATTTGTCTTAATAAAATATTCAAACCATTAAAACCATGATGTTAAGCTAAACATACAATAACTAAATAAGTTATAATAACTTATACTATTTCTTATTTAAAAAAAGATTTTTTATAAATTTAATAAACACAAAATATAGCTAATTATTAGATAAATAATGACTAATTAAACATTTAATTAAAACAATTAATTATAATAATTTTTTCATTAAATTTATAAAGAAAATTCAACCATAATCAAACATTATTTCATCAATTGCCTCATCATTAATTATATCATATAATTTATTAACAAAAATATCAAAACACCCTCCATTATTTATAAAAATAATTATCATTATATATTAATACATTAATTCATTATATATTAATAAATCAAATAATAAAATATCCTCTATTATTAAAAAAAAATTTATTATTATATAAATAATAATTACTATTTAACATGTATATGAATTAAATTTAAAACAATCAATCAAACAAAAATATCAAATAATACATATTTCAAATAACTACTTAAACAAACAAAATAAAAATTTATAAATAAAAATAATTTATAATTAAGTAAATGTGACCAATAGATAAACAATAACAAAAAAAATGTTATTAATTAAATAAAAATAATCAAATTATTTAACTGTCAACATTAACTTAAAAACCAAACATTTTATTAAATACTTGTTTTGATAGTAAAACAAACAACTCAAATATGAATGTTAATTAAAAATAACTTATCAATTTTATGAATGTAAATTGTTCAAAATATTTCCATTTAAGGATAGATGTCATGACGGTGTGCATGGATATGATTTAAAAAAACAAAACAAACTATTTAAATTAAGAGGAATGATAGAGAGCGCGACTCTGAGACAGCGAGTGGGAGCGCGATGCCTACGTGGTGTGCTACGTGGTTGACAGGTAGAATATTCTCTTTTTATTAATTATTTTATCTCTCTTCTTATTAATTAATTTCTCTCTCCTCTTATTAAATAATTTTTCTCTCTCTGCAAATTAATTTATCTCATTTATCCATATTCCCACGATTATTATTTTACTCATTTATTTGATATTTATTATCTCTCGTTTAAAGGTTAAAATAAATCAATAATTTACAACAAATTCTCACATTAAATATTTTAATAATATGTTTAAATAAATTCTAAATCCTAAACCTTAAACCCTAAACTCTAAAACCTAAATACTAAATTCTAAACCCTAAACCCTAATTAATATCAAGAATTATGAATTTATCTCTTTTATTTTTATTTTTATTTTTATGACTATTCAATTCCTTTATTTATCAAATATTATGGCCTCTTTTTTCTTTTTTTTATTATTTTTTTTATATTAACTTATTAATATTTTTTTAGTTTTATTACTTATAAATATTATAAATAAATGTTTATCTAATATTTCTATTTTCACGATTAATTATTTTCTCTCCAATAACTAATTATTAATAATAGGAGAGAGAAAATAATTAATAAAAGGAGAGAGAATATTCTATCTGTCAACCCACGTAGACACACCACGTAGGCATCGCGCTCCCAGTCGCTGTCTCAAGTCGCGCTCTCTATCATTTTTCTTAAATTAAATCATTAATCATCATCCATTTCTATTTCTATACTTTCTTTAACTTTCTCTTTCTAAAACTTGTCCATGGCGTTTAATCATTTACAGTTTCCCAGTTTCTCATCTTCCTCAAAAGAAACCTGCGATTACTCTGAATGGTCTCCTTTCGTCGATTGGGACGCCGTAACCGCCAGCCAAAGCAATTTCCAAGACCCCGTTTTGGAATCCACAATTACACAAAAACAGAGCAAATCGCCACCATCACCAATCAACGATTCAACAAACGCCGGCGTTCGTCTAATCCACCTCCTAACCGCCGCCGCCGAAGCTATCAGCGAATCAAACCAAAACCCAAGTCGCGAACTGGCTCGAGTCACATTAATTCGTCTCAAACAAGTGTTAGCCTCCAAACCCAACAAAGGCTCCCCCATCGAACGCCTAGCGGTTCACTTCACAAACGCCTTCCAAACATTACTACAACACGTTGAAACGCCAAACAGGAGAATCGCAGTATGTACTCACGATCAGACGGACGCTATCGCAGCGTTTCAGCTCTTACAGAACATCTCACCGTTCGTTAAATTCGGTCATTTCACAGCCAATCAGGCGATTCTTGAAGCGGTTATGTATGATCGTAGGATCCATATAATAGATTACGATATCATGGAAGGTATTCAATGGGCATCTTTAATGCAAGCTTTAATCTCTAAAAAAGATGGCCCGCCCGCTCCACCGCTCCGGATAACTGCAATAATCCGGTCTAAGTCTACTGCCGCGTCTGCGTTTGGCTTTCGCCCTGTAGAATCTGTACAAGATACAGGAAAACGCTTGACAGCGTTTGCGTCTTCTCTAGGGATTCAATTTTGTTTCCATCAATGTAAACTCGACCCGGATGAGACTTTTCGCCCGTCTAATCTAAAGTTGGTAAGAGGAGAAGCGGTTGCGGTTAATTGCATGTTACATTTGCCCCATTTTAGTACTCGGAGCTCCAACTCGGTCCGGTCGTTTCTAGATGGAGCCAAGACTTTTAACCCGAGTGTAATAACGTTATCCGAGGAAGAAATCGGGTCGGTTCCGGGTTTAGGGTTTGTTGGGCGGTTTAAGGATTGCTTGCACCACTATTCCGCATTGTATGATTCGGTAGAAGGGGGTTTTCGGGGCCGTCTATGGACCTTGTTGATAGGGTTTTATTGGGGCCACATATAGGCGTGACAATGAATAGGTTATATCGAGAAAATGAGAATGGTAGCTTGGCGGGGTGGTTATTCAGGGCGGGTTATAAACCGGTTGACATAAGTTTTTTTAACCATTTTCAAGCGAAATTGTTAATCGGGTTATTCGATGGACATCGAGTTGAGGAGTTAGCTAACAATAGGTTAGGTTTGGGATGGGTAAATCGACTATTGTTGTCAACTTCGATTTGGACTTCCCCTGAAACTATTTCTTAAAATCAAAAGTACTTGGTTTAGTTTTTGTATTATGATCAAGGGTGTAGAAATAGAAATGAGTAATACTCTTTACTTGCATCGAATTGAATTTGTTCTATTACAAGTCTAAAGATGAAAACATACTATAATGTTTGATTTATTCTTTTTCTAATTTTTTATTCAAAGGTTATTTAGTAAACTAGTAATCCGTACAAAAAAAATTGCTGCAAAGTTAGGCTTCGTTCGAATTGGAGTTACTCTAATAACTTAGAGCGGGAAAATGAGTAATGATTGGTGATGATTTTGAGAAGATGAAAATATTTTTGATAAAATTACTTAAAGGGTAAATAATAAATTGAGTGATGTGATTGATGAGAGGGGGAGTGAAAAGATATTTGAGTGGGTTGGGTTATTTAAATAACCCCAACCCAACATGACCTTAATGAAATGATCAATTCTAATATTGTACCCACTAATATATGTACATTATTTGATGAAAACTTAGGTTATTTAGATATTTGATTGTTTTAATTAAATTTTATAAAATAAAAATATTTTAGTGTTTTTATTGATAAATTAAGAATTTAGTTGCTGAAAAAAAAAACAGATGATAAGATATAATAAGGAGGACTTTTTAGTAACAATCTCCCAATAAATAGAGTTCAATTTAAATATTTTTTACCTAAAATTCAATCAACTCATCTTATTTTCATTTTAACCATCCAGTTATTTAATTTATCAATAAAAATATTAAAATATTTTTATTTTATTTTTTAAAAATAAATATTTTAAATACAAAAGATATTATAAATACAATTATTAAAAATCTAAAAAACAATTTTTTATTAAACAATTTTTTTATACAAACTCATCAAAAACCTTCAAATAACCGATTTCAAACAAACTCTTTGAATTATTTTATGATAAAATATAATACAAATATATATATATTATATATATATATATATATATATATATTATATATATATATATTGAAAAATAGTTTTTATTTATTTTTTGATTGATACATTAATTGATTTAAGATATTAATAAAAATCTTGAAATTATTTTAAGGTTATTCAAAATAACTAAAACAAGATTATTAATTTATTTTTAGTGATGAATGTAAAAGGAAATAAAAACAGAAATCCAAAACAGATCAAGGAATCTGTTTAACACATCTATATTGTCATTCACTTTATTACCTTTCATAAAATCATTATTTTTATCATGTTTTGTTTTGTTGTGTTGTTGGGAGGAAAAATGTTGAATAAATGTCATGTTTTCTTATCATGTTTTGCATAGTGAGAAACAGTGAGGTTACCTGGTCCGGATGGTTTCTACCACGGGCAGCAGTGACAAAATATTTTTTTTTCGTTTTTAAAGGACTGTTTTGTCCCCTCATTTGAAGTGACAATACCGGAACAAAGAATCCTATCATAGTGTGAAGATACCTTAATTAGGGATCGGATCTTTTGCTCACATATTCTCTTGCTCATAGGGAGGGAGCAAAATAATAATTTTAAAAAGTTTAAAAAAATTTAAAAATAAAAATTACACTCATGTGATACTTGAGAGCAGACAACTCAAGTGTGTTAAATATACTTGTGACAAACAAATATGGATTTTGACCTTACTCATTAAAAAAATACCAATAATATAATATTAATAGGTCAGATACCTGGCTGATACAATTCTTATATTTAATTAATCTAATTCCATTTTCTTATATTGAATGGATTATTAGTTTATAATATTTTTTTATTCTTTTCTCATTTAAAAGTTTGTAAGGGTATTTGGTAAAAAAATTTTAAAAAAAAATCAAAAAGTCTAATATTAAATTTTCAATGAAAATATTTAATAGTAACAATTTTTTTTTAATTTAAAAATGAAATAAAAACCTTGTTTATACTACATGAATGCTCCTTATAAGGAATTAAATTAGTAAATCATATCCTATTTTGGTTCATTATTTTGAAAAAGTTTTAACAATTATTATTTCAACTAACAGCCATTTGTATCATTCACATTAACCTAAAATATGCAAAATTAATTAAATTATTCTAATAATTAAGAGAGAATATAGTCAAAATAAAGACTATAAAATATCAATTCCTTAAAAAAAATATTATATATTATAATACACTTTAATTTAAATAATAAAATAATATTTTTTTAAATAAGTAAATAATAATTAAACATGAAACATTTGATTATGAATATTGTTTATTCAACTATTATGATTCATAGTAGATACAAATATTGACATAGAACACTTGTACTTGTTAAATTCTATTTTATTCATTGTAATTGTTAAAATATATTTATAATTTATGTATAAATATATTAATTAGAATTGAGGATTTAGAATTATTTGTCATATTATTAAATTTATTTTTTTACTTAAGAAAACAAATAAATATTATAGAATTGTAAATAATATATATAGTGTTCTAAGAAGTAGAGTACTTAAATGTTCTTAGAAATAATAATAAATAAATAATAACAATTAACAAATTGGTCTAAGGTACCATGAGTTAAAATCCCAATGTGAACAATTATTTTTATTTTTAAAGTACTAATACAAAAGACATCCAAAATATAATCAAGAAAGACATTGTCTGATGTTATATTTTTGAATATTACAAGTCTTTTTTTTTTTTTTGTCAGATGTTTGGATAATTTTAAACTCGGGATTTAAGTGTTCTTATATTTTTTCAAGAAGTTGATATGGCCGAGTTGGTCTAAGGCGCCAGATTAAGGTTCTGGTCCGAAAGGGCGTGGGTTCAAATCCCACTGTCAACAATAATTTTTTCCCAACTATTTTATAAAATAATATCATTAGATAGTATGAATATTATTAGTATCTACTATACATGAGACTCATAATATATAGGAAAAAAGCTCACTTAGACGTATGTACTTGTACAACTAGCTTATTTAAACGTATGTACTAATAAAATGTCATTTAAACGTACGTACTATCAAAAATTGGCTCATTTAGTCTCTTTTAGTAACCATGGTTAACTTTTATATTTAAATTTATATATTTATTAATTAAATATTAATATATTTTCTCTCTCTTTCCTTTTTATTTATTATTTCATTTATTACTAATAAATGAATCCTCTATTTTTTTTATTTTTTTTATAATTTTTTATTATTTCTATATGAGTATTTATGATTGATTATTTTAATTTTATTTTATATATATGAGCATTCATCATTAATTATTTTAACTCTATATTTCTTCTTCTTTTTTATATATATTTTTTATATTTAGATTAATTATTTTAAATTTGTTTATCCCAATAATTGAATATAACAATGAAAATTCTTTTAACAATAAAAATCTTTCACACAAAAATAAATAAATTAAGAATTAAGAATTGAATAATAATAAAAACTCATTCATCAAACACCAAAAGAGTAATAATCAAATATTAGACAAAACAATTCATTTACTACTAATATAAGTCGTGAATAAAAATTAAATAAAAAATTATTAATTTCATTTTTATTTATATTAAACTAAATAAGAAAAAACTTTTTTTCATTTTTATTATATTAAATTAAATAAAAAAAACCCTTAAAAAAAATATTACAGTAAAACATAAAATTCATAAATAAGTTGTTAAATTTTTTAAAAAAAATGAGAATTTAAAAAATATGAGAAATAAAAACTAATAAAAAAAGAAGATGAAATATAAAAGAGAAATTAATATTAAAATAATAAAAAATTTAAGAATAAAATAAATTACTTAGTTTAATTAATGAAAAAGAAGGAGAGAGAAAATGTATTAATATTTAATTAATAAATATATAAATTTAAAAATAAAGGTTAACCATGGTTACTAAAAGAGGCTAAATGAGCCAATTTTTGATAGTACATATGTTTAAATGACCTTTTATTAGTACATACGTCTAAATGAGCTAGTTATACAAGTACATACGTCTAAATGAGCTTTTTTCCTAATATATATATATAACTGTCCAAAATTGTATTATACTTACTCAATTATATTGTTGATAAAAAAATAGCAATA
The DNA here is from genome assembly GCF_907164915.1 of Impatiens glandulifera. Taxonomy (NCBI): domain Eukaryota; kingdom Viridiplantae; phylum Streptophyta; class Magnoliopsida; order Ericales; family Balsaminaceae; genus Impatiens; species Impatiens glandulifera. The sequence goes on from NC_061863.1 coordinate 55,450,568, forward strand.
ATATATTGTGGGAATAATTTTTTATATGAATATTATTAATATATACTATACATGAGAATAACAAAACGTGACGAACTATATAACTTCCAAAATGGTATTATACTCATAATTATATTGTTGTGATTTTCTGTATCATATAATTAAGAAAAAAAACTAACATGACATGAAAAAAGTAGTGCACTAAGACAGAAAAAACAAAATTCCATCAAATTTTCTCGAAAAATACAAATTAAACTACTAATATCATTCTTTGTATATTGGATTTATTTGAATAAACTAAAAGTTTATTTTAATAAACATGATTCTCAGAATTTTTTGGATAATTATTTTAGAGCTAGCTAATCATCATTCAATTGTTTGGTTGTCTTTATGAGAGTTAAATAATTATTTAGAGTTTTTTCTATTTTTTTTTATCTTGAGTTTATTAATAGGTTGGCTATCATAACCTTTTACAATCACAATTCTGTTTAATGATAATATTTTATTTTAGTGAGAATCGAATTTAAATTTTTTAATTTTTTATGTAATTTTTTTTTTATCAGTTAAACTATCTTATTGGGTTAATTCAAATAATATTTTTTTGTTTGTTTTAATACTAGATTTTATAACTAAGTATATTACTTTTTATTAATTTTCAATGTCAACAAGTTATATATAGGTTAAAACATGATGTAAAATTTCTGCCCATCATAAAAGAAAAATACACTGAAAAGGACACAATTTGTCTAGCTCATTTTTACTTCAAATATTCAATTTTAATTCTATACTATTTTTTGAAATGATGTTTGCAAGATAATATTTTCTTCTATCATTTGATATTACATGCATTATTTTTTGTTTTCTTCAATCTTACTTTTGAACAAATAAGTTGGAACTAGTGGACAGATGTATGTGCAAACAGATTCGCATTTTCCTATTGAGTTAGATGATCATTATAAAAAAAATCACCATCAATTCTATAATTTGAACAAATATTAAAGATCTCAAATTTATTATTGTTTGTAGTTACAATTTTTTTAAACATAATTTGGATTTTGAACTTATAGATTTTAGAAATTAACATTAAAAAAAGATAAATTATATGTGTAATAGATTAATCTCAATTTCATTGATTTAATATTATAATATCTTTTTATGTATTTATAGTAAAATGAAATTCAACAATAGTAAAAAGATTAAAAGTTGGCAATAATAAGTAATAACTAGCAGCAAGATTATGAATCAGTAAATATTTTAACAATTTTATCTCACTGTCGGATTTTATAAGTTGGTACAAGTTAATACGGCCGCTTATGTGTTGGTTAGAAATATGGCGGCACTTATATGCGCCGGTAAATCCTTTGTAAGCGCCAGCATTAATTCTTTTTGGTGCAAATATGTCACAACTATTGTTGAAAAGGACAACGCAAACTTATATTATGATTTTAACTGTTAAATCTTTCTGACTATGTGATTTTGGCGATATATATTGGTCGAAAAATAAAATATATAGTTGTTTCTTTTTTATCGAGGTGAGCTGCCCTTACTCGGGATACCTTTAGGGTCGTCCAGACTTCATATTTCTAGCATTCATAAACTTGTCAACCATCCTACTACCCATAAATTGGGTACCGTTTCGGCCAATGGTACCATTAGTCTTATTAATGTTGTCTGGCTTAGCTTGTTCGGTAGCTGCTGGTTTACGTCCCCTGGTCACACTTGGAGAGCATGATTGTCTGCTCTTCATTGTAGGTTTTCGGATATTGTTATTTGTGTCATCGCAATAAGATCCCGTCTTTTGACCTAGAACTGTTGTCTTTTGATTGATAATTGCTACTCCTGTTGTAGTTTTGGATCCCACGGGTCGATCCCTTGATGTAGAATACGATCGGGTCGATGTCCTTATATTACTAGTGGGAATTGTCGGTTTTACCCCTGATCCATTTGTTAATGATTTTTCTTCCCCCATGCTTTTGGAAAGACTTGTGCCATTGATCATGTTGCTCATTTGCTTTAGCTTTCCATTGGTGTTGTTATTGTCCATTGATTTGTTCAGCTTTTGAGTGTTTCCAATTGATAGTTTTGAATTTGAAAAAGTATTAATATTGACATTTCTTTCTTGAGACGAGGATGAATTTGTTGGAACCCTTGGTGTTGGTGTGACGGATCTTAGCCTCGGAGGAGCTTTCACTTTTGTAGCCAATGATGTGTCGTCAATTATTGTTTTTGTTGGTGTTGTTTTCGATGAATAATTACCTGAAAACTGATGTTAATTTAATTGTTAGTAGCTATTATTCCAGAGATGTTATTTTACCTGCCATATTAATTGTAACAAAAAAAAAAATGAAATATTAGTTTTTTGATTAAAACAAATTATGAATGGATACTTACTCTTGAAAGGGGCTGGAGAATTGGGAGTTCACGTTGAACAACTAGAGTGTGCCCATTAATAGCATCTGTCTCTAGCGATGGAAATAGAGGCGTCGCTGGTGGAGTCTTTAACCTTGTAGAAAAGAAAAACACGGAGAACCGAAATAGTTAAACGATGGGTAGAAAATGTGCATTGGTTTGAAGTTTGAACTCACCAGTCATAGTCGTTTTTACTATCAACTTTCTCAGCAAGAAACTCGTATCCTAAAGACGAATGTGACGGTCCTTTTGGTAAATTCCCATGTGCTGTAGATAATCTATGGTACAATGAGTAACCTTAAAAAATAAACACACATTTAATCGTTAGTCTTTGTTTTCATTCAAGTAAATGTCTCAAAGAAACAAATGAATGGGAAAATTCAGATCATTAACGACAACTTTTAATTAAGGTATATTTGACTGTACAAATCATCGATCACATGTGGAATGCGTTATTTTTTTATTCAGATTGTGTTCTAGCCAGACTTTAAATCTTTAATGGGTTTAGTCGAAGTTTAGTCATAATGAATTTTTTGATATACTCATCTAAACAGAGTTGGCCCTGGATTTTGGGTTGCCCAGGCTTTATCTTCCACTGCTAAGCTATAAAACTTTAGGTTTAAAATAATTATAACAAATTTAATAAAATATCATACTAATTTTAATAATTGGACTACCCTAGGAGGTGGGCTGCTCTAGCCCAAAGGCTTGTCAGACTTACCCCAGGACCGGTCTTACATCTAAATAACGGTGTGCTAACTTAGGGTGGTTACTAGGACTATTATTTCATAGAAAATTTATAGATAAAATTGATAACTCCTCGATGATATAGACAATATATTGTTGACCGAATCTCGTTATATCTTGTGTCATAACTCTATACTTATAATATCTGTTATGATATCCATAATAATAATATTTTTACCGTGTGAATGTAATCAAGTTTATTGATAGGTGAACTACCGTAAATTTATATTTTTCTTAATTCTTAAAAAAAATAAAAAGTAAACATCTATGGACTAAGATTTGAGTCTTGATGGCACGACCTATTTGAAACTTTAAATTTTTGTTTGAATGGTAAATTTTATTTTTTATCCTTTCAAAAGAAAACTCTCCTAATGAAATAGAGTTAATATAAACTTAAAAAAGGTAACATAGAAATATAATTATGCATATGAAAGTGAGTTACCATCAATAGAATCATCAGAAACTGGCTGAAGAAGACTGACGAGCCGATCCTTTTCGCGTTTGTGCATCTCAGCAAACATCGCCAGTTCTTCGTCTCTTGTTTCCTTCACTACGCCCTTCTTCTTCGTCGGAACCGGCGCCTTACCAGGCACCATCTTCCGCCGCCCGTCTGTGGCCGACATTTCTACCTTCAATTTATTACAAAACATACGATTTATTAGTTTCCGATCTATCCAATATTTTTAAGGATTTATATATCAAGTGGCAGGCCTCAAGAAAGAGGCATTTGTCAATTGCAAAGATGTTTATGTTTGCCGGCTAATTTGGTCTTTCATGTTAATTATTTAATTATACAAATTAAATAGTACATAGAAATCAACGAAGAGATTAAAAAATATAAAGTTAGAATAGTCATTTGTGAAGACATATTTAATTATTTTGTGTTTGAATTTGGATTGATATTTAAAAAAAAATAATAATCAAACCAGGTAAGAGGCTCTTTTGAAAACATGTAGCTTACTAGTTTCCTTATTATATTTTATTGGGCCCAATTTGGGGTTCTAACATATTTAACAAATTTAAATTTGATAATATAAATATATTATTTATTCAAAAATTTTACCTAAAATTTTATTTAAAATTACTCATATTAATGTATATATTAAAATAATAAATAACTAATTAAAGTCGTAATAATAATATATATATATATTAATTAAAGAATTATTTAAAATTACTCATATCAATGTATATATTAAAATAATAAATAACTAATTAAAGTCGTAATAATAATATATATATATATATATTAATTAAAGAATTATACTATTAATTTAAAACCCTAATTTCTCTTTCTCTACTTTTCAATCCCTCATTATTTTTCATTTCACAACGTTGCGGCGACTCGCAGATCTATTTTTCCATCGCAATCCTTATCGACAGGCAATCCTTACTGTCTATCCTTCTTCGAAGATCGATTGCTTTTTTAAACCCTAGTCGATTTCAATTTCGATTCTTACTCATCTTCACAGATTTATTTCCGTTCATAGATCTACAAGCAAAAGATTCAGGAAGTATGTATAAGGTAAAATCGTCCGTGAACACTGATTTTACCGCGTTTATCGATTTTAACGAGTTAAATCGCGACTTTATTACGATTTTGTTTCTAAACGAGTTTCTTCGACTCTTGACTCGTTTTTGCTTAGTCGCAAACTCGAACGAGTTTACGAGTTGACTCGCGATTTTGACAGCTTTGATTGGAACTATTAATATTAAAGTTATATATTAGAACGGAAAATATACAATTAATATATCCAGTTTATAACCAGGTTTTGTTGGGGGGAAATGATAATTAATAAGTTATCGAGCTCGTAAATTCTCGAGAATAACGATTAATTCTCGATAAACTTTACTGGTTTTTCTAAATGAATTTTAGAAAGTGTCATAACAATAATATTATGAATGATACACATCGGACGACTACGATCATTAAAAGTTCGACGATTTCTCTCCAACCAAATAGTTCACCGAAAAATAATTAGGATGATAACTCAAATATGTAAGAATGTCATATCAGCCGCATAAATCCAAATTTCTCAACAACTACCCAAAGACTTGGGCATCACCCAATGAATCCCAATAATACTCTAAAAAAACTTAAAATACTAGACATCCCTCGTGAATGCAAAAGTAAGTGAGTTATCGATTCAACTTTTTCGCGACATATACGATTTGATTAGCCATAATACTACATTTTTTTACGCACATATCATCTGTTAGAATTTTATCATGAATAACGTTCCATTCAAAACACGAGATCTTGAACGAAATTTTTAACTCTCAAAATTTTTTCTTACAAAATTTTTATAAAATTTTCTGAGCAAATATCTTGTAAAATATGTTAAAATATTATGTTTATGTATAGAAACTTAATAAAGTATGTGAAATTTATGTAAGTAATATAAAATTAATAATGATGTTAATTTTTACAAAGTGTTTGAATGCTTGAGTATGAGAATATTATCACTAACTTAGTCAAATATGTTAAATTAATATATTTATTAAAATTATTTAATTGTGCATATACTTAACAAAAATATTATTTAGTAAATATTTCATTAGTTATTATAAATAAAATATATTGTAAATGGAGTTATATTTTAAAATAAAATTATTGTTTTAAAATATTTTATTTAAAATTATCATTAATTTTAACAATTTATAGATCAAATTATTTTATTACTTATAATCTTAAAATAAAATGATTAAATTTAAAAATAATAATATATTATACATAAATAAATTAGACACCTTTTACTATATATATTCTTCTTATTTCTTTCTATTTTATTTTATTGCAAAATGTATGGAGATAATATTGATATAGTCTTAAACTATACATATTGGGCTCATTTAGAAACTTCTCACTTAAAATTAATTATGATCCAAAAATGTTTTAAATCAACCAGGAATTGTTCCTTCTTAATATTCACCGGTTTTTTATTTGAATTGTCTAGTTAAGGGTGAATTTTGTTTTTCTAGTTGTTCATGGTTGACCATAAAAATCAATTCTGCATCGAATATTAATAAACTCAATTAATATATTTATTTATTTTTAATATTTTTAAGAGAGTTGAAAAATTATTTTTTAATAATAATATAATTTTTTAATATATTAGAATATTAAAAATAGAATTTATTTAACTAATTTTTAAACTTTTTTTTTTAAGAATATAACATAAATGGTATTCTGCATAAATTTTCTAACTGAAAGATAAATAAATATTTTTAATTAGACTTAGACATTAATCCTAATCATTTTTTAATATTAAATTTACTTACATTATTTTGCTCAATTATTGATAGGATAGAATTTAGAATTCGATTTTAAGATATCAAAAATTACTCTTAGTTTTATTTTAGAACGCTGAATTCCGCTTATTTTTTAGAATGCGACTAATTCCGCGATTTAAATATACCGTCTGACGGGCTCGAACTCAAAATCTCATAAAGGCTGTGAATAACAAACTCGCGTTGACTTTAGGCTATAAGAGGGGATCTTATTTAAAATGTGTTAAATTTAAATTTAGTTAATTAATGACTTATTTAGTTATTTTACAAATTAAAAAGAAAAATGAATGCATAACCAGAAAGGACGATTAAGGAAAAGACTCTAATTACTTTCAAGACACAACCGACGGATGAGGTAGATAGGAATAGGACTACATTTACGCTCTTTATTAAATGCAATTTATGTATATACATATTTTTTATATATTTTTTAAGAAAAATAATTTTGAGAGGTAATTTGAGAGAAATAGGATAGCGCGTAAGTAGTAATCTAATGATTTGTTAAAAAAATAATAAATTTTCTCTGTCTTTACTCTTTATCATTTTTCATCGAATTATGTTGTGAATTATCATTTGCTCTTTCATTCCCTTAACCAAGTTGGAAAAATAATAAAAATTGAGGAAAAAGAATCAGATTGTCACGTCATTTCCTCCCAGGTCATTTCTAAGTCTTAATAATCCGTCCTTGTATCTTACCTATCTATCCTGATAGGACCTAAAGTCCCTAACCCATTCATTATTCATTACTTATTACTTGGGTTTAATATTATATATAATACTAGTACTAACATAATTTTAAATTACTATGAATTAAATATATGTAATATAAATTTTATCGTATTATGGTTGAGAATTTTAAAAAAAAATTATGTATTAAACTATTATAAATATTTAAAAAACAATTATATAACATTTTTAAATTATTATTAATTAAATATATATCACACTAATATTCTCAATATACAAAATATATAATATTCCTATGTTGTTAATAAACCATATTCATATGATATGTATTTAACTAATAATAATTTTTAAAAGAAATTATTATATTATTTTTCATAAAAAAAAATATATATTAATTTAATGCATATTTAAAGTGTTAATATTATGACAAAACATATATAACATTCATATATCATTAATAAATAATATTTATATAATATATTTATATAATAATATTTTTTAAAATTATTATGTTATTCCTTAATATATTTATATTTATATATATATATATATATATAATACTTAATTTGATATATATTTAATTAATAATAATTTAAAATTATTTTATTATTTCTTATACAAATATATATATATATATAATTTAATATATATAATTTAATCTTCTCTTTTGAATTCTCAATATTATATTACATTCATTTTGTATGACATGAGAAGTATAAGAATTATTATTAATTTTTATTTTAAAAAAGCCATGTGTATATCAAAAATTGTTTAAACATAATTTTATATTAATAATATTAATGCGATATATATTTAATTAATAATATTTTAAATTATTATATTATTTCTCATAAAAAGTATATATAATAATTTAATATATTATTTCTTTATTTAAATGTTCAACCACAGTTGAATTTGTGAAAGATAAAAATATTTAAAGATTAATATGTGTCAAGACACTATTTATCAAACAAATAGACAATTAATTTCTTAAAATTATCATTTTTACTAGATCTATAATACAATAAAATATATTTTTTATTAATAATAATTCACTAAATTAACTTGAGTGTTTATAAATTGGTAAGTAACTAGCTTGAACATTTTATTTGACATAAGACTAACCATAGTAAAAAATTTCTTACAAACAACGAGCCTAGATCCCCTTAAAGTTCTTTAGCGACGGTAATCTTGGCTCTAGCCACTAACCAATCAACAATATCTCCAAATACTAAGTTTACGGTCTTCTCTTCTTCACCCACCATCTGATGCCACACTCCAGGGTACATTATCATAGTCTTGTCCACACTGGATGCGCGTCGATAAAACTCCTCGGCCGTAGCCGGATCACAAACAATGTCCTCGCTTCCATGAACCACGAGGAATGGCAACTCAACCTCTTCAAACTTCGTCTTGATCTCATCCGCTAACCTAACTATCTCCCTTGCAGTACCTGCCCGCGGTCTCTCCACGTTTTGGGTAGGGTTCGCGAGAATCAGCTTCCTTTTCCACCCGACTTTAAACGACACGTCGGGGATCGAATAACGGGTGGGCACTATCCGCCATGTTGGGACTAAGGCCGCGATAATTGTGAGAAAATATTCCAACGGCCAAGGAGGCTTGAACTTTTTGCAAATACCGAACATGGTGCAATTAAAGACAATTCCATCGTAGGGTCGAGTGATCAAGCCGCGACGCTGGCGTAAGGCCACGAGGAGAGCCATGGCTCCACCGAGGGACTCTCCGTAAATAAAGGAGGGGAGATGGGATGGAACGTGGAGTCTACGGAAGGAATCGAAGAATGTAAGGCAATCCTCGACAAGGAGATTGATGTCGGGGATGTAAGTTGTGAGCCCTTCGGAGAAACCGTGGCCCCTATGGTCAATGGCACATGTGGCGAAACCATGTTTAGCGAATAGAACCGCGGTTAGTTGAAGAACCCAACTTGTCTGGCCGGTGTAGCCATGAATGATGGCTAGACAACCGATTAGGTTTGTGGGTGGCAATGGGATCCACCATTGGGTGAAGAGCTTGAGTCCTTGACGGTTGGTCACAAACTCGTAGTCATGACTCACCGAGTGACGAGTGTAGAACTCGTCCGCGGTGAGAGTGCCGAAAAGACTCGACTCGTTTGAATCGGCAATTGGATGCCTCACCATTTTTCTTACTAATCAAAACCATCTTAACTGATTCACTACTTATAAGGAGTAGAATGTCCTTTTCCTAAGAAACCTTCAAAAACACTTGTAGCCAAGTAATTGTTTGATTTTATTCATAAGTTAATTTATAATACTTATAAATATATAATAGCATGAATACTAAGTCTTTGAACTCATTTATATTTGAAAATGAAAAATAGGTCATTTGAAAAAGTCTAGTTCGAACAAAGTTTATATAGTGTACACCTTTATTTGTTAGAAAATTAAGAAATCTATTCTATTATAGAAAATTTAAAATCAATTACATATGAAATACACAACTAAGGGTGGGTCGGTACGGTATACCTTAATATTTTATCCATACCTTATACCTTACCTAAAATTTCGGTATGCAAAAAATACATACATTTACCTTACCTTAATTTCGGTATACCTTGTTTCGATATACCTTAATTTCGGTATACAAAAAATTCATACTTTTACCTTACCTTAATTTCGGTATACCTTATTTTTGGTACGGTAGAGATATTATACCTTTGATACCTAAAAAATATATTAATTTTAAAAAAAATCAATCTCATTGGTAAGATAGAAATTACATATATAGAATAATATTTCAATATAATTATATTTTTGATATTATTCAAAAATTATATTTCTATAATTAAATTAATTTCAAATCTATTTAATTATTTTCTTAAAAGTATTATATATATATTAACTTATAAAAACTATTTCGGCATATCTCGATATACCAAAATTTTAAAAATCTCATACCTTTACCGTACCAATAATTACGGTATCGGTATCATACCTTACCTTTTTTTCGGTATACCTTAAAAGTCGATATTTTCGATATATTACGGTACAGTATTTTTGATATACATTTAATATCGGTAATTTTTCCTCACCCCTATACACAACTCAATATTTTCATATTTGTAAAAGTTTTGAAAATTATATCATTTGAACCTTAAAATCATTCTAAATATAAGATCTCAAAACACGAGAAATTGCACTTGCAACTCGTTTCAAAAAATTCAATTTATATAATGTCATATGTACTTTACAATATTAAGAATTATTTTATTTTAAGATCATGAAATCTTTTATGCACACAAATAAGACAGGGTTTCGCCTAGGCCTAAGCCCATTCCTGAAAAAAAATCTTCTATCGCATGATTACTCTAATTCTTTTATGGTTCATAACTTATATTTTTTTTCCTAATTCCTTATTTTCTAATTAACATCTTTATCACTTATTTTTCTAAATTTTAAAGAAGTAGAATATCATTCTCAATTTTTTTCCCCTAGTTCTTCTTCCTTAATTTTCATCTTCTTAAGTGATATATTTCGTTAATTTTATTATTTATACGAGGTTTAAAACTGATTTTTTATGTTTGATTGAACGTAAAATCTTGAGAATTTATCATTTTAAAATTATTTATTTTTTTTCTTATTTTTTCATCATAGTAGTTTAATTTTTTTGATAAAATACTATTTCCACTTAAATAATTAAGTTTATCTTAAAATTCAATATAAATATAGAGAGTTAACCTATTTAATTATTTGTTTAAATAATATTTTATAATAATTTATTGACTAGTATGACTATCTCTTTTAACAAAATTAAGATATCAATGCCTTTTTTTTTAAACAAACTAATGTTTTATTTCTTTAGATTCATATACATATCTATCTACTGTCTTTAAAATCCAAAACTAATATAGTATTTCAATTTTCTTTTACAATTTAGTGAAGTTTTAGCGACCATGCTCCAAATGAAAGACAAATGAAAGACAAGTTAAGGCTGAAATGCAGGGAATTTAGTTTAGCAAAGTCCATGCTCCAAATGAAAGACAAGTTAAGGCTGAAATGCAGGGAATTTAGTTTAGCAAAGTCCATAGGGTAGCCAATTTGTTAGAAATCCCCTATCAAAGCTAAATGGAATCTTCGAGATTACATTAAATTCGAACACACTCTAACTCTAATTTTAAAACATGTCCCTGTCAAGAAGTAAAATTGTTAGGTAGGTACAATATACAAATTAATTTTTAAACCTATTGTATATTGTATCGAAAAAACTTATACCGACACCTTGATAGGATAAAAATGACATATCAATTATATTGAATATTAGCGATATACCAAGAATTCGGTAAATACATTATGATATTATATCTAGCGGTGAATTTATGTAGGAGCTCGTCAGTCCAGTCCAGAAAAAAAAAAATTATTTTATTTTTTTTACAGTAAAAATTTGACATTACCCATTATATTCCGTTTTTTTTAAATAAAATTTTCACGATTATTAGAAGATGGAAACTCGTCATGTCCTCTCAATACACACGTTTGCAAAGTGAGTCACTGAGTGCTTTCAATAGTTGCTGTAAGCCGTAATCTGTTATTTTGTTTTTCATCTGAAAACTGTGCATTTAGTACTTTGTCAATATGACAAAGATATTCATTAGATTATCAAGATATTCAACTGCCCTATTATGTGGTGAAATATTATATCCTATATGCATAACAAAAGAGCATTTATCCTCATCATTAACTCGTTTTCAATATTTGAATTCATCTATGGTAAATGTAGGTTTTTGGGGTTGTTTATGTTAAAACAAGAAACATGGGAAACAAAAAACAGCATCTTTCAAATGAGAGTATTCTAACCAAGTAAATTTCTTAAACCAATGACTTTGGAACCGTCGATTTTGATTTCCAAATTTGGTCAGCGGGTACTCATCCTTAATAGGTTGATATGACCCCATCTTGATATAAGCTCGTCTAATTTCATACATTTGATTAAAAGGATATTTCCATATCGAAATAAGTAATGTTGGATCAAGTTTAAGAGAACTTACATCAACATCAATTCTAGGAGATTTGTTAAGTTCTTGAGTAGGAATATCAAATTCTTTATTTTAACTTGTTTATTAATATTAAATAATATAAAACACTATTATTATTATTTTAATTTTTATATTTATCCTTATAAATAATTTGTATTATTAATTATATTGAAATAAATAAAAAATAATGTACAATTAGTATATAAATATAATAAGTTAAAGATATCACCTGACCTCATATTCACATTTCAATAAAAAAAAAATTTAGCATTTTAATTTAGGTGGGGCTGGAGCCCACCCTAGCGGGTGGCTCCACCCCTGGCCATGATCATAACTATCATATTTCATAAAAAGTTTCCAACATGGTACAAGTTAGATTGCTTATCTGATCCAGTTTTAAGGGTTGTGAAACCAGAATAGACAACTCAATCAGAAACCTCATTCAATACTTGGCCTCCCAATAATAAATAAACAAATTATCATCAACTACTTCAATTTATATTTATTACATACAACGATAAATCATCAACGATCAATATGTTAGATTTCATTTAAGACTCGAAAAAAACAAGTATTATAAGTACATTAATAATAGAGAAATGATAAGAGTAGAGTATAATATCACAAACAAATTGACAAGAATGACACATCTTCCTGTCATATTATCGCGTTGTATATCATTTCTCTAACGAATAATCAATTATATAATTTTTCAAGTTCTTGATCCATCCATTTAGATTTCAGACAGGCAAGTAGGCTTCAAATCATAGTATTACATATATAAACAACTCATACACAAACACTTAACTCACATTATATGCCTTTCCAAAACCTGAAATAGCAGTTAGTAAAAGATTTTTTCAAATAAACAATTCGAATTAATAGTAAGACCTATATATATAAGAAGGCGATTCGGTGAGTGGCATCGATGTAGATGGAGTTTGTGGAAGATGTATGACGAGAGCAGCAACCACTAGTAAAGTATGTGTTTTTAATGGCGAAATTTTACGGCGGTATTTAAAACCGTAGTTAATACCCTGTTTTTAACTATGGTATATAAAACCGCCTTTAAAATTTTTACTTTTAACTACGGTATATAAAACCGCCTTTAAAAGTCTTACATTTAACTGTGGTATATAAAAACCGTAGTTAAAAGTCTTATCTTTAACTGCGGTTTTTTATACCGTAGTTAAAAATTAATTAAGATAAGTTTCAAAAGAGAATATTAGATAAGTTAATTAAAATATATATACTTGTAAAATATTATTTTATCAGTTCAATAAACATATCATAAATTAACAATAAAAAAAAACGAAATAATAAAATATTATATTGAGACTTCATATTTATATATAATTTTATATTCTACCCACTTGATTTAGTTTATAAATAATTCTAATAATAATATTAAATCTTATTAATATTTTTCTCTCTCATAATTAATGACTAATTAAATAATAGACTAATTTATTACTAATTACTTTTATAAAATAATATATATATATATATATATATATTAAGATAAAATATTTATTATTTTTTAACCTTTATAATTTGGTATGCACTATTATATTTTTTAAGTCAAATAATTTTTAAAAATATATAAAAGTAGTTTTTTTTATTTACATTATTAAAATATGTTTAATGAAGATTTGATATTGTCAAGACTATTTTTTTATTAATTAATGGAGATAAATTGTTATCAAATATTTATTTAGAATTTTTGTTGTATTATTTTTTAAACTTATATTTTAATTAAATTCATAAAATAATATAATATATATATATATAAATATATATATATATATATTAACAAATATTAAGACTTTTAAACCTTAACGTAGTCACAAGAATATGTTAGGATATTTATTAATTAAAATGAAATATTGAAAATATATATATATATATATATATATATATTATATTTATATATTATATAGATAAAGAGAATGATTTGAAGTTGAAAAATGAAAGAGTGTGAGGAAAATAAAAAAAAAAAAAAAGAGAGAAAATTATTTAGTTTTTTCAACCAATTAACAGTCCTTCCCTCCCCTAACTTCTCTCCCAATCCTCTCTTATATATATATATATATATATTTTGTATAAAAGTAAGTTAAAAATAAATATTAATTTAATTTTACAAAGTTAAATAAGATTATTTATATGCATTATGTTAGAAATTTAATTTAAATATAAGTTTAAAGAAGTTACTTTGTCAATAATTATATATAATTATAAATTAAAATATTAACCTATTATATCGATTAAATTTAAATTAAATTTAGTTTCATAATTTTATATACATTTAGTTTATAAATAATACTAAAAACAATATTAAATCTTATTAATATTTTTTCCTTCACTAATTTAATAATTTAATAGACTAATTCATCACTAATTATTTTATAAAATAAAATTCAAAATAATAAAAAAATCTAGTTTATAAGTTTATATTTATATATAACAAATGTCTTAGACAAAGTAATTTGTTATGTGAATCACAATTATATAAAGATTTTAAATATTTTTTATTTAAGATTAGTTAATGTAATTATCACAATTAATCGTAAATAATTTAATCACATTTACAAATATTATATCTAAATTTCAAATAATATATATATATATATATATATATATATATATTATATTTATTTTAATTGAATATAAACATTTTATCATTTTAATCAAAATTTATATTTAGATTATGTCTTTTATAAAATAATATATAAATATATATTAAGATAAACTATTTATCATTTTTGTATAAACCTTTATATAATTTGGTATTCACTATTATCTTTTTAAGTGAAATAAATTCTAAAAATATGAATAGTTAGTCATTTTTATCTCATTTAGATTCTTAAAATATGTTTAATGGAGATTTGATATTGTCAAGATTATTTTTTTTATTGATTAATAGAGATAAATTGTTATCAATTATTTACTTAGCATTTTGTTGTATTATTTTTTTAACTTATATTTTAATTAAATTTTTGAAATAATATAATAAATATATATATACTAATTAACATTATTAAGACTTTAAACCGTAATGAAATTAGTTATAACCACTCATATATTTATTATTATAAAATATATATAGTGATTGATTTAATAATTATATATTATTATAAATTTAAATATTAAATTATTATGTCGATAAAAAAATTTAGTTTCATAATTTTATATATATTTAGTTTATAAATAATGCTAAAAATAATACTAAATCTTATTAATATTTAATGACTAATTAAATAATAGACTAATTCATCTCAAATTAATTCATAAAATTAAATTTTAATTAATAACAAAAGTCTAATTTATAACTTTATATTTATATATATAACAAACGTCATAAAAACTAAAAACTAGGTAATTTGTACTGTTCATCACAATTACATAAATATTTTTATTTTATTTTTATTTAAAATTAATTTTATATTAAATACTTTAATCATATTTACAAATAATATATCTAAATTTCAAATAATATAATATATATATAATATTCATATATTTTAATTGAATATATTTTAATTGAAGATAAACTCTCTATCATTTTAGTCAAAATTTATATCTAAATTACTTTTATAAAATTATATATATATATATATTAAAATAAACTCTTTATCATTTTTGTGTAAACTTTTAGAATTTAATATATATATTAAGATAAACTCTTTATCAAATAAATTATAAAAATATGGAAGACTAGTCATTTTTATCTCATTTACATTCCTAAAATATTTTAATGAAGATTTGATCATTTCAATGACTATTTTCTTATTGATTAATGGAGATAAATTGTCATCAATTATTTATTTAGCATTTTTGTTATATTTGTTTTTGAATTTAGTTTAAACTCAAAGGTATTTGAAATTGTAATTTTTTAATTATTAATAATATTTTTTGTATTTTAATTTATAAATTATAAAATACAATAAAAATATTTTTGGTTTTTAATTAATGAAAATAAAAAAAAAATAAAAACTAATTAAGAAAGTCTGTAAAAGTATTTTTTATTTTATTTCTAATTTATGTTTAGATAAATATTTAGGATTGTTAATAATCTGGTAATCATAAATAATAATAAAAACCGCGGAAAAATATAAACTTTTTAGTAAGAGAATATAAATATTTTTTATAAAAAATTATTGTTTATAAAATTTATAATTATATATCAGTTTTAATTAATATTAGTGTTTATTTTTTATAATATTTGTACTTTATAAAATAAAATAAAATTTGTAATTTTTAAATATGAATAAAAAATATATATAAGAATTTAATTAAAAAATGAAATGCATATAATATCTTTGAATTACATAATATGTAAATTTATAAATATAATTGAGAATTATTTTATTTAATATTATGTTATTTTTAATTATATAAAATAATAAAAATATTAAGGAATTAAGGGTTATTTATTCCACTTCACCCAGTCCTTTATTTTCTTCTCCACGGTTTCACCTTCCTCTTTTTGTGGAGCATCAACCTACTCTAGTTGATCGAGAACTATCTAAATTCCTATTCTCTTTTGCGCATTATCTAAATTCCCTATTATCTTTCTAGCGCTTCACCTTACTCGATACATTTAAAGAAGATTTTTGCATAGTTTTATCTGGCTCCCTAGTACATTTGAAGAAGATTTATGCATTGTAAGTATAGTACTTTTGTTTCATCGGCCAGGTCCTCCATCTTGTAGATAATGATTATTTGTAAGTTTATAAAGATGCATTTATTAAGTTGTGTTATGGTGTATTAATAGAAGCATGAAAGAAATTTGGTCATTGAATATAATTAACTTTATTTATGAATTTTAGGTTATCAAAATGTGGTTGTCATTGATATAAATTTGAAAAAACTAATTAATGTTCTAAATTCATTTCCTCATTTTTCCCATTATTTTATTTAAGTGATAGTGATCTCTTTTGGAACAAGGACGTCCAAAACGTCCAATTTAAGACAAAGACAAATAGATGGAACAATAAAATTTCATAAAATTTCTTTGAGGGAAATTTGCAGCGCCACATTAGCATGTTAGTATGAATTCTCTCTTCCAATTAATTTATCAAATCTAATTTATATCAATTTATTTAATATTAGGAAATATTTTACTTAGTTCTTGTTTGTTAAAAGAGAGTAAAAAAGTGTAATTTATTACTAATTGATAAATTTGTATTTGAATCTTTTATAGGTTGGGAGAAGGAAGAAAAGGAAGAGGGAGTAGGAAGAAAAGGAAGTTGTTTCAAATTTTGGAATTTGATCATGTATGACTTTAAATATTATATAATTATATTTTGATGTAATTATATTTGGATATAACTATATTTTTAGGTAATATTATAATATAAAAATAGAGTGTTAATTATATAATATGATTTTGAATGATTTTTATTGTTGTCAATTGACTATTAACTAAACTTATAAATATTAGCTATTTTTAAACCATAATTAGAGACAATTATTTGTGTTAAAAATATTGTTTTTATATATAGTCAATTAACTGTTAACTTATGAACACTATTAATTGTGGTTATTAAACAGAAGTTAAAGACTATTACCTACGTTAAAAATATCGCATTTATATATAGCCAACTAACTATTAACTACGTTTTTTGTACCGCCTTTATAGCCACTATTAACTGTGGTTTTTAAACCGCAGTTAGAAACTATTACTTGTAGTGAAAAATCCCGCCTTTATAAGTAAATAATTTACTACGGTTTTAGGAACCGCAATTAGAGATTATTAATTGCGGTCTTATAAACCGCAGTTAGAGACTATTAACTGCGGTTTTATAAACCGCAGTTAAGAGCTAGTATCTGCGGTAAATTTACCGCCCTTAATTGTCAAAATCTCTTTAACGGCGGAACTATTAACGGCAGTTGACTACGGTAATTTTACCGCCGTAATTGTCTTTTAGCAACGGTAAATTATACAATAACGACGGTAAAAATCGCCATTAAATGTTACTTTTTCACTAGTGAACTAGGATAAAGAACATTGATCAGACGTCTCTAAATTGTCTCCATCAAATATGTGCACTTAAAATTGAAACTGTTTTAAAGCTCAAATTGAGCTAATTCGAAACTGTGACAAATATTTAATGTGGTTTTGTCTAGAAAACTTGGACCGAAATTTGGGACATGGTTTATTGAAGACATCCTATATTTTATTACATTAATCAGGAACACTTATTCATTCATTATTGTACATAAATAATCAATCAGCCTAATTTTATTTTATTTATATATCCCGAATTAGTTGTAACAAGACACAATATATCAGCATTGTACCTTAGTAGGGTTATGTATTAATTGATAGAGCTTATGTATGTCTTGTTTGGTTCATTTGAGATATTTAATGTTGGGTTTTGGGCTCATATTTAATTAGAGATTATATATTGTAATTGGGCTTTAAACCTTTATTGGGCTTAAGAGTAGTAGTTTAGTCTTTTGGCTTTTGATGTACTCCTATAAATAGAGACATTGTAACCTAGGGTTACTTGGACCATTATATCTTGTGTTCTTTATTATTTTTATCGCGTGTTTAGATTAATCTTTTCTCAACAAGTGGTATTAGAGAATGTTTTGAAAATGTTTAACCTAATCTATTTGTGAAGATGACAGAAACCCTAACCACCATTGAAGAAATTGTTGGATATTTGTGCTTTTGTTGAAGATGGCTATTGGAGAAACGACATTGGTTGCAGAAGAATTAGCCGCTGTGAGGATTTGAGTCGAAATCTTCAATTGCTAAGGATATGTCAACGGTCGTTAAAATATTTCTTAGTTTTGGGTGATGATGTTTTGAGAAGAATAGAGAAGAAGACAAGTGTTTTTTGTTCTTCTTGAAGGCGCCAATGAGTGCAAGTGACGAAAAGTCGTCGTGTAGGCAGCTAGGCAGCGACACCAGAATGAAGAAGATGAGGTATATTCTTTTGACCTATTTTAATTTGGGACATATGGTCTATTAAAATATAAAAATGATATATATCTCCATATATATCTCTATATATATTCCATATAAATAGATATTATATTATGATATAATATAATATAGAGAGAGGAGCCAAGAATCTTTTGAAGCAGTAAACTACTAAGACTTTTTTATTTAAGTCTCGTTTGATTTCATAAAATAGGTTTAAGATCTATTTGATTCCAATTTTCACAAGTAAGCCTTGTTTGATTTTAATCAAACTCTCAAATCATTGTATGCTTTGATCTTGGATTTGTATTGAGGCTTGTTTGACTTTAATTTCTCAAAGATGAAGATATGTGATTTATCTGCTAAGAGATTTGATATTCGTCAATATGGAGATAGAAAATTGGAGTTGAAAAAGGAAGGTGGAGTGCTTATTCGATGTTGCAGATTATGGAAGACAATTGATGCAACATGTAAAGGGTTTCTAATTAAAGCGGGTGACTTTAATGTTTGTTTTCAAGAGTGTAATTTTTGATATGTGTGTATAAGGGCCGGATTTAGATTTGCATCAAACCTTGTGAGTAGGTTTTGATTGGCAATCTCGGTAAGTGTTGGTGCAAAAGTGTCAAGTGAATGTTGATGCTTCAAGTGTTCTACCAAGAATGATAATTTCTAAGGTATGAGTTGAGGGTGCACTAATCATATATATATGGTTTGTTAGATTATTTTTATGTAGGATTTAACTAGAAGAATGTGGAGAACAAACTATACATCTTCATGCTTGTTGAAAATTAGTTGAAGGTTTTATTATAACCGATTATTGTCTTGGCATACATGAGTGACATTATTTCACTATGTTGAGGGCTTTGACTTGAAGAAATTCTCGGCTGAAATAAGTTTGGAGAGATTTTTCTTTGGAAACCGATTATTGAAGAAGTCAAATTAAAAGAGAGGTAGAGTGAAGATCTAGTAGTAGATTTTCACCTACAACCGCGCATGGTTCATCAAACTGACGATCGGAGATTCAAACAGAATCCGATTGCGCTGAGATTTTGTCGAGAGGGTTAGTAACTCATTCCTCTACATTTTCAACGGTCGGATCAATGTTTGGACGTCTCGAAGTTTATTTTTCTGGGGCTTAAAGTGTCTGCCTAATTTTAATTTTATTTGACTTATTGGGACCAAAAAGTTTGTATCTTTTGGTTATGACCTTATCTTATTGGAAGAGCTAATCAAGATGAAGACTGTGGTGATATTATGTGTTTTTACACTTGACAAAAACATGATCGAGTATGGAAAATTGTTATTTATAAGGTGTTTACCGATGATATCATTGTCGACATGTTGACAGGGCAATCATTTAGGCCAAATTGCAAGATTGCATTGAGTTGGAGGGTGATTAAGGATTGAAACAATTCCAGTTAACACATATTATCAATGAAAGACCATGAAGAGGAAGACTAATGAAAGACACTTATAAGTTGAGGTGGAGACATCTTGAGAGCAGCTCTCAAACGACCAAAAAGAAATCATTGCATTATCTTCTAATATGAGAAGATAAATAAAACTTTGAGTGGGATTCTCAGTCATGGAAAAGGGACTAGATGGGAGACTCGGTTAATTCGAAGGAGATAATTTTGTTACTTCTTTTGTTCTATCTTAATTGTCCATACCTTGTGGATCATAGTTTAGATGAATGAGATAATTGATTTGTCATTTATTGATGAGATGATTGAGACCTTGAATGAGATTCCTAATCATGAAAAAGGAGCTAGATGAGAGGTTCGATCAATTCAAATGGAAGGATTCGATTTCTTTCAGAGAAACTATAGATGATCATTTGAAGCATTGGTGAAAACAATTGAAGAGAGATAGTGAATCTTGAAATAATATTCTTAGATTGCTAGGCGTTTTTGGATTCAAGAAACTAACAGATTGCAAGTTAATGTGTTCAAGGAGAAGTATGAGGTTCAAGTTGGTTGAGTATGCAACGTTCAAGGCAAGATGGGTGACAAATACTTTGTCAGATCTTGAGCTAGAGAAAAGAGATATCGTGATAGCCTAATTTATTTATTATGAAGTAGATGATAAAGTTCGTCTTGGGTCTTCTCGTTTTTTTGTTTCAGTCGGTTGTTGGACTTGAAAAATAAGACACTCGTTTTGTGGCAAACAAAGGTAAAGATTATTTTGATATAATAAAGAATTGTTAATTCTAGTTTCCGCATATGTCAACGGGTATGAACAAAGATTGGAAAGAGTTGTTGAATGTCTTTCATCGTTGAAATAACGTGGTTATCCAAATTTATTTGGTATTATAAACTCTATAATTTTATCTTCTAAGGGATCTTGAACGGAAGTGGAGGTATAATGATTTATCTCGTGAATGGCTCGAACAGTGAAGATTGATGTGTGACTCATAACTTTTTGATGGCGCGATATATGTAATGATGGAGATTGTTATTTTTCTAAGGGCTCTTGAGTGGAGTGGAGGTGAAGATTGATGGGTACGGCTCGTGTATTTCCTGAGGGACGTGAAATTCGTCAAGGTGGAGATTTGTAATTTATTTATCACATCTCAATAAGCGCGGTATTTGCCCAAGGTGGAGATTGTTGGGTTTGGGGCTCATATTTAATTAGAGTTTATATATTGTAATTGGGCTTTAGGCTTTTATTGGGCTTAGGAGTGGTAGTTTAGTCTTTTGGCTTTTGATGTACTCCTATAAATAGAGACATTGTAACCTAGGGTTACTTGGACCATTATTCCATAGAAAATCAATATAATGAACGACTCTCCGAGAATGTAGGCATTGTTGGCCGAACCTCGTTATATCTTGTGTTATTTATTATTCTTACCACTTTATCTTTATATCTTCTTTTATCGCGTGTTTAGATTAATCTTTTCTCAACATTTAGATCATCCAAATCCAAAAAATATACTTTCTTTCTATATTTATTTCAGCCATATCACTTAATTCATTAAAAAAATATTAAAATATTCTTTATTTTAAATTATTATTTTTTATTTTATCATTATATATTATTACATTTTAAATCTTTATATCAAAATATTTTATATATTCTCAAAATTACCTTATTCATTATTTTGAAATAATCCAAATTATAACCAAATTTAATCTGAACAAGTCAGGTTTATAATATTAAACCCCATGTTGGGTGTTAGTACTTTTATAATTGGTACCACATGATTGATTATAGGGTGGCATAATTAGAGATTAATCAATTAATGAATTGCCGTAATTCTTATTTACAGTTGTAATATTTAAGTCTGAATTATAAAAAATGTAGACATTTGGGGTTTCTTCTCAATTAGAAACGTCTAAATCTTTCATTTAATGCGATTTTTTTAAGAGTGACAAGGGAGAGAATTTGAGATAAGGAATGAATATAGTGACATTACATGATAAATTATAAATAAATAAAAATTATCAAAAAAAAAATAATACTTACCGACCATATGACTTCTCTTTTTTTATTATGGTTACATGGATGATTTATAATAAATAACTGACCTACCTCTCTCAATCGTGACTTCTACGTACACGTACACATTTAATCTAACTCTCCCAATTGCGACTTAGTCATCCATGGACACACATCCAACCTTATTTCGAAAACGGGATCTCTCACGACTTTTATGATGGAGTTGACTTCAACGATTTCACTATTTTCACCGTCAATTTGATTAGAGAATGTATTCTTTAAAACTGAACACTTTCTATAATAATTGAGTATAAGAGAGAAACAAAACATAATAAAATTGAAACGACAATACAAGACAAGTTTTAGTGTGGAAAAATCTCTCTTCAAATTGAGAGTAAAAAACTAAGGAACTTGAACATGTCACTTAACAATCCACTATCATCAATAAAGTTACAAATAAAGGTTCACTCTAGATATAACTAAACTAGAGTTGAATCAAAATTGCATCAAAATCATGCAACAATCTTGACAAATAACAAAACAAGAAAAAGCAAGATCAACCAACATTACCATTTATGTAATTATGGTTTCTCTCGGATTGACTTAAACATCAGAAAACAGATTTTCACCATTCAGAACGTAGCTTCTAAAAATAACCAACAAACTGTCAAAGTTTGAAGTCGATCAAACGGTGCAAACTCGACAAACAAAATTTTTTCAGCTGTTACCTCCCTAAACTCTGAATCTGTTTTTACTTTGCTCTCTCCCTCTTGTTCTTCGGTAAAACTTACTGAAAACTTAAATGAAAAATATTATCCTTTCACAATAACCAATAAACTGTCAAAGTTTTTTGAAGTCGATCAAACGGTGCAAACTTCGACAAACAAAAATCTTCTCCAACTGTTACCTGCCTAAATTCTGAATTTATTTTTACTCTGCTTTCTCTCTTGTTGTTGGGTAAAACTTATCTCTTGTTGTTGGGTAAAACTTATTGAAAACTTAAATGTAAAATATTGTCCTTTTCATATTATATATTATTGGCCTAAATGAGTTAGGCCCAAGTGGACAAAATCCATCACAACCCTCATTTCAATTAATTGATTTGGGTATTCAAATCAAACTATTTAAGGTTTTAGGTTTTAAGGAAAGAATATGGCCAAATTTTAATCTCAACATATATATACAACTGATTCTCTTTATTTATTTGTTAAGTTAAAAGTCAAATAATTAAATTGATTTTACAAAATCTCAACTTCAATCATATATAATATATATATATCACTTGAACTTAGTACAATATACGTAATTTTACTGAAGACTATGAAATTATTATATGTGATCTCTTGAATAATCTATGTTATTTTGGCCATAGAATTTGATTTGAGAAAGAATCATATTTATCTATGGCTTTAAATTCAAAAGAAATAAAATAAGTAATAACAGATCTCTTAAAAACCGTCGCACCAAGTCATTGATTTGATCATAGATATATTTGAGATTTTCATGTCAAATTATTAATAACAATCAAACTATTGCCTCACTTTTCTAATGTTCATCTAGCTAATAATATATTTTCAATTTATAATAGGCCAGTCTAAATATAACATATTTTCATCTGATATTTGGTTGAATTGCATATTACAATTGATTTTGTGAAAGTTCTCTAAAGACAGTAAATTATCAACAACTAATTCTTATTATTCGAATAATAATTTATCGTACTTTGAATGCAATCCTTTCGATTAATAACTTTATTGCTTACATTAACCAAGAACATTTTCTTGTTAAAAATAGACTTGGGGAAGAAACAAACTACCCTATAATAATAATTTAAGAAGTAAATTGAAAACGGATAACAATACATTATTAATCTAGCTAGGAAAGACTAATTAATAAGCCATGAATTGAGGTTTAGTTGCCTAAAGTTCTTTAGCGACACTATTATTGGCTCTAGTCACTAACCAATCAACAATATCTCCAAATACTAAGTTTACGTCCTTCTCCTCCTCGCCGACCATCTGATGCCACAATCCCGAGTACATTTTCAAGGTCTTGTCCACACTCGATGCTCGTCGATAAAACTCCTCAGCCGCATCCGGATCACAAATAAGGTCCTCGCCTCCATGAACCACGAGGAATGGCAACTCAACCTCTTCAAACTTTGTCTTGATCTCTTCGGCTAACCTAACTATCTCCCTTGCAGTACCTGCCCGTGGTCTCTCCACGTTTTGAGTCGGGTTAGCCAGACACAACTTCTTTTTCCACCCGACTTTCACAGACACGTCCACAATCGAATAACGCGTGGGCACAATCCTCCATGTCGGCACAAAAAATGCTACAATTTTGAGAAGATGTTCCAACGGCCACGGTGGCTTGTACTTGTTGCATATCCCAAACATGGTGCAATTAAAGACAATGCCATCGTAGGGTCGAGTGATTAAGCCACCACGTTGGCGTAAGGCCACGAGGAGAGCCATGGCTCCACCTAGGGACTCTCCGTAAATAAAGGAGGGAAGATGGGATGGAACGTGGAGTCTACGGAAGGAATCGAAGAATGTAAGGCAATCCTCGACAAGGAGATTGATGTCGGGGATGTAAGTTGTGAGCCCTTCGGAGAAACCGTGGCCCCTATGGTCAATGGCACATGTGGCGAAACCATGTTTGGCGAATAGAACCGCGGTTAGTTGTAGCGCCCAGCTGGTCTGACCGGTGTAGCCATGTATGATGGCTAGACAACCGATGAGGTTTGTGGGTTGCAATGGGATCCACCATTGGGTGAAGAGCTTGAGTCCTTGAGGGTTTGTGATGAACTCGGAGCCATGACTTACCGAGTGACGAGTGTAGAACTCGTCCGCGGTAAGTGTGCCAAAAAGACTCGACTCGGTAGCATCACCAATCGGATGTCTCACCATTTTCTATATGTCCTAAACCATCAGGAGGATGTAGTCACTACTTATAGTAGTGAAACTAGCATTTTCCAAAGAAAAAGTTAATTACACAAATTCAATAAATCACATATACTATTTTCTAAAATATCTTATCATAATAATATTAATTATTGTCCTGATAGAAACCTTATAACGCTTCCTATCTAATTTAGGAAGGAATTGAATTACTTTTTACATGATTATTGTTTTTATACAAAACTGGAATATTTGTTCCTTAATTTATGGTTCTTTTTAACATTTGTTTGTAACCTAAGTTATTCCACCAGTATGTATGACCGTTTTTAAATAAAATCGAACAAAAAAATATTTAATTTGTTTTAGTGACATCTTATTATTTTTTATAGTTGGCTAAAATATCATTTTCTCATTTTTTTTAATAAGGTTTAAATTATTCTCAAAAACATAATAAGTGACCAAAAGTAATGAGTACAATCATCACTTATAACGTTTCAAGATAAAACTAAAGTTATAATTTTGAGTCGAACTAATTTAAAAAAATAATAATAGTAATTATATATCAACTCAGTTAAATATCTCACTAATATAATTAGAAATCAAAACATTTAAATAGTGATACATGACAATAAAATCTTATCTTAAGGTTAAAAATACAAATAATTAATTTTCACTAATCAAATCACCTCAAAATAAAGAAAAATATAGCCGTAACATAATTAGAGATCTAATCATTTAAGTAGTGATGTGTAACAGTAAAATCTTGTGAAGGTTAGAAATGTCAATTAATTTTGGTAAAAATATCTAGTTATGTCATCAAGTCTTATGTGATATTTAAGTTAAGATCTAAAATTTATTTGTTCACATTGAGACTAAAATTTATAACTATATTTTTTTATTTAAACTAAAATTAATTTATTTATTTTAATGTTGAAAATTAACTTGACTACAACCATCATTTCCATTTTAAATTTAAGGCGTTATTATATTAGCATGAAACAAATATATATATTTTTTTTCAAATATACTAACTTAGTCTAAAAAGATTAATTAATACCTAAATCAAAATTTGTGTTCAAATTAATGATTAGTTTTTAACATTGTTAAAGATTAGGATATAGGAGGAATGTCATTAACTAAAAAATTGATTGAGTCACCAACCACTTAAACATTAAAAAGTTATAAGTTAGAATTGCTTGAAAGAATTAAACAAATTTGTAATATATATACTTAGTCATCCCCAAAGCCAAATTAAAGAGTTTGTTAACCGAAGAAAAAAAAAAGTAAAGTGAATTTTTTTGTTTTACAAATTTGAAGTAGATAAAATTTTATGATAAAAAAAGCAACTTAAAAGTGTATCATCCCATTATTTTACCGTCTTCCACATTACAATGATTATTAAACAAAAAATATTAAATTAAAATTTATTGTGTTTAAATTATATTATGATTTAATATTATTTTTTTATAAAAATTGTGTAGACTCGCCTCTGGTGTAGAGCATAACAATTTATGTTTTAAATTGTGTACACTAGTGGGTGAGATATACCCAAAATGAGATATTAATGTGCATTGAAAATGGAGAATTTACTTTAAAAAAATATTAGTTATATGTACAAAAGAAATAATATTTTTTAAATTTATAAATACAAATTCACTTTATTTTCTCCAAAAATATAGAATCAAAATATTTATAAATAGTAAAATTTTACCATTTTATAATCTTAAATTTAAAATAATAAGAGTTTAACTATTTTAAAAGTTTACTTAAATTATACTTATTCATTTCTAAAATTTTAAGAATTAATTTAAAATTTTAATTATCTTATATTCAAATATGATATAACTATAAAATTTATATGTTTTGTAGGTGAGTTGAACTTAGTTGAACCTAACCAAACAAATGTTAGAAACAAATTTTTTTTTTTCAAATTCTCCCTTTGTTGAAAGGGAGCCTCCCGATTTGGCTGTGCGATTTTAATGACAATAAATTAACTTATCGTGGTAAACTATTATGTTGCATTAAATTATAAATTTAAATAACCTACTATTATTAAGGTAGCTCAAGTGAGAAAAATAATTTTTAAGGATCAAATATCACGTGTTTGATTTCTACCCAAAACGACTCGAGGTCATCCTAGCTTCTAAAATATTTGGTAGCAGCACAATATTTCAATAAAATATTTAATTTTTGAAAAAAAATTGTTCTACCAACTTTAGGTGAGTTCTTTATTTGTTTAGAAGGGAATGGTCGGTTAATTCACCTTTGTTAAATCTCGATTGAATTTAACAGTTTTAATGGTAAAATTATGATGATTAAACGAAATAATTATATATAGACAAACTAAGATAAACTTATAAATAAACCACCATTGACCCTATAAAATATATAAACTCATATAAACATGCTAGATATGGATTTGGGAAAAAAAATGAATTAATTGAATTGACATGAACCTAAAGAAAAAACAAAAATACAAAAGGAAACACCCAAACAATAAAATCAATTTCACTAACAACAACCAATAGAGTCAAAATTGATATTTTACACCGAAAGTTTGAGCCCAAAAGAAACCACTTCAATTATCAAATTCAAAAATATAATATATAAGTAGATTGTGACTCTTTTTCTCTTCCACTTTACACGTCTTTTTTTCCCTATTATTATTTAGCTTCCAAATAAAAATACATCATTATTTTTTGGGCCTTATGTTAAGGCCAAATATGTACTACTTTCTCCTCTTTCCCACTTTAGGTTCTTAACTTTTATCAAGATAATATTCCCATTCTCTTTTATAGCTAGGAAACAAATATTAATGATTCATTATTTTTCTCTTTTTTTCTGGGGAACATTAAAAGTTTATTTTATTTTTGTTATAAAAAACCATACGTATTAATAAACTAGAATACTATATATTATTATTATTATAGTAATACCTAATTAATAAGTGCATTGCAAGTCATGATTTTTCTTTTCTTTTTTTAAGAAAGATCAATTTTATAAAGGTCTCTATTACAATGAAATAAACAAGATACATAAAAGAGGGAAAAAAAACACAACCACTCAAAAAAATAAGTTAATTAAAACAAAGAAATAATTTATTATAGTGTTATATATATGATATATCAAGATAAAAATAACCCAAATCGATGATACACACCTTTCAAAATTCAAGTGGGTTAGTTCTACAACTCTTTTTAATTTTGTTAAGTTTGTACTAATCTTGTAGTGAATTGCAAAATGTACTTGTTACATTACAAGCTAGATATAGTAGAAAGAAAGAAATGAAACATTTTTTTTTTTTAAAGAAAGGTGATATAAGATTAATATATTAAAATTAAAAAACTCTTAACTCACCAAACATTTATTTCATCTGAAATTTCCTTTCAATTATTAGGTTTCCTTATGCCAATTTTTCTTTTTCGAAAAACAGTTAAGTTTTATTTTATTAAAAAAAACTTAAAATAAAAAAATATATATAAAAGTTTAAAATTAAATCTAGCCAATTTCTAGATTTGACATTGAAACAAGAACTGAATTACAGACATCAACAATAATCAATTAGTGCATATAGCGTTTTTACTTTGATTCTACTTGTGACTTTCTCAAACGAAATATCTCATATCTGATCGAACTTTTTATTTTTTTCATTTTTTCGATTTCTCTCTACAATTGAATGAATGCATTTTCATCTGAAGTTATATATATCCTCAAATATCTACAAGAATTTTACTTATTTCATTATGAGTTTTTAAATTTTTTTTTTCAGTTAGTATTTCTTATGCCAATTTTATCTTATATAAGCTTTAATATTCTTTTATTCTAATCTTAATAACATAATTTTTAGTGTCATAACCTTCACTCTAACTATGTTTTAATTTTTTTTAAGAGACTCGGAACTGTGAAACATGCTAACATCTTACAATTAAAAACATAAATAAAAATAAATGTCTAATCCAATATTTTAAAATAAAGGTCAATATAAATATAAGTTGGACTTTCTTAGTGACATCAATAGTTACTTTCTTAAAATCACTTTAAATTTGAATCATTTTTCAACATCTATACCCATTTCATCTTCATTGTTTGTGTCTTCTTGGTCCTTCTCTTAAGAATAAGACACATAAATAAATGTAATGTTTCATCCAATGCCAGAAATCATGTCCTTCCACATCAAACAATCCAGCACAATGTTCACTATTAGCTTTGTCAAAATCATCATCATTTTTGGGTATTTTTTTTTGTTACTTCTTCATAATTGAGTGAAAGATAAAGATATAAAACTTCCATTGATGCACAACATCATCTGTATATACAAGTTACAGTATGGTAAGAGGTCAACCCTTAAAACTTCTGATGAGATCACAATTCACAATACATGTGGGTTGACTTCATTTTGCAGTATCTATATATATATATATATACTATATAGGTATATATACTCCATATTTACTTATAATAACTCTTTAGTAAATGTTAGTTTCACAAAATTTACCATCCATCCTGTTTTGAACCGCCTTGACTGCAGCAACTCTGGCCGCTGTAGCCGCCTTCTTCGCAGCTGCAGCCGCCTCGTTTACTTGATGATCCACCCGCCTCACTTGAATTGCTTTTTCTGCTGTCTTTCTTGCCGCCTGTAAAATAGCATTAGAAAAACTTGTATTTGTCACCAGATTTGGAAATTGTTATAGTGTTCTTTTTGGTACTTGTTTGTAATTATTATGTATATTGCCTCACTTGAATTGTTTTTTATTATGTATGTTGAACTTTGTTAAGAAGATTTTGAATATTTGAACTTGCCCATTTGGATCAAATACATGATATAGAGAAAAGTATTTTCAAATAAATTAATTGAGAAGTGTTAACAAATGGGCTACAAACATAAGAGCTTCGAGAAATACCTCCATTGCGCGAACAACCGCATAGGAAAATGGAGACAAAGGGAGTTTGAGATTGCCACGGTCCCATTCTCCACACCTTTTTTCACCACTTTGGAATGTATAAACCCCATATCCTTGCTTACGACCCTCGTGCCATGACCCATCGTAGCAATGTCCATTCGCGAATTGATAAACTCCGAATCCGTGAATCTTGTCCCCAAAGTATTCACCAGCATATTTGTCCCCATTTCTGCCCGTTAAACACATTTACAGAATCAGCACCATTCACTACTACATCTGAACAAAACCCAACCAATTCCCCCAATTACAACCACATTTTTCTAATTATTCAAATCATGAACTAAAATACTAAAATACCATTCTTTTATTTTTTTTTATAAAATATATTTAACTTCACAAGGAAAAACCCTACATCAAACAACCTATAGTCTATTTTAGAAGCCAAAAAGGAAGATTCCTTTTAAGGAAGAAGAAAGCTATAATAACCAAGACAATAATGAAAGCAAATGTAACATCAAATAAATTTGATTTCATGATGAAAAGACCAATCAAAGCAAGATCTTCATTGATCTGTTAAGCATATTCTAAAACCAAATAAGGAAATTCTCATTGAAAATATCAAAACCAAATCAAGAACAAGATCAAATTTCAAATAATTCACATTAAGAAAGGAAAGCTCACCGAAAATGGTAACAACCCAGTCCATGTTTAACCCCCCTCTTAAATTCACCAACATAACAACTTCCATCGGAACAAGTTTGCATTCCGACGCCGTTGCTCTGACCATTTAACCATTCTCCGGCGTAACTATCGCCGGTAAAGAACCTATAAACACCATAACCCTGCCGGAGACCTTGCCGGTACTGACCACAGTACCGACTTCCTCTAACCCAGCTCTCAATTCCATAACCATCATATCTCCCATCAATCCAATCACCTTCGTACCTACCGCCAACGAAATAATTATAAACGCCACTCCCATTAGATTTCCCTTTATGAAATTCCCCTTCATAGAAATCGCCATTGCTGAAAAACTCAACCCCTTCCCTAACTATTCGTTTCCGATCATTCCGGGCTTCCATCGATTCCCCGATAAACCATTCAACCGGTTTGTGATGGGTATTTGAGATTAACCCGACTTTTTTGCTACACCCGTCATGGATACGTCTGAGAACCCAGAAACTCCGACGAACGAAACCCTTATTCCTTCCGACGAGATAAAGCAAAATTGCGATGAGAATCAGTACCAGGAGGATGTTTTCTGATGTGGGTATTCCGTCTTGATCTTGACTGAATGAAATAAAGATGACATAGATAGAGAGTGAAACAGAGAGAATACAAAGAATCCTTAGAAATTGTTTCGAACATGAACAGTTTGGGGATGAAGTGGGTTTTCCATGGGGCTTCTGTTCTTCTATGTCTTCTTCTTGTAGCTCATGGGTTATGTCGTTTAATGAAGAAAGACTTTGAATTGATGATCGGACTGTACGAGATGGCCGGAGAAGATTCTGGCCCTCCATTTCTGATCTAACCGTTGATTGACTCTTCTAGTAAAGTCTCCGGTATCTAGATAAACTTTCAAAGTAAATAGCTATCGGAATCATCTCAGTTGAGAAGTGGAAACGCAGTTTAAGACCAGAAACAAAGAAAAAACAAAACCTGAAAACTGAGCAGAGAAAACAGGGGTTGAAGGAAGAAGATGAGTGTACTAAGAGAGAGAGAGAGGAGAGAGATTTTCGTAAATTTAACGAACTGGGAAGGTGCCACGTGGAGTAAACGTGGAGTGACAGATGGATATCGGACGGACAGAATTTTCTGATTAATAAAAACCGTTAGATGGTGTTAACTTGTAATTGAAGGGATGAGATCAAAAGAAGTTTTAAGTTACTTTACAGGTGCAGGACGTCGCGTGACATGGCCAACTATAGTTTCTGAATATTTATTTAGAATTAATAATGTTTTTTTTTTCTTTTTTTATAAGGATAAGGAATACATTTTATTTTTGTTTTTAAAAGTATAAAGTGAACGTTTGATAGTAAGAAAAAAAAAAGAAAACATAATATAAGGCTTATAAATATGACTTGTTGAATCAAAAGTAAGGTTTAAAGTTTGAATAGTACAAATTAATAACCAATTAAAATGAAACAAATAATTGATAGAATAAGATAAAGTTATAATAAAATTCAAAATGTAATATAACAGTTACAAAAATTATGCAAATATTAAATAATTTTTAATTATGATTATCAAACAAATAAACCATCAAAACTTCTTTGTAGATAAGGCAAAGCATAAAAGCATATTGTAGGAACTATTTTCGAAGTAATTCCCATGTCCATGTGAATGCGGATATTCACTATCAAAAGTTTTGATGATCGTCACTTTAATTTCGGGTCCGAAAAATAACTAAGAAAAATAATTGATCAGTCTATTATTTCCCTCGAGAAAAGGGTTGAGGAAAGTGGCACTAAGAAAAACGGAAATGTGTGCATAACATTAATAGAATTAAGTCTTTTTTGTCACTGATTAGGAGTTGAAAACAATTTAATTGAGTCCATCGACCCTAGCTAATGAGTGAAGGGTGTGCATCGCATTGAAGTGCTACCCGGAATTACCTGATTTTGTTGATGTTATTTATTTCTAATGTCGCAATTGCAAATTCGATTTGAGAATTGGACAAATACAATGGTGGATAAAATTATTAACAAGAAATAATTGTATTAAAGACAAATAGAAAAATATTACCTAGGTTTACACCAAACCATTACAACAACTTAATCTTCAAAAAGTAAAAAGCACAATTGGGAACAAAAAAATGTTGTCATCTCTCATTCGACCGTATAGAATAAAATAAATTAATTGTTGAAACAAAACAAAATTGAACTCTAACAAATAGAGAAAAAAAAAACTAAAACCAAATACTCCCAGCAATGTTAAGAAGAGTCATTGTAGGGAAAATAAATAAATATTAAGGAGAAGATTATTAGAATGTAGAAGGGACACCAATTTTTTAATTATCGTCTTATTTAAGTTAAATAAAACTTTTTAAATGGAAAAAGATTTTTACTTTATTAAAATATAAATACATATGTTGTATCCATACATGAGTCATGAATTATAACTTAAATTTAAAAATCAATTTTAATGTATAAAATATTACTTATATTTGTGTGTTATTAGACTGTAATCATATATATGTCATCAAACATTTGATGTCTTATTATGTCTATACGAAAACACCGATAAATTTATGAAAATAATAGAAAAATTAAGTCAAATTGTAACCAGAAATAAGAAAATAAAAGTTACATATATATATATATATAGATCGGATTAGGAAAAGGGCATCTAAATTCAAATTGAGTTTGAGAATCTCGATTAATGTGAAGTTCATTATGATGTCTTGTCTTGTATGTTTTTGTTACTTTGCTATATATATATTTTTTTATTTTTATCTTTTGCATTATTATATATATATTGTATGTCTTGAGAAGATTTTTTGTCATAACATAAATGTATATTTTATTTTATTTTCCCACCAATAATGTATAGTTTAGCGAATCAAATAGAGTAAATTAATTAATTGAATAAGCAATATGATTATATTCAGCAAACAATAGTGATTGAAATAATTTGAATATTATTAAATCCTAGATAAATAAGCAGAATCAAACTAGCCAAATATACACGAAATACACTATTTAACACACACGTACTTATAAAGCAAGACTAACATTTTGTTTTTCAAATATGAGAATATCCGTTATGGACACAGACTGGTTTGTTGTCATTTGTCAACCATGTTAAGTAAAACTAGGTTTTCTACTAGGTTAAGAAAAAGTTTCAAATGTGAAAAATTATTCAAACTATTTGTAAGCCTAGTTTGATTCATCAAAACTCATATGTTTGGAAGCAAGAAAATTTACATATTCTTAATGTTGCATTGAGTTTGAAGCTGCCAACCTCATTTGGCATCCATAGATACTTCTAGTTGAAAATCAGCAACTTTTTAATGTACTTAATTTACCCCCTTCATCCTTGAATTGCACAAAATTTTACTCATTCATTTTCAACTTCTTTGGTTAAAGATTTATCCAATTTGAGTTTTTCATATTTTTTTAACGCTGGTTTCACTTCTCCTTTTGAGTGCGATTAATTCTTGCGTGTTAACACACATAACCCGCAAATACACTTAATCAATTAATCAGGCGCAGAATTTGTCGCATGACAAGTTCAAATTCAAAATCTCTGAGAGATGAAATATCCACATCTTTTTATACTAAAACTTTTTTTTGTTGCGGATAGAATAACTTTTCATTCTATTGCATTAGAAAGATTTGGTATACTAACGGGTCTATTCCATTTCGACTTTTACAATCTTTCGACATTGATATAGTATGAAAAAAAAAGATTGAAAAATAGAACCATTTAAAAAAATAGTTATGAATGCAGTTTCTCTTTCTTGTGTCTTAATTCTTTTTTTGTTTATTTTGCTTATAACATATGTAATTTTTTAAAGTATGATTTATTCTTTAAAAGGCTAGTTAACCAAACATGGATGAGCTCAAACTTGATAATATTTCATTATCTATTTTACTATATAAGTATCTATTCCATTACAAACATATGGAATGAAAAGAGTATAAAATGTATTTTATTTTGAATGAAACAATAATGTGTGATACACTATAACTAGATTAGACCTTCTTTTATATGCATCAAATGATGCACATAAAGAATGGCCGGGGTAAGCCAAAATTTATTTTAATTACCCAAAACCAACTTAAATTGGAAGTTATTAGCCAATTTAGGGTAGGTTAGTTTTTATTTGAGTTCATATTAAAATAGCTTACCTAAACTACATAAGGACTTTTTTAAAAAAATTTAAGAAAATATATCCTCTAGACTCTAATTATTTATTAATAAATTTGATATTTAAACGTTATTTAATTCCAATTATATTTATATTTTATTGTCAATGACGTAAAATATTGTCGTTGTTATTCAATTTTCAATCGTTACATCAAATATAGATGATAATTGAACATTTGTTAGTCATCCATATTGTTTCCTTTTTATACTCTGTTGATAAATGTTTATTTTTGGTACAATAACAACAAATAATGCAAACCAGTTCTTTTATATAAAGTAAACATTTCTTAAAATTTATAAATTTATTGAAATTAATATTTACAATCAACTTTAATTTAATAAAGATAAAATGTCAAATGAGCTAAATGGGCCATGTTCTGTCCTGCATACACCCAAATATCTCAAGATGGCCTGTAGTCCGGCCCATTTATAAGTGTTGTATTTCATTATTATTGTTTGGACTTGAGTATCCTATCATATCTTATTATTGAAGTATTAATACATTATTATTTTTTCTGAATAATATTATTATAATTATTTGAAATAAATAAATATATTCTATTTAGGATTCATATATAAGAGATCACTCACAGTGGCTCAGACCCACTGCAAGTTCCCACCATGGTACATGTCAGAACTTTTAATTAGTTAATATACACATTTATTTAATTAGTTTTCAGTTTTTTTTTTCTTGCTTTTGCAGTAAAGGTTTTCTCGGGTCTAGGACTTTTTTTAATAAAATTATTTACTAATATATAATATTTAAAAAAATTGAATTGATTGAGTTGTTATATTTATATAATCAAAATATTCTTCATATTTAATATTTATTAAATGATTTTAAATTATATTATAATAAATTATTTGAAAACAATATAAAAAATCATTTTCAATTCTCAAACTAATTCTCAAACTCAAATGTTGTAAATGTACAGTAATTCATTTCCAACCAAAAATCTCATTCTCAAATTTAAAAAAATATTTTTTGAATATTTTTTTTACACTAACTTTTTAATCTTATTAATATTATAACTTTACATATTTAATTCTAATTTTTTCATCAATAAACTTTGGATAAAATTAATTATGTATCAATAATCCATACATAACAAAATAATTCAATAATCTTTTTTAAATAAATTAAAATAAATTAAATAAAATTTCAAGTATAATATAATTTAATTATATATTTAAAAAATATTATAACTTTTTATTTTAAAAAATATAAAATAGTATTGATTATTATTACTTTATTTGAATTATAAAAAGTAGAATAAATTTTATAGATTTTATAATTTTGTATTTAGTATATTATATAAGAACCTATTATAAATATAAAAATATAATTTTTTTTAATTAATTAAAATAAAATTTTAATTATTATTATTATTATAAATTATTGTATTATTATTATTTAATATTTTAATAATAATAAAACTTTGCATATAAATTATATTTATTCAGTTTAAATTTTATTAATTGATTATAATAAAACAAATATAAAATAAATAATTAGATACATCTATTTTTAAAAGAATAACTTTTTAATTAATAAGTATTTATATTTATATAAATAATTAAAAATAACTAAACAAAACAAACATGGGCCATAGCTCTAACTTCTACACAATTAGTGGACAATATAAAAGAGTGGTCAAAGTTGCTGAGGTGGCAAAACATGTAGGGCCACGTCCACGAGCTTCCAGCTTTATCCTTCTACCAATTACATTGGCTTAATGGCTTGACATTATTAATTTATTATTGGTTAGTCTTTTTTTTTTTATATAATTATTCTCATTCAATTTTATATATTTTTTTCTTATTGGTTAGTCTTATTGAAGATGGAAGACTTAAAGATATATAATTAGTGTACTAGTCTTTCATAAGAATTAATAGGTAAATGTGAGTTATCACCTAATTACAAAAATATAAACAAAGCATACCAATTTATTCAAATTGTAATATGGTTTGAATAATATTTTAGATGAAAAATAAACATACAAAAATGAACCAAATGAAGTAAAAAATTGAAAACAATGTAAAGTAGATTTTCACTACACTATGAATCTGCAAAATTTAAGAAAACCAGAACAAGTTTGAGAGACGATGAATATATTTTAGGCTAAGTATAAGAAGGATGATGATTGTGATAATTAATTGGAAATTCAATTTAATAAACAGATGTCGAGTAGAATAGAAGTTAAAATTATATCAATAAGCGGGGATAGCTCAGTTGGGAGAGCGTCAGACTGAAGATCTGAAGGTCAGGTGTTCGATCCACCTTCACCGCATTATTATATTTTTTTACTCTTATTTTGTCGAGTTTATAATGATGATTGTCTTACATCCCGCAAATATTATCTACCTATCCATGTGTTGTGCCTTTTTTTATATAGTAAATCAATTCATTTCAATAATATTTGATTTGATGTCTATGATATTCTTGAGTGTTATTTAAAAGGTGTAATAATATATTAGTGAACAACATAGAGGGTCCTAACTCATTTGGAGAATGTTAAGTTTTGTAAGAAGGTATATAAGGTATAAATTTGGAAATATATAAATATTTTTGTAATTTTGAAAAATTAGGTAGACCTTTTATTTTGTAAGAAGGTTTAAAAGATAATAATATATAATAATAAAATAAATTATAAAAATAAATAAATGATATTTTAGTATTTTAATCAATAATTTTAATTAGATATTTATAATAATTTTTATTAGTTATTAAGTTATTGTATTATAAAATATTTTAAATTAATTACATATTGAGTAAGAATTTATGAAAATGATTAAATGATGATAATATTTATTATATTATATTATATAAAAATAATAATTTAAATATAAATAATTAAATTTAGAATGTATTTAATAGTAAATTATAATATTAAAAAAATAAATTTAAATAAAAAATTATATGTTTAAAAAAACAAATAAAATAATTTAATTGAAGAAATTAAAATTTAAATAAAGTTAATTTGAATAGTAAGTAAAGTAGTCTTGATTATTTGACCAAAATTTTCTATTGAAACATAATCCTATGATATTTCCTGCTATTGGGTGAAACTTTTAAAATTATATATATATAATTATTTAAAAATGATTTTTGAATTAAATGATTGAATTAAAGGGCAATAACAGATCTAAAGACTTTAACTTTTTGGTCAAAGAATTTAGCGTAGCAAAAGGGCGGGCCAATGCCCCCATCGTCTTGGAGCAGGTGCACGCACCA
The DNA here is from genome assembly GCF_907164915.1 of Impatiens glandulifera. Taxonomy (NCBI): domain Eukaryota; kingdom Viridiplantae; phylum Streptophyta; class Magnoliopsida; order Ericales; family Balsaminaceae; genus Impatiens; species Impatiens glandulifera. Next base: position 55,488,975 of record NC_061863.1, read on the forward strand.
CACGTGCTATAGTAAGACGTCACTATTTATTTATTTCATTAAAATATCTTAATCTTGTTTTCAATTATCTGTTAAAATATTTTGTAGAATAATTTAAGTAATAAGAGTTAGAATAATTATAAAATTAAAAGTTACTAATTTTTTTATATTCAAAACATCTTGAATTGATCTAAAAATATTTAGAGTTGGTTTAACTTATTAAATTATATATATATATATATATTAACTTATAATAATTTAAATTTCTAAATTCCAAATTTTAATTTATGATAAATTATTAACTAAAATGTATTTTTTTTATAATATTTAAAATATTAATACTAAAGTTATTTTGATATTTGTTTTAAATAATTCATATCTTCAAAAAATATATTTTTTTTTTGTCTTGTAAAGAGAAAACGATAATATAAAATAAAATTGGATTTAGATTTTCATCATTAATTTCTTTTTATCAATTTCCACTAATAAATTAATAATTAAAATATCAAAATATTTTATTTAAAAAAATTGTATTATATATTTATATTTTTAATAACAAACCCCTCAAAGAACTTATTTTAAAATAACTAATAGAAAGTTGAGCAATTTAAACGAGTCACGACAAATGGATAAATTGAAAAAAAGCAATGTCAGGTTGGTCAACAAGTCAACATTTCAATAAATAAATAAAATTCAGTTACGTCTTTCTATCCAAATCTTTCAGATCTCTCTCAAAACCCCAATTTAATAATAATTATTGTTTATGATTTTTTTATTTTTCTTTCACAAAAAAGTATGAAGGGAGATGGGTTTGGGACAGTATTTTTTTCTTTATTTTTCTTAAATAAATAGTAAAAGTAGTGTTAAATGAGTCATTAAGCTAGTTTATTTTTATTTACAGCTAATAAGATACAATTAATTTTATTTTAAATCAAATTAACCCAATGCAATACCTCTTTTGATTATTTGGAATTATTTTCAAATAATTAGTCATAATATATTAGGCCATCTTATTTTTAATTTTTTATAGTAATAGTTAGCTTGTTTCAATTGAGTTTATTTAAAAGAAAGTTTATAATTAATATTCGATTTGATAAGAGTGAAAAAAAGTGTAAAAACAATTTTATTAGAGTTTTGTACTTAATGAAAATTATATAGATTATGTAGATATATGTAAATGTTGTCGCATAAGACAATAAAATAGAGAGTATTTTTCTATACTTTATATATATTTTTTATTTATTACAATTTAGCTTTATTTGATTTTTTTTACTTAACTTTGTTAATGTTTTTCTTCCAAATTATTATGGTCCTCTCAATAAATTTTTAAATATTATGTAGTTTCTATATTTTCTATCTTATTATAATTTATCTTCCAATCATTATCCTTGTCTCAATAAATTTTTAGATGTAAACATCATACAAATTACTATGGGTATGATACTAAGACTATCTTATACTTTATAATTTAAATTTAAATTGATATATATATAATAATGATGGAGTGACATTTATTTAATTAGCATGTATCCCGTGCATTTGCACGAGTAATATTATAAAATACCGTGAAAAAAATATTACGGTAAAAAATTTATGAGTGGGTCAACCCACAATCCGACTCAAGTATCCATTTACTCTCACATATATCCAAATTAACCACAGCTCTCGACCCGGCAATTCGGACACTTTAAAAATTAAGCATCATTATATATATAGATTAGTTAGTTAAAAAGTTGAACTTATATTGTTAAAATGTCACCCGTTTATCAAAGTTTGGGTTGAACTTAAAATATAAAGTGTTATTAGCCTAGTTGGTTAAAAGGTTATACTTGTTTTGTTAGGTTGCAAGTTCGAATCATACCTATAACATTTTTAATTTTATTTTTAACCGTTTTAAGTTTATGGACGGGTCAACCCACAATCCGACCCAAGTATCCATTTATTCTCACATATATTCAAATTAACCACAGCTCTCGACCCGGCAATCCGGACACTTTAAAAATTAAGCATCATTATATATATATAGATTAGTTAGTTAAAAAGTTGAACTTATATTGTTAAAATGTCACACGTTTATCAAATTTTGGGTTGAATTTAAAATATAAAGTGTTATTAGTCTAGTTGGTTAAAAGGTTGTATTTGTTTTGTTAGGTTGCAAGTTCGAACCATACCTATAACATTTTAAATTTTATTTTTAACCGTTTTAAGTTTATGGACGGGTCAACCCACAATCCGACCCAAGTATCCATTTATTCTCACATATATCCAAATTAACCACAGCTCTCGACCCGGCAATCCGAACACTTTAAAAATTAAGCATCATTATATATATATAAATTACTTTGTTTCAAAGTGGTTTGAATGTGATTTATTATATAAATGAAAATCTAGTTAATGTTAAAACATAAGTTAGGTATGTATTATTGATTTATTTGATCTAATTTTGTATTGAATTTAAAATATAAAGTTTTATTATTCTAGTTGGTTAAAAGATTGTACTTATTTGGTTAGGTTGCGATTTCGAAATATACATATAAATATATAACCACATCTCTCGAACCGACACTTTAAAAATTAAGCATCATTATATATATATATATATATTATTTTTTAAAAAACTCATACTCCATGATAGGCTCAAAAGAAGAGATGAGATGTCACAAAATCTTTCTTAGTTGCTTTCATTTATATCTGAAAAAGATTTCTAGACTTTGCTATGACCATCTGATATTGACTGTTATTTTATTATGTTATTGTTTTATGATCACGTCTAAACTCAATAGTTATAACTTCTACCGTAGAATCTTCGCCCACAAAAAAAGATACCACATTCCCGACTCATCAAAGAAGAGATAGTTTACCATTGAAATCAAAGTCCAACTCTGTACTCCTTATTATTCCCCGAGAGTGTAACATTATCCACTAGGAGGAGCCGAAACTAGTTTTTAAATGGGCCGATTTTTTTAAAAATAATTATCTTATGAAAAATTTAAGGAATACGATAAACATTGCGATGTTAAATCAAAGTATACAAGTATAAAAGAAAAACCAAATTTTGTAAATACTTGTAAAAAAAAAAAGAGTAAACAATTTACACAACGAACAAAGTCTACCAGACAAGACAATTGGTTGTAAAATCTTTCAAACATGTTAATTTAATTAACCCTAAGAAAACTTTGTAATATCATATTATTGAGTCTTGAACTTTGTTTGAGACACAAATTTAAAATCCCTTAAATTTGAAGGATAACCAAATAATTAATTTGAGTCTATAGAGTGGTTTGAGTTAGTCAAAATCTTTCATAACCATGTGACATAATTAGAGTAACAAATTTTCTTGCAATATGTGGACAACATATGTTGACTTTGAGTAGTGGAGGGCATATTAAAACTTACGACTAATAAATTTACATAAAAGAAACTAGTTCATATATAAACTACAAATTTAAACATCAAAATATATATAAATATTAACAACACATCGAAAACACCTCTGTTTGAATCGAAAAAAGTTAAAAATTCAATATTACTGTAAGTTGAACTCTTTCGAGAATTTAATCTATTTGATTTTTTTTTTATTAATGGTTATAATATTGTATTAAACTGAAAAAATATATAACTAAATTAATTAATATACTTATTTAAAAATTCTTTTTAGGGTTGGTTTAGACTATAAAATTTGAATATATTTTCTTATAAATAATTTTTTGTTTATCAAATATTTAATTTAAATGAAATAATATTTTTAAACTACTTATAATGAATTAAATTAATTAATTTGGAAGCCCTTTTGGAGTTTAAAAGAGAATACTTCAAAACATTTATTTCTAAATAAATATTTTTTTTATAAATTTATTAATATTTAATATTTGTAAGTGGTGAAATTATTGGTTGAAACTATTTAGAATGATTACATTATTGATTTTATATTTTTTTTTACCCAACAATGGTTAAACGGATTATAGTTCTTTTAGGTTTTCAAGGCACCTTACCCATAGGCAGGCGGGTCCAATGCCAGAGAGACGACGGATATCCCTTTTCTCTCTCTCGATCTCTCTCTCTTTCTCTCTCTGGTTTATATCTTCAATTGTTTGTGAAGGACGATTTCGTATAAACGAGTTTTCTATTGATTGCTGGTGAGTTTTCAGTGTGTGGGTTTTCTTTCTTTCTTGTTCATGATTGCATATTATTTATTTTTATTTTGTGGGTTTGTATTTATGATCTAGGTCTGAATCATTTCGATAATTATGATCTTTTCAGCTTGAAGAGGAAGTGAGTTTATTATATTGTTCAATGATGCGTTTTGGATCGTGATGATGGTGAAAATGAACGATATGTCTCCTTTTGACCGGAGAAAGATATTCAGATAAAGCAAAAACGTAAGGTCTTGCGGAAAAGATGAAGTGTTTCCTCTATGAGATAGTGTGAGAAGACGAGATTAATACAAGTTGCATACTTTTTTTTTTTCCCTTTCTCATCCACACGAGCCCATTTTGCGCATCAAGTGTTTGTGAAAATGCCGATGTATCAGCCATCTAATAGAAGGAAGTACGATGTGGGGAGTGGAGGACAGGTGCTGGATCTGGATACAGCGGTTAAGGATGGAATTTTGGGATGTGGGGGTGGGTTGATTTGTGGTGGTCTAACTGGAGAAAAGTTGGATCTAAAAAATATTATTGAAGAAATGGATTCCATTATTGAAGTCCCAGCTGTGTTCATCTGTCCGATATCTTTAGAACCAATGCAAGATCCAGTGACTCTCTGCACAGGACAGACCTATGAGAGATCTAATATTCTCAAATGGTTCTCGTTAGGACACTTTACTTGTCCCACAACAATGCAGGAGCTTTGGGACGATTCAGTAACCCCTAACACCACTCTTTGCCAACTAATCAACAGTTGGTACTCACAGAAATATTTGGCAACTAAGAAAAGATCAGAGGATGTTCAAGGTAGAGCAATGGAGCTTTTAGAGACTCTAAAGAAGGTCAAAGGTCAAGCACGTGTTCAAACTCTGAAGGAGATTAGACAAGTTGTGTCAGCTCACAGTTCAGCCGGGAGAATCGTGGCTGAAAGAGGAGGAATTGCCTTGTTATCTTCACTCCTGGGTCCTTTCACCACACACGCTGTTGGCTCCGAAGCAATTGGGATCCTCGTGAATTTGGATCTTGATTCGGAATCAAACAAGTGCTTAATGCAGCCTGCGAAAGTCTCGCTAATGGTCGACATGTTGAACGAGGGATCAATTGATACTAAGGTTAACTGCACGAAACTGATTGAATCCTTGATTATAAGGGAAGTTGAAGTAGAAGTGGAATCTGAAATCGTCTCGAGTTTGAGTCTTTTAGCAGGTCTTATGCGCTTAGTGAAGGACAAGAGACACCCAAATGGAGTATTGGCAGGACTTCGATTGCTGAATAGGATATGTTCTTACAGCAGGGCGAAGTCTTCGGTTTTGAGCATTGGTGGTGTTCATCAATTAGTTGAGCTTTTCCCAGGGTTAAATCCAGAATGTTCAGAACTATCCCTTTCAATACTGGAAAACCTTTCTAAACTTCCAGAAGGAAGCTTGGCTCTTAAGAATTTCCCAGGTACAATACCGACAATGGTGAAACTATTAATGAAGATTTCTGAAAACTGCACTCAATTAGCGTTGTCGATTTCATGGGCAGTCTGTAATCTCGCCCCCGAAGAATGTGCTCCGATTGCTGTCGATGCTGGTTTAGCTGCAAAGCTCCTTTTGGTAATTCAAAGCGGTTGTAATGCTTCATTGAAACAAAAGGCTGCAGAGCTCTTGAAATTGTGTAGTATGAATTATACATCCACTATCTTCATTTCAAAGTGTAAGCTCACAAGAACCATGCAATGAAGTGAATTGTTCATACTAGTAGCAAAACTAATTTTGCCCCCCGACAGAAGAGCTGGAATGAAAGAAAGAGCTTTACGAGTTCTGAGAAACTCAAAATAAGTTCTTTGAGGTACCCTCTGTCTCTCCTGTGTACATTGAAAAAAAAAAAGAAAAAAAAATGATTCAATATATAATAGGATGCAGAGAAAAGCATTATAAATGACAATTATAGTCTAATTGCTTGAATTGCCTAAAGATCTTTTTATTATATATGCTTAAGAGAGAACATTGTAAATGATTGTTCTATTTGGCAATGAAGTTGAGTCTATGATTTGATTATTTGGGTTTTTCCCCCCTCAAGCAGTTGATTCATTGTGAATGAAATGCAATGGTTCATTTAGTTGGAACTATGAAGATTCTTCTGTTAGTGCAAACATGGGTCACATATATTTGCTTGTTTAACACTTTTGGTATTGTCAAGTTATCTTCTTTTTGCCATTGGTTTGAATTTCATGATTTGCCACTCACTCAGATGGATGATTGATTGAGATTTCACCCAAAATGAATTTCATTAATTATCATGTGATGTTGTTTTTTAGTGTGGGTGGGTTTGTTCTTGGAATGGGGGGTGCTTTTTCTGTGTATTTTGTCCCAAAATGTTCCCCCACGTACAACTCTTGAGTCAAAGACAAAGTAAAAATTCATTATTCATTGGGAAAAGAGAGGTTGAAAAGAGCATCAAATACATTGTCTGCCTAAAAAGGAGGGAAATTCGTCATTTGTTTTTGCTTCTATTTGTCCCATTTTTGTATATCTTTTGACTCACTCCAAATTTGAAGAGTTGTTTGATTAGTATTTTTTTTTTTGAAAAAGTAATTAAGAAAAGGTGTTTTATTTGGATTTTTAATTGGTTATATAATTATAATGTATTTTTTTTTAAATTTATAAAATTAAATTAATGTATTTTAATATTTTAATTAATAAATTAAATAATTTAATAAAAAATATAATATATATAAATATCATGTAAAAGCATAATTTTAAAATAAGACGTTCCGATAGGTGGTTTAATTGGTCCGGCTACGAAACGGTTGATTAAACGGTCCGAAATTTGACTTCAATACGATTACCTTTCGAACTGGTCAAAATCCGGTTCAACCGAATATTTCCGGTTCGAAAGGTTACCATTATAAATGACTATTCTCTCGTCGGAATATAATATTTTTATTTTCGAATATTTTAGTATTTCTCCTCCAAAAACTCTACTCATATTTATTTGGTAATATTCTACTCAGATTTACGATTTCATAACATCTATCCAACCACACCTATCATCCTTAACTCCTCATATCTACAATATTTTCCTCATTATGTGCAATGCTTGCTTTTCTTCATATCTACAACTCTTTTTTCAGCTAGAACTCGATAAATTTATCATTATTCATAACTATAGTATTTCCAATACTCTAGTAGAGTATGTAATTGATTAAAACAAACTAGTACTAAATTAGTACTATGTAGGATTATTTATTGTTCCTCGCACAAGATTTTCTCTAACTTTTCTTGAGTCGGAAGAATTTAAAGCCAATAATAATAGTTAATGAGTGATATAACTTTATATTTATATTTGTTGCTATACCCTGGTTATTTTTCATATGTCTAATTATTATATTTACAATTTATGTAATAATATATTTAAATTTATTTAAAATAAAAAAAAAATCCGATTATACCAAAGTACGCCAAAAAATCGAATTAATGACCGAGAGAAGAATAGGTAATATATATATATATATATATATATATATATATATATATATATATATATATATATATAATGATGCTTAATTTTGAAAATGTCCGGAAGGAACTGTGGTTAATTTGAATATATATATATGAGAGTAAATGGATACTTGAGTCGGCTTGTGGTTGACCCGTTCATAAACTTAAAACGGTTAAAAATAAAATTAAAAAATACTATTGGTATATTTCAAACTCGCACCCTAACAAAAACAAGTATAACTCTTTAACCAATTAGGCTAATAACACTTTATATTTTAAATTTAACACCAAATTTAATAAACATAGGACGTGTATCTTCCTAATTAAAATAAAGTCAAATGTTTTTTTGATTAGTAGTTTTTGTTTATAATCAAAATGTTTGTGTTAGTTTGTGTGCAATAACAATATACTGTTTGTGTTTCTCATTTTCCATTGTAAAGATTTAAATACAAATTAAATATTAAATTAGAATTAAAACCTTTACAAGGTTTGTTGTGATTGTTCAGTCATTATAATTAATCAAAGGTTAAACCCACCTTAAATCCAAACAAATTAAAATTATAAATTGTGTGAGATAATATATAAGAATGAATTTTATTAATATTTTGATTTAATGAATTTTCAACAAACATGAAATTTGACCTCAAATTAAATAAACTCAATGATAGTTGATTTGTTAAATTAATCTAAGTCAAATCTTAATTATTGATAAGTCTAAATTTCACACGTGTAAGGATTATCCTTAGTTGGTTGGATTTAATTGATTAAAATAATTGTTAATATATTTGAAAATTATAAAAAAATAAAATAAATTTATTTATTGTTATTATTATTATTATATATTTTTTGAAATATATATTGTAAAATGATAAAACCTTAATTGGATCTGGGAAACATTTAGAGAGAGAAAATCGGCGATATAAGTTCATAAGGATGGCGACCGGAGGCGGAGGTGGCGGTGGCGGTGGCGGTGGTAAGGTTTCGTTCAAGGTCACTCTGACATCCGATCCTAAACTTCCATTCAAAGTGTGCGTTTGCAATTCATTTCATTTGCCTATTTATTTATTTATTTATTTATTTATTTATGAATGTGACTTTATTAGATAGTTTCTACTTATTCGATTGAATTCTGTTTCTTCTCTTTCAGATTTAGTGTTCCCGAAGCTGCTCCTTTCACTGCTGTTCTCAAATTTGCTGCTGAAGAATTCAAGGTCCCTCCCCAGACCAGCGCTATAATTACCAATGGTATTGCTTTCATCAAACCCTAACCCATCTCCCAGATTTATGAATGTGGCTTTTCTATTGATGGGTTACGGATTAATTAGCTAGATATAATTGTTGGGTTTAAGCTAAGGAATCTTGCAGTGAATGTATTAGTACTCTAGTTATGTGAAATTGGTGGTGGTCTTAATGGTTTCAAAACTCCATTTTTATGCTACATGGTTTGTTCAAATTTTAGCTTAGGGGAAGAAAAAACCAATGAGCCTAAAGATCACATGATTGATCATGTAGAGGAAACATGGGTTTTTAAAAGACACACGTCTAGATTTTAGAGGTAAACATGATGCAGACTCTTTTGAAACTTGGATTTATCCAAATCTTTTGGCTATATCTCGATTCAGTTTTAGGAAACTCTTTGTTCTTATTTGAAATTGAACATGAGACATTAAGCATTTGGTATTTTAGGCCATACTCTTGACACTTTAGCTATCTTATTTGGTTACTTATGACCGGATTACTTGTTTGGTGTAAAACTGAGTTGGGTTTGAAGGCTTGATTACAATGTAGATTTTTAGATCGATCACAAACTAGATTTAGGCTGATAAACATAATTTGATCTGAATGAGATCGCAGATGAATGCATACCAAAATAACCTACATATGAATGTTCCAAAAACATGTTTGTTCACTCATCAAGTTGTTTAGGTTGATTGATGTGATGAAAAAAAGGTTTATTATGTTTAACCTTTTTTTTTCCATGGATTTTTTTCTGATTGCAGATGGTGTAGGAATCAATCCCCAGCAGAGTGCAGGTATGTTGTTCTCCATATTTTGTTTTACAGTTACTTGTGGCTACATATTATCTTGATCAACACTTGTAAACATGAAAAAATTGCATCTATAAAGATGTCTTTACATCTTACTGTCATCACACATGTGGTTGAAATTATTTCCATCATCTCAAAGATACCACCACCATATTGTTGTTATCAAATTTTGAGAATGGCATATGCAAATTAAAGTCACATATGTTATGGTAGAAATATAGCCAAATAAATCCAAGTTATAGCATTTTTATTTATTTTTTTAGTTAAGGAGAACTAGCATGACACTCATATCCACCAGGCACCAAGTTATAGCATGTGTAGTTGTTAATTCAAGAAATTTGGGGTTTTGAATACAACTTCAACCCTGAAAATAATAAAATTTCAATTCATTCAATACTCAAAGGTAGATGATCCTGCAACAACACAATCATCATCATGCTAAAAACCTATAAAAACTCAGAAGTTTGACCTGGATTATATTATCTTCTTTTGATTGCTTGGATTGTTAAAATGTAAGCCAGAATTTAATGTCTTTTTTGTTGACATGTTTGGATGTTGCAGGTAATGTTTTTCTTAAGCATGGATCTGAATTGCGCTTAATTCCGCGTGACAGGGTTGGGTTTTCATGAACATCTTTTAACATATTTGGGAAAGATCAGAATGATGAATGATCTATAGTAAAAAAAATTCATTTTTAGTTATTGGTTTGACAATTTTGTAAACTTTTTGCATAATATTTCAGGGTATCAACTTATATATAAGATTTATAATAATAATAATAAATAATTTTCAAACATATGGCTCTATTTGAAAACTTCTAAACAAGAAATCCAACTCATTCAAACATAATTGTGAGACAGTCTTGTTTGGAAATACCTAGTTCTGAAACCGGATCTGGGTTTGAACTATTTTTTTTTAAATTTATCTTAAACTTTTTTTTTTTTTTAAATATCTAATTCTAATATTGTTTTAGATGAACTAAATATGGTCATGGTCATCAGTACTGTTGGATTATATGTCTTTATCAATAGTCATGTATTGACTTTTGTTTATTGGATAATAGTTTTGTCAACTTATGAACAATTCAATGTTTTCCAATTGGGAGCAAATGATGATTTTGATGGAGATTGACATTCCACCGGCTATATCTCCTTTATAAATTTAAAATGACTTTCCACATTTACCTATTCAACTTACTATTTTATAAATCTCAACCACATAGAAACCCTAATGGACAATCTTCTCTCTTGTTGCAAAAAATCCAAATGATGAACCCTCCACATGATACAAGGCAGAACATAGCCTGCAAACAATTCGAATTGCATCTATTATCGGCCTCAAATCTCAAAAGAAAAAAATCCTTCAATATGAAAGTCTACGCTCGTATCCGAATAGGTAATAGTGTCCGGTCAAAGGAAGTGAGAAGTGCTACGAACAGTAGTGGGGACACTGACCCCAATTTTAATCTCGACTATCGTTGTACGATTCACCACGATGTGGCTGTTCGGCATGGCTCGACTATCGTTGTACGATTCACCACGATGTGGCTGTTCGGCATGGCCCTAACATTTATATTGAGCTATATGACCGTCGGTTGCTCTTACCTGACCGTCGAATCGGGGTGGCTTCTATGGCGATTCGCGATTTGTTCATGGAAGGTGAGCCACAAGATGAGAATCATCGGGTTGTGCGTAGTGGGGAGCTGAGTCGTCGGTTGTTTAAGGGTTCTAGAGAATGTCAAGGAGAAGTTAAATTCAGATATAAATTCTCGGAGACCGTGAACATTGCGTTGCCTTCTTGGTGGTTTTGGCCGTCGAATGGCATAGTGGATAACAATATTCACATTGGGGTTTATTGCCGTTGCGAGAGATATCAACTAATGTAAATGTGAAAATCATTGATCATCTTTTAGTATTTATTTAAGATTCAATGTTTCATATTTAATTATAATTAATAACATCTTATTTTATGTTAAGGGATCCACATACATTTGTTCTATTTAACATAATAATTATAAATTTTTTTGATTAAATTACACACATTTATATAAAAAAATTGTGATTTAAACCAATATTCTTAATAAAATTATATTAGTAAACATATGTATGCAATATGCATATTTTTTAGACAAATTTAGTTATTATTAAAAACGCTTTAAGTTAAAATTGAAATTAAAATGGTAAGGTCACACTAACTACCTAAATTAATATATATATATATATGACAAAAAAAAAAAATTATGTTTATTCTAACTTTGAAACAACTAAGAAAATCATCAATATAATACACAAACTCACTTGTATAAATATATACTTTTGTATTTTGTATTAGGGAGGGGTCGGTATAGTATACTTTAATTTTTTATTCATACCTTATACCTTACCTAAATTTCGGTATAAAAAAATGCATACTTTTACATTACTTTAATTTTGGTATACCTTATTTTCGATATACCTTAATTTCGGTATGGTGTCGGAATTATAAATTTATACATAAAAAATATATTAACTTAAACAAAAAAAATTCAACTAAGAATAAATAAAAAACTATACCTACAACTTTCTTTCTATCATGAACCTTGAACCTCAATTGTGCGTAATGTAATTAGCTCAGAAACTTTTTTCCTTCAACAACTTTAAATGACACTTTATCGAGTATCATATACTCTACTCGGTCAATTTTACGCTATAATTATATTTTAATTTGATTTCTAAAAATTATGATTATGTATAATATTAATTTTTTTTCAAGTACCGTATAATATATATTTTTTAATTTATAAATATTATTTTGGTATTTCGGTATATCTCGATATACCAACATTTTAAAAATCGTATACATTTATCTTACCAATAATTTCGGTTTCGGTATCGGTATCATGCTTTACATTTTTTTTCAGTATACCAAAAATATCGATATTTTTGATATATTACAATACGATATTTTCGATATACCTATAATTTTGATATTTTTTCCACCCCTACTTCTATATAAATTTCTTTTTCACACCTAAAATTCTTAATAAAATATATTTTATTAAGTAACCAGAGATGCAAGATTATCATAAATGAAAGTTTCTATTAAGCCCAACAATTTTGTTCTATATATAATAAAATATAAAGTTTTATTTATAGAAAATAGTCGAGTCTTACAATTAAACAAAAACAATTTATTTTATACTTTTTTAAAACAATTTATTAATTAAAAAATTAATCGTAATTATAAAGAAGTGTAATTCAAGGCCCGTTAGAAAATTCGGGCCTGACAGAACTATTGAAGGCCCACCAAAAACACTGACGACAGGGTTAAAGAAAAATCGTAGACCGCCAAAAAGCGATTTGAATTTCCACTCTTTCACTGTTCTTCGTCGGTATTCTTTCTTGATTAGTGATTGATTATTATCCATGGATTATCATCAGAAGGAGGTAAAGATTTTGTCAATCTGAACCAATCATCACTTCAATTGCAATTGATTTCTCTACAAGTCCTGATCCTGAATCAGAAATGCCTCTGAGATCCATCTATGGAGAGGGAGGCTAACCTTCCTGGATCTTCACCGAGTAAGAGAAGTCTGGTCAACCAGCATGAATCACATCTTCACCATTGTTCATCCTCAAACACTTCGTCTTCTTCCTCGTCCTTCCCTTCTTCTTCACCGGGTTTACTTCGGCAGGTACAAGCCGCTTTCAAACGTCATGGACCTCGAGGTTTGTTTTTGCGTCTGAATTTCTCAATCTCGATCTTCACTAATTATGTTTTTCGACTATGGATAGGTTGATTTCCCATTTGGTTTGTGATTTGGGCAATAACAAATTTAGGGTTTTTTTTTTCCACTTTCTGCTGATTTATTTCCATCGCGTACCAAATTAAGAAAATTCTATGGATGTTTAGGATTTGTCATAACGATCAAGCATCTGTATTTAGGTTAAGTTACCAGCAACTCTATATTTTATTGTTGACTCTATTTGTTGGTATCATGATAAATGATGTTGGTCTTTCCCCCTATGGATTTCCTTCGTTTTGGTTCAAGTGGGAGTGTTCTCACTAATGGGTAATTCCGTTTATCATGCAAAATGTTTGATTTTGTGTTGCTATGGAATTCTGCAGGGACAGTGCCATTGACAAATATGAGGCCAAGGCGTGCAGTGGTTTCACATAGAGAAGTATCAGAAGGTTCTGTGTCACATGCTGATGTTGGTGTGGAATCCAAGAAAATTAAGAATGATGAACAGATATCAAGAAGAGTCTCTGTCAATGAAAATCAAGTAGTTGCATCGGGTAGACCACCTTCCACTGCCAGCACAATCACAAATACATATGATAATGGTTTCAGTGCTTATGATGTTAAGGATGACCTCCATAGATCATTAGATGGGTATAAGAAAGTTGATGCAGGTTCGTCAGTAGTTGTAGAATCACAAGATCGCCCACTGGTTGATTGTGTGAGAAAGGTGCAGTTTTCTTTGGGAAACACTTCCAGACCTCAGGGTAAGATTTTATTCTATTCTCTCCTCTATGTAGCTTGTTGAAAAATGGTAGATTTCTAGATGAAGATTTTTTTACGTTCTCAGTAGGCTCTAGGATGATCACTGAAACTGACAACCCGTTTGCTCATAAGCTTTTATTTGCATTGGCAGAAACTGAATATGTTTTGAGTAATCAACCAGAACCTGTGACTGCTATCAACCATGACCTGAAGCACCAGAATCTCACGAACCAGTACACTGATAATAGCTTGAAGTCTGATATGGTGAATTCTTCGTTGCTTGCAAAACGAACAACAGAGCTTCAGGACCAGCTGTACAAGTTCAGAAATTTAGTACCTGTTGACCTGAGCTACCCCATGACACAGGCATCAGTTATTGGGTCATCTACAACATTAACAAATTCAACTTCTGCTCCCTTGTTTAATTACACAACCAACTATCCCTGTCCTCAGATGATTAGTGGGCCTAATGTTGCTATAGAATCTAATAAAGAGTGTTTAGTGACTTCTGAACCCGTGTGCCATGGGAAGATAGTGCATCCTTCTTATTCATTTAACTGCAACAGCATGATGTCTGTAGACCACATTACGAATGAAACCCCACATGCCAGCTCCAGAGCTGGTCAAATTGAACCTAAAGAATATGATGAGATAGGTAACCAGCGAAAAAACAATATGTTGAAGGAAAGTGACATTTCCAAAAATCCTTCCCTTCTTGATGGTAAAGTGAACCAAGCACAAGAACTTTCTGCGGGCATGCAGTCTCAGCATGCATTGCCCAAGAACTCAACTCCTGATTCATTGATTGAATCTTCTAAATCTGAGAAACAAGATAAGGCTCCAAGTGGTAAATCAACAGCTAGACATCGTAAAAAAGGTTATGACTCTGATTTGTTTTTTAATGTTAACGGAAAGCTTTACCAACGGCTTGGCAAGATAGGTAGTGGGGGAAGCAGTGAAGTCCACAAAGTTATTTCGTCTGATTGCACAATCTTTGCCCTAAAGGTGATCAAGCTTAAAGGCCGTGACTACTCTACTGCATACGGATTTTGCCAAGAGATTGAATATCTAAACAAATTGAAGGGAAAGAATAATATCATACAACTCATTGATTACGAGGTATGCATTCTGTATAAATTACTGTTGTCTTGGTTAACTGAAATAAAGAAAGTATAGCATCACACAAATTGTTTACAAGGTATGCATTTTGCATTATACCAATGTCTTGGTCTTACTTAAACAAATAAAACAGCATATAGTACATTTTGATCTTAACTTGTGGTTCAGGGGTTATCATAATTGGGAGATCAAACTAGAGTATAAAAATCAGGGGTTAACAATTTTTTTTATAAAATACCATAAAGGCCAAATATCCCATCCCTGCTAGAAATTTGTTATTATAGCCATACTAAGGCCAAACATGATTTGAAACATAATAACTGAAGGTGTTAATACCATTATTTACTATGGTATGTTCAGATGAATTATGAACCATGACTATTAAATCTACTTTTTGGACTTGAGAAACTTACAAATCAAATATGTTTCTGCAATCACTTACAAGGCAGACTCAACCTTTTCTCGTCTTCGACCTTGTTCAGGTGTAACATGTGAAGCTCCATTTCATTGCTAACAGAAGATTGATGATTGATCCTCTTGCTTTTCGAAATATCATTTGAATTCTTCATCAGAGAAGACTATTAAATGTACTTAAATGTCATTTCCCCTGTCATTTATATGATATTTTATTACTACATTCTGGACACAAACAGTCAGGTGGATGAAAAGATTAAAGTTATTTATAATCAGAATATTGATAGAAGTTGAGATGTCAAGAGAAGAAGTTTAGTTTTCCTAAATAGGAATAGTAGCATGGTTAATGTCAAACATAAGACTTGTGAAATGAATGTAAATATCCAATGGGCGTTCATGAATGTTCTCATAGTTTTTATCTAGAATGGGAAATTTTAGTATAACACAAACAGATGACATGTGAGTCATGGATTAAGAGAGATGTAAAAACTAATGTGAGTGAAAATCGAATCTGAGACCTTTGATCTTTGAGATAAGAACTTTTGCCACTTGAGCTACCCTAAAATGATATTTGGTGCTTTCCAGAAAGCCTAAATGACTTTGGTTATGTTTAACAAGTGAAAAAGAAGAAATCAAATCCTCAATAATGATTTATTTTTCACAAACTACTCTATTTTGATTAATGTGAGTTCTACGGGTCAAATCATTACTTTACCCAAGAAAATCATTAATAGTTGATTCTATTTGTTACTCAATGTTTATTCAACTCAAAGGTAAGATAAAGCACATAATCTTGCATGAAGCTTGTGAAAATTGAAATGAATGGAATGGTAAAACTAGAAAGTAACATTTGTACTAGCAGAGCTAGTAAGAATCTAAAAGATTGGCATACAAATTATTTCTATATCAATATTCAGATTATATTGTAAAATTTTGCTGCATTTGGTATAAAGATGTTTTTCTTGATCATGATTTTATTTTATAGAGATTATTGTGATTTTTGGCTAACATAACAAATGTAGATTTTTCCGAATCATGATCAACATGAAATACCAGACAGCCCCTTGTTCTGTATCAACAAAACTCTTCAAAGTAGCTCACATGAATCTCCTTCTTAGGTGACAGATAAAACTTTGTTCCAAGAAGTTGTGAGTGGTTCAATGAACAACAAGGATGGAAGAATCAAAGATGACAGATACATATATATGGTGCTTGAACATGGAGAAATTGATCTTGCCCATATGCTATCCCAGAAGTGGAGGGAAATTGAAGGCACCAGTTTAACAATTGATGAGAATTGGCTTCGATTCTACTGGCAGGTTGTACAGAACTTTCATTTTACATTCATATCACCTTTGAATGTCCCTATTATTCCATGGCTGAATATGTTCTTTCAAGAAATAATTTAGATGTTCGTTATTGTTTGTTCTTTTCTTTCTTGTCTCATCCTTAGTTTAACACATGCAAAACCTGATAAAGGCATTCTTGTTTCATATGGTGTAGAATAAATGATTTGGGATAAACAATTCTCAATAATGCAATGGAAGGGAGTATCTCTTTTACAATTTATTAATGACCTTATTTTACATCACAAATATAGGAGAATGTGGTCACATTTTACTTCTACTTGATCTCTTTCGAATTCACGCACTTATTATGAAGGGCTTTTAATGTCATGTAATGTTGTGCTCATTTGATATTTTTTTTGTTTGTTTCTTATCACTTTTTTTGTTTAACATCATTGTATGACCTATTTATATTGCCTCGTTTGGAAAACATTGTTTTACTTTTGTATCTCGATCGATTTTAACATGCAAAAACGCGTGGAAACTTAATTTATTCAGACTGCTTTGAAAGTCCTAAATACATTTCATCCTGCTAGTTGTATGAACTAGTATATATATTTTTGGTTTTCCTGGGATAAGCAAATTAATTAAAGGAATTCTGATATTCATATATTTAAAATTTCAGCAAATACTTCAAGCTGTCAACACAATACATGAAGAACGTATTGTACACTCAGATTTGAAGCCAGCAAATTTTCTTCTTGTTAAAGGTTCGCTGAAGCTAATCGACTTTGGTATAGCTAAAGCTATTATGAGCGATACAACAAACATTCAACGGGATTCACAGGTTTGTTTTGAATTTGATAGCCTAGCTATATTAGTAGAATGAATGAATTTGTAACAAAAATAGTGGATTTTTTTAGAAAACATTATTAAGTGATGTTAATGCACTTAGGCCTTGTTTATTGTTGTATTAATGCAGGTTGGTACATTAAGTTACATGTCTCCAGAAGCATTCATGTGCAATGAAACAGATTCAAAAGGAAACGTAATAAAGTGTGGTCGTTCATCCGACATCTGGTCCCTCGGTTGCATCCTATACCAAATGGTGTATGGAAGAACCCCATTTGCAGAATACAAGACATTTTGGGCTAAGTTCAAAGTAATAACAAATCCAAACCACGAAATAATTTACGAGCCCATCTCAAATCCATGGCTTCTCGACATAATGAAGAAGTGTCTTGCATGGGATCGAGACGAGAGGTGGAGAATTCCCGAGCTTCTTCAACATCCATTTCTAGTCCCTCAAACCTTACACCAACTTCCTGCATCCTCAGTTAAAGATTTGATTAGAGTTTTACCGGAGTCGTGTAGAAATAATCCGAGGGTGGTGGCTCTTTGTTATGAACTTAGACAGTTATTGGAACCGGAGTTGAAATTGAAAGATGATTATTGTTCCATGTTTGGTCAAATGTCTAATGTTTGCAATCAACTACAAGAGGAACTGTCGGGTGGGTTAGGAGATGAGTCGAGTTCTTAGTTTTATTAACCAATTCATGTTGGTTGTTGTCATTTGTGTGTATTATTATGAATCAATTTGAATATTTACTTCTTTTTTTGGTTTATGTAGTAGTGTGAAGGCATTTTGTGCAGTTGTAAGATCCTTTGAAACTTTTTTTTTTTGCTTTTGTTTAAATCATCGTTACTCTGTGTTGTCGATGTTTCACCTTTATTGAAGGATTAGTTAGTGCTCTTAATACAATTAAATTAAATAAGAAAAATTATAATGACACTGCACAACTATGACTTTTCGTTTTCATTTCTTAGATTTGTTTTTAGTTAACATTATGACTTTTATGTTACTTTTTCAACTTAACCACCCTCTTGGAGTCTCATGAATAAACTATTACAATTAGATAATTTGAATTAAATAAATTGCAATGAATTTGGTTTTAGACCCCGTTTTCAAATAAAATTTAATTTATTGTTGTTGGGCTGTTTTCCAAGTCTGTTTTTTTTCTTCTTCTGGGCTTGGGCCTTTTGGGTATACCTTCTCTATGCGTATATTGACAGAAATTCTGAATGCAGGTACCGAGGTTTAGGGTATTCTACGTGAGTTTTTATTATATATATATATATATATATATTGAAAACGTTGGATTACGCTTCTCCAATAAAGCACGACTAATCTAACAATTTGAGCACATAGCCCACACCCATTTAATCAGGCGCATAACTTGTTATGCGATAACTTGTTATGCGACAGACTCGAATTCAGAACATCAGGCTGTTAATATATATTCTGGATTATTTTAAGTTAAATTTAAGAAATATAAATTTTGAATCATAATTAACAAAATTTATTTAATTTAATTGATGTTATTGTGTGGTCTTTTTATTTAGAGTACCGGAAGCAAGAACGTTAAATTCGAGTTAACTTTTAAAATTTTAAAATTTTACGAATGTAGAGAATGATTTTAAACTAAGCAAACTTTTACGATTTTAAATGTACGAAAATAAGGTTAGTAATTTTACAAATTTATAAATAATTTTGATTTTACAATTTTATACCATTTTACATGGAAAAAAAGTTAATTTATATTTATAAATTAAAAAATTATTATATATTCAAATAAATGAATTAGTATAACTAGTTTTGTAAATATTAATTTTTCATAATATTATTAATTTTTATACTTAATTATATATATAATAATAATAAAATGAAAAATGATTGAGACAATCAATTTGAGTGATTTAATGAGAAAAAGAATCGACTGAAAAACTAAAATAATTTATTTCTTTTCTTTCTTTCTTTACAATTTTTTTTCCAACAAATAAAGTGATGACTTGTCATTTCCTCTCCTATTCACTCATCAAACTAAATTTGTAAGTAAATTATGAGTTTACAATTAAAAAATAATTTTTTTATTTTATTTTAACTGCATTGCTGGATTGTCTCTATTGGGCCGAGCCATGGGAAGTTGCTAAGGATTGGATAATGGACATTTGATTAGACAAGATTAATTAATTAAGGTGATAACATAAACCTACATAACACATGTACATAATAATTATTTAGTTAGTTTATTATGATTTGATGGTCAATCATGTATTATTCATTTATTTATTTATTATCCCATATACAAATACAAGATTGTTGTTAATGTTATGTCACACAGAACAGTTTCCCAAACTAATCTTGTTTGGCGTTCACTTTCCCAAACTAACCTAGTTTGTTCATTTATTCCCAAACTAACCTAGTTTACTATTCAAACTCAGTTTTTTTTATTTTTTATTTTTTTTAACATTTCAAATTTATTATATATATATATATTTAAATTATTATTTATATAAACTAAATTATTTATATTTTGATATATATTTTAAATTATTATTTTTATAAATTTGATTATTTATATTTTGATATATAATTTAAATTATTTTTTTATAAATTTAATTATTTATATTTTAATATATATATATATATATTTACATTTCAAATTTATTATATATATAATATATTTACATATATACGTGCCATTATGATTTTCATCCCTATAAATTTATTTTTTTTATTATTCAAATTATTATTTATATTTATTGGGTTGTCTTTTATTAAAATAATTTTGACAACTTTTCATTCAAATTATTATTTATATTTATTAGGTTGTCTTTTATTAAAATAATTTTGACAACTTTTCATTATAATATAATTTCACAATAAAAATTTTATCAATTTTTATTGTGTTTTCTTCCCAAAAATATGTCTTAAGTTAATGAATCATTAAATATTTATATTAAAATATAAATATTTAATTTATAAAATTAATAATTTAAAATATATATCAAAATATAAATAATTTAGTTTATATAAATAATAATAATAATTATATACATATATAATAAATTTGAAATGTAAAAAAAAAATAAAAAAAATAAAAAAAAAATTAAAATGAGTTTAAATAGTAAACTAGGTTAGTTTGGGAATAAATGAACAAACTAGGTTAGTTTGGGAAAGTGAACGCCAAACAAGGTTAGTTTGGGAAACTGTTCATGTCACACATGGGTAGTTATTGATTTTATGTCAATCCCATCTTACTATTCTTTCCTACCATTATTGTACCCTTTACATCCACCACCAAATTTCAAACTTGTTAACAGTTATTTTTGTTTCTTGAATTTATTAAGTTAGCAAAACCCTCAAACGAGTAATGATTCTCAACTTCAATTTAGTAAAAATCGAACTTATGATTTTTAATATTTTAAACACGATATTATCACTTAAATTACCTTGATATGTTTTTTTACAAATTTATAATGTGCATGAGTAAGATTTATTTACTCTCTATTATTGAGTTGATGTAAGTGGTTGGCGTGAAAAGACCTCACATGGATGGAGTACCATATGAAAATATTTAATTACCATGATTAATAACTTTATTTGACAAAAAAGTAAAATAAAAAAAAAGGCAAACTTGATGCATATGTGTTATGACTGTTTTCTTGGTTTCTTAGATAAATCTTGTCCATAATTCAATTGGCATTTTAATTAAAAATCAATTTATTGACAACACAATACATCTTTATTTATATATATATATTTTTTAAATATTTATCAAAATTAAAACCCACAAACTTAAGATGGAGTTTTAGAAATATCAAAAGTAAATATGAAAACTAGAGACTGCCAAAATAATAATAAAAATTGAAGGAAGAAGCTCAAATGTTCACAACTTTGTAAGTGAAAATGAATTGGAATCTCTATAACATGATTTACATTCTTATAATGTTTTATTTGGATTATATTGCAAAAGGTATGATAAAATAATTATGTCTTTTTTGTAAACATAATATTCTATATAAAAAAATTATTTATTTGAATTATATTAATATTTGAATTGATAAATATATAAATTGGTAGACAATTAATATGATTTGATTTGGGGATTGTTTTAAAATATTTTGTTTATATTAAAATAAATTATAAGTATTTGAATTATTTAACTGGATGATTTCTAAATTAAAAATAAGGAAAACTTATTATATTTTATTTTTCAAAAATCAATTTGAACTTGTAAAAAGAAAAATTATTATTTTTTGAGCTTGTTTTAACATATATAATCCAATAGCCCAATTAATTAAGACTTACTAAATTCCCAATTCTGGACCAGACCAAACCAAATAATATTTAAAAAAAACATGAAAAAGTCAACATCTATAGATTTTACTTGTTTTGTTCATTTTTATTTACTTTAATTTATTTTAAAAATTAAGATTTAATTCAATACAACTCTGTAAGTTAATAACTATACATATTAATAAAGTTAACATCACAAAAATCAATATACTAATAAAGTAAAACTAAGCTTATTTGATCAAATCTGAGTATTTGTAGAAATTTATGAACTTATTTGACTTTAACAATTAAGTTTAAAGTATTTTTTTATTTTTAATTATTGACTTTACATAATTTTGTAAATAATTATTAAGTTATAAAAATAGAAACTTCAATTAATTCATTAATTAGTTCAATTAACAAAGTTGTATTTTGGCATATTTAGAAATGTTCAGAATTGAAGGATAGTTAAATGAGCAAATATTAAATTTGTTAATATATACATATCGAACATTATTTATCAAAACTAATATTTCAATAAAATATTTAAAAATTATGAGGTAAATAAAAAAAACTCAAACCGTAGCAGGGTTTTTAACCGGAAATTTAATGAAATAACCTTAATAAAACCCTTATTTAGGGAAATGACCGGCGTCCTATAAAACTTATAGAAATGACCACTTCCCCTATGTTACGACGAAAATACCTCGTCGCGTAACGCGACGGAACCCTAATTCGTCGCGATGGCGGTCGCTTCACGCGACGGCACAGACGCGTCTCACGACGACACACTCGACGAATTGAGGTTTCGTCGCGTAATGCGACGGGATATTTTCGTCCGAAAACTTAAAAGTGGTAATTTGCGCAATTTTTATTAGGTGCTGATCATTTCCCCAATTAAGACCGTTGTTAGGGTCATTTCATCCAATTTCCGGTTTCAACTATGCTATTATAAATTAATTTTCTAATTTAAGAAAAACACATTATAAATAAAGAAAATAAAAGAAAGTATTATAGGACATGTTTTAATTAGTTGTCACGTTATGCCCATTGATCTATTTTCTAAAAAAAAAAAAAGTTTGACTGTAAAATTGGTCAAACATTATTACATGTGGTTCCAGTGTAACCGATTGCATACTAATTTATTACAATCAGCACCAGTTCCCAATGAAAACAATCCGTCCAACGTGTCACTTAGTGGGCCACAACTTCACTTAGACCTAGTTTGATTTATCTTTAATATTATTTTTAAACTATTAAATATGTTTCATATTATTCAATTTATTTACAAGCTCAATTAAACTAGTCTTTATCATAGTCTTAAATTATGAAAAATAAAATAATTTAATTATTAAGAATATATATATATAATATAATAAAAAAAATTATTTAAAACATCTTATTTCTTCAATTAGAACATGTAAATAATTAATTAAAATACTTTTATTTTAATTTTATAAAATTTTAAGTACATAATTAATATAGTTGCACCATCAAATTTCAACCACCATCCTTGCATTTTTGGGAAGAACATCCACATTTATATCTCCTTGAAAACATGTTTTTATTTATGTGTTATTTTTAATTTATTGTAATCAAATTTTAAAGTTTTTTTTATTTGTCTTTTATTGTATTCAGAATCAAATTTGAAATAGATGGAACAAAAACCAATTTTCATATATAGGGCACTAAAAATGATTTACATGTCTATGATAGAATCAAAAATAGCTAGTTATCGGGGTTTATTTTATCAAACCAGTTATTATATATAATTATATTTTTTTTCGGACCATCGTTATCATCGTAGTTTCATTGTTTTCGTCCCTAATTAATTAATTAATTGAAATATATAGAGAGAATCCTAAAAGTCTTGGTCAATCTAATTTTAATAATCCCAAATAGCTATAATTAATTTTACCTCTATGTTTTGATCTATTAATTAATTATTATAAATATATGATAATATTTTTTATTATAATATATTAATACTCTTAATATCTTGCCCTTTTTCATAATTTAAATTTTAATAAAATTTTAATAAATGATTAATTATTTAATTAATCTAGATTGAAAAAAATTCCTAAATGTTAAAGTAGTAGTTAGTAGAAATGTGGACAAATAAGTCCTCGACTGTGAATTAACCTTTGCAAATAAGTTGAATTAAACCAGACGAATAATATATATATTTTAAATAATTAAAAATAATAATTTAAGTGAATAAGTGAATGAAATTAACTATTAGAGTTTGTTTGGATTTAAGTTATTTGAATAATGAGAAAAAAATAATGATTATTAATGATTTTAAAGAGATGATAATTATTTTTAAAAAAATACTTAAAGGTATTAATATATATAAATAAAAAAAATATGGAGTATTTTAGTATTTTGATTAATGAATTGATAAATTTAATGGATGAGAGGGAGTGAAATGATGTTTAATTTTGTTGGAGTAAAATAACTCAAACCGAATCATTCCTTAAAACTTGTTTGATATATATATATATATATATATATATATATATATATATATATATATATATATATATATATATATATATATATATAGTTAAATAAGAGATAATTTAATATTTTATTTAATGAATAAAATAATTTTTTTATAAAATAAAAATAAGGGAGGCTAATCCATATTGAACAAGTCCATCTAAATAAAGCAATATAGTCAAATTAGTTGTTTGGACTTTGGATATTTCTAGAAGATATTTATATTTTAATTTAGGGTTACACATTTAGCTCATAAAATGTATGAATATTTTCTTGTTATTCTTAGTTTCATAGTTGGCTTAGTTAGATAAAAATAATTGATTGATGTTAATTATGACAAAAATATAGTTTTTTTTTTTATAAAAAAATATGAAAAGGTATTAGAATATAATGGTAAAAAAAAATCTAAGATTAAATAAATAATAGTTTAATATTGTAAAGAAAATGTATCCTATCCAAGCATTTTTAAAGAATGTATATTCATATAATAGTAATTGTTTTTACTATGTATTTATTCATTTTCAAAGTACCATAAATAAAACAATGAATAATAATTATACAATATTATTAGCAAAAAAAAAATAAAAAATAATCACAATACTCATTTTACCTCTTAAGATGACAAATGAGAAGAAGTGTATATAACCTTACAAAAATGGACTACAAAGAAATGTATTAATATGTAACCTACTATATTAATTGAGCCAAAGTCAATTGTTTAAAATTATATTTGAAGGTACATCAAATATATAAGAGTTATGAAAATATTTAAGAGAACAAATATTATTTAAAGTTTAATTCTCAATAAGATTAATATGATATATATAAGGTAGTTAGTGTGTGTGTTATCCATCCAAAAATTTAACTAGATAAAAAAATTACAAATGAAAATTGCCCATGAAAACATTTTAACAATGATTGTGTTTGTACCTCTTATATATTTTTTAAAATATTTAAAAATAGAAAGATTTTGAAGGAATCATTTGATTTATTATTAATATAATGATAAATTGTGAAGATTTGTAACTAAGCTGTAAAACACATAAATTCATGTTAGTAAGATTATGAGCTTAAGTTTTCATATTCGGCCCAAATGTTGAAATAATAACTTATATAAGTTTTTCTCTCCATTTTTCAATAAATGATATTTAATTGTATTGATTGAACAATGACAAATGTATATACAATCAATACAACAAATTATTTACTTATTTTAAAATGAACTAAAATAACTAATTTTCAGAAATCTAATAAAATAATTTTGAATGTATTATTATTATTATTAAAATAATAATTATGACTTTGTGGATGGATTGAGATTTAAAAAAAAAACTAAAGGAAAGAAAAAAATAATAATTGTTGATGAGATAATAATTATTTTTAGTAAAAAAATTTAAAATATATTAATATATATATATAAAATAAAAAACAATAATTTAAAATAAAAGGTACTATAATTCATGATTTTGGAATAATTTAATAAATTTAAAATAAATAAAATAAAATTTAATTTTGTTTAAGTTATTTAGAATCTAAATTGAACTGGCCAGGTTTACTTCTTTGTCTCACATTGGAAATTATTAGTAAATTAAAATAATAAATGTCAAAATTAATCAGCTCTGATTAATTGGAATATTATTGGGGATTCCAATATTCTTCCTATTATTCCTATCCGAGCAGCTGATGTGACTTCAAAATTAATTTTTTAATATAGATAGTACCATCAAGGTCTTATTTGGATTTGTTTTATTTAAATAATTTATTTGAGTTTTGTAAATAATTTTACTTAATATGAGTTATGAAAAATTGAGGATTAAGTAAAAATAATTTAAATATAATAATATTTAACAAAAATATTATTTAAATCGATAAATTAGTTGATTTAATTGACTAAGAATGTATATAAGGATGGTAGTTTATTTAAATAAGTTTTACTTCACATTTCCTTGGAGGTTGTTTGGATTAAGGTTTTTATAAAAACTTAGAGGGAGAAAAAAAAAAAATTGACGATGATAGTGAGAAAGTGATGATTATTTTTTATAAAAAGACTTAAAATATATTAATATATTTTTAAAATAAAAAATAATAATTTAATATATAAGTTATTTTAGTATTTTGGTCAATGATTCGAGTGATATGGTGGATAAAAGGGGAGTGAAATGATGTTTAATTTTGTATGAATTTTTTTAAAACCTCGTACCGAACCAGGCCTTAATTATTTAATATTTGTAATTTTTTAAATTGAAATATTTGGTTGATGATTAAATTAATTATTTAAGTCACGGTCTATCTTTCACCCGAGAAATAAATACCTCACTCACTTGTTTTTATATGAGTTTATTCCAAAATACCTTATTTCTATAAGAAAATTATTCATTTTGGTAAACTGGTCCAAATAATATATTATTAAATATTTTATAATTTGCAAAATAAATGTATTTGACTATTTTAATATGATTAAAATGACTTTTTTTTATATATAAATGATTTTAGTGAAAGAAATAATTAATAATGTGATATTGATTTATTTATATAATTAAATCTAATGTGATATTGGTTTATTTATTTTAAATCCAACAAATATTATTTTAGTCATTTTTGTTAGGCACTTGTGAATTTTTTTATTATCAACAGAGTCAATGCATATTTACAAAAATTGAATAACACTGACATTCAATATTAAATTATGTATGAACATTATCATTTGTAATCCTTAACACGAAATTCAATATGAAACTGAACAATATTATTTTTTAATACATTAACACAACAAAACGAGCACGATCACATAAATCACAAAACGTTTATGTTTTAAATATATATAAACATTTATTATTAAATATGAAAAATTGATCGATGAAAATATTTAAAATAACAAAGTTTAATTTGAAATTTATTAAATTAATCAGGTATTTAAGGTCTAATTTGAAATATATTAAACAATTATATTAATAATAAACAAAAATCCAAAAATAATAAAAGGCTGGCAAGACATTGTAAGCCTTAATAATATGCACAACACAAATGATCTTGTCTTCTAGTGGTGGATGAAATGCTCTTTTTTTTATTTGTTAAAAATTTTAAATATATTTGACATTATTCAATTTTTTTAATGCTATACATGTAATTATTCTAAGCTTATAATTCATATTTGTTTCAAATTATTAAATTTATTCACTAAATATTTAAATATATTTGATTTTTTATTCAAATAATTTATTATTTAAAATTATTGTATCATAAACAATTACAATCTAATTCATAATTGAAGAGCTTAATTGTTTTGAATTATTTTTTTATATAAATTACTATTTAATTTAATCTTCACTCACTTAAATATTATTTTTCTTTAAATTTTAAATTATAATTTATTTCATGTTAAAAGTTATAAAGTCTATATATATAGTAGAAGTTTCTTCACTCACAACATTTTTAATGAAACCAAATATGAAATTTTGTTATCTCGAGACAAAAATTTCAAATATTTAATTAAAATATTTTTTAATTTATTATTTAAATACTTAAGATATTTGATTTATTTTATTCAAAATAATTCAATTAAACTATCTTTTATAATAAATAAGTAATTATTATTTCTGAATAACACCACCACAAACATTAATATATATAATAAGAAATTCATAAAAATGGAACTCCTCAAACACAAAATCATCCTTAAAACATAAATATCATATGACTTAGTGTCATCATTGATGAAATGATTAAATGTTCCACTTTTAGAGATTTGCTTAAAGTATAATATAATTATTTGATTAATACCTGATGTAGTTTAAAGATAATCATCATATAACTCACTAAAAAATGAATTTAGTTTGAGAGAACACATATTTTAGGTTGAATTTAATGAGGTTTTAAATTGAAGTTGTCTTTATTGTGAGTTAGAGAATAAATTTTGGATTTAAAAAAAAATGATAATCATCAAATATAATCCAAAATTTTAAAGTGTTTCACTTGAATTTATCTTATATATAATTAAATAGTCATGAAATGTTTTCCCTACAAAAATAAGAAAAGAAGAAATCCAATGTTTTTTCACAAAATTGACAAAAAAATATTTTTGATGTATGTTAATACTTGTGAATATTATTAGAACTCTAGTTCTATATGATACCAATTTAACTTAAATAAATGTATGAGAATTGGTTTAAATGTCCCACATAATTTAAAAGGATGATATCAAATTTCCAACCTCTTTTTTAAGTACAATATAGCTCATTAGGTTAAATAATTTTAAATATTTGTTGAATGAGAGGAGAAATTAATATAGCTCATTAGCTAAACAATTTTGTTTTTAATTGATAAAATTTGTAAGGTAAAATTTGTATTTTTTTATATTATAATCGAATTTGTTTAGTATCTTATTTAAATTTTGTTAATATTTTCTATCATTAATATAAAAAAAAATTATAGAAAAGAAGAAGAACTTTTCCAAATTTATGAATTAGTCCTAGCATCGCATAAACGGTTATATTCGACTCAAATAAGTCGTGTCTTGACTCACTCAAGATATTATGATTTACAAGCTCTTTTGTGTTGGGTTAATTTATGTTCACGAGTTTATTTGTGTGGTGGTAACTCGTGTTTCGTGTTATCCCGACTAGAGTTTCGACCTAATTGTGTCGTATCGATGCCCGTTTTCATGTGTGTCATGTCATGTCTTGACACACTTATGTTGATTAATTATATATATATATATATATTAAATTATATTATTAATAAAAATTATAAAATATGAGTATTAATTTATTTATTTTAATTTAAAAAACTTAAAATAATTTAATAAGTTAATTATTTAAAATATGTTATTTAAAAAACTAATGAATAGGTTAAATAGGTAAGATTTGTAAGATATAAATTTTAATATATAATTTCATAAATAAGAATTTAAATAAGAATTTGAATGTCAATTATTTAAATTGTGCTTTAAAATTTATAAATAATTATTCAAATAAAATTAGTAAATTTTTTATAAAATTAAATAATTTATTAAGTAAGAATATAAATATATTTAAAAAGAGGTGGTGATATGAGAATGTTAATGTAAATGTTGGTAGTTTGAGAACAAAATAGGGAAAATAGTAGTAAATAAATAAATTTATAGTTGAGATATTTATAAATATATATTATTATATTATAATTTAATAAAAAGGTGGGTATAAATTATAAATATATATTATTATATTATCAAAATTAAATTATTATTATATATTTATTATTTAATATATTAATAATAATTAAAATTATAAAATAATTTTAAATTTTAAAAATAAATTAATAAAATATTATTTAAAAAATTATTAGGAGACTCACATTTCTATTCATATCATTTATTTATTTTTATTATATTTTATTTTAATTTATATTAGTTAAGTTAATATTTTATTTTAATAGGTTTAGTTTTAATTATATACTGTATGTTATATTTATAAAATTAAATAATTTATTAATTAAATTAGGAGAATCTAAATAGATTTAGATAAAATGTTAAGGTAAATTTAAGTAGCTAATTATGTCATATGACTAATTGTATTTATGTCGTTTCGTGTGTATATTCGTGCTCGTGTTGTGTCTATATTTATGTCGTGTCCGTATCGACTCGTGACCGTGTTACGATCGTATAAACTCATAATTGTGTCGTGATCGTGTTGCCTCGTTTCTATGTCGTGTCCAACTTACGATTCAAGTGAGATAATATCGTATCATGTCGTTTTATACTAATACCGTCGTCATGGTGTTGATCCAATCAATTGTCTAGCTTTTCTTATTCATTCACTTTTTGTATGTTATCTTAATTTAAGACCTAAACTTTATCTATATCTCTTAAAACCCCATCAATTATGCATGACTTTCCTTTAGAAAGGAAAACATTAAAAAAAGACTGACTTACAATAAATGTCTTACCATACTTGTTCTTATCTTCATTTTGTATATTATATATTTATAAATAAATAAATAAATATTTGTCTCTCCTTAGTGCTCGTTTGATGGGTTATATAAATCTTTATTTTCTTAAAAAAGATCTGGTTGGATAGAATTAGTAAAAGACAAAATATACCCTCTCTCTATTAATTTTTATTAATATAAAATATAATATCTAAGTAGAGAATAATTTTAATACTCTCATTAATATAATGATTAATCAAACGAGGCCTTAAACTAAAAGATAAGTAAAATTGTTTACTTTTTACTCTTACTTTAATAATTACTTTTAATAAGTTAATATGATTCTACTCTAAATTAATGCGTTAATAAAAATAAAGTAGATATAATTTTTATTTAATTCAACAAATTAGATTTTGTTTGAATGTTAATTTTGTATTAATAAAGTTATCAAAGATACTTTCAATAATACAAAAGATTTATATACAAATAATTAATCTATAATGAATATCAACATTCATTTGATTTATATACAAAAATACACCAAATTAAAATGTTGACCTGATTTTTTCTTCAAATCTTTTTCTTTCTACTTAGTAACAACCTTTTTTATCTGAATAATTTTATCTAACAAATTGAGCAAAGTTCAGTTTTGATCTAAAAAAATAATATCTCTTTCTTTTTTGTTAAAAATTAAACAAAATTAATGTGAATCAACTCATGAATTTGGATTGATGATATATAATCTGGGATTGTTTCAAAATACCTATTTTTATATATAAAAAATTGAGTTATTTGAATTATTTACATAAAATTATTATTGATTTTTAATATTATAAAAGTAAAATAAAATATTTTAATTTAATTAATAATTTAATAAACAAGTAATTAAAAATAAAAAAATATATATTTGAAAATATTTTGTAAGATGATTTTGGATAAGAAAAGATGGTATTTATAATATTTGTTTGAACTATTAATTTATAAATTCATCAGACAAGATACAATTTTAAAAGTGTTTTTAAATTAGGTTTATACTTTTATTTAAATTAAATTAGTTCCTTATTTCCTTATTTGTTCAATTGAACAATGTTTTGTCTTAATAATTTAAAATATAGTTAATGTAAATAAAAGATTTATCAATTAATTAATTATTAAATTTTAATAAATTAAATATTTTAAATATCGAAATAATCAAAAAATTTTATAGTCAAATTAATGATATTAAGTAAATAATAAGTTAATAATATTTATACTCTTGAAACAAAATCTAATTTTGTATAATTTTAACAATAAAAAACTCTACCATAATTAGAAACCTCAATAGTAAATCAAACAAGTCCTAATAGGTTGCAGTAAATGTAAACTTGACAAACACTCATTTGAAAAGTTGACCAATTAATAAAAAGTTTATTACAGCATGATATTTGCCACGTGTCAGATTCTTGGAAAGAAACGGTGATTTTGGTACCATGTGGTTCAGCACATACGATAGATGCTCAACAGAGAGAGAAAGCATTTGGGGGTACTTTGGGAACAACCAACCGCCTCATATTTAAATCTGACCGCTGAGAAAAAGCATTTTCTTTCATTCTTACGCCGGCAATACTCGCCGGAATTCTTTCCCCTCCGATCAAATTACGGCGGCGCCGTTTCCAAACCAGTTCTTCCATCCAATCCTACCTTCTTTCGCATTATTTCTCTCTATATCCGTCGACTGATTTCAAGACATGGAAGTGAGTCTCGTTCATCATCATCATCGCCATTTGTAAATTGTAACCGTCATCATTTGAGTCCTGATTTCTTAATCTAGGTGTTTCCACACTATTTCATTCTTTACATCATGAGAATTTTCCGGCGGATCAGTGCAGTTTGATCTCATCGCATACATACTATGGTTAATAGACTTAGATTATGCATCCATTTTGCTGCGTCTCTATAGTTCATCAACAGAATTCAGTAACTATGCCGGATTCTCCAGACGCACCTCCGTTGACCGTGCTAAGTGGTCCTGTGACCGGCTCCAGATCTAATTCTGTAAGAAAGGCTAATATTCTAGTTCAGGGAAGCGAATATAATCGGACTAGTAATAGTCAGAGTCAGAGGATGGCGGTGGTGCCGGGGAAGCGAGAAGCCACGCAGTTGGTCTCCGGCGATCAGCGGGAGGTGAAGATAAACGATATAGTTGGTAATGGAATTTCTGGTATTCTAAATAAGTGGGTGAACTATGGTAAAGGTTGGCGTCCGAGATGGTTTGTGTTGCAAGATGGTGTTCTATCGTATTATAAGATCCATGGACCTGATAAGATTGTTGTCAGTCCAGAGACAGAAAAAGGATCGAAAATTATCGGAGAAGAATCTTTGCGAAGAATTTCCCGTCACAAGACAGCAGGTTCTAAGCCTCGGCGACATCCATTTGGTGAGATTCATCTTAAGGTAAGGTGTCTCTTTCTTGTCTAACACCTATATGATACCATGTACTTAACAGACAACAAGCAGGTCCAAATCAAATTACTCTGAACATTTCTGTACTTGGGTTCTAGATAACTAGTTCTTATATTTCATTCTAATCTAGGATTTGTTTTATTCTTTTATTTTTATTAATCTGCCTAATTCTCTCGGAGAAACTATGTCTGCGGATTATAGACATTTTCAATATAATCTTCAATACAATCTTTAATACAATCTTTCCAATTCCAATAGTTCTTGGGTGAATAAATTATCTGAGCTGTCATGATATCAACATATGATGTGGAAGGCTAATAAGTTCAAATTAATGTAGATCAAATTGAGGACCTTTTGGACATTTCTTCCTTTATCATCCTATTCAATAGTCTTCTGTAGGTTACAGTGTTGAGGTTTGCTAAGTCACAGGTTCACCCATAAATTATTCTCTGGCATTGTTAATGAAGCTTTTTTCTTTTAGTTTCCCAATGTTTGGAAGCTTATGTTACTGTACATATGTTCTGCACTAGAGGACAAGATTCTTTCACCAAGTTGCTAACACAACCTTATCAAGTTTGGGACCAATGCATATATAGAATTGTAATGTGTGCACAAAGCTACAGAGGGACTTAGATCTCGTTCCTTAGCATATCTTGTGGAATATATGTTTATATATAATATATAGTGTTCCCAAGGGGGGTTTTAGACACTATTATTGCTAAGAGATTCTTTTGTGGTGTAACTATTTGTAGCTATGTGACCATTATACTCTTCCAAAATAGAATATACTAACTCATTTTTAACTATTACTAGAAATAGGTAACTTTAGGGGAACAAATTCAAATCTTTCCAATATCTATAACCCAAAAAAGCTAAGGAAATATGCACCTCTAACTCATTCTCCAAAAGGCTCTCTCCAAAGCATGTCCCGTTCTTATGGTATGTGTACGGAGGAATTTAAAAGTGAGACTTCGGTTCAAATGATTGCATCTGTAGTAATTGTCTAGGATGCTATTGAGGAGAATGGAGAGGAGTCCTGTTAATGATGAATTATGAGTCTAGAGCAAGAATGGCCTCTTTATCTTGTTTTGATCTTGAAAAGTTTGTACTTGACCAACAAATTTCTTCTGATTACTTAGAAGGTTCTTTGACATGTTTATTTAAGTTATAGTTGGTTTGCTGCAGGTCTCTTCAATTCGTGAAAGTAGGTCGGATGATAAGAGATTCTCAATTTTCACTGGCACAAAAAGGCTTCACTTGAGGGCTGAAACACGAGAAGACCGGATGGCATGGATGGATGCACTGCAAGCAATAAAGGATTTGTTCCCCAGGATGTCCAACAGCGAACTAATGGCTCCTATGGAAAATATCTATGTATCAACAGAAAAGCTTCGGCAACGATTGTTGGATGAAGGAGTGAATGAGGCGGCCATCCGTGATAGTGAACAGATTATGAGAACGGAGTTTTCTCATTTGCAAAACCAACTTATGCTTCTCAAACAAAAGCATTGGCTCCTTATTGACACACTACGACATTTAGAGGTACATGCAGTATAGAAATTCATGCTCCCATATGCAGAATTATCCTTCAAGTATGCATCTCAAATTGAGTTTTATTTATTTATTTGCTTCTTTGAGGTTCTGTTATTCATGTGCATTATGTAAGATCATTTACTTCTTCATTACTACCTCCAATTCCATTGTGTTAAGTGAGATGTTCTATCACACCATTCCATTCTATTGAATTATAGTAAAGAAGAGCCTCATTTAGTGTCTTCATACTTTTGAAGCATTTGATAACTTATCTTTTATGGTATCTGTTAGCAATTACCATGGAATGCTGACTCCCAGTCTCTCTAATTCTGCAGACATATACTGGAACCTTTTTTTTATATATTTGAAGACACATATGTACAACACCATTTTAATAGCACACATTATGGTGTGTGATAGCCTTAATTATAGAGATGAGCATCGGACTGCATTCACACAAAAGTTGTCTTATAAATTGGGGAAGTAAAACGTGCAAGCATGTTATACCACAAGAACTTAAGTAGGCATGATAAGTTTAACAATAAATGTTTCTTCTTGATATGCAGTAGATTGAAGGCACTATAGTTAACGCAAGTAAACACAAGCTTGAAGTTGCTCCCAATTTTCTTTTAAACATATAAATTTGTGTTAGTTTGCCTGCACCCTTCTGTACCTTGTTTATGGGCACAATATGGATTTGAGTGTATTTTATGTTAAAATCTTATTGTACACATTTGCTATCAACCAAGTATGTAGCATAGTAGAGGTGCATCAATTGTTAGTAATGATAAAATTCCAGTTAACTTCTTCATGACGCAGGAGACATTTTTGTTGCAATACTGAAGTATGGTTTGTTACATATTTTGGTGTGAAATTAAAGGACACAAATATAGAGTTTTTCTCCTTGAGGATCTTATGCATATTTTTACTGTAGAAAAAAAATAACATTAATACCCCAAGAAGCAGAAACATGAAATGTTCAATTAGGAACTGATAAATAGCATTAGGCCATTCTGAAATTGATGGAGAAAAAGAGTATTTTTAGCTATTCTGGACTATACGGAACTAGAATGGGTTATGACGGATAGTCAAATTATTACAAGTATTTTTTGCTCATTTGGCTGTCTTTTTAACATGATAGATCTACAATGAATGGCTGATAGGGATTTGCTTGATTTTTGCATGTTAGAGGGTATGTATCAAAATGGGGAGACATTAGAGGGATATATCAAAAATTCTAAAAAGTTCTCTCCATTTTTATACCAATTGAACTATAACCAGGTGGCTGACTGTACCACAATTCCCTTATAAGTAAAGTGAGAGAAAGAGAAAAACTAAGCAATTATAATGATGATTAATTTTGGTGTTGAAGTGAGAGAAAAATATTATTTTATTGACAAAAAAATTAGACAAGGGTAATTTGGCGATTGTGTTGTTAAATAGTGAATGAATTTATCCAAGAGATGAAATAATTTGGGATTGTTTTTCAAAATTAAAGATCCCATGTATTTGGCAAAGCTTGGGTTCAGATCTAACATGTATTGGTTTGTTTCTGAAAGTATATGGTTAATAAATCAGCAAAATCAGTTTATGCACCCATGGCAAGGCATTATCAAACAGCAATTACAAGTTTTTCCTTTTTGGTTTAAAGGAGTCATACAAGATGCCATGAATGAAGCAATAAGACATCTAATGGAATCAAATATTATATTGGTTGCATTTCTTCTCTTTGTTGCTGGTTGGCTATAGATTTGTTCATTTAGTTTCTTCCTGGATTAGTATTTACAGTATTAGCTTTTGTTTGTGTTTTCTTGGTCTGTCTTGCTTGCTGAGAGGGCAACATTTTCTAAAGTTTTTCTAATTATAGTTACCATGTTACTACTGAAAGTATCTAAACTATATTGTGGTTTCTGCTGAGAAAGTAATATGAGAACATTTCTGTAGACAGAAAAGGTTGACCTAGAGAACACCGTGGTGGATGAAAGCCAGAGAAACTTAAAAGAGTCTGAGTCTACATCAAGGTCAAGGCAAGAAAAGTCGAGTGGTATGACATTACAATTTCTATCTGTTCTATCAAGTGTTATGCTGTTACCTGTACCAGAAAGTTGGTTAGAAGTCTTATCTATGCTTGCTGATTTTACACACGAGCCTATTTGGAAAGTGGTATTTTGTCATAATCACATTCACAATTAAAAACCGTCAAAAGTAAAAATTTGAAATTGATTTTGGCATCAAAATTGTGATTGAATTAACGGAACTTTATTAGATGAAAAGTGTGAAAAAAGTAATTTTTTGACAATATTTTGGATGACGAAATCTTAGATGAAGACGTTTTGCCAACTTATTTTTATTTATTGGCAAAGTGATAAAATTGCATACCAAATAGGCCTTTGTTTTCTCAGCTTATGGACTGATAAAAATATTCCCAAATCTTCTTTTTCTGCAGGCTTCTTTTATTTACACTATAATGAAACTCTGGATTGTTCAGTTTGTTATTGGCTATTTGTGTCTATGAGTATGGAAGGTCAATGGTTTGCATGTGATTGTTGATATTAATGGTAAACTAGCTTCTGGAATTTGGTGTTTCATTGGCCTGACACAAGATGTTGTGCTTGTTAATAATGTCAATAAATATTACTTCAAGAAACTGGTGTTCTTATAATCATACAATTCATAGTTTTATCCTAGATAGCTTTGGAGAATCTACATTCAATGAATAAGCACATGAAACTTCTCTCGGCACATATGCAGAAAGAGCAGAGGGGTATCCATGAATCTTTTAAGTTTGTCTAGCAAACGATCATGTATACTTTTTCAAATGATGATCTTGTGTGTAAGACCACATTCCTTACCCAAAAAAGTTTCCACCACCTCAAATTCCCGTTCCTCCTAGTGACATCCCAAGCTTTAAAAGTGAACTATAGGATCTCTCTTACCATGTGAGAGCTTTCTAAGCAATCCACTTCATCTTCCCATCTTGATGTATCATTGTCACTTTAAAATGATGACCTTAGATAAGGTTGACAATATCCATATTGTAGATGAGAAGACAACCTCTCTATGCCATGGATCCATCCAAAATAGGGTATTTCTATCATAGCCACTAACTAAACTAATCATGCTAAAAGGTTTCCTTCCTTTGCTTCCATATTTTCTTTAAGGCCTGTGAACAATCAGTGTTTAATTCCACTGCCCAAATGCTTTTCCCTTGGAAGATATATGATTGAATCCATTTGACCCCCCCACAAAGTCTATATTTGTTGGTTTTAGTTCAAATAAGTAAAGATTGTTGAGGGAAATAACAAGACAAATATACTACTTGAGTTGTGTGAATATTTCCATTATCATAATCATGAAAATCAATTCAGAAAAAATCTCTTATATATCTATTTTAGGTAATTCTCTCATGCAATAGTACTGGTGTTTATATAGAACTTTTGTCCTTTTACAGAAGGCAGTGAAAGTGAATCTGAAGATGACAATGAAAGAGTTGATGCTGCAGAGGAGGAAACGGACGATGAGGATAATGCTTTCTTTGATACTAAAGATTTTCTATCATCAAGTTCTTTTAAAAGTAGTGGTTCTTCTGAAGAAGGCCTATACGGTCTCGAGTCCGAAGATGATGTTGATCCCTGTATTAAATCTGTGGGAAAGAATTTTCCTCTGGTTAAGCGTCGTAGCAGATTGCCCGAGCCTAAAGAAAAAGAAAAGGGAATAAGCCTCTGGTCAATGATCAAGGACAACATTGGGAAGGACCTCACAAAAGTCTGCCTTCCTGTCTACTTTAATGAACCTATTTCATCACTTCAAAAATGTTTTGAAGATTTGGAATATTCTTACCTCATTGACCGTGCCAATGAATGGGGTAAAAAGGTGAATTTTCTGGTCCATATTTTTCCTTTTCTGATCCGGTTCTGCATGTGTTGTGTGTTGATATAATAACAATTCTGATTATGAAGTGGCTATGGCTTGCATGCTTATATGAGTAATGCTATCTGTGATGCTATGAACAGATCCTATAAGATCTTCGATTTAATGTTCCGTAACACTTTGAGTCATTTCCTAACTCATTGTTATTCAGAACCTGACGCAAGTATATTCCTTGTGGCATTTCCATTCTAAATGTTGGTATTTTGGGCACCCTTTGGTCTTCTCCCTTGGGAATAACAATATATATATATATATATATATATATATATATATATATATATATATATATATATATATTTTCCTTTCTTTTCTGTTTTTGACTTCCTATTCTTTTAAACTGATTTATGACTTCCTTCTATTAGTTAAAATCGTTAGGTTTATTTGTGTACTGAAGGTTCATGATGCAAATGAACATTTTATAAAAGTTGATCTGTAGATAGTTTTATGTAATTGTAAGGGCCTTACTAATAAAAGTCCTGAGGAGTAGCCTTTCATATATTTTGCACGTATAAGAGAGTTATGTTCCTTCATATGTGCTTTGTTAACCACTTTAAGGCTGCTCAACATATTTTATAGGATGGACTTAACTAAGCATAAAGTAATTAAAGTTGGTTTTCCACAAAATCATTCAATTTGTCTATCAACATATCTTGTACTTATTCAACCTATTGAGTCGGGTTGATTTGAAATTTCCTTGTTCCAAGTCATTTTCTTGATATAGGTGGTTGAGTGTTCTCCAATAAGTATGAGGGGCATGTGCTTCTTTCTTCCGAAGATTAAATATACAGATATGTAAATAGCATTTAAGAAAGGATTGGAGTGTTCGCAAATGGAGAAAGTACCAAAGATGATTGAAAACATGAGACTAGAATTGACTGGACTTTCTCCTTTGCATGGTAAAAAGTACAGAAAAATATTAGTTAATAGCAATTTGAAGTTTTGAGTTGTTGAACTTTTCTAGATGGCATTTGAGTCGTGGCATGAAGAGGTTAATGTTAATGGTTCACCACCATTTCAAATGTCATGTTTTATTTCCGTTTGTTCAATTTTTCTGACTTTTACTCTCTATAATCAAATTTCAGGGGAACAGTCTTATGAGGATTCTTAATGTAGCCGCATTTGCAGTATCTGGATATGCTTCTACCGAGGGAAGACACTGCAAACCATTTAATCCGTTACTCGGAGAGACATATGAGGCAGACTACCCAGATAAAGGACTAAGGTTTATCTCTGAAAAGGTAATATGTGGAAGTTAAGTATTGGCCAGTGTGTTTTCAATTTATTAGTGTATCTTTTACAATGTTGTTCATTTAAAATATAAGACTCTGTACATGGGACTTGGATCCACTTCAACACATTGGAACAATATACGCAAGACTCCATTCACTGTTATGGTTAGAAGAGAAAACAAAGTTAGCATTTCCTCAAAAGTCCCAAACTCAGGCCTATTTTTTTCCCTTAAGAATAATCTTTCTTAGTTTCAGATGCTTTATATGCATCATTTTATCATATTCTTAAGTTCATAAAATGGTTGAAAATTTAAAAGAGAACATGTGACTGTATAGGTGGGTAAAGTAGAGAGGAGTCTTCTATTTAGTTAAAATGATAACCCATTATCCAATGAACAACAATGTACTCACCTCATTCAAATCATCAACTAAAACACCTTCTATTTAAAAAAATATACAATTATACCCCTAATGTCTTTTTATCCAAATAGCCTGATTTTCGATAACCTAATTATACCACTTGGTTATTCAAATAACCCTTGATCAAGGAAGTGTTTGTGGCTTGGTATTTGAAGATTCTACATACTTTGTTTTTGTGCTTTGTTATCAAAATATTGAAACCTCTAGATGACTCAAAATTAGACGCATAACGAGGTTGGTTTATCATGGTCAGGTCAGTCATCATCCAATGGTTGTTGCGTGCCATTGTGAGGGAGCTGGATGGAAGTTTTGGGGCGATAGTGACTTGAAAAGCAAATTCTGGGGTCGCTCAATTCAGCTAGACCCTGTTGGTGCTTTGACCTTGGAATTTGGTGATGGAGAAAACTTTCAATGGAGTAAGGTGAAAAGAGAAGCAAATTTGATCTAATACTGGAATTATCGGTTTTTATTATGTCCTTTTCAATACTGTGTTTTCTTTCCAGGTGACCACATCCATATACAATCTTATTCTGGGAAAGTTGTACTGTGATCACTATGGCACAATGCGTATACAGGGAAATGGAAACTATTCATGCAAACTAAAATTCAAAGAACAGTCTATCATAGACAGAAATCCTCATCAGGTGCTTATGCTTCTTATCTCATTATTACATGTATGCTAAGTGTGAGTTCTAGTTTGCATCTGATTAGATGGTCTCAACCTCATCGTCATCAATTGATTTTAAGATGATGTCTGGATAGTTGGCATTGGGCATAATGTACATAGACTCAATCAGTTCTATTATGTTGCCCATGGAGTATGATCATAGGATAGAGGATACTCTGCAGAGTTAATGTACTTATGCCTTGTTTAATGAAGGGTTTAATCCAAATAGCCCCTTGTTGATTTTGAAGTGGAAAATGTTGGAGTTTTTCTTGGAATGTATGAAGAGGAAAACAAAGGTTTGTTAATATTTGTGCAGGTGCATGGAGTTGTTCAAGATAAAAATGGGAAAACAGTGGCAACTCTGTTTGGAAAGTGGGATGAGAGCATGCATTACATAATTGGGGATTGTTCAGTGAAAGGAAAAGGACCAGAATCTTTGTCTGGAGCCCGTTTGCTATGGAAGAGAAGCCAGCCTCCCAAGTTCCCTACTAGATATAATTTGACTCGGTTTGCCATGACCTTGAATGAAATAACCCCAGGCCTCAAGGTACTACCCTAACATATATATATATATATATTGTTTCATACTTCAAATTTTGATTAAAGTCTTGAATAATGAATGAAAATATGCAGGAGAA
The DNA here is from genome assembly GCF_907164915.1 of Impatiens glandulifera. Taxonomy (NCBI): domain Eukaryota; kingdom Viridiplantae; phylum Streptophyta; class Magnoliopsida; order Ericales; family Balsaminaceae; genus Impatiens; species Impatiens glandulifera. Next base: position 55,530,321 of record NC_061863.1, read on the forward strand.
GCTGCCACCAACCGATTCAAGGCTGAGACCAGATCAAAGGTGCTTGGAGAATGGGGAGTATGATATGGCATATTCAGAGAAGCTGCGACTGGAGCAGAGGCAGCGTCAGGTAATAAATATATATATATATAAAATGAGTCTACTTACTACTACTATTACTAATACTACTTTTAGAATGAAATTATGTAATGAAAATCTGGTGGTGTAGGCTCGGAAGATGCAGGAAAGTGGGTGGAAACCGGGGTGGTTCAGAAAGGAGAAAGGAGGAGAGGAAGGAGGGGGGTATAAATACATTGGTGGTTATTGGGAGGCTAGAGAAAAGAAGGTATGGGATTCATGTCCTGATATCTTTGGTCAAATCCCACCTGTAGTAATAGACCATACAACAACAACAACAACATAAACACAGTGAAATATATTGTGTAGTGTAATATGCATGCCAAAAAATCTCATTTTTTTTTCCTTTCTAAAGTCCCACATTTGTTGTTGTGCCTGTCTGTAGTCTTTTCTTTCATTGTTGTCAATTCTCAGCCCATCCATTAGGTTTTAATTCATGGAAGTTAACACATGTAGTCACCATTGAATGATAATAATAATAATAATTCATGTTGAACATTTTGGAAATAGCAGCTTCTTCGAGTCTGTTTTGAATATATATATATATATGTAAATCATGAAAAGAGAAAATTTGTATGGCCAACCTGCCTGCCAGTTTCAAATGTAAAGGAATTATTGATTTTGTCTTCTTCATTTAAAGAATTTTCTTTGGGATGTTATGTTTGTTCTTATATTCTTCTAAGCAAAGATACTTGTCATTTGTTTGTTTGTTTTTTTCTACAATTTTGCATTGTAGACATAAAAAGTTAAATCACATTTCTTATCAAATTTAATCAAAATCAAAATTACTATTATATATTTTTTTTGTAAAATAGGAAGACACTCTAGTACTGTATTTTTAAAAGAAACATTTTATCAATCGTTTAAAAAATACTTGTGTTTATCTCCGGCCAAACGTTAAATTTTCAGTGACCGGCACTAACGTGATAACATGGAGTCTGATGTAAGAGAACTTACGGATGAACCGTAAAAAAAATTATTGCAGTTTAGGAGATGAGATAAAAAAGAGAAAAATGTTAATGTCAAACAGGAAAAATTAGGTTCAAATTGTATAATTTCTTGATGATATAAACTATAACAACTAATTAGAACATTTTAGGGCTAGGTTTACATACTTATGTAGATTAGGTATTCAAATGTCTTTATTCAATTTTAAAAATAATTATGCTAAGAATTATGAATAAAATATAAAATAAATTAAATAATTATAGATTTGAGAAATTTATGTGTAGAATCCAAAATTGCGTTAGAAAATCTTCCGGAAATTGGAGGAAATGACCCTCAAGAGGGGCCTAATTACAGATGGTGCGGGTCCATAATTTTAATAGTGCTGGTGACCCTTTTTTTTTAATGACAATTATACTTTTGCGTAACGCAACCGATTTCAATTTTTTATTTTTTTCGTCTCGCGGTTGCGTGACGCAACTGAAGTTGCGTGACGCAACTGAAGTTGCGTGACGCGATTGCGTAACACAACTGGAGCATTTTCGTTCAAAAATTTTCATAATTAAAATTTTTTAAAAAATAAAAAATTACGTCACGCAACCTGAGGTGCGTGACGTAATAGGGACATTTTCGTAAAAAAAAAAAAAATAAAAATAAAAAAAATACCAGCGCTGTTAAAATTATGGCCCATATCATATGTAATTAGGCCCTCTTGTGTGTCACTTCCTCAAATTTCCCTCGGAAAGAATCAAATTAAGAAGATGATGAAGGGAGTAGGAGGTCCGCTTCTGTGTATCGGCGATCTGCTGAATGACGTCGGAGAAGGCGCCGATGATTCACCTTTCTCTCCTTCTTCTTCCTCTTCCTCTTCTTCTCCAACTCTCTCTGCCGACACTCTCAATCTACATCCCTCTCACCTATCCACACTCTTTCAGGTCCGCATCTCTCTCTTTCTCTTTCTCTTTACTTTTGCATCGCCATATAATTGTTTTATCATTTTGACAACAAAATTGTAAGTGATCTAGCTTCAATTTTTGTTGATTTGGCTTGACTAGGCTAGAAATGTGGATCTGCTAATTAATATAGCCAGGTTTTTGAAACTTTAAGCTTCGACTAATAATATTCATTAATATGATTTGATTTGATCTGATCTGATTGATTGAAATTAGATATTCCATATCTTGAAAAGACATCATCACAACAATTTGAAGATTATCAATTCTCTCTTTAACTTCTTTAAGACCTGCAACGAGCTTGTTCACTTGTCAATTTAAAAAACATAACAGTTTGATTACAGCTTAAGTTGTTTCAATTGATATTTACAAATATTATTATGAACTTGATTCAGGAGAATTACAATAAGCTGAATGAGGTGTTTGCTGGTACCGATCATTCTTGGACAGCTTCCACTCTCAAGGTGATGATTAAATGGTCTCCTATTTCATTATTTGTTTTACATTTTTCAGTTGTTTTCGTGTTTCCAAGGGAATACAATTGTTCTTTCGGAAGCATGTCCTCATCATTGATTGAGAAGTTTCAGCCATCGATTGGATTCTCACTCTGGTCTATGTTTTTTCTGGCTTTAGCTGTGCGTGGCTTTAGAAAGTGCAAACAAATTGGTGCAATTAACAGACACACATGCAGAAGTAGTGGCAGAGAAGATTGAAGAGCTGGAGAAAGTTGTGAAGAGAAGTGATTCTACCATAGCATCAGCCAAATCTATCCACACCTCCCTTAACCAAAAGGGGGAAGAATGATTGTCCAAAGTATGTCATTTTCTTTCTTTCTTTCTTTTCAATTAGGGTTTATTCCCCCCCCCGGAGGAGGAGGAGTACGATCTCCCATTTAAATCAGAACGTTTTGAGACTTGCTAGTCTGTCATCTTTATTTAATCTAAAGTTAGTTAGGGATTAATTTGCTAGTACATGAAGCATTATCGAAACTTTAGGAGAAACTTGAGAATTGATTGATACAAGTTAACATACAAGATTACCTATTATTTAGACTTGAAGTTGTAGTAGTGTCTTCTATACCAATTGTTTTTATCATCAACTTTTCACCATCGTGGATTCTTCACTTCTTCACATCATTTTGTATATTTTGATAGCATTTTGTGGATCTCTTAAGTTGGTTTCAATTTTTAGGTGCATCACTGACAGCGGGTTTATGGGTTTAGGATACTGACACCAATGATGGAGTTTCCATCAAGATCGATCCTTTTCGACAGCAACCCTTTGGATTGTCACATTTTGGTAGTTGTCGATTTCACTCCATCATGATTGGTGTTTCTAAAAATATAGTGGTTTAATCAATCTGGATTGTTGTATGAAGAACTCAAATAAATCAAATTCCAATTCAAATGTTTAAGCAAATCTCACTCAATATGCATTTACATAAAAGTTGAATAAACACATTTCACTCAATATGTATTCATATATATATAAAAAAAAAAACTGTATGGACTTAAAATACCTTAAGTTGTACTTAGGGTAATAATGGTAAGTTGTTTATTTGAGTATTTCATATTGCAATTTGAGTATTTCAAATGGAAAGAGTCTCACATAATAGATATTAAGCTGATCTGTATATATGATGCATTGAATAGTCTTTATGTTGAGAAAATAAAACATTAGTTATATCATTTATTAATTTAAATATAAATAATAAAATATTATGAATGGTGTTATTTAATTTTTTTTAATAATAGTACATTATTCTAATTAATTTTAATTTCAATGAAAATATTAGTATGATATTTTTTAAGAATTTGATTTTAGCAATTAAATAAATCAATGAAATTAGTTTTATCATTTTTTTTAAAAAAAAAAAAAACGAATTTAGTAACATATCGAATAAATATATTATACTATTATTGTCAACATTAATAATAATAGTGAGAAAAAAATTACCATACCATGAATATAACTAGCATTTTAGCTAGTGCAGAATATATAAGTGTGACTTTATAATTTAATATTATTATTTATCTAATTATTAAAAAATATGACAAATTTACATTTATTTACTTATTTTATATTTTTTTAAATCTACCTAAAATTATATAAATTATAAACATTCACTAAGTGAAAATAAAAATAATATAAATAAAAACAAATCTTCAAACATTAAATTTTGAATCAAATTATCAATTAAATATAAAGTCCTATTTTTTTTTAGAATATTACTTATTATTATATACTTATTTAAAAATAATAATATTTAAAAAATCATATAACTAATTATTTAAGTTTTATATTTTTTATATCTATAATAATTTTGATTATTTAATAACCAAATTCAATGGTGCATTTATAAACATTCGATTACACCTTTAGGTATAAACCCTTAGATTTTTATCACAAAGGTTTGTGTTACTCCAGCCCACATTTCCTTTATGGACGAATCTTTAAGTTTTCTCATCAATGTTTGCGTTATTCAAACCGACATTCTCTCATTGGACAAACCCTTAGGTTTTCTCAAGTCGTGGCAAATTCAAAACATACATATAATAACATTTTTTATTTTACTTTTAACCGTTTTAAGTTTATGGGCGGGTCAACCCACAATCCGACATAAGTATCTGTTTACTCTCATATATATATATATATATATAAATATATATTCAAATTAACCACAACTCTCGACCCGACAATTCAGACACTTTTTGAAATTAAGCATCATTTTGTATATATAGAGATTACCACCACAAAATAAATAAATATTTTAAATTAATCCTCAATATGACTCTATCTTAAACTGAAAATTCTAATATTAGTTTAAAGAATTCTTTGATTTATAAAGTAAACAATTATAATATACAATAATCTCATATATATATATAATATTTAAGTAAAAGGTAGGTCTATTTTATAGCATGTGTTATGTTGTACTTGTTTAATTTATAAATTATTCCTTACTTAAACGCAGGGTTGATATTAATATAATTATTTATTTTATATGATATATAATTTTATTAAAAGTAAATCAATAATAATTTAATTATTAAAATAATAGAAAATATATAAAAAAATAATATTTTATCATTTTCTACCCTCACTGATACTGTAACGATTTAGTTTAAACCTTGCTATCTTTTGGTAATAATAGTTGGTACTTTGTCACTTTTATACTAATATTATGTGTACATTTGTTTGTGTATCAGCTAAAGTTCATGGATAGTTTGTTCTTTTATAGACAATGAATGTGAGTAAATAAAATTAAAAATAATTAAGACAATGATTTGTAATAAATAATTGGATTTTTTTATAAGAAATTATTTCTTATTTAATTCAATTGGGAATTACATATAAAAAAAATAATTATTAAATAATACAAAATGAAATTTATAAAATCAGTACAAACAATTAATAAATTAGATATTAAATTATACGAACCATTTACAAAATTAAAATTATCAATATATAAGATAAAAAAATTATACAATTTTGTTGAGGGTCACTCTATTTACAAACTGAGAGTTTATATATAAATGATGAGTGTTGACTTAAAGTAACCCGAGTGAATCATTAAATTGTGTGCGAAGAATCTCTATTAAATATTCTGCACTTAAATTATTATTAGTCGTGGAGGTTTGATAGACACCGCTAGAAAAATGATAATTGATTATATATATATATATATATATATGAAAAAGTGAGAAATTTGTACCTATATAAAAGATCAAATCAAATAGCTCATTCTTAAAAATATGTAAAAAAATACTTCATATGGTGTGAGAAGTAAACGATTCACCGATGATTGTGAGTATTATTCTGATCACACAAATCTAAGATGAAAATTTTGAGGTGTCAGCACCGAACAAAACATAGCACAAACTCAAATATGAGTGTGAAAATAAAACAACACCCTCCTATGCTAAAAAAAAAAAAATTGTCTAAAAATATATGCTTTTTTTTCACTTTACAGCCATTTTTATATTTTTTTAAAAAGAAAAAAGTTGACAAAATGTTATGGAAACTGATTCAAAACACACCATAAGCATAATATTATAAAATGTATATTTTTATTGAATAAGTTGGATTGAATAAGAAAAATAATTTAAGACTAGATCTTGGGATTATATTTTTGGAGAAAAGAGATGTCATATTACTCATAATCATAATTAATTAATCTTATGAGCAATGATTACAACACATTAAACCCGCACTTTGTTACTAGTCATTAGTAAATAAGATTAATATATTTACCAAAGTACCCTAATTTTTTAAAATTTTCCATATTCTATATATTTGTCATTAGTATCATCTTATTGTTCACTAAAAAAAATATTACTACACATATTTTTGAGTTTGGTATATGAATTTGTTTGATATAAATTTAGAGTGGGTTTGATTCAACGTTTAATTTTAAGTGTTTATCGTTTATGTAATAACTTACTGCAGTAGTTTTGCGTAATCAACTAACGTAAAAAATTATAATTAGACACATTTGTCTCTCTGACGCCTTTTTTTTCTAACCGAATAAATTGGAACAAATAAGTTTAAATGTAAGTTGAATTATATCAAATGTATCAAGAAAATAAACTGAAACAAATAAGTTAAGTATAAACCGAATCAATCTTACTTAAAAATATATATTTTGAGTTAATAAATTGTTACATAAATTTTAGTGAATAAACAAATATATATATATATATATTTGTGATTTTAACGAATAAACTGAATAATTTGAAATAATAAAAAAATAAATAAACAATTAAGCAATATCAAATATAACCTACACTAATTTTATATTTTATTTATTTATTAATATATAAATTAACATTTATCTATTAACATGATTTTCACTTTTGAAGACTATCAACATTAACTACCAACATTAAGTATAATAAATAGTTGTGAATAAATATAATCAAACTAGCCCATCCATTCAAGACAATATGTCGGATCAAACAAAGGAAACCTGATTCGATTTGACTAAGTCTCATCACGTTGAATTAATATTGTGATTCTTATTTATAATCCAAGCAAAAATTGAAATGAATTTATTTAAAATTGTTTTAGGTTATAGTTAGTATTTTATTATTTCATATATATAAATTGAAATCAAATCAATAATATTAATTTTAAAGATTTTTTTAACGAACATGCATTCGTCTTTAGTAATTTTGGGAAATCTGAATCAAGCCAATATATATGTCCGGTCTGAAGAATTGAGTTATTATTTTTTTTTTATTATTATTTTTTTATAAATTATTTAGTTGGAGAGAAATTAGTGTATTTTTCAATTCATGTATTTGATCTATACTTTTAATTAATAATGTAATTATTATGATATTATTTATTTCGTTATGAAAAGTCCATGAAGTCGGTTACAGAGTTCATCTCATTTTTAAGATTTCAGTGCATGCTATATTTTTTATTGTGTATACTATCGTTATTTCTCTTTGTGTCATATTTTATTTCGTTGTGTTTTTATATTTTATGAATAATATTTTAAAAAAAAGATGCTAGCATTTCTTACTATATAACATATTTTTAAATTAAAGCGTTCTAAGTAAAAATACGAATCATAACCTTTATTTTTAAGATTTACTCTTTTCATTCGAGTTAACCTAACAGAGTTAAAGATTAAATATAATATACAAATTCTTTCCAAATTTAATAATTGTAAGAGCATTAATTGAAAATATATATATATATATATATATATATATATAAATTAACAAGGTATTCATATAAGTAAGAATTATTGTGTTCCTCTCAAAGATGTATAATGATGCCATTAAATTATTATGTTGATATGAAAATTAATATAATATTATTATTAACAAAAGTTAAATAAAATTTCACCTTTTTCTCCATAGAAACGTGGAGGGGCATTATTGTCTATTACTCCCTTTCTTCCTCCTTTAACTTTCTCTGTATATTTTTCTTCTTCACTTTTCACATTCTCTCTCTAGCATGGCAGCAGCATCTCTATTCTCAAGCTCTCTCAGAGAGAGAAACGCAATTGTACGACTCACTAGTTTCAGATAGATAGAGAGAGAAAGACGCATTCTAGGTCTGAATGTCCGGCTTAGCTTCGGAAAATGCATTTGTTTTTTGATCAGGAGAACAATATCAATATGAAGAAGATGAAGACCTCTCAGCAACAAAAAGAAGAAGTCGAAGAAGAAGAAGAGAAGGAAAGAGTTATCTACATGGAAAGAGATTCTATAACCGTCGTCGGACGTTCTCGTTCACAGGCCGGAACACGGCGAGTCACTCCAATCATCGCCGTCAACGATTCCTCCGCCACCTCCGTTGTGGAGAAGTTCCTCCCGAACGGAGATCTGTACATCGGGAGCTTCTCAGGAAACGTGCCTCAAGGATTAGGTAAGTATCTCTGGAAGGACGGATGTTTATACGAAGGAGACTGGAAGAGAGGGAAAGCTAACGGTAAAGGAAAGTTCTCATGGCCGTCCGGCGCTACTTTTGAAGGCGAGTTTAAGGCTGGGAGAATGGATGGATTCGGAACATTTGTTGGATCTAACGGCGATTCGTACATCGGTTTCTGGTCAGCAGATCATAAGCAAGGACATGGAGTCAAGCGTTACACTAACGGTGAATTTTACGACGGTTCGTGGCGGCGTAATCTACAGGATGGCCATGGACGGTACGTTTGGAAGAACGGTAACGAATACGTAGGCGATTGGCGTGGAGGCATTATCAATGGAAGAGGAACATTGATTTGGGGAAACGGAAACCGATATGACGGAAGTTGGGAGAACGGTGTTCCTAAAGGGAGCGGCGTGTTTACCTGGCCGGACGGGAGCTGCTATAACGGTTCATGGAGCAAGGACAGGGAATGGAAAGGCAATAGTGTTAATAAATGTGGTAAGATCTCGGTGCCATCAGTAAGGATGATGGCTGAACCTTCGATGGCGACGAAGAAGAGATCATCGTCGTCTGTGGAAGGATCTAGAGGAAGCTGTACATGGAGGAATTTCAGGAAAATTTGTATATGGGAATCAGATGGAGAAGCAGGAGATATAACCTGCGATATAGTTGATAATGTGGAGGCGTCTATGTTCTACAGCGGTTTCCGCCAGTTTCGTCCAAGTTCATGTTGCTTCGATGGAGGAGAGGTTAAGAAGCCTGGGCAGATGATATCAGAAGGCCATAAGAGCTACTCATTGATGCTCAATCTTCAACTCGGTATCAGGTAATCTGTTCTTCTTCTTCTTCTATGTTCAATCTCACTAGGTTTTATGAGCAAGATGATGACTAATCAACTGAAACATAATTAGGCATTCAGTTAGTAAACTTACCTCCATTGATCGAGATCTGAAACTAAGTGATTTTGATCCGAAAAAGAAGTTCTGGACTAAGTTTCCTCGTGAAGGATCGGAGGTTACACTTCCTCATCAGTCTGGCGAATTCCGATGGAAAGATTATTGCCCAATGGTCTTCAGGTATATTATATATGATTGAATCTCTAAATTGGTTGATGATTCTTCTTCTAAATTGGATTGGATTGGATGATGAACAGACATTTAAGGGAGCTATTCCAAGTGAATCCCGACGATTACACGCAAGCTGTTTGTGGAAATGACGCACTGAGAGAACTTTCATCTCCAGGGAAGAGTGGAAGCTTCTTCTATTTGACACAAGATGATAGGTTCATGATTAAAACTGTGAAGAAATCTGAAGTAAAGGTTAGTTTTCTTCTATCTATGATCATCATCAATTCAACATAGATATGTTGAATTGAGAATCCTCTTGTTCAAACTCAGGTGCTTATTAAGATGTTACCAAGTTATTATCAGCATGTCTGTCGATACGAGAATACCCTAGTCACTAAATTCTTCGGTGTCCATTGTGTAAAACCAGTTGGTCGAGTCAAGGTAAGACAAATCGAACCATATTGTCAAACTAAACTTGGTTATAGAAATTAACCTATCATTTTCTTGCAGACACGGTTTGTGGTTATGGGTAACTTCTTTTGCTCGGACTATCGAATACACAGGCGATTTGACCTTAAAGGGTCATCCTTTGGGCGGACAGCAAACAAATCGAAAGAAGAGATTGACGAAACCACCATACTTAAAGATCTTGATCTCGATTTTGTATTTCACCTTGACAAGATTTGGTTCCAAGCACTTATTGAGTAAGAAATCTTCAACATACTTTCACTAATCACACAATGCAATGTGACATTCACTCTAATGAATTATATATGGTTATTCACTTCCTCTTTAGGCAAATTGATCGAGATTGTGAATTCTTGGAAACCTCGAGAATAATGGATTACAGTCTCTTGGTTGGTATTCACTTCCAAAATGATGATAATATGGCCGACAAAATAGGTCTCTCGCCCTTTATTCCTCGAGTTGGTAAGTAGTAATGAGCAAATTTGAAAACACGTCTTAAAATTTCTCATCAGATCCAAAAAATGTTTTCTTTCCAAAAGGATGAGAATTTAGTTAAGACAACAACAAGAATGACAACAATATTGGTTTCTTTTAGGGAAAAACGGTTCGTATCAAAAGGAGAAGTTCATGCGTGGCTGTCGTTTTCTTGAAGCAGAGCTACAAGGCATGGATCGATTCTTATCTGGCAGGTAATAATAATAATACACAATTGATAGGGAATAGTTTATGAAAATTTATTGACAGTTTTTCATCTAAATCGTTTGGTTGTTTTTGTTTCGAATTAGGAAGCCAGTTATGAGATTAGGAGTAAACATGCCTGCAAGGGCGGAAGGAGTGGATCGGAGAAGTGATTTTGACGGTTCGTTATCATCATCTAGGGGTCGAACATACAAAGTAGTACTCTACTTTGGTATAATCGACATATTGCAGGATTACGACATAACCAAGAAGCTCGAACATGCTTATAAATCGCTGCAAGCCAATCCAGCCTCTATATCAGCCGTCGATCCAAAACATTATTCTAAGAGATTCCGAGATTTCATCTTAAGAATCTTTAAAGAAGATAGATGAATAATGTACATACATTTGTTTCCCATGTGAGAAAAGGGTGGATTTTGATTACATTAGTGTTTCTTTTTTGGGATTAAGAATTCAAAAATATAGATAGTGGGATTTGGAATTAAATTAATTGTATATAGAGGAATTACCTTTTTTTAAAGGATTGGGGAATTTTGTGACATGTGAGAGATTATTGAAATGTTTTAATGTTTTTATCAAGTAAATAATTGATTTTGTAATGTTGGTTTGTTTGAATTTTTTAAATAAAATATGAATTTTAAACATTTCTTAAAAATTTTGAATATTTTTTTTTTGTGAAGTTATAATTTTATAAAATAGATAAAAATAACTTTACATTATAATAATATTAATTGGATTTTCTAACCCAAAATAGTCTCATCTAAAAATGAATTATAATAAATTTGTAATATTTTATAAGTCAAAATATTGTTTTAAAAAATGATGTTTTTTCTTTATTTATTGCCATGACTTGCAAATTTTGTTTTTCTACTATCAATTAAAATAATGATATGCACAAATTATTCCATGCAAAAATAAATGGAATTTAAAAATAAATAAAGTAGTAGGAATGGGAGTGTTTTTTTTTAAGGAGCAGTTGAAAAAAAAAACATAAAAAGGAGAGAAAGTTCATTAAATTGCGGTGAGATGCTCTTTTGTGGTTTTTTGTTTCTTTATTTTTTTTTTTCACTTTTTTCTTTCTATCTTTCACGATTTCAAATTCATGCCTGTTTTTCTTTTCTTTCCACTCACAACAATAAAAATTATATTAAATTATATATCTAAGACAAAACTATAAAGGGTTTGCAAACTGACCAACCGTTTATACCGATTCAATTTAGTTTGAAAAATATTTCATTAAATAATCGAATTAATATGATTTTGCACTACAAGTATATTAATTAAAGTTATTTTTTTGAAATTATTATTATATTGAGGTTTTATAATTATTTTTTGTTTGATTAATTTCAACATTCATTAAAATTAGTTTATAAAATTATTTGTAAGTTCTTGAAAGAGTATAACATATATAATAGGGCATCACCCAATTTAAACTGTTTATTTTCCTCAATAAATTTGAATTTTGGTATAATATATTATTTTTTTAACACGTCATTTCTTGGATTGAAAGGGTTAACTAAATTTGAGAATTAACACATTAGTTATTTAAATAAATCAAGTTGAAAAAAGTCATTAAGTATTGTTAGGATTGAATTATTTAATTAATTTTAAAACTAAATCATAATCTTTTTAATTATATCAATTAAATTATCTACTAAAATATCTTATATTTTTTATTACACATAAATACTTTAATAATCTTTGAACTTGTTTGATATTACTTATTAGTTATGTGATACTTTTATTAGATGTTTTGGAAAAAAAAATTATTATCATTTAAAATATTTTTAGATTAGTTAAGAAAAATTGTAAATTACACCGTCTAATAACAAAATAAATAAGTTAATTAAAAAAAATATTATAATATTTTTTTATATTTAAAATTAAAATATTATAAAATTCAAGTAATTATTTGTTTTAATATTTTAATTAATTAATCAGTCAATCAAGTGATTAAATAATTAAAATAAACAAAATTTTAAATTCATTTTTTTAAAACTATTTAAATAAATCGAATTCATTCGAATTTAACTATAGAGTTTGGTCAAAAAAGTTAAAAAGAATTGAGTGTGGGCTCAACTGCTCAAGGATAAGAGTTTGTTTGATTTTGCCTTAATTATATTTGCTATTTTAAAAGCAATTTATATAAACATGTAGTGTAAATAATTAGTATAAATCCTACACTAATCCATTTCGAATGGCAATAATTATTAAGAAGATATAATATCTAAAAAAATAACATCATTTCAGAAATTATTTTTTCAAAAAAAATAAAAAATTGAAACAAACAAAACCTAATTATTCTATGGTCTTCCTGTCCATTCTCCACATTAGGCAGCAGCAGATCTAGGACTGATCTTTCTGTCTTTCAGTAATTATTTTTTTATCACTAAAAGCTTGTTTGATATTAGTTTTTTTATTATTATTTAAAATCTAATATTTTCTTTTTTCATATCATTTATTTCACTAATTATTTTATCAATTCAAATATCAAAATAAAAATTTTCTATATAATATACTATAAATTATTTTCTTATCTCATCTATTTAAATGGTAGAATAATTATTAAACATTAAATTTTTTAATTAAGTCAAACAAATTTTTTATTCAAAACCCAAAATAAAACCAAGATCAAATAAGCTTTAAAGGCTGGTTAGAATTGGATTTATTTGAATAAACTTGTTTGGTAAAAAGTTTTAAAAATTGGATTTTTTGAATATTTTTTAAAAATATATTAATATATAATAAAAGTATATTTTTTTAATATTTTAGTTAATTAATTGATTAACGTGATATTAATTAGTTAAAAATACATACTGAAATCTATGATTTTTTAAGATTGATTTAAAATAAGAAAAATCTTACCATAAATGACAAAAAGAAAAGTTATTTAATAAATGAACTTAAAAAATAACAGTAAATGAAAGTAGCTACCTTTTGAAGTTGCTTTTATATAAATGTGTTACACGTCTCAATCTAACTAGTTTTTCTATTTACTTGTTTGGCTAATAACCATAAATTAAATTATTTGTTTGAAAAAATAACATTTCTGAATAAGTTTAGGTTTATTTTCTAAAACAGAATAACATGACTCAGCATATTTTTATTAGTAAAAATAGAATATGAAACTTTTAATATTTTTATAAAATATATATATAAATTATTCTGGTGAGTTATTACTAGTTTGATATAAGTATAAATTAACTCAAAATATTTTAACATTTAATGAATAAACTGAAATAAATATTAACTACGGCAATGATTTAATTGAATTGAAGTAAACTATACATATACAAGTTGGATATCCAGCCATGTGGAAAATGACATAAAACTATATAGTTATTACAAAGAGTGAGGAAAATTAAATTAATTGTCTCCCCACTACTAAATAAATGTGACACATTAATTGTGTCTCTTAAATATCACATCACCATTTTTTTTTAAATATACAATTTTTGGGCTAATAATTTTGAAAAATTATGTAAATTCTAGATTTTGTAAATTTTTTTTTTTTTTTTTAAAATCTATCACATTAATATCATTTAAATTATTCTCATTGAAGGTAGCTCAACTCAAAAAAGTTTTGTCTAATATATCATTTATCTTATATTTAATTTTCACTAAGAAAACTCTAAATAAAAAAAAAAAAACATATTTTAGTAATTCATCCTTAAAAAATTTCAAAAAACCCAACTTTTATATGAAATAACTTTTTTTTAAAAAAAAACTTATAAATCCCAATAGAGAAAAACCAAGATCAAACAAGTTCTATATAATCATAACCAAAAGATGGAAAATAACCCTAAGGCAACTTTAAAAAAGGTAAACCCAAATTAATTAATTATATCCCATTGAAGTGTACTCATTAAGATGATTAATGTCAAGTGGAGGGAATTAGCTTTATATATATTTCTTCTTTTTTGTACTTTTTGGATATTAATTTATAAGGTTAATTAAATTAGTCTTAGATTAAATTTGAACTCTAATTACTCAAAACTTGCAATGCCATTTGAGAGATATGAATTGGAAACATAATTAAAATTTTATATTAAGATATGTTTGATTCAAGCTATTTCATCTTTTTTTTTAATCTATCTAATGGTATTTATTTTTCTTTAAAAGTTTCTTAGCACATGCATGTATTTGAATTCTCCCACTTTTCCATAAGTTCAAAAAATAGTCTCAATTAACAGAAAACTTTAATTCTTGGAGATGCCAAAAAGTAAAGCTGAGTCCAAAATATATAACATAAAATAATCCCAATGTTAAAAGTACATTAATTAAGAACTGTTCATAATTAGAGCTATAAATTGAATAAATTAAACTAATATTGAAAACAAATCAATATTAGAACTGTTCATAAAATTGAATCCAACATACACTAATATTGAAAACAAATCAACCTAGTGTTATTTCAATATTACAGCATAACTCAATAATAAAAATACATGTTTGTTTCTTAAAATGCAATAAGTATTCAACTTACATCATTTTACAATCTAAATATAATATGAACAAATTGAACTAAACTGACTTCAACCAGCAACTTTCTAACTCAATTAGTTAGATTTTTTTTATCATTAACCCACTAAGTTAATACAGGGATAAGAATCGACTTAAGAGATCAAAATATCACGGATTTAACTCTAAACATTTAGAGTTAAAACGGGAAATATAGTTGTGGAGTGTCAAGCTAGTTCCGTATTAGATGAAAATATTTATTTTTAACCTAAAGAAAAATAGTCCGACACATAATTAAGACCTATCTTCTTGAAAAATAATTGAGTTATTTTCATAGGGGACAGTGTGGCATAATGGGGACTGGGCTATAAATGAAAAGATGGACCCCTGGCCCTGGCCCTGAGCCTTGAAGTGGTTAAATGGGGGAAGATTTGATGTCTAGTTTAATTTGTAGCAAAAAAATAAAATAAACAATTTGGTGTCTAGCTTTTTTGAGGCATTTATGAAATGAAACAACTATATATTAATTAGTGTTGTGGGCATGAGAGGGTACCCATCTCAATTATTGTGCTTATCATAAATAATTTTATTTATGTTTTGAAAATATTATTTTTAATATGAATATGACTTGTATATGTTTTATATAAAGCTTTTATTTAGGGTATTTTTAGTAAATTATTGTTTTTGTTGAGAATGAATATTATATATATATGAAAGTTATAAAAGAAATCAAAACAACTTTGTGTTACTAGATTGTTCATTTTTTATATAATTTGTTTTAATTTTATTTTCTAAATTTTGGAAACTAGTTAGCACGCTTTTTACCATCGTGTTTTCATTTTAACTTGAACCGAGACCTTTATATTTTTAAACAAAACTATTATACCTTAGATATTTTGTTTTTATTTGTTTCTTTTTTCTCACCTAAGTACATTTACACTTTCCACCTCTTAAATGGTTTAGAATTTTAAATGAGTTTTATTCATTTATCAATCCTATCCAATTAGAATGTGGGATCATGAAATTTCATTTCAATTTTATTGTAAATATATTAAGAGTATAGAGATCATGCTAATATATTAAATATTAAAAAATGATTGGAAAAAGTACAAATAACAACTGGGAAATATTTTTGGTCATTTTTACTCGACTTAGGGCCCAATGGATATAGTCCTTTTGAATTGGGCTCACTTTGATCCATATGGTTGGGATTGGAAAAGAGGAGCCCATAAAAATGATAAAAGAAAATGGACTTACGTAAGAGATCATATGATCACATTTAATATTTTAAATGTTATAAAAGAAAATTAAAAATAAGAAATATGGTAAATTGTTTTAAATTTAATTAAAATAATATACCTAAACAAGCCCACAATTCCTAACCTAATCCTAATTAACAAATTAACTGTATATATAATTTGAAAGGGAGAATGAGAGAGAAAAATTTCTCTTAATTCAGATTGTGGCGTGTGATTCATCTCCTCATCATTTCTCTTCATTTTTATACTTATGTTTCCCATAAAACCCTATTCTTCTTTAACTTTTTTGGCCATTTCATCTTCTTTGTTTCATCTTCTTAAATATTTTCTTTTTTCTTCTTTGCTTATCTTAAAAAAAATATACTGAGTTTATTTTATTAATTTTTTCAAAAATTAATATTGTGTTTGTTTTATTATTTTTGTGTGATTGTGTTATTGGTGATAGTATTAATTATTTATAAATATTTATATAATTATAAAGGTTAAATGAAATTATATATAAAATAATATAAACCTTAAGATATATTTTAAAAATATATTTATATAATAAATATATATATATATATATTTATTAATTTTAATATAATTAATAATACAAACTACACTTAAAATAAATATAATAATTTTAATATGATTAATAATACAAACTACCTATAGATAAATATTAAAATAAAGGAAAGTATTTGATTGACACTCCAATTACTTTTTATCACTTATTTTTAGCTTTTAAATTATTTTTTTAAACAAATTGACTCTCAAACTTTAAAAAAGGGTCACCAAAATTATTACTATTCTAATCATTAACTTTTGACTCTTTAACTATTTTAATTATTGATTTCTAACTTTTAAATAATTTGTTTAGACTAATCACTTAAAAATTATTAATTTCTAACTTTTAAATAATTTGTTTACACTAATCACCTATAAATTATCAAAAATATTAATTCTTGACTTTTTTTATATTTTGTTACGAACGTGTAATCTATTTTACAAATAAAACATGTAATTTGTGCCTTCAAATTATTTTTTAAAACAATAAAAAATAAAGAAAATGTCACTAATGACCCTCAAACTTAAAAAAAAAAGTTATCAAGGACCATTTTGACAGTTTTTTTTTTTTTATCTTATTTGATATTACTCAATAAAGCCAACAAAGATGGATAAATTATAATAAAGTAAATTATCTACCAATTTGGCAATAAAATAATATAAATTCATATTATATTTGTAAAATATATTACACATCCTCCATAAAAATATATATACAAAAGAGTCCTGAGTGAACATTTTGATAGTTTTAGAGCGATTAATGTAAACAAATAATTCAAAGGTTAAAATTCAACGATCAGAATAGTGAAAGGGCTTTTAGTTAGAGACGTTACACATAACAAAAAAAAATGGACGGATGGACTATTTCTAAAAGTTTGGGGGACAACTTGTTTTAAAAAATAATTTGAAGGTTAAAAGTAAGCAATCAAAATAAACGGAAGGTCGTCCAGATAATTTGCCTTTAAAATAATAATTAAAAATAATTTATATAAATATAAGGGTAAAATAGTCTGGCACCTTTGACTACTTTTTTATACTACAAACCAAACACAAAATAATAAAACTTATTATTTTATACTCTCATGTCAAACACTAATAACCTATATAATTTATATTTTCTAATACCTCTTTACAATTTATACTCCTTACAACTTATACCTAAATTACACTAGTACCGCATACCAAACACCCCACAATATAAACTTACATAAGTCCATCTCCAACTTACAAACCCATTCTCAAACTCAAAATGCAGTAAACGTCACATCAAACAGTAATTCATCTCCAACTCAAAAACCCATTTTTAAACCCAAAATTTAAAATATTCCTTTCTTACACTAACTTTTTAACCTTATTAATATTATTTATATATTTATCAATTTTACATATTTAATCCCAATTTTTTTCCATTCATTTAATAATATTAAAATAAAATTAAGTATATATATCAATAATTCATAAACAACAAAATAATTCAATAATACATTTAAATAAACAAACATATTATATTAAAACAAACATATTAAGTATTTTCTATGTTTATTTGTATAATTTATAATTAAAATTTTATAATTTATAAAATTTAAATTATCAAATATAAAGTAAAAATATAAAATAAATTAGATAAAATTTTAAGTATAATAAATTTAATAATACATTTAAAAAATATTATAATTTTCCATCTTAAAAATAAAAAATATAAGTTTAAGAATTAATTTATATGAATAGAAATTAAAAGTCATTAAAAAAAATAAAAAAAAGTCTGAGGGTCATTTTTTTTTAAATGACCAAAAATGGTGTAAATGAATAGTGTTACTGCGTATATGTTTTTTTTTAGAGAGTGTGAATTCTTGGGATTGCGTTTGGCGTCCAGTTGGAGCAGAATTTGCGTTTGCGTTTGGCGTCCGGTTGGAGATGGCCTTAAGATAACATAAATTTCAAACTCAATTTCTACTTAAAAAAACTTCTTAGTTTGAAACTGTTATCATAAATCTCTAAAATAAGGTCAATTATCCCTAATACAGTTTCATAAACTCATCCCATGAGAACTTGCATGAGATGGACAGTGAACCAGAATCAACAAGACCAATTGACATTTTAAAATAAATAATAAAGATTTATAAATATAGAAAAGGAAAGTTACATTAAAAAACAGTGATAAATGGAGAAAGGATGAACCATCGCTATTAGGGAAGAAATGCAGCCTTCACTAACTAAGTCCTTAATGCTTGTAAGAATCCAATGCACCATATATATGTATACAGAATTTACATTCTCCAACTAATAACCGTGTGCCACGTGTCCACTCAGTGACAATTTTACCAAAAAAAAATACTAAAAGTTAACCTTCCACCATATTGTTCATCATTGTTTGTCATGTACTGAATCCACAAAAAGTGGGTTTTAGCCAAACAAACAAAAAAATAAAGGAAAAAGGGTCTAGAAAATATTTGAAATTAATTACTTGTTATGGAAGAGTAGAAGTTAATTACTTGTTATTTTTTTAATAGTTGTTTAGAAATAATTGAATGATTTATTAAAAAAAAAGAGATTTCATTGTTACAATTGAGTATAATTTATTGATTGAGTACGATATAATGAGTTAAATAATCGGAACTAAATAGATAAAAACGGAAAGACTATGAAAACCAAAATGAACTGAGTGCACCTTAGTTAAATGGAGAAAGTAAGAAACAAATATGACGATTTGAGTTGTGAAAGTTCTAAGACAATATTACAACTAGATAATCAATATATATATATAAAAAAATCAAAGCAATTCTACTATTCTTATCGTTCTCATACATGTTTCCACTTAGTTTCTATAACATCACCCACCAAATCTTAATAATGTTTACAATAGACTCCAAACTTTAACCATCTCGTAATAGTGAAGAAAAATGTGGTCACTCGTCAAACACGAGTAACTTTGGTCCAATTGTCCTCCTTAATCTAACCTAGTTTCCTCCTCCAATTGTAAACGTGGATGGAGTTCTAGATTCTCTCCATATGTTCCTTTTTGACTTAATTAGTTTGTGGTGGCTCAATTGTTAGGAGTTGATAATGAAACAAAGTGTCATCATAACCACATCTTGAATACTACACAAACACAGTGGCACATGAATTAATTAGATCTAGAGTGTTTTACATTATAGAGAAAACATATAGAAGTAAACAAGTTTAGTGAATACTAATGAAAACATATATATGATGCAAAAAAGTTCCAAGGATTGGAGACAAAAATAGAAGAGGAATATTGTTTTTGAAATCAAAATACTAGGTCAAAAGGTAGGAAATGAAAGATGTGGGTGGAAATTTGAATAGGGATGCAGTTGACATTAGCAAAATTAAAAGTCTAATTTATAGTGGGAGACAAGTGCAGTCCATCTTTGTATCCAACTTTTGCCAGCAAATTTGAAAAAAGATAATGCAAACAAACAAAGCAAAATATTCAGTTCCATTGCCTCCAGCAAAAGTCCATTTTCCATGCACGCCGGGCCGTTCTCTTCCGATCCCCCATTAATTAGCTAGTATAAAAAGACTTCAAAATTATAACCCTTAATTTCATGAAATATATATATTCTTTCTCTCTATATATATTAATTTGCTGCATGGGTTTCTCACAGATTATGTTGCTGATGCATTTTGGCATTCTGTCCACCTCCTAAATACATCAAGATCGAGTTCATCGTTTATGTCACTCACCTCAATTTAAGGCGTTCTAATTTATTTTAACTTTAGTTACATCCTCGAAGAAACCCTAATGATCATCATATAATAAATATGGAGGTGGCTAGCATGTCAAAATGGATCTGCAAAAGTTTTCTCTGAGAAACCCTAGACGCATGCAGCTTCTTGGATCTCCAAAAATGCTTTTGCTTCAAGATGGAACACGAAAAATTGTATGTTTTCTTGATTTGTTTTATTTTGAGGAGATTAAGGAAACTTACTAGTTGATTTACTTAGTCCCCTTGTTTGGTTGATTTCTCATTCATTGGATCTAGATTTAGGGAGGCATTATTTATATGATTATGTTGACTAATTATTCCCAATTATAATTAATTTGAATAGCCATAAAATTAATCACACTTTATAGAAAATTAAAATATATTTATTTGATAACAACTACAAAAAGTCATACTTTTATAACATAGCTAAATTTAATTGCTTATAAGAATCACATATATATATATATATATATATATATATATATATATATATTTAAGTTTTTTTATTAACTTAATTAAAGTCATACTTCAAAGTCAAATATAATGAGTTGTTTTTATTAAAAATGTTATAAATTAAAGTTGCTAATTTCCTAAATTTAAAGTAACTAAACCAAATTATAATAAAGTTCATCTAAACGAGTTACTTATTTACTCATTAATAAAGTATAGATTCAACTTCATCTATTTCCATAAAAAAAATCTGATTTGCGAAACATTTTATCTATTAAATTACGAAAATGGGTGAATTTACTTGATGATATGAATAAGTTCAATATTGAAAAACAACATTGTTGGAAACATTACGATTAAAATTGGTTACACTGTAAGAGATATAAAATGTTTTTAAAAACGTTATTAAGTTTATATTATAATATTTATCCCCATTTTTTGAATAATTTATTTTAATAGTAAACCTTCAATGAACACAACGATGGTTAATGTTTATAACATTAGTTATTCAATCACAACTTTTCAAACATTCACTTTATTTTTCAATGCTATATGATTAGTGACCTTGAGAAATAAGTTTAGTTGAATGACTTATGAGTATATAATAATTAATCTAGTAATACATTAACAATATATTTTTAGTGATATTTTAGTATATAATGCATTAACAATTGTAAGGGTGAATGATGTGGTTGAACATAATGTTGTAGTTTTTGTGAATTTCAAAATTACATCCTAATTTACCTAGGGAGTGGGCATACATATAGCATAGGGCATGTGCGTGGCTAATCTTAATGTTCTAGTTCATTAAATCACGTGTCTTCTAAACTCTGTATGTATTGATATAATGTTCTAGTTTTTCTTAATATTATAAAATTTATATTTAATAGAAACCTAAAAATTATCTAATCTTGAATGTTAACCGATTGAGGGTAGTAGTTCGTCAGAATTATATAAACCTAAATTATTCTAGCTTGTTAAGATAATGTAGAAGTTCGTATGAATTTTTAAAATACATCTAAATTACCTTTGAAAGTGGACAAATGTATCGTATATGGCTTAGGTGTTACTAATTTTAATGTTCTAGTTTCATAATATTATAAAAATTCTATTTAACAAAAACCTAAGAATTATCTAATCTTGAATGCTAGCCGATTGCAGAGTAGGAGTTTATCATAACTATATAAGCCCGAATTATATAAGCCTGAATTATTCTAGTTTGTCACGATAATATATTAGTTTGTATAAATTTATAAAATACATTCAAATTACCTTTGATAGTGGACAAAAGTATCACATAAGATTTGAATGTGGCTAATTTTAATGTTTTAATATCCTCTGCATTTTTTTCAAGACTATTATATAACACCTTTTATACATATTAAAATAACCAAGATCCACATAGATTTTGAATTAATATTAATGAACTAATTACAACATATAACTCATAGACTCTTACCTAATTTTCATGCTAATATACAGTTTAAATATTTAAAGTTCAATATATAAAGCAAATCTAATTTAGACAGGAATTATTATCTAAATTAGAGTTGCTTTATATATATTTAATTGTATATCTATATTTTATTAACCATATTATTTAATCATGAATATATGATTAAAATAGTTTATTTAAAAATAAAATATTTTTTTTAAACAATAAAAAAATATTATAAAAGTTACATTATTTAAATAAAAATATCAAAATATTTAAAATTAACATTGTTAAAATTTCAAATTAATGAGTTAGTAAAAGAATTATTTCTTATTTTAAAATAAATAGCTTAACTGTAAATATTTAAATTATATTTTTTTCAATTATTTATATTTATTCTTCTTTACAGAAATTTATATATAATTTTTAATATTAATTACTTTTATAAATATTTTAGATAGACCTGTTTTATATTTAAAAATAATAATAATATTACGATATATAACCTATTAATAATAATGGTTCTATTTTTTCTATATATTTAATATTTATAATATTCAAATGGGCTATTATTGTGATTTTAGGCCCAATTTTGAGATGAGCGGTACGATTTTGTAACTATATATTATGATTTTTTTAGATTCTTACTCAAAATTTAATATTTTTTCTTTATCTATTTAAAATTAAGAAAATTAATCAAAACATAACTTTTATCCAAATTCAAATAAAATCCAAGAAAACCTCACAATCAAACAAGCTCTAAAATTCCTTAGTTAGTTTATTATATTTAATTAATTTAAATATATATTTTATTTTATTTGTAATTTGTTGATAAATTTGTTCATATTTTTAAATTTTTTTTTAATAAACAATAATCATTTTTGTATAGTAATTTGAGTGGAATCAATCTCTTCCCTAACCTTCTGTATTAGAGAAAAAGACCAAAAAGATTTATTGAGTTTATAAAACCATTATTCATCTAGAGAGACTTCTTCCACTATAAGATATCTATAATTATGGTGAGGAATCCTAACTTTCAATAAATTCATTTTTTTTTTGTATTATTGTTGAATTATTAAATACATTGAAGATTCTCATTATATTCACACATTTCATTATTTCAATACTAATCAAAAACACAAAATTTGAAAAAAAAAAATTTTAATTTTATAAATCAATGTTCTTGAACCATTATTTGATAACAAGGGCTTAAGAAATGTGCATTGGTGTATATTAACTAAATGAGATCTTTATACTCTAAAAATACTATTTGATTTGGCTAAAAAAAATAAATTTAAATATAAAGGAGTGATAGAGTGAGGGAATTTAATGAGGGAATTTGGTGAGGGAATGACGTGGCATCACCTTCATTGGTTGGAAAGTGTAAAATTGAGAGGAAAGACAGAAAAAAGAGAAATTATTTGATTTTTTCAGCGAATAAGATTATGCCACATCATTCCCTCACCAAATTCCCTCACCTAATCATTTCTCTTAAATATAATAATGAGTAAATAATACTATAAAAAAGTTATAGTTACAAAATTAATTATATTAATTTATTTATTTGAATAAATAATAACTTTATTTTTAATTTTTAAATATAAATTTATTTTTTAAACGTAAAATCGTATAGAATTGTAAAATAGAAATTATTTATAAATTCGTAAAATCTTATTATTGTAAATTTAAAATCGTAAGAATTTACTTATTTAAGAAAGTTTACTTAAAATTAGACTCGTTAACTCCGTGAAATTATAAAATCTTAAAATTTTAAAAGTTAACTCGAAATTTTAACGGTTTCTGATGTTGTTTTAAAAAAAAAAAACTGTTTTATTTACTTCATCACGTCCTATTTATTTATATATATATATATATATATATATATATAAATATATAAAAGAAAATTAAGATAATTAGCCTATATAAAAATTAAGATAATTTTTAAATAAGATACTAAATAAAAATTAAAATAATTTTTAAATACTATGTTAGCAAATAAATAAAATAACTTTTTAAATGCTAAAAAGTAACCAATAAAAAAAAATTACGTATCATTCCAATCCAGTTTATTTATATATTTAGTTTTATTAAAAAATAGTCTGAATATTAATTATTTTATAAAATAAAATTATAAAATTTACTAGATAAAATGTGGTGTCTACGTATAGTATTAAATAATCATTAAATTTAAAATTTAAAATATTAATTAATAAAATAGTTAGTTTAATTAAGTAACATAATAATATATATTTTTTATTTTCTGATTTTTAATTATTTTAATATTGACATTTTTTAAAGCATATTTAAATTATATATTTTTTATAATATTAAATTCATATTTATTTTAAAAGACAATATGTATATATAAAAAAATTAATACAATAATAATATATTGTTTTAAATTTTATTAAGATATCAATTATTTATTTATATAATATAAGTATTATATATTTATATATATTATTTAAAATAGATAATATTCATGACTATTATTTATATATAATATATGAATACAAATTTTATAAAATTATCTATATTTTTATTAAAAATAATATTTTTTATTATATTATTCAAAATGTTATTATAATTATATAAAAAATTATTATAGAAACTGTATTATAATAAAAAATAATATTAATTAATAATTGTTAAAAAAGTATTATATTATTATTTTAAAATACAAATAAATTTAATGAAAATAAAAAATAATTAATAAATCCTAAAATCTTTTAAAAGTTTATTTAAATGAATATAAATAAATTTTAGTTTCGTTTAATTTATTATATATTTATATAAATTGAATTAATTATTAAATGTTAATTTTAATGTTTATGAATGTGTAATATAATGGATGAGGACTAACAAAAGAATACTCACAAAATATATAGCATAGCCATGATTCCTCAACTTTTAATTTAAAAATTATAGTATATCTTAGAATCACTAAATTATTAGTTATTACTAAATACAAATTTATTACATAAATTCACCCTAATTTTAAAACGCAATTATTTCAAGCTTTATAGAGACTACAGGCCCAGCCCAAATAAAAAATGTGAAAGGTTTTGAGCAGTCCTAATTCTAATTATTATTATTTTTTTAGATTTAAACTCAAACAAATACAAATTTTTAATTTTCAATTTGAACCATTAAGCTAAATCATTTCAGGTTTAAAAAACTTAATAAATTTAACTAAACATCTTATTTTCTTTTATTTATTAAACAGATTGCCCCTATATTGTATACTTATTGTGCTCACCTAAATATAAATTGTCATCACTTTCTCATTAGACAAAATCTGGTCAAATTGAACAACTTCAAAGATATCATCATTCTTTGGATGGTTAGTCATTTAAGAGGTATCCTATTCCTAACCAACAACAAATATAAGCAAAAATTATTAATGAATGAAAATTGTTAAGAGTAGATTCTACTTTGAACAATTAAAATCTAACATATCACATACTCCTTTATCGAATCTTCCTCATAACATTTGTAGTTCAATATGGTCTTCTATAAGAATAAAGAATGTGATATCAACCATCAAATAAGATCACAAAATCTTAGGACGGTAAAAAGAATAAAATTCAAATTTGCAAGGTCGTGATAGTTTACTATTTATATCGTTATAGTTATGTGATTGATTATATAGGGGTGAAAATAATAAAATTCACTAACAAAGTGAGACTCCTAATCATAGCCGGTTCTGAGTTTTGAGTTGCCCCAACTCCTGTAGAAAAAATGTCGATATTTTTTTTGCCCCAAGTCTAATTTTAAAAAATTGATTAAAAAAATAGTTTTGAGTGAAATTCGAACTGATAACCAAATAAAATTTAAAGTTCTTATCTCGAATCACTAATTTACATTTAAAATTACAACAAATTTAACAAAATATTTTACTATTTTTAATAAATGAGATGCCTTGGAGAGTGAGTTGCCCTAGTCCGAGGGCTTGTTGGGCTTACCCTAGGACCGGCCCTGCTCGTAATCATTTCTATCTCCTTTTGGTGAGCATGGAAAGCGACGAGGAATGTGTGCATGCTTGTTTTTGTACGATACGACAAGACTTCACTTTTTATTTTTGTTAATGCTTGGTAAACACGTTAGAACTAGTTTGTATAGCACGCATAGTTTGATATCGTAAACTACGATGGTGTATGTGTTAAGTAATTGTATGGTTTTTGGAAATCTAAGCATTATATGTATAAGATATTATAAAGATATTTCAAATATAATATGTTTCTTTAGTTGAATAAAATAAAATAAAATAAAATTATTCATATAGTAACACTTGTATTGTATGGAAAAGTAATAATAATAATTATAGGGGAAGAAGAAGAATAAGAACTTGGGTTGGGTTATATAATTTTGTTTCTCTTCCTTCTTTTTCTGAGTCTCTCCATATAACTAACAGAACTTCTTCTGCCTCACCAAGTCCTCTTTCTTTCTTTCTCTCTCTTGTGCGCGTCCGTTCGTAATCTAAATTCGTCTTTCGATTCTCTCCGGCACTCCGTAACCTTCTGCATCTCCATCTTACCGATCTATCTCTTGCTCTATCTCCTCGCCCGCCGTCTAACTGATGCAGCATTACTTCGCACATTGATGATATACATTTTACCGATTTTCTCTCATTCAAACGGTTAGGGTTTGCTGCGATTCTCCTGCAGGCAGTTACATCGACGTTCTCTTCATCTTCCATTGACGGATATAGGTTTGCTCCTCCATCTCTAGAATCGAAGCTTTCGGGAGGTTTTTTCTTCTTGTTATTCTCAATTTCATCTTGCATTTTGTGGATATCACTGTCGATTTCATCTTGCATTGATTTGTGCTCCTTTAATCTATGCTTCTGTCGAATGGAGTGGAGTACTGTTTATGTTGTTGGCATCATCGAATCGTTATGCATTCGTAAGTGATCTGTCTTACTTGATAGGTTACAGTTAAGGACGAACGAAACACCTAGTTTATTGTAGAGATCTTAATTAGGTTGATGCGTTGATGCTTGTGAATTGGTTACTTGTGCTGAGGTTTGGTTTGGTTTGGTTTGGTTTGGTTTGGTTTGTTGAGCATGTGGTTTGATGGAGGAGAAGTAATCCAACCTATCTTTTGTTGTTATACTTGATGATGTTTGGTTCTCATGGAAAGAGGTGAGCCTACGTTAGTTCCTGAATGGTTGAGGACCT
Organism: Impatiens glandulifera; assembly: GCF_907164915.1. Lineage (NCBI taxonomy): Eukaryota > Viridiplantae > Streptophyta > Magnoliopsida > Ericales > Balsaminaceae > Impatiens > Impatiens glandulifera. The sequence goes on from NC_061863.1 coordinate 55,558,019, forward strand.
CTGGGAATACACATCATTTTGCATTCTCTTCACATTCAGGTTTGCTACTCTCTTTTTTTTTTTCCTCTTCTGCTTTCTGCATTGTTGGTTGTTACCTTTTCTGACTTTTACCTTGTATTGTCTTTCAGATATTCTTTCAACTACTGCACCTTTTACGAGAAATAGGTCATCTAAGAGTGCAACTGATAAAAACAGTACTTGTTCTTCTGTCCTGGATCAAACATCTTCGTCTAATTATCGAAATGGTTTAAGCAGTAATGGGTTGTCAAAACATCCGTTTAGTAGTTTTAGCCGTAACCACCGTGACAAGCCGAAAGAGCAGTTTCTTGTGAGTTACTCTTTGGATGTTGATAGTTATGTTCCCTTGAGGGAAACATTGCCTAGTCGCTATGAGAAGAATTCCATGAGGCAATCTCCGAGATTGGTTGGTAGGAAACCTGCTGATATTTTATCCCGAAGGGTAGTGGGCTTAGGAAATGGTGGTCGGAACAGTTCCTTTGACAACAATGGTCCAGTCACTGGAAGTAGCATTCGCAAAGCTACCTTTGAAAAGGACTTTCCTTCTCTTGGAAGTGAAATGAAACAAGGAACAACTGATGTAGCTAGAGTTCCATCTCCTGGTTTGAGCAAGGCAGTACAGAACTTGTCTCTTGGAGGTATTAACATGGCAGTGGCATTGTCACAAGTTTCATCTCAATCAAATACTGCCCCTCAGGTACTGGACTATTTCTTCATGCATATAAATATATTCTAGCGACTGACCCAATTTTATTGACACAAAATCATTTGTATATTCAGGTGCTCGATAAGACGCAAATGCGCGAGGAATTGTCGATAAAGCAAAGCCGTCAATTAATACCGATGCCTCCAGCATTGCCCAAACCCTCAGTAAGCAGATTCTTGTTATAGTTCTATTTTTGCTACTTTCCCCAGAAAACTAATACAGCTATGATTGGATGTGTATAATTGGCATTATAATTATAGTTCCATTTTACTAGAATTGGAATTGAATTACCATTCAATTTTTGTGTTTGGAGAAATCATATAATTGCAATTCCTAAGTGAAAATGATGGTATTGAAACTTAAAATACATTCAATCCATAGGAATTATAGTTCCAATTTCAATTCCTTATTTGATGCCATCAAGCAAACAATTCGGAAATGGATGCCTAATTCCAATTCCGTCCAAATCAAACATATCTTACATGTATTTGTAATATATACTAGGTTATTTAAATCTGTAAATGTTCTCACTAAATTTAGTCATGCATCAAAAGCATGTCATGTTAGCAGAGCTTTACTTCATCAACAAGTAATTTTTGTGTTGTCTGTTCTCTAAACAGTCACCTGCTTGCGATACTTCACACTGTCCCTTTCGAATTGTTTAAAATTTGAGTTAGCCTGTGAAAAAGGTAGAGGAATAAGAAGGGATCTCATAATTTTAATTTCTTGTCACTAGTGTACAATGATGATCATGAATACATAATGCCTGTCAATGAAGACATTTTACATCCATCATGATTTAATGTTTCATTTTCTTATTATAGATATATTGGTTTATTAAATCAACTAATGGTGTTCTCTTTGGTTATCTGTTCTGTAGTGTATTCTGGTTTTTATTCTTATTTCAATATGTCCTCATTTATGATTTTGAATTGTTAGACTTTGAAATCTGATTGTGTTGGGTCCTTTGATTCAGAGTTCTGACAGAGAGCTTAAATTAACAATTCCTTTTTTATTTGTCCTTAAATTAACATGCATTAGGAGGATCTTTAATTTTATATTTTCTTTCATTATATGTTTCACGTGTTTTATCTTTAGAATTTCCTAGGAAGGTGTTCTCCTGAAGTATTCTTTCTTGTATCTCATATCATATGACAAAGCCAACATTTGTCTCTTTTCTGTAGTATAGTTTCCCTTTCCCCACATTGTTACCACAATTTTATCTTTTCCTTACTTTAGTTATTGGATTATCTGATGAATTTTGGTCTACATAATATTTAAACATTAATTAGGTTTTTAGGAGAAAATATTTTCCCTAGTGTTAGACATGTAGCTTCTTGTATAGCAATTTTTTTTTTCAGATGAATCATATGATATCATATAAGCTTCTTAGTGGAAGTGCGATGTCTGTATTTTTCTTGTCTAGGAAGGTTCAGTCAATTGAAAGTTTGTGACTTTGATAGTTTCTTTTGGTGGATCTGGTGTATTAATACTGGAGTGTAGAATTATTGCTTTATGAGGCCACTTGGCTCCTTATTTGTTTATGATCGAGCTCCTATAAATGAACACCAACATATTGCTACTAAATAGTCAAACAGTCAACTGTTTTATTTCTTAAAACTTTTATGCAAATATTGGTGCAAGTATTTTATACAATAAGTGGATTGACAACCGTTTTAGGATATGCAACATATGTGAGTAACTCAGTATAGATGGAAAGATAAGTTGTGATGCATATGAACCATTTTGCCTCTGTGGGAGAATATTAATTTTCTGTTTAGAATTATGGATGGGTCGTGTAATGGCTAGAAAATCTGCATATGTAACAATAATAATATTGGTTCAACTGACGGATTGTTGTATATGAGAACTGTATGCCCATTTTCCTCCTGCAAGCACTCTTCCCTTTCTCCCTATTGTTTGAGCTAACGCATATTATTGTGGTATTGATTCTTCTCTTTTATAATTAGTTGAACTACATTTAAAGATTAATATTTTGCATTGCCTTGTTTAGGTCTTACATGTCATGTAGATACTGTTTTTTTACAAGTTTTTTTTCCACTAGGAGGGTAGTTATTCTGTATGTTTTCACAATCAGATGGTAACACCTAGAGATCAGTTATCCTGTTAACGCGCTGGCTTTGAATAATTTTGTTCAACAAACTCACTTACTTGCTCATCTTCAATCACCATTGCACACATACTTCAAATTCTTGAGTCAAAAGTTATGAGTTCATCTTAGCTATCTTCCTAGATCTTTTATTGAACCAACACATGTCCTATGTGAATGAGCTAGATCATCCTCCTCTTTCACTGGCATGCTCTCTAAAGCAAATTTGACAGATTTATGTTTGAATGCTTGTAATTCTCTGTTTATTATGTAACAAGAAAAACGATATCTTGATTATTTATAAGCTTTCTCCCCTGGAGTAGCTATCGGTCATCATTTTTGAAGCATGAAATAGGCGTTTCCTTGATTTTGAACTGGTTACTACTTTCCCATGCTTGCTGGAAGTTCTATATACCAATTCTGGCCTTTTATCTCCCTTGTATTTAAACCCCTATCGTTGTTATGGTTTTATTGGAACAGTTAGAATTTCTCATCATTGATGGCACTGAGAATGAGAATCAGGATAGCATAGTATGTTCACATAAACAAAAAAGTAGCAGTTTTTAGCTAATTTGTCAACAGTTATTTGCTAATATATTGGAGAATTTCTTAGCATCTGTATCTTGTAATAAATTTTAGGTTTCACTCATTTTTTTTGAGGCCAGCCTGGTTGTTTAAGTAGTCCTATGTTTCATTGTGGACTTCTTTATCATTGAAATGTCAAACTTATTTTGGGTGCCCCCCCTAACCCTACAACTGATTGTGATTATTATTTTTTGAATTTATGAAGCTAAGTCATTAGTGATTGTGATCATGTCAGAACTAAAAGAGAAATTTGGATCTTGGAGGGTGACTTCTTGGTCAAATAAATGTAAAGTTGCTTAGATGCTGGGATAAAGGGAGTACAACATATTAGGTCAACACTAACATCTGATAAAACTAAAAATTAAAGTACTGAGAACTAAACACCGATTTTTTCTTTAATTGTGAGACATTTTATCATTAAACCCTAGTGCCACGGAGACATAATGTAAGTATACTGTAACACATCTAGGGTTTATAATGGACAGGAGATGAGAAAAAAGAGATATTAGAGATGGGAAGGAATAGCCTAGACATAGAGATGAGAAACAGACTTGTCTTTCACATTTAACATCGGATGCAATTAACCCAAGTTACCTAACTATTACTCTATTTTTAATAAAGCGTAAACCAACTAATTATTAATAGGCTAAGCCCGGCCCATTACATCAGGCCTATCAACCTCTATGTCTGTTACATATACTTGCATAGTTAATTCATTAATTGTTAGTATACTTTTACCATGTAATCTGAATGAATTCAATGCTTATTTTTTCATGTTGACTCAATCAATTGATTTGTTGAATTCATGTTGCCTGACGTAGTTTTAAACTTTCAATGTTCAATTTCATGTTTCTAGTACATCATTTTTAGCTATAGAAACACTTTCCATTTCTTTCCAGCTTTCTTTATAGTCATGGAGAGATTTGAGACAATCAATCTTGCAAACAATATAAAAATTAAGTGTAACCGTTTTATTATAATTATTATTTTTCCATTTCAGGTTTATAATTCGTTAGGTAAATTAAAGCCTAAAGTTTCAATTAGGAACTCTGAGATGACAATGTCTACAAAAGGTCCTCCTCAGAAGCCACTGCTTTCATCCCATCATTCTATTCGTGATGGACAAACTAGATCTGATGCTTCAAGTCCAAGGTCTACTACTACTACTACTGCTAATGCTGGTGGAAAGTTTCTTGTGCTAAAGCCATTACGGGAGATTGGTGCCTCCCCTGCTATCAAAGATGTAGTAACTACCTCATCAACTAATAATGGCGACAAGGTAACAAGAGACCAGCTTCCTGCTGCTGCTTCACTAAATCCGACAAACCCAAAGAGTTCAGGCGTCGAACGAAAGGTAGATGCACTTACTTCAGAAAAGAAGGCCTCGTTTGCTCATGCCCAGAGTAGAAGGGATTTCTTTAATCTCATGAGAAAGAAAAGTTCTGTTGTTCTTCAAGATACAAAAGAAGAAGCTTCACTTTTGTCGTCTCCTTCCAATAATATAAACTCTGAAGTAGTAGTAGTAGCAAACAATGAAATCAGCTGCTGCACTGTTGGAATCACAAGTGTTACCAGTAATGGAGAAGATGTGTCTTGCAACAATGACGATAATGATGGAGATGAGAAAAATACTTTTGTCAGTGGAAGTACGGTTAGTCCTGATGAAGAAGAGGTGGCTTTCCTTCGTTCTCTTGGCTGGGAAGAAAATGATGGAGAAGATGAGGGTCTCACGGAGGAGGAAATTAATGCGTTTTATGAAGAGGTAATATTTATTTATCTTTCCTTTGTTTGATATGAAGTCATTTTAAAATAATCTGTTTCATTTTGGGGAAAATATTGTTTAATGATTATTTGGATTAAATTACTAAAATATCCTTAGTGCTTAATATTTTAAAATGTAATATAGAATAACGTAAGGATGGGTATTTTAGTAATTTAATTGGTGATTTGATGAAAGAACTAATTGATGATGAGATGCTGGTTTTTTATGTGAGTTATTTTGGATTATTTCCAATAACTCACTATCTAATTTACTGTCACATCATTTAAGTCTTCAATCAAAATACAAAATTACTCTTTAACATTATTTTATAATACTAAATAAATTTAGGATATTTTGTAATTTGATCCAAATGACCTACTTCTTACACCAAACAAGGTTCTTTGAAAACAAGCTCTTGGATTAAACCCTAAATAATCCCCCAGCAAACAACGCCTTGATGTTGTTTATTTATGTTCGCTTTTCAATTTGATCTGATTTTATGTGTATTTTTTGTTGTTGTTGTTGTTGTTGTGTATGCAGTACATTAAACTTAGGCCAACCATGAAAATCCATGGATGCGTGCAGCCAAAGGTGGCGATGCTTTCCCAAAACTAATGGAGGTAGCTGGTTCGTGCGTTTTCTGGGAACCTTAGTTGAATATAGAGGAACAGTTCCAAATTATGGTATCAGGTTTTTCTTTCTCTCCTTCTCCCCCCCTTAAACAACGTCTTTGTGATCGGTGTCAAAGAGTGTCCAGTTAGTTGTTGTTTTGAAACTGAAACGAGCAGCAGATCAGAGGATGGATGGATGGCTCTGATTGTTTTCTTCTTTTTCTATTTCATGCTTATGGTAGAGATTAAATTACTCAGTGAAACTGGATTTTCTTTTCGTTAGAACAGCAGTAGTAGTAGTAATAGTAGGTCAAGAAATACAGCAAGTGGGGGTTATAAACTGGACAACCCGGTTTCTTCTTGGTAGTAGGGTGGTATATACTACTTTCTTTTGAGATGTAATAGAACGCGTTCTCTTTCCTTTCTCTACTGCGTTTTGTTGTGAATTGAAGAGAAAGATAAAAGCAGAAAAGAGGGTCACAAGTATGATTTTGTTTTGTGGGATTAAGTGCAAAAATAAGAAGCAATCAAATTCTTGTGATCACTCTCAATGTGCTTTCATTTGTTTTTGATAGAGAATATTAGATTGATTAAGATCACATATTTTGAAATGAGGTGTGTATCTGAATTCAGTGAAATATATTGATGAGTTTTTTTAGTAGAATTTAGAATCAATAAATAGTGTTGCCGCCATATTGTTTTAAATCCCAATTGAGTTGATATATGATAAATTATCTTCTCTTATCGTTAAACTTGTAAGTTCGAGAGTGAAGATTTAAACTTATCCTATGAAAACAAAAACCTAACGAGAAGAAAACATTGTCAATCATGGAAGTAAATTCTCTTGTTTCATACCACCCACTTAAAAGGAGGTCAAAGAAATTAGAAACATTAACTTTTTTGGATTGGAATAAGCATATGTTAGAAAGAGTTTGTGTGTGTGTGTGTGTATGGGATGGATGGTCACATTTTATTGTAATCTGGATTGCAAGCAAATTATCATATGAAAATGACTAAAGTTTAAGTGGTCATATAAAAGGTGAAAATTCAAATGTATGCTGTGGTAGTGAAGGTTTCCATTTATTCCTCACACAAAAAGAAAATACGTCGAGAATTCTCAAATTAGGTCAAATCCGAGTTCTCAAAAGATAGAATAAACATACTATGTTGAATGATTCTAACTCGTTTATGACCAACATCAAACAAGAAGCCCTAGGTGGTGTACTCATTATTGTTTGATTAAATAATTAGTTTTTGTAGATAATTATTAGTTGTAATTAAGTACAACCGCTCATCTTTCATGGGGAATCTAATTCAGGTTGTCACAACAAGTTTAATTTGGTCCCTTCAAAATGCTCCTCAATTTGCATGGACGACTATAAACTCTGAATTTCCCTATATAGGACTAAGGATCTTGTTTTATATGGGGTTATTTTCAAATAATTTGATATTAAGAATTCAAAATCTTATTATATTATTATATGAAGAAAATCACATATGGGCTTTTGAAATTATTAATTAGCGTTTATTTAAAATTTATAAAAATTTAAAATAATGATTAATAAAGCAATTGATGATGAAATAATTAATTACTTAAGAAAAACAATCAAAGTCCACGTCTATCAAGCACTTAGACCATCTCCAACCCTCAACTTTTGGAGTAAATATCAGTAATCCATCTCTAACCCAAAAACTCATTTTCAAACATAAAAGAATATTCTTTTTTATACCAACTTTTTAACTTTACTAATATTATCTATATATTTATCAACTTTATAAATTTAACCCCAATTTTTTCTTATTTGTTTATGAAACAAAATTTAATTATAAATTAACAATTTATACACATAAATATAATTTAAATAAATAAATTATTAAATACTTAAATAAATTATATATAAATATAAAAAGATTATATATTAAAGATTATAAATATATAAAATTAGAGAAATGTTTAATATAAAAATAAATAAAGAAATCCTTAATTAAAAGAAACACAAAAGTTGGAGGACATGATTACATTTTATGCCTAATTGCAGTGATGAATAGTAGTACGCCAAATTTGTCGGCTTCTCTCTCCATATTTGCCGGATCTGCAAAATGCCGCTGGGAATACCGTAGGTTGGAACAAAATGGGCAACTCCAAACCCATTTTGCTGTAGGGTTGGAGATGGTCTTAAGATGGCTTTATTTAATATTATATATCTTTAATAATAATTTTCAATCATTTCTTATTAATTATATAATTTAAATTATTAATTAAAATATTATATATCTTTCATAATAATTTTTAATGGATTTCACTTCTTTTTCTTTGGCTTTGTTTTTTTGTTTTTTTAATTATTTCTAGATCAAAGATGGCCCAAGATTTAAAAATCATGTAACTTCTAACATTATATGATATTTTATTTAATAAAAAAATAAAGTTTGAGAAATTAGTCTAAATCTTTGTCCCTTCCATTAAAATGACATTATCATAAGAAACAAAAAAATATATATATAGAAAATGATGTTAAAAGAATCATAACTTTTTATGCATTATTTTATCCATAAACACGTTTAGAAAAGCAAATAAGAGTGGTCGTGGTTACATGTTACTAATTATGAATGAGAAGCATATATGCATTTATTCCTCAATTATCACAAAGTATACCTTAGCAACAAACACACCCATATTGATTGACCTAGAATTGAGTGTTGAGGTTCTCTTGAGCGCTTCGAGCTCGGCTCGTGTGGAGGTGCTGTCTCACGCCCCTATCTCGGAGATCTCTCGCTGCCCTAAGATACTTGTTATAATTACAAATTTAACGATTTTTCAATCATATCAATCTATAGGTAAGACTATTTTTATTTATTTTAAAAAATAGCATCCAATTAATAGATTCAATGAATTAGATAGAAACCCAATGGGAAAAGATAATCATGTTGATTGTGGAATAAATCGCTGAACCACATTCCATATATATATATTCTCTAAAATTAAATAGATAGATATAGCGACGTTTATTTCAAAATGCATAAACCTAAAAAAACACACATATGGTTGACCACCACCAAATATTATGGGAATACTCATAAAAATAAACCCCTATACTTTTGAAAATATTAAAGAAAACTAAAAAACATATCTTTTGACATGATATAAAAAAAAAAGTATGTCATATTTTATTCCATAAACTTAAAGCACCTAATTTTGCATAATGAACTCTTTTTCATGGGCATATATTATCAATAGAAACTAAATTAAATTAATTATGTGAATTTCAATTCATAACATATATAAAATTCACCTGTTAATTAAAAATATATAATGTTTTGCGTTATATTAATTTGAACAATTTCTTATCATTTTTAATATACATGAACTATATTTAAAAATAAAATAAAATAATATATATTAAGAACTTATAATATATATATATATATATATCAAATTAATACCTTTTCAATATAATCTAATAAAAATAGAATAAAATAAAGTTATTTCCAAATATATGCAATAGCATAATCTAGTTTGTCTCCACCTTTGCACTTCATGTTTCTTAATTTCATCATTGTTCATTGATCACTATATATATATATATATAGATATATAGAAGAATTACAAATTAAATAGAATTGAATACTTACCATGATAGGGTGGGAGGATGTTTATAAAGTGGTTGAGGCTATGGTTCCATTGTACATGGCTCTTATGATGGGTTATGGCTCAATAAAATGGTGGCGTCTCATAACACCCGAGCAATGCGACGCCATCAACCGTCTCGTTTGCTACTTCACCCTCCCACTTTTCACGCTTGACTTCACCATTCACGTTAACCCTTACAAGCTGAATTATCGCTTCTTATATGCCGACATTATTTCCAAAGTGGTTATCTTGTTTGTGCTAGCCATTTGGGCTAAGTTTAGTAGCAAGGGAAGTTATTGTTGGTCCATTACGAGTTTTTCTCTATCGACTCTAACTAACGCGCTTGTTGTCGGTGTCCCCCTCATGAGGGCCATGTATGGGAACCTCGGGGTTGACCTTGTTGTTCAAGCTTCCGTCATTCAGGCCATTGTTTGGCTCACGTTTCTTCTGTTTGTTCTCGAGTTTAGGAGAAGTGGGAACGATATGATCGCTGCAGCCGTGGTTGTCGAGGATTTGGAAGGTAATGTTGCGAGTAGTAAGACTGCGGTTTCAGTGCCATCGTCGAAGTTTTGTTCGTTGATGAAAGTTGTGGGGCTAAAGTTGGCCGCAAATCCAAACTCTTACGCTTGTATTATTGGAATTGCATGGGCTTTTGTCTCTATTAGGCAAGTTAATTAATCTTTTACGAGAATACTCGAACTCATTATCTTAAGTACATGAATTCTTGCGTTTTATCACTGAATTATGAGTCTGAAATCACGGTTTTTGCAGATGGAACTTGAAGACTCCGGGTATTGTGGATGGATCGATAAAAATAATGTCTAAAGCTGGAACAGGGACTGCCATGTTTAGTCTGGGTAATTAGTTAATTAAGTAATTAATTATAAAGAGTTTGTTACATAATTAATTAAGTAATAATTAACTTAATACAGGTTTATTCATGGCTGTACAAGGAAAAGTAATTGCTTGCGGTCCAAGTCTTACTATTTTCGGGATGGTTTTAAGGTTCATTGCCGGACCAGCGGCTATGGCCATCGGAGCCATAGCTGTAGGCTTGCATGGAGATGTTTTACGTGTTGCTATCATTCAGGTAAGTACTCGTATCGGTTGAGATATTATAGCGTTGTACTTATAACGTATTAGTTAATTAACTTGATTTTTACATTTAATATTTCCATAATGATATGAATATTAAACTTAGAATATTTGAAAATAAAATTTTAATTAAAATGTGAGAGCATAATTTTGTTGTGGGAATATATTCAGCCGTGTGAATATAAAAAATTCTTTTTGGTTTGATCAAGATTATTATGTCCATTAATAAATATAGGTACACAAGTTAAGGAATCTATTAATTTATTTATTATTATTATTATTATTATTTACAAATGCAGGCAGCACTTCCACAGTCTATTACCTCTTTCATATATGCTAAAGAATATGGATTACATGCAGAAGTCCTAAGCACTGCGTAAGTATATTTATTTATTTATATAGATTAATTTTAATTAATGTTTTCTCAATTTAAATTATATTTATATATATAATTTTCAGGGTAATATTCGGCATGATTGTTTCTCTTCCAATACTGATTGCCTACTTTGCAGTTCTGGAATTTTTGAATTGATTCTTATCCTATGAAGTTCATTATATAATGTTGTTAATCAATTAAATGATATTATTGTAAGTAACTTTATATTTTAAATGTCTTGAATGAGAGACATTGTTTGATTTTAAAATAATATTAGAAAGAAAGAAAAAAAAGACAATTCAGTCAGCATCATGAACTCCAATTCAAACATTAATAATCATAATAGTGAAAATTACAGCTTCAAATCCCCAAAATTGCATTGGTCGGTTTAAACATACCCTAGCTAGCTCTTCAACCCTAACCGCGACAAAAAGAAGAGTAGATTTGTGGTGATCACACACTATAGATCAACTGTGTTGGTGGTGTCGGTTATTTGTCTAGCAGAGATAACCCTATCTAAGGTTTGATCTGGAACTACAATTCCACTTGTTTCTAGATCCGCAACTATACCAACAGCAGCATCAAGCTCCCCGAGATCAAGGCACAATGTGATCATCTCATCATATAGGGGACTACAACCAACCAACCAACAAACAAACAAACGCAAAAATTAGATCCAACAAGGAACACAATGAATATAGATAGATCACATAGTACGACTGCTTGGTACCTGCCAAAAACATATCCAAGACTGTGTGTTGTATTCAGAATCTTGAGAAGAGCTGAAGGCATGGGAGCTCTAATAGCTGCACGTAGAATCATAGCACAATCTCCTATAGTCGGAATGCCACCAAGCTCTATCACCTGAAACATCATTTTAAGGATGTCATAAAGCATATATAGTATTACCAGATAATACTATTGATGGTGAGTGATATCTCTACAGATTAAAACTAATAATAAGTTCAATGGTTTGCTCCTCATTCATCAGGGTATTCGACAGGTTTTTTCAACAGAGGCATAATGGTTACGGTAACTGAGAAAACCCCACTAATTGAATAATATATTGTAGTTCATCAAGAAGCTAAAAAAACGAATAGGTGAACCAAATGTAAAAGTATTATAGAACATGTCTCTCTTTCCTAATAGAATTTACATGTGTGGGCAGTTCATAGGCCCACTTCAAAGGCAAAAATTTCTAGAAACTGCCACGACAACTTTAGCCACAAGAAGCATGCCGGTACATGTTTGATTGCAGTTTAATAAACATAAATGCATCATGGTGCTCTGTTCTAATTCAAAATTCTAGATGAAGATCTTCCTATAAATGGTGTTCATGAATGTTAAGATGGCATTATTGAATAAAGAATGCAGTTAGGCCTCTTTGGTGGAAACCTGATATATAGAGAGAATACGAGTTAGGGTTTAAACATATTAGCCTATTAAGTTATCAAGAGGTGGGCCAGTAAATAGGAAAGGGATTGATTAATAAATAAGAAAAGGCCCACTTAGAGAAATAACCAAATAACCCAACTTTTCAGATATGTATAAATAGATATTACCTTTTCCCAAAAAAAAATAGATATTACCAGTCAAATTAGTTTAGTTTGGAAAAAGGATTCTAGTTCTCATATCCCTATTCTGACTTCTCATCTCTTACTGATTGTAATTCTCAACTCCCATTCTGGGTTTGGCAATAAAGTTGGTATATTATTTTAGGTTAATTGTCTTCTTAATTTACCACGTATCAAGACCCTCTGTCACCACGTCAGTTTCCGTTTCTGTCATGAATATTAGAAACTGAAGGATGACACAAAAATCTCAAGGACAAGCGGTAGTAATGGGGATTTGTATTTTCAGTCTGTCATGAATAAGGTAATATTCCTCCTAAGTAAGACTCCCCCATATTCCCTTGAATTTCTTTTGTTTCAGATCTATTGGCATGTCAACAACCAAAACTTTGGTTCCATTACAATATATTGTATATGGAATTCCAGAAGACGCAATCAAAAGTAAGTTATAGCAGGAGAAGTTTGCATCTGACTCTAGTATTGATACCCTTTCCTAGAATAATGGGATAATTAGAGTGAATCAAAATTTTGGGAAGTATTATTCATGGGTTATTCATTAACTTTAAATACACAAACTCTAGTATTGATACCCTTTCCTAGAATAATGGGATAATTAGTTATATGATAATTATCTTTAAACCTAATAGATAATGATTAAAAAGATAAGTATCTTTGACATTTATCTGCCAAGTAAATATTAGGATAATCCCAATATTCTAATTAGCCGGGAAATACAAAAACAGAAAAATATTCATTTGGGTGTTGTCCTATATTAGTGTGATGAAATTGTTCAGAAAATAGAGATAACATGAAAGATGACACATATATGAAATGCAAGATTGGTTTAACTCTCCATTTCTTGTCATGTAAGCCCATTTTCCATGAGAGTAAATGAACATTGAGGTTCCAGCAATTAAAATATCGCACAAGGAGAGATGTATATTTTTGGGGAATTGGCATTAAAGCACTGTTGTGTTATGAAATCCGTAAATGAGATAGCCTAACTAACAGCAGAGACAAAAGGACAGAAGTGATGGGATCCATCCACTTAACCTGGCAACAGGACAAAGGAAAAATCACAGAAACATACCTTCAGCATTACTTGTATACCCATCTCAACTTCCCATTCTTGTGACCATCTCCTTGGAGCTTTGTTCTTGAAATCTTTTTCCCAAGTCCAGCCCCAGGCATCAGAAATTGTATACATGTCAGATACATCAAATATTTTCCTTACTCTTAACTCTTTAAAAGCCTCCTGTGAATCCTCTGGCAACCAATCCTCATCATCATCATTCTACATCCATTGGTAAAATTATCTTGTTTGTCATTCTATTAGAACTCAAAATGAAAAAAGACAGACAGAGAATGAACATTACAAGAGAATAACAAATTGAATATTAAAAGAGGATTGAAGGCATTGTAGGCATTTGTAAAATCTGTTAATCTCATTAACATCACAGAAAATAAGCAGCTTACATCAGCTGATGCTCGAGAAGCTCTTCTTCTCGATTTTCGTGATGTTGCAACGGAATCTTTCAACAATTGGACTCCAATCATTTGAAGTGGTTTTGCAGATACTTCCTCCTTCTCCTTGACCCTGTCATCCACCTGGATTTCAGTTTGCTCCACTTCATCCTCTTCTTCAACCTCTACTTCTTCATCTTCACCCTCTTTTGCAACATCTTCAACGTCAATAACATCATCCATATCATCCATATCATCTGCATCTTCTAAATTGGCTGAATTCAGGAGATCTGCTTGATCCTTGTCTAATCCCTCCCCAAGAAAACGTCGTCTCCAAAATTCTGTATCACCTTCATGGAGTTTGATTCTTGATATTAATTCTTCCAGCTCTTCATCTACCTAGAACCACAATAAAATTAATATTTGTTTGAGCAATAGTGAAATAACCCAGTTTTATTTTCTAAATAAGCATCTTATGAATAATTTCAATAATGTAGAATCTGAAACTGAAAAGAGCCATAAAAGATAAAGGACCTCTTCTTCCTCCTGTTCAACTGGAGGTACCCAAAGAGGCCGACCTCTTGACCTGTTAATTCTTCTTGCTTTTTGGACACGTTGATAAAGCACATTGCGTGTCCCATCTATAGGCAATCCCTGTGCTTCTAGCTCTTCCTTAAGCTGAGAAACTATCATTTTGCTAGCTGCCTTAGGCTTAAGAACATTTTGATCAGGACCTTTAAGAATTTTCTTTAATCTCTCCACAACCCGAATATATTCAAATTCTGAAACATTTCCCAAGACTAAAGGTCCTTCATAGCGCAAAGTTCTTAAAAGTTTTCGGTGATGAATTTTCCACTCATCAAGACATCTTTGCTTAAAAGAGGCTTCTATAGGATGGTTATAGATATATCCTACAGCATCTGGATCCAAAGGTTCTTTTCCTCTTCTTGGAACCCACCTCTTACGCTCACCTGTAAGGCCGCCTTCAGCAACATACCTAATTGAGACCAATGTTAGCCATTCACTAACTTCAATTGAAAAGGGAAAGAATTTGCATTTCCACATAGACATTATCTCTTTGTTTACATGTTGCCTACCAAGATACATCTCTGTGCATTTCTACATGGTACTATAGCTCTAGGTTTCTAGACTAGATTCTTCTTCACTAACTTCATCTATTGATGTCAACAAAACTGTGAGGGATAGCCTAAAAACCAAGAAGCAAATGAAAAGGTTATCAGTGTTAATGGGCCAACCACTTTTTAAACTCCCTAATATACATTTATTAATAAACCATTACTATATTCTCATATTAAGATTGTAACATATTTTATCTTAATAATAGATAATTAACTTTTAATCTATTATCTTAATTATTGACTGGATTTTCAATAAAATCTATCATCACAAATATATAATACATATTTTTATTGATTATATTTTAATTTAACTATATCTTATCAGAGTTTGATTTCCTATTTATTTTACAAATATGTAAAACATGTAATTTGACTCTTATATTCATTGTCTATAAACTTCATAAAACTCTCAATCCAAGTATATCATCTCAACTATATTATGTGTATAAAATATTCATAAACTCTCAATTCAAGTCTACCAACTTAACTATATATTATACACATTCATTAATATCTTCTAGATTCTGTTTAAGATTACTGTACCAATAATTTTAAACGAATTTTAGTTATAAGAGATCATTGTCTAGTTATCAAATAATTGTTTATTATTTTATTAATATATCATGAAATAACTTCCAAATTAGCTCTTTAATTATAGAAAGGAAAATGAGTACTGCATGCACAGAACGCGATCTTGACTCTTAACTAGTATAAAAAAGAAAACCAAAATCATCCCCAAATTTTACTCTTTACTTGCAAATTCATATTTATGCGAGAAAATTGAGTTTTTGTTTGTGGAAGATGGTATCAGTTTTCACTTTTCACTTGCAATTCATATATTTGCGATGAAATGAGTTTTTTGTGGAAGCATAAGTCATAAACACAACAAGAATTTCTACATTTGGAAACACCTTTTCTCTAAGACTTCTTTTCCTGATGTGGATCCAAATGGGAGCACATTTGGAAACTGAATTTAGTCGGACAAAGATTCAGAAATTTATTGGTGGTTTTTCATCCGGATCCGGATACAAAAACATAAGTATTTCCAAATAGACTACTAAACTAGCCTTCTACTTGGAGCAAGGCAGTCCTATTGGCATATATGGCAGACCTATTAATACAAGGTTAGTATAGCAGTCGACAGAAAATCATGAATAGAACACACACCTGGCAATGTAATCTATTTCATAACCAAGATCAGCTTCTTCATGTAGAGGTTCAATCCAAGAGCTAACTAAAGTACGATATTTCCTGTTTGTAATCATCGCTCTGGGTGGAATTGGTTGATTATCTTTTGCCATAGCTTCTAGAGCCTCGAGCAACTCGACTACCCTTCCTGATCAAAGAATGATTATCAGGTCAGAAAATTTTAATTAGATAACTAAGAAGGGCACAAGTAAAAGCAAATGATGTCAGTCAATGAATGTGGCTATTCAATATACATCATGACTTCGATGGTAAGTCCATCTAATACAAAATTTGGAGCATCAATCATAGATTATGAAAAATATGAAAATCATGAAAGAACAAACAGATGAAAGTAAGAATGAATAATAAATCCAAAACTTGTCAAAAAATCAAATACCTTCTCGGCACAGTGCTCTAAGGTACAGAGAAAGAGGATCACCATATTTCCCCTCATTATACAAAACTTTTGTGCCCCCTTCAATGTTTTTAAGAGCGCGAAAATGCCTAATAGCTTCCCTAGTCACGCAATATTTGGTAAAGCACTCTACGAGTAATCTGCACAGGAGGGATAATGAGGTAAAGAATAATTTCTTGACCAAATATCACAGAAATTCAAATCATTGCTAAGAGAATAGTAGAGAAAAATAAAAATAAAAATAAAAAACAACAACAAATTCTCTCTACCTAACATTTATTTGTACTCCGTCTGACCTGTTTCTGGGAGATTAAAAATAGAAGACTTGTAAACGATGAAAACATCTTTATATATTTTTAGGAAGTTTCAAGGATATAATCCCATAAGTCATGACTCTAAAAAAATATTATCTACATTATAAGTCTTTATTCTATTTTATTTTCATGTACAATAAGAAATATTATAAATAGAATAACCAAATAATTAATAAAAAAATCACTGTTTAATATAAAAAATATTTTAACAGGTCTCATAAGTACGCCAATGAAGGTTAGAAGAGAAAGAAAGAGTATATATGTATAGGTGGAGCTAGAAGAAAATGATAAATGGTAATAGATGTGTTTGCAATAATGGACTCCCCTTAATAATTTTAGATGTTTTTGTTCATGGGAAAAGAAGTAACGTCTATTAAAAGTGCGTTAAAATAAGAGGATATTTTTCAAATTTAAAAAGGTCATGGGTAGGATTCATGTGATTCCGTGATGGATGTCAAGATCAATATTTTGAGAGAAGTTATTATCAGAATTGTTTTTTCAATTTTGGAAGAAGCAATGAAGGTACACCTCATATAGCTTTCCTCCTAAATTCAAAATCATTGAATAAATAATTTGGATTTTGTAAAATACACATCGGCTATGAATTAGTGAGAAAACAATAAAATTGTAAAATAAACTACTGATTATGAAACAGGAAAGGTATCTAGCCACCCAAACTAGGCCGGACCACTGATGAAGATTCACTAATTGAATTGAATTGTTTAACACTAAAATATAAAAGCTTTATTCAAATTGATATACTTTACAAAGAAATAAAAATATTTGCTCAAACTTAAGAAAATAATTTATACAACTATTGAAGTAGTATAACTTATTTTCATACAAAAATAAGTCATATTATTTGATAGTTCTCAGAAGTTATGTCACTATATATCTACTTATTTTGCAAGCGCTATAACCTAACAATGCTTCATTTAACTAATTGACTTGTTTGTATCTCTTGTTGTTTGCATAATTACTTTCTCATGCAACTACCTCTTTGACAAATCCTGATATGATATTTCTTCTCAGTTACAAATATTGTATTAGCTCAACTTTAGATACCGATATTTTTTGCTTGCAAAAAATGATCAATAAAAACTTTTAGGCAATTACTACTATGAGACTCTTACCTTTTTTTAGCAGGGACCAAATCATTGATTGATTATGTGATATTTTAGAGATTCTGATTTATCTTGATTGAGAAAAATCAGCTCCTACAATTGTATAAATAGGTATTACCTATCATGAGAGAAATATATCAAAAATATCTCTTTCTCTTCCATCAAAATATTCCCCCAAAACATGTCTTAGAAAATTTAATCTTGATACTATAAAAATCTCCTGATCATACCATTGTAAATGCATAAGAATAACTTACAGAATCACATCCAATGAATTAAATTACTTAAGAGGTTGTAAAGAAAGAAAATTACTTACGCATATGTTCTTACATTAGGTTGCAACCTCTTGTGGTCTTCAACCATCATGCCAAGTAATTCTGCAACATCTTGCACCCTAATGTGAATCCAAAACATGATAGTAGGTCTTACTTGACAAAGACTTTTGTAAGTAGAAATGTCGACAGTCAAAAGGAACAATAATATTGATCAACAAATTTGAGCATTTAACTTTCCTTCTAATTCATCAAATATAATCTTGTTAAAACATAAATTGCACACTTTGAGCACACAATCTTTCAGGTAAAAATTTAAAATGCATCATATGCAAGAAAAAATTTCCAACATAAATGTCAATATTCTTAATGGTGAAGGAGTGGCATGCTTCAAAAAAATGAGAAGATTGAGACAAGGTGACCCGATATCACCTTTATTGTTTGTCATTGTAATGGAAGGTTTATCTTTGATGATCAAGAAGGCAGAAGGGGTTGATAGAATATGTTGTCTTAATGTGCATGCAGGGAGAGTTTGTTGTGATCTCTATATTAGTCATTATGTATGACTATATTTTTTTGTGGAGGAGGCTTATAATGTGATTCTTATTATGATAACATTGCATATGTTCCAAAACATGACCGGGCTGAGAATGAATATCAACAAAAATACACTTGCAGCTATTGGAAATGTACATTGATTGGACAGTATGACAAAGACTTGGGGTCTGAAAATACATTACTTCCAACAAAGTATCTTGGAAGCTAAAAAACAAAAGTTGTAAACATGGAGTCAGGCTTTGAAAAGTTTGGAGAAGAGAACGCAATTATGGAGCAATCAATTTTTTTCAAGAGAAGGCAATGTGGCTTAATGTTAAGTTGCGTGTACTTGGTATAGACATCATTTGTATTATTTTTACAATTGACAACAGCTTTTTGCTGCAAGGTCGGAACTTTCAATGGGAGGAAATACAGCGCAAAGAAACGAAGATGGCTTGTTTTGTTGGACTGAAGAATATCAAAGAATAGGAACAGTTTTAGGCCTCAGAAGTCCTGCTCTGATACCATGAGAGTTTATGTCAGAGAAGAGGGTGTGCTCAAATGATGATTTACAAAGAGGCTATTTACTTTTATACACATGATGTCCTACCTAAATATGAAATGAGATACAATTTACATAATAAAATCAAATATACCAATTTTTCCCTTAATTGGTTAATCAATTAGATATAAGTCTAATATTGGGTAATATCTTCTACACTATTTTCACCTGTCATAAGATTCAGCTCTTGTATATGCTTGGATCACCCAGTTATATGTTTCCGTATCTGGTTTCATGTATGCTGCAACAAAAGTTATACTTTATGAAACCCTCATATTCTTTTTTATCCGTGCTACATAAATAAAATTTGTCTAAAGATTTTACCAAAAACCAGGATAATGGGCCAAAGATAAATTATGAAGAGAGTAATAAATGGAATATATTTGCTTTCTACATTGGCATCTCTAATACTAACTTCTACAATAAAATATGAATAAGGATGAAACATCAAAATGCATCATCAAGACAATAAATTGTTTAGCCACGTTTATCACATGCAACTGAACTGCCAAATATCACTATAACAATGTCTTACAGAGAACTAATACCTACATCTAGCAAATGTGAGTTTAAACAACAAAGAAAAAATGCATTGTCTGTGAAACAGACTCCGGAATAGATTTTCTGTTTCATGTCTAAAATCACATTGATAGACACCAAACGACTGTTATAGAACCTCACAATTAACCCGGCGTCTCTTTGACTTTATAGCTCGATTCCTAAGATAAACATTAATTTAATTGACAAAATAATCAAACTCAAAGAGACTCACAGCTGTTTATTGATCTGTTGAACTTGTGAAATGGAGTTCAAAATGAAACCACAACTAGAAGCATGAAAAATATAATAGTGTTTAAAAACTCTCACATTCCCTCTCTTCAAAGACACATCCTATTATCTAAAAGCTAAATTATGTCAGAAACATGATGAAAAGGTAGCTTGAGAACAAACTATAGTCACTAATATGTTAAGCAACAAATTAAAATTGGTATATGAGTTATGAAACATGGTTTTCATGTCCTCATATGTCTGAGATCTAATCAAAGTGATTCCAAACATGCAACTAAAGTAAGCTCTCTAGACCAGCATGGAATTTTTACTTGAGTGCTCTAAATCTTTCCCACTTTCCAAAATCTCAGCCTCTCTAAGTAGGAGAAGAAGAAGAGAAGCAGGTTTGGATGTTTCTCTTTTTCCTTAGGCATATTACTCTTAAAAAATTCTTGGTCCACATTTCAATAATAATGTATCTTTGTTGAGAACAAGGAACAACCAACTAAAAAGAGTGTACAAACCTTCACCGTATTCCATATTTTCAAAAGTTGCTAAGGCGATTTCAGGAATTCCGCAAGTAGCCTAACAATGACAATGACAAATTAGTTAATTACTATTCCAAAATCAAAACAGGATTTAGAAAAGAAAGCTACAAGAGACAAACAGGTATATGGTGTAACTAGCTCTAGCTGTCAACTAAGAGAAATCTAGATTCTTTATGGGCACTTCTGATTGACAAACATTGTGATACACTCAGTAGTTAAGTGCTAGGTTATATAACACCAAGAGAACTGTTTTAGTCCATGATTCTAAAAGGTGGATACAGGTTGACAACTGCTTGACATATCTATGAATTTGATGATTTCCATAAATAGGGTAATCGAAGCTAGTGTGCTCTAACAGGAAAGAGAACTATCACCTAGTACTATAGAAATATGTGTTCATATGATGCAGTTATTTAAGGATAAATACAACTTAAGGCACCTAAACTAAAGTCCACTCAGACTGCTAATATGCAAAACCAAATTTCCAGAGAAAGAAAACTACTTACCTGGACACTTAGGAGACAATTAAAATGATATGTGGTTGCCAATCTACCAGCAGCTTCCATTTCATAAGCTATGGTCAATGCATTTGAGTGATCTCCAGCTTTGCAGTCCTCTTCAATTAAAAGGTCGTAGATTTTGTCCGTAGCTTTTAGCCCACCCCCAGCACCCTTCAGAAATACTTTATTCGCATCCTCAAGGTAATTATTTCTAACAAGCTCCTCTGCAGCATAATAAGAGGATTGTCTATGGTAATGGTACAATGCAAATGCATATGAAGAGAGACTAAATTAGTACAACAGCAGCTACCTATAAGAATCAACCAAGCTTGTCGGATGTCAAAATGCAGCTTTTCCATTGCTGAAAGGATTTCCAGACCTCTGAAAGAGTGACCTTTGGAACCAAATAATCGAATTAATGCTACAAATGTTTCATGAAGAGGCCGAAGACCTTCACTTAATTCCCTTCTCAATGCATGCATCTGAATCAGATAGAATTTGTAAATAAGATAATGCAAGTATATTATGAACACAGAGCCCGCTTCTAAACTCACTTTGATTTTCTATAACGAAGATAGAATTCTGGACCAAAAGGGACAATCATGATAAAATAAGTAGAGAGAGAGGAAATTCTTACGCCGCCAGTTTCATCGTTGGAAAGGACGTGAGAAATAACCAGACCATGGAAAGAACGAGGACCTGGAGATAGCCCTGCGGCTATCATATCGTAAATGACCTCTGAAACTCCGGCAACATCTCGATTCCGAGCTCGCTCCATTAATTCCTCCATGAACACAAATCTCAACGACTTTTCAGCACTCGAAGCTACCGCAAAAGAGGCGGCCGCACTGCCATCGTGGCTCGTCTGATGCGGAGACTGCTGCTTCTTCTTCCTCCGGCTAGTCTTTTCCGGCGAAGAAATCGCCGAAACTAAAACAGTCGTGCGACGAGGAATTGAGTAAGAGGAGTAAGATACAGGATTGAGAAATTTGAGGGGCAGATGAGGAAGGGGACGAAGGATATTCGCCATTTTCGTTTCTCCCTGTTCAACCGAGCTAGGGGATAGAGAGTGTATTACTCATGGGGAAAATGGATAAGGCTCCCGCCAACGACTACTCTGAAAGGTGTAAGAAAGAGGGTTTTATTTGCTCCGAATTATATGTTTTTTTATTAATTAATTTGAATCAATTCGTTCTCTTCCTAATCACTCTAATAAGTATGTTGAGTTATTGAATAAATTGGCTCATCTATATATATAATGATGCTTAATTTTTAAAGTGTCCGGATTGGCGGGTCGAGAGCTGTGGTTAATTTGGATACTTTGGTTTATAAAATTAAAAATGCTAGAGGTATGTTTCGAACTCGCAACCTAACAAAACAAGTACAACTCTTTGACCAACTAGGCTACAAAGACTTTATATTTTAAATTTAACACTAAATTTGATAAACGCGGGACGTTTTAATATTAATATAAGTTCAACTTTTTAACTAACTAATCTATATATATAATGATGCTTAATTTTTAAAGTGTCCGGATTGGCGGGTCGAGAGCTGTGGTTAATTTGGATACTTTGGTCGGATTGTGGGTTGACCCGTTTTTAAATTTAAAACGGTTAAAAATAAAATTAAAAATGCTAGAGGTATGTTTCGAACTCGCAACCTAACAAAACAAGTACAACTCTTTAACCAACTAGGCTACAAAGACTTTATATTTTAAATTCAACACCTAATTTGATAAACGCGGGACGTTTTAATATTAATATAAGTTCAACTTTTTAACTAACTAATCTATATATATATAATGATGCTTAATTTTTAAAGTGTCCGGATTGCCGGGTCGAGAGTTGTGGTTAATTTGGATACTTGGGTCGGATTGTGGGTTGACCCGTTTTTAAATTTAAAACGGTTAAAAATAAAATTGCTAGAGGTATGTTTCGAACTTGCAACCTAACAAAACAAGTACAACTCTTTAACCAACTAGGCTACAAAGACTTTAAATTTTAAATTTAACACCAAATTTGATAAACGCGGGACGTTTTAATATTAATATAAGTTCAACTTTTTAACTAACTAATCTATATATATAACGATGCTTAATTTTTAAAGTGTCCGGATTGGCGGGTCGAGAGCTGTGGTTAATTTGGATACTTTGGTCGGATTGTGGGTTGACCCGTTTTTAAATTTAAAACGGTTAAAAATAGAATTAAAAATGCTAGAGGTATGTTTCGAACTCGCAACCTAACAAAACAAGTACAACTCTTTAACCAACTAGGCTACAAAGACTTTATATTTTAAATTCAACACCTAATTTGATAAACGCGGGACGTTTTAATATTAATATAAGTTCAACTTTTTAACTAACTAATCTATATATATATAATGATGCTTAATTTTTAAAGTGTCCGGATTGGCGGGTCGAGAGCTGTGGTTAATTTGGATACTTTGGTCGGATTGTGGGTTGACCCGTTTTTAAATTTAAAACGGTTAAAAATAAAATAAAAAATGCTAGAGGTATGTTTCGAACTCGCAACCTAACAAAACAAGTACAACTCTTTAACCAACTAGGCTACAAAGACTTTATATTTTAAATTCAACACCTAATTTGATAAACGCGGGACGTTTTAATATTAATATAAGTTCAACTTTTTAACTAACTAATCTATATATATATATATATATATATAATGATGCTTAATTTTTAAAGTGTCCGGATTGCCGGGTCGAGAGTTATGGTTAATTTGGATACTTGGGTCGGATTGTGGGTTGACCCGTTTTTAAATTTAAAACGGTTAAAAATAAAATTGCTAGAGGTGTGTTTCGAACTTGCAACCTAACAAAACAAGTACAACTCTTTAACCAACTAGGCTACAAAGACTTTATATTTTAAATTTAACACCAAATTTGATAAACGCGGGACGTTTTAATATTTATATAAGTTCAACTTTTTAACTAACTAATCTATATATATAATGATGCTTAATTTTTAAAGTGTCCGGATTGGCGGGTCGAGAGCTGTGATTAATTTGGATACTTTGGTCGGATTGTGGGTTGACCCGTTTTTAAATTTAAAACGGTTAAAAATAAAATTGCTAGAGGTATGTTTCGAACTCGCAACCTAACAAAACAAGTACAACTCTTTAACCAACTAGGCTACAAAGACTTTATATTTTAAATTCAACACCTAATTTGATAAACGCGGGACGTTTTAATATTAATATAAGTTCAACTTTTTAACTAACTAATCTATATATATATAATGATGCTTAATTTTTAAAGTGTCTGGATTGCCGGGTTGAGAGTTGTGGTTAATTTGGATACTTGGGTCGTATTGTGGGTTGACCCGTTTTTAAATTTAAAACGGTTAAAAATAAAATTGCTAGAGGTATGTTTCGAACTTGCAACCTAACAAAACAAATACAACTCTTTAACCAACTAGGTTAAAAAGACTTTATATTTTAAATTTAACACCAAATTTGATAAACGCGGGACGTTTTAATATTAATATAAGTTCAACTTTTTAACTAACTAATATATAATGATGTTGAGTAAATGGATAATTGGGTCGGATTGTGGGTTGACTCACCCATAAACTTAAAACGGTTAAAAATAAAATAAAAAATGTTATCCGTAATTTTTTTTCACGGTTTTTATATTATTACTCGTGCAAATGCACGGACTAAATGCTAGTTCATAATAATTGACTTAAAGATAACAAAATAGATACCAAAATGTCACCAGGTTAATTCAATTCGAGAGTGTTTTAAGTTGAAACGGAATATAGTTATAGGTGTCATGAAATATAATTAACTCAATAATATATGAATTCTTAATAAAAGATTAATGAAAGTGTCACATATTATGAGTTACATTTCAATAAAACTAGTTTCACATATTTATAAATCTTTTTTACAATCTCTTCTTTCACTTATAGTAACCAATGATCTTTGCTCATTTCGTTTTTCTTATAAATTTCATTTGTACTAAGTTGTCATTTATTTTATTTGCAAACATTCATTTATTAATTAACATTGATTCAATCTTTAGAATCATTAACCACCAACTTTGATTAAGATGGAGATATACAGCCTTAATGTAAGAGAAGAAAATTCAATAAACACTATTCATCTTCAACAAAATTAAATTTACTAGCTCAATTTTAATAGCCTTGAATTGGTGTTTAAAAAAAATAATGCATCAATTTCTACCCTTCATTAATTTGTTATCATTAATTAGTTGTTTCATTCATTTTACATTTTACTATTAGACTTTGTTTTTAATTTTTTTTATTTAGGAGATTAATAAACTCTACAAAATGCAGTGACTTTCTAGATATAAGTCGGATCGAAGCAAACTACATTTACCATTCCCTTTCCGTCCTACTTCGCATTACTATCTCTCCCACGTGACATTGTACTTATGTAAAATAATATTTTTATATAATATATGTATAAAAAATTATATTATTATAAAGAATTAAATTTAAAATTATTATAAAATATGAATAATAAATAAATATATATATGATAATGTTAATTATGTTTATTACTGTTCGGAACAAAATTATGGTGAGTGACAAAAACTATTCCCGCCTCATTCCCGATAACTATTGGTTAAACTGGAAAATCGCTTCAAACGGAAAATTTCAATTTGGAGGGAATTATAATTGTAATTTTTTTTGGAAAAAAAATCCATGTATATTAAAAATGAAAAAAAAAAACGTTTAAGCAAAACCACAAAGAATGACATGAAAATAAAAAATAAACAAGAACGTGCACACCATTCTACTCAACAATAATAACAAATCAGAAATTCAATCGCATCACCGAGAAAGTAAGAAACGCTGTTCGTCAATTGGAACACGATCGACACAGCACAATCGACGACACGATCGGCACAAATGACACAATTCACGAAGTAAGTGTCATTAACCCTAAATCTTGAACGCTTGTTTTTGGTTGCGAGCGTCGGTGTGTTCTCAAAAGGTTGTCTTTCGAAGCGATTTAGTCGTTAAATCTTCAAGGTTTCTAAATTGCTCTGTTTTTGCATTTACTCTACTTTATTATTGTGTTTTGCCTTTTAACAATGAGGAAAAAGAAAAGTAATAAAGTCAAGGGAAGTCATATAGTTTGTTATGGAATGTCTCAAAGAGATTGCTGAAAAAGTCATTCAAGAAAAACATGACTAAAGTAAAGGAAAATCACATGTTGTGAAAAATTCTGAAGAAAATAATGTAGAAAACAGGGGAAGAAGATTTTTCAAAAAAAATAACGCAGGAAAGCAAAGAAATAAGGAGTCTGGAACGTTGGTTACAATGAAAGAGCCAATTTGTTTGGCCTCAAAAACCAAATCACCAAACTCCTAATGCATTTAAAAAAAAGGAAATATTGTTATTAATAAGGAGAAAGTCTAATATATAACAGTTCAACTCAATATTTATTATCTTTTTAAGGATGTTAAAACAGTGGAAAAATGAAGAATATAAATATATAGCAAATTGGTCAGTGACTATAATGAGGGGGCTGATGAAGGCCCCCAAATCGAAGACATATACTATCAAGAGCAACTATATTTGAAAAATAAATGAGGTATGGAATAAAAATACAGAAAAGAAAGTTGAAGACCATGCCTACAAAGAGAATCTTTTTAGGGATGTTAAAACAAAAATGGATGTACTTAATTCTCCTTTTGAATTTAAACTGTCCAATTAAATAGAAGAAAATTGTATAAAGTAATGAGAAAATGTGGTGGTAATGAATTATATTGGGAAAAACATAGTATGATTATCAACCACTAAAGAAGTTTTAATGAAATAGTGGAAGGAAAAGGGGCTGGAGAATATCTCTCTGCAAATATTAATTATCTCTACTTTCTTCAATTCAAGAATGAGTCGAATCTTGATGAAATTCTGGAAAATGTGCATACATATATTGGATGCAACTACATGAAGTTGGAAAGATGGTTTGAAGATTTGAACTCGTTAAATAAACTCAAAGAGACAACACAAATATTGTTTATGCTTTGAAATATCCATACACACATGTACAAAGTGGAAGTCATTAGTCATTTTGCAAGATTATTGAGAAACTATTATACATGGACTCAATAACAGAAGGAGAAGATCATTTATCATTTGCTAAAATTAGCATAGAAGTGAATCATCGTAACACATTGCCGAATAATATGACAGTGGTCGACATGAAAGGAAAATATAATGTCATGTGATTCACTTATGAGTTGGGACTAGACATGTGTGCATTCTACAATACTTTCCAACATGCCATCACAAAATGTGTTCAAACTATGGAAGAAGAGCAAAATATACTGAAAGGCCAAGAAACAAAAAATCAAGAAAAAGAAATAGAGGAGTCTAAAACAAAGAGAAAAATGTAGAGGAGAAAGAAACAGAAACCAATGAGGACTCTGAAAATAAAGAAAAAAAACAATGAAATTGAAGGAAAGATGTTAAGGGGGTTTCTGTTAAAGAAGAGAATAAAGTTACGATGAAACAGATAATGAGGAAGATGAAAAAATTTGATTATCAAAAAATCAAGTTGTAATACAAGAAACCAGAGAGGAAAATACTCAGAATAATCAAACTGAAGTAGATGTTATTAAGGCTGTTGTAGAGGATACCATAGATGAAGCTGAATGAAGCAAAGACAAAAATCCTGAAACTGAAGTTGAGAACAACAAATATAAGAATCATGAAATCTCAAAAAAAAAAAAATCTATCAGATTAGCACGAATTCGTTCAAAGAAATATCACACAATGAGAATAAGCAATCTTCATCATCATTATCTTCAATTCAATCTCCTTTCATTGCAAGGAGAAGGGGAATGAGAAGAAGGCCATATGACGCAGTAGACTTATATGGAAATAAACAACCTGAGTGGGATAATTATGAGCTGATATTGATTTTAATTTTTTAATTTGTAATATTTGTTGCATGCCTATGTGAATGTTACTAATCAGATACTTTAAGGTCTGTTGATTGTCATCATTTAATCATAGTTAGAGTTTGTCTAACTATGATTCGTGATTCTCCCACTTTTGGGGTTTTAATGAAATGATATTAATCGTTTTTCAAAAAAAAAATTTAAGAGAAAACGGTATTTAATAAGTTACTGAGTTCATAAATCCTCGAGAAAAACAATTAACTCCCCGACATACTCTACTAACTTTATTAAACGAATATCAGAAAGCGTTATAATAATAGTATTATGAATGATACTAATCGGACGACTACGATCATTAAAAATTCGACGATATCTCTCAAACCAGATAGTTCATCAAAAAATAATTGAGATGATAACTCAAATATATAGGTCTACCATATCAGCTACGGCAATCCAAACTTTTTAATAACTACTCAAAATTTCGGACATCACTCAATGAATCTCAGTAATACTCCACAAAATATTTCAAATACAAGTCATCCCTCGACAATACAAAAATAAGTGAGTTGTCGATTCAACTTATTCGTAACACATACAACTAGCTATAATACAATATTTTTTTTATGCACATATCATCCACTAGATTTCCACCATAAATAACGTTTCACCCAAAGAACGAGATCTTATATGAATTTTTTGACACTTAAAGTTTTTCCCAACAAAAATTATAGGAATAATCTTAGCGACCAACTTGTAGCAATGCCCAACATAGAAACTATTCATATATTGTCAACGCATAACGTCTTGTTCAGACGGTGACATTAGTTTGTGTTATACCAAAAGTAAAACTCTATTATGAGACGAAGTCTCCATAATGTTT
Organism: Impatiens glandulifera; assembly: GCF_907164915.1. Lineage (NCBI taxonomy): Eukaryota > Viridiplantae > Streptophyta > Magnoliopsida > Ericales > Balsaminaceae > Impatiens > Impatiens glandulifera. The sequence continues at coordinate 55,587,089 of NC_061863.1, forward strand.
AATATCTTTCTATATCTAATTCGACTAACGAGACCATTAGACAGATGATCAAACATATTCTTAAATGTTACATTTTTACGTATAGCAATGAAAATAAACTCGGTATACATTGTAGTTGTAACTAAACTTTTAACGCTACACCAAATATAGTCACAAAATCTAAGTTTATTATATTGGTAATTCTTAACTCCAACTTAAGTTTTTTTTAGTGTTTGTTTCTTAGTAACACCATATATTATGGTCACTTAAATAAGAGTGGAATCAATGTAGTGTTACCTTAATTACTTTTATTTATTTATTCTAAATCAGTTTATTCTCATAGTTAGCCCTTCAAAAAGTTTTCTTAGAACTACTAACAATATATAATAACACTCCTCTACACTAAGAAAATAAAGGGACAAAATTATAGTTAAGAATTACCCGCTAGTTTTCAGCCAGATTCATCCCTCCTGGGGCGTCGTAAAATGGAGCTTCATGAACAAGAACAGCCTTATCAAATGGCAGTAGAATACGAAGTGGTTCCCTCTCCAGCAGTTACAACTGAGCCGCCGATAATCCGACGTCTTGATGAGTCCGTCGTTAATCGAATTGCCGCCGGGGAGGTGATCCAAAGACCTGTCTCTGCCGTGAAGGAACTTATCGAGAACAGCCTCGACGCTCACTCATCCTCAATCAATGTGGTTGTTAAGGACGGTGGTCTCAAGCTCATTCAGGTTTCTGACGATGGCCACGGAATCCGAGTAAGTCCTTAATCTTACTGTCTTTGCCGCGCATTTCGTTTCCTGTGTTTTCTCCCTCGTTTGTTGATTTTATCGATGCTATGTTGTAGTATGAGGACTTGTCTATACTATGCGAGCGGCATACAACTTCAAAACTGTCCAGCTTTGAGGATTTGCAGTCGATTAAGTCAATGGGATTCAGAGGAGAAGCTTTGGCTAGCATGACTTATGTCGGCCACGTCACTGTTACCACCATTACTGAAGGAAAACTGCATGGTTATAGGTATACGCACATCACCTGTTCGATGAAATGCATTTTGAAAAAATAAAACCTGTCATGTGATGTTAATTTTTGAAGTTTTTATTTGAGGTTAATAGCTTAAATACTCATTACAGGGTATCCTACAGAGATGGTGTAATGGAACACGAGCCTAAAGCATGTGCCGCAGTAAAGGGGACTCAGATAATGGTGGGTTGCCATCACCCATTCAATAGCTGTAGCATTCCGCATCAATTTGTTTTCTTCCTTCACATTTTAGGCTTCACTTTTATATCTGATACTTTAATATCTACTTCAGATTGAGAATTTATTCTACAACATGAGTGCAAGGAGGAAATCACTTCAGAACACTGTCTGTGATTATCCAAAAGTTGTGGACCTCCTAAGTAGGTTTGCTATCCATCACAATAATGTGAGCTTCTCTTGTAGAAAGGTTAGTCGCATAATTATGTGGAATTTAAGTCAACTTGAACTATTTCAAGACGATAGGTGCTTAATCTCACATTTATCTTCTTACTTTAGCATGGAGCGACAAGGGCAGATGTTCAGACAATAGCGACACCCTCAAGACTTGATGCTATTAAATGTGTCTATGGGGTACCAGTTGCACGTAATCTAATGAAAATAGAAGTCTCTGACGATGATGCTTCCAGTTCAGTTTTCACCATGAATGGTTATGTTTCAAACTCAAACTACATTGCTAAGAAGACTACCATGGTGCTTTTTATTAATGGTAAATGCAATTACTATTTCTTGTTTCCATTAAGTGACACTATATACACATTTATCTTATATGTGGTGAACAATCCAGTTCAATGCAATGTAGCCAACTTGATTCGATCTCTGTATTTCAATTCAATTCATTTGATTGCTTACATTCTTTAGCTAGATCATTTATTAATAGTTACAGAGGTTGCCACATTCTAACAACTCACGACTTTCCTAACAACTTGGGTAATATTAACTAACATAATGACCTTCAAGGGCCACTCTACTATTTATGTCCTCACTAATATAACCTACTGATTTGGAACATTTTGGTGGATCTTTAGGAGAGATTGTGCAATTGCAATACATATTAGTGATGATCTAGGAAGTCATTTTACAGTATTTATGAACACATTGTTCTCATGATTTTGGGGGTATGAAGTGTTGATTTTTAGGGTGAATCTATGATAAATAATCATTAACTAAAATTTGACGATGTCATCTTGTTGAAATTCTTTCACTTAAACTATTTGATGTCATTTGTTACATTTCTTTATTTAGAGGTAAGATCAAAATATTTTTAAAAATCATGGGGGCAACTAATCAGATTGGGTTTGAAGGGGAATAATACTAATTATCTTTAAATTAATCTATCTACATATAGGGTACAACATGGGTTAAACCCTAAGAACAATTCATTAAACACATACAATCACTAAAACTTTTCCTCAAGCGGAAGCATATAAATCAATCATGCCCATCTTCTTACATTATGTTGGAATTGATTCATGCTTTCCCTAGCCTCTTTTAATCAATGGACTCTTAATGTGTACGATGGAGTGCAGTTTATTTGATAAGTTCCTAGATCACATTCCCAGTGATGTTTGGAATTTTCAAATCTCCATGGACATACAAAAGAGAAATACTATTTCCACTCAAATAATGACACAACTTTGACTTTTTCAAATGACAAGTCTCCTATATTGCGAGTTATCATTTTAGTTTGGTCTTGTGTTTTCACTCCCATGAGAACTGATGCTAGTTTGACCAAAATATAAGACAATTTTAAAGCAAATCAAGAAAAAAACACTCTGCTTGAGATAAAACAAGTTTGTATGAGTCATGAGCTAATCTTAATGCAAGCAAGTATTGAGGTCTTCCTAAATCTTTGGTCATAAAGTGGACACAATTTGTTTTTATTTCATCAATCTGATGCATATCATTTGTGGTAAGAAAATATCACCCACATAAATGCTTAGTACAAGAATGCACAGTATACACTCACTAATAATCATTGAGCAATGAGTAGCATCTTTGGAATCCCATACTGAGACCCACTTTACATAAAGCTTCAAATAGATTGAAACTCCAAGATCTACAAGAAGGTGAAATTTCAAAGTTCGGTTGCTATATTGTTGGATATAGGAGATTAGGCGATTTCTGTAATGGTGAAACACTGAAACCCCAATAATCTCACTAGTGGTGCATGGTAGAACTGTAGAAAGTGGAAGTTGCATGCAATATTGCCAGGAAACTGCTGTTAATAGGACATATTTGGTACCAGGTTGACTAGGTAAAATTGTTTATGAATGTGATAATTATATATCCAGAAGTGATGGTCCAAAGCCAAAACCTAAATAACACTATCTCTAGTACCATTATATGAAACAAAAAGAGATTTTACATTCTCAATAGTTTTTTTTAAGAAGTTTCCAAGTTTTACTCAGCACCTTTTTACCTTTCTTCACTATCACAGCTAATATGGAACTACACTATGGATACCATGTTTGTTAATTTTCGTTTTCTTGTCAGATAGACTAGTTGAGTGTAGCGCCTTAAAAAGAGCTATAGACATTGTCTATGCAGCAACCTTACCTAAAGCATCAAAACCTTTTGTATATATATCTCTCACCTTGCCACCTGAGCATGTTGATGTGAATGTGCACCCAACAAAGAAAGAGGTAAGCAGGTTACATTGTTTTTTTCTTCTGAATGTATATCATGAATTTTGTCCAATCGATTTATTTGGGACAATGTCCTGTTTGCTTAAGCATTAATAGCCCTATGTAATGCATAGATTAAATCTTTAACAAGAAAATTATAATATCTTGAACTGTGAACTCGCAGAAGATTTTGTATTTAACTCTGGGTTGGTATATTTTAAGTTCAAATATGATGTAAATGCAGGTTAGCCTTTTGAATCAGGAAGTTATCATTGAGAAGATACAGTCAGCTGTTGAGGCTAAACTGACGAACTCTAATGATGAAAAAGTTTACAATGAACAGGTTTGTCCTGCGAACATGCAAGCTAAGCATGTATTTTTGTGCTTGAAGCTATTACTATCCATAATTTTTTTGTATTAGTTATGTAGATGTTCTCGTATTTATGTACTACTAATTTCTATGAAGCTTGTTTTTCATGATTTGTCTAATTTGTGAGGGAAGTATGAGAGTTATAGTGCTTTTATTATGTTCGTTAAGCGTTTCTTTTTAATACTTTATGCATGTCCTTTGTGGTGAATCCTAAAGCTAATTATGAAAATTATAACTGTTTTCCCTAGTTCTATCAGTCTTTGTGATATGGGATGGGTTTCTCTATTTTTAGGATTTCTTTTTGGAGACGCAAGCAGCTTGACCATTTGTTTGACAAACATCCTTGCTTGTGCATATTTGATTATTTAGTTAATATCTACATGAATTATTTTGTGTTTGAGCATGAGTTTAAGATTGAATTTATTTGTTCTAATGATTCCTGAGAATTGTAAGTTAACATATTTAGAAGCTTGATTAGGGATGATAAATCTTAAAAAATCATCAATTTCCCTCAAAATAACACTTATTCTTATTTGACAAACTGTACATCTGTCAAGGAAAGCATCTGGCTTTTTTCAGTAATGTTATATTTACTCTTTATTCAACAGACCTTAAAATGTGGCCTTAGAGTTTGTAAATTCATCTCAAGTACATGTAGTCTCTAAAATGGAAACATGCATTCTAAGTGTAGAAGTCCTGGTGGGACCCGTCCATCAACTTGAAATCTATTTACATATTAGATTTTGCTTTCAATTACTTTTTTTTAAATGGTCTGGTTATGAAGACTCGAACACATAATCTTGTGGACATGAGTTCTTGTGCCATATCACTGAGATATAAGTCTCCACATTTTCCAAATGCACCGATTTCCACTTAAAAACGATTTGCTGATATTTCTTTGATAACTTATTATTGTTGATTCTTTCAATCTGAACTTGTTTCCCTTATTTATGGAGGATATATGTTTGCTTTATCATTTTATTGAGGTTCATCCTCATTTTGCTTGTTGGTTTGCCCTCATCCTGTTCCTGCTGTTAACTTGTTCACATTTTTTTTGCTATGTTGATATTGTTTATGATGAAGATGGTGGATCCTTCTCCTTCTGCTCTTATACCTTACAGCAAAAACACCTCTATCAGTCCCTTGGGTTCTGGTATTTTCTTTCCAGTTAACTAGCCTGGCTTATTAGAATTTTCTTCCTTGTTTCAATCAAAATTTATAAACCCATCACATTTTTAGGGTCAAAATCACAGAAAGTGCCCGTGAATAAAATGGTTCGAACAGACTCATTAGATCCTGCTGGTCGGATGCACGCTTACTTGCAGGTTAAACCTGGGAATCTTGAAATGAGTTCAAATTTGAACATCGTGAGGTATGACTGATGTCTCCTTTAATTCTTGTAAATTTCCTCAATGTCCCCGTTATTCACGTAACGTGAGAAGTGGATCCGGAAGAAATCGAAGAATTTCTTGGGAATCCTAGCTGTAATAAAATTTGGTTGATGACTACACTTTTCTCTCTGAAGTGTTTAGATACTCTGGTTGAATACATTATTTCTTACAGGATTCAACTTAGGTGAAGTCCTTGAGTGGAGTTGGTAGAGTTATCTAATCATAATGTGTCACACTTAATTACCAACACTTGTAAATAGAAATAAAAAATGAACAATAAGAAACGGACGAAACCGAGTGCTTATTATTCTTTCTAATTTTGATTGGTTGATTGTACACATGGGATGTTATAGTTGAAACCATTCTTAAAAACTGTTTTTATAATTAATTATTGAGACAAACAATTTGCTAATGAATATTAAAATAAAGCACATAGAATTGGTAAAATGACTTTATATCAGCATATAGACATTACAAATTAACAAGAAAAAAAGTGTCAATTTTTAAGATATTGAGTCTAATTTATGGATCTTAAAATTTTCTTAACTAAAAATTATCTCAGTTTGAACTGAAATAAAAGGAAAACATATTTTTTACATGTGTATATGACTTTCAAGTTTAAGTTGCGTCTACTGGCACTGTTAAGTTTACTCCGACAAGGAATCTCTAAGGTCTTGTTCGGTAGTGGCCAGTGAGTTATTTAAATAACCTGTATGCTATTAAAAGTTATGATTGGTAGTGATTTTGATAAAGTAGATTTTTCGGTAAAATGACTTAAATGGTATTAATATATAATGATAAAATAATATATATTTTTTATATAGAGATAGTATTATTTTGGTTAATGAATTGAGTGATGTGATAGGTGAGAGAGAGAGTAAAATGATGTTTGATTAGTTTGAGATTATTTAAATAATCTCATCCGAACAAGGCCTAACTTATAGCATGTCACATCTCTTAAATTAGAAGTCAATGCATGACATTGATACTACTACACATAAGATTTGATGCAAACTTCAGAATCAAATCCTTGTTAGAAAACAAAATCTTAGAAGTGCATCGCCACTTTAATTAAGTACAGTTTGAATATTTGCAGTTGTTTCTTGTCTTACTGTTGCTGTATACTAATTGATTTTAAATTGATAGAGTATTTTAATAAGAATGAATCCCTTAACTGTAGATTTATCTAGTATTCTTATGTAGGAGAAGGATTTTACTTGATTTGATTTCTTTTCCTTGGTATGTCGACAATGTCTCATTTGTTCTGAATTATAAACATGAAGAACTTTGACTAATCCTCAATATTTTGTTCTCTCTTGGTCTCTCTCTACATTCAGTCTTGCATAAATGTTTTATCACGTTAGTTACAGTTCCTGTTACCTCTGAGAAAATAGTTGTTAAACAAGGATCTATAGTTTTAGTGTAACATCTTTGTTGTGGAGACTCATAACTCAGTGGTAGAGCACAGTAACTCGTGTTCTCATTGGTAATGACTAATGAGTTCGAGTCTTCACACCCAGAACATTTAAAAAAAAAGTGTAACATCTTTGTTCTCTCCTATCTCCTTGAATTTCTACACAAAACTAGCTATTTTCCCTATACCATACTCATGAGGATTAACTCCAATTCCAGATCTTCCATTAGGCAAAGGAGGATCCCTAAGGAAAATGCAGATCTCACAAGCATTCAGGAGCTTCTTGATGATATAGATAAAAGTTGTCATTCTGGTATTCTTTACTACTATGCTAACAAATAAATGCTTATTTTGAGTTTGACCTATTTTAATTAGGTTACATTTATTCATTTTAGGATTGTTGGATACTGTAAGGCATTGTACTTATATCGGAATGGCAGATGATGATTTTGCTCTAATTCAGCACAATACGAACTTGTATCTAGCCAATGTGGTGAACTTAAGGTAATATTTCTGTTACTCTGTTCTGACTGTTTTCCCTTGATTTTGCAAACATAAGTATATCATTACCTTGATCTTGAAGACATTTTAGGGAAAATTATACTGCATTGATTTGAATGTTGTTTGTTAAAATATTGAGTTTGAATTATGGTGTAAAATTGTTCAAATATTGTGTCTTGCTGTTTTGTTTTCTTTCATAAAGAATAACTAAGTTAATGTGTGTGCTCAGCAACACATATTTAATCACTTTTTGTTGTGAGAGACATGAGAAGGCCTCAAAACATCACTATGTATGAGTGAAAGTGTGCATTTAACACTTGCAAAAGACACTAATGTATGTTTGACAAATTGACAGACATCACACTAAGACGAACCGACATTTTCATTGAGAATGAAATCAGGAATTGTTTTAGCAAGATAAGGAAATTTAGGTGACCAAGTCTTCGGTGCGACAACATAATCTTGATGAGTTTATTATTGGATGTAGAATGATAGCTAACTAGGTTTCTGTAGTGATGAATAATTCCTTGTGCGTGATATAAAGTCATGAGCATGATTCAACACTACCAACTGCCTTTCCTGCTTTCGTATTCTGAAATTCACACAGATGATGAGAGAATTATTTGTTGATGATGGCTTCATCAGGAAGTTATGCTATGTGGATGGGCTATATAAAATACTTCATTGACGAGTTGACTAATTATTTTGTTTTCTTGGATATGCTAGATCTTCTAGGGCTTGTTTGATATGGGTCAACATCAAATCAACCTATCAAATCTTCCATCAAAACATAAATTAAAATACCATAACACCATTATTTTTATTCTTTATAACATATATTGAATACTAAGGATATTTTGATCATTTAACCGAAATAATCCACTTTCTCATCAAACAAATTATTTTCAAATAATTTGATTTAACCCAAATAACCTCACTTCAAACAAGCCCCTAGTCCTTCATTTCTCTAATCTATAACCAGATAAACCAGTTAGCTAATTATATTTACCTTCATGTTTTTCTGATTTTTTGAAGCAAAGAGCTTATGTATCAGCAAGTACTGCGACGGTTTGCTCATTTTAATGCTATACAATTAAGTGAGCCTGTCTTAGTATCAAAATTAATCTTGTTGGCACTAAAAGAGGAGGAAATAGATGAAGAATTCAATGAAGAATGCAATGAAGATGATGATCTGAAGAGCAAGATTGCACAGGCAAGTACACAAAATGGGGATGAATTATGTGTTAAACTTTATACAAGTAACACATAGTACTTATAGAAGATTTTGTGATTCTTGACATTTTTGTGTGTTTTCTAAATAAAAGATGCATCATTATTAAACAAGTGTTGGTGTTGACATACAATATTTGTTGTTACCTTAATGTAGTTAACAATTAGAACTTGTAATTGAATTTGAGAAAAATGTTGACACATGCTCATGTCTTGGATACAAACTTTTCGTAGTTGTAAGAGGAGTTCACATCCCCATGCAGTGAGGGTAATACTATATCAGCTAAGAATGGTAGATATGGAAAAAGATGGTTAGACCAAGTACAACTTATTTTTCTGGGTTAAGATATGATTCTCCATTTTGATATCGACATTCCTCTATTTGTTGAAGTAAGAAGAAGGCTTGTTGAATTGATTTATCTGTCTTGCATTCTCATTTTATGTTTTTTTCTGGGTTCAGGTTAACGTTTCTTCTTCCTGATCTAACTATTTTAAAGTAGAAAACCCTTCATTATCGTCTTTGGATTTTATATATTTTTTCATAGTTACTGATTGTACTTGTGTACTTCAAAGATCGCTAAACTTTGTTGACCCCCTTGTGCAGATGAACACAGACCTGCTAAAACAAAAAACTGAAATGCTAGAGGAGTATTTCAGTGTGTTCATAGATCCAGAAGGTCACTTGTCTAGGCTTCCTGTTGTGCTTGAGCAATACACTCCGGATATGGATCGTGTCCCCGATTTTGTTCTCTGTTTGGGCAACGATGTAAGTTACTCTTTCTGTTTTGTGATACCTTTTCTGTCTTTGTTTTGCCACAACATTTTCCACTTAATTTTTTGTTTACCTATATTTTCAAGAAGGTTCCAATTGATGTTAGATTTATGCAGTAGTAGTTACTAACTAGAATATAGGTGAGGGAAAGAGGGACGAAACAGAGAGACAGGAGATGAGAAAAGGGAGAAGCCAGGAGATGAGAGAGAGAACATCATGTTTAACTATATGCTTATTTTTTTTTTGAAAAAGGTCAACTTTTATTAAAAAGAACGCAAGATGTGATCAAACGTTACAAAAGGGAAGGAATAAGAAAACAAAACAATAAATAAGAAAACAACATAAGAATTTTAAAATGTACCAATATGCTTATAACAAGGGCAATACAAGTATTTATATGCCTCACCCACACACAAGTGCAATACAAGTATTTATATGCCTCACCCACACACATCTACCCTTATTTACTAATATGTCACTAACCCTTCCCTATTGTATCATAGTCTTGCTTTATGTTTTTTATTTTCTAATGTTGTTTTGTCCTTTCTCTTCCCATTCGTGCACGTAAGTTTCATTGTAACTGAATCCATCTCCTAAAATCTGTATTTATTAGAGCAATAAGTTTGCTTCTTTTTATTTAATTATAGCTTTTGGACCTTTGTGCAATGGTTTAATTCCATAATAGAATATCATTTTAGGGTTTCTTGGAAGAAAGTGGTGAGATCCAAGAGAGAAATGCGGGTGAGAGAAGACTGAGTTCTTCATACATTGGATAAATAAATTTCTTCAGCTATCCCACCTTTATTTATAGTTATAGAGGTGTGCCACCTGTCTATTTAATAACAAATTGATCTACCCATGGCTGATCAAGTAGCAATAATCTTAGACAGTTAGACTTGAAACCGGTTTCATGCTCAATTCTCACTGAAAGCACCTTAATTGAAATGGGAGTCATGAAGAGATATTGTGCTACCTCCTCGATGGAAAAAACATGGTCTAAGAAAAAAAATGCATTTGTCCTAACCTCCCTAACGACTTGGGGTAAATAACTAGCATAATAAATTTCAAGGGCTAATTTACTCATTTGTGCTTCGTTTGCTAATCCTAAGCCTACTCACACGTAACACTTTGTCTATTTCACCTACATTTCACTCATGTGCATGGAACTGGTATATATTGTTAGCAATAAATACTATTAGCGATACTTATTATTGTAAGTAATGCTTGGTATGGAGAAAAATGGAGTTGGTTGTGCTTTTTACTCAAAGTCTGAAATTGTATAGAATTTAAGTGGCATTTCCGTTATCTCCATTTGGTGTTATATCTTCTTTCTTCACCAAGGTAAGTTGGTGGTTCAAATAAAAGGACGACTGACAGCCGGGTATCGACACATGTGGACTTTATTCCAAATCAAAGTAAAAAATAAAATAAAATCTAGTGAATGTGCTAAAACAAACGTCATTATAAATGTGTATAGTAGATAGTTTGCTTTCTCATTTTTATAAAAAATATGTAATCTTAGTGGCTAATGCTTTCATTGTTCCTAAAACTTAGGTGGTTTGGGAAGATGAAAAAAATTGTTTTCAATCAATTGCTGCTGCTATAGGAAACTTCTATGCTATGCATCCTCCTTTATTGCCAAATCCTAGTGACAATTTGCAATTTTACAAGAATGAAACTTCCAAACGTTCTCATGATGGAGAAAACATAATAGAAGGTATTTGTACAACTTCTTTTAAGATCTATTTGTAATTATTGAAAGTGATTTGCACATTAGTTACTTCATGTCATGTTTATGTATATATAATTTACAGGCATTTTGGTCTTTTGATTGTGTGAGATTCATCACACAATTATGTATGGTTTCATTAAATGATTGAACTTAGTTTCCATTTCATATCCTGTTATTCTTGAATGAAAACTTCTAAAAGAATATTTGTTATTTAGAGGATCATTTGGAGGATGAAATGGAGCATGAGCTACTTGCTGAAGCAGAGACTGCTTGGGCCCAGCGTGAGTGGTCAATCCAACATATCCTGTTTCCATCTATGAGACTTTTTCTTAAACCAACAACTTCCATGGCTGGAAATGGGACATTTGTGCAGGTACTACTTATTCTAGAATCTGATTCTTGAGTATTCTGATCAAAATATACTTGCATTGCATATATTTTGTGGCATAATGCTATAAACTGTTTTTCAAATATATTAACAATAAAATAGCTCATTTATTGTGAAAATCTAAAATAAAATGCTGTTTAATCATATTGGTTTGTGCCAATACCTCACATTCTGACTTTGGACAACTATTTACACTTTCATAGGTAGACTAGGATCTGTTGGCCAAGTCATTTTTTCCTCTTGGGATATTCTTGGATAGGGTGGAATTGGAATTGGGATTCCAACTCCAAATTCTTTGTTTGTTTGATGACTTAAAATAAGGAATTGAAATTGAAATTGAAATTATATTCCCATTGGAATTCAATATATGTGATTTTATTAAAGTTGATCCTCTTTATTTTGGAATTATAATTACATGATTTCTCAAAACACAAGGAATGAATTGTAAATTGATTCCAATTCTTTTAAAATTGGAATTATATTTATAATTCCAATTCTTTGTTTTTTTTAATTGTTTTGCTCAAAGGACTCATAGGCTATGTTTGGATGTGTTACACGTGTATAATTAAAATTAAGAATTGTAATTCCAATTTTATAATAATTGAAATTGAATTACAATTCAGTTAGAGTATATGTAGAGAAATCATATAATTGCAATTTTGAATTGAGAATCATGAATTTGAAACTTAAGAAATCATATGCATTCCGGTCTTTAGAATTATAATTATAATTTCTTATTTTAAGTAATCAAACAATCAAAGGATTTAGAATTCCAATTAGAATTTTGTTATGCTTCATGTATTCCTCTTGATTGAAAAGCAACTATGGACTCATATTTACAATAGGTTGCTTCACTGGAGAAGCTTTACAAAACCTTTGAGAGATGCTGAAGAAAAAATGTTCAATTTTTTGGGCCTTGTATGGAAAGGAAGCTAATATCTCCGAAATGCTAAGTCTTGGTTTGGATTCGGGGCTATCCACCTGTAAGAAAGGTGAGATTTTTGTTGCTTTCACTTGGATTCGGGGGGGCTAGTCAGTGAGATCTTTGATCGATTTAAATCAAATTAGGGTTTTTTTAAGTGTAAGTGGAATTTTGTTATGATACAAGAACCTATCTAGGTTTTTTAAGTGTAATTTGATTTAAATCGATTAGCTAGCTTCTTGTATATGGGTCTTATTTCTTCTTCAATGCTATATTAGGAAAATCTTCTCAGAATATAAAATAGTGAAATTAGATATGTTATGGAGAGGTAAAAATGACTTAGGGAAATAGTTATTAAATTTCTTATTATTTTTATTGAATATATAATTAAAATATAAAGTTTTTCATAATATATTATTTCATTGTCTTAGTAAACATTATAAATTTCAACAACTACGATGTTTTGAATTTGACTCATTATTTGATTGGAAATATATTAAAAGTTTAAATTTGATATCAAATTAATGCAATGTTGAAAGTATTAGTCGTGTTTTGATATAGAAAATTATTAAAATTAATTTTGTTGCATAAATAAAATATGTAATTATAATTACTTATGTATTTTTTAGTATATATGTAATTATATTTTTAAAAAAATGAAAAAATGAGTAAATACTTTTGATTGTAGAGTAAAATAAGTATAGTACATCTAAATTAGAGTTGGCCAAAAAAATTGATCCGAAGGACCTGATCAGTCCAATTCGATCCGATATTTTTACCGGATTTTTGGATTGGGTAAAAAAAATCGGATACTCGAAGTCGATTCGGTGATTTTTAAAATTTAAAAATAAAATAACATATTTATATAAATTACAAGCCCTAAAGGCTTAAAGTGAAATTTAAACGTCGCTGCTAAATCTCCATTCTCTTGCCTTGGATCAAATTACATAGAGATAAATATCAAATAATTTATGTTAAGAATGTCACCACAATACTTATCATACTTCACTTTCATTTGATGTGCGATTTTCCTACATCCTTAATCAACATTTTTGCACAAATTTAGAGATCTCTAAACCGACAAATACACTTTGTGCACAACTATTACGATTGACATAACGAAAACCGGATAATATTAAAATATCGATTTTATCTGAAAGGCTTTAAATTTAAGCGGTGCATAATTGTAGGGTGACATACTAGTTTTCTTTAATTCTAAAAAAATAATAATAAGTCAAAGTAGCATCATAAAAAAAAACCCTTCAAAATTGGCAAGAAATGACTAACCCTTTTTCAATCCTCATCATTAGGATCTCCACCTACCTTCATCATCTTCTTATGGCAAGAGGAGTTCTTAAATATCAAGTTATCAAATATCTTCTTAAACTTCTCAGCACACTTAAGAATAAAATATGTTGAATTACATCTTGTTTCAACATCCAAACAAGCAAGACTTTTACTTTCCATCTTCTCTTCTTCTACACAAGATTTAAAATTTTGAAGTCTTGCAGGAGAAGATTTAACATATCTTACTACAGTACTAACTTTCATAATAGATGAATCCATATCCTTTAAACCATCCAACCAAATTGAAGATATGAGCAACACAACGAATATGTAGAAATTCTCCATCCAAAATACTAGATTCCCAATGTTTAAGTCTTCTTCTCAAATAATCAACTGTCAAATCATTAGAACTAGCATTGTGTATCGTCATAGTTATAGTCATAATATTCTCGAGTCTCCAATCAATCAATCACTTTTCAACATCTCGACCTATCAAATGTCCAGAATGACCAGCAAGAGGACAAAAATTAATGATCATTTTATGTAAATCCAATTGTCATCAATAAAATGAGCAGTAAGACACATATAGCTCAAGTTTTGACCGGAAGTCCATGCATTAGTTGTCAAACTAATTTGAGAAGAGAGTGTTTCAAAAATAGCTTTCAACTTTCGTTTTTCTTCGATAAAAAAGCTATAACAATCTCTAGCAATGGTCTTGTGTGATGGAATTGAAAATGAATGATTTAAACACTTACAAAAGTATATAAATCTCTCATGTTTCACAAAAGTAAAAGGCAACTTATCCACGATAACCATCCTAGCAAGGGTCTTTCTACAAGTTGTTTGATCAAATTGCCAACAAGACGAAAGAGAGATTGTTTCAAACACATCATCATCACGGACAATAGTTTTTGCTTCTTATCCATATTAATAGGAAGTTGCTTACATCTCTTTATATGATTAGCTAAATGTCGCACTACCAATTTTTGTAGCACAATATTTGCACTTTGCATAATTTATATTATCCATTCTATCAAAATGAGACCACCAAATAGAACCCTTTCTCTTATTATCATAGATAGAATTAGAAGAAGAAACATCACTAGAGGAAGAATGTCTCGGTGGTTTTTGACTTGTAAAAATATGTGGTTCATTTCTCTCATACACAAATTTCTCACTCATATTTGTAGATCTTGAATTAATATTATCTAATTTTGCTAAATCTGTTAGATTAATCAGTGTGTTCACCTCTAATTAAAATGTACACAATAACAACATATAAATGAACATAATAGTTACCTTGCGACTGTCTTATCGAATAACGAACAACATAAAGTGCATACTTCCATTTATCATCAATTGCCAATAGATTTACCATATCTTGACCAACAAAAACTTCAGAAGATGGATCAGGGCATTTCATGACTTTGCCAACATCAGCAAGTAAGGCAAACCTTGCCAACATCAGGAGATCTCGAGAATTGGAGATGAAATCAGCAGCGCAGTAAGGCCTTGTTCGGTATGGGTTTTTAAAAAAACTCATATAAAATCAAATATCACTTCACCCCTTTTTATCCATTACATCACTCAAATCATTAACCAAAATACTAAAATATCTTCTATTTTAAATTATTATATTTTATTTTATTTATATATATTAATACTCTTTAATTCTTTTTATTAAAAATAATCATTATTTCCTCAAAATCATCACCAATCATTATTTTTCTCTCTCAAGGTTTTTAAAATTATCCCAAACCGAACAAGCTCTAAGAGAGTGGAATGGAGATTTAGCAGCGACACGAAGAGGCAATTTGAACTTCACTTTAAGCCCTAAGGTTTGTAATTTGAATAAATATGTTATTTTATTTTTAAATTTTAAAAATCAACGGATCGGCTTTGAGTATCCGAATTTTTTTCGCCCGATTCATATTAAATCCAGATATTCGGTAAAAGATCGGATCGATATCCGATCCATCGAATTCAAATTTTTTTCAGATCGAATTGGTCCGATCAAATGATCATGTCTTTCGGATCGAATTTTTTGACCACCCCAAATAGATTGTTATCTTATTGATCGAATATATGAAATTTAATTCCCAATAAAATCCCACTATTAAAGGTCATAAGGGTTATATTAGTTACCAAAG
The DNA here is from genome assembly GCF_907164915.1 of Impatiens glandulifera. NCBI lineage: Eukaryota > Viridiplantae > Streptophyta > Magnoliopsida > Ericales > Balsaminaceae > Impatiens > Impatiens glandulifera. Next base: position 55,602,896 of record NC_061863.1, read on the forward strand.
AATAAATCAGAATCACAAAATAAATAAATAAAATAACTAAGCAAAATCAAATAAATTAATTAATAATATAATACATTAATATTATTTTATCCAATAACCCCACATATTTCTAAACTTTTTACAAACTCACTTTTTTCTGAAAATGATGTTTATAGAGAAAATTAGTAAAGACTCTAAAATGTGAAACTATAACATGTATGAACATAAACACAATTCAGATGGGAATTAGTGAACTTAGTACTCAACATATTTTGTCACTTACTTTTTTATTTAATAAAAGTTCATATATATATATATATATATATATATAAATAAAAGTTGTGTAAGAGCAAATCTGCAACCACAAAAATTATTTGCTAAATTTGTTTATGATTATTAGTGAGATGTGAAACACATCATATCATAGCACCATACAAATCTTGACATGAGATTTAAGAGTCCAACCATTTGGAACACTCACTCTTGAGTTGTAATAAAAATCCAAAGGGAAATAAAATACCAACTTATAGAAGAAGATGTCCTCTCAAACTCAACTAACCATCATCTTCACTCATGTCCACCCTGTAAGTAAAATCAAACAAATTGAAATACATTATACATCATTCCATAAATAATAGGACCAAATTCAACCAAATTTCAAAGAATTTAAAGCATATCCAGTCAAATGACAAGAGTTCGATCTAAAATATACAAAACCCATCTCCATTTTGAAAACACTTTCTATTTCTAAATCCAGATCCAAATGAGAAACCATCAATAAACTTTTTTTATACGCGCCTAACTAAGTTCTATTTCTATGTGTGACCTTATATGAACCAACATTCAGATCAGATATCTGACAGATAAATAAAGTGTTACCAGATTGGTTAGCGCTTTACTAACAAGGGAAAGCCAAAACCTACTACTAACAAAAAAATAGTTCGGTGCGATCTTCGATTTCCTGGTATTCAAGAAGTTAGGCTTGGTTTTCAGTGAGTGAAAGATATTCGGCCCGTCTTTGCTTTTGGACAGTATGTTTGAAGAATCGTTAGAATGCAAAACTCTTAAAAATCCTTAATCTTTTCCTTTTCTCTATTGTTTGTGTTGGAAAAATGTATGACTATAAGACATCAATCAAGGCCAGGCTGGATATGTTTACGAGCCATTAACTCATTTAGTTCTATGATGAATATGACAAATATAGATGGAAAATATTTTGATATGTTACTGTCAATACATTCATCAAGCCCTTGTTTGAACTACCATCTTGTACAAGTTGAATACCATACAAATATTTCTAGGAAAATGTCTAGTTTAATTTCTAGAAATAAATTTATCTATGCAATTGGAGAGTTTGACCCATTTTCTTTTGACACTCTTATTTGTTTTCGTTGGCAAGATCTCCTACAAAATCCTCATGATTAACAAAACCTAACAAAATAGACCAATTGCATGCAAACTTGTAAAATCTATCTATAAGCTCAAACAAAACCCTAGAAGATGGTTTGACACTTGTAGTAGCAAGACAACATCTAAATGATATTTTCAAGGTTTTTTCTTTTTCTTTTGAGACAGTAGTTTTCGTCAATGGAGGAAGCTAGCACAACATTCCACCACCATGACTCACCACTTCAATCAGGATGCTTTCAGTGAAAATGACATCTTCAATGTCAATCTTATCTGATCATTTTATATTTGTTAGGGAGATGCTTCTTTAGTATCCCTATTCTTGTTGTGCATGTAAGCTTCTTCTCATAGGGAATGATGAAAATAGGGTCTTAATGAAGTCAACAGACTATAGAGTCACTTTGTAACCAAATAAATGGACAATCAAAGCATTATTTTTATTTTTTTGAAAATTGGAATTGCTTCTGGTGATATAAGGATGGTTTACTGGATCTTCTTCAATAAACTAGTCTGCTTGAGTATAAATCTGAGTGTACTTCAGTATGCAAACAAATCTTGATGTATGAAATGAAGAATGTGACTTGATTGCATGATATATCTAAAGTGACATATCAGTGAGGATGCATAGGGCTGACAAACATTAGACCTGATATTCACATGTAAAGTACCAGACAAGAGATTTAATATTTGCAGAAGAAATGTAATCAGACGGAAATGACCTAAGCCTTTAGGAACCATAAACCAGATTCAATACTATTTCATTCTTTGACAATTACTTTATTGTCTGGGCCAGCTTTTTGTGCATTGGCTAGTACAACAACCCACCACCATGAGTTGTTGTTCAAGTGACAAGCTAGTCCAGACACATTGGTTACGAAAATAGTTGAACACCTTGATGGCAATTTCTGCCATACAAGGTTCCAAAAAAAAGGTAACACCTCTATACAAGTTCCCTTTCTGAAATATCTAAGTATTTGGTTTAGTAAATTGGTAAATGACAAGTTGAAAGGCCCTAAGAAATTATTAGCATAATCCTTTCTTAGCATATCTCACAAATAAAGTCATTTGGGATATTAAGGGAAACAATAACTAGTTAAGACGACTGGACCTACCAGAGATGAATGAGATTCTGAGCTTGGAGCTACCAACTTTGCTGTCGATCCATCAAATTTATATGAACACTCTGTGTATGCAGATCCAATGCCAATCCCAGCACCCAAGGCCACTGATGCCCAACGTGTGACTGGACTCCCTGAGAAAACACAGAGAAGAGAAAAAACTTAACAACTCTTGATTTAGTTATGTTCGAGCATTCTGAATAATTTATCCATCATATGCCCCTCCTTTGTTCCTTTGGTGTAACAGTGTGGGAGATGATTTGTCAGGTTTTCAAGATTTAACTGTTTCATGCCAATGTCAATTAGAGAATTTTTAGATCATGGATTGGTTGGGCGAAAAGAAATAGGAGAAGATTTGAAGGAGAGACTCTCAATCCCGATAGAATTAAAGGATTGTTTTTTTCACTTCTTTCTCATCATTTTTATAGGGTGGAGGACATCTCTGGTTGGAAGATTCCTTTTGGGAATGAGAGTAGTCTATTTGTTGATCTCAATAGTTTGTTATGTAAATAAGACAATAACCCTTCTTTCAAAAAAACAATAACAATAATCTGGGAATCAAAATAAGATTAAATATCTGAAAGGATAAACTTCTTCAATGAACTAGAATTGAGTCTACAAGTTTTTTTTACATAGCAGCTATCCTAGTTAGAGCAGGCAGGCAACAGTTTAGTTCATAAAAAAAGGCATGACATTTCCTGAATACAGAACCAGTTTGAGGGAAACCCTATTATTCAAGAAAGAAAAAAATCGAAATAGCATTTGAGGTATGTTTGGTGTCTGCAATTATTATTATTATTATGAAAAGGGAAAGGAAAGGAAATGAAAGGAAGATGAAATAAACTGACTTAAGAAGAGAAGACCGGTAAAAGCACCGGCTAAGGAAGAATAGACGACACGGCGGAGACCCAAATCGAGACAAGCATCCCACTTTGCATTCAGATCGTGCGGCGGAGCAACCACCTTACTGTCTTCACCCATTCTTCTTGTCTCTGTTAATTGATGTTGATTTCGGTACTACAGAAAGAACAAAGACGATAATGGCGAACCAGGTAAGGTAGGTAGTAAATCTTCTCGCTTGCAAATGTGGGTCGACGGTCGGGACTCGTTATCGGCCCCGAACTGCAAGTTGAAGGATCGTTTTTTTATTCTCAATATAAATAAATAAATAAAATAAACCTAATTTTTTTATTTATGGTATTTTCTTACAATATATATATCCTTAAAGTTCTTACTTTCAAATATACAATATGTTAAAAAAAACTATAATTTAAATGGTGGCAGAGAAAGGGTAATGCAACTGTTTTAGACAAAAAAAAAAAAAAATAAAATAAAAAAAATAAAAAAAAAAAGCATTTATCATTCTTATCTCATCTTTATTTCAGAAATGTTTTATTACTATTTCTGTCCTATTCGATTTCAGAAGAATTCTCACATGATACCATTTATACCATATTTTCAAAATAAATAAATTTTTATATAAACAAAATTTTTAATATAATATATATTTAATATATTAAAATTTTATATTATTATAAAAAAATAAACTTAAAACTATTATAAAATATAATTAATAAATAAATATATTGGTAATTTTATATATTTAATTGTATTTTGAGTGTTTGGGATATAAGCGAGATGTGAATATAAATATCATTCTCCCCTCATCCCCGATCAACTACTAATCAAATCGGAAAAAATTTGTCACAAACGAGATAATTTGGTTCGATTACCGCGGAATTCAAATTGTCATCCTTAGTTGAGGTCATTATTCTTCGCAAACAAATTAATCTAAAAAATTGAACCTAAAATTACTTTGAACACAACCCTTATACTTAATAAATTGTGTTATACCTAATTTTATTTTAACTAGTTTGAGTGACAACCATTTAACTTAAAAAAATTAAAGAAAATAGGTTCAAGTTCACTCAAAATATTTTGATTTAAAATAAACTTATTATTAATTCATTTGAAAAAAGTATTGTTATAAAAAATGATTAATTAATTTATAAATATATTTTTATTTAAATTATATTTCAGATTATCATCTAATATTTAACAACAACAACAAAAAAAAAAGTTTTAAAAAAGTGTCCTTATTTCATCAACCAAACCCAAACACGACCCTTAGAATAATAAAATGTCATGGCCTATTTTTGATTGACGGAAGCCACAACCTGGTTTTTTATTTTCAAATTAGATATAATTTGAAACACATTTAAATATATGTGAAAAAGAAGCCTAATAAACTATAGCTAACCAACCAGCCATATTTATAAAAAAAAATGCTAATATTTTTTTTTGGTTGATTGTTAAAATGTTTTAAATTAATTATGCATTAAGTAAGTATATTTACGAAAATGATGAATTGATGATAACATTTATTATATTATATAAAATTAATAATTTAAATATATATATATACAGAGCTTAAGTAAAATTTCTACAAAATCAAATATTATTTATTTTCACTTAAAACGTCTTAAGTTTAAGTGGATCATACTAGTCTTTTATATTAATAAAAATGTTAAAATATATATTAAAAAATTATAATTAAATTTAATATTAAATTAGGTTATTTTGAAAAAAAAAACAAGTTAATTTAAAAAATTAAAATTCAAACAAGATTAGTTTTAAAATCTCAGTTAAAACAAAAATCATTAAAAAAAAAAAGTTTTGAAAGATAATAATATCAAATTTAACATTATAAAAGATTACACAAATAGATAATACAATGTAACAAGTTAAAATAACTCATTAGATTTAGAAAAATATTTAAAGAAAGAAAACTCACATAAATTGGTTTGATTTTTAATATGTTCAATATCTTAAACAATATTTAAAATATGATTTTGTTAAAAATAAAAAATGTCTTCAAATAATTTATTTATTTTTGGTATAAATATGATTTTACAAATAAAGTATACCAAGAATCAACAGTTAAAATATGATTTTACTTTACCTATCAGGCTATCACCAATGTTTTAAGAATTGGGCCTTGAAAGTAAGTCCAACAGACCCTTGGACTTTTACATACCCATTCCAATCCTTGCCCCAAAATAAAAAATAAAAAAATTATTCTTACCTCTCTTCGTTTTAAAATATACTATAAATCATTTTTAAAACTAAACATAAAATAAACCTTTATACATAATATTTATTTTTGAGAAAGGATTATAGGAGTGAATTTGAGATGTAAATCATCGTTAAAAAATGATAATTTTTTTTCCCTCTCTTGTTACCCTTTATTATTTTTCAACCACTTAAATGGTGATACATCATTTCTTTTAAGTAATATATCATTTCCTCTTCATTCACCCTCTCAAATTCCATCTTTCATTCATTTTTTTGTTACACCTTAAAGTAAATGTCACATCCTGAACTAATAATAACTTATAATTATAAATAGATTAATTATAAAATCACAGCATAAATATTTTTAAAATTTTAAAAAATAAAAATTAATCTAGATAAACACAAAAGAATGTTATACATCCTAAATGGACCGACCTTCAACATTTTGTCCTTAACATGTGACCCGTGCCCAATTCACAACACTTTCGTAGGTTCTTATTTATTTATTTTTTTTATATTTTTTGGAAATTGAACAAGAGCGGAATTGATATGTTTTTTTAGAGTAAAAAATAAAATCGATATAGGACTCGTTTTGATGTATGATTTTTTATTTTTATTTTTTTTAGAATTTTATCCTAAAATTCAGCATCATTACAATTATCAAATCACTATTTTTATATATTTAAATACTAAAATTACTTTTGATTTAATTATATAAAATTAATTTATCTTTAAAAAATAAATGAAAATTTTAACTTCCAAATATAAAAAACTGATATTTTAAAATTTTAAATAAAATAATTTAAAAAAAAAAAGAAAAAACACAATAACCACTCTTTCTTTTCCAATATTAATACCATTTTTAAGCATCAAATCACATATTTTATTAATTAAAATATTTTTATTTTATTAAAATTTAATTTTAAATACAGAATATATTTTAGTAATTTAACTAATAAAAAACTCAAATAATATATTTTTTTTTTGTTAAATAATATTTTTTTGAAACCACTTTTTAAATAACCAAGATTAAAGTGTCAAGAGTAATTTCTAAAAAATCAAAATGTATGAATTTAATGATTCTCACTTAAAACACTTAAATAGACATAAAAAGTCATGATAGTTTGGTATAATTTAAATATTGTAAAACTTATAACAGAGAATTAAATTGAGTGTTACTTTATCTATTATTAGATTGTTTTGTTTGATAGCATATAAATTAAATACATTCATATTTGTAAGTATATTTGATACAATTTAATTATCTTAAAATTTAAAAACTGATTAAATTAGTTTAAATGAAAGTGGTACATTAGTTTCTTACTAACTTTACAAAATTTAAAAATAAAATATTTAAAATTTAATTTAATTATCAAAATGGTGAAACTTGGTCAGAAAACTAGGGTCGGAACTTCGGAAAGAAATCAAAACATAAGCTAAAAAAAGCTGTTGACCAAAGAGCCATGTGGTCGGTTGGTCCAACTGGACCGGCCGGTTTGTCAAGATATGAACCGGTTGTTTCTACACAGTCGCCGGCGGCGTTGCCTGGCCACCGGCCTCCGATCCCCATTGGATTCCATTTCTCTCTCCACTGCCAGCCGCAGACTTCGATGCAAAACCGCTTCAAACCTTTTTTACTTTTTTCAAATAAAACACCATGATCGGTCCCACGTTCTCTTGTAAGAGACTGTAAACGCGAAAAAATCGTCTCTTTTGCCCCCAGTCAATTTCTTGTCCTCTCTATGGGGGGATAGATAGAGACTAGAAACAGAGTATAGAAGATAACCCATCATCCTTTTCTTCCTTTTCCACCGATTCCCTCTTCAAACCCAGCTTTTTGAACTACTCTTTCAATAATGGCAGATGTTAATCATGATCATGCTTCCAGCAACCCTGATCCAGTTCAACCCGCTGAGCAAGGGCCGGTCGGAGCAATAGTCACCGAGACGGAAACACCCGTTAAATCTTCCACCACTCTCGAAGAGGTGATTGAATCAGAAAAGCCTAGTTTGACTCATCCCCATAAGATAACTGGATCTACCGTCTCTTTCAAGGAAGAGAGCAACGTAGTATCAGATCTATCTGATTCCGAAAGAAAATCTCTTTCAGAATTCAAACAGCTGGTTCAAGAAGCTATAGATAAGCACGAATTCTCTGACCCGTCTGAAGAAGTTACAATATGGGGGATTCCTCTTTTGAAAGACGAAAGAAGCGACGTGATTCTGCTGAAGTTTCTCCGGGCAAGGGATTTCAAAGTGAAGGATGCGTACGTTATGCTGAAAAACACATTAAGATGGAGGAAGACATTTGGAATCGATAATTTGATCGATGAAAACCTTGGAGATGACATTGATAAGGTTGTGTTCATGCACGGATTCGATAAGGAGGGACATCCTGTTTGTTACAATGTTTATGGTGAGTTTCAGAATAAGGAATTGTATCAAAGGACCTTTGCTGATGCTGAGAAGAGGATGAAGTTCTTGAAATGGAGGATTCAGTTCCTGGAAAGAAGCATTAGGAAATTCGATTTTCAATCTGGAGGGGTTTGTACCATTTTTCAGATCAGTGATTTGAAGAACTCACCTGGGCCAGCGAAAAGGGAGCTGCGGTTGGCCACCAGTGAAGCTTTGGAATTGCTTCAGGATAACTATCCTGAGTTTGTTGCCAAACAGGTATACATGCTTGAATCTAGCTTTCAATTACTGAATGAATATGAGTTTGAATCTAGATGATGATGATTTCATTGAGAATCATCTTATTGCAGTTGCTGAATTAGAATAATCAGCCTTATTAATAGACTGTTTATTTATTTTTTTGAAATGTTAAAAGTTTGTAGAGTATGTTTTGAAAATGTGACATGAACATTAGTCAATTAACAACTAAACCATCTAGCCACATAATATACATTTAGATGAAGAACCCATTTGTTTTTCTAGAGGAATCAACCATTTGATGTTTTGATTGTGTTCGATTCTGCTTTTTCATTGTTCAATGCCCCACCGCTCCTTGAAAACAAACATGCTCATTTGGTAATTGTTACTTTTTTTAGTAGTTTTGTAGCCGTATCTAAGTCTCAACGAGATATAGTCAAATTTGAGATTATATATCAATACCCTTATTTGATAGTGTTTGATCTTGTGTTTTTTGGGATTTTTATGTGTTTTCTTTTTAGAAAAAACATTCTTTGATAGAAAAAGGGTTATTTGGGATTTTTTATAATGAATTACTAAAATGTCTTTTTGTATTTAAAATTTAATAAAAATAAAGTAAAGGTATTTTAGTTGATGAATTAAGTGATTTAATAGTTAAAAGTAATGTGGTAGAAGAGTTTTTTTATCTTTTAAACCTAAAATTCCTAAAATCTCTACACAAACGAGCTCTTAAAGTCATAACCCTAGAACAAGATATAGGTTATTTATGATAGAATATAGTGGAGACTCATAGTTAAAGTGATAAGATGCAAGAGTAAGTGGCTAGGAGACTAAATGTCACGGGTTATTTGAGGTCATGATAACTTCCTACCATAAAAAAAATGTTTTGTAAAAAATAATGTAAAACTTTCTAAAACCTCTTTACATCAAACAAGCTCAAACAGTCTTTTTACCCAGATAACCCATTTTTTCATAACCCCGAACAAGACAAGTCATTTAAATAACCCAAATCTGAACTAAGCCTAGTTTGATTTAGATGGGAGTGGAAACTGGAAAGTCCATTAAGTGGTGGTAGATTTGATAAAGTTTGCATGATTAGATACCAGCCCTACTGGATTCAGAATTCAGATGTGACAATCCAGATATATCTCAGTTTCCAAATGTGATTCGATCTTATAGAAATATGGTTGGAAGTGTCTATATTTGTTATTTAGAAAGTTAAAAAGTGTTTGTGTTGTATATGGTTGAAGGTGTTCATCAATGTTCCATGGTGGTATCTGGCTTTCTATACAATGATCAGTCCTTTCCTAACCCAGAGGACCAAAAGCAAGTTTGTCTTTGCAGGACCTTCAAAAACTGCAGAAACCCTTTTCAAGTGAGTTCATCATGAGTTTAAATAAACCACCTTTCAATTTTTGCTTGGTTTAATTTGGTTTGGCTGTCTCTAATTCTTTCAAATGGCTTATATAAAAAAAGATACATATCACCAGAGCAAGTACCAATACAATATGGCGGTTTAGGTGTTGATTTATGTGAATGCAATCCCGAATTTACAACAGATGATCCAGCCACCATTATCGACATTAAACCTGGCACAAAGCAAACAGTGGAGATCCAAGTCAATGAGAAATGCATTCTGATTTGGGAGTTAAGAGTTGTGGGGTGGGAAGTGAACTACAGTGCAGAATATGTGCCCAATGCTGGATATACAGTGCTCATTCAGAAACCGAAAAAGATGTCAGCCACCGACGAACCTGTTCTATCGCAAAGCTTCAAAATAACTGAACTTGGAAAAATACTTATTGCTGTCGACAACCCAACGACTAAAAAGAAACAGCTTATTTACAGGTTCGATGTTCGTCCTTTTTGTGAGTGAAGGAAAGTTTTCAACCATCATGAGAGATAGAGAGATTTCTTTGTTTTTTGTTCTTTGTTCTTTGTAGCTAGATAATGAAGATGAATTCTTTCAAATTTCTGTGTGTTTGTTTTTGGGATATACTTTTGTTTGTTTGTACATTTTGCTTGTTGAGAATTTTTTGTTATATTTAATCTTGTTCTGGTAATGTTGGAGCATTGAATAGAAGAAAATGTCAAATTGAAAACACATATAGAGATAGAGATGTGTTTAAACTAGAAAATTTAAATAAATTTATATGGAAACGCTACATGTTAGATTTAAATAATGTAATGTTTTGAAATATAATATAATTAAATTGATCTGAATTCAGTTAGGTGTTTCAAATGAATATAATTGGCTAATTAGATCAAAGTTGCAAGCATCAAAACAAAATTTTGTTTTGTGAATAAGCAATAACTTGTAGTAGCCAAAATTGACCATTTATAAAAAATGAAATCTTTGATATTAAAATAACATAATTTCTAAACATGAGCTCACATGTTTGAATAATTCCTTATTGATAATCATTTCAATGTTTATAGCCCATTTAAAATTTAGTTTCTATTGGAATACTTTTTAAATGATCCAGCTTTATTTAATAAATATTAACTATAATAAAATTTTATTTAACATAGAAAAATACATTAAATTTTTATAATATGATTTCATCTAAATGATATTTAAAAAAATACTTTAGAATCATTTATTAAAAAAAAAAAATCAAATTCAGATTAAACCCAAATTATTAACTCAAATATTTTTTTTTTAATATTTTGTCATTTAAGTATCTTATAATTTCATTCCTAACCAGATTTTGTATCTTGATTTAGTAATAAATTTTAATTTTGTTTGATTTATTTTACTCATTTGTTAATTAAAAACATATAATATAGTTGGTTGAGTGAGATTGATAAAATTTTGAGTAGATATATTTTTGTTTGGTGAAAAGCAAATGTAAATGAAGTTGTATTACAAATTAAAATATAAGTTGGACTAATTGTATATACGAAATGATAAACAATATTAAAACTGGATAAGATAAAATATTATTAAAGTCATAATCATGGCATATCAAAGTCAAGTTTATAGGTTAGATTTTTCAGCAAACAGATTGAACATTATGTCCTCAATAAATTTTATTCAATTTCATTTCTCAACCATCACCATTATTATTAAAATATATATATATTGTACAGTTAAAAATATACTTGAATGTCATCATACAAAATATAATGGCTCATTTTTGTAAGATGCTAGAAACAAAATTAAAAACATATGTATGATATTCTTTTTCCAATGAAGTCTGCTGGCTGCTGTTATATTCTTTTTTCAATATACAATTCAGATTTTGAAAAAAAAAAAATTATATTGATAACCTAGTTGATAAATGTTCTACTATTAGTTAGACGAGATAAAGTTTTAAATATACCTTAATTATATATTTAAAATTTTAATAACATTTTTTCGTTGAACTCAACTCTAGTTCAAGGTGTTTTCAAACGTGTTCGCGGGTCCTTTTGAAAATAGTTAAATGTCCAATGATTTCATTAGTTAATTATGTTGGTATATCTTAACTTAGATTATAAAATTATCAACCACACTTTTACATAAAATAATTATATAAGGTAATATGTTTTAAAATTAAACTAATATGAACTACTTAATTTATTTGTTTTTATTAAAAGGTTGTTTTACAAATTAATTTAGCTTTACATATTCTAATATTTAGACAAACAAAAAAAAACAGAAAAATAAATTAACTATACTCATCTATACTTGTATTCCTTTGTTTAATTTGTCTAGATTCTTGGATAGTATTTCACAATATCATGCATCATTTATTTGTTCATGAACATTCTTTTAATTAATTTTTTAATCCGCATAATTATATATATTATTTAATTATCTTATTATTCTTACAAGATAGGGACGGATCCATATCACTCTATTTCTAAAAAAAAAATCACTTCATTTCTTGATTTTTTTTTTAATTTAATTCACTATTTGTTTATCTAATTAGTAAAATAAATGATAAAATTCATATTTATACAATTGTTTTATCGAAAAAAAATTTCGTTATTTTTTTAAAATCCCTCAAATTTTGTTATAGCCCACCACAACTCAGATTTCTATATCATTTTCTATAATTGTCTACCTATGCTATAAATGATTATTATATATACTAAAAAATTGTGACCAATCTCTAATTAATTCTCTTGAGCATCACCCACATTGAAATTAATTGTGCATGATAAACTTCAATTGGTAATATCGATCATTTCTTCCATATTCTAAAAGGAAATGTTATTTGAACTAAGTTTGATACAAATTCATCTGTGCTTTATGAATCAAATCTAAGGAAAGGAACTAAAGCATATATATATATAAATCTTCTTCAATGGCCCCATATTTGATAAGGGCTCACTAACATGTTTTGACATGTTTTTTTGTTTTCCTATTTAGCCTTGGTAGTTGATTTTCAATCCAAACAATTGATAACAAAAAAGAAAGAAAATCACAAACAAACCAGAACACCACTATAAAGAAAACTGCGGTTTATCAAATAAAATAAAATAAAAAACAATCTTATCCAAGAAAGATCCGGACCGGATTAAAAGCATCCACCTAGTATATTAATTAAAGTAAGGTTAGAAATGAAGAAATTGGTTGAATGCTAACTTGATGAAATGCATCTTTATGATTATGAATGTTAAACATAATAATGATGATATTTGTAAGTAATAGTCATAGGATGGGTACTTTACAGTGTTTGTGAGTGTGATTGGAGGGTGGAAAAAGGCAAAAAGAGAGAAGAATGAATGAAATGAAATGAAACAGGCTGGCACTGGCAAAGATATGCATTAGCAAGTGGAGGAAATCATTAGTAAGCCCACTTTAAGGATGCCACAATCCCCATCAAAATTTTCAAATAAAACTCGATAAGATCCTCGTCTTAAACTCATTAGGAATTGAACCCGTGATTTTTTTTTATCTCTTAGATCGATTCTTTCCATTAGAACACCTTGGTGGATTAATCTATCAATTCATTGTATGAAATACTAAAACATTTTTATTTGAATTAGTGAAAAAGGGTATGAAAAAAAAAGTTGATAAGAAATTGAAGGGCAATAATATAAGATTTAAGAAGCTTTTTGGCAGGCTTAAGGTAAAGTATTTTGCATGGTGCTCGACAGATAAAAACTCATCATGTTTCCTTCGTCTCTTTGTCTGTCTGTCTATCTATCTGACTCAGATCATCTTTTTTTTTTCTTTTTTCTTTTTTTTTGCTAAGTTCAATGTTATAAAACTCCAAATTCAAACCATGTTCCCAATATTATTAAAGTGTACGTAGTCAAATCTATTATCAGATATTCAATTCCTTTATTTGAATAGAAAAAACAGGTTATTTTGAATTTTATAAGGACAAATTATTCAAATATTTTTTATATTTAAAAATAAAGTTTTAGAATTATTTGATGTTTAAAAGGATAGTAATATGAAAAATATATATATATTTTTTTTTAAATCTAAAATAACTTATATTTTCTCAAATAAAATATCCTCCCACACACACAAATAACCCAGCATCAAACAAAAATAACTAACTAAGAATAACTAAAGTAAGGTAACTAAATTTTTATCAATTTTAACATTAAATTATTATATATTTCTATAATATTTAAAAAACTGTTAAAAAAAATACTTTTAAAAAGTAAAAGTTAGATAGCCCCGACTATATCCAATGGAAATTAAGAAATAAATTAACCATTTATCACCACAAATTTCTCCGTTGATTTCTCAATTAAAAAAAAGTTAAAGTCAAAAACAGGTTTAGGATTTGTTGGTTTTCTAAATTTCTAAATAATAATAATAATTTTTGAAAAATAAATAACAATTGACATTAATAACCTCATGATCAAATGAAGAGAGATTAAACATATAAATTTCCATAATTAAAAAATCTCCATATTTCCATATTTGTATAACCATGTATTTTATTTTATTCCTTTTTCTTGAAAAATCTCATATTTCATCTTGCAATAAAATCATTTCCATGGTTATTTATTTGGAAAAAGATAAAATATTTACATTACATAAGTAAAATATTTTATTTTATTTTTAAAAAAATAGTAAATTCATTTAAATATTTTAATAATGTCCCCCACCTTGCTACATGTACACATCAAATTAAAGTTCAAACATCACCCATGTCAAATAAAACCAAAATAGCACAATATTCTTAATTTGTTTCTATTCTAGACACAACATATGAATTTGTCCCACATATATATATTATAAATTCAAGGTATTTTAATGAATAATATTCAAATAACTTTGAAGTATCATCACAAACTCAATAATACAAACTTTACATATCAAGTTGTCAACAAGAAGAAAAAGAATAATGTGTTTTTGTTTCTAAAATAAAACAAACATAAATTAAAAATTTACAGTCTGCAAAAAGGGAAGCAAATATGAACAAGAACCACTTCAATTTTACATCAATTTTACAAGACAAGAGTTATATATATAATGATATGATGATATAAACAATAACACTTAAAATAAAAGTGATGATGGTCTTTGTCCCACAATTGACCCAAAGATATCAAACAAACAGACCCCCAAAAAGGAAATAAAAATAAAGGGGAACCACCACCCCCATAATTGTGTGCCATATGAAATTTCCAAGTTCCCAAATTAAATTAATATATCATCAACCCAATAAATAAAACCCAAATAAAAAAATTAAAATTTGAATAAGACAATAGGAGGAAAGTGCCCTTCAAATGCTTGAGCTTGAACTTGCATATCAGTCGGAGCTTGTCGTAATCTTGTGCCTGTAAAGGAGGTGTTTCTTCTTCTTCGAGCTCTGGTTGTCAAATTTGAGTACTATCTTGCCCGGTTCAGTAACCTTATAACTTCCATTGATGAAAGTTTCTTCTGTTGGTCCAACCTTTCTCGACTTTTGCACGATTATAGTGTATCCTCCTTCTTCATCAGGAACAAATTCAGCTCCATAGTTAACTTCCCATCCAACCACTCTGGTCTCCCATACAAAAGTGCCAAACTGAACAACCCAACACAACACAGCACAATTGTATTATTATCATCAGTAAATCAATGGAAACTAAAGGCAAAAGTGTATATCAAATGTTCTAATGAGATCTAGATCGAAGGGTGTTTGAAAAACAAAGAGAAATCGAAGCAATTGTGACATCACAAACTGCAATATTCTTAATAGTTTGATGGTTTAATCCAAATAACAGATATCTCCTTGTTTGACCTTGCTTTATGAATTTAAAATATTGTTGATGAAAAAGTGGATTATTTGGATTAAACTATGAAAATGTCCTTTTGGGTATTTGGTATTTTGATTGTTGAATGATTTTTATTGAAATAATCAAATAACCCAAGAACAAACAAGATCCAAATGATCCAAATAAACCATTTTTTTCAATAAATCCAAGATCAAACAAGCTTTAGGTAAACCAACTTCTTCAAGCCTAGAAAACAAATGATGAACAGGGGACAGAAAATACCTCAGAAACAGGAATTTCAATGGAATGTTTGGTTGCAGGTTTGATGATTTCTTCAATGACAGCATGAGAGGTAGTGAATACTTCTCCTTCCTTACTAAGTCCTCCATATTGCACAGGCACTTGCTCTGGTGCTATGTATCTATGCAATTTAAACTTCAAAGAATCAATAAACATGCCATTGAAGAAAGATCAACAACAATGGAAGAATTGAAGAAAAAAACTGACTTGAAGAGAGTTTCAGCAGTCTTAGAAGCCCCTGCAAATACAAACTTGCTCTTCATCCTCTGGGTGAAGAAAGGGCTGCTCATCCTGTACCAGACTAGGTACCACCATGGAACATTGATCACAAGCTTTTGAATTTCAATACCCACAACAAGAAAATGCAGAATTAATACATATAGATTAGAAAAACAGAGATGGGTAGTATAGATATATACCTGTTTGGCGACAAATTCTGGGTAGTTATCTTGAAGCAACTGGAGGGCTTGATTTGTGGCTATTCGGAGTTCTCTCTTGAGGAGACCAGGGGAGTTTTTGAGATCATTGACGAAGACGAAGGTGCAGATTCCGTCGGGAGAGAAATCGAGCTTGGAGATACTCTTTTCAAGAAACTGGATCTGCCAACGGAGGAATTTCTGACGTTTTTCCTCGTCGGAGAAGGTGTTTTGGTAGAGTTCTTTGTTCTGGAACTCTCCATAGACGTTGTAGTAAACAGGGTGGCCTTCTTTATCGAATCCGTGAAGATAAACGGATTTCTCTAATCCTGCTCCAAGGTCTTCTTCAAGGAGAGACTCAATTCCGAACTCTTTTCTCCACTTGACAGTGTTCTTAAGCATGGTGAAGGCTTCTTTCACTTTGAAATCTCGTGCCCTGAGGAATTTCAAAAGGATTACGTCGCTTCTCTCGTCGGCGAGAAGTGGGATTCCCCAGATTGATACTTCTTCCGGCGGTGGTGGAGGAGTGGCGACAAGGGTTTCTTTTTCATCCGTTGTTTCTTCCTTTTTAGGTTCCTCCGCCGCCTCTGTTTCTGCTGGAGTTGAAGTAGTGACTGACACAACAGTTTCTTCTATTGCTTCCACAGTTTTGACGCCATCATCTTCTACGACTGTAACTTTCTCCAGGGTTTCCGCCACAACTACCGGCTCAGACACCGGTACAACCGCCTCCGCCGGCGGTGGTGGTGCAGGGGTCTCTGTTTTCTCCGCCGCCGCCGCCGCCGTCTCCACCGGTTTCTCCTCCTCAACGGGTTTCTCCTCCTCCTTCTCAACGGGTTTGTCTTCAACAGGGGGTGGGGGTGGAGCGGTGAACTCGTGCTTATTAAGGGCTTCTTGAACTAGAAGTTTGAACTCATCAAGGGCTTTCTTCTGGGGATCGGGTAGTTCACCGGCAACGTTAGTTTCTTCCTTGAAAGAAGCAGACTCGCCGATTTTCTCCTCCTCCTTTTCCTTTTCCTTCTCCTTCTCCGGCTCCTCCACCACTTGCTCCGGGGGAGACAAGACTGGCTTTTGAGCAGATTCAGGCTCGGGTTCGGGAACAGGGGGTGATTCTTTCTCGATCGTGAGTTTCTTTTCCTCGACAGTCACATCGGAAACCACGGCCGGCACCTCTACAGTGGAGGTGGTGGTGGCAGGAGCTTCCGGTGCCGCCTTGTTCTCGGTTTCTTCGGCCATAATCGAATGGAAAGAAGGAACAAACAGGGAAGAATTGAAGAACAGAGTGAGAGAGAGAGAGAGAGATTGAAGGAAATGGAATGAGGGGTCTGGTTTAAAATGGGGAAGGTGAAGAAGAACCGGCGTGGGGAGGAGAGAGAAAAACAGTCTGTCAGAGAGAGAGAGAGAAATGTATTTGCCAGCTCTCAAACACTCTTGTCGTGGGGGGCCCACGCTCCCCTGTATGTATTATGGTATTCTATGTATTACGATTATATTTTTATATTCTTTTATATATATATATATATATATCCTTCTTTTTCAAACATAAGAATAATTTAAAAAAATATTTAAAAGAGATTATTACATTAATAACTTTTGTTCTAATGGAAACCAATAATGTATAAGATTTTTTACTATTTATTCATAACTCATTAATTAAACAGACTTTTTTTTAATTAAGTAACATTTTATAACTTATTAGCAGACATTTTTTTAATAATTAAATATTGTAATTATTAATTGAATTTTTCTTATTTAATTTAAATAATTTAAAAGAATATTTGAATGACTTTTAATATCATTTATTTGATGATAAAGAATCTACATCAAACCAACAAGATTAATAGAATACAAGAGTAATTTGACTTATGTGGAATATAACAAAATAACTGTTTTTTATTTTTCCATTACAATTCTCTCACAAATTAAATTATTTAAATTGTCAAAAAAAAAATTTATAATATTTTCAATTATTAAAAATAAATATTTTTTATTCATTATTGAAATAAAATATTATTTGAATCTACATCCAACCATATTTATTTTCATGTCATCAGTGAATGAAATTCAAATCAACTTTGAATAAATAATTTTATTATATATTTTTAACTAAAATATTTAGTTATTAGAATTAATTATTGGGACATGAGTAAAACATTGCGCCACATACACAATTACTGTAACTTAAGATGTTTTTATTAAGAATAAGTCAGGAAATTTTTAATCCTTTAATTAAAATTCTTTCTATTTAAAATATTTTCATAAATTACATAATTTTATTACAACTTTAAATTATAATTTTTAAAATTACAAGTTCAGTTCTACCTAAGTTATAACAAACATATAGCAGGATGTACAAGGATTGTGAAAATTCAAGTCAAGTAAAGTCAAATAATAACTTTATATCAATGTATATAGATTTGTATTAGATGGTACATTTATATTATTTAAATAATCACTAATTTAAGATTATTTAAATAAAGTTAAAAAAATTGGTTATTAATAAAAATACTTAAAATATATTAATAACTGATGAAATAGTATTAGTTTAAAAAATATATAAAAATTATTTTAATATTTTAATTAATTAATTTAATTATGAAAAGATAAGTGAAAGAATAATTAATTATTTAAATAATAAAACGTGTAAATGAGCTTTTAAAATAAGATAGAGAGGAGATGCTTAGATAATAAAGGATATGTTGGTTAACCGAAGTGAGTTGATAAAAATCGTTAAAAAAGAGATAATTGTGTAATAAGAATATATTTGGTTGACGAAAATGACTTGGTAAATAGATGAAAATAAGATTGTTGGTTGACCGAAGTAAGTAGATAAAAGTTGTTAAAGAAGAGATTAATTAATAATAAAGATAATTTATAAGTCGATAGGTATATGATTATGATAATTTTGTTTTTAACGGTACAAAATACAAAAATCTCGCTACTTTAAATAAGTAAACATAATTTATACAAGTTTATTTTATTTTATTTTTGAATTTTCACATACAAATGTTAAGTGGATGCACTATACAAATATCTAAAGAGTTTGGGGCCTGTTTATACCTTTCATCTGAAGATGCTAAGATTTTTTTTATAAATTTTTTGTTTTTTTGTTGCTAATATATCAAACAACATTATGATTGGATGAATTTGAAATTTATGTCACTGTTCTTGGAAAGAATAATTATGTCAATGTACCAAATTTAATCCAAATTCAAATTTCATATCCTTTTCCACACCTTTTGAGGTTGAACTTTTCTGTAATTTAAAAAAAAATCAAAAAAAATCAGTTATTATATTCATGCTTATAAATCCTATTTAAAAGCAAGTGTACCTAACTAATAATTCATCAATTTATTTCAAATATACTTACATGTAAAAATATGTTCTTGGAATTGCATCTTACTTCTTTTTTATTATTTGCATCCATTTTTTTGCATTCTTTTGCCAAAGTTGTTGTGGTAACTTCACTTATTGTCAATGCCATTCAAATGTGTTTATTAAAATACTTTAATTGAGATAGGTCTAACTAATGAATAAAATAATCATTAAACATGACAAGTTTTTCAAAATACTAAATAAAAGAATTCAACATTTTCTATCAAAATTCCTTACATCAATATTTTCAACAGGCTATTAATATTTAAACCCATTCAAAATTAGGTCTTCACAAAATTGGGTAATCTATTTTTCAAAATAAAAAAGAGTAATCTAAATAAGATGTAGTTGTACAAGATTGTCTCCATCCTTCTCCTTCTGTGAACAAATATATTTAGACAAGATTAATTACATCTTCATAAATAATCAAAATTACAAAGCAATCAAGATTACAATGATTTAAAAAGTTCAAAGTAATATTAATTATTAAAATTTGATATTACATTCACATAGCCATGATATATATGTTAGTCTATAACGACTTGTTCGATTTGGGTTATTTAAATAATCCAACCCACTTAAATATCATCTCACTGTTTCTCTAATCAATCACATAACTTAATTTATTACCTTAAATATTAAATTAATTTATATTTTAAATTATTATTTATTATTTTATTATTATAAATTAATATATATTTTTCTCATCTTCTCAAAATTATCATCAATTATTATTCATTTTCTTCTCTATGTTATTATAATAACTCCAATCTAAACCGGACCTAAAAGAATTAAATTATTTACCTTTTATTTTCTTAAAAGTTGGACTTATCATTTAATAAAAAAGGTGAACTAATTTAATTATCATAACATAAATAACATAAATAGATGACACATTTAAAGATAATATTTTTTCATAAAAAAAATTTCAAGATAAATTTGTTAAAATTTAATCAAATTGATTAGTTTTGTTTGGCATAACATCAATACACTATTATTTTCTTCATAGTTATTAATTTAAATTAATTATGACTTATATTTTATTTAAAATGTTATAAGTGGGAATAAAATATGTGATATTTTGTCTCTTAAAAATAACTCTTGTCACTTAAAATGTCTCGGTGAGTTTTAATTATTTAAACAATAACGTGAATAATTATTGTATTTTTTAAAATAATTTTATTTGAAAAAATAATTGTGATACATTGTTTTCTTTTATGGATATTTATTATATTAATTTAATTTAAATATTTATTTATTAGAGATGAACAATATAACCAAATTATTTTCATGAGAGAGTACTCATAATTTAGTTGTAAAGACTATTCACGAGTTCAAGTCTTTAAACTCTAATCATTTGACAAAAAAAATTATAAACACAAAACAATGCAATTCGAAAACTTTACAAAGGGATATAAAACTATTCGACATTCTTTTTATTATACGATAAGAAATAAACCGCCTTATTAAAAACATCATTTGTATATTAAAAATTATTTACAAAATTATTGGATAATATATATATATATATATATATATATCTTAAAACTAATTACATAATATTTATAAAAAATAATGACTAAATATATACATTTATGAATAAATATATCGGAAATTAAATAATGTTTTAACTAATTATATATATATAATGAGAGGACAAATGAATCGACAAACAAAAAAATACTTAGACAAACTGAAATAATGTCATTTAAGATATTTTTTTTTATAATAATCAAATTTTTGTTTTAAGAAGGATTCTAACTGTATTTGTAATGTTAAATTAAATTTACATTATTTTTTATATATTTATAAAAATATAACTAACTAACTAACCCATCATTTGACTGAATCCAATAAAGAAACACTCAACTGTATCATTTATATAAATTACCCTTCACATTTTCTTTGACTAGTTTATAATAATTTTTTTGTTTGTTAAATCTTATCATTGTTATTATATAAATGTTAATTTATTTTGTAAGTTAAATATATAATTTTAATTAAAACTTTCAAAGTTTTGAATATATTTTTTTTTTTATTGAAGTAAGACAAATTTTGCCCTGGACACATTAATGTGAGTTGGATGTTTGGATGGCAACACTTCCATGCCATATCCCACTGACAAATGTCATAAATATTATGAGCCCTACATTTGAAGAAATAAAAGTAATTAAATTATTATTTTTTCAGTAATTTCTATTTATCAGACAAAAAATATATAAAACCCAAAACCTTATACTTAAAATTCAACAAAGATTTGATAGGACTGTCTAAGTGAATCTTAATTTTTCTTAATAAGTATTTGATATATAAGTTTTATTCTTATCGATTATCATTCTAGCCGAGGTTTTTCTTTTTAAAAAAAAAATATTTCTAAATTTTGTAGAAGCTTTATGAATTATTTTTTCATTTTTGTTATTTGAGTAAATTTTTGTTGTTGCTACTTTTACTCTTTTATTGTTTTTTATTTTACTACTTTGTTCATTTGTATTTTCTTTTATTATTCTTAAAAAAATAAAGATTATGCCTAGGTTGATTTCAAATATATATGATATTTAAAGTTGAAACAAAATTGATTAAACTACTAATTGTTAGATAAATGATTATTTTTAGAATAAAATTAGATCAAACTAGGGTGGATCTATGTGACTATTTAGTTTTTTTTCACGTAAAATGTGATACGACCTTTAATATATATTACTTTAATTAATTATTTACTTTTTTAATTAAAAAAAAAACAAATCTTATTTTTATCTTCTCGTTTTATTCTTAATTTACTCATTATTTTTTTTTAAACATACTTAAATTTCAACTCTAATTTCTAAATTTATCGAATCCACAGCTAAACTATTAAAAATATTTTTAATATATGAGATGGTGGATGGATGGGTGACAAAGTCCTTATCGAATGAGATCATGATGAAAATATTAATCTCTAGTAAATATTCTCTTAATTCGTAATTGATGACAATTATGGTTGCTTGAAAGGACAAACAATTCATAAGTCAATTTTAGAGCTGGTTTGATATCTGAATTGTCTTTTTTTTAAAAAATAATGATCTAATACAATATTGTTTATAAACTAAAATATCAAAATATTCTTACTTTAATTTAGAAATCAATCATTCATTCAAAATAAATTTGTAATAATTCATTCTAAAAATTTAGAAATCAATCAACCTTTTTATCAAATATTTTATTTATTTATTTTAAACTCATAAAATTCCAAAATTTTTAAAAAAAAAAAACATATCAAACAAACTCTAAAGCAAAAGGACAACAAAGTCACCTGTGGTTGTTGAAGATTCTTCTCAACTCTTTACTCTCCACCTTATAATTAAATCCTTGTTGTATTGATTTTTTAAAAATAATATCAAAATATTATTAATCAAAATATTCTTCATTATTTGAAAAAAAAAATTATATAATAATACCTTTTAAATTCATTTACCAAACAAATTATTTAAATAATCCCATTAATTATTAAAATAATTATATACTAAACAAGCTCTTATTAATCATTTGGTGTTGTATGACAATGTAGAACTAGTTTGAACATTGAACCCTCCAACTTTGTATTCCATTTTTTTAAATGGATGGTCTATTTTATTGTTTATCCACATCTAAACTTTACATCAAATTTTTTTATTTATATAATTTTTATATCTGATCAATTCATATCTTGCAACATTATTATCGATCTTTAATTATCCTATCCCAGATGTCTTACGAGTGTTTAACTCACGAGAATTAATTGCACTCTAAAGTAATTGCGGAATTTGGTATTCTAAAAAAAATATCTTGATTGTTACATTTTTAAATATCCAATATCCTTGTCAAATATTACCAGCTGCTATTCGCATGCATACGTCAATAACAAATAAAATAAGATGAATATAACACCACATTAAATTTGAAATATATATATAAAATAAGGAAGAATTTATTTTGGCAGTTGGGAGTTGGGGACAATTTTAATACCCATAACAGTTTGAAAATTTCCTCTTATAAGTATAAAGAATTCAATTAAAAAGGTAAATAGTGGTGAAATTTGTAGACCTAATTGTTATCAAGAATTGATTTTTATTCCAAAAAGAAATACAGTGTGCTTATTGTATTTATAAAAAAAATTACAATGATTTAAAAAATAATGTAAATATGTAAAATTAATATGATGTATATCTTGACCTAAAAAATCTTTAAACTAAATATAAAGACAAAAATATACTATAATTTAAATATAATTTAAAGCATGATTCATATAATGATTTAAATTACACTCCAAAACTCAAATATCTTATATCAAAAAAAAAAGAAAAAGAAATATTCATATATATCAAACAAGAATATGGACCTTTACAAAAAAAAAAAAAATAATAATAATGATACATGTCAAACAGCCCTTTATATTATATTTTAATTATTGAATACAAATAATTCAATTTCTGATAAAAAAACATCAATTTTTAAACAATTGATCCAAATATATTAATATATCAAACAATTCCAAATACTGAAGTATTTTAAAATAGAATGAATTATTAAGGTCCTACCTAGACACACAATATCAGTGTAATCATTAATGTCATGGGCACAATTGGATCATTTTAAATTCAAATAAATATTATTTGATTTACAAATAAAATAAAATTAAAGTTTAAATTAATTTATAAAATTGTGACTTAATTTTGAGAATTAAAAATTAAGTTGTATCACAAACTGGAAGATAGTCTAGAATGCCTGGACTTTTTTATGGCTTAATCTTTTATTATTTATTTTTATTTTTATTTTTATTTTTGTCAAATGTCATGAATCTTACTCATGATCATCAATCATACAACTCAATTTTTAAGAAAAATATTTGAAAAAATATTATGAAAAGAAATTTGGAATATCTTAAGCGGAAAATAAAAATATTTCACTTGCTATGTTTTAGGTTATAATAAAAATATATAATAAATTTATACTATATTTAAAATAAAGTTATTTAATCTAATTAGATTGGTGTTATGTTAATTTGTATTATGGCTCTAAGCTCAAAATTTTTTAAGTGTATATTTATAAAAATAAAATAAAAAATAAAGTGCTCAATTTCAAGAAAACATGAAATGTTGATGAATCTATAACTATGGTAAAATAACTTTTTTATTCATATATTGTAAAATAAATTAAAATTTTACACATAAGAAAATATTCAATTTTAATAGAATCATAATCATACTAAGACTATAATATATATAATAGTAACAAAAAATATATATAGCCTTCTTAAACTTATATATATATATATATATATATATATATATATATATATATATATATATATATATATATATATATATATATATCTTTTAAAAGATACTCTGTCTACAATTTAACACTTTTATAAACCTCTCAACATTAATATAAATAAATATTATTATTTTTAAGTGCCAGTAAGTCTTGAATTTCCTTAAAATATATTTATTCTTTCTTTTAATAGAAAAATAAAGATCTTGTTATTTAAAAAACAAATAATTATCTCATTTTATGATTAATTTTAATAAGTTTTCGATTGTTGTTGGAGACTCTGAATTTTCTTCTAATTTTTTTATTTGATAATTTATCTCAAAAGGATGAAAAATTCATTTATTAATTTAACCTGCCATATTCTTTTTTATAAATAATTTATCACGTGTTAATAAAAATGAAATGATTTTTAAATTTTACAAAAATAATTATTTATTTTTTCTCCCCACACATATTCACGATTTCGACCCTTTTAAGATATCGCAAAAACGATTTAATCTTTAAATATGAATAGTCAAATCTCATTTCGTTCAACCACTCGTGACTTCGAACAAACCGAAACAATTTTGAATTAGGTGTTGTTTATGAGAATGTAAGGACAAGTGATCTATGTTTGATATGTTTTTAATTGGAATTAAAATTAAAATTTTGTGAGTCTATATTATTTTATTGTTTTCTTATTAATTAAACTAAACTAAATTAAAATAAATTATTATTATAATTTAATAAAATTAAAATGTATATATTTTTAAACTTTAATTCTGCCCGTCTTAACTTAGGAATTATTTATAATTTTAATTCTAATTAAATTTTTTATTCTAATTTTAGAGAATAGTAGAACTACAATATTTATAACCTTAATCTATAATATTTAAAATAAGAATTCTTATAGCTTAAATTATATTGATGAATTACCCAATAATCACTTTTTATAACCCAAGAACAAATAAGTTTTTATTTAAATAAATGAAAGAAATGTTGAAGAAAATATAATATATATTTTTTGAATTAAAGGAGAATATAAAATGCAACCGCCATGATTCTGCGCTTAAACTCAAAGCGTTTTCAAATAAAATCGAACTCGTGATATTTTAATCTCTTAAGTCGACTCTTACCACTCTCGTATTATTTTCAAATTAAGAATATAATAGAAATGTATGAATATGCATAATATATGTCAACACTATTACAAAAATGTGTCGAATGATACTGCAACGGTCGTTTGGGACCCATTTGTCTCTTCTCTCTTTCCCGCTTTCCGTCTTTCAAGGGTTA
Organism: Impatiens glandulifera; assembly: GCF_907164915.1. NCBI lineage: Eukaryota > Viridiplantae > Streptophyta > Magnoliopsida > Ericales > Balsaminaceae > Impatiens > Impatiens glandulifera. The sequence goes on from NC_061863.1 coordinate 55,628,939, forward strand.
AAGCATTCGCCAAAGCTTGTGACTTTCTTTAAACATATTTTTCTATTTTTCTTCAATTATTTAAATTAATTATCTACAATTGTTTTTATAAAATCAATGTAATCTTAAGTTCTTAACATAACACAAATAAAAAAGTTTATAATATTAATGTAAGTCTTGTTTTATTATTTGTGTAAAATGAGGTTTCAACTTTCAACATAATTAACACAAATAAAAAATAGAATTATTGATTTGAATATCTCAATCAATTAGTTAATGTCTAGATATATTCTATATAAAGCCTTTTAAAGTTTAAACTATAAGTTGATGTCTAGGTATACTTTATTTCTACTTATAGGCTCTCTTTTCCACTTAATTATTACTTTATATTTTACAAATTAATTAGTTACTATTATTTTTACCCCATCTAAAATAAAAGTAATATCAATCTAAATACGGAAAATTGAATTCAACTGATTGTGTGGAATGTGAGTCATGAACCACAAAAAGAGACATGTAATATGAGGTTCCTGGACAACTTTTCTTTATGTCTATATAATTCTTTTATTTTATTATATTTGTAATTACCAGTTCAATATTTTCTTAATTATTATCAATTTTATAATATACTAAGAGTTTTGTGTGTTACAAGTATATATATATTGTATAACAACTAGGTAAGAAAAACAAATTCTCAAACCGTCTATTGAACGATTTGATATTTTAATGTATCACTCTAATTATTGTATTTATTATTGTCTTCATTGTTTCTCTTCTCTTCTCATATATATTTATATTTGTGAACCCGTTTTTACGGAAAAAGAAGTTTACAAGTTTCATAGTGATGTGAATTACGCTTGAAAAAGACCCGACAAAAAGGATTAATACGGGAGTTGTTTTGATGATTTTTAGTGATATTTGAATAACTTATTACAAAAAAATGATGGGTTTTCGCCATTTAGTTACGATTTTTACGACTAGATAATGAAATGAGTTTTTATCATTTTCAAAAACTACAAAAACTTGGTAAGAGATTTGTTTCCTACACAACAATATATACAAGAATATAAAACCTTGATTGTTCCAATTAAGCAACAAAAATGGAGCTGTCAACATTGATTGTTCCAAGCAACAAATTAAGTTGGAGCTGGCAACCTTAATTGTAATTTCAAGCAACAAATTAATATTTAGTTGGATCTGGCAATGGATATATATAAAACTATATATATTTCATTAACTGCAAGTTGTCATGATATGGTATTAATCATTCGTTCATACCCACCAACAATTTATATATATATAAATAAGAATTATGAAAGTCATCATCAAATCTTAATTTGGCTTATTTAATTAATTTGTTGTATTATATAATATGTATATACAGGTAGTATTAATCCTCTGCATTTGGATGTTTAATAATTGGCAATATTGTAGTATTGATTAATTTATGGGATTAAGGGTTATATATATATAGTTTGATTCAACTTATAAACTTAAATGTTAGAATAACGTTAGCAAATAGATAAAATGAAACATATTTGAGCGTTTATCGAATAAATCAGAACAAATAACAATGATAAGATAGAGTTATTGACGTTACGAATAGATTAATGATGATTAATAATTGCTTCAACTTTAATTTGGTGCATGCCAAGAGATTATTCCCCTCTTTTTTCTTTGTGATGGCCTGGTACATGGCTGTCAAAACCTACTTTTTTTTTTCTTTATTTGCCTTCTGTCCATGTTTGTACAAGGATTTTCCTATTTTATCAGAATTGGTGACATTCTAATTGTGCTACAATAATAATGTCTGGTCATGATGACCAATATATAAATGCATGCAAGGTAAGCCAAATGTGCTACCAATCATATACATATATAAAATGCTAGTTTGATTCATCGTTTTCGTATTAGTTTATTCACTAAACGCTCAAGTTGATTTGAAACACTAACGTTGTGTGTTTTTATATTTTTAATCGTTACAACTTAATTTTTTGTTTGTTAAACGCTTAAAGAGTATATATGTTTGATTTTTATTTTTCATGATAGTATATTCCCCTAAAACTTAATTAAGTGAGATTTCTTATATCTATTTCTTTTTTTGGTTTAGGCGTCTTCTTCATCAGGAGAATGTTCTCAAAATTTTGAAAGGTTAGCACCAATATTCAATCACGTGGAGAAATTATTGAGAAAAATAATATATAAGTAATTAGTCAGTGATTCTAATTAACTAAAATAAAATAAACAAAATTCACAGTAACATGAATTATGCAAACAAAAAGTAGGCATACAAATTACAATCAATAGCTGCTCAAAGGTAGTGATTTTTTTTTTTCATTTTATATATTTAAATTAAATTAATAAAAGTGATTTATTCTAATATGTTAAATATTTTTGAATTCAAAGTTTAAATATGGCAGCTTTCATGTGATCCTGTGGTGGGCCCAGCCTAACAAGGATAGTGAAAATACTCAGAACTCTGGTAATCATGATCATTGGTGTTTTCGAGGTTTTGAAACTAAGGTCTGGTTGTATATATTAAATTATTATTAATATATAATAATAATAAAATAATTTATTTATTTTTTAAATAAAGAATATTTTAATGTTTGATTAATAGAGTGAGTAACGTAAATAAATAAATAAAAAAAGAAAAAGAAGTAAAATGATATTTAATTAAGTTGAATTTTTGATGAAAATTATTTTTTTATTAAAATTAGTTGGTATGAAGAGTATAGTTGGATTGGACACAGATATTTTAAAATTAGTTTTTATTTTTTTTTGAAATTACTATTTTTTAGACAATTATTTTTATTACTATTATTTACAATATTTATATAACCCTCTTGTTTCTACGTACTCATAATTTTATTAAATAATGCCTATATCTCTTTTAATTGTGAACTTTCATTATCATTAAGACTAAGATGCATACTATATAATAATAAAAAATTAGATATACCATTTTGACTAAGCATATTAAATAAAAATTAATTTAAAAAAAAATTAATTCTTAATAAATGAAAAACAAATTTTCAAATTTTCTATATTAATTCTTATGTGAAACTAAAAAAAGAAAATTAAGACAATCCTTAACATTAGAAGAAACAACTTAAAGATATTAGACTCATTTCAAAGAATTAACAAAATAAAAAATTTATAATTTGAAAATAAAATAAATTGTACATAAACATTAATATGTTGGGTTTTGGATAAGCATCCAGATGGCATTTAGCCGTTTTCAAATTGGGCCTCACAAGTCTTGATAATGTTTAAAATATATTCAAATAATTGATATGCACAAGGGTGAAACACATTTCTCATGAGCATCCAAATGTTCAATACAAAAGTAATGAATCATGGTAACTTATAAAGTGAGTGTATTTACAAACTAGAGTGGTGGGGGGATACTTACAAAATTTCTTATGAACTTTGTCAATCTTTAAATAATTTCCAAGATTCTTCTTATAGTAAATCTTTTAGATCATATATCCTTGGTGGGTCATTGAAATCTTATTTTTAGGTCATGTTATAATAATGGAATTATTCTATTTTGAAATTTCCTAGTGTGATCATCCTATATATAGGAGTGGGTTATCTATTATATATAAAGCATTATCTTCATTCCTTGGTGAACTCCATTACCATGAAAGAAACTCCTATTTACTACCTTTATTATTATGTTTTTATGTTTTTTTATCACATATTTTAAAAACTAATGAAGTTTGTTCTAAGAATAAAATCAAAATAATGAGTTTGTCCCATGTTCAAAGAGCATACCAAAATGAAGTGTTTTTACATAACATTTTTTTTGTGAATTCAAACAAGGGATAACAATTAATGAATGCCTTTAAGAGGCCTCTGGCATGAATATGCATAACTTTAAAGTTGTTCATTTAATTAGATGTGAATTGGCATTGAATTCAAAAGTAAATTGAAAGGCTTTTTAACCTCTGGTTGCCATTAAAACAAAAAGGATATGATCAGGCAGTAAATTGACTTTATTCCTTGATTGTTCAAGGACAATGAATGCCTCAATTTCATTTGCAAATAATTGACAATTGAATGCCATTAAAGCATGATTTTTGATTCATTTGGCAGTTTTTTATGCTTTTGTAGGAAACATTGAATGTTTAAAATATTCTACATTTGAAAGCAATTCCGACACAAAGATTCCTAAATTTGGAAAACTTTCATTCAATATTTGTCTATTTGTTTCCCAATGATAAAAATTATAGCAATTTCGTGCGGTAATGAAACCTATTACATGATTCGGTGTAGCTTGAGAGACAACCGCTCATTGGAATTGTTTTAAGGGAAGTGTACTCAAAACAGAAGCCTCGGGTCACACTCTTTTGCTCAGTGATTAGGTTTTATCCTAGTTCATTTTGCATGCAAATTTCTGTAATTTCGAGACAAAACTACAACAAATATGTAACACTTCTTACATAGTTTTTGATCTATCTCTAGATTTTATACATACCATTTGTAATTATAATTACACATAGTGAATACAACAGTATTCTTCCTCTTCACACTCACTACTGTCATTTCGAACATTCAACTTGGTATCAGAGTTTTCCAAGAGAAACCTCTATTAAATGATCTTTGATAAACCTGACCAAAATTACTAAAATGTCATTTCTCAATCAATCTATCATTCTCAGACTCAACCAAAGAGAATTATGTTCTATTGTGTCCCCATCCTAAAAGGATGTGATCTCTTCGAATTTATGACGTGCTATCCTAAATGGATGTGACCTCCAATTTGTAGGCTCATCCTTTCAGGATGGGGACGCCATTCAACATAGTTTCCTTTAGTCGAGTTTTAGAATAATAGAGTGATTGAGGAATGACATTCCTCTATTTTGGGTCAGGTTTTTCATAGATTGATTAATAGAGGTTTCTCTTGGAAAACTCTGATACCATGTTGAAGGTTTTTAAATGGAAGTAGTAAGCGTGGAGAACACTGTTGTATTCACTGTGTGTGGTCAGAATTACAAATGGTAATATAAATATTCTCATACAAATGGTAAAACAATTATACAAAGCTCAGTTCTAGAAGACTATAAATTGGAAAAACTTCTCATAAGAAGAAGGCTACTGCACCAACTTACCAAAAGAACTAACAAAACAGACTACATTTTATTCATCTTAATTCGAGACGATGCCTCCCACAAAGTATTCTATAAATATCTACACTTTCAAGCACAATTCGGCTATAAATTTGGTGTAAGAACGTTTTTTTCCTTCACACAGTAGACCAGACACAAATAAGAGAATAATTGACAGATTAACTTCCAATCCAAACATAATAATAACAACAACAAAAATACTTAAAGCAGTTGATATACAAGTTACCTGATACAATCAGCGATTTCAGCTTGCACTTCTTCGAATGTAAATGTAATGCCTGGCAGAATACACATAAGCTATAAAGGAAAACGTGCTAAACCCAGCCAATAGCCAATAGAAGTAGTCCAAGTGTCCCCGGTTCAAATTATTCGAAAACCAACTGTCCTGCCCATCTCTTCCAGTAGTCTTCTCAACAACAGAAATAAGAAGGCTGCTCAGCAAACTCCCCACTCCAAAGATGCTAAGATAAAGAGATAAACCGACGCTCTTCAGTTCACTCGGTACTTGATCATAGAAAAACTCTTGTAAACCGACCATAGTGAACACATCAGAAATTCCAAACAACACATATTGCGGTACTAACCACCAAATGCTCATTGGAACAGTTTCCTTCGGTTTGTCAATAAGACCATATTGAAAAGCGATCAATAGCCTCTTTCTCTCCACTATAGCGGCAATTATCATGGAAGTGATGGATAAGAAGATCCCTGTTCCAATCCTTTGGAGCATGGTTATACCAGAGAGCCTTCCGGTTATAGTTCTTGTTATGGGAACAAATATTTTGTCGTAGATGGGGATGAAGATGACAATTGACAGGCTTATGAAGGATTGGATGGAAGCAGCTGGTATGTTGAAGCTTGGACCAATTGATCTATCCATTGTAACGCCTTGTTTTGTGAAAAGCGTTGAGGATTGCGAGAATACAATGGCGTATGCAAGACATGTGGCCCATATTGGAAGAAGACTAAGGATTGACTTCGCCTCTTCTACTTCGTAGATGCTGAATGTGTTCTCAACTTTGTTTGAACCATCTGGTGGTGCTAGCAACGCTTTGTTAACAAACCTGTGAGGTGGTGATCCAATTAGTAGTGAACAAGTAGAAGTTTTTTAGCTTATATCATGTATATTTTCTCTATTTGAACCACCCAAGAGCCCCATTTGAAAACACTTTTTGATTCTGGATCTGGATCCAGATCAGAAACCGCCAATAAATTTTTTAATTTGCGACTGTTCAAGTTTTGTTTCCAAGCATGATCTCATCTCCATCCATATCCAGATGAGGTATCTGACAGGAAAAAGTGTTTCCAATGACTTTCAAAGTTAGGAGACTATAAAATTTGTTGTAATGACATGCCCATTTCTTCTTTATTGTTCATTGCCAACTCAAATTAAACAGTATAATTGTCCACTTACCTGAATTTCTGAGAACCCTGGTATGGTAGAAGTCCTTGAGCCTCTTCTTCATTAGTTATTTCTGAAGATTTAGTTCGCCAATTCCTTGCTGCCGTGACGAATACCCGAGTAATTCTACCCAAGGAACTTCTTTCATCAGTTCTGGTACCAAACCTGTATGTGCTTGTCCCGAGCAAAAATATTACAAGTGCACAGATAATTACAATACAGGGGATTCCAAACCCAAGACCCCAATTCATGTTGTCCTGTATATAGTTCATAATCACAAGGGTTACCATAGTCCCCCCACACATACAAAAATACCACCAGTTGAAGAAAGAGCTTTTTTCCTTGCATTCTTTAGGATCTTGTGCATCAAACTGATCAGCCCCAAAAGCTTGGACACAAGGCTTGTGAGCTCCTTGTGCAACAGCTACCAGGTATAATGAAAAGAAGAAAAAGATAACTTGAACTAGTGGAGGGGAACAAGAACTCGACGAAGTTCCACAATCTGAAAAGCCAATGGATGATAGAACAGCGGAGAGGGATAACAGTCCTAGTGCCTATTAAAGATGTTAATGAAAATGAAATTAAAATTGAGCAAAACAACACAGTGCATGAAATTACCATATGCATAACAACTGCCTATAATACTACACTAAGTTCAGTTTCCATGTGTGATGTATGAGAAATATGACAAGAAAAAGGAGAAACAACCAAGATGTATAGACAGGAAGCTATGATAATCGTGCGGTAACGTCCGAGATATGAATCAGCAACAAAAGCTCCAAGGAGCGGTAACAAAGAAGCAATTCCTGACCACGCATTCACGTTTACTGCAGCAGTCGCTGTTGACTGACCTAGCGGACCGGTCAGGTAACTTATTAAGTTGGAGCTTACTCCGTAATAAGCAAATCTCTCGCCAACTTCCACTCCTGAATTACAGTGAAATCGCCAACAGCAGTTTCAATTCTTTTCACAAGTGACAAGATAATTAAGGTAGGTGATTGCGTGTACCTATAATAAAGGATGCGGATCTCCATCCACCGAACTTTGATCTTTGGACTGGACGGCCTTTGTAGTCTGCAACTCCTTCAACGATGTCTGCAGTACTTAGAAGTGGAGCTTCGGATTCGGAAGCGTGATCGGCGGAGGTTGAAGAAGGATCAACCATTTTTGCACTGGATAGATTGAAGATTCGAGCAAAGCTCACATGGAATCTATCTATCTGGATTCTGGACTGGAGCGACGGAGAAAAGTGAATTTGATTTTTACATTATTGGCTTTAAGTTGACTCGTAGATTTCCTTTTTGACGTTTATCTTTTACTTTATACTTTTTCAAATAATTATATATATCTTCTCTTTTTTCTAACTATTAAATCATTCAATTTAATAATAAAAATATAATAATTTAACTAATTAAAAATTATATATATTTTTTATTATTGTGACTAGCTAGTTATGGGTTATTTATTTTAGAAAGAAAAAGTTAATTATAGTGATTTTAAATAACTTAATATTGATCATTGTTACATATTATTTGTAGAGACGGCACATATGACTTATTATGGGAAAAGTTTTGCGATTCTAAATTGTCTTCAAAAAATCTTGTTTTTTTTGGATGGAGTGTTATGCATGGAGGGATTTTGACTGACGATAGATTAATGAAGAAAATGTGCATTATGATTAATCGTTGTAGAATGTATTTTGAAGAGATTGAGACGACACCTTAATTGATTTTGCATTGCAAAGGAGTGACTGCGGTTTGGAGTTTATTTTGGAATATGATTGACATTGAATGAGTGATGTTTGAATCAATCGTTGATTGTTGGAAAGTCTAGATAGAAATCGCAAGCTCGATCGAATTGAGTCGATGGGTTTTCATCCTGATTATTTTTTGGTGAACTAATTGACTTGAATAAATCGTAGAACGTTTAATGACCGCAGTCAACTGAATCGTTAACTCTATAACGCTATTATTATGACGATTGGAGAGATCTTTTCTAGAAAAACTGGTGAAAACGATCGGTGTATTGATGTTTTTAAAGATCTCCGAGCTCGTTAAAATTTGATTTTTTTATGTAGGATGCTTGTTCGTTTATTTTATTTTTGTTTATGTTTTATTTTTAAGGTTTAGAAAAACATTATTAAACATTAACATTTTTTATTTTATTATAAGACTTTTATCTGATGATATATATATATATATATATATATATATATATATATATATATATATATATATATATATAAAATGATGCTTAATTTTGAAAGTGTCCGGATTGTCGGGTTGAGAATTGTAGTTAATTTGGAATCTAGATATTATGTAGGAGTAAATGAATATTTGGGTCGGATTATGGGTTGACCCGCCCAAAAACTTAAAACGGTTAAAAATAAAATTAAAAATGCTATAAGTATGTTTCGAACTCGCAACCTAACAAAAAAACAAGTACAACTTGATATGATCGGTGTAATCAAAAGAGACAGGGGTTTAACTATTGTTGACAACTTCTTGCACAAACGATTTGATAGAAATCCCGTTAGAGATTTATATCACCTTCTATTCTTCACAAACTCTTGAACGATTCAAGTGCGAAAACGTTTGCTTGGGTTTGAAGCTAAGAACGAATGAAATAATGAAGGAAAAAATGTAAAAGACACAGCGGGTTATTTATGGATGTTCGGAGCAAAACTCTCCTACGTCACCCATTCTTCCAACCACCAGAAAGATTCAATATACTTTTTCTTTGAATCAAATACAGTTTCAGTGCTAGCTAACTGTTGAACAGAACAGACTCTATTCAACTTACAGAAGGGTTAAGAATATCACTCAGCTAGACAGTGTTTTGATTCTCTCTCTCTTGATGTACAAAACTCAGTAAGTAAGCAATTCGTAAGATAGTCTGTAAGTCCGGCAGCTCGTCCGTTGTCCTTGAAGATCTTTAAATAGAGAACATGTACCAACGGTCGAATCTTCTACATGGAAACGTGGCAAACACCCATTGTAAGCCTCCATAGTAAATAAGTACAACAGACTTTGTGCACAAAGATCGTGGCCGTACCAATCTGGTAGTGTGTCGAATATTCTTCTAGAATTGTCCTGCAAAGAACAAGTAGTGGAAAGAATATTTACTTACGTGACATTTATTCATTGGATGTAACTGACTATCGTACTGATCTGCACGGATGAGTGGAGCAGAAGTAACGTACAACTAGTTGATCGTGAGTAGACGAATGTTAACTTCAAGCAACTGCTGAAGCGATGCATTAGACGTGCTTCATTAGACTGTCAAGTCTAACAAAGTTAGACGCCCACGTCTAATAGCAGGATCCATTAGATCACCAAGTCTAGTGGAGTTAGACGGCACGTCTAACTACGGGTCACTTCAAACTAGTCTGAAGGAGTTAGACTCCCTGCATCTAACTTTCAATCGTTAGACTGCACGTTTAACTACGTATTTGTTAGACTGCACGTCTAACTACGTATCTGTTAGACTGCACGTCTAACTACGTATCTGTTAAACTGCACGTCTAACTACGTATCTGTTAGACAACACGTCTAAATACGTATCTGTTAGACTACACGTCTAACTACGTATATGTTAGACTGCACGTCTAACTGACAGCGCGTCTAATAACTAACATGTCTAATGAGCCTAATACAAGCTAAGTTTAACTTAGCACGTTTTGATGCACCTGAACAGAAACAATTAGACGGCTTAGTTTCATTTTTATTTAAGTTTTACACAAGTTTATCATCAAAATACCGTTAGTCAAAATAATTTGACGCAACACAACTCTTTAACCAACTAGGCTAATAACATTTTATATTTTAAATTCAACACCAAATTTGAACGCGGGACGTTGTAACAATATATTTTTATCTGTGTATCGCACGAAAATTTTCTTAATTTTATGAATTATTATACAAATTTTAGTATAATTTTAATTTCACACGCTGCCGACATAATTTAAGAAAACAAAAAATATAAATTTTTAAATATATATGTGGTATTTTTAAATGTATATTATGGATATTAAATTTAACTACCTTTCAATGACAGGTTTGCATGATTCATCTGATAAACATGCATAACTTCGTCTGATAAACATGCATAACTTCATCTGATAAATGTCCAATAAACATTTATGACTATTTTTTAGAGAATATTTTTTCTAATAATAAGAACAGGAAGATGAAGTATATAAATACCCAAATAAGTGAACATCTAGCCACTTAATTTTTGCTTTCTTAAGATACTTTTATTTTCTGATATGTTCTTTTTTCTAATTCATTATTTCTGAATACATGTAAAAATGTTTTATGTAATAAATAAACAATATTGTGAGATTTATTGTTGATGACTTCAAGAGCTTGATAATAATTTCAGCAAAAGAATTTTATTGGAAAATGTTAGATATATATTTGATATTAGATATAAATTGTAAAGATATAAATGATAAAATATTTTTAATGTAATATTTTATATTATATTTTATGGTCATAAGAAATATTTATTATTAGTTAGTTTTTAATAAAAACAATTTTATAATAAATTAAATTTATTTCAAATATATTTGGAATTAAATATTATATTAATTATATTTAGAGTTATAACTTAATAAATATTAAAATTGTGATTAAAGAATGAGAAATGATTGGAGAAAGAATTTTAGAGATTTTTTCTTCCTTCACATTTTTTTTTTCTTAAAAATTAATAATTAATTCAATATATTATAGTCTAACAATTTCAATCCTGGCTTCTTTTGAAGCGTTCAATTATAATCAAACCAATCAAATAAAATATAATAATAATCTAAATATAATTAAGGAAAAAATATGTCTTATTAAATTAACAAAAATATAGAAGGAAGATTCTGGAATATTCTCATAGACTTTCTGATATAACACTACCTATTGCAAAAAATCTATTATATGTCTATTAAAATAAGAACCAAACTATATTATGATAAATAATATATATAACCAAAAATAGTTACAAAAGTATAAGTATACTTAAAGAGAAAAACTCTTCGACTTACACCGAAAACATCTTAAGTTAAAGTTAATGCATAAAATGCTGTAGAGAGATCTTTTCCAAACAGGAAAAGAAATATATATAAAAATAATTCTTCATTCCATTTCCTAACCAAGCACAAGGTATAGATTATAATATGTTGCTATTATATATTATTATTCCTTCATTGCTGTTACAACAACTTTTCTTTCATTCTCCCTGCAAAAACATATCAATATAATAATCATGTTTATATTATATTTAGTAAATAATTTTATTTTAAAATGTCACAAATTAATTATTGATATCAATTTTGGTTTCATAAATCATCTCTACACCATTTATACAGTTCTTTGATGTGATAAAAAAATAAACTCGTAAATGTAATTCACTTACTTGAATGATATGTATTTCTTAACCTTGTCCATTTGCTCCCCTTCTTCATAAGTAAACCATTTTTCATGAACATCTAATTCATCTAGGAGACTTACTTCTACATATAGTCCAAGAAAACAAAATCAGAATTCATAATTAAGCTCAGAACCCTTGTGTAATTCAATGATAAAAGATAAATATTAAAAAAGTAAAAAACCTTGAAGTATAATATTTGACTCATTGCCACAACCCTTCAATCTCCAAAATATAAGTCCCTCATTATCCATGAAGACAGGCTTTCTCCTAACAGAACTACAATGTTGTTTTTCTGTCATAAAAAAATAGTCATTTGGTAAACTAGTAAAAGGACTTATATATTATATATTGAATTATATGATAGGCAAAAGGATTAATCACCTGAACATAGCAATTTTTTTGCTTCCAATATCTCAGCACGAACTTGGTCTGTTTGCACTTTAAATTGTGAGATGATGGTTGTATGTTCAGAAACTGAAAGAGGAACACCATTTTTCGCATTGATCGCTTCAGCCAACTCATCTTTCATCTTCTGCTTCAATTGTTTCTCCTATACAAATAACATTTTATATTAAACACATTGATCTCTAATGCAAAACTCCAAGAGCATCTTGTTTGATGTAGGATAATCTGAAGAAAAAAGTGAACTATTTGAGGGTATTTGAATTAAATGATCTAATATTTAAGGATTATTTGAATAATTACAGTTTTATAACTACCTTTTGTTTCGCAGCAGCAATTTTTTCTTTTGTTTCCTTCACCTCCTCATTGCATTTCAATTGCTGTTCTTCCATCCAATTTCTTACCTTGCTGCAAGAGAATATGATATGAATCTGAGTTGATGAGGGATATATAAATGCAGAATATTTTTAACTTACCTGGTGCAAAGAACTTCATCACACACAAAGTTTACAAGAGTAAGCCTTTCTACGGAGTTTAAACTTTTGAAACTGTCAACTCCCCCGTCAAATTGATCAAATTTCAATTTCCCTGGTAGAAATGTTGAAGTAGAGATACATCTGTGTAGTGCAAGCAGCCATGATGTTTTGTGGCTTAGTCTATGATTTATCACATTAGATCTGATATAAGAATACACAAGCAATTCGTAAGAAATTATTTAATCTCTCCCCCAAGTCTGTTTCTGCTTAGATACTTTACCTCTCTCCCGAGTCTGTGTCTATCAGGGTTAATAAACGAACAAGAAACTGGGCTACTGGAGAAGAACGTCCTATACATCCACCGCCCCCACGAATTAGTTCGCGCAAGATGTATTCAGACTCATCTTTCTTCAGTTCAAGAATCTACCAAAGTCATAAACAAAAAATAAATGTCTTAGCAAAGCTAATAAATACCTATCAGTTCATTTCTATATATTTGATGAAAATTTAGCCCAGTTTACCTCTTTAAAAGCAGCACAAAATTCTAATAACTGCAATGCATGACCAATTTCTTCAGGTTGCAGTTCAATGTTAGCTACAGATTTCAATTCAGATCCTTGAGGCAGCAGGGGAATTTCAGCAACACTCGAGGAACTAATAGAAATCTTGGAATTGTCATCATGGCATTCATCTTTATGTATTCCCTCATTGCCTTTTGTGCTCTTCCTTTTCCTTTTCTTTGATATAAGAACTCCATTATCTATCACATCTCCCTCTTTCACCTTCTTAATGTTTTCCTCAAGACCAGAATTTTCCTTTCCTTTTCTTTTTATTCCACAAGTAGATTCCTGTAAATCAAAACAAACCATTGATGAAACATTTCACAAATAACAAGCTTGAGACGCAACAGAGTAAAGAGCATCAAACGAGGAACTACCTTTAGCAATTGAACATCAGAACCATTGACAATAAGCATCTCTGAAACAGATGCAAAGCCAATTGATTTTGCAGTATGTGTAAGTATCCCAGTTGGTTGTTGCCCGTTTTTCTTCCTGCAAAAACTGCAATTACAAATACCCCTGCACCTAGGACAAACCCACTCCTTTAAAGCTTCAACTTCCTCAGTTTTCTCTCCATATCTAATTACAGAACAAGATTAGTGAGTGAATTGAAATAACCCAATTTTGCAAATCAAATAAGAACTAACCTATTGAGAAGGCACTTATGGCAATATTTCACGTTGCATTGTTTTTCCTTTTCCTCATTCTTACAAGATGCCACAATATCCATTGTCTTTTGCCGGCACTGCAAAGAAACATGGTTCAGCGCTATAAAACATGGAGAAACAAATAAAATTATGTTTGACGAACCTGATGACAAGTCTTGCCATTCTGAGAATCATAAATACGACTTCCGACAACACGAACGCCAGGACACCCATTTCGCTTCTTCTTCTTCTCCGGCGCGAGCGCGGGTGCTGGTGAAGTCGATGAGGTATGTCTTTCAGGTAGATTCGAACATATCTCATCAGCTTTGTTACTATTACCTTGAACCTTTACTTCCGAATCAGACAAAGGCTGTTGTTTTGAAACAGATGTTGAAGAAACGTCCATGGCTGATCGATTGTACAGTTGAAAATGCGAAAATCTAAAGAGTCGAAGAGAGAAGATCTGCAGTTCTACACTTCTACACTTCTACACTTCTACCGGTTCTTTTTATAGTGGGGAAGAAAAGCTCAATAGAATATCAATAGCGGGAATTCAAAAAGTTTGAAATGAAAATTGTTGTAATGATTGAATTATATGGAAATTGAAATTATCAAGAACTTGAAGATTGTAACTTTAGGAAATATAATTTATGACCGTTTTATTGGCTTTCATATTAATTTTACACACTCAATTAGCTATTTAATATTTTTAAAGTATTTATTATAATAAACGGTAAGATATCTAAGATCTTGGTTGAGGAAAGAGTTTTTTGAGTTTTGTAAAAAAAAAAAACCTTGTGTGATAAAAAATAGGAAAAATTAGGCTTTTAAAATTTGATGACTAATTTGCTTTTTGACTTTAGAGGTTATGGTATAAGTGAGAGAATGATGGTTTAGAGAGGGAATAAAATAAAAGGATAATTTTGATATTTAAATGATAAAATTATTTGATTTGATGATTGATAAGTTGTTTGGATTTTGGGATAAAAACTGAGTTTTATCCCAAAAACTCTTTCATCAAGTTAAATTTTAAAAAGTTAATTAATTTGTTAAGTTAAAATTTACTAGCTAAATGTATAATAATATTTAGTATAATCATTTAAAATGATATTTTTAAAGATAAAAAATATATATATACAGAATTAATTTTTAAATCATTAAAATATATTTAAAAATATATATAGTTTAAAAATAATATAACTTTATTTGTAAACATTTTATTATTATTATTATATTAATCATTTTTATAAAATTCATATTATTATCAAATATTTATTATTAATGTTATTAATAATAATTAAAATTAATAAAATATTTGAAATCATTTTATTATTAAATATTTAAAAACTAATATTAGTAATGATACTATAATTCAAATTAATTAATTGAGTTAAATTAGATATTAAAGATATATGAACAACTTTCAAATTTTACATAAAGTATAATCATTAACTAAGTTGAATCATGTCATGTTAAGGTTGAGTTGTGACTACTTAATAATTTTTTAAAATATTTTTAACTAATTGACTTTTCAAAATTTATTAATATCTCATCATTTACTTTATAATTAATTGTTTGATAACTAGTATAGTTTCTTTATAATAAACAGATATAAGTTTGAAATTATATTACAAATTTCATATAAATTTAAAATTTATCTTGACTCATTTAATTAATATAAACTTTTATTTTGATATAAAAACTTAATATTTGTGTTTTAAAAATATATATTTTATTTCGTGTTTAAAAAAAATATTAAAAATAAAGTTAACCGACGGTTTCGTATTGACCAATGACAATGCATAGATTGAGAAGTGTCATAAACAAATTCATAGACTCAATGAAAGCAAATGAGATCTCTTGTCTAAATACCCTCTCTGCGCATGTGGTCTCGGAAGTCTCTGAGAAGTCACGAGCATGGATGATATTTGGGCACAAAAGAAAGACATAAAAATGTGATTAAAAAAAAAATAAGACAATAATCTTGAACACACATATATTCGTAAGTAATTTTGATTCTCAAATTCAAGTTCAACATAACTCCTACAAAATGATATAAATTATAATTATCCAACATTAGAGATTACACAAAATTTGGTCGGAAATAAACAATACACATGATAAATGTATATTTCCTAAACCCTCGACAAATCAATTATCAATCACAATTAACCTCTAATCTCGTGACATTATGATCATTTGTTACCGGACTTTTATCATTCGACAAACCAACAATCAATTCCAATTGACCTCTAATTTCGTGACCTTATTACTTTCACACGTATCTTATCTATCGCCAAACCAGCCATCAATCCCAATGAACCTCTTCATCTTGAGACATCACACTTTCACACTTCTCTCTTATCTTTGGAAAATCAACCACCGACCTGAATCGACGTCTTATCCCTCGACAAACTAACCACTAATTCCAATGTTACCGACCTCTTACTCATTAGTAAACCAATTACCAATCCCAATTGACCTCTCATCTCATAACCTCACACTTTCACACGTACATGTCTCTGATCCTTCGGCAAACCAATCACCAATCTTAGTCGACCTCTAATCTCATGACTTTATGATCATTTGTTACTGACATTCCTTGGCAAACCAACCACTAATCCTAATGTTACCGGCCTCTTATCACTCGTCAAACTAAAAACGAATTCAAATCACACTTTCACATGCCTCTTATTCTCGGCAACCGAACCACCAATCTCAATTACACTTTCACACACCTCTTATCCCTCGGTAAACCAACCACCAATCTTAATCGACATCTAATCCCGTCAACTCATGATCATTTATTACTGGTCTCTTATCCTTTGGCAAACCAAATCTCAATCACACTTTCACAAGTCTTATACTTCAACAAACCAACCATCAATCTCAATCACACTTACACACGTCTTTTATCACTCGGTAAACCAACCACCAATTTTAATTGACCTCTAATCTCGTCACCTCATGATCATTTATTACCGATCTCTTATCCTTTGGAAAATCACATCTCAATCACACTTTCACAAGTCTTATCCTTTAACAAACCAACCATTCATCTCAATCACACTTACACACGACTCTTATCCATCGGTAAACCTATCATCAATTTCAATCATATTTTCACATGCGTCTTATTCCTCGGAAAACCAACCACCAATCTTAATCACATTTTTAAACGCCTCTTATTCCTTAGAAAATCAATCATCAATCTCAATCACAGTTTTACATGTCTCTTATCCTTCAACAAATCAACCACCAATCTCAATCGACTTTTAATCTTGTGACATCACAATCATTTGTTACTAATCTCTTATCCCTCAGCAAACTATATCTCAATCACACTTTCACACGTCTCTTATCCTTCAACAAACCAACTGCCAATTTCAATCGACCTCTAATCTTGTGACCTCATGATCCATTGTTACCGATCTCTTATCCCCAGCAAAGCACATCTCAATCACACTTTCATACGTCTTATCCCTATGAAAATAAACCACCAATCTCAATCGACATTTAACTTCGTGACCTCACACTTTGGTCAATCAAATATTTGATTCATATTTTTTAACCACTCTCATTTGTTACTGATTTATTATCCCTCGGAAAACCACACTCCAATCATATTTGATTATAGGATTGCACTTGTTTTTGTTAGGTTACAAATTTGAAACATACATATAATATTTTTTATTTTATTTTTAACCGTTTCATGTTTGTGTGCGAGTCAACCCACAATCCGGCTCAAATATTCATTTACTCTCACATGTATATATATAAATTAACCGGAACTCTCGATCCAATAAACCAAACAAATTCAAATTCAAATGAATAAACTATTTACTCTTTTAACTCTTTAACAATGAAGTATAAATACCCAAATAGGTGACTGTCTCTTCTTCTTTATCACATAGCCACTTAATTTTTGCTTTCTTAAGATACTTTTATTTTTTGATATTTTTTTTTTCTGATTCATTATTTTTAAATACATGTAAAAATGTTTTATGTAATAAATAAACAATATATGAGATTTCTTGTTTTCTTGTTCTTGACTTCAAGAGCTATATAATAATTTCAGCAAATTTTTTTATTGGAAAATGTTAATTTGAAAAAATGTTTATGCCAATTGAAATTCTAGTCATTATGAGCATATGAGACAATAATAAATATATGCAACATAATACATTTTAATAACATATTTCAAAATTATCTCACATAAATCTATTTCTCAGCCATAATAATTAATTACTCCTAAAAACAAAAAAATGTCAATTATAAAAAACACTCTATTAAAAACAATTAAAAACAAGTAGCTAAATTTTATTTTAATATATTAACCTAGTTTTATTATATATATTTTTAATAGATAATTTTTATATTTTAAGATTTTTATAAATGATATTTCTATTTAAAAATAAATTTATTTAATCTTTTATTTTATTTTATAAAAATATTGTTGTAATGTTATCTCACTTCATACTTAATAATATATATATATATATATATATATATATATATATATATATATATATATATATATATATATATATATATATATATATATATATATATATATATATATATATATATCATTATATATATATATATTTTTTATAACTATTTAAATAATATTAATATTTTTATTAGTACTTCTAATTAATAATATATACGGTATAATATTTCATAAATACTTATAATTACTTAAATTAATAATTAAAAAATAATAATAATAACTTAAATTATTATAATAACATAAAATATATTTTATTAGTTATTAATAATATAATATATTATATAATAAATAATTAAACTTAATTAATTTAAAATAATATATTAAAAAAAAAAGATCCATGAATATTAAAAATCAAAATCAAAATTTTTTTTCTAAATTTTATAACAGAAATAATTTTTTTATTTTTTTTAAAACAATAAATTGTTATCTAATAAGAAATTTAGAAATAACCTTTTATTTTAATACATTTATTAATTTTATTATATTAAGTTCTATTTTAATTAATATATATATATATATATATATATATATATATATATAAACAATTTTGATTAAATAATAAATTTAAAATATAATATTCAAAATTATTTAATTTATAAATAAAAATATCAGAATTTAAATAGTTTATTAAAAATTATTACTTTATTATTATTTTATCATTTTAAATAATTTATAATATAATTAATAATATTTATTTATAAACAAATATATTTACATAAAATATTTTATATAGTTTAATGTTTTAATTTAAAAAAGAATTTCAATAAAATAAAAATATAATATTAAATATAAATAATCTTTTTTAAGTATTTATCTTAATATTTAATATAATTGAATCTTTAATTATATTTTTTTAAAGTTAGATAATTTAGTATTATAAAATTATTCTAATTAATAATATTATAAAAATAAGAGTTTTAAAATTATTTTTGCAGTTAATACACTTATATTAATTTTTTATTTAATTAGATTTAAAAAATAAATTTAATTATATTACAAGATATCAAATAATTTAAAAGAAATAAAAACAAAATTGTTATTAAATAATTAAATAAATTTAGATAATTTATTATTTTACTTTATATTTAATAATTTATATATTTTTAATTTTAAATAATTAAATAATAAATTTTTATATTTTTTATAAAAAATAAATAGTTAAAGTTTTTATATTAATAAAAACAATTATAATATAAAATTATATTAATAAATTATATATAATTTAAACATATTGAAAGTTAATTAAAAGTTATTTATTATAATTAAATATTAAAATTAACAACCAATAATATATATATATATATAATATAATTTAATATTATATAAATATATTAATTATATTTATGATTCTATATTGTAAATTTTATTATTTATAAAAAACAATTTTAAATACTTTTATAAAATTAATATTTTTATAATTATTTTTATAATTATTTATAATAATATAAATATATATAAAATAAAATTTATTATTATTTTTATAATTATTTAAATAATTAAAAAATTATATTTTAAAAAATAAAATAATATAAATTTAGATAAATTAAGTATTAGGTTTTAATATTGAAAATAATATTAAAATATTAATATTTACTGTATTAATAAATTTATTTTTAGTAATGTTTATATTTTTAATATTAAAAAATTATAATAAATTATCAAAATTAATACATGATATATTAAAAAAATATAAAAGATACTTTATTTAATTATGACCGGTATCTATATAAAAAACTAAAAAAAAGTTTTATTTTGGATAATTATGTTTATTAAGTAATCTGTTTATAGGATACATAATCTTTTTTCTTTTTCAGGGACAATGAGGAATAACAATTCCATTAGTTGGTTTATTACTTTCCAACTGTCAAACCTATCTATCAAATTAATCAATACAAAATTTGGTTAATAAGTTATAGTTTGATATTTAAACATTTATTTTAATATTTAAATTTCCAACTATTGAATTTGAATATCTAGGTTCTATTTTTGGTGAATAAATAAAACGACCTAATCGATTTTCTAATCGTCCAAATCGAACCGACAAATAAATCGAAATCAAAAATTTGAAAATTTCTCAAACCGATTTCAACGATTTAATTTCAGTGTACAGTGAATTAAAACCACTTATACCCCTTAGACCCTTAGAATGTCCAATTTTGAACTTATATTAAAATCTGATATATGATATTTCTCCCTTTTATTATAAAATAACACATTTAGCAGTAAAAGAAAAAAAAAGTCCAGACTCAACCGATTTTTCGAAAGACTTCGTCAAGAGGAAGGGTAGAAGACTGTTAAATAATAATAATAATAATTAATATGAAATTATATAGTAATAGAGCAGAGAATATTAATATAAATTGGAAACTTTTGTGTTGTATTACAAATAATACATTATCAATATGATTTAGGTAACTAAAACTAAAAGTAATAATTAGTTACCTTATCTATTTTGGTTACCAAAAATATTAAATATTTCATTTAGTACCTCTTTTATTTTGTTTTGTTAATTTGCATTTATTTGTTTAACAAAGACAGAAAGACGGCTGACTGGTAGATTGGTCGCGGGCCCGCGGCTGCTTTTTTGGTTAGAAGCTCCCATAAGTTTTTCAATTATATTTTTGATATTTGTTGAAATAATCTATACATATATATTATTATTGAATATTTGACTTTTAGACATAGTTTAATTGGGTGAATAGATATAGTAATTGTTAGTATTAGTTACACAAATAAATTGTGCCAACAATTTAATCATATGACATGTGCGATCTTAACAAATATATTTTTAAATAAGTAAGATTATCCTCTTAACAATATCACATATTATTCTGATTCAAGCTAATACAACATAGTTGGTGAAATGTCATATCAATTACAAAGATGGGTAGGTTGAATAATACAAATTCTACTTATCCTTTTTCTTTTAAAATGCATGCATATCGAATACTTCAAAGTTAGGCCAGCTAGACGATCGCCTAGACCTTGAAACATATATATTCTCCTTATTCTTTTTTTTTTTTAAAGTGCATGCATACGAATACATCAAATGAATAGTTAGGCCAGTTAGATGCCCGCCTAGAACTCAATACATATTCTCCATATTCTTTTTCTTTTAAAGTGCATGCATATGAATATATCGAACGCCTAGAACTCTTTTTCCGTGGTATCCAAAAGAGTGGTATAAAAACAATAGCATAATCAAGTTTGATCCATATATCTATATCAGTACATTGTGGAGTAAGAGAAAAATAGATGGAAGGAGCTAACCTTGGAGGTTCTTTGCCCGTGGCAAACGTTCAAGAGCTAGTTAAGAAGGAACCGCACATGAAACAAGTTCCGGCTAGGTACATTCAAGACGATATTGCAGTACCGACCATTATTGTAGATTCTTCCACTTTACTCGATCAAATCCCTGTCATCGACTTGCATGCTCTGCTTTTCTCTTCAGATCATGATATGTTCCAATCCCAACTCCACAAATTGGACGATGCCTGCAAAAATTGGGGCTTCTTTCATGTATACAATATCTCTTCCTCTTTAGAATTCTTCAAGTTTTTGTTAATGCTTATTTGAAAGTTAAAACCAATAACAATATTGATTGATGCAGTTGGTTAATCATGGCGTAAACACTTCATTAGTAAACAACATGAAATCAGAAATAGAACAAATCTTCAATATTCCAATAGAGGAGAAGATGAAACTCGACCAAGAACCAGGGGACCTAGAAGGGTTTGGACAAGCTTTTGTTATCTCCGACCAGCAGAAGCTCGACTGGTGCGACATGTTCTACTTGGTTACTCTGCCTCTTCATTTAAGAAAACCCCATCTTTGGCAAAACCTCCCCCTTTCTTTCAGGTCTTCTCGAATCTCTAATATCATATCGTGCATATATATATATATATATATATATATATATATATATATATATATATATATATATATATATATATATATATATATATATATATATATTAATTTTTGATAAAAATGTGACATTATTAAAAAAAATCATTATTTATTTATTTAATTATTAAAAAAAATCATTATTTATTTATTTAATTATTAAAAAAATAGTAAAACTTATTTTAATTATTCGTTTTATTCAAAAAAAATAAGAAATTATATATTTTTAAGTGTATCCAATTTTTTTCAAACTTACCCAAACTCTAAATTCTGAGTACGTCCCTCCCAACATCTATGCATATATAAATTAAAAATTGTTAATAAATGCAGAGAAATCCTAAAAGAATATTCATCAGAGCTACATAAACTAAGCATGAAGATATTAAACCTTATGGCAAAAGCACTAAACATAGATGAAGATGAAATGAGTGATTTATTTGAGGAAGGAATGCAATCTATGAGGATGAATTATTATCCACCTTGCCCCCAACCGGAGCTGGTAGTCGGTCTTACTCCACACTCAGACGGAGTTGGCCTCACCATCTTGCTCCAGGTCAGTGAAGTTGATGGTTTACAAATAAAACATAATGGGTCGTGGATTCCAATCAAACCAATTCCCGATGCCTTCATTGTGAATATTGGCGATGTTTTAGAGGTATATTATTATGTACATTTTATTTAATCAAATTAAAGAAGCAAATAACTAATAATACTAAGTTTGTTATTCAATAAAAGATATTTAGCAACGGAATATACAAAAGCATTGAGCATAGGGCGGTTGTTCATTCAGAAGTGGAGAGGATGTCTATAGCTGGATTTCTATCTCCAAGATTGGATGGGGAACTTGGCCCGGCCAAAAGTTTAACATGCCCTAAAACTGGAATGCCACCACAGTTTGGCACCCTAAGTGTAAAAGATTTCTTCAAGGGACTTTTTGAGCGTAAACTCGACGGCAAATCTTATTTGCAACGTCTTAGAATCAACTGAAACTAACTATATGTGTGTTTTAATAATGAGATGGAGTTATGTTCTTTGAGCATGATGAACTCCTCTTGGATCTAAGGAAATAAATTAATTATACAATTTAATGTGCTTCATGTACAAATTATTGTTAGACATCAAGTATTTATGATGTTGATTTCTGTTTCTCCAACATTAAAATTATATGGGCTTGTTTGGTTTGAATGTTATTTATGGTTCGGTTTTATTTTAATAATCAAAATCTAAAAACCAACATTTCACTTTTATCTCTTTCATCACATCACTCAATTAATTAACCAAAATAGTATACATTATATTTTAAATTACTATATATTAATAATTTTAAAGTTTTTCATCAAAAATATTTTTCATTTTTTCAAAATCACCACCAATTATTAATTTTCAAATAACTCAAATGCATAAGTCAATGTAACATCCGAATCACCTCTTGTATTGATTAATAATATGAGTCATCTTTGACATTGACTATGCATTTGAAATATTTGACATTGACAAATACATTTGAGTTATCTCTGACATTGAGGGATGTATATAGATCATTCGGCATTGACAAATGAATTTATGTCATTTCCGGCATTAAATAATGCATTTGGGCCATATATGGCATTGAGTAATGCATATGGGTATTAACTAATGCATCTGGGCTATATGTCATTGACTAATGCAATTGTGCCATCTCAGACACCGAGTAATGCATATGGGTCATTTTGCATTGACTAATGTATTTATATCATCTCTAACATTTACTAATGTATCCAGGGATTGATCTATGTAAAGTTTAGCTCACCCCGAAAAAAAATTACGATATAAATGTGTTGGGTCAGCTCATTTGGTAGTTGGGCCTGACAAATTAATAAAGCCCATTAGGGCATATTTAATTAAAGAAGAAAAAAACACAGCAGTTGATTGGTTCTCTCTCCCTCTTCCTCCATTGAAGCAACTCTTCCTTCATTGAAACAACAATTTCTTCATTGAAGCAACAGGTTCTTCTAATTTCCTTTATCTCTTCTCCATTTGGTTAGTCATCTTTAGTGATGATGATAATGTATGTGAATGACAAGTTAGGGTGAGGTTAATTGATAACTTTGATTAGATTACCACTAGGCTTGTATTGAACAACATTGTATACCCATTTGATATAGTGGAAGATTTAAGTGGCCGAAGTGTCCCATGGTTTTTACCTAATTTGGATTTTCCACGTAAAATCTTGGTGTCTTACTCTCTGTTTCTTTGATTGTTTGATTATTTGATGCTCAATTGAATTGGCTGCTCATTTGATTATATAGAAGGGGAAAAAGAATTGTTAGGTCTTTTGTTGTAGCTTGTCTATTTCTGGATTGCTAAACATGTGCTATTATTCAATTTCTCCAACAAGTGGTATCAGAGCTGAGTTCGTTTAGTGGCGATTCTTGTATAATTCAAATGGAAGAATCGTTGAGTAGTAATGGCACGATGATCAAACTCACAGCTACCAATTACACAATCTGGAAGTCACAGATGAATGACTTATTGTGTAATTATGATTATGAAAACACTATTTTGGGTGATAAAGGCAAACCAGAGACTATGACAGATGGAGATTGGAAGAAACTGAACAGAAAGGCAGTTGGTAAAATTAGGCAATGGGTTGACAACAGTGTGTATCATCATGTGGCTACTGAAGTTAATGCTCATAAAGTGTGGACTATTTTGAGTGAGCTGTATGAGAAGATCAACACTCAAAATAGAGCATTTCTATTTAGGAAGATTTGCTCGTTGAAATATCAAGATGGGTCTTCTATGTCCGAGCATCTAAATGCTTTTCAGAGGATTCTAAATGAGTTGGCTACGATAGGAATGAAATTTGATGATGAGCTTCATGCTATGTGTTTGATTAATTCTCTACCTGATAGTTGAGAGACACAAGGTAAGCTTACTTTGAAAATGATGAAAGAGAGCGTGTTGAATGAAGAGGCTAGAAGAAAAGAACAGAACTTCTCGACTCCAAGTCAGGTGTTCGTGACTGAGAAAAGGGGTAGAAATAAAAGTAAAACTCCAAAGAATCGCAGTGGCAGTTCAGACAGGTTAAGGGGAACATCCAACTCGAGAAAAGAGATTACATGTTATCATTGTGGAAAGTCAGGACACAAGAAGTATTAGTGTAGATCTTTAAAACGGGAACAAAATGAGAATAAGCAAGATGGAAGTAGTAAGGTTGCAGATGTGGGTGGTAACGACATCAATATTGTTTACGACAATGATAGTATCAATCTTGTTTCTCAAGATACACAATGGGTGGTAGACTCGGTTGTTTCTTATCATGTCACCAATCGTTGTGATATATTTGTTTCTTACACTAGTGGACAGTTTGGTTCAGTGACGTTGGGAAACCATGTTACGTGTAAGATTGTTGGAAAATGAGACGTTTGTTTGGATACTAACCCTTTGTACAAGCTACTTTTGAAGAATGTTCGACATGTTCCCGATATTCGGATGAATTTAATCTCTACTAGTATTCTTGATGGTGAGGGCTATCATAGTTACTTTGGTGAAGGAAAATAGAAACTCAATAAGGGGTCTTTGATGATAGCTAAAGGAAAGAAGGTCAGTTCTCTTTATGTGACAGAGACTAAGTCTTACGGGGAGAAGCAAATGCAGTTAATGATTGTTCAAAAGAAATATTTATTATTAGTTAGTTTTAATAAAATCAATTTTATAATAAATTAAATTTATTTCAAGTACATTTTGATTATATTTTGGATGTAAATTTAATATTAATTATATTTAGATTTATAACTTAATAAATATTAAAAATGTGATTAAAAAATATTAATAAATTATAACCGAAATAAAATAATCATTAGTAAAAAAAGACTTCTTATGAAACAAGATATCATTAATGTTGAGCATCTCATCCTTAACTAATTTCTTATGAAACAAGATATCATTAATGTTGAGCATCTCATCCTTAACTAATTCAACATAATCTAATCTAACAAATTCAATCTTGGCATATTTTGAACCGATCAAATCAAATCAATGATAAAATATAATAGTAATTTTAATAAAATATAATAGTAATTTAAATTTAATTAAGGAAGAAATATGTCTTATTAAAATAACAAAAATATAGAAGAAAGATTAATAATAACATTGGGTTTGTTTGCTCACAATCTATTATATTATATGTCTATTAATATAAGAACCAAACTATATTAAGATAAATAATATATATAACCAATAATAATTACCATCAACTCCAAATCTTTTTTTTTAATAAGTTTGGCTTAGAGAGAAAAACTCTAAGATTCAACCTACACTAAATACAAATTAAGTTAAATTGAATGTGCTAATGGAGAATCGTACTAACTTGACCTTTTCGTAAGGACATATTATCCAACAGGAAACCAAATATAAAAAAAATGATTCTTCAGTCAATTTCTTAACCAAACACAAAGTATAAATTATAATATACTTTTACTATATATTATTATGCCTTCATTGGTGTTACAGCAACTTTTCTTTCATTCTCCCTGCAAAAACATACCAATACAATAATCATATTTATGTTATATTTAGTAAATAATTTCATTTTAAAATATCACAAATTAATTATTGATATCAATTTTGGTTTCATAAATCATCTCTACACCATTTATACAGTTCTTTGATGTGATAAAAGAATAAACTCATAAATGTAATTCACTTACTTGAATGATATGTATTTCTTAACCTTGTCCATTTGCTCCCCTTCTTCATAAGTAAACCATTTTTCACGAACATCTGATTCATCTAGAAGACTTACTTCTACATAGAGTCCAAGAAAACAAGATCAGAATTCATATTTAAGCTCATGGTAGAACCCTTGGGTAATTCAATGATAAAAGATAAATTTTAAAAAAGTAAAAAACCTTGAAGTATAATATTTGACTCATCGCCACAACCCTTCAATCTCCAAAATATAAGTCCCTCATTATCCATGAAGACAGGCTTTGTCCTAACAGAACTGCAATGTTGTTTTTCTGTCATAAAAAAATAGTCATTTGGTAAACTAGTAAAAGGACTAATATATTGAAGTATATGATAGGCAAAAGGATTAATCACCTGAACATAGCAATTTTTTTGCTTCCAATATCTCAGCACGAACTTGGTCTGTTTGCATTTTAAATTGTGAGACGATGGTTGTATTTTCAGAAACTGAAAGAGGAAGACCATTTTTCGCATTGATCGCTTCAGCCAACTCATCTTTCATCTTCAGCTTCAATTGTTTCTCCTATACAATTAACATTTATATTGAACACATTAATCTCTAATGCAAAACTCCAAAAGCTTGTTTGATGTAAGGTAATTTGAAGAAAAAAGTGGATTATTTGAGGGTATTTGAATTAAATGATATAATATTTAGGATTATTTGAATAATTACAGTTTTATAACTACCTTTTGTTTCGCTGCAGCAATTTTTTCTTTTGTTTCCTTCACCTCCTCATTGCATTTCAATTGCTGTTCTTCCATCCAATTTCTTACTTTGCTGCAAGAGAATATGATATGAATCTGAGTTTATGAGGGATATATAAATGCAGAATATTTTAACTTACCTGGTGCAAAGAACTTCATCACACACAAAGTTTACAACAGTAAGCCTTTCTACGGAGTTTAAACTTTTGAAACTATCAACTCCTCCGTCAAATTGATCAAATTTCAATTTCCCTGTTAGAAATGTTGAAGTAGAGATACATCTGTGCAGTGCAAGCAGCCATGATGTTTTGTGGCTTAGTCTATGATTTATCACATTAGATCTGCAATAAGAATACACAAGCAATTCATAAGAAATTATTTAATCTCTCCCAATTCTGCTTAGATACTTTACCTCTCTCCCAAGTCTGTTTCTATGAGGGTTAATAAACGAACAAGAAACTGGGCTACTGGAGAAGAACGTCCTATACATCCACCGCCCCCACGAATTAGTTCGCGCAAGATGTATTCAGACTCATCTTTCTTCAGTTCAAGAATCTACCAAAGTCATAAACAAAAAATAAATGTCTTAGCAAAGCTAATAAATACCTATCAGTTCATTTCTATTTATTTGATGAAAATTTAGCCCAATTTACCTCTTTAAAAGCAGCACAAAATTCCAATAACTGCAATGCTTGACCAATTTCTTCAGGTTGCAGTTCTATGTTGGCTACAGATATTAATTCAGATCCCTGAGGCAGCAGTGGAATTTCAGCAACACTCAGGGAATTAATAGAAATCCTGGAATTTTCATCATGACATTCATCTTTATGTATTCCCTCCTTGCCTTTTGTGCTCTTCCTTTTCCTTTTTTTTGATATAACAACTCCATTATCCATCACATCCCCCTCTTTCACCTTCTTAATGTTTTCCCCAAGACCAGAATTTTCCTTTCCTTTTCTTTTTATTCCACAAGTAGATTCCTGCAAATCAAAACAAACATTGATGAAACATTTCACAAATAACAAGCTTGAGACGCAACAGAGTAAAGAGCATCAAAAGAGGAACTACCTTTAGCAATTGAACATCAGAACCATTGACAATAAGCATCTCTGAAACAGATGCAAAGCCAATTGATTTTGCAGTATGTGTAAGTATCCCAGTTGGTTGTTTCCCGTTTTTCTTCCTGCGATGGAAATGTTTATTGTTTAACACACAAACAACTAAAGCTCCAAATTAATGAAATGTTTTACCTGCAAAAACTGCAATTACAAATACCCCTGCACCTTGGACAAACCCACTTCTTTAAAACTTCAACTTCCTCAGTTTTCTCTCCATATCTAATTCCAGAACAAGATTAGTGAGTGAATTGAAATAACCCAATTTTACAAATCAAATAAGAACTAACCTATTGAGAAGGCATTTATGGCAATATTTCACGTTGCATTGTTTTTCATTTTCCTCATTCTTACAAGATGCCACAATATCCATTGTCTTTTGTCGGCACTGCAAAGAAACATGGTTCAGCGCTATAAAACATGGAGAAACAAATAAAATTATGTTTGACGAACCTGATGACAGGTCTTGCCATTTTGAGAATCATAAATACGACTTCCGACAACACGAACGCCGGGACACCCATTTCGCTTCTTCTTCTTCTCCGGCGCGAGCGCGGGCGCTGGTGAAGTCGATGAGGTATGTCTTTCAGGTAGATTCGAACATATCTCATCAGCTTTGTTACTATTACCTTGAACCTTTACTTCCGAATCAGACAAAGGCTGTTGTTTTGAAACAGATGTTGAAGAAATGTCCATGGCTGATCGATTGTACAGTTGAAAATGCGAAAATCTAAAGAGTCGAAGTGAGAAGATCTGCCGTTCTACACTTCTACCGGTTCTTTTTATAGTGGGGAAGAAAAGCTCAATAGAATCTCAATAGCGGGAATTCAAAAAGTTTGAAATGAAAATTGTTGTAATGATTGAATTATATGGAAATTGAAATTATCAAGAACTTGAAGATTGTAACTTTAGGAAATATAATTTATGACCGATTTATTGGCTTTCACATTAATTTTACACACTCAATTAGCTATTTAATATTTTTAAAGTATTTATTATAATAAACGGTAAGATATCTAAGTTAAATTTTGAAAAGTTAATTAGTTTATTAAGTTAAAATTTACTAGCTAAATGTATAATAATATTTAGTATAATCATTTAAAATGATATTTTTAAAGATAAAAAATATATATATACAAAATTAATTTTTAAATCATTAAAATATATTTATAAATATATATAGTTTAAAAATAATATAACTTTATTTGTAAACATTTTATTATTTTTAATATATTAATCATTTTTATATTATTCTATTATTATCATATATTTATTATTAATGTTATTAATAATAATTAAAATTAATAAATATTTAAATCATTTTATTATTAAATATTTAAAAAATTAGCAAATGATACTATAATTCAAATTAATTAATTGAGTTAAATTAGATATTAAAGATATATGAACAACTTTCAAATTTTACATAAAGTATAATCATTAACTAAGTTGAATCATGTCATGTTAAGGTTGAGTTGTGACTACTTAATAATTTTTTTAAATATTTTTAACTAATTGACTTTTCAAAATTTATTAATATCTCATCATTTACTTTATAATTAATTGTTTGATAACTAGTATAGTTTCTTTATAAATAAACAAATATAAGTTTGAAATTATATTACAAATTTCATATATATTTAAAATTTATCTTGACTCATTTAATTAATATAAACTTTTGTTTTTGATATAAAAACACTTAGTATTTGTGTTTTAAAAATATATATTTTATTTCGTATTTAAAAAAATATTAAAAATAAAGTTAACCAACAGTTAAATTTCTGTATTGACCAATGACAATGCATAAATTCAGAGGGAAATTTGAGGAAATGACCCTAATAATAGGCTTAAATGAGTAAAGTGTCACTCCATAATTTAAATAGTGTTGGTGATCCTATTTTTTTTTAATGACAATTATACCTTTGCGTGACGCACCCGAAAGCCTATAAAATCATATATAATTTTTTTCATTTTTGATTCATTTTCTCTCTCATCCCGGTCTTCTCCGCTGTAAACTCTAATGACAGAGAAGACTTTCTCTTCTTTTCATAGGCGAAGAACACATCGAAGAGGCATCATTTCACTATATTCAATGACGTAGAGCGGCGAAGAACTTCCAACGGCGAATTGCGGTTCCAACGGTGAACTACGACGGCGGAAGATAAAATTTCCACTATATTCGTTTATATATTGTGTTTATTTCGTTTATATATGACTGTTTGTGTTTATTTTGTATATAGAACGTATTGATTCGTCTTGATTCGTTGAATGCAGATTGGTTGGTTGGTTGATTCGTATATGACTGTTGATGGACTCTCAGGTTGGTTGCGTCACGTATTTGCGTCACGCAGTTGCGTCACACAGCTGCGTCACACAGTTGCGTTGCGTCACGCAGTTGCATCACGCTGACACGTGTCAAAATTTATTTGGGTTTTATAAAACCCAAATAAGGCCTTGACGACTATTCCTGCGATGGATCTTATGTAGAGAGCTCTAAATTCCCAATGTCGTCTTTGAATAGACTTATCTGAATTTCCCAAATTGGGTTTCTGTTGATAAATCTATTGGCTGCAGGATTACTCGTCTCTTTCCCATGAAGTCATTTCACGGCAAGAAATGATGAGATTAGGCTCCTTTGGTTTGAGAACAGATCAGGTAGATGAGCAGTGGAAATTTCCAAGCAGATTTGCAAATGGGACTGACCAAATTATGATAAAACATGTTTTCATCGATTCAGATGGTAATTCAAAACTATTGTTAGAAGAACATATTAGATGATGATTTTATTACTTTTAGTTCTTTATGTTGTAGATGTTAATCCAAACTCGATGATTTTAACTATGGAATGGATGAAAAATTCAATAAGCATGAGAAAATTCAACTTCTTATGTCTGGAAAAGTCAAGTAGATGGCCAACTTGATCTGGAAATAGGTTTTCCTCAATTTGAATCTCATTTACTGGATATCGGGTTTCAAAACCCTTTATATCATCGATTTTCCGAAGTTCATCTTGAAATTACACATTTGGTGCGTTTTACCCATAGATCGGAAGTTATGTGAAGGTAGCCAATTGATCCTAAATGGTGCTAGCACTGAAATGAAGGATTTATTGCCTATTATTGACGAGTATTATTTGGCAAAAGACTCAAATAGATGGAAGAAACAGTCATTATTGGTACCTTATTTTATTTTGATAGGTAAAAGAAAATAAGGTATAGCAGTTATTGACCCAATTCTCAGCAAGTATAGCCGGGACTGGTATAGCAGTTCTACTGTCTGTGGTCCGTAAGGTAGCTTATGGCAGTTTACCTCTCTACTCATCTAAGCTTGTAGCTACAGACATCGGTTTAGGATTGGTTTGGCTTTCTTGGGCAGTAAATAAACTAAGGGACACAGTAATTGCCATCGCTAAGATCACTTCTACTAAACCGGGCAATGATAATAAGATTGTGGGGAAGTTGCATTGCTGTGTAAATGAGATTTTCTTTAGAGTTGGAACTTTGGTAGCCATGGCATCTCTGAGGTTTGCTTAACAAGATGAAATTGTAATTGATCTTTGTATAGTGTTTAGATTTACACACATTAAAACTTTACTGTTATAAGTTGCCAATTTTGGGGATTGATTTTTATTGGTTTGTTTTGAATTTATAGATAACATTATTTAAAGGTGAAATTTAATCAACACATGAATGCATAATAAGATAAAATGAAACATGGTCATAGACTCATAATGGTTGCACATGAAAATTGAGTAACAACCAATTTAGGTCCAGAGTAAAGTAATAATGATGGACACATCTCTGAACTTGATCAAAATCATCATTTAGTTTTTTCTGGACAAATTATTAATCAATCTACAAAAGTAGTTAATGAATCACCATGTGAAGAAAAATATTCTCCTTTCTTGTTTCCCAAGTTCTAATATCCTTAAAACTCAATGAAAAGTAACTCGACCCGGTCCAAGGTCTGCTAGCCTTTTTGTCTTCTGTCGTCTCGTATTCTGGCAAAAGGATAAATAATAATGGAAGAAGAAGATATATCATCAACTAACTAATGACTTTTGAGACTACTCCTGCACCAACTGTTCTACCGCCCTCACGCAATGCAAATCTTTGACTTGTTCAAGATTTACACGAATTTAGTATCATCACAAACACTATGGTAAACAGACAAATACATTAAATAAAGTTAAAGACATAATGACCTGCATCAAGGGGAACGGGTAATAATAGTTCAAAGGTAGTAGTGACATTGTCACCAGGCATAACCATCTTAACATTTTCAGGCAACTCAACTTTGCTCGTTATGTCTGCAGTTCTCAAGTAGAACTGAGGCTTATAATTTGAGAAAAACAATGTGTGACGACCACCTTCATCTTTTGTCAACACATATATCTCTGCCTCAAATCTCTTGTATGTTTTCACACTAGCAGGCTTTGCAATCACCTACCAAATCAAACTAATTTATCATTATCTTATCCCAATGATGCATGCACCATACTTCTGTTTACTTCTCATTCTTCATGTATTAAGACAAAATCTTTGATTGATTTGTGAGCAAATATAATAAATGCATATCTTATCTACAACTTATTTGTCCGCGCTGTATGTCTTTCCATTTTAAACCCCTTAGAAGAAGACCCACATTATCACCCGCCTATATATACAGAAACATTTTTTTAGTTGTCTGGTCGCGTGACGCACCCGCGTGACGCACCCAGATTCCGCCGCAACTGTGACATTTACCTAATCAATCCCTAAACCCTAAACCCAACAAACAATGCGTTCAAAGAAAGAAATAAATAACAAGAGGAATACAAAAGAAGCATACCAGTAGCAGCGGACATCCTTCCTTCGCTGGGATTCCGACGTCTTCGTCGGGGTCGTCTTGTTTTTAAAGAGAAGGAGGAGAAAGGGAAGTGAAGAGAGAGAACATGGAAGAAAGAAATGAGTAGAACTGAAAATTTTCTAATTATATAGCAAGGGCATTGTGGACTTTTCACAATGCACTCGGTTGCGTCACACAACTGGAGGATGCGTGACGCAATATGGACATTTTCGTTAGAAAAAAAAGAAGGTCACCAGCGCTATTTAAATTATGTTTAAATTATGGGCTCATACTTTACTCATTTAAGGCTATTATTGGGGTCATTTCGTCAAATTTCCCAATTGAGAAGTGTCATGAACAAATTCATAGACTCAATAAAAGCAAATGAGATCTCTTGTCTAAATACCCTCTCTGCCCATGTGATCTCGGAAGTCCTTGTGAGAAGTCACGAGCATGGATGATATTTGGGCACAAAAGAAAGACATAAAAATGTGATTAAAAAAAATTGAAGACAATAATCTCGAACACACATATATTCGTAAGTAATTTTGATTCTCAAATTCAAGTTCAACATAACTCCTACAAAATGATATAAATTATAATTATCCAACATTAGAGTTTACACAAAATTTGGTCGGAAATAAACAATACACACGATAAATGTATATTTCCTAAACCCTCGACAAACCAATTATCAATCACAATTGACCTTTAATCTCATGACCTTATGATCATTTGTTACCGGTCTCTTATCATTCGACAAACCAACAATCAATTCCAATTGACCTATAATTTCGTGACCTTATTACTTTCACACGTCTCTTATCTCTCGTCAAACCAATCATCAATCACAATGAACCTCTTCATCTTGTGACATCACACTTTCACAAGTCTCTCTTATCTTTGGAAAATCAATCACCGACCTGAATCAACGTCTTATCCCTCGACAAACTAACCACTAATTCCAATGTTACTGACCTCTTATTCATTAGTAAACCAATTACCAATTCCAATTGACCTCTCATCTCATAACTTCACACCTTCACACGTACATGTCTCTGATACCTTGGCAAACCAATCACCAATCTTAGTCGACCTCTAATCTCATGATTTTATGATCATTTGTTTCCGACATTCCTTGGCAAACCAAACACTAATCCTAATGTTATCGGCCTCTTATCACTCGTCAAACTAAAAACAAATTCAAATCACACTTTCACATGCCTCTTATTCTCGGCAACCGAACCATCAATCTCAAACACACTTTCACACACCTCTTATCCCTCGGTAAACCAACCACCATTCTTAATCGACATCTAATCCCGTCAACTCATGATCATTTATTACTGGTCTCTTATTATTTGGAAAACCACACCTCAATCACACTTTCACAAGTCTTATCATTCAACAAACCAACCATCCATCTCAATCACACTTACACACGCCTCTTATCCATTGGTAAACCAATCATCAATTTCAATCATATTTACACACGCCTCTTATTCCTCAGAAAACCAACCACCAATCTCAATCACATTTTTAAACGCCTCTTATTCCTTAGAAAATCAACCACCAAACTCAATCGACTTCTAATCTTGTGACATCACAATAATTTGTTACTAATCTCTTATACCTCAGCAAACCACATCTCAATCACACTTTCACACGTCTCTTATCTTTCAGCAAATCAATCGCCAATTTCAATCGACCTCTAATCTTGTGACCTCATGATTCATTGTTACCGATCTCTTATCTCCAGCAAAGTACATTTCAATCACACTTTCATATGTCTCTTATCCCTATGAAAATAAACCATCAATCTCAATCAACATTTAACTTCGTGAACTCACACTTTGGTCAATCAAATATTTAATTCATATTTTTTAACCACTCTCATTTGTTACTGATTTATTATCCCTCGGAAAACCACACCCCAATCATATTTGATTATAGGATTGTACTTGTTTATGTTAGGTTACAAATTTGAAACATATATATATCATTTTTTTATTTTATTTTTTAACTGTTTCAAGTTTATGGGCGGGTCAACCTACGATCCGACTCAAATATTTATTTACTCTCACATATATATCTAAATTAACTGGAACTCTCGATCCGATAAACCAAAAAAATTCAAATTCAAATTCAAATTTAAATAATAAACTACTTACTCTTTTAACTCTTTAAAAATATGAAGTATAAATAACCAACATGTGACTATCTCTTCTTCTTTATCACATAGCCACTTAATTTTTGCTTTCTTAAGATACTTTTATTTTTGATATGTTCTTTTTTTCTGATTCATTATTTTTAAATACATGTAAAAATGTTTTTATGTAATAAATAAACAATATATGAGATTTCTTGTTGATGACTTCAAGAGCTACATAATAATTTCAGCAAAAGAATTTTATTGGAAAGAGTTAATTTTAAAAAATGTTTATGCCAATTGGAATTCTAGTCATTATGAGCATATGAGACAATAATAAATATATGTAACATAATACATTTTAATAACATATTTCAAAATTATCTCATACTTTAAACATAAATCTATTTCTCAATAATTAATTACTCAAAAAAAATGTCAATTATTAAAAGCACTTTATTAAAAACAAGTAGCTAAATTTTACTTTAATATATTAACCTAGTTTTTATTATATAATTTAAATAAATAATTTTAAAATTTTTATAAATGCTACTTCTATTTAAAAATAAATTTATTTTATTTTTTATTTTATTTTATCAATATATATATATATATATATATCATTTTATATATAAATTTTTATAGCTATTTAAATAATATTAATAATTTTATTAGTACTTCTAATTAATAATATATATTGTATAATAAATATTTAAAATCATCTAAGTTAATAATTAAAAAATAATAATATTAAATTAAATTATTATATATATTAAATATAATAACATAAATATATTTTATTAGTTATTAATAATATAATATATTATTTAATAAATAATTAAACTTAATTAATTAATTTAAAACAATATTTTAAAAAAAACAATATATCCGTGTATATTAAAAATGAAAAACAAAATTATTGTTTTTTCTAAATTTCTTAATAGATAATAATATTTTATTTTTTCTTGAAACAATGAATTATTATCTAATAATAAGGAATTTAGAATTAAATTTTATTTTAATAAATTTATTAATTTTATTATACTAAGTTCTATTTTAATTATATATATATATATATATAATTTTGATTAAATAATAAATTTTAAATATAATTTTCAAAATTATTTAATTAATAAATAAAAATATCAGAATTTAAATAGTTTATTAAATCCTTACAATAAATTATTTTCATTTAAAAAATAAAAAATATATTACTTTATTATTTTATCATTTTAAATAATTTATAATACAATTAATAATATTTATTTATAAACAAATATATTTACATAAACTAATTTATATAGTTTAATGTTTTAATTCTAAAAAAAAGATTTGAATAAAATAAAAATATAATATTAAATATAATAAATTATAATTAAATATAAATAATGTTTTTTTAAGTATTTATCTTAATATTTAATATAATTTAATTTTTAATTATATTTTTTTAAAAATTTAGATAATTTAGTATTATAAAATTATTTTAATTTATTTAAATACTTATAAATAATATTGAGAATTTATTAATTTAAAATAAAAATTAATTAGAATTTAAAAATTAATAATATTATAAAAATAAAAGTTTTAAAATTATTTTGCAGTTAATACACTTATATTAATTTTTTTATTTAAATATATTAAATATATTGATAAAATAAATTTAATTAAATTAAAAGATATATATTTATTATTTTACTTTATATTTAATAATTTATATATTTTTAAAATTTAAAATTTAAATAATTAAATAATAAAGTTGTAAATTTTGTTATAAAAAATATATAGTTAAAAATTTTATATTAATAAAAAAAATTATAATATAAAAAATATTAATAAATTATATATAATTTAAAGAAAGTTAATAAAAAGTTATTATTATAATTAAATATTAAAATTAACAACCAATAATATATATAATTTAATATTATATAAATATATTAATTATATATATGATTCTATATTATAAATTTTATTATTTGTAACAAATAATTATAAATACTTTTATAAAATTAATATTTTAATAATTATTTGAATATTATTATTTTTATAATTATTTTAATAATATTAATAATTTTTAATAACATAAATATATATATATAATTAAATTTATTATTATTATTATTATTTAAATAATAATATATATTTTATACTGAATTATTTATATATTTTATTAGTTTATTTATATTATATTTATTAGTTTATTTATATTAGTTAATGAATAATTTATATATTTATTTATTTTTGTTTATTTGTTTTATTTAATTATTTTAATATTTTTAAAAATAAAATTAAAATAATTTAAATTTAGATAAATTAGATATTAGGTTTTAATATTAAAATTATTATTAAAATATTAATATTTATTTGATTAATAAATTTATTTTAATAATTATTATTTATAATGTTTAATATTAAAAAATTATCAAAATTAATACATGATATATTAAAAAAAATATAAAAGATACTTTATTAATTAATTAAATTTCAAATTTATAAAATAATATTACCAAATTAATTAATAAAAAAAGATTCTTGAAGAATCTTACCCCCATCCACTGATGATGATACTCGTTATTCTAACTCTATAAATTATTACATTAGTTTTTATTAATAAAAACTAAAATAAATTAATTAAAGAATAATAATTATAAAATAACAATTATAATAAATTAAGATATTTAGATATGTAAAAACAGTATTATTATTATTATTATATATAAATATGTTAGTAATATTATAACTAATTAATTTATTTATCATAATTATTTTTTATTATAAATATTATTTATAAAAAATAAATAAATAAATTATTTTTTAAAATTATTATTTATTTATAAATAAAATAAATTAAAAGTTTATGATTTTATTTTTCAATATTTTTATTATTATTTTAGTAATGTTTTAGATAAATATGAAAAAAATTTAGTAAATAATATTATTTTGTATTCTAATTATATAAAAAATAAAGTATGAATATATTTGTTATTAAATATAAATTGTAAAGATATAAATAATAAAATATTATTAATGTGATATTTTATATTATATTTTTATGGTCAAAAAAATATTTATTATTAATTAGTTTTTTATAAAAACAATTTTATAATAAATTAAATTTATTTCAAATATATTTTGATTATAATTTGGAAGTAAATATAATATTAATTATATTAGAGTTATAACTTAATAAATATTAAAATTGTGATTAAAAAATAACAATAAATTATAACCAAAACAAAATAATGAAATAGTTAATAAAAACATTCTTATGAACAAGATATCATTAATGTTGAGCATCTCATCCTTAACTAATTCAAGATACTCTAATCTAACAAATTGGCATATTTTGAACCTGGTCAATTATAATCAAATCAATGATAAAGTATAATAGTAATTTAAATTTAATTAAGGAAGAAATGTGTCTTATTAAAATAACAAAAATATAGAAGAAGGATTCTGGAATATGCTGGAGACTTTCTGATATAACACTATCAATAATTGCCACCACAAAAACATAAATAAATAAATAAAAATAAATAAATAAATAAAATGGGTTTGTTTGCTCACAATCTATTATATGTCTATTAAAATAAGAACCAAACTATATTAAAATAAATAATATATATAACCAATAATAATTATCATGAATTCCAAATCTGGTTCTTTTAATAAGTTTTGCTTAGAGAACCTACACTAAATACAAATACAAATGAAGTTAAATTGAATGTCATGCTAATGGAGGATCATACTAGCTTGTCCTTTAGTAAGGAGATATTTTCCAACAGGAAATCAAATATAAAAAAAAACATTCTTCAGTCAATTTTCTAACCAAACACAAGGTATAAATTATAATATACTATTACTATATATTATTTTACTTTCATTGCTTTTACATTAACTTTTATTTCATTCTCTTACAAAAACATACCATTACAATAATCATGTTCATGTTATATTTAGAAAATAATTTCATTTTGCTTTGTCTTGCTTCTTCAACTTTTAAAAATATCAAATTAATTATTAATATCATTTTTTTTTTCTTAAATCATCTCTACACCATTTATACAGTTCTTTGATGTGATAAAAAAATAAACTCTTAATGTAATTCACTTACTTGAATGATATATATTTCTTAACTTTGTCCATATGTTCCTATTTTTCACGAACATCTGATTCATCTGGGAGACTTACTTCTACATATAGTCCAAGAAAACAAAATCATAATTCATAACTAAGCTTGAACCCTTGTGTAATTCAACGATAAAAGATAAAAATTTAAAAGGTAAAAAACCTTGAAGTAAAATATTTGACTCATCACCACAACCCTTCAATTTCCAAAATGTAAGTCCCTCATTATCCATGAGGATAGGCTTTGTCCTAACAGAACTGCAATGTTGTTTTTCTGTCATAAAAAACAGTCATTTGGTAAACTAGTAAAAGGACTAATATATTGAAGTATATGATAGGCAAAAGGATTAATCACTTGAACATAGCAACTTTTTTGCTTCCAATATCTCAGCACGAGCTTGATCTATTTGCACTTTAAATTGTGAGACGATGGTTGTATGTTCAGAAACTGAAAGAGGAACACCATTTTTCGCAATGATAGCTTCATCCAACTCGTCTTTCATCTTCTGCTTCAACTGTTTCTCCTATACATATAACATTTTATATTAAACACATTGATCTCTAATGCAAAACTCCAAGGGCAGCTTGTTTGATGTAGGATAATTTGAAGAAATAAAAGTGAATTATTTGAAGTTATTTGAATTAAATGATCTAATATTTTAGTTAATGATTTGAATTACAATTTTATAACTACCTTTTGTTTCGCAGCAACAATTTTTTCTTTTGTTTCTTTCACCTCCTCATTGCATTTCAATTGTTGTTCTTCCATCCAATTTCTTACCTTGCTGCAAGAGAATATATATGATATGAATCTGAGTTTACGAGGAATATGTAAATACAGAATACTTTTTAACTTACCTGGTGCAAAGAACTTCATCACACACAAAGTTTACAAGAGTAAGCCTTTCTACGTTGCATTGTTTTTCCATTTCCTCGTTTTTACAAGATGCCACAATATCCATTATCTTCTGTCGACACTGCAAAGAAACATGGTTCAGGCTATTAAACATGGAAAAACAAATAAAATTAGTTTGACGAACCTGATGACAGGTCTTGCCATTCTGAGAATCATAAATGCGACTTCCGACAACACGAACGCCGGGACACCTATTTCGCTTCTTCTTCTTCTCCTCAGGCGCTGGTGAAGTCGATGAGGTATTATGTCTTTCAGGTAGATTCGAACATATCTCATCAACTTTGTTACTATTACCTTGAACCTTTACTTCCAAATCAGACAAAGGCTGTTGTTTTGAAACAGATGTTGAAGAAAAGTCTATGGCTAATC
Organism: Impatiens glandulifera; assembly: GCF_907164915.1. Lineage (NCBI taxonomy): Eukaryota > Viridiplantae > Streptophyta > Magnoliopsida > Ericales > Balsaminaceae > Impatiens > Impatiens glandulifera. The sequence goes on from NC_061863.1 coordinate 55,670,320, forward strand.
GATTGTACAGATGAAAATGCAAAAATCAAAATAGTCGAAGAGAGAAGATTTGCCGTTCTACACTTCTACCAGTTCATTTTATAGTGGGGATAAAAGCTCAATAGAATCTCAATAGCGGGAATTCAAAAAGTTTGAAATGAAAATTATTGTAACGATTGAATTATCTAGAAATTGAAATTATCAAGAATTTGAAGATTGTAACTTTAGGAAATATAATTTATGACCGTTTTATTGGCTTCCATATTAATTTTACACACTCAATTACCTATTTCATTTTTTTTTACCAAAAAGTATTTATTATAACTTATTATAACTACTATATAGTCTACGACCAAAGATATATAAAACTGAGAAAAAAAATTACTGTTAAAATATAATAACATTTTTAATTACTCTCACATATATATTTAAATTAATCACAGCTCTCGATCCATTCGACAATCCGGACACTTTTAAAATTAAACATTATTATATATATATATACACTAGTTAGTTTAAAATTTGAACTTATATTGTTAAAACGTGCCGCGTTCATAAAATTTGGTGTTTAATTTAAAATATAGTGTCTTATTAGCATAGTTGGTTAAAGAGCTGTACTATTTTTGTTAGGTTCCAAATTTAAAATATATTTATAGCATTTTTAATTTTATTTTTGACCGTTTTAAATTTATGGGCGGGTCAACCCACAATCCAACCCAAATATCCATTTATTCTCACATATATATCCAAATTAACCATAGTTTTCGAACCGGCAATTCGAACACTTTAAAAATTAAGCATCATTGTATATATAGAGATTAGTTAGTTAAAAAGTTGAACTTATATTATTAAAACGTCACCCGTTCATCAAATTTGGTGTTGACTTTAAAATATAAAGTCTTATTAGTTTAAATGGTTAAAATGGTTGTACTTGATTTGTTAGATTGCAAATTCAAAACATAACTATAATATTTTTATTTTATTTTTAACCGTTTTAGTTTTATGGGCGGGTCAACCCACAATCCGACTCAAATATTCATTTACTCGCACATATATATCCAATTTAACCACAGCTCTCGACACGACAATTCAGTCACTTTGAAAATTAAGCATCATTATATATAAATATATATATATTATAAAAACAGTAAAATATTTAGTAAAATTTTGAAAAGTTAATTAATTTATCCATCAGAAAACCAAACATCAATCTCAATCACATTTTTAAACGTCTCTTATTCCTTAGAAAATCAACCACCAATCTCAATCACAGTTTTACATGTCTCTTATCCTACAACAAATCAACCTCTTTTACCAGCGTTTTTAAATTAAGTAAAGTGTTACATCATTTCCTTCCTTTCTGGGATCTCAATTGACTTCTAATCTTGTGACATCACGATTTTGCTATTAATCTCTTATCCCTCAGCAAACCACATCGGATTTCAGCCACAAATGAGGAATAACAATTCCATTAGTAGCCACAATGAGGAATAACAATTCCATTAGTTATAAGTTATACAAAACCTACCTATCAAACTAATCAATACAAAATTTGGTTAATAAGTTATAGTTTGATATTTAAACATTTATTTTAATATTTAAATTTCCAACTATTGAATTTGAATATATAGGTTCTATTTTTGGTGAATAAATAAAACGACCTAATCAATTTTCTAATCGTCCAAATCGAACCGACCAATAAATCGAAATCAAAAATTTGAAAATTTCTCAAACCGATTTCAACGATTTAATTTCAGTGTACAGTGAATTAAAACCACTTATACCCCTTAGACCCTTAGAATGTCCAATTTTGAACTTATATTAAAATCTGATATATGATATTTCTCCCTTTTATTATAAAATAACACATTTAGCAGTAAAAGAAAAAAAAATCCAGACTCAACCGATTTTCTCGAAAGACTTTGTCAAGAGGAAGGGTAGAAGACTGTTAAATAATAATAATTAATATGAAATTATATAGTAATAGAGCAGAGAATATTAATATAAATTGGAAACTTTTGTGTTGTATTACAAATAATACATTATCAATATGATTTAGGTAACTAAAACTAAAAGTAATAACTAGTTACCTTATCTATTTTGGTTACCAAAAATATTAAATATTTCATTTAGTACCTCTTTTATTTTATTTTGTTAATTTGCATTTATTTGTTTAACAAAGACAAAAAGACTGCTGACTGGTAGATTGGTCGCGGGCCGCGGCTGCTTTTTTGGTTAGAAGCTCCCATAAGTTTTTCAATTATATTTTTGATATTTGTTGAAATAATCTATACATATATATTATTATTGAATATTTGACTTTTAGACATAGTTTAATTGGGTGAATAGATATAGTAATTGTTAGTATTAGTTACACAAATAAATTGTGCCAACAATTTAATCATATGACATGTGCGATCTTAACAAATATATTTTTAAATAAGTAAGATTATCCACTTAACAATATCACATATTATTCTGATTCAAGCTAATACAACATAGTTGGTGAAATGTCATATCACTTACAAAGATGGGTAGGCTGAATAATACAAATTCTACTTATCCTTTTTCTTTTAAAATGCATGCATATGGAATACTTCAAAGTTAGGCCAGCTAGACGATCGCCTAAACCTTGAAACATATTCTCCTTATTCTTTTTTTTAAAGTGCATGCATACGAAAACATCAAATGAATAGTTAGGCCAGTTAGATGCCCGCCTAGAACTCAATACATATTCTCCATATTCTTTTTCTTTTAAAGTGCATGCATATGAATATATCGAACGCCTAGAACTCTTTTTCCGTGGTATCCAAAAGAGTGGTATAAAAACAATAGCATAATCAAGTTTGATCCATATATCTATATCAGTACACTGTGGAGTAAGAGAAAAATAGATGGAAGGAGCTAACCTTGGAGGTTCTTTGCCCGTGGCAAACGTTCAAGAGCTAGTTAAGAAGGAACCGCACATGAAACAAGTTCCGGCTAGGTACATTCAAGACGATATTGCAGTACCGACCATTATTGTAGATTCTTCCACTTTACTCGATCAAATCCCTGTCATCGACTTGCATGCTCTGCTTTTCTCTTCAGATCATGATATGTTCCAATCCCAACTCCACAAATTGGACGATGCCTGCAAAAATTGGGGCTTCTTTCATGTATACAATATCTCTTCCTCTTTAGAATTCTTCAAGTTTTTGTTAATGCTTATTTGAAAGTTAAAACCAATAACAATATTGATTGATGCAGTTGGTTAATCATGGCGTAAACACGTCATTAGTGAACAACATGAAATCAGAAATAGAACAAATCTTCAATATTCCAATAGAGGAGAAGATGAAACTCGACCAAGAACCAGGGGACCTAGAAGGGTTTGGACAAGCTTTTGTTGTCTCCGACCAGCAGAAGCTCGACTGGTGCGACATGTTCTACTTGGTTACTCTGCCTCTTCATTTAAGAAAATCCCATCTTTGGCAAAACCTCCCCCTTTCTTTCAGGTCTTCTCGAATCTCTAATATTATACGGGCATGAATGAATTTATGTAAGGGTTCGGAGTGGTTGAATATATATATATATATATATATATATATATATATATATATATATATATATTAATTTTTGATAAAAATGTGACATTATTAAAAAAAATCATTATTTATTTATTTAATTATTAAAAAAATAGTAAAACTTATTTTAACTATTCGTTTTATTCAAAAAAATATATATATATATATTTTTAAGTGTATCCAATTTTTTTCAAACTTACCCAAACTCTAAATTCTGAGTCCGTTCCTCCCAACATCTATGCATATATAAATTAAAAATTGTTAATAAATGCAGAGAAACCCTAAAAGAATATTCATCAGAGCTACATAAACTAAGCATGAAGATATTAAACCTTATGGCAAAAGCACTAAACATAGATGAAGATGAAATGAGTGATTTATTTGAGGAAGGAATGCAATCTATGAGGATGAATTATTATCCACCTTGCCCCCAACCGGAGCTGGTAGTCGGTCTTACTCCACACTCAGACGGAGTTGGCCTCACCATCCTGCTCCAGGTCAGTGAAGTTGATGGTTTACAAATAAAACATAATGGGTCGTGGATTCCAATCAAACCAATTCCCGATGCCTTCATTGTGAATATTGGCGATGTTTTAGAGGTATATTATTATGTACATTTTATTTAATCAAATTAAAGAAGCAGATAACTAATAATACTAAGTTTGTTATTCAATAAAAGATATTTAGCAACGGAATATACAAAAGCATTGAGCATAGGGCGGTTGTTCATTCAGAAGTGGAGAGGATGTCTATAGCTGGATTTCTATTTCCAAGATTGAATGGGGAACTTGGCCCGGCCAAAAGTTTAACATGCCCTAAAACTGGAATGCCACCACAGTTTGGCACCCTAAGTGTAAAAGATTTCTTCAAGGGACTTTTTGAGCGTAAACTCGACGGCAAATCTTATTTGCAACGTCTTAGAATCAACTGAAACTAACTATATGTGTGTTTTAATAATGAGATGGAGTTATGTTCTTTGAGCATGATGAACTCCTCTTGGATCTAAGGAAATAAATTAATTATACGATTTAATGTGCTTCATGTACAAATTATTGTTAGACATCAAGTATTTATGAGGTTGATTTCTGTTTCTCCAACATTAAAATTATATGGGCTTGTTTGGTTTGAATGTTATTTATGGTTCGGTTTTATTTTAATAATCAAAATCTAAAAACCAACATTTTACTTTTATCTCTTTCATGACATCACTCAATTAATTAACCAAAATAGTATACATTATATTTTAAATTACTATATATTAATAATTTTAAAGTTTTTTACCAAAAAATACTTTTCATTTTCTCAAAATTACCACCAATTATTAATTTTCAAATAATTCAAATGCATAAGTCAATGTAACATCCGAGTCACCTCTTGTATTGATTAATAATATGAGTCATCTTTGACATTGACTTATGCATTTGAAATATTTGACATTAACAAATGCATTTGGGTTATCTCTGACATTGAGGGATGTATATAGATCATTCGGCATTGACAAATGAATTTAGGTTATTTCTGGCATTAAATAATGCATTTGTGCCATATATGGCATTGAGTAATGCATATGGGTATTAACTAATGCATCTGGGCTATATGTCATTGACTAATGCAATTGTGCCATCTTTGACACCGAGTAATGCATATGGGTCATTTTACATTTACTAATGTATTCAGGGATGGATCTATGTAAAGTTTAGCTCACCCCGAAAAAAAATTACGGTATAAATGTGTTGGGTCAGCTCATTTGGCAGTTGGACCTGACAAATTAATAAAGCCCATTAGGGCATATTTAATTAAAGAAGAAAAAAACACAGCAGTTGATTGGTTCTCTCTCCCTCTTCCTCCATTGAAGCAACTCTTCCTTCATTGAAACAACAATTTCTTCATTGAAGCAACAAGTTCTTCTAATTTCCTTTATCTCTTCTCCATTTGGTTAGTCATCTTTAGTAATGATGATAATGTATGTGAATGACAAGTTAGTGTGAGGTTAATTGATAACTTTGATTAGATTACCACTAGGCTTGTATTGAACAACATTGTATACCCATTTGATATAGTGGAAGATTTAAGTGGCCGAAGTGTCCCGTGATTTTTACCTAATTTGGATTTTCCACGTAAAATATTGGTGTCTTACTCTCTGTTTCTTTGATTGTTTGATTATTTGATGCTCAATTGAATTGGCTGCTCATTTGATTATATAGAAGGGGAAAAAGAATTGTTAGGTCTTTTGTTGTAGCTTATCTATTTCTGGATTGTTAAACATGTGTTATTATTCAATTTCTCCAACAAGTGGTATCAGAGCTGAGTTCGTTTAGTGGTGATTCTTATATAATTTAAATGGAAGAATCGTTGAGTAGTAATGGCATGATGATCAAACTCACAGCTACCAATTACACAATCTGGAAGTCACAGATGAATGACTTATTGTGTAATTATGATTATGAAAACACTATTTTGGGTGATAAAGGCAAACCAGAGACTATGACAGATGGAGATTGGAAGAAACTGAACAGAAAGGCAGTTGGTAAAATCAGGCAATGGGTTGACAACAGTGTGTATCAGCATGTGGCTACTGAAGTTGATGCTCATAAAGTGTGGACTATTTTGAGTGAGCTGTATGAGAAGATCAACACTCAAAATAGAGCATTTCTATTTAGGAAGCTTTGCTCGTTGAAATATCAAGATGGGTCTTCTATGTCCGAGCATCTAAATGCTTTTCAGGGGATTCTAAATGAGTTGGCTACGATAGGAATGAAATTTGATGATGAGCTTCATGCTATGTGTTTGATTAATTCTCTGCCTGATAGTTGAGAGACACTTGTGGTTTCAATTACCAATTATGTTCCACAAGGTAAGCTCACTTTGAAAATGATGAAAGAGAGCGTGTTGAATGAAGAGGCTAGAAGAAAAGAACAGGACTTCTCGACTCCAAGTCAGGTGTTCGTGACTGAGAAAATGGGTAGAAATAAAAGTAAAACTCCAAAGAATCGCAGTGGCAGTTCAGACAGGTTAGGGGGAACATCCAACTCGAGAAAAGAGATTACATGTTATCATTGTGGAAAGTCAGGACACAAGAAGTATTAGTGTAGATCTTTAAAACAGGAACAAAAGGAGAATAAGCAAGATGGAAGTAGTAAGGTTGCAGATGTGGGTGGTAACGACATCGATATTGTTTACGACAATGATAGTATCAATCTTGTTTCTCAAGATACACAATGGGTGGTAGACTCGGTTGTTTCTTATCATGTCACCAATCGTTGTGATATATTTGCTTCTTACACTAGTGGACAGTTTGGTTCAGTGACGTTGGGAAACCATGTTACGTGTAAGATTGTTGTTTACGACAATGATAGTATCAATCTTGTTTCTCAAGATACACAATGGGTGGTAGACTCGGTTGTTTCTTATCATGTCACCGATCGTTGTGATATATTTGTTCCTTACACTAGTGGACAGTTTGGTTCAGTGACGTTGGGAAACCATGTTACGTGTAAGATTGTTGGAAAATGAGACGTCTGTTTGGATACTAACACTTTGTACAAGCTACTTTTGAAGAATGTTCGACATGTTCCCGATATTCGGATGAATTTAATCTCTACTAGTATTCTTGATGGTGAGGGCTATCATAGTTACTTTGGTGAAAGAAAATGGAAACTCAATAAGAGGTCTTTGATGATAGCTAAAGGAAAGAAGGTCAGTTCTCTTTATGTGACAGAGACTAAGTCTTACGGAGAGAAGCAAATGCAGTCAATGATTGTTCAAAAGAAATATTTATTATTAGTTAATTTTAATAAAAATAATATTAAAATAAATTAAATTTATTTCAAATATATTTTGGATGTAAATTTAATATTAATTATATTTATAGTTATAACTTAATAAATATTAAAAATGTGATTAAAAAATAATAATAAATTATAACCGAAACAAAATAATCATTAGTAGAAAAACACTTCTTATGAAACAAGATATCATTAATGTGCTGAGCATCTCATCTTTAACTAACTCAATCTTGACATATTTTGAACCGATCAATTATAATCAAATCAATGATAAAATATAATAGTAATCTAAATTTAATTAAAGAAGAAATATGTCTTATTAAAATAACAAAATTATATAAGAAAAATTCTGGAATATACTCGAGACTTTCTGATAAACACTATCAGTAATTGTATAAAAAAACAAAATGGGTTTGCTTGCTCACAATCTATTATATGTCTATTAAAATAAGAACCAAACTATATTAAGAAAAATAATATATATAACCAATAATAATTACCATGAACAAATCTTTTTTTAATAAGTTTTGCTTAGAGAGAAAAACTCTAAAATTCAAATTACACTAAATACAAATTAAATTAAATTGAATGTCATGCTAGTGGAGAATCGTACTGGCTTGGCCTTTCCGTAAGGAAATATTTTTCAACAGGAAACCAAATATAAAAAAAAAATGATTCTTCAATCAATTTCCTAACCAAACACAAGGTATAAATTATAATATATTATTATGCCTTCATTGTTACAACGACTTTTTTTTCATTTTCCCTGCAAAAACATACCAATACGATAATCATGTTTATGTTATATTTAGTAAATAATTTCATTTTAAAATGTCATAAATTAATTATTGATATCAATTTTGGTTTTATAAATCATCTCTAAACCATTTATACAGTTCTTTGATGTGATAAAAAAATAAACTCTTAATGTAATTCACTTACTTGAATGATATGTATTTATTAACCTTATCCATCTTCTCCCCTTCTTCATAAGTAAACCATTTTTCACGCACATCTGATTCATTTAGGAGACTTACTTCTACATATAGTCCAAGAAAACAAAATCAGAATTCATAATTAAGCTCATGGTAGAACCCTTGTGTAATTCAATGATAAAAGATAAATTTTAAAAAAGTAAAAAAGTAAAAAACCTTGAAGTATAATATTTGACTCATCGCCACAACCCTTCAATCTCCAAAATGTAAGTCCCTCATTATCCATGAAGACAGGCTTTGTCCTAACAGAACTGCAATGTTGTTTTTCTGTCATAAAAAATAGTCATTTGGTAAACTAATAAAAGGACTAATATATTGAATTATATGATAGGCAAAATGATTAATCACCTGAACATAGTAATTTTTTTGCTTCCAACATCTCAGCACGAACTTGGTCTGTTTGCACTTTAAATTGTGAGACGATGGTTGTATGTTCAGAAACTGAGAGAGGAACACCATTTTTTGCAATGATAGCTTCAGCCAACTCATCTTTCATCTTCTGCTTCAACTGTTTCTCCTATACAAATAACATTTTATATTGAACACATTGATCTCTAATGCAAAACTCCAAGAGCTTGTTTGATGTAGGATAATTTGAAGAAAAAAGTGAATTATTTGAGGGTATTTGAATTAAATGATCTAATATTTAAGGGTTATTTGAATTTTGAATTACAGTTTTATTACTACCTTTTGTTTCCCTGCAGCAATTTTTTCTTTTGTTTCCTTCACCTCTTCATTGCATTTCAATTGTTGTTCTTCCATCCAATTTCTTACCTTGCTGCAAGAGAATATGATATGAATTTGAGTTTATGAGGGATATGTAAATGCAGAATACTTTTTAACTTACCTGGTGCAAAGAACTTCATCACACACAAAGTTTACAAGAGTAAGCCTTTCTACGGAGTTTAAACTTTTGAAGCTGTCAACTCTCCCGTCAAATTGATCAAATTTCAATTTCCCTGATAGAAATGTTGAAGTGGAGATACATCTGTGCAGTGCAAGCAGCCATGATGTTTTGTGGCTTAGTCTATGATTTATCACATTAGATCTGCAATAAGAATACACAAGCAATTCGTAAGAAATTATTTAATCTCTCCCCCAAGTCTGTTTATGCTTAGATACTTTACCTCTCTCCCGAGTCTGTTTCTATCAGGGTTAATAAACGAACAAGAAACTGGGCTACTGGAGAAGAACGTCCTATACATCCACTGCCCCCACGAATTAGTTCGCGCAAGATGTATTCAGACTCATCTTTCTTCAGTTCAAGAATCTACCAAAGTCATAAACAAAAAATAAATGTCTTAGCAAAGCTAATAAATACCTTTCAGTTCATTTCTATATATTTGATGAAAATTTAGCCCAATTTACCTCTTTAAAAGCAGCACAAAATTCCAATAACTGCAATGCTTGACCAATTTCTTCAGGTTGCAGTTCTATGTTGGCTACAGATTTCAATTCAGATCCCTGAGGCAGCAGTGGAATTTCAGCAACACTCAGGGAATTAATAGAAATCCTGGAATTTTCATCATGACATTCATCTTTATGTATTCCCTCCTTGCCTTTTGTGCTCTTCCTTTTCCTTTTCTTTGATATAACAGCTCCATTATCCATCGCATCCCCCTCTTTCACCTTCTTAATGTTTTCCCCAAGACCAGAATTTTCCTTTCCTTTTCTTTTTATGCCACAAGTAGATTCCTGCAAATCAAAACAACCATTGATGAAACATTTCGCAAATAACAAGCTTGAGACGCAACAGAGTAAAGAGCATCAAACGAGGAACTACCTTTAGCGATTGAACATCAGAACCATTGACAATAAGCATCTCTGAAACAGATGCAAAGCCAATTGATTTTGCAGTATGTGTAAGTATCCCAGTTGGTTGTTTCCCGTTTTTCTTCCTGCGATGGAAATGTTTATTGTTTAACACACAAACAACTAAAGCTCCAAATTAATGAAATATCTTACCTGCAAAAACTGCAATTACAAATACCCCTGCACCTTGGACAAACCCACTCCTTTAAAGCTTCAACTTCCTCAGTTTTCTCTCCATATCTAATTCCAGAACAAGATTAGTGAGTGAATTGAAATAACCCAATTTTACAAATCAAATAAGAACTAACCTATTGAGAAGGCACTTATGGCAATATTTCACGTTGCATTGTTTTTCATTTTCCTCATTCTTACAAGATGCCACAATATCCATTGTCTTTTGTCGGCACTGCAAAGAAACATGGTTCAGCGCTATAAAACATGGAGAAACAAATAAAATTATGTTTGACGAACCTGATGACAGGTCTTGCCATTCTGAGAATCATAAATACGACTTCCGACAACACGAACGCCGGGACACCCATTTCGCTTCTTCTTCTTCTCCTCCGGCGCGGGCGCTGGTGAAGTCGATGGGGTATGTCTTTCAGGTAGATTCGTTGAACATATCTCATCAACTTTGTTATCACTACCTTGAATCTTTACTTCCGAATCAGACAAAGGCTGTTGTTTTGAAACAGATGTTGAAGAAACGTCCATGGCTGATCGATTGTACAGTTAAAAAGGCGAAAATCAAAAGAGTCAAGAGAGAAGATCTGCCGTTCTACACTTCTACCAGTTCTTTTTATAGTGGGGATAAAAGCTCAATAGAATCTCAATAGCGGGAACTCAAAAAGTTTGAAATGAAAATTGTTGTAATGATTGAATTATTTGGAAATTGAAATTATCAAGAACTTGAAGATTGCAACTTTAGGAAATATAATTTATGACCGTTTTATTGGCTTCCATATTAATTTTACACACTCAATTGCCTATTTAATTTTTTTTATCAATATAGTATTTATTATAACTTATTATAAAAAACGGTAAGATATCAAGTGAAATTTTGAAAAGTTAATTCATTTATTAAGTTCAAATTTACTAGCTCAATATATAATAATATTTAGTATAATCATTTAAAATGATATTTTTAAAGATAAAAAATATTTATATATAAAATTAATTTTTAAATCATTAAAATATATTTTTAAATATATATAGTTTAAAAATAATATTATTTTATTTGTAAACATTTTATTATTATTATTATTATTATTATTATTATTATTATTATTATTATTATATTTGTCAATTTAGCAGTGTTAAAAAAATAATAATTTATCAATTTATTAGATTAAAATAAATTTAATATTATTTATTTTATTTACATATATATTATTCAATTTTATAAAATTCAAATTATTATCATATATTTATTATTAATATTATTATTAATAATTAAAATATTTAAAATCATTTTATTATTAAATATTTAAAAATTAATATTATCAATGATATTATAATTAATTTAATTAATTGAGTTAAATTAGATAATTAATGATATATGAACAACTTTCAAATTTTACATAAAGTATAATCATTAACTAAGTTGAATCATGTCATCTTAAGGTAGGTTTTGTTGTCACTACTTAATAATTTTAATTTTTTTTTTTTAACTAATTGACTTTTCAAAATTTATTAATATCTCATCATTTACTTTATAATGAATTATTTCATAACTAGTATAGTTTGTTTGAATTTATATTACAAATCTCATATTATATAAAAATTATCTTCACTAATTTAATTAATATAAATTTTTATTTTTTAAATAAAGATACTTAAATATTTGTGTTTTAAAAATATATTTTTTATCACGTGTTTTAAAAATTAAAATTGAACGTGTTTACTTCCAATCAAATTTCCCGTGAACATATAGTATTTTATTCATTCACCAAAGTTTTTTTTTCAATAGATGACCAATGACGATGCATACGTTGAGAAGCGCCACAAACAAATTCATAATCGTAACCAAAGCAAATGAGATCTCTTGTGCCCAAATACTCTCTCTGTTCATGTGACCTCTCATCTGAATTGATCAGTAGATCCTTTCGATTTTTTAAAGTAATTTATTTAAAAAAATTAGATTTTGTGAAATCATATTGAATATTTGACGATACATTTTAATTTATTATTATTATAATTATCAAATGTATTCTCTTTAAAATAATGACACGAATAACATTTAGGCACAACACCAAAAGTGTAATGAAACAACTTCTAGATAACCAAATGAAGACAATAATCTCGATCAAGGATATATTTGTAAATGATTTTGATTATGAAATGTATATTTCCTATAACATAATACTCAAATGTATTTTTTTTTTTTACATTTTGATAATACCAATTTTATCCATAAAGAATTTGTCTTAATTAAATTAACATATTTATTACAAAACAAAATTTAATAACAAATAAAAAAATCTCTTACAAAATTCTAGTTTATATATTTTTTTTAATAATGATACCTATTTTCTTTTTAAATGTGATTTGTGATATAATTTTTTTCAATCCTTCTAAATTTTGTATTCATCTCATATAGGATAAGTTTAAAATGATAACAAAACTACAATTTTTTACTTTTTCTTAAACTTTATCACAAAAACAGGATCATGCAATCCACCGATGAAGAACTTAATAGAGGAGGAGGAGGACTTGCTCGATTCCGATCAGCTCCGACGACCTTCCTAGAATCACTGCTTGATTCCGATGAAGAAGACTTGGAATTGCTGAATCCAACCACCAGCCAAACTTTCACTCAACTCCTTAACTTCCGTGCCGATCATCCGCTTCCCCTATTCGATTCCATTGGAACCGCATCCGGAATGGATTTTCTCCGACAGAGTAGTTCTCCTGCTGAATTTCTAGCCAATATGAGTTCTGCCTCTGGTAATTTCTTTTCCGAATTAGGAATTCCGTCGGCCAACTACAATAATGTTTCCTCCTCTTCGCCTATGAGTTTACCACCCTCCTGTAAGCGGCCAAGGGATGCAGATGCATCAGCAAAGCTTATGTTCCAAATGGTTTGTGCTTTCATGCCCTCTCAGTTACTGAACTTTGAACAATTACTGATATGCACGTCTATTTAGACATTCATAGAGGATTAAGAATACATATATAATTATCATGTATGTTGTATTTTTATGTGTAGAAAGGAGAACAAAGTGGGCATTCAGATGGAGGAGTAAGTCCAATGGAGGATTTGGATTTAGAGAAGCTTCTAAAAGGCTCTGTTCCTTGTAGAGTTCGAGCAAGGCGAGGATTTGCTACAAATCCCCGCAGTATATCTGAAAGAGTATGGACTGGAACTGTGCAAATTTCATTCTATGTCATTCAATGCTGATCTACAAACTTGTTTTCATACATGTCATATATTACTCGGGAGTTATCTTTTATTTTGGTCTATGTTCATTGTTTTCCCTAGGTTCGGAGGACAAGGATTAGTGACAGAATGAGAAAGCTTCAAGAACTTGTACCTAAAATGGACAAGGTAGGCAGGTAGCTGATCAACTTAATTCTTAAATTTTATTTTGTCATCTGACTATGTAAGAGAATATACTGAAGTTATGATTATGGAATTTCTCCAAGTATTCAACTTATCTTCTTTTGAATACTTGGAATTCTATCCCTTTCATTGCATTAACTTTTTTCCTTTTACTTAGTAAGTATATCCCTTGCATTCCATTTATCTCTTTCACTTTGGAATATTGGGCTCAGAGCCTTACATTGCCATGGGAGATCTCGGCATATTTGTTAATAACTACATATGTATATTTTACTCTTTTAGTTAAAATCATCCTAAGTTCTAACCATAGTCAATTTTTAGTAATGGGTAAATATTTCTCTTAAAAATTAAAATACTGCAATGGAATACTAGGACAAGTCTTTCCTTCATCTTCCTGCTCGACATGGTATTCTTCTTTACTGACCTTGTTTTTGAAGGAAATATCAACAAAATGATTCGGTGGAGTGCTAAATAAAGTAGGCTTATTCTTTATTTACTCTTTCTTCTATACTAGTAAATGTTGACATATTTAATTTAATGATTTATTGACCACACAAATGACACAATATACTTTTGTTCATTCAACTTGTTTTTTTACTATTTAGTGATTTATTGTCTAGCTGAATATTTGTCTGTAACCAAAATTGCTAACCCTAGATATAGTTGAAACTTAATGAAGTATTACTTCCGACACTTAGTTTTGGAAAATGTACAACTAGATTGTCTGCATCATTGGTTTATGATTTCAATGCACTAATTTATTGCAGATTCAGTTTTACAAAATAATCTAAAGAAGCAAATTTCAAAATTTCTCCAGTTCTACCGTCACACTTGTTATCCCAGTTTCTCAAGGAAAAATCTCTCCAAAATTTCACTTGCATGCCAAAAGTCTGTGTCAATCCACTACAGATGTGCTTAAGTTGTAAAATTGGCTAATGAAGTCACCGGATAAGAAGGTTAGCTTACTGAAATTCTAGCACTCCTAATTTGGATAGAGTAGTCTTTGTAATAGAAGTGCTTATTGATAGTTAGAACTGGTATGAGAATTGGAGTAACATAATCATCCTTGGTGGTGGTGTGCAATCAGTTAAGATAATAATCATTGCACGTTGATACACACTAGTGCTTCATTGTTAGTTGTCCAGGGCGGTTGACCTAATTAGATAGAGATTAGTATAAATAGGGCACTATGTAATACTAATCATATGATAGACACTTAAGAGTTGGTATCTTATGAATTCGACTAGCTTCTCATCTTGTTCTTTGGTCTAACCAAACCCTAATGGTTTGTTACACATGCCCATAATTACAACAATGACTTTTCTTTAATATCAACGAGAAAGATTCAAATCAGCCCATTAAACTAGTTAGACACGTTCATTTCATCCACTCAGCTTGAAATTGCTTGAAATGAGTCAATAACATGTTCAGGTGGCTCAAATTGGCCACTGTCTTTTACTGGACATTTTTACCTTAGCTACACAGATGGTACATTAGAAAATAACTATGAGGAAATAAAATTTTGGTGCATGGTCACTTGAATTATAGATCGGTAGTGAAGAAACATGGATTTTGAGATGAAAGAAAACATGATGAAGTTTCCACATGGCCAAAAAATGACCATGATTTCTCCATCCAAGATCTCTTTATTTGCTTGGGAAGCCATGTCCTCACTATCATAGACTTAAAAGGAAAGGTTTCCACATGGCCAACAAGTGTTATGCGGTTGCCAACGATTGTGAACTTGCCAACGATTTATGGTCCTTCTGAAGAGCATTCTCAACTTTCATTGGGTTATGCCTCACAATGTTTTCGACTTTTGGGAGCAATGGGTTGGCTGGAGCAACGCGAAGTCATTAGTGCAGATTGGAAGTCAATCCTCCTTATCATGTGGTGGACAATTTCGAAGGAACGGAACAGAACAGAAAAAACTTTGATGAGAAGAGTTTTGGGAAAGAAAGGATTAAATAATGTTTCATACACGTTTGCATCAATAAAAAAAGGTGGTCTGCACGAGATGGGACTATTTTGATCTTATTGAACTATAATCTTTGATGTTTTTGTTTTCCGTGAACAAACTTTGAGTTTTTCTTTTTAATTTATAAAAGTTAACCCTTTTAAGAGAAAAAGAAAAATGACATTCTCTCTTACATCCTTACCTTATGATGATAGCATAACAATGTAATCTCTGATTCAGGCATTGAAATTGACGCTTTTTTAATTTTATTAATGCAGCAAACTAATACAGTAGACATGTTGGACGAAGCTGTAGAGTATGTCAAATTCCTACAGGAGCAGATCCAGGTATTTTCTATTTGAAGAAAAAAATCCAATTGAACTGGATATAGGGAAAAAATCAAGTCTAAGAAGTTTGACTGAAGTACTTTTTTGACTTAAAAAAACTATTTGGAGGTCTTGTATCTAGGCGTGAGCAAAGTATGGGTTAATCCAATCCAAACTTTTAAAATAGTTCGTGTTCAATCCAAATTAAGAAGTATAGGTTAACCCTTAGTTTCAAAAGAGTTTGGATTCCATTCAATCCAAAGTTTTGAAGAAAAAGAAAAGAATGTAGTTTTTACTTGACTATAACTGTGAGTTAAATGTATTAAACTTAGATTAGTTAAACCTAACTAAACCTATGGAATCAAAATTAATTAGTACCTAAATATGGATTGAACTGAGTTAGTAAAACATATTGTATTCTGGAGACTGTCAATGGTAGAGCACAAAATTCATGTCCTCATAGTTGAGTTCGAGTTTTCACACTCGGACCATTTACAAAAAAAATAAAAAATATATTGGATTAATTCATACTATGACTTTTAAAGGATTTATACATAATTCTAACGTTTTTCTGTATGGAAATTAAGATGAGTCTGGTCTCTTAAACTTTGAGCTGCCAAATTTGGGTGTGGTACAAGGAAAGATTGAACAAATGAGATTCGTGATAACACAGGAACTTACCGACCATAAAAAGAAATGCAGATGTTCAAACAGAGATTACTGGAAAATCTAGCTAGCAGACTTGCAACAACTTTTGCTTTTTGTGTATTGTGTATTGTGTAAGTCAGGTTAGCTGCTTCCCTTTAGACATGTATATAAAATGATTGGCATATGAGCTCTTCCAGTACTGTAGAATGAATAGTATTAGAATTGTTTGTTGCTAATATCCTATCCATTTCTTCTCTGAAGAATGTTTTTTTTAAACAAGACAAGAGGAAAGGGTGGAAAAGAAGAAATTTAGCTTAGAAGCTTGTAAGTGCTGTTGTAATATATTGTATTTTGCTAATCACAAAGAAAAACTTCATCTTGTATCTTTTTTGTTTGGTTAGAAAGTATTGTTCTGTCATATTTTGTCATTTAGATTAGGAAAGTAGTTGAGGAATGTGCTGATAGAAAAATAAATAGTATTAGTAAAAAGGATTTATATTTAATGTTTATCCAATTAATATTAAAGTTAGGGTTAGACTAGTAGTTTTTTATATATTCAATTTAGGAAGTTAGCACTATCCACTTACGGTGTTCTTAGTGGAAATCGAATATGAGATCCTTGATCTTTATCTTTTAGGTAAGACTCTCCTCACTTGAATTATACGTAATATTTAAATAAAACCTTGGGTTGCAATTAGGGTATATATGCAATAAATAACCAATCCGTGGTTGGTTGATCTTTTGTTGGCCTAAGAGGAATTTTGTATCCTCCTATAGATATTGTCATTTGTTATTTTTCGTTCAAAATTTTCTTTCACCAAGTCCGTGACATTTACTTCCTACATTTAATAAGTTTTTTTTTTTGGTTTAATAACATGGCACAATGCTGTTTTTTTGAAGAAAAAACATCTATATTATTTGCAAATAATCTGAAATAAAACTGAGATTATATAATATGATGGCAGCATACACTAACAATCTAGTACACATTCCCCATCTTATCATAATTGGATTGGTGTAGTATTAGAAGACTTTAATTACTCACAAATACTACTCAAAGTCATTAATGCCCAATACAAAAAAGTTTATTCGCTTTTATAGTTCATTGAATATTATAAATACATGTTTTAAGTAATATAACAGATGATTCAATATCTCCTATGCATTTCGATGTCGCGATCCTTCTTTGATTCTCTAAGAACTATCTTCCATCTCCCTCCAAATGTCTAAGATACTTAGCGTTCAAACATTTCGAACCAAGAGTCAAGTTCCTGAACTCGGACTTCATAATGAGTAGAACTTTCTTGAACCAATGATCCTTCTAAAGAAAACATAGACCCTCCATTATTGTTGTTAAAATCGAGAGATTTCATGTAGATTTGTTTGAGTGTCGATGATATGTTTCGACTAAGTTTGGTTCCTTAACGAGTGTTGTGTGAAAGTCTTGGTTCTATGAGCTCGGATCAACCAAGAGAAACAATTTTCTAGTGTTGAAAGTTGTTGTTAGTGTGAACATGAAAGTAGGGGTTCTTTAAAGTCTTTGACGAGTCACGTTTTCTATCTTTGGGAATTGGGATTCATGTTGGTTTCTCCTATACATTTAAATTCTCTGTCTGATCAGAATGAGGAGAAGCCACAGATTCATAGGAAATGGAAACAACAAGAATTACCAGAAAATGAACCAAATTAAGGAAGTCAAACATAATGTATATTTGCGAGGGCAGTAACATACAACACTTAAGTATTTCTCCAAAAGTACATGAAACCAGCCCTATTATACAAAGAGTCTACTTAGCAATAACATAACTCTTATTATCCATTCTCCAAACATCATTTGAAAACAAACTTGTTTCATCCAGTCTTCTCATCTGGCTTTGTATTCAGCTTAATTTATTGGTGATTTTCCATTCAGATCTAGATTCAGATACAAAAGTGATTAAGATAACCACGATATGGTTTTCATCTAGATTCAAGAATACAAAAGAGCTTAAGATAGCCAGTATACCTGATTAATAACCATAACGATAGTAAACCTTCACAGACCCTCCCGTTTATTTAGTGTCTTCCTTCTCATATACTCTTTATTCAGGTCGACTAATTACTGAGACAATTCAGTTAAATAACTCAATAGGCTGCTGAAAGCTGAAAACCATGGAACTAAAAGAAAAATGCAAGAGATTATATATGTACCTAAGAACTGCAATAGACTTAAAGATCAGAAGACGAGTACAATATGGCATGAATCTGAGCCCTTGCCAAATTTCTGAAGTTTCTCTGTGATATTATCATCATCTTCCAGTAAATGACACTCGATCAACATCTTCTCCAATACTAGTGCATTTTTCAGTAAATACTTGATAAGAATTAACTCATCAGGTAGCCCTCTGAAATCCTTAATCTCAATTTCCTTGAGATGAAATAGTAAACAACTGGGGACATTTTCGGGTGGACTCCAATTGAACCGGAAAACTCCAAGATGGAAATGGAAATTCTGGACAAGCCCCTATCCAATATACAAATAAAAAGTTTATTAAGTTAGATAGAGGACGTATATGAGACTCGAGAACTTGTGCTCACCTCTGAAAAAATAAGAGTTTCGAGAATAGGCGAGCTTGCTAGTAATCCAGGTAACACAGACCATCCTGACCATCCATCAACACATAGGTCTAATCTGGTCAAGTTTGCAAATGTTGGGAATATGTTCTTGTATGCATAGCTAAGAGCCTGCATATAAAATTGTATAAATAACATGCTGAATCACCTGCTCTTTTGCTTTTCATTTTTTTTGAGCTAGTGTTTAGGTTTAATCAAGGTGCTTTGATTGAGAATCAAACAAGAGATCTCAAGATCCGAAGTTCGAGATTCTTACCACTTAAGCAAACTTGGGTATGTTAGATCTAAACCAAAAGAAACAAAAGAGCAAATATGGAATAAATACGCGAATTTAAGTACTAGATTCAGTCTGAAACTAACCGCCATGGTGTCCCGAGACAATGAGAGTGACCTAACAGTAGCAATAGCCCAAAGAAGTGCGAAAATCCGGTTACCATATTCAGAGAAAGAAACAAACCGATCGATTTTCTGGGAAACATCGATATTAGCATCAACAATTGATCCAAGGTTGAGCATTGTGAAATTCTCAGACGTGTAGTCTTTTAAATCGAGATACTCAAGAGATGGAACATCAACCACAACCTCATTCTCGCGATCACTCACAGTCATCCCATACCAATCTATGGTCAATTTCTTCAAAAATGACAATCCAACAATTCTCAATACACAGCCATGTATCCACTTACATCTATTGAGAATCAACTCCTCAAGAAGAGGACAACCTTTAACCATCATCTCTACATACTCATACTGCATGAATTCAACACCATGGAAATGGAGGATTTTGAGACTCGGTAGATAAACAAAAGAAGGAACAATGTCGACCAAAATCCTATGATTCAATTTCAGAATCGCCAGAGTTTCACATGCAAAAGTTTCTATAGGAAGATTAAAAGTTTCACTTAGATTGATTTCTAGAATCATCTCCATAACGTTTTGTTTAATCGCGAGATTCACCCATTTGTTTACGCGATTCACATCGCAATCTCCGCTACAACTGACATAGAATTTGTCAATGTTTAAGCTATTATCCCTATTAATCATAACATTATCTGTATAATCCATGAAACCGAGTTTATGATTAGGGTTTAGATACTCAAAGGAAGGTTCAAAAAACAAAGAATCTGCGAAATCCAAATTGGTGACAGAACGCCAGAGGTTCTTCCATCTATGGGATAAAACGGAAGTTGCGACGACGAATTTGGTGGGGAGAAGGGAAAGGATTTGAGAGAGTACTGAATCAGGTAAGCTACTAATCCTATCTTCATTGCATGTGTTTTGAAACTTGAAGATCGAATTCATAATTGTGCAAATGAAGTAAATAGCTCACAATTTTCACCTGAAAATGAAAGAGAAGAACTGGATCTGTTCATTACAACTATATAATCTCTGCATGTAAAGGATATCAGTATAGGAAAGAAGAGAATCAAGAAATATGATCAAATTGAAGTTTCTTACATATGAATTATGATGATCAGATTAACCTGATGAGTTCTTGAGAGAGCTTTGAGCTTTTTGCATGGCAGAATATACTCTTCAAAGGAGATGATGATGATGATCAAGTAATCTGATGGGAGAACTGAGCCAACCTTCAGCTCATTAAATAGCTGAAATGGGGAGATGGGATTATTTGAAAATATTATTTTATATTGTTAAATATTATAAAATTCTCTTCTCTTTTAAAGGGTCTTAGAAATTTAAACTCGTGACATTTTAGTCTCTTAAGTCGATTATTTTAGTCGATCACTCAATTAGGATTCGTTCTAAATAGAATGAAGAAATTATGGTTGATAAGAGGATAATTTATTTGAAAATATTTCACATCAAACAAGGAGAGATCATGGTTAATTAGTTTTTATTTTGTTTTAATGCTGATTTTTTTTTAGAAATATGATATTTATAAAGAGATGTTTAAGAAAAAATTATAAAATTTTGTATTAATTATTTTATAATGGCTCATGCATTATGATAAAAATTATTTGAAAGTTTAAGCAAAAAGTTACATACATGAAATTATCTGAGGACATTATTTTGTTGAATTTTTGTTTAGAATAGTAATGTTATGACAAGTTTCATTATAAATTTCATGTGTCAAACTATTTTATTAATATGGCCAACTATACATGACATTTGTTGTGAATAATCATCGAGTTGTCAGGTTGTTTGGAAGATGCTTTTATTATTGTAGTTATTTATATTAAATAATTTAAAATATTTTAGTATTTATTGTTTTTAAATATAATAAATAATTTTATTTTGATTGATGATTTAAATTATTTGATAAATTAAATGAGACAATGTCATTAAACATGTTATATATGAATTCAAAAATTGAGTTAGGGTACTTAAATTTAATGTAAAAAAATTATGAAAAATGATTGGGAGAGGGAATTTGGGTGAGAGAATAAGAGAGAATGATGTGGCTCAATATGATTTCTCTTTCTTTTCTCCCACTTTTCATTTTTTCTAATCAATGAGGAGGTGATGCCAAGTCATTCTCTCCTTCAAATTCTCTCCCCTCCTAAAAAAATTATATATATGTAATATAGTCTTCCAACCAGTCAAAAAGAATAGGAAGATTAAGGGATCATGTCAGTACATGTAATCGCAAACCTCTTTAATTAGGTCTTCTTTGCTATCTTAAAGACTGTTAGTTCGATACTCATACAGGTAGTGCCTGAATCCAATTACTAAATGACACATGTAAATTTTATATTTCTTTCTCTCCACATAACATATAAACTTAATTATGGTTGAGAATTTAAAGGAATAAATAATATATTAAATTATTATATATTTTGTTTTTATTAAAATTAATATAATCTTTTAAAATAATTATTAATTATATATATATTAAGTTATTATTTATATATTTTTATGAGAAATAATAAAATAATTTTAAAAAATTATTACGTGATATATATTTAATAATATTATTGTGATATATTTAATTAATAATAATTTAAACTATTATGTTATTCCTCTTTAAAATATATATAATAATTTAATGTATAATTTCTTTTTTTAAATTTTTAACAACTTATTGATAATATTAATGAAATATATATTTAATTAATAAAAAATAAAATTATTATGTTATTTTTCCTTAAAAAAATATATATAATAATTTTATATATAATTTTTTCCTTTAAATTCTCAACAATATTTAATTAATAATAATTTAAATGATTATATTATTTTTTTAATAAATATAAAATATATAATAATTAAATATATTATTTTTCCCTTTAAATTCTCAATCATAATTAAGTTTATGAGTTAAGTGGGAAGGAAAAGAATTTAAAATTTTGACGCATAAATTAGTAATTGGATTCAGCCACTACCTGTATGGTAGCATCGAACTAACCCTTAAAGATATTATACCACGTTAATTACATTGATCATTCGCCTCCACCTCACTTATTGGTTATTTCAGACGCAAGCAGTAGGTGTCAAGTCAAGGAAACCATCTTTGATTTTATTGTAAAGTTTAATCTTCACTGTTCAAAATAATTGAATGTTCAACTCTCAAATTATGTTTATGGAGTATATTACTTATATTTTAATTATTTGATAAACTACTTACTGAGTAATATTTTTCGAAATAATTCTCGAATATATTTAAAAGGAAAATGATAGAGAGCAAGAAAATTTTGACAGAAATATGTAGGAAAATAATGTGTTATCCTCCATTGGATTGAAAATGTAATAAGAGAATTTTAAAATTTCATTCCAATGGAGGGATGACACATCATTTCCCTACATATTTCTGTCAAAATTTGTTTGCTCTCTATTATTTTCCTATTTAAAATTATAAAATTTAGGGGTTAGAATGTGAGTGTCTAACCAAATGTTAGAATAACCATATGAAAGTTTTGTCTATTTGTCTATGGAGAAAAACCTCATCTAGTCATAGTTCAACTTGTATAATACAATTCAATCTTCTAACCTCATTTAACATCATTTAGTGAAAACAGTCAAATTTCTCAAATAGTACTCGGGTTTTATATATATAGATATATATATTAATACTTATTTGGTATTGAGATTTGTTTATAGTTGAGATCACACATTTAATTTAAAAACAAATATATATTTCTTTAATAATAAAATATGATAGGTTATGTAATTAGTGAGATAATTATCTAGATGTGTTGTATGACAACAAATGAAAAAAAAAAAGGTTTCATACCAAAAAAAAATTAATATAAAAAATAAAACAATTATATATGCATCGGACATCATTGAACAATGATACCATTTTATAATCTCATATGTATTATTAATTTGTATTTTTTTAACATTATACAATTTTATAATCTCAAATGTATTATTAATTTGTAATTTTTTTTACTTTTCATTATAATGTTACATTTTTGTTAGTTTTGCTTAACTATTTTTTTATTTAATTTGTATGAATTATTTTTAAATAAATAAAAATTTGTTAATGTAATGTTCTTTCTATTGTATGCGATTGCCAAAGATTAAAATTTATTGAATTACATGAATTTGGTCCTTGAAACTTTTCATTGAAATTATAACATTTACGAGTCTAAACAAATTACATAATATTTTTCATTGAGGTTAGAATAAGAAATGTCCTTCTAGACAATACATAAAATATTTGTACTAAGAGATTACAAACTCAATTACAATTCACTTTAAAAGACTTGACAACAATTTGTTGAGGTCTATTTTTTGCTCGCAAAATTTATTCCAAAGTTTTATTTATATACCTTTTTTCGTTTATTTCGGTCTTTTATTATAAAAAACAAATAAAATGAATAGAGTAAAATATTAATTAGTCTCTCGAGTTTTGTTAATAGTATATTATACAAATTTGAACAAATTTGAATTTTTTTTTCTTAATTTGTATGGATTATTTAAAAATAATAATAATAATAATTTACCTGTCAGCATTTATATTACAGACTTGTTGCACTTAATATGAAGTTATTATTTATTATAGACATGATTATGAAAATTACATGATTGAAGAAGAAGTTATGCATGAAAAAAACATTTAGTAATTAATTAATTAATTAATTAATTAATAAATAATGATCATCATCTCTCACCTCTTTGTTCAGGTGTTAATCCTCCTTTTCCACAAGTGGGACAGCTCTTTAATCCAAATCCTTGGCATTCAAAGCACCTAATTTAAATATATTAATTTAATTTCTCTTTAACCATAATAATAATAATAATAATAATAATAATAAATTAATTAAATATATAAAGAAAATTCCTCACTTCCATCGCTCAAATATATTCCCGTTCTTTTTGTTCCTCCCCGTTCCCTGAGATATTAGATTTAACCATAATAAATATATATTAATAATTTTGAAAACATTAATAAATAAATTAATGATTTTATTTTATCCTAACTTTGCATCCTGGACACTCCACTGCTGACTGTCCTTTACACGTTTGACATTTCTTGAACACCTTATAATTAAATTAACAAATAAATAAATAAATCTTATCAAATGAATTCAATTAATTAATTAAAACTTTCTTACGGACTCGACGGAAAATCCACCGGAGTTTGCTGCCTTGCAGGGCTTGAGACGGCGGCGACCATCGAAGCAACGGATAATTAATGGAAACGACAC
Organism: Impatiens glandulifera; assembly: GCF_907164915.1. Lineage (NCBI taxonomy): Eukaryota > Viridiplantae > Streptophyta > Magnoliopsida > Ericales > Balsaminaceae > Impatiens > Impatiens glandulifera. Next base: position 55,695,178 of record NC_061863.1, read on the forward strand.
CACTTCCGTCGTCGCCGTCTTAGTTACTGCGGGGAGTCCGATGATAGCCGCCGATGAAGCAATCTCGGCCATTTATTTCTTTTTAATTTTAAATACTGGGATGGATGGATGGATGGATTATGGATAAAGCAATTTATAAGAAGTTTGCTTATAAGACTGGTTATATACGAGCGATTGAGTGGATACGATTAAATATCGTTTTGGACCTCTGGTTTGATAATATATAACATTCAAATTCATCCCTAATTCATGTCAATTTTTAAATATTTCCTTAAGCTTTAAACAATATCGGTTTGTTAGATAAATGATTTCTAATTTGTATATTTCATTTTGAGGTTAGTAAAAATGTATTAAACATGTCAAACAAGGGCGAATCCAGGATTTTTTTTTCACTGGGCTGAAAATTTTATAAGTATTATTAGGGGTGGGTCGGTACGGTATATCTTAGTGTTTTATCTATACTTTATATCCTACATAAAATTTCGGTATGCAAAAAATGCATACATTTACCTTACCTTGATTTCGGTATACTTTGAATTCGATATACCTTAATTTCGGTATACAAAAAATTTATACATTTACTTTACCTTAATTTCGGTATACCTTAATTTTTGTACGGTATCGATATTATACATTTGATACCTAAAAAACATATTAACTTTAAAAAATTCAATCTCATTCATAAGGTAGAGATGACATACATTGAATAATATTATAGTATAATTATATTTTGATATTATTCAAAAATTATATTTCTATAATTAAATTAATATGAAATATATTTAATTATTTCCTTATAAATATTATATATATATATATAATATTTTAACTTATAAATACTATTTCGGTATTTCGGTATATCTCGATATAACAAAATCTTAAAAATCTCATACCTTTATCGTACCAATAAATTTGACATGGTATCATACCTCACCTTTTTTTCGGTATACCTTAAAAATTGATATTTTCGATATATTGCAGTACGGTATTTTTGATATACCTTTAATATTGGTAATTTTTCTCTCCCCTATCTATTACACTAATATGAGTAATAAGTAAATATATTAATTAAACAGTTCCAAAAATACCTTTACTAAAATAAAATAAATATACTAAAACTTAATAAAATATAAGAATACTTGATTTAAAAATATATATATATTAAAACAAAATGAGAAGTTAAATTAATTAAGTTTTAAATAATAAAAAATTAAATATATAAATAAATAAATAAAATATACAAGTATAATTAATGAATTTCAGACTAATTTTTGTGTGAATGTAGATAAAAAGTAAACAAAAAATAAAAATAAGAATATAAATACAAAATTGAAAACTAAATATATAAAAAAATAAAAAAATATACCAGTCTAATTAATGAATTTCAGCCTAATTTTTGTGTGAATGTAATAAAAAGTAAACAAAAAATATAAATAAGAATAAAAATACAAAATTGTGATAAATGAATAGACACTCAAAATTAAGATTATAAAATATTAATGAATAAATAATTTTTGTGTGAATATAATAAAAAGTAAACAAAAAAATATAAATAAGAATAAAAATATATAAAATATTTTAAAACATTTACACTGGGCTACAGCCCAACCCAGCCCCCAACGTAGCTCCGCCGTTGATGTCAAAGACATATTAAACGGAGTTTATTGAGTCAAATATTTATTAAACGAGTTAAAATTATGTAAAAAAAAAATCAAAAACGTGTTAAACGACTCAAATACATGATGAATAGGACAAAACGAGTCAAATATTTATTAAATGTATTAAATAAGTTAAAAATGTGTTTAACATGTTAAAAATGTGTTACATTAGTTATAGACGCGTTAAATGCAGTATAACAAGTTAAATAATTGTTAATTGGGTTATAATTTTTATTAAATAAAATAGATGTATTAAGAAGTTAAAAATATGTTAAACGAGTCAAAAACGTTACATAATCTATACACGACCTATATTATTGAATAATATGAGTTGAGTTGTGAACTAAATAAATTTAATTTGAAATTGAATATGGGTGGACACATTTGTGGTCATATTTGATATTTTAATTAATAAATTAAGTGACTTTATATATATTTTGAATTTGTCAATTATTAATATAAATTAATAAGTAGAATTTTAACTCTATGCAAGATTGGAGTATTAATGATCTAACTTTTATTTTAAAAGAAATGTAATACTAATTTTTTATTATTAATTTATTATATGTACAATTATTTTGAATGATAGATGTTATTAAAAAAAGACTTCATTTATTGTATTAGCATATTAGAGTTAAGTTGTGTATTGTAATTAGCTACATGTTGTGACGTGTGATTAACCTATAAAAGAAATAGCTATTGAAAAGAATACTTGAATTAAGATTTTAATAGTAAATAAAAGTAAAAGAATTAGCAAATAAAAGAATACATTTGAATAAATTGAGTTCAGATAAAAAAAAATTATAAACCATTGTGATAACTAATTAGTAGATGATGTAAAGTATAGAAAAAATGTGAATTGATGAGTAAATAAGTTTGAATAAATTTAATTCGGATTAAGTAAATCTAATCGAATTTACCCAATTGCTCACTCTATTTAAAAGTGTGGAAAACTAAATACAGTTCAAAATATCTCCAACAACAATTAATATAGTAACATTGATATGTTCAATATTATTATTATGTTTGAAGTTAATATTACTTCAACATATCAATAATGATGTAATTACATAGTTACAACTAATTTTAATTTATGTTTGAAGCTTACTTACATTATGGTTTATGGAAGCTTTTTTTATCATGCCAATATATCAAGAGGAATTCCAGGAGTAGGTTCTAGAACCTTCACTTCTGGCAGTTCCTTTGCCAAAATCTCCTACAAAAACAAAAATAAAAGTTATTTAGTCAAAACATTTAGTTTTCACACATTAGTAGTAAGATTTAGCAAACAAAACCTTGAATGTGTTCATTGTTCCTTCAGGTTTCACTAGGCTTGCAAGGGGTCCTTTGTTATCGAGATCACCATTTTGCATAGGCACAACAACCCTGTAAAAACGAGGGGCAACAAACGAATTATTCTGCCCTTTTCTTTAACAACTTTGTTCAATGTTATTTATACCGAACTTTGTTCATACTTTGCTTGAAGGATTTTTGCAAGTTGAACTGCATCTTCCTGTCCAGAAACTAATTTAAAATAAGGCAGGAACAGCTTTATGACCGGTGTGATCACAATGTCGGCTCGTTCATTCTTTAACAAATTCTCGTCATAAACGCAATGTGGTTCGTAGTAAAGAGATGATTTTCCATCCGGGGAAACTACAATGTACCTGTCTTTTTATGTCAATTAAAAGGAGACTACAAAGAGGGAAAAACCATTATAATGCCCTTTTTGGTAAGAGCAATTTTTTTTTAAAAATCTATAGCGTGATCTAAAAATCTGTAAAAAAACACTTCTTGATCCAATTTTCACTTAAGAAAACTATTACTAACTCAATCACATTTTTCATACCAAATACAAATAAATCACTCTCACTTTTTACTTTGACAATTTAAAAAAAGTGTATAGTTTACCCGTTTTCTGGTCTTTGCCAAGGAGGACCAAGGACGGGTCCTGGAGTTGCCTTTACTTTAACCTTAGAGCCATCACTTCCGGTAATTTCTGAGCTCTGACCGGGTTCCAGATATGTGATCTGCCATAAATCAAATAAGAACATTAAAAATGTGAAGGCTTTTTAGAGAAATAACCAAATGAAAACAAAATAAAAATAAAAATGATACATTGGTGAAAAGGGGATCGAGCAGTGTCTTGGCATTTGGAGTTGCCAAAACTCGAAGATTGGGAGATTTTTGTGAGAGCGGTTTCAAAGTCTTCATATGGCAATGATCGTCAAGGCTTTGTGTGATCAACAAAACATCAACATCCGGAAGATCATTAAGCTGCAATATAATAATCTCACATAATTACTTGTGTCTAATTGTTTGCATTATTGGAGTTATAGTTGCGAGAACTTTGTTAATACAAACTTCAAACATTTCAAAAAGGAAAATATTCTTAGAACTATATTAGGCCTATTTGAGTTAAATGAGCTTATAAAGCTGAATCCAAATAAGCAGCTAAATGTATAGGATGAGATAATCTGACCTGAAAATTCTGCAAATATTTCTTGGATGCATCATACAGCCAAGGGATACCAAAATCCAAATTACCTACAAGAATTGGATCAACCAGAATTTTCACTCCACCCACCTCCCAAAGCCAGCTGTTGCCCTAAATCACAACGGTTCAATCAAAATCTCCCAATAAATAACAAAAAAGGGAAAACACAGGAAAATTGAAGGAAAATATTAAATTTCTGAAGACACACCTCCAAATAAGTAAGCTTGAACACATCATTAGCAGAAGAACTCGATGAAACAGCGTTTTCCTCAGAAATTAAGGCAGAGACAGTCCTAAAATTGATAAAAATCAGGTCAGCGGGGCTTCATATCAGATAGAGAAAGATAACAAGCTGCATCTGTGCAATGAGAACTTAGATTTGGAAGAATATGGTTTGGAAAAGGATGGGGCAAACTTATTAGACTGTAATCAAGAAATGGTTGTAAGTGTAATGGTTTCCACTTCATCATTACATATAGTACAAATCATTACTGACGAAGAAGGGATTGAAAACAAATTAATCCAGACTTTACTAGAGCATGGTCAAATAAACTTAATCTCCACAGACTGCTTACTCAAAGGAATTGAACAAATATGATATGCACAATCCATTTGAAAAACATAATTAGTGAATCTATTATTTCTTCTTCACATCTTGAGAGATTGCAGAATGAAGCAACAATCGTCTAGTAGGAATTCAATTTTGTTTAGTAACTGAAATGGATTTTTCACTGCTAACATGCCAAAGTCCTCTAGGAAAGAACAATACTTTTCCTCCATTTATTCTTCGAATTCTTGTTATATATATGGATATCCAAAAGATAAATAACTATGTAAGGAACTCACTTTCTACTGTGCTTGAAAATGTTCCCCTTCGTTTTGTTCTTCCTTGTGCCCTGCGATAAAACCAAAATTTAAAGGATAATACAAATATAGAGAGATATATAATAATTTGAAATTGGAAAACGCACAGAGTCGAGGGAGAATCCAGCGAAGTGTGTTGCGTAGGGTTTGAGGCAGTCGAAGCGGCGAGAACGGCGAATTGACGACGGAAGTTGCAGAAGCGCCGTGGTTTTAGGAACGGGCGTAAGGATCAAATGCTTGAGGGCGTTGATGGCTGCTGGTGAAGCAATCTCGGCCATTTCGATCGTTTCTTGAACTTCTATATGAATCTGTGGAGTTCGATTATGGTTTATGTATCAGTGGATCACAATTCACAATCATCATCATCAACTCATCCTTCTCACACCTATGTACTTATCTATGAAAAATCAGCAATAAAAATTATAAAATATAAATCAGACCTTAAACTATTTACTTATCTTGTATAATAAACTTAAACAATTTTTTAAAGCTCAATGGAATGCAATATGTAATGGACTAACTATTTTTTTTTTTTTGTTAACTTATGCAATGCAAGCTAATTTTTAGGTTGTTAGGGCTGAGATTGTTCGAATTTAATTTCTACACAACATTAATTAATAAATATATAATGTACCAATATATTTATTTATTATTTTATAAGAATTTTAAGTTATTTATTTATAATAATATTAATTTTTAATATATATTATATAAAAACATCATTTTATATAATTTTATCATATACATAATTTATTTTTTTAGAAAAGTATAATATAAATGATATTCCCTAGAAATCCTTGAAATCGAACGAATAGGAGATAGTATTAAAAAAATCTCTGAAATAAAACGGGACGTGGATAGTTAATGCATTCTCCGTCCGGTCGACCCACCTTATTGGCATCGTAAGACCATCAAGTCCACGAACTAAGACAACCTATTTAATATTTTTATTATTATTAAATTTACTATTTTTTTAATAACTTAGTATAGTGGATCAAGATGAAACATATGTTTTTTTTTTATTTAGGTATGAATTCAAATCTCACAAACAAAAAATATACATATTTTAAAACAATTTTTAAATTAAATTAGAACAGCCAAAGTTTTTGTTCACGTTTTCTATGGGGAGGTTACTGCAGTTCAATTTTCGTGGCTAACACTAATAGGAGATAGAAGTAAGTTATTCGGTTATGCCATTTCATTGTTAATAATTGAGTTCATCAATTTTAAATTATATATATCAAATTGTCAAAATTGAGGCTCCTTATTAGAGTCCAATTGAGATTTCAGATATTTTATTTCAAACCTTAATTTTAAATGTCGTTAACTTATTATTTACGTAACATTTATAAATAAATAAAAGATCAATTTAATTACTGAATAATAAATTAAGTATTTTGACTACAAATTTTAACAAATAATCGATAATCAAAACTCTTAATTCGCCGAAATTATGTTATAAAATTAAAGCACTTCAACCAGCTGAGATGAAATTCAACCAACACACTATATGTCCTAAATTTTAATTAACTACCAATTAGAAGCCATATATATATATATATTTAATATATGAATTGTTTTAAGAATCAATTTGATATTTGTTGTTTACAAACTGTTATCGTTATCGAGACTTAAGTACTTGAGAATGAGGTTCAATTTCAATATATATTATTATTAACCGTCTAATTTATTAACTAGAAATATTAACATAAATATTTTTCACTGATTTAATATAAAAAAGAAAAATGAACTGATATATAAGTCATAATCGAACTCTTCACTGACAGAAGAATGCAAATTCTTTTCTGCATTTGGCTTCAACAAACAACAAGAAAGCATCTTCCTTTTTTCTTCTTTATTGATCGACGATAACTCCATTGATTCTTCTTCTTCTTATCTCTTCAAATTCGATGCTCCAGAAATCACTCACTTAGGTTTACGAAATCCAACTGCAATTCTATTATTCTCTCTGACGTCTGATCTAGGGTTTTAAGACAATCTCTCTCTAGAGATGGTGCACACCAATCAAGAACTCATTGGTTCTTACTTCGTTGACCTATGGAAACAGTCCTCCAGGGCTGCGGCGGATATGGAAGTCATGAAGAAGGAAGCGGAGGAGAGCGAATGGAACCCCACGGAGCTCAACACAGTCAACAGCGCGGGAGGGTTCATGAGCGTCTCCCCTGACAAGCTGTCTGTTCAGTACAACAACGTTAATTTTCATGACCATGACGTTGGCGTTGTTCAGGCCAATCACCCCGCCCCAGTCAGGCGACTTGTGTATTACTTTGAGATATTTGTCAAGAATGCAGGTGCCAAAGGTCAGATTGCCATCGGATTCACCACTGAAGGTTTTAAGATGAGAAGACAACCGGGGTGAGCTTTCTTTACTTTAGTTCACCTTCTTCTAGCTAATTATCACTGATTGTTGTAACTACAACCACTCGTATTGGATGAAAGAAGAAAAAAAATGAAGTTTTCACTTTGTCCTGATATGATGAACTTAGATCATTTGATATTCATTATTGAATTTTTGTTGTTTCTATTTTTTTACTGTTTAGTCATATATTCCATAAGTTACAACCCCCTCTGAAAGCTTAAGTTATTGTTAATGGGCTTAGCACTTAATATATCAAGATGACTCTCCTCATGTTCAATCCTCACTTTTATACTTGGGGAGATAAATATATAGAATAATATACATAGATTTATAAGCTTAGGGAATGAATGGCTTACAAGACTCAAAAACCAATGTAGTATCATGTTTATGTACCATCTCATTGACATGTGTTATTAGATTATGGGTCTATAAAATTGTATTGATCTAATACTCTCTCCTCATTTGTTCTAATGACAGGTGGGAAGCAAATAGTTTTGGTTATCATGGTGAGGATGGACTACTATATCGTGGTCAAGGAAAGGGGGATGCATTTGGTCCTACATATACATGTGGCGATACAGTTGGTGGTGGAATTAACTATGCTTCACAGGAGTTTTTTTTCACGTAAGAGTAACCTGGTTTGCCCCTCAATAGTGCTTACATGCTTCTTACAGTTTCATAGTCAATCATCATGACTAGAAACAACATGTGAGGATTTTGTAGGTTGGTTATGTTCAGGGTGCCCAATGCTGTTACTGTTTGATTTCTCAAGCGATTTGTTATTTTTGTTTCTAGCAAAAATGGGGTGGTCATAGGATCAGTGTACAAGGATGTTAAAGATCCATTATTCCCAACAGTTGCTGTTCATAGCCAAAATGAAGAGTATGTGCTGCCTTCTATTTTTTATTGAAGTTTTAGTCCTTGTGTTTAAATGCAATGTTTTTTCCTCATTCATTTGAAAAGCATCTTGATTCCTAATTTGATTAGACATGTTTTTAAATTACCTCAAATGGTGTTAAAAATCTACCAGTTTTGTAGGTTGGTTATATCCAGTTGTGTAGATCGACTATCTGTCATGTGATTTTAATATGTGACATATGTTGACCTTTAAATTAATCTGAATTAGTCCATGAATGGATGAGGTTGTGTCAAACTGATTTGGAGCCATCCTAATAAGGTAACTATGAATAAACAGAAAAACAAATATTGTTTTTTTAAACCAACATAGTTCTATTAGTGAATATTGTTGACTGTAGAAATGGCTTCTTGAGAATGTAGCCCTTGCAACAATTAAAAATTTCAAACTCTTAATAATTGACCACTATATTTTTACAGATAATAAAGTTCATTCTTGGAGAGCAGGGCAAATTTTGTACGATACCGGGAGAAAATGAAAAATAAACTTTATTTTGCTTCCATATTCTTTGTCTTTGATATCACAATAATACTGCACTATTTTTATTAAGTTATTTATGTACATATGAGTTTTATATAAGTGTTCAAATAATACTAAAGGAATTAATTTATTTGAATCATATACCGATTACAACTAATATTAAGATATTGTGAGTAGCCAACATAGGACTCACAAATCTTGTAAAAGGGCGTGAGGCCTTTGTATATACTCAAAGTCCTCTTGCCAAAGCTCTAGTCTTACACTATTGTCATAGCATTCTTTCTCGGGTTGATGATCTCCTGAGAACAAAGTAAAGCAGTAGAAGTTTCAGGATGACAAGAACACTAGGTTTGGGCTGTGGGTGCGATGTTTTGGTCAAGTAGGAGTTCATATTCAATGGTAATACTCAAATAACAAAGCCGAGTATAAGATGACACAGGATTAACCTTCACATATAAAAGGGACATGTTGGACACTTCGTCAACGTTAACCTTCACATACAAAAAGATTTTGGGAGGAACTAAAACCTCTATTTTTGTGTGTTTTTGATAGAAATATGCAAGTGTTTTTATACACTAAATGTTAATGGGTAGTTACCACTATTAAGTAGGTAATTACCAGTTTACCACTATTCTATCACCTTACACTAGTTTGACAATTTCCACAATAATATATTTCAAACAGTCAGGAAAACTATATCATTTGGTTTATCTAGGATAACCCACAAATAAACACTTATCGAATTTAGATTCTAACTTATCTGATACAAAGGGAACAATTGTCTAAATATTTATTTTTCTAGAAAGAATTGAGAGGAATTCCTCTCTACTCGAGCGGGGTCTGACCGGCTCTTTTCCGGCAATCCTTCACTGCACGCACTAGAAAGTAGCATCCCACATCCATTTAAAAAATCTTCCCCAATAGAGATTAAGTACACAGTAAAACAAACGGGAACTCCAAGATTCATTGCCGCTTTCTGCAACATTCTTGTTATCGCGCCATCCCCCAAGATTTTCTTGTACTGCCTTAACGCTAAAGAGGATATGCCTCTTACCGCTATTACTGAGTTGTTTAAAGGCTTTCTTTTACTGTCATCTTTCTGACCCCCGGTCAACGGAACACCCATGTGCTTGTTGTTCTTCCATAGAGGGAACCTACACATTAATTGCCGTGTTCCACCCCCACCTACCCAACCTCAGGCTGTGACGTTTTTTATCATTGTTGTGTGTCTTTTTTTTTCATTCTTCTGTTTTTGTGTATGTTGTTGTTTGGTTTTGATTGTCATTGTTGTTTTGGTTTTCGTTGCTTTGTTAGTGTCGTCTTGTATAAACCGCTATGCAGAGAATTTTAATAAATAAAATTGTCATGTTTTCCCAAAATATATAAAGGATTCATTAAGTAAAGGATTGACTATTAAAAGTGATTACATGACCCTTAGTAATCTAATAAATAGAATACTCATGTTGATTGTGATCTTCTAATATAAATTGTATTGAGTATAAATACTAGTAACCATTGACCACACACTACTAGATTTAGTCTATATTTTTCCTAGAATTGTGCTTATATTCTTATCACCTAACATGTATTTTCATAAATTATTATTATCAGATGTCACTATTTTTTTTCAAGAAGAGTACCTCTCCAGTACGTTTAGTTTTCCATTTCATACAGATTTCTGAAGGTGTTTTTGTATGTTACAGAATAACTGTCAACTTTGGAAAACAGCCATTTGTCTTTGATGTTAAGGTAAGATATATATCCTCATTTGGAAGCAAGAAGAAGACTGTTTACATCAACCTTTTAATGCAACTCATAGAAGAAGTGGAGATTTTTAATTTGTGTTACACAGTGATAAAGTGGTGCTAATTGTCTTGCTTTCTTTTGTTAGTCATATGAAGCTCAGGAAAGGGCAAAGCAAGAAAAGACAATTGAAAAAGTATCTTTGCAGCAAGATGTTAGTTTTGGGTGAGTTTTTATTATATTTAAGCTTTTCCTGAACTACATTACTGGATTATGGCAAGAAAATTCTTAGTGTGGGTTTTAACACTGATATGATCACGAAATTTGGTATTTGAAATCTAGCTTCACAACTGTTATCATGTTTGGAAGTTAAAGGAAACAAACTTAAATTTCACCCCAATATCATTCAGTACTTCTTGCTCGTTTGATCAGATACATTTGATGTTTATTGGAGCAAGAATAACATGAAACAAGTTTTTTCTTTTGCAGCTAAGTGAGAAAGCTGTAACTTGTTGATTTTAAAAAACAACAAATAAACAAAATGAATGTAGCATTAGTAATAATGCTTTGAGAGATATGTAGCAAGCATATGAAAAAAGTATGAACACGCATGTGAAATAGGACAAATGTGATACACTAGCAACAAGATGTAGGAATGAATTGAGAGGATTTGGTCATAATAGGGTTGAAAATTGCCTGTTACTAAATTTGGTAAAAAGGATACGTAGGGGATGACAAAAGTTATAATTACTCTAAAACTAGTTAAAAAAAATAGATTGTTTTCAATGTTAATATGGAAGTATCCCATGATCTAACACAACTGAGTAATGGAATCATAAGATGGACCGACTATTGGTTAACAAAAGGTTGAGTTGAATTGGGTAATCCCTTTCTTGTTCAGTTCTCATACTGAAGTTGCTAGCATCAATATTTTGTTTCTCTTGTTTCTTGAAAATGAATTCATAGCTGAGTGCTAAAACCCTAAAACTCTCCTGAGGCATGCATGACTAGCTTAAATACCTATTGACCATACTAATTAGCTTTTATGATTATCAGGATAGTTCGCTCCTATTTAGTACACTATGGCTATGCAGATACTTTGAAACTGTTTGACATGGCTAGCAGAAGTTCTCTTCCTCCAATATCAATAATTCAAGAAAATGGCTTCAATGAGAAAGACAATGAATACGCTTTACACCAACGAAAAGCCATCCGACAGGTATGCAGATGTCTTTATTTGGTAAGCTTAGAAAAGTCCGATACTTGTATAGAAAGGTGACGAATAACTTGTAACACGGTCTGAGCACAAATATAAGGAATGCCTCTATCACAAATACTTTGGTCTTGTTCATTTCCTTGGTTCTCTTTTTATTTACTTCTTATATGCAAGGTATACAACTTTGACTGATAATACCTATTCATGAAGCTAATCAGGAATGGCGACATTGATGGCGCATTTGGAAAACTTCATGATTGGTATCCCCAAGTTGTTCAGGTTGGAAGTCTCAGATTTCACATGTTGCTAAGTCACATTTATTCTCTACAAGAAGAAAGATAAATTTATATATGTATCATGTATTCATTTTGTTAAGTTGTTTTAGTGTTCTCCTGTTTAAAGTACTCTTTTTTGTGATAACAACATCTAGGTCAAATCATTTTTATTGGTAGAAGTGGCTTCTTTAAGTCAAAGTGTCTTTTTCTTTTGCTTGGAACATACAAATACCTCTTCAATGGGCAACTCTTTTTGTTAGGAAATAAGAACATATACTGACTTCTAGTTCTGTGTTTTCTTTTAAACTGGGGTAAATATTTGAAAATGAAAAGCATAATAAGTAGCTATCTACCTTCCCTATATATTTGACTCTGTGAAATGGTTATTTGAAGATCTTCGGAAATTTTGGTATAATTAAAATATTGAGAGCATGAGAAGTATTCAACTTAAAGTATGTCCCAGTTAATGTCGGAATGCAATGTTTATCTCCTTAACTACTTCCACTTTGTCAATTTTAATCTACCCATCCTTTAGGAATTCCTTTTATATGCAACCTTTCAATTTATTTCATTGGCCATTAGGAATTCTCATTTAATTAGCCATTTAGATTCACATAGTCAATTTATGTACATAAAGAAATATGTAGTCCTAAGAATTCTTGTTTGACAAGAAACGTGTAAGCTTATTTATTTGTTTTCCTTTCTTTTGTCTCTCTACTATGCCATGAAGGCATGTTAGTTTTCTGACTTGACTATTGTTTCATCTAATTTTATTATTGTCATCATTACCATCCTTATAGACATTCCTTGTGAACCAGGGATAGTTTTTATGAAAAAAAAATCCTGCAACATAATACTCCTTTATCAGATGATTTATGCTTTGATATTCCATGTTATAGTATGCTAATTGGATTTGTGACTGCAGGATGAAAGATCAGCTACTTCCTTTCTTCTTCACTGTCAAAAGTTTATCGAAGTGGTTCGGGTAAATTGTCATTTCATTGGGCTTGTTTGTTTTCTTTTATTAAGCTACTTATGTGATGAGAAGTATTCATAATATATGAACTAGAAAGGGATATTTAGTTTGTAGATGGTCTCATTTAAACTGCAAGCCCGAAGTGGATCTAACCAGCACTTGAGTGAAATTCGTAAGCAGTTGAAAACAATGAAGGCCCTTTTTTCCTTTCAGATTCATGCAGTCTCCTAGATGAAGGCCTTTACCAAAAGATAACCGTTTCTCTTTTCTAGGTTCCATTTGGCAGGATATGATATGTTCATACAATCTTAACCATCTCTGGAAAATAATATGGATTTCTGAAATATCTTAACCATCTCTGTGAGCTGTTTTGGTATTCATTTTTTCATCTGGATCATGATCTGAAAAAAAACTACTTTGTGTTATGTTGCTAAAAATCACAATGAACTAAAACATAATTTGGATAATTATCCGAAAAGTAATCAGGATCATGATCCATTAGTAAATCTCTCTCTATATATACCAATTGTAGCAAAAAAATCACACTATAATCTTTTCAATGTGATTGTGACAGAATACTTGCTTCCAAATAGGCTTTATACATGTCGTATGCATACATTTTCCACTTCAAAAGAGGTCCTTCACATCAAACAAGTTTTTATACTTTTAATGAGAGAAGTAGAGACTAGTTAGATAACATCTTTTAATTGATTGGGCCTCAGCAATGCCTATTGGAAACAGAAAAGGTTGTTAATACTTTTGTGCGGGTTTTGTGTAGGCGGGAAGGCTGGAGGAAGCTGTTATGCACGGAAGAAAAGAATTTGAAATTTTTTACTTACAGAGAGAGTATGAGGACCTTATTAAGGTACATGTAGATTTCTGTACTGACTCTGCATGTCTTGCATTGTAGTTGCATTGTGTGTATAAGTAGTAAAATGCAGAAATTTTCTAATCTAGTAGAGTCCCAAATGTCTTTTATTTATGTTCTGTTTAGGACTGTGCGGCCTTATTAGCATATGAAGAACCGGAGAAATCAAGTGTTGGGTATCTTATGAAAGAGTCGCAGCGTGAGTTGGTGGCTGATATGGTGAATGCAGTTATATTGTCAACAAATCCGAACAAGAATGTTAAAGATGTGAATTATTACTGCTTGCATTCTTATCTAGAGAGATTACTGAGGCAATTAACTGGCTGCTACTTGGAGAATAGGTCATTGAATGGTGATCAAGGAGAAACTTTTCACCTCAGCAGGATAATGGACAATAATTGTTACAAAAAGGCTTAATACCCCATTTGATGATGATGATGTATTCTTTACTTTGATCTTCGTCATTATAATTGGTAAGCATCAAACTTGATATATAAGCCTGGTCGGCTTGGTTTGCTTTGCTTGTCATCGGCCAATCAACCAAACCAATCTCGTGCTGAATATCGAACGATACTCCTGTATATTATAATGTTTATTTATTTAGTGACAAGTGAATGAAATAATAATAATAATAATAATAATAATGTAGATGTGAATCTCATGTTCTTTATGTACTAATTTGGAACATTTTAAAATCAACAAAACCTTAAGGTCTCAATCCGATTTGTTTATTGAAATAATCTTGTTTCTTAGGTGATTATTATTAGTAAAAAATCTTAACTTCCTAAGTTGAAATATATATATATTTGAAATCCTTGTTAAAGTATTACAGTATGTAGGATATTGAGATCCATCCTAAACATACATTTTCTTTTAGTTATTAGTAAAAAAACATGGAACTTTATGTATTAATTTTTTAAATAAAAAAAAAAACTTATCTAAACTACTATTATCTTTCTTAGGCTATGTTCGATTTATTTAAATAACTCAAAAATTATTTCAATCGATACAAATAAATTGTGATCTCGATCTTGGAAATATTTTGATTAGTTGATAAATGTTTAATGGCATAAATGAGTTTTATTCCAAATATAATATATAATTAAAATGTTTAATGGCATAAATGAGTTTTATTCCAAATATAATATATAATTAAAATGTTTAATGGCATAAATGAGTTTTATTCCAAATATAATATATAATTAAAATGTTTAATGGCATAAATGAGTTTTATTCCAAATATAATATATAATTAAAATGTTTAATGGCATAAATGAGGTTTATTCCATATATAATATAGAATTAACTAATTTTGGAGAAAACCAAATATCTGATCTGAACCCACAAGACACGGTGGCATTATTATTATTAGTAGATTGGGGCCATTGGGCAATTGCAAGAAAATTGCTTAATCTGAAAACCTAACTGCCAACACAAGCAAACTGCCACCGACGACTGCGCCGTCGCCGCCGCCGCCTTCGCCGCTTCTCCAGATTCGAAACCGGCTCCTGCCTTAATCTTACCAGAATTTGTATGCGAGGTCATCATCCCGATCGATAGATCCAGATTGATGGATTCGCACTGGTCGACGCTTTCACGTGGCCTCGCTTCTTCTACCGCCATGCTTCTGCTGCTGTTAAACTTCCCGTCGTCAAATGAACCGACAGTCCTCTGTTTCGATGACGATGATAAATCTTGGTGAATTAGGTTACGCATTTCGAAATTCTGATTCCCGGCGGATATAGAGTTGAGCGTTCTGTGAGATTGAGGATCAATGCCTTGGCTGATTAGCTTGCGTTTCATATGAGTGTTCCAGTAATTCTTAATCTCGTTATCAGTTCTTCCAGGTAATCTCCCAGCTATCAACGACCACCTAAATTTGATCAATTTCGATTAAACAAAGAGGAAAATCAAGGAGGTATATATGAAGAGAGTAGATTTAATATTAATTACTTATTCCCAAGAAAGCTATGGAGCTTGACGATGATTTCTTCTTCTTGATGAGTGAAGTTTCCACGTTTTAGATCTGGACGGAGGTAATTTGTCCAGCGGAGTCTGCAACTCTTACCGCATCGGAGCAGGCCTATGAAGATTGAAGAAAAGGGAAATGGGTATGATATGAAGATTGAAGAAAAGGGGTATATAGATGGGGAGAAAATAGATGAATAGTTATTATTATTATTATTACCGGCGGCTTGGGGGAGGGATCGCCAGCATCCTTCGCCATGGGCGTTGATGTAGGTAATGAGAAGTTGATCCTCTTCTACTGTCCATGCACCCTTGTTGATATGTGCTTTCTCACAGCAAGGTAACCTTCCCATAGAAGATTAGAAGATTGGGTGTAAGTTTGTTTTCCTTTACCACCCTATCTAGCTAGCTAGCTTGTTATATATATTGTCTGCTCTGTTGGATAGAGTGAAGACTGGGTTGGGTGATGGTGGTGGGGGCAGAAAGGAAGAGAAAGGATTTGACCAAGCTTTTGTATAGGTGGTGATGGTGATGGTGGTGGTGAGGGTTTAGGGCATTAAATAGAGAAGCTAACTCGGATGATGAAGAAGAAATGACAACACATACAGCTGAGACTGCGATGGCCACAAACACACAACATGACACAACACATGACACAGGGTGGTGAGAAGATAAGGTTTGGGGATTTGGTAGGTATGTAACTGTCTCTACTTTTTTACATCAATTACTTGTTTCCTTTTTGACTCAATTCTTGCCATTTGCCAATCCAACCCAACCCTTTAATCTTTTCTACCTGTCAATGTTATCCCTTTTTTTTATTTAATACTTTTTTTGTTTATCGACGGTTTTAAGTTTGAGTAGGAGACCTGACCCGAAAATCAATATGTCACTATAGATGGGCAGTTAAAATTCTTTCTTTCACCTTTTTCTACTTGGGGCGGGACAGCTCAAAACTCGTGCCGAATGACTCTTAGATGTGTTTTTAATTTGATCTTGTTACTTTCCTAAATGAACATAATCTAGATGAGTTAAAGTGAATAAATTTAGGTTGTGGATTTGTCTTCTTGCTTGATTTTACAATTTAATTCACTTTTGTGTGAACTTCATCTGTGTTTACATTATTATCATTATTATTATTATTATTATTTTCTTTCTTCTTCGATTTTGGTTATTTTAATAACACAAATAAAATTAAACATTATTTCACTCTATTAAATCACTTAATTAATTAATTAAAATATTAAAATATCTTTTATTTTAAATTATTATTATTCTATATCAATACTCTTTCAATATTTTTATTAAAAATAATCTTATCACCTCAAAATCATTAATAAATTATTATTATTATTATTTTTTTCTTTTTACATATTAAAAAAAATCAATCCTTATAAGTTCTTGTCTTCTTTAGATGTAATATGGTGATGCTTTGTCTGACTTGACCGACTTGACTCAGCCGTTATAATATGGTGATAATTTTTTAATATATTTTTAATATTTTATTTATTTAATATTTATTTTAATAAATAATTTTTTTATAAAATAATAAACTATGACGTCAAAATATAATAAATTATTTTTAAAATTTATTTTATATTATATATTTTTTAAAATATTATTTTATTTAATTATGATTATAAAATAATTTATGATGATAAAAAAATATTATGATAAAATTTTAATACGTATAATAATTATTTAACAAATATTAAAATAAAACTATTCAACACTATTTTTTATATAATATTAATAATAAAACTATTAATTATTTTTTATAATCATGCATAAAAATAAATTCATAATATTTCATCTAATTATAGATGCATCGTCTTGACTGAGTTAGACTTATCTAACATTGTCTTTTAAGTACACTTTCCATTTTCAAAATTTATTATAGTTTGAAACTCAACCTTCCACACCAACTATTATTTTTCATACTAATATAATATAGTTAGATTTTCTTTTTTAAAACATTTAATATTTTTATTAATATTATAAATTATTATTAAATATATTATAAATTTAATTTTTTATATTTTTATACATTTAAATTATTATATTATATAAATATATAATATAATAAATATTTACTTAATTATTTTGTGGTAAATACTTAATTAATATTAATTAATTTAAAACATTTTAACAAATACAATAATTTTATAATTAAAAAAATGATTACAATAATCTGATTGAGATTGTCATTTATTATATATATATATAATAATATATAATAATAATAATAAAAAAAAAATATTACAATAATCTGAGTGAGAGTGTCATGACTTTATTTGGATACACTTTTTTTTATTTAATTTATTTAATTGATTACTTTTAGAATTAACTTAGCTAGATGTATCAACTAATAAAAAATTTATTTAAACGTATATAATATTAAAAATAGTCTCAATTAATAAATATAGTTAATTTTTTTAAATTTATATATTTTTTAATTAAATATTTATTTTTTTCTCTCTTTATTTTATTAATTAATTAATTTCTCTCTCTTTTTATTTATTTATTAATTAAACTTTTTGATTTTATTTTGTTTCTTCTGTAATATTTGTGTGATGTTTTTTTTTTTAATTTTTTTAATTAATTAATTTCTCACTTTACTTTTTTTTATTAATTAATTAATTTCAATTTGTGTTTTTTTATATCAACATTGATTATTTTATTATAATATTCATATTTTCAACAATAAAATTTTATTGAATTTAAATAATAATAGATATTAATTCATTAACACTACAAAAAAGTTATAATCAAGATTATAAAAAAAAACTTAATAATTTTGTTTATTATTATTATAAACTTAAATAAAAAAAATAAAAAAAAACTATTAAATTTATTTTTGTTTATATTAAAAAAATATTACAAAAGAAAAATAAATAAATAAAGAAATTTTAATTAATTAATTAATAAATAAAGAAATCTATCATTCTAAAAAAAAAAATCATACATATTTATTCTTTTGAACAATGTTTTATTGGTATCAATAAAATAAACTGAATACTAATAATAATAAGGAAAAAACATTCAAAGTTCTAAACACTTGCCTTCAATTGAATTTCATTCTTCTCCCTTAGTATACAAAACTTGTGCTTTTCAACACACAATGGAGATAGACTTACACATTTGGTGTTTAGTGTTTGATACAAATTTTAACATGACAAAACTCCCACTTGAACCAGCATACATAAATAACACTCTAATTCATATGACAATTTTTATACACGAGAAGCAATCGAAGAAACCAAACAAGACACTACTAGCCAGACAAGATTGACATGGCTCTCCTAAAGTCCAGGGACTTCAAGGCTGATTCCGGGAACCTCTTCCCTTCAGGTGGTACCCATAAACCATTCTTTTGTGGAAGTATCATCTTCGACCTTGATTGGTTGTCTTTTGCAATCGCATTTTGAGCTTCGTCTTCCTTCTTCTGTTTCACAAACTCAAAAAAAGTGGCTACTTGCCGTGCAAACCTTCACAAAAGACAGTTGCTTTACAAGATTAGTATATAGAGAAAGATGTATTTAACATATAAGATTATGTTTAACAAACATAAGGCAAGTGTAAATGCAAATGAATTATTTTAATACCAAATTTATTTATTTAAAACCAATCAAGAGATCTTTCAAATCCCAGTTGTTATTGCTTGTTCAAACTACTTATCAATTCTCAATCATCAAACAAACAAAGGAATTGAGGAATATAAAATCTTGAATTATTGGAATTATAATTCTATTTCCTATTCTTAATTTGAACTCGTCAATCCACCCTAACCAAACACAGCACCAAACATAGCCTACAATAGTGTTCAATAACAAAACTTATTAAGTTCATTTGATATTATTTAAAATCACGTAATTATTTAGATTCAACTCAAATTAAGCTAAAAAGATCTTGCTTATTTTCTTTTTAGTAAGTTATGAACTCAACTATTTAGTAAGAGTTTACTAAAAACAACTTTAGCCTTTGGAATTAATTAATTACACGGATAAAATAGTATTTAAATACTTGTCAACATCAATTCCACATTTTATCAACCAAAATACATAATTACATATCAAGTAGTTAAAAACTTAAAATTAAGATATTTTTGTTTGATTTTTTCTTTAGACATTTAACTATATATGTACTTAAATTTCATTTCTCAATTCTATCAAACACTTATCATCACATGCATTGGTCCATAGTAGAAAGCAATTATTAAGGGTTATAAAACTAGGCATAAAAAGTGCGGGTAATCTTACTCTTCCTTAGCTTCAATATCTCTGCTGAAATCAATGTTGGGTTCGCAGTCGAGTACCAGTGCTGGAACCTGATTGAAATTTGGGGAATAACAATGAAGCAAACATACTATAAAATTCTCCTACATGATGGAAAAAGGTGTAAACTCCTACAAAGAAAAGCAATACAAATTACAAGTAAGCTTACCTTTTGAATGCGAGGATGCATATGATCACCCTCCAAGTAGAATATACGATCCCTTAACTCGGGTCTATCCGTAAGGTGAGGTATCTTATTGACGGTTAATACCCCATGATCCCCACTTTGGATAGGAAAAAGCCAGTTCTCATGTTTCTCATGTAAGCCACGAAGATAATCCAAGGAGACTCCACATTCCTCTTCTCTATTACGAACTAACATTCGCTTGTGGCAAGTGTCTGGACTTGCCCTAAGATATATAAAACCATCAGGTATGAGCCCAGGCAAAGACGAAATGACTGGGTCAAACCACGAATCGTAAATGCTTATCTCCATTTCATTCATCCACTTTGCTTCATGAACAGCCCGTACAAACACCTTAAAAGAAATACAAGTAGAGTGCATCACAAGAAGGAACAAAGGCCATCAAAATAAATGAGGCAGAAATCAAGGGCTTGTTTGACGTGAATTATTTGGATTAAATCTAGGGTCTTGTTAGATGAAGGGTGCCCTTATCCCATATCTATCAAATCATTAGCAAAAATACTAAATCATCTTTTATAACAATTAAAAAATATTAAATATTCAGGATATATTAATCATTTGAACCAAATAATCTACTTTTTCAACAAACAAGATTGTTGTTCCTAATCAATCAGATTGTTTCAAACAAAATCCTACATCAAACAAGCTCCTAATATCTCATCAACTCATATAAATAATCAATGAAAATACCAAAATACACTTATTCTTGACTCTTGATAACATTTTAAAAATATCAAATACTAAGGGAATTTTGATCATTTGATTCAAATAGTCTAAATAATTCATTTTCTCGTCAAACAATAATATTTTCAAATAATCTTCTTGTTTCAAAATAAACCCCTCAAACAATCCCCAAGGGTAGAAATTGCATAAGATTGGGGAAAAATAACAATTTGAATGTATGAACTTCTATTCAGGAAAGAAGACTTAAAAGCTTCTAGCCTATTAAGAAATGATTTTGAGATGAATTTCCTATCAAGAGAGATAAGGTAATGAGTATAGTGAAGAGTATACCATCCTATCACTGAAGATACTCCTCTCCATCAATCTGAGGGGCTTAACTCCACTAGACGATTCCTTTTCCTGCATAACTCGGGTAACAAACACATAATTTTGGAAGGTGTACGCATATCTTTGAGGTTCAGCGTAAAAGGCATCCAAAATATTGAAGTGATCAGGTCCAATGTCCTGCCACTTGTTAACAGGCTCTGGCACAATCTCCACAAGGTCCCTTAGCTCAATTGTTTCATTAGCAATTCTCTGCAGGAAGGTAGTCTTCCCAACTCCAATATTCCCTTCAACACAAAAAGTTATCCGTTTTCCTGGAGCTGTATGCTTTGAAACCTCACTATTATCCTCCTTGAACTCTTCATCCACACTACTCTTGATGAAAGAAGTTATACTTTCTGCATGGTTTTTGTGAATGATTCCCACAGAACTCTGAAGGAACTCCACCATCTTCTCATTACCTTCCCCAGAAAACTGCCAAAGCATGAACAAATCTCAACTATGTAAATTAAAAGAGTAATGTAAATTATTGGAGTTGTTGCAATAGAGACATCCAATAATGCAAACAATGTTCATACCAAGTCATGAACAAGTGTCATAAACGTTCATTAAACAACTCATCCATCCAGCCTAGGAGCGATTGTGAATCGTGTTGGTTTAGTTTGTGGCTAAATATCAATCCATAAACGAATTCAGGTATAAAGTCAACAATGCAATAACACTTTTCAATGAGTTCTCCAATTGAACCAACCTTGTTTGTTAGAAAGATACCAAGGAATTAAAGTGTATTAGTTCTAACAAATAGTAATAGAAACTAACTGTTTAAAATAAAGTTTTCTAATTTAATAAATATAGCAATAGATAGACATCTAAAATCTTTCAATGGAACAAAGACAAATGAAGTGCTGAACAAATGCAACAGCCAACAACAACACATGAACAATACCAATCTTAAATTATCTTATTCATATGTATGCTTATTTTCATATTTGAAACAAACAAAAATAAGTAATAAAAGTCAACAGCGAGTGTGAGTTCCTCGTCTAGGATTTCCCTTCCGGCTTGTGATGTGATAAGAGACTTTTGGCTTAAGACTGGCTGGAGGGGAATTGGTACACTCGTAAGGAACTGGATGAAACTATTTTCACAAATTAAATGTTAGCTAAAAACACAAATGAACAAAGTTATCTCCTTCAATAATTTCAAGTAAGTTTATATTCACACAAATTTCTTCTTCCATCTCAATATTAATATATTTCGACATAAATACAAACTAGGGGTGAAGATGAATCAGGTTGGTTTGGTTATTTGATTAGAACTTATATCCAAATATGTTTTTCGGTTCGGACATGATCAGATAGAGTAGGGCGGGGTTTGGCTGCTCACCCAGAAGCCAAGTCTATTGGTATATCAACAAGTGTAATTGCTGGTAAAAAGAAGTTCAAAATATATTTCATCACTATTAAGTCTCGAAAAGAAAACACCAAGATAGTAATTCAAGAAAACTACAACTTAGTTATTAACTTGATATACTAAAGGCAGGATTATAAGAGAGATGCTAAATCAAATATCCATTCAATCATTTAAACCACACTCTAGTTTCTTGTAAGCAGTACTACCTTATTTTTGTACAATGCTTTGAGCTCGGTAACTCCTACAATACCACTATCCACAAGCTTCCGCAAGTTCCTTGGTCCCACGCCTGGAATTGTCAACAAATCAGGATTTCCAGGAAGAATCATCTCGCTAGAGGAATACTTTTGCCTCCTCTGCAACTTCACAACCTTATCATCATCCAATCCATCCTCACCGTTTATATCATCTACCCTTCTGTTTTCGATACTGTCCTCCAAATTCTCCGACGTATTGCATGTAACTGTGGCTGAAACAGACAGAATGTCGTCCGAAACAGTATGGAAGCGGAGCCCAAGTTGAAGCTTTTTCGTAGAAGCCCAAGCCCTGACAGGACCTGGGTTGTTGATTAAACATCGGCAAATAGCTGTTGTTGGGTTATTGGAAAATGAAGTGGTCGCGGGTGTCATTAATGAAGAAACGCCGGAGGGAGGCAGATGAAGAGTTGCAGCACCAAACATGTTGAGTTGCGAAGGGGATGAATCACAGAGAAAGTTAAACTGTGGGGTTTTTCTTGTAATACAAAACCCTAGAGAGCGGGAACTGTTTGAAGGGAAAGAAGAAAATGGAGACCTAGCGGCGGTGCAGAGGATGAGAACAGGAGGAGTTCGATTGAATAACGTCTGCATGTTGTGGGTTCATTCCACATTCAGTTGTCGTTTACTCGTCCTGCAACACCAAGCAGGGCATATACCAATAAGAACACAGAGATAGAAGAGGAGGAGTAACTCAGGGTTTTGAACGGCTAAATTTGGGGTTTAGGGAAAGGGAGAAGAAGATTCAGAAGAGAATTTCATTTTTGTTTTCTAGGTTTTTTTTTTCATCTTTATTCTATGGATTTTTCATAATTTTTTTAAAAATACACTATTAATTACAAAATTACTCCAGAAAAACTTGAAATAGTACTCTATCAAATTGAAAATAGGTTGTGAACTAGCCTACTCAAGTCAAGCCGAAACACTTCCAAACTCAAGCTCGACCAGTTAAGTATATATTCGATGGGCTCGATCTCGACACAAATTCGGATAGAACGTTTATATTAGAGTTCGAACTCGCCTTGTTTAGAGCTTGTTAAGAAAACTTGTGAATAACTCGTTTACAACTTAAAAAAATATTTCACCTCACTTCATGGGGAGAGTTTCACTTTTTTTGGGTTCATGGAAGGAAATGAATAACAACATTTGAAAGCAGTGAGAGCTTAGCCAAAGATGAATAGTTGTAGGTTTTTTTTTTTTTTTTTTTTTTTTTTTTTTTTTTTTTTTTTGTCTTTTACTCATTTGGTTTGTTGTGTTTCGTTTAATCAAAGTTATGATTTATCTAGCTTTGATCTTGACTCATTTTGAATTCTCGTTTGTCTAGCTTTATCTTAACTCATTTTGAATTCTGTCATTTCCAAAAAAAAAAACGCATTGCAAAAAATAGCGAAATTTGATAAGTAAAAATACTTAATTAAGTAGTAGTATTAATTAACTATTTAAAATAAGAAACTAATTGTGGCAAAACAATAATGTGCAGACTAAACCGATATTGGCTTTCGGAAGTTATCGGATTTCGGAAGTTATTGGATTTCGAGAATTCGACACTCAGAAGTTCGGTATTCAAGAGTTCGACTTTCAGGAGTTTAGCACTCAGAAGTTCGGTATCCAACAGTTCGGCTTTCAGGAGTTCGACACTCAGAAGCTCGGTATTTAGGAGTTCGGCTTTTGGGAGTTCGGCACTCAGAAGTTCGGTATTCAAGAGTTCGGCTCTCAGAAGTGCGGCACTCAGAAGTTCGATACTCAGAAGTTCGACACTTAGAAGTTCGGCTCTCGCAAATTCGGCACTCGCAAGATCGACTTTCCAAATATCAGCATCTTAGAAAGCGCGCGTCCGACTTTCCAAAATATCGGCTCTCTATAAGCAAATCCGGCATTCTACACTTAAGCATTCCATGAAGCGCGTCTGATGTTATCTTCACTGCTTCCCAAAATTCAAACACCTTTCCGGTAGCAGCAGAAATCAACTTTACATTACATTCGAATTTTATTTTCATTTTGGTGCAAGTCTGATGAAAACTTTTTGATAACAATTGTCTGCTATCACAGTTTAGACTATCAAGAGCACCAAAAGACAAATTATTCTTGATGTATGCTTCTAGGAAATGATAATCCAATTAATGTCATCTTAACTTATTATAACCAAAGTACAAGCAAGATGAAAGAATATCATTCTGGACCTCAACCAATCATAAAGAAGACAGTGGTCTCTTGAAGTAGATATAGCCGTTGAAGTCACAAATATATTCGTTAATATATTTGCCTACTTAAAAAGACATAAGTCAATCTACTTCAGCACATTTGCACCTTATTTCGACACCATGAATCTTTGCTATCAAATCGCTCAAGTTTTCGAAACTTACAAGTTCTCAAATAATGTTTTAGAATCTCAAGTGTATTACAATACTACATATTCTGTGTGAATGGTGAGCATTGTAAGTTGACAAAATTTGTTTCTGTTTAACAGAGTTAATATATTAAAAGGTCGAAAACAAATAGTAACTAAGCCTTGGTTGTTCGACTAAGTTTGTGTACATGTTGTAAACAGATTGAATATTCTAGTGAATATTCTTCTCAAAGGTTTGAGAAGAAGGGACGTAAGAGCTTTATCTCCGAACATTCATAAATCTTGTGTTGTGTCTTCTCTTCCTTATTATCCTCTAAATCGACAATCTGCTGTTTCAAGTTGAAACAAACACTTCCGTACTTGAACTCGGTTCAAGAGTTTATGACAACTTGCGAAGAATAAAAATCGATATTAACCTCTAACAGGGTTATTATCAACCGGCGTGTGTGTAAGCGTTCAACAATGGTCGAACCCTAGTCCCTATTGGCGATCCCGATTCTAACAAAAACAATAAAAACACACACATATTTAATGTTGTTTACCAACTTAGAATTTGACTACGTCTATCTAAAAAAACAATATTATTGAGAAGATTAGAACATAAAATACATCGTGATAGTCTATAATTATGACATAAGTTTGTATAATACTCGTTCCGTTGATACCCTAACAAATCTTAACCAATATAGAATTAGGTCAATCCAATAAGGATATCCAAATATCTCTCTATATATAATGATGCTTAATTTTTAAAGTGTTCGGATTGCCGGGTCGAGAGCTGTGGTTAATTTGGATATATGTGAGAGTAAATGGATACCTGGGTCGGATTGTGGGTTGACCCGCCCATAAACTTAAAACGGTTAAAAATAAAATTAAAAATACTATAAGTAAGATTTGAACTTGCAACCTAACAAAACAAGTACAATCCACAATCTTTTAACCAACTAGGCTAATAACACTTTATATTTTAAATTCAACCCAAAATTTGATAAACGCGTGACATTTTAACAGTATAAGTTCAACTTTTTAACTAACTAATATATATATATATATAATGATGCTTAATTTTTAAAGTGTCCGGATTGCCGGGTCGAGAGCTGTGGTTAATTTGGATATATGTGAGAGTAAATAGATTTTGGTCGGATTATGGGTTGACCCGCCCATAAAATTTTTACCGTAATATTTTTTTTATAGTTTTTCATATTATTATTACTCGTGCAAATGCACGGGATACATGCTAGTTTAAGTTAATAATATATTAAACGAGATATTAAACTAGCCTATAAACGAACCTATTTACAAGCCCATAAACGAATATCTAATCGAACATTTGTATGAGTCATTAAAAGAACATATTTTCGAGTTCATAAGGAGCTTCTAAACGAACATGTTAAGAGGCTGACGAGTCAATATTTAAAATCTCTAACTTGATTTAAAATTTTAAACTTTTAAACGAGTTCGAGCTCATCGTTAAGACTAACGAATGAGTTATAACGTTTTTTATTTTATCGAAGATTCAAATAACTCCTGAGGAGCTTTCTTCATTCATTAAAATTTAAGTGTATTTATATAACTAAATTTGAGATTAAAAAATATTTATAAAAACATCAAACAAATGAAAAAAATGTATATATATAACTAATTAATATTGAAGTATTTGTTTGATAAGTATTAATATTTTAATCCAAAATAATAAATCCAATATAAATATCCATTCTCTATAATTCGTTTGTGCCCTCTTCCCTCTCTCTCTCTTAACATCTTGTCTCGTCTCTTCTCTGCGATACAGCCGCAGCCCTAGTCATGGCGCTTAACGGACTCAGATCTTCCGCCTCAAAGATCCTCACTTCTCTTCCCAATTCAGGTACATCCTAATCTCAGGATTCATCATTTTAACGATGCCCTTAACGATTCCTTAGGAAATTTGCATCTCACAACTGATTTCATTCTGTTTGCGATCTGCTCTTTCTGCTTCTTGTCTTTCGTTGATTATATATTTTATCGGACCAAATTCGTGTTTTGGAAGATGGCGTCATATGCCGAAGATTTTCTTCTATCCTCGAATAAATAGTCAGATTTCGCTAGCTTTCTTGATATTCTGTGGTTTGATCAAAGACATGGTTGACTTATAATTTCAATTCATTTTATTGCCCGTAGATGTTCATGTATCTGTCGTGTCCTGGTCTGATTACACCTCACAGATGGACACAATATAGATAGAGGATGATACAGAAAGAGATAGATAAACTGAGTAAAAGAGAGAACAGATACAGAGAAGATGGATAGAGATGAATAATAACAGAAAGGAGAGTGAGAATTAAACAAAAGAAAAATATAGAAGGGGATCAACATAAGTAAGTTATAAATATTATGTAGAGTATAAAAGTATATTATATTGAATACCCTAACTGCAAGTTCTCGGTAATACTACTTATGTACATGCTAGACTCCTCCCCCACTCTTAAGTAGTTATCCATCATGGTTACAGTCTCTAGTGCTGGTTCATTCCTTGTTATAGTCGGCCCATGACTGCAGCCACCTCCCAGCTATGGACATGACACTATTGTTCTAAATATGTCCGCATGATAATGTTCGAGTCTAGTTCACCTGTGATTTTTAGCAAACTAAGCTTTTGTGGCGTGATTATTAAGTGTAATATTGTGATATTTGGTCATTCTGGGGAATATTAGCATTAGTCAATCGTAATAACTCTTAGTAGCATCAGCAGATGTCTTACAACAACTTGAAGACCCATTTATAAAAACATAATGTTATTTTGTTTTGGGCAGTATTGTCATTTAGTAAATAGTTTTACATTCCGTTTCTTTCATGCTTAGCACCTCCTAGACTATTTGATTGGCTCATGAATTGGGTTTATTGCAGCACTATGAAAAATTGAGAATGCATGAGTATCCATATCATAGAATTCAGAATATTGGGATTGTGGTTGGTTACTTAGCAGATATTGCAACTTGAATAATGGAACCTAAATAGGAGATTTCCAGTTAATTACAGTATACTCAATAGGAAGTTTCTAAGGGTGGTTGGAAGAGTGCATATTTCCCTAGAAATCCAATCATATTTACACTAAGCAAGAGCTTGTAGATTTTCGTTCATATTTGACTTCAACCTGTGGCTCTATTGCCATCTATTCTTATGGGCAACATGAATTTCATTTCTGAATTTAGTTTTTTTAACAGGCTTAGTCACACTTACGGTTTTGCCATTTATCTCATTTTGAATGCTAAGATTGAAGTTTATGTAGTGGATCTAGGTTAAGGTGAAGTTTATGTATTTGAATCAGTGTATTTATTTTGAATTTCTGGTTGTTTACTTGACTATGAATCAAGTAAGGGTGTATCTAGGTTTGTTAGGATGCACTTTGGGGCAGAATAATCTTATTGATTCTTCACTAATTATTCACAATAGTTCTTGTTCTGGGATTACATAATGTTAGACATAACTAAGATTTGCTAACTTGAACACTTTAATCATCTTGTTGTTCAAAGTCAGTTTATGGCATCTATATCTGTTGCACTTTTAGGTTACAAAAGTAAATTGTTTGTATTGCTAGATTGTTATACATTGCATTTTGTTGTATACAATTCCATGAAAAATGAACTCACTAGGGTAGTTCAATTTACAAGAGTCGTGTTTAAGAACGCCTCTAAGAACTCACAAGCTCGATTCTCACTAAGAACACCTTAAGTTGAATTGGGAGACCATGACTTTGATGGTTGTATTCCTAAATTCAAGAAAAAAAACAATTTCATGAAAATGATTTGAAAAAAATAAAAAGTCAAATGTTGATTTTAAGTGTTAGGGATATGAAATAGTAGGCCTTAATTGTATACAATTCAGATTACTTACTATTTGCTTTCAAAAGCCTTTTGATTGAAATTGTTGACAAGGACTTCTATTCCTCTTACATGTTATTGAAATGTTGGATCATTGCTTATGTTGGTATAGATTGTTTGGAACTGAGATTTTTTCGGTGTAATTCAATTTATTGTAGATGTTGATATATATAAGTATTTTTTAAGATTAGTTTTTATTGTGAACTAGTTTACTGTAGACGATATTGATATATGTGAGTTAACTTGTCTACTTCCAATGAAGTTCACATAGGGGTGGCAATGTGTATTCCTAAACCAATACCTATGGGATAAATTAGTAATGAGCGGTATGTCCGGGGTCTAGAACAAGTCTCATTTAAAAGTTAAAACCTGATAGCCGATAATTGGAACTAGGCAACTTCAACATATTATGATATTGCTATTATATGAATACATAAATTCCTACCCCATTATCTCAAATACCTACTCCTATCCCCTCCTAAAGTATTTATTTTCTAGGAATCACTCTTGCCAAACTATAACCTGTATGTATATATGATAAAATTCCCCTTGTAACTTCTTGCACA
The DNA here is from genome assembly GCF_907164915.1 of Impatiens glandulifera. Classification (NCBI taxonomy): domain Eukaryota; kingdom Viridiplantae; phylum Streptophyta; class Magnoliopsida; order Ericales; family Balsaminaceae; genus Impatiens; species Impatiens glandulifera. Next base: position 55,724,940 of record NC_061863.1, read on the forward strand.
TAACAAATGTAGATTTGTGTGGATTATGATCCTGGATTTCTTAAATAGCTGTATTATGTTATTTCATCAAATTAAAGTATTTCATTCTATGAGATTCCATAATTTAGCCAGGATTAAAGCTGTAAATCATAGCTGTTTAAATTTTCATTTTGGGACGGGGTTTCCCATATTTTGAATATTTGGATGAAATTGTTGGATTATCTTATTAGGTGCTAGAAGTTTCCATGCGAGTGGCGTGAAGAGGATGGGAGGACATGGGCATGACGAACCTGCCTATATTCATGCTAAACACATGTACAACTTGGACCAGATGAAACATCAAAAGATTAAGGTTACCCTTGGTGTCTTGACTGCCTTCTCTATTGGCGTTGCTGTCCCAATTATTGCTGTAGTCTTCCAACAAAAGAAGACTGCTTCAGCCTGATCTATAAATCGACAAAACAAGATTTACTGAAATGGGTTTTCCTTCCATTTTGCTTTGAGAAGTGGTTTTGTATTGCATTCTCAACAATAATATGCTGAAACTTTATTGGTTTTAGGTTATTGTGTTAACAATAATATTGTTTTAAAGGAGATCATATCCTCTTTCATATTTATTGAACTAGCATGCTGAAATCTCATATTTGATTCATATTTATGGTTTGCAATTTAGAAGCTTATCTACTAACTCTCAAACCGTCTTCAAAACTTGGGGACAATAATAAACCCTATTTTATTGTCCAAATTTTCTTACATATTTAGGGATTGTTCTCAATTGGATTTTATCATATATTATTACAAATTCTTTTGATGGTTTGATAATTGTAATAGAGAAAGTTTTAGGTAATTTATTATTAAATACATTCAAAATTTAATTGTTTATATATCATATTTAAATTATTATTTTATATAATATAATTAATATTCAATTCAGTATTTTTATTACTGTTTATTCATTATCAATAAATTTAACATCTTAACAATTACAATAAAATAACTTATAAATTACAATAAAATGATTTATTAATTAATAAAAATTATGACAACCATCTTATCATAAAAATGATTAAGGGAATATTATATTGAGTATTGATAAACCCAACGAATGAGTAGCGAAAGCAAGGCCACGAATCCTACGTGGCCTTGCCAGCTAGGAGAGAGAAAAATAAAGAAAAAAACAAATTTATTCTCTTTCACCCAATAGGGTTTCATATTTCTGTATTTCTTTCTCTCTCTGAAACGCATCATTTATTTCTCTTCTCCGGCTCCGACTGCATTTATTTCTCTTCTCCGGCTCCGACTGCATTTATTTCTCTTCTCCGGCTGCATTTATTTCTTTCTACGGCAGCATTTACTTCTCCATGGTATCCTTTTTAAGGATCTTTATTTTTTTTGAATAGATCTAGGGTTTAGATTTTATAGATCTAGGGTTTTGATTTTACAGATCTAGGGTTTACATTTTACATAAGTATTTATGGATTTAAACTGTTTGAATTTTCAGGAAACCGAAGCACCGAACTTGAACAACCCAGTAGATGAAGAACTTAACCTGAACAGATCCACCCATGTTGAACCCGAAAGGTACCCTGAACAGATCTAGTGGTTTCGGGACAAGAAAGGGTCCTTTCTTGTCCCGAAATGGTTGGTTTCGGGACAAGAAAGGGTCCTTTCTTGTCCCGAAATGGTTGGTTTCGGGACAAGAAAGGGTCCTTCCTTGTCCCGAAATGGTTGGTTTCGGGACAAGAAAGGGTCCTTCCTTGTCCCGAAACGGTTGGTTTCGGGACAAGAAAGGGTCCTTCCTTGTCCCGAAATGGTCCCGAAACGGTTGGTTTCGGGACCCGGAAGGTAGTTTCGGGACCCGAAAGATGGTTTCGAGACCCAAAATGGTTGGTTTCGGGACCCGAAAGGTGGTTTCGGGACCCGAAATGGTTGGTTTCGGGACCCGAAAAGGGTGGTTTCGGGACCCGAAAGGGTTGTTTCGGGACCCGAAAAGGGTGGTTTCGGGACCCGAAATGATTGGTTTATGGACTTTTTTCTTACGGTTTCACTTAATTTTTGCAGTCACATTCCTAGTGTTGGAATGACATTTTCCTCCGAAGAACAACTTCTTGATTCTACACATCATATGCCCACTTAACGGGATTCGGCATTACCAAATTAGGGAGCAAAAATGTAGGTGGTAAGAGGAAATACTTCAGCGTTGGTTGTGCCAAGAGTTTTCTGAAAGAATCGAAGTCAAAAAACAAGTTTCATCAGCCTAGACCAATAACGAAGACAGATTGTAAAGCAAAGATTAATGTTGTTGTTCGAAATGAAGGGGAATATGTGATAACAAGTATTTTTCTTGAGCACAACCATTCTTTAAGCCCTAAGAGAATACGTCATGTTAGATCCTACAAAGTAATTGACGGAAATGTAAAGAGAAGATTGGATACAAACGATGAAGCTGGAATAACTGTGGCCAAAACATTTCAATCACTTGTAGTTGAAGCTGGAGGGTATGAAAACATGTCTTTCGATGAGAGGACATGTAGAAATTACGTTACAGAAGCACGACGGTTGAGGTTAGGGATTGGGGATGCTGAAGCACTCACTAATTATTTCTTAAGAATGCAAACCAGGAACTCAAACTTCTTCTACCTTATTGATTTGGACGAGGAATCCCGAATTAAAAACGTGTTTTGGGCAGATGGTAGGTGCAGGGCTGCCTTTGAAGATTTTCATGATGTTATCTCTTTCGATACAACCTATTTGACAAATCGCTATGACATGCCTTTCGCTCCGTTTGTTGGTGTTAATCATCATGGTCAATCCATTTTGCTTGGATGTGGATTATTGTCTAGTGAGGATTCAAATTCTTTCACTTGGTTGTTTAGAACTTGGTTGGAATGTATGCATGATAGACCTCCAAATGCCATAATCACAGACCAATGTCGATCCATGGCGATTGCAATTGAGACGGTATTTCTTAAAACTCATCATCGATTTTGTTTGTGGCATATAATGAAGAAACTTCCTATAAAACTTGGAAGCCATACTGAATATCATCTAATAAAGAAGAGGCTGAAAAACATAGTATACAATTCCATAAATATTCAACAATGTGAAGAAGATTGGAATAGATTAATTGAAGATTATCAGTTGGAAGATAATGTTTGGTTGAAATCTTTGTATTTGGAAAGATCTAAATGGATACATGTTTATGTCAAAGGACAATTTTGGGCCGGCATGTCAACATCTCAACGGAGTGAAAGTATGAACGCATTCTTTGATGACTACGTGCAGTCCAAAACATCTCTCAAACAATTCGTCGAGCAATATGATAGGGCTCTGTTGCGAAATATCGAGAGAGAAAAGAAATTGGATTTCAAATCGTTTAATTCTTTGATACCAACTGTAAGTGGATTTGCCTTTGAAAGACAATACCAAACCTTCTACACTCCAGATATATTTAGATTGGTTCAAGAAGAAGTTAGAGGTTTGATGTTGTGCGACATCTCAGTCATTGAAGAGGAAGGGTCAGTTAGTATATTTAGAGTTGAGGAAATCATTCTTGGGGTTAATGGAGAACATGTAAGAGATGTTTCTTACAAAGTACATTACACAGAAAATGATTGCAATGTGAAATGTCAATGTCGATTGTTTGAGTTCAGAGGTGTTTTGTGTAGGCATATCATGGCTGTATTGAAAAGAATGAGGGTGAATGAGGTACCAATGCATTATATAATGGACCGGTGGCGTAAAGATATTAAGCGTGGGTATCAAAATATCACCAACATTTATGATTCAGATATGTCTGTTGAAGAAAAAAAACGTCACAATAGTCTAACTCGATTGATGCAAGAGGTTCAACAAGTTGGAGTAAAATCTGAAGTCAGCTGTTCTTTTTGGATGAACGGAATAAAAGGCTTGATGGAACAGTTTCTGTCACTTAATCATGGAAGCCATACTGAAGCATCTAAAGACCAAAGCACAGAGGCATCTCCATCTCCATCTCCATTTCAATCTCCCGCTACATCCATTTTGATACACTCTCCTAAGAAAGTTAGAAGTCGAGGACGACCACCAACAAAGAGGAAACAATCTTTAATTGAAAAAATTCCCAAGACTTCGAGATCAAAAAAGAAGGGAAATATGGCCACAACATCTACAGTTTTGGATTCAACACAACAACAACAACAATGGAATGATCCACTTTCAACTCAATTATCCTTCACATTACTTTTGTCCTCTCAAGTATATGTCGAAGATCATGCGTGTGGTGATAACATTCAACGAAGATAGTACTTATTTTGATCATGTTATAACTTTGAATATTTCATTTTTATCATTATTGTCCTTTCATTTCTAACGAAGATAGTCCAACCAAGTTAAAGCAAGTTAAAAACCAAGAGAAAACAAGTTAAAAACCTAATTTCGGGTCCCGAAACCACTTATTTCGGGTCCCGAAAACAACCATTTCGGGTCCCGAAAACAACCATTTCGGGTCCCGAAACCACCTTTCTGGTCCCGAAACCAACCATTTCGGGTCCCGAAACCACATTTCGGGTCCCGAAACCAACCATTTCGGGTCCCGAAACCACATTTCGGGTCCCGAAACCAACCATTTCGGGTCCCGAAACCAACCATTTCGGGTCCCGAAACCACATATTTCGGGTCCCGAAACCACTTATTTCGGGTCCCGAAAACAACCATTTCGGGTCCCGAAACCACCTTTCTGGTCCCGAAACCAACCATTTCGGGTCCCGAAACCAACCATTTCGGGTCCCGAAACCACATATTTCGGGTCCCGAAATCACTTATTTCGGGTCCCGAAAACAACCATTTCGGGTCCCGAAACCACCTTTCTGGTCCCGAAACCAACCATTTCGGGTCCCGAAACCACATTTCGGGTCCCGAAACCACATTTCGGGTCCCGAAACCACATTTCGGGTCCCGAAACCAACCATTTCGGGTCCCGAAACCACATTTCGGGTCCCGAAACCACATTTCGGGTCCCGAAACCAACCATTTCGGGTCCCGAAACCACATATTTCGGGTCCCGAAACCACTTATTTTATACTTGGTTTTTAACATACTTTATTTATACTTGGTTTTTAACTTGTTTTAACTTAGTTTATACTTGGTTTTTAACATACTTTATACTTGGTTTTTAACTTGTTTTAACTTAGTTTATACATGATTATAATTGAAGACAAAAAATGTACTAAATTAATTAAGATGATTATAATTACTTGTTATCATACAACTTATATGTTTCAGGACATTCTACTTTTAAAATGTCTACAAACTTCTTTAAGATGTTCGGGATATTTTTGTTTAAGTTTGAACGGATGATCATTGCAGTGTATTTGACTTGCAATGCTTCAAGCATTCCCCTTGCCTGTAGGAAATTATAATTCAGCGGTTATTAAAGATTTGTAAAACAAATGAAATGTAAAAAATATGTAACTTACATTTTCTATGGTTATACCACAATTCAAATTTGTTGTATCGCCCTTGTACCAATGAATATGTCTCATACAGTATAATCCGCAATCGGTTTTATTTGAACTGTCTTGCCAAGGTAATTTCAAAACATTGAACGGGAATTGAGCAATTTTATCCGCGATCCCTTGGTCGATAGTTCGGAAGTAGTCCACAAAGTTCTGTACCTGTTTTACCAAAGAAGTTAATAAACACTTTCAAAGAAGTCAATACATTATGTGTAAAAAAGTCTTCTCGTGGCCTTTTCAATAAACAGCGTACATTTAGCAATCCACGCCAAATTCTCTGTAAAAGTCAGTTTATCAACGTCCGGACCTGCCGTGTTAAGAGGTGTTATATGCATAGGTGGTAGGCCTTGATTCGTAGGTGTTGATTGCGTTGGTTCTGACCTCATCCTAGGTGGCCTAGTCCTAGGTGGTGACCTAGTCCTAGGTGGTGACCTATTCCTAGGTTCTGCTGCTGCTGCTGCTGCCGCCGCCGCCTTTGGGGTCTCAGACACCCCCTCATTCATATCCTCCTCCTCATCATCCCCCACATCATTATCCTCCTCATCGTTCTCCCCCCACATCCCCGGTAGTGGAATTCGTCCCACAACGCTTCCTTGTCCGAATCCTCCATTTTCTAACTCTGTATCCAGTCTAAACTTCAAAGTCGTGTCATTCCAACATGACAGTATTGGAAATCGACGGTCATTAACTCCTCCCACTTGTGGGTTGCTCACCCTATACACGTAGCACAACTGAAAACGTACATATGTTAATTAAAACCAATTATTTTTGCAAACAGAGAAATTAATTAACGGATAACTTACAATAAGGAACGTCTGTGGTCCTTGGAAATGTCGTTTTTCATTCTCCTTCACTTTTGCGCATGATTGAACTAATCCTTGAAGTACAAATTTGCACCAATTGAACTTCTTGATATTTTGAACATCTGAAATAGATTTCAGAATTCTATACCTGCAAGGGGAAAAAACATATTTGAGTCATATTAACATGTCATATAAGTTGTGATGCAAATGAAATAACAAAAATGATAGTACCTTGATAGTTGACCTAGGTGATCACACCAGAGAAAGCAGCTGACAACAAATAATACGAAGTCTATCTTAAAATTGTTGTCAGCAGCTTTGTTCTCAATCATTTTCGTCGGCATATCAGTCACTAAAGGAGCGCCATTAATAGGGTTACCCCATCGAGTCCTAAATGCCTTCAGCTTGTCATCAGTCTCGTTATTCTGATATTCTACAATGTCCAACTCCCCTCTGGGGAGACCCAATACCATTTCAACATCTTCTTCTTCGATTTTCACTTCCTCGCCATTCTCTAGAGTGAAAGAACATTTATCACAGTCAAACTGCCTCACTAGATAACATGATATCTCCCCGGGGCATTTTGAAAGTGATAATGAAAGTAGATGGCCAAAGCCTATTGACTTCACAGCCTCCTTTTGATCATTAGACAGAAGTTGGAGAAGATTGAAAAGGCCAAAAGAAGATGTCCTAGTTAAAAAAAGGTTGTGTGGGGCTGCTTTGGGAGCTGCTGCTCTGGGGGATTTCAGAATTAATTTGGGAGCTTTTGGGGATTTGTGAACTGCTTTGGGAGATGCTGCTTCTTGGGCATTCTTTTTACGTTTATTTGCCCTACAAAAACAAAAGATAAACATTTAAAAAACATGAAACAGATAATCTAAGAGAAACAAAGTTAAAGCAAGTTAAAAACCAAGAGAAAACAAGTTAAAAATCTAAATTTCGGGTCCCGAAACCACCCATTTCGGGTCCCGAAACCAGATTTCGGGTCCCGAAACCACCATTTTCGGGTCCCGAAACCCCCATTTTCGGGTCCCGAAACCCCCATTTTCGGGTCCCGAAACCCCCATTTTCGGGTCCCGAAACCAGATTTCGGGTCCCGAAACCACACATTTCGGGTCCCGAAACCACACATTTCGGGTCCCGAAACCACCCATTTCGGGTCCCGAAACCACACTTTCGGGACCCATAACAGCCAAACATTACAAAATCCGATTTATGGGTCCCGAAACCACCCATTTCGGGTCCCGAAACCACACTTTCGGGACCCATAACAGCCAAACATTACAAAATACGATTTATGGGTCCCGAAACCACCCATTTCGGGTCCCGAAACCACCCATTTCGGGTCCCGAAACCACACTTTCGGGACCCATAACAGCCAAACATTACAAAATACGATTTATGGGTCCCGAAACCACCCATTTCGAGTCCCGAAACCACCCATTTCGGGTCCCGAAACCACACTTTCGGGACCCATAACAGCCAAACATTACAAAATACGATTTATGGGTCCCGAAACCACCCATTTCGAGTCCCGAAACCACACTTTCGGGACCCATAACAGACAAACATTACAAAATCAGATTTATGGGTCCCGAAACAACCCATTTCGGGTCCCGAAACTAACCATTTCGGGTCCCGAAACTAACCATTTCGGGTCCCGAAACCAACCATTTCGGGTCCCGAAACAACACTTTCGGGACTCATAACAGCCACACATATCAAAATTCAATTTTGGGGTCCCGAAACAACACTTTCGGGTCCCGAAACCACACTTTCGGGACCGTTCATTCAAAACACATATCAAAATCAAATTTCTGGACTATGTAATCATACTTTCGGGTCCCCGAAACAACACTTTCGGGACCCATAACAGCCAAACATATAAAAAATCACATAAATCATCACATAGAAGCAAATAAACACAAAATAATCAACCATTTCTATCGTTAAAATCATTAAAATCAGCAGAATCATAAAAATCCATAACCCTAACCCTAAACCCTAACCCTAACCGCAAAAACCTAAACGGTCTTCAAATCATCAAAATGTTTTAGAATTCTAAAGGAGATGTTATTTACCTTGTCCTTGGAGATTTTGGAGTCTTGCTTGGAGATGTACCTGGACCACCAGCCTGAAAAAGAGAAAAGATATTCACGAATGCAGACAGTGAAGTGAACGGAAATACCCGAAGGAAAAGACCTACCATTTTCGATCGAAAGAAATAAGATGAATAAAGTTGAAGAAGTCGGGGATGCCGCCGCCGGAGAGAAAAATCGCCAGAGAAGAGAAAAATCGCCGCCGGAAAGAATAAATGAAAAGAAGAAAGAGAGAGGAAAGAAGAAGGGGAAACTGAAACGTTTTTCTTTTTTTTTTTAATTTTTTTTTTTCTCTCTCCTAGCTGGCAAGGCCACGTAGGATTCGTGGCCTTGCTTTCGCTACTCATTCGTTGATATTATCATTTCTCTATTATATTATACAAAATAATTATTTAAATGTATAATTAATAATTAAAAAAAATATTTAATAATAATAAGTTATATTATTAAAAAAATAATAAACTAAATTCATTTATACCTACTTATATGATGTTTTTATTAATTTTCATTAAGGGTACGACTGTGCAAATAAAGAGAATAATATGTAAATTTTTACAAAGATCTTATATCTCATCATTTTATTATTTAGTTAGGCCCAGTTAGACTAACGTTAAATATTTTAAAAATTAAGGAGGTCTTTGAGATATTATTTCTTTTAATAAAACTCTTTTATCAAAATTGTGTAGTAGATTTGCAACGGAGCCGAATAGTCTTTAGGTATCGATTATCGAATGTAAGTATAGTAATGATTGATCTAGTTGATTCACAAAAATGAAAAATATCTAATTATCTATTAAGCTATATTATTTAGAGGGAAATTTATTTTATGTGAAAAAGTTTTCATGATCCGTCTAGATTCATTGTTCGGGATGATTATTTGATTAATTTTTAGAAAGACATTTGGTGTATTATAAAAAGTCTACATACGACAATATCTTGAGTTTGTTTTCATTACTATATGTAGAAATGCCACAGTTAATGATATGTTTAATCCTCAATTTAGTTTCGCTAGCCGAATTAGATATAAAAGAAGATGAACATTATGAAGGGTTTGTCCCAAACTCGAGTCTAACTTTGATCCCAAACAATCAATTTACATTGGGTTTTAGAATGAAAGAAAATTCAAACATTATTGTTTAACTCAATAAGACTGTTCAAATATTAATCAACAAGTGTAAAAATTCTATTAAAAATGATCAGGTCAAATAAGTGTTAATACTGTATTCAAAATTCTATTAAAAAGCAGGTCAAAGTGGTTTGTGAATAATTTTTTTTTTAAGTTGAGTTAAGATTTTGATTTCAAACTTCATCATAAACACAATTTTAGAAAATTGTACAAATGATATGAATTAAAAGTTTGTTATATTTTTTATTTCGTTTGAATAAATATGAAATTGCTCCAACCTTATATATAAATTTAATATTATTCTCATATATTAAATATAAATTTTTGGAAGGGGTGAATTGCATTGATAAGTCATATTTTATTTTTCTTTACTTCTTTGTGGCGTTAAGAGAAAATAATTGACTGAGGCAAAATGATTGAATTAAGGCTTTTTATTTAATCTCATTGCTAGATTGAATGGGAAAATAAAATAAAACAATAATTTGTCTCTTTATATGCATTCAATTGACAACTAAATTACTTTAAAAAAACAATAAAAAAATATAACAACGGATTAAATATGTATTCCTCAGATAAACTTAATCATTTAACTCAAACCTAGAACCTTAGGGGTTAGAATATTTGCCTCTTAGCTGCATCAAGAAGAATAGATTAATTATAAACTTAATATTTATACTTTGTTTTATTATTAATAGAAAACAGTATTTAATTATCCTATAAATATTTTATTAAAATAAATAATAATACTAAATATTATGATTTCTTATTTATTTTTAAATTGTTTTGATTTTCAAGATTTTAACTTATATTAATTAATAATTAATATTATTAAAACTTATAACAAAAACATGCACACACATTAATGGAATTCACATAAAATGTTAACTTTTTAACTTTTTACTAACATAATTTCACAATTTTTATATAAAAGTTTAACTAAAAAAAGTGGTTAAATATGTAATATCATAGACTCCAAAAATTTGAAACAAAATATATTTTGAAATAATATAAATGAAATGTTATGTAATATTTATTATTATTATGTTTGGTATGATATACAAGACTGTAGATATAGTAACATATCTACATTAAATTACATTACTTGTTTGGTTGACTAATATTTATTTATATAATGTTATATTAGGTATAATTTATATCATGAAGTGGGTATAACATAATACCTACATGTTATAAGGATGTATAAACATTTATAACTTTTAATATTTGTTTTTTACCTTTTAATTTTATAAAATTATGAAAATTTAAATTTTTATATAATAGTTTAAAAAATAATAATAAGAAGAAGAAGAAAAAACTAATACTAAATATTTATTTATATTTAAATATGTTTAATTTTCTAATTTAAATAATAATAATAATAATAAATGTGTAATTATATATTTTTATTTGATTTTTTAATTTAATATATATTTTATCTCCGTAAAAAAATTATATTATTTTAAGTATAAAAATTTAAATGTGATAATTTTACATAATTAAATAATACTTATTTTAAAAAAAACAAATAATGTTAATTAAAAATACAATTTATTAAAATTTTAATTCTTTATTATATTTTAAAATATAATAATAATAATAAACTATAACTAAACATTATTATTATTATTAATTAATACAACTTATATCTATATAATTTATTTTTAAAATTAATTATAATTATACATTATAATTTCAAATATTATCTTATAAAATTATTATTATTATTTTATTTTATAAAAACAATTAATATTTATTATAAATATACAAATATTTATAATAATATATAAATTTTAAAAAATATTTTATTTATTAATTTTAATATAATTAATAATACAATAAAATAAAATTAAGAATAATTTATATAAGTATAAGGATAAAATAGTTTTTTACACTTCTTACTAATTTTTTATACCACCAAGTCCAACCAAACACAAAATAATAAAACCTATATAATTTATATCTACTTTAAATTTAAAAAAAACACTAATAACTTATATAATTTGTACATTATAATTACTCATACAATTTATAACTCTCTACAATTTATACCTATATAATTAGTACCAGTACTAAACATTGCCTTAGAGTAGTGATAAGAGAGAAAATTTAGGAACGAGAATGAGAGAGGGAGAGAGCATCATTGGTTGAAAAATGGATAAAATGTGAGGAGAGACTACCAATGAGATTGCTCATGTCATTTCCTTTCAAATTCCTTCTCCCAAGTTCCCTTCCTTAATCATTTCTCTATTATTATATAACAATTTATTTTTATTATTTTATATATTCTAAATTATTATATTTATAAATAACTAGATTTTAATTTAATGTATAAAAGTTGTTTAATATATATATATATATATATATATATATTATTTTTTTAATTAAAGTAGAGCTAACATGACACCCTACAGGTATAACTTCCCACTTAAACTTAAATGATTTATATAAAATTGAACTCGTGACTTTTTGATTTCTTAAGTTGACTCTTAACACTAAGTTATATTGATGGGATAAAATGGGACAACGGATTAAACACATAACCCGCAACACCTAACAGACTCGAACCCATTACCTTAGGGTGAGAATATATAGTTTAGGTTAACTGATTTAAATATTAATAATTGATTATAACTTATTAGTAAATACGTTCAAATTTTAATTATATATATTATATTTAAATTACTATTTTATATAATACAATAAATATTCACTTGATTATTTTTATAAAAGTTACTCATTATAATTAATGAAAAATATTTTAAAACTTTTAATATAAAAACTTAATAATTAATAAAAATTATAACAAGCATTTTATTTTAAAATAAAATAATATGATTGTAATAATTTTATTAATTATTAAATTATTGTATTGTAATTTATAAGATATTTTTAATTAATTAATAATGAGTAAATACTAATAAAAATGATTAAGTGAATATTTATTATATCATATAAAATAATAATTTAAATGTATAAATATATTTAAAAATACAATAAATAAATTTAAAATGATTTTAATAATAAATTATAATATTAAATATTAAAAAAATAGAATAATTAAATTTAAATAATAACCTAGATTAATTTGAGAAAAAATAAATAAAATAATTATTTGAAAAGTTGGTTACAACCAATATTATTTGGGAAAACGTCTTTTCTCCATTAAATTAGATAATAGATTCAGCTTTATTGGTTTGAGTTATTTGAAATAATTTAGGCCTGGTTTGGTGAGCCATTTCCTATTCTACCCACTTTTTAAATAAATTTTCCCAAACTACTCACATTTTCATTCATATTTTTAAATTACCAACATTTCTCTCTCTAAATCATTAATCAACCTTTTAATTACACATCTTTCACATTAAATTCACTAATTATTTTATTTTATAAATACAAATATATATATATATATATTAATATATATAATTCAAATTAAACATTATAAATATAATTCAAATAAATATTATAAACTAAAATAAAATATTATACACTAAAATAAATTAAATTACATAAAGTTTTAATATTATATTATTTATTAAAATAAAATAAAATATATATATTATATAAATATTAAAATAATACATATATTACATAAATATTAAAATAACACGTATATTTTTAAAGTTTATTGTAATTTATTTTATTTTAAGGTTTTTTAAATTAATATTTTTATAAATATTTTAAGATTTAGGTAATTTATTTTAAGATTTAGTTTATTTTATTTTATTTAAGGTTTATGTTATTTATTTAATTTTAGTTTATAATATTTATTTTGATATTTAATTTAGTATGTTTAGTTTTAGTTATATATATTATATTTATAAAATTAAGTAGAAATAAAATATGTGTTGTTTTAATATTTAATGTAATATATGTGTTATTTTAATATTTATATAATATAATATATTTTATTTTAATATATAATATTAAAGGTGTAGGTAATAGTTTTTGTTTTAGTTTATAATATTTATTTGTATTATTTAATTTATAATGCTTATTTTTAATTATATATATCATAATTATAAAATTAAGTAAAAATAAAATATATGTGTTATTTTAATATTTATGTAATATATTTTATTTAATATATATTATTAATTTTAATTATATATATTTATATTTATAAAATAAAGTAATTAGTGAATTTAATGTGGAAGATGGGTAATTAAAAAGTTGATTAATGATTTAGAGAGAGAAAGATGGGTTGTTTGGGAATGTGAATGAAAATGTGGGTAGTTTGGGAAAAATTGTTTGAAAGGTGGGTAAAACAGGAATTGGTTTTTGGTTTGGTAGTAGGTTATTTAAAAAATCAAGAGAGAGAAAATAATGAATAATGAGTGATAATTTTAAAGAGGTAATAAATTTTTGATAAAAAAAACTTATAAGATATTGATATATAAATAAAATAAATAATAATTAATAATAATTAAAATATATGATATTTTAGTATTTTAGTTAATGAATTAAATGATAGGATTGATTAGAGTGAAGTAAAATAATGTTTGATTTGTACAAGGTTATTTGAAGTGAATTTTTTTTTTTATAAAAAGAAATAAATGATATTGATATATAAATAAAATAAAAATTATTAATTTAAAATAAAATTTATTTTAATATTTTAATTAAAAATTAATTAATTTGATAAATAAAATATAGAATAAAATAATATTTTTTTTTAAGTTATTAGAATAATCTAAAATAGAACCAGTCCTAAGACCACAAAGTATCTACTCGTACATATCATTCAGTCTTGTACACTCCAAATTCATTAGACCTAACTCACCCTTTAATTTTGAATTTTGGATAAACATAACTTTTTTATAATTAAAAAAAAAATAATGATTATTCTATCATATTTAAATAGATGAGATAAAAAAATTAGTGAATGAATATTAAATAAAAGATATTTTGGTATTTGAATGATTAAAAAGAATAAAGAGTTAAATGAAGTAAAAAAAAGAAAAATATTGAATTTGGGTAAAAATCTAAAAAAAAACAATATCAAAACAAACGTTGTTCATTTGTGGTACTTGTAGGATAAAATAGTTTTTATAACAACTTGTTTGTTTATTTAAATAATTTATGATTCTCTAATTTATATTTTTATTAATTAAATTAATTAATTTATTAATAATATTTTTTTAAATTAAATATTTATACCAATTAAATCTTTTCATTTGTAATTTATTTTAATAACTCCATAACAAACTAAATTATTTAAATTATTTAAATAACTCAAATCTAATTAAGGTAAGATAGTCCACCAATAAAATATTTTTTTTTCTTTCATTTGACTTTCATATATATTTTATTTTTATCTTATTCTTAAGGAATTATAGTTAAGATTATTTGAATAATTCATTTTTATATTCAAATAACATATAATTCTCTCTCTCAGTTATTTATTAATTAATTAATTAATCAAATATTAATAAAAATATAAAATTATTCTTTTCTTTATTTTTAAAATATATATGTTTTCATTAAATATTAATATTTAATTAAGTTCTATTTTATAAAATGAATAAATAGTCATATTTAAAAAAAACTTAAACATATTAATTTATTAATTAAAACATTTTATATATAAGTCCATTTGACTACTCTTTAAGCCCTTTGGCATGGGTTGGTCCATCCGCGCATCTAGGCTTGATTATCCAGCCTGGCTGCCCGTGGAACAGTGTTATATTATTTTTCTCTGGTTCTTTCCTAACCCTATAAAAACAAATTAAATAACATTAATAACAGATAAAATTATTTAATTTAAGGTTTATGGTATAGTATTAATGTTATTTAATTTATATAGACTAACCATATCAAATCTAAGTAAGATTCAGGCCTATAATCAAGTAAAGTATAAAATAATATAAAGTTATATAATATTTTAATATTAAAATTATATATTTTCTTGATAAGTTTAATGATTTAGGCCTGAATAGTTAAAATTTAGAAAAATAATAAATATTTTTATAAAAAGGTCACCTTATATGAATACATAAATTGTATTATCTAAAAGTTGGCCCAACTTTAATGACTTACTGCCAAACACAATATATTACAATCCTCACAGATTGTGAATTATGTGTGATAACTGCCAAACACAATAAATTATTTCATTCTTCATTTCTTTATTAACAAATTAGATAATGGAATAAATGGGAATAAATTGCCAAAGCGACTCCACATCTGAAAAGGAGCTTCTCGCTATAGGTTAGTTCGATGCTACACGTACTAGTAGTGCAAGTATCTATTAAGAAAGTGTCACATGTACAAAGAGAAAAAAAAATTAACAAATAAGAGAGGTGATACTTTACTTTTATGTATAGGTATCACTCCATGAGTGAGATAAGGTAGTGCTTGTACATGTAGCATCGAATTAACCCTCGCTATATATTCTGATGGGAGTGAACACGTGGCGACAACTATTCTTTCAAGTTCATAAAAAATAAGGCTCCAACTTAGTTAATTACGATAAGTAATTAAGTTATAACATTCATGTTAATTCATTTTGTTTAAATAAATTTTAAATTTCTACACTTAAATGTGTCTACTTAACATTTTATTTAGAATACAAAATGTTTTTTTTATTATATACCAAGCTTTTATTAAATATAATAGTTACAAAATTTATTTTTGCTACCAATATTGTTGATATAATTAATATAAGTCATAGAGTCTAAGTTACTTTCTAAATTTAAAAAATTACTAATAAAACTTATTCATAGAAAACAAGTTATTGCTCGTTTAAAAACGGATTTAGAAATTAAGATGTACTTAAATAAAATAAATAAAAACTTATGAATATAAAATGGATGGTTCAACGTTTTTCTTTTTTCAAAAATTATATAAACAAATAATGAATTAAATTGAAAATAAAATAAAATTAAGAGTTAGATGTCAAATATATATATATATATATATATATTTTCCGGACGTAAATCCATCTCTTTTATTCGTCTCCGAATGTATTGATTAGAGAGACTCAATATTCTTTTTATTCGTCTCCGAATGTAGTTAACTTTTGTTTGATGTTGGTATTTTTTACTATCTCATTAAAGTTTTTTTTTGACGAGGTTCTGCTTTTATTATTACTTTTTATTGTGTTTCGGTTACGTCGTGTTTCATTTATCGACATAATCATATAAAAGCATCCCGATCAAACATTGGTTAAACCAAGTATTTGAAGGTTATATATATACTATTATACCATTTCCGAATCCAAACTTGGGAGCCGCCCTGCCTAACTGCCTAAGTGCAAGCTTATAAATAAGAAAGACCTTTACAATCTAAAGAAAGAAAAAAGAGAAAATGAGTTTAGATGAAGTGAAAAACATGCATAACAATGATGAAACTAATTTGTCTAAGAAAGCTCCTCATGCAGTGGTGATACCATATCCAGCTCAAGGTCATATTAAGGGCATGTTAAAGATGGCCAAGCTCCTACACCACAAGGGCTTCCACATCACCTTTGTCAACACCGAGTTCAACCACCGCCGCTACCTCAAGTCCCGAGGTCCCCACGCCATGGACGGAGCCCCCGGTTTCCGGTTCGAGACCATTCCCGATGGACTCCCTCCTTCTAATGAGGACGCCACTCAGGATGTGCCCGCACTCTGCCAGGCCATTCGTACTGTTTTCCTTCCTCCGTTCATGGATCTCATTCGAAGGATCAACCGAGACGGCTTGAGCCCTCCTGTAACGTGTACACTCTCCGACGGGGTCATGCCCTTCGCTATTGATGCGGCGGAGCAACTAGGGATCCCGGTGGTGACTTACTATACTTTTGGGGCTTGTGGTTTCTTAGGATGGGATCAATATCGTCCCCTTATGGATAGGGGACTTACACCGCTTAAAGGTAATAGTTAATTATATTAAGAATACCATATTTATCAATTAACTTATTATATAACTTACTATACCACATTTGTTACAAATTTAGTTTGAGCTAAACAAATAAATTTTTATTATGCAGACGAAAGTGAGCTGACTGAGGAGTATTTAAACACTAAGGTGGATTGGTTACCCGGATTCGACAACCTTCGAATCCGTGACCTACCCGCCTTATTCCAAACAACCGATCCGAACCACCCAATCTTCCACTTAGCCATGGAAGCAGCCGAAGCAGTCCCTCGAGCATCCGCGCTAGGCATCGAAACCTATGAATCTCTCGAGCCCAAAATTCTCAACTACCTCTCCACCAAATTCCCAAACGTTTTCGCCGTGGGACCTCTCCAATTACTCCTCAACCGAATCTCTTCCACTTCAAATTCGCCTTATCTAGACTCGGTCGGGTATATACTGATTAAATCTGACGTTTATTTTTTGTATAGATAGATAAAAGTTAATGATTGATGATCATTGTCTTTAACAACAAAAAGGTATAACATGTGGGTGGAGGCGCCAGAATGCCTAAAGTGGCTGGATTCCATGGGTGACAAAACGGTGGTATATGTGAACTTCGGTAGCATCACTCCCGTGACTCCGCAACAATTTATCGAATTCGCGTGGGGTTTGGCCAACAGCAAGCAGCACTTCCTGTGGATCATCAGGCCCGATATGGTTATGGGGGAATCCTCTGTTCTTCCTCCGGGGTTCTTAGAGGAGACGAAAGGGAGATGTATGATCGCAGGCTGGTGCGATCAGGATGAGGTTCTAAACCACCCGGCAGTGGGAGGATTCTTAACACACAGCGGGTGGAATTCGACCATTGAGAGTTTGTCGGCTGGTGTGCCGATGATTTGCTGGCCTTTCTTCGCGGATCAACAGACGAATTGTAGACATGCTTGTGAGGAGTGGAAGGTGGCTCTAGAGATTGATAATGATGTGAAGAGAGTTGAAGTGGAGAAGCTTGTGAAAGATTTAATGGAGGGGGAGAAGGGGAAGGAGATGAGATGTAATGCTTCGGTGTGGAAGAAGCTGGCAGAAACGGCCACAACTGAAAATGGATCATCATCTATTAATCTCGACAAGCTCATAAGTGTCTTACTATCCAAAGTCTAGCTTTTACTTTCACATAAATAAATAAATAAGGTGTGAGGTTTGAGCTTTGAGCAGTCATTCATGTGATATCGGTTTAATTTGTTTAATCCCATGAATTGAACCTATTTGTCCAATTCTCCAGTTTTAAAATAAAACCTTGAAGAACAGATTAAGTGATATAAAAAACCTTGAAGATTTGATATAATTAATAACATGCATGAAGTCAAATTGAATCAATTTATTAATTAGAGGTGTCTTTCGTCTACAAACAAGATCATGAAATTTCAAATCTGATAGTGATTAATTGATCAACAATTAACAATTGAATTAGTCTATTGCATAATGCAATACAACATAATGGTGTAAATAAACTGATCAAATCGTCCAAACCGAACATAATATCAAACTGAATTCATTATTGTTTCTTTTTTTATAATCTGATCTCAACATTTCTGTTTATAGGTTAACGCATCTAAAACCGTTCAAACCAAATAAATGTTTAAAAATAAATATTTAAATAATATATATACAAAAATCGAACATTAAACCGACATTTCTGAATAATATATTATAATTATCAGGTAATCGCACACATTTAAACTAATAAAACTGAGAAGATATCATGAACTTAAAAACTTGTCAGTAGAATATCAAAATGGTTGACTATTTTTAGTGTAATATTTATTAAAAAAAAAAGTTAATATATGTACATTTTTGTTTTTGAAATTAGACTAGTAATTAATGAATTATGTTATGGTTATATTTGTTCATCTAATGAGAATATGTATCTTTTGTTGTTATTATATATATATATATATATATATAAAATAAATTTTAACAAAAATTTTAATTGATCAAACCGATTAAACTAACGTTAACAATTTGGATGTTCATTTCGGTCAATAAACTGACCAAATTGAACCGTTTGCAACCTTAGGACACCCGTCTAACAAAAGAAAAAAAAGAATTGTCGTTTTCTTCCTTCGCTAATGAATATTCAAGGAAAAAATAATTTCAATAACATGTATAAAAGAGTAGAGAAATAGCAACAACTATCTAGGATTATCACATGTCTAACTATTTTCGTAGATATTTTTGAGCTTTACCGTATTTATCTATAGAGATTTATATCTTTCTATCGATATCCAAATCTAATTATAAATGGTAACGAATTTTTCGTGAACAACGAGTTATTTTTGTGAAATAACGGCAAATAATTCAAAATCACGTAGCTATAAGGTCACATGCCAAAGTGCCTAATTTGAGGTCATTTCATGGAAAAGATATTTATGCACATTAATTTTAACAAATATTAGTGACCCTTTGGCTGAATGACTTTTAAGATAGTAAGATAATTGAGTTTAAAACTCTTTTGAAATTAACCAAAATCTACAAAGTATTTAATTAAAATATTATTGTTAAAAAAAATTGCGAACATCTGATTTTTTTTAAATTATATTTATTAAATCCTCATAAATGCTTGTATCTTGAATCTCAATGAGATAAAAAAATTTATGTAGAATCAATCAGAATTCCGTTTTGACTTTTGTGAATTTATAATAATTTTGACTATGTGAGTCGCTACCTTTCTTTCCCTTTAAGAAAAATAAATTTAGTATAAGAACACTATAATCATAGATTTTTTTCAAACATGATTTATCGAACATATTTTGCTGATCATAATCATTGATGATAGTTCTCACGTCTGTGGAATTAACGTTCTTTATCATGTTCCGTTAAATTAACGTTCTCTATCATGTATATATTTTTTTATATCCGTGCTATAGTCTACATGTGTCCTAGTCTAAGGAATAAATCCCATTTAAGTATTTACAGGTATAATTAACTCATATTTTAACCTCTTTTAAAGTTAACAATCATTAATTGTTATTATTTTATGTTTCATCTTAAACAAAACAAATATCTTATCTATCTCTTCTCCTCTCCTCTCCTCTCCTCTCCTCTCCTCTCCTCTCCTCTCCTCTCCTCTCCTCTCTAATCTCTTTCATATATTTATATCTTATTAACTATTTAAATTTAATTTAATATTTATTAAAATTTATTAATAATCTATTTATATTATTTTATTTATAATAGAATCATAGTTTTGTTATAAATAAAAACAAATGTTTAAGCTACAAGGTGATAATTCTTTATAATTCACTAAAAATATTTAAAAAGTTGACACATTAATTTTTAAATTTTAAATTTATTAGTCAATTTTAAATTTACTAATTTTCTATTGATTAGAATGTTGAATGATAAAGACACAGTATTATTACTGAAAATTTTAAATAATTTTTCTCTTTATTATCTTTTCTCTCATTTTTTTTCTTTTTTCCAAATGTCACTGTCACGTTATTCTTTTCCTTCATCTATCTTTCCTCTACAACCTCATTAACATATATATACCTAACTTATATAATATATTTAAATTTGTCACCAAATATATTATATAAATTGGGGATATATATTAATAACTATAATATATATATATATAATTATAATATAAATTTAAATAATATATAATTGAAAATTAATAATTAATAATGGGTAAATTTTTATAGGGACTTCCTATATTATCATTTTATCATATAATTATTTAAGATAAAATTATATATTTTAAAAATTAAGAAGGTCTGAATATTCGAAATATTATTTCTTTAACGAGGATTTTATTTTTTTATCAAAATGGTGTAATAGAATTGCAACAAATTCGAACAATCTTTATATATCGATGAACGAATGTAAGTATAGTCATGATTGGTTTAGTTGGTTCATCAAATTTCTAATTATGCAGTGGAGGTGTAGCATTTAGAGGAAAATTTATTTTATGTAAAAAAAAATTCATGATCAGCCTAGATTAATTGTGAGGATGGTTATTTAATCAGTTTTTGGGACAACATTTAGTGTAAAATAAAAAATTTAGCTACAACGTATCTTTAACTTACTTCCATTGCTATACGTAGAAATACCACAGTTAAGGATATTTTGATCCTCGGTCTAGTGATTTCGCTAGCCGAATTATATATAGAATGATTAAACATTATAGAGAATTCGTCTCATAATCAAGTTTTACTTTTGTTAGGACGCAAACAAGTGTCCTCACCTAAAAAAGACGTGATGCGTTGGCAAGACATTGATAATTTATATATGAGGTATTGCTACAAGTTGTTTGCTAATTCTATGTTAGGATCGGGGACGCCCTTGGAGGACCGGGGTGTTTTCCGGTTTCTAGGAAGGGTGGCCGCTTACACACAACACACAACTCTTTTGGTGATAGTCCGATTAAAGACTAAAACCGTTCTCAGCACTGCACAACCTGTCACAGACTCTTGAACCGGGTTCAAGGGCAGAAATGTCTGTTTCAGGTTGAAGCAACGTTTGCGACTTTAGATGATGTTTAAGAAGGAGTCGGTTTAATGGATATGAATGATCGATTTTAGGAGTATGATTGGTTTTGAGGTTAAGGTTAAATAAACAAGAAATGAAAGCAAAGAAGGAACACGAGACACGAAATTTGTTTATGGATGTTCGGAGCAAACCCTCCTACGTCACCCCTTCTTCTCAGGTTATGAGAAGGATCTCCACTAACTCTTTAGAGTTACAATTACACTTCCGGTCGAGCCCAACTTCGCTACTCGCCGGTTACACCAAACTCACACTTTGATGTAATACAATTACTCAACACAAACGCACACAAAGAACTTCCGGTTTTGAACACACCGGTTTTGGAATATAACACTTTATCTCTCTAGAATTTAATGCTTTGATAATTTGTTTTCGTAATCCGTCACTTGCATTTAATGAAGACGTTTGATCTTCCTTTTATAGCTGAAAGTAGCCAACGGTTACTTTCTTCTCTCTCTTTCGGATTGGTCGATCGTTAGCACGCCTGTTTGTAGAAAGGTTGCTTGCACGTTTCAACTTCCTCAACACCTGGCATTCATGCAGGTGACTCTGAGCATAGGATGACATAGCCGATTTTTCAGATTGAGACACGTGTTGAACATCCACTACCGGTTGTCAGCATCGGATCAATAGGGCATCATTGCTTTCCTCGCATGCTTCTGATCGGATCTGATCTTCTTTTATTCTTTCAAGACACGTTTCCTCCGTCATAGTACGTCACTCTTGAATTTTGAATCTTCTGACTTTTGTTCTGTACTATCCGGTTTCTGTGTCTTGTGCATTATGATCCGGTTGGAATGAAATCACTTGTTCTTCGTTAACCGGTCGCTTTGAGAAAGTGAAACATGTAATCTTTTGTTCTTCGTTAACCGGTCGCTTTGAGAAAGTGAAACCGGTTCCTCTGATCTTTAACTTGATCACTTGAGACTGGTTTCTTTGCAGTGGTAGCAACCGGTTTTTGATTCCCCAACCGGTTCATACGGTTTTAGAAGTACCTGCACATAAAGATTAACCTCTGTTTAGTTCGTCTGGCCGGTTCCAAAATTAATCTACTTAATTTTTCTATCAATTTCTCCCTTTTTGATTATTTAGAATAAATATTCAAAAATTGTAATGTATGGCCGGTTCCAAAATTAATCTACTTAATTTTTCTATCAATTTCTCCCTTTTTGATTATTTAGAATAAATATTCAAAACATTTATGTATGGCCGGTTAAAAAATTTGCTTAGTAGCCAGTTTAGAAAAATTATTTTACTTAATTTTTCTATCAATTTCTCCCTTTTTGATTATTTAGAATAAATATTCAAAACATGTAATGTATGGCCGGTTTAAAGACATGAGTTTGATTGTTTTGAGAGAAGTATGTTTCAAAAGCATGAGTATGATTTTTGAGGAAAATGTGTTTCAAAAACATAAATATGTTTTTTTTTTTTGAGAAAAATATGTTAGAACCTATTAGAAAGAACAGAGTAATCAAGTTCTGAGACAGAATAAAACATAATTGTTCAAAGTAAAGAAAGAAAGAGGTTTAGGGCTTGGATGATCCCCCCTTGTGTTGCTCCTTTTCCTGCTCCTTCTCCAACCGTCTTCTTTCTTCTTCTTGCCTTGCTCTGTGTTCTCTAGCACGTCTTTCGGCATCGATCAGCACACCGGCCCATACACTTGAATGACCGGTACCCTTATTCTTGAGATTGAAGTTGGCGCAAATTGGCTTCGGTGGTGGAGGCGGTGGAGTATTTGAAGGTCTGAAGCTTGGAGTTGCTGTGGATTCTCCGGTTGTCCTTCTCTTCCGTTGATTGAGTTCCTCCGGATCTTCTTCTTCTTCCTCATCAAGCGGTGGTGCATTTATCACGACTGGTAAGGCTGTTTTCTGTTCTGCCCGTTTCATCACATTCTTAACGGCACTACGCTTCTTCTTGTTCCTTGTATTCATGGAGTGGGACGGTTGAACCAATGAAAGATCCTGGACGTTAGCCTGCTCTTCCTCGTTGCATTGTTGGGCAAGCTCATAGTCTTTATCTTCAATTTCCTTTTGTATCCGTTCCCTTTCGATCTCTTCCTCTTGCAGTTTCTTTGCGGTTTCAGCATCCTTTTCGATTTGCGTCAGAGTTGTAGTGTCTTGAACCTTGGACATTTCCCCGATTTGAATAGCCATTGCCTGCAGCATGTCAACTAAAGGAGCGGTTGCGGTTTTGACGGACTCGGCAATCATGGCTTTTACTGTTGTCTGCATTGTTGTGTCCATCATGGTTTGTAGAGAGTTTGACAGTTTATCTTCAGCAACTGCAATTCTTTCGTCGGTTACGGCTTTGAAGTGCCCAAGGCATGAATTAAATGTTTCAGCCATCGCTTGCTTGATTTGATCTATTTCCAGAGATTTGACCGGTTGAGAGGATTCTTGTTCCAAGTTTTCAGGGGTTCCGGATGTCTCACCACTTATAAAGAAAGGCTTACTTTGAAATAATTCAGCATTGTTGAATTAACGTTGGCAACTTTTCCACCACTTCATGTCAAGATGATCAAGATTTCGCACAAGCTGTTCACGTACCCCAAGAAATCGTTCGGCTATTCTCATTTCGATCGGGTTTAGTGTCTTTCCTTGGGTTTCTTGAAAAGCATTTTCAACTGCCTGTAACCGAGCATTTTCAAGGATTACCGGAGCTTTGTTAAACGCCGGTTGGATTAGGTTGGTGTTCGCTAGTTTAAGAGCCCTTTCTTCCAGTTGGATGAGCTTGTCCCATTGTTTGTTCCCACTAAAACCTGGAAGCATGTCGGCCAACTTGGTTTCGCATCGGAGCTTCACCCACAAGATGTATGGCGCTAGCGCATCACTTGCTCCTTTGTTCATATCTTGAATACACTCCTCGAAAATCTCATTTTCTTGCTCTATGGTGTATGGAAACTCGTCTCCGGTTAGTTGAGGGTCAATTTGCAGCGTGCCCGTTCCGGTTTCCGTTGTTTCTTCAAGGAGAATGCCTTTGCCTTTGTTTATCGGAGTGGGTCCTTCTGGAGCTGTCTTGCCTCCTGCGGAACCGGAAGGTTCCTGTTCTTCAAAATTTCCCTCCTGAGCCGGAGATGCAATTTCTGTTGATTTGGTCGTCTCATCGACCGGTTGAACTTCTGTCTGATCAAGTATTTCAACCTGATTGTCTGGCTTCCGACGACTTGAAACATCGTCCTCTTCGGTTTCTCTTGTGATCTCTTGGACCACATTCTGAATTGCTTCTGAGGTATTCAAGCCCACATCGGCCAATACCTCTTCAACTTGCTTACTTGGTGACTTGGAGGTTGCAGAGTGAACATTTGCCTCTGCCTCCTCCTTTGAGTTTGACTTGTTCTCCTTGTTCCCCGAAGATTCGGTTTGCCTTGGAGATGGAACGGGATCTGGAATAACGGTGTTGATGGGGATGGGCTGAAAGACATCTGCGGTTCTTTCCGGTGGATTGTCCGAGGAAAGCGTTTTCTCGGAGTCCGCCAGTTTCTTTGAGCTTTTCTTTGCAGATACTTTCTTCCTTCTCTTCGGTTCTGGTGGAACTTCTGCTTCAACCGCTTTTCTTGACGGTTTCTTCTTTCTGGTTTCTTCTTCAACTGGAACCGATGAACTGGCTCCCTTAGAGGATTTAGTCTTTGAGGATTTTGGTTTGATCGTCTTCTCCGGTTTTTCGATCATTGACTCAAAGTCAAGAATGTTGGAGATCGGAAGCGGTATACCTTCACCTAGTTCCACTTTAAGGAACTCAAGAAGTTTGACGATTTGCATAGCATAGGCCTACACCCGGCCATCTTTCTTTATCACCATTTGGCAGAACTCTTCGTATATGACGTATCCCCAGTCTACCTTGTCACCGCCCCTTCCTTGGAGTGATTTGGCGATGACGGTCACTAACCATCTGTATTCCGGTTTTAGCTTGATCTTCCGGTTGGTGTGAATCACTAGATCCTGACCCGAGAAAGATACCACCAACCGGGTAGCATTTGATTCTGCCTCGGTTAAGTCAATCTTTAGGTCCGAACCTGTGTTGGGCAGACCAAGGGCTTCCGCAAAGATTTCTTCGGTGATGAGGACGGCCTTCCCGTTGACAGTAGCCGAGATCTTCCTCTTCGACAGCGTCGCCGTCGCCAAGAACTCCGTCACCGCCGCCGGATGAATGGTGAACGGACTAGAAAGGAACTTCTCCAACCCAGATTCTCGTAGAAGTTGAAGAACAGCCTTGTTCTTGTCGTCAGCATGCTCATCAATATCTGCGAAATCTACCTGCAACATTCATTGAAAGGGAGCTTTGCCTAGATCCATGATGTGTTGGAAACGAAAAGATGAAGAACGATGATGATCGGAGAGAGAAAAGCTTTGAAGTTCTGGAAATTCTTAGAGAGAGAAAGCACATGTGTTGAATGGGCTGATTTGAGTTTATATAGATGGCGGTTCCAGGCGGTTTTGAAGATGAACCGTCAATTTGATGTTTTGGCGCCAACTTTCCCTCCAAAAAGTTACTGCCGTAACTTTCGGCGGTAAACGCGGAAATTCGATGGACGGTAAATTTTGAGAGATAAAACTGTGGGCGGTTAAGTTTTTCAAGTTTGCATCTTTGCTCGAAATTCCGGTTTCTCTTAAAGTCTTGTTTAACCGGAGATTTTTAAGTTAACTTTAAGTTTTTGTATAAGTTTGAAAAACCGGAAGGAATAATGTGAATGAAAAACCGGAGACTTTTTAAGAGTTGAAATATTTCATTAATACGGGAAAGGAAATGATTAACATAGGAGCGGTTCTGGTCGTACAACAAAATGACCAGAAACCGGAAAGAAAACGAAAAGAAAGAGAATTATTCAGTAAACCATCCTCCTTCCAACCTCCTTTCATACCACTTCTCCATGGTGTTTTGTGGAGACCGTTCCTGAATTCTTAACACACATTTATAGATCATATCTATAGTGATGGTGTTGAAGGATCCAACTGGAACACCTTTTCCAAGGTTGCGACGCTTGGACATGAGAAACCGGGTGATCTGAGGAGCGTAGCTGATCCTCCCTCTTTTACCGGTCATAAGCTGCTTCAGCTTATTGAAAAGATAGGATGCCCAGTTGATGGCGGTTTCGCGGATGATGGCTATCATAATATCGAATGCCTCCCGGCTGTAGTTCTGATTGGGCATTCGGCCTATGATAGACCTTTGGACCAAATCGTGAAAGACTTGGTAGTGAGGAGCGAGATCTTCTTTCTTCCCAAAGTCCTTAACAGGAGTGTATGAAGAAGAGAAGATCTTGAAAAAGGTTTCCTTAGCCGGTAAATACGGCGTCGGAAAATCAGAGAAACCTTCCGTTGGAAGGTGAAAGAAGGTGGCAAATTCCTCCTCAGAAAACTGGAGGAACTAACCGTCGATGATGGTGCGAATGCTGCCATCATCCAAAACGTGACCGTTGTTGTAGAATTCGCACACCTCCTCCACGAGGATGAGGTCCGAACCCTTGAGAAAACCTTGCAGGCCAGAAGCTATGACATGCTGAAAAATGCATTCATAGTCGTCGCTGTGTTTGATATCCTCAAAGTCAATGATCAAAGTGTTTCTTATCTCAGCAGACATGGTGATGAAGAGAAGAAGATCGTTGAGAGAGTTCTTGAGCTTTCGAGTTTTTAGAGAGAGGAATGCTTGAAGGCGTGTTTTGAAAATGGAGGTTGAGCCCCTTTTTATAGCCTAGAGTGAATGAGAGCATTTAATGAGAGGATTTGAAAAATCTAGCCGTTTATGCTTAGTCATTAATGTTTTTGTGATTTTCTAAGAGAATAAAGCAAGTCTTGTCAAATCAAGTCAGGCATGCTCTTTGATAATGAGGATTTATGTTCCCAAGAGTGAAATAATTTATTTTTGATACGACGCATTGAATATTTTAGATTCTGACTTGGAAAGGAAAGAAATCCGATTCATTAATTGAGGTACGAAACCGGTAGTACAACAAAAGTACCGGTTTTGTAAAGAAAAGATAAAAGAAAAGAGGAAAGACAGGTTTAGACATTTGATGACTCAGCCGCTTGAGCGTTTGAAGCCTCAGCCGCTTGAATTCTTCTGGCTTTAACCGCTTCCCACCGGTCGATCATCTCTTATACTCGTTCTTTGGTGAGTACGTGCCTTGGGTGAAGAGTGACGAAGGGTCCGGAGTGGATGTCCAGACTTGCACAAAAACCGCTCAGCTGAGGAGCGTAGCCGGTTTTGTTGGAGAGAATCATCTTCTTCAGGTTACTGAAGATGATCCAGGACCAGTTGACCGGTGTCCCAACCGTTACGGCGATCATCATCTCGAAGACCCTTTGAGTGTAATAGTAACTTTTCTCTCTGCACAAGACAGATTTTCCCAGAATCTCGCAGAGAATCTGGTACTTGTGAGAAAGTTGACTCTTAGCACCCCAGAGTTTAACCGGGATGTTAGATCTAGAGAACCGGCGACACATCTCTTCCATTGTCACCGGGGAGTAGGTTAGGTCGGTTACCCCTTCATTGGACAAACCGCAATATACAGCGAAATCCGTCTCGCTGAATAGGAATTTTTGACCGTAGACCTGTGCAACGAGTATATCTCGATGCACCTCTTTCACGGTCTCAAAGAGTTCTTCGACTACAAGGTAGTCGATGATGAACCTGTTCTCAAGAAAACTTCTTAGCCCACTCCTTTCTATGGCTAAGAACATTTCCTTTACTTCATGATCCTCATATTGATAGATTGATTCAAAATCTGCCAATAGGATTTTCTTGGCTAAAGAGTTGGTATTCATGTTTTTGAGAGAGAGAGTATTTATCTCAAGAATGATACTTGTGAATAGTGAACTTGTGATGTTTTGAAGAGGATTAAGGATGGTTTATATAGCCCGGGGATTCGGCTTGGTCTTTAGTGAGGTTAAGCATGCCTGATGATGTCATCAGCTATTTAATAGACTTAACTTGTTGAAGTAACTAATGGTTATTTCCAAGGTAAATCTAATTATTACTAAGATAGCAATGATGAAAAATATCTTATTGACAAGATGTAAGTCTCCCTCTCTTGATGATGGACACATGTCGTCATCTTGATTGTGGTAGACTTGTTTTAATTAATTACAGGCTTCATTTTTCAAAACATGCACGAAAACTCAGTCAGTCATCTCAGGTTAACCGGAAAAGTTCATTTCATCAGACCAGAGTGCATATGTACTAAGCGGTTTTCCATGACCGGTTTTAGTAGGATATTTCCATTTGTGAAGAAAAGTTGATTAATGTCAACAATTGCTCAACTTTGGATTTGTTTCATCCACTTCAACTTGGTTATTTCAACCGGATAGTAGACATACATTTGATTTGAATTTATGAAGTAGTCGGGCATAACTGGAGACTTCCTCCCGGTTAGCATGTTTGATTTATTAATGGCCTATTTGAATACGGTTTGAGAAGCTTTAGCTTCTCCCTGAACACATATTCCGGTTTTATATACAAGCATGCATTATGATTATATCAATTGATTAAGATTAGTAAGCCCCAAGATATTTTGAAAATGTGAAAACTTAGCTTCCTGTAGCGGTTTCGTGAAGATGTTCGCCACTTGTTGCTCGGTCGACACATATTCCAGCCGGATGTGTTTCTCCTGAACATGCTCCCGGATGAAATGATGTCGGATGTCGATATACTTTGTTCTTGAGTGCAACACCGGATTGTATGTGATCGTTATGGCGCTGGTGTTGTCACAAAAGATTGGAGACTCCTTGGCTTCTATTCCGAAGTCCCTGAGTTGCTGTTGGATCCAGAGGAGTTGTGCACAGCAGCTTCCAGCCGCTAAGTACTCCGCCTCTGCGGTTGACGTTGCAACGGATGTTTGTTTCTTGCTGCTCCAAGTGACTAGCCGGTCACCCAGAAACTGACATGTTCCACTTGTACTCTTTCTGTCGATTTTGCACCCCGCGTAATCGGCATCTGAGTAGCTTATTAGATTGAAGCTCGAGTCTTTTGGGTACCAAAGTCCCACTTCTTGAGTTCCCTTCAGATATTTTAGGATTCTTTTAGCCGCCGTATAATGAGATTGCTTTGGATTTGCTTGGAACCTTCCGCACACTCCAACCGCAAACAGAATATCAGGTCGGCTTGCCGTGAGATACATCAGCGATCCGATCATTCCTCGATATGCTGTGATGTCAACGGCTTGACCATCATCATCTTTGTCTAGCTTCACGGAAGGACTCATTGGCGTAGCCGCTTCGGCACAGGTATCCATCCCAAATCTCTTCAGCAGTTCGGCTGTATACTTCGGTTGGCTTATAAAGATTCCGGCTTCCATCTGCTTAACCTGAAGTCCTAGAAAGAAGCTCATTTCCCCCATCATACTCATTTGAAATCTATCAGTCATCATTTTTGAAAATTTGTCACATAATTTTGGATCGGTTGATCCGAATATAATATCATCAACATAAATCTGAACAAGTAAAATTTGCTCCTTTCTTTCAAATTTAAAGAGGGTTTTATCTACCGAACCTATTGTAAATTTACGATCAAATAGGAATTGATTCAAGGTATCATACCAAGCTCTTGGAGCTTGTTTCAAACCGTAAAGGGCCTTATTCAGCCGGTAAACGTGATTTTCATGTTCTGGATTTTTAAAACCTGGAGGTTGGTTAACATACACCTCTTCATTTACTTTACCGTTTAGAAAAGCGCTTTTTACATCCATTTGATAAACTTTGAAATTTTTGAAAGCTGCATATGCTAAAAATATTCTAATGGCCTCAAGTCTAGCTACAGGGGCGAATGATTCTTCAAAATCAATGCCTTCTTCCTGCTTATAGCCTTGAGCCACTAACCGGGCTTTGTTCCTCGTAACTAAACCGTCTTCATTGAGTTTATTTCTGAATACCCATCGTGTGCCTATAACCGGTTTGTTTTTCGGTCTAGGGACTAGGTACCAGACTTTATTTCTCTCAAACTCGTTTAATTCCTCTTGCATTGCCAAGATCCAGTCCGGATCTGACAGTGCTTCATCCACCTTTTTCGGCTCAATTTGTGATATGAAAGCAGAGTTTCCATAGTGATCCAAATTTTGTTGCCTAGTTCGGACGGGTGAGGATATGTTACCTATTACTAGTTCAAGAGGATGATTTTTGTTCCTTCTGAGGTTAATCCGAGACGTGTCTACCAAGCTTTCGGTTGGCTAATCAAGGTTAGACTGATCGGTAGGTTGAACGGAGTCAGACCGACCGATTTCTTCAGTAGAAACTGAAGCGTCAACTTTCTGCGGTAAGGCAGCTTGATCAGGCTGAATTTCAACATCAACCGCTTGGTCCTTGACAAAGCGTCTAAAAACCGGAACCTCGTCTTCATCATCAGAATAGATATTGAAATTTTCTATTCTGTTGTGAAGGTCGAAGGGTAATGCAGTGTTTCGCTCAACCGATTCATCGAAAACAACGTGTGCGGTTTCTTCAACTGTTAAAGTCCTAGTATTGTATATTCTGTAGGCTTTACTCACAGCTGAATATCCCAACATTATTCCCTCATCGGATTTAGCATCAAAAGCGGTCAAGTAATTCTTGCCGTTATTGTGAACAAAGCATTTACTACCAAAAATTCGAAAATACCGTACACTTGGAACTTGATCAAAATAAATTTCAAAAGGAGTTTTCGAAAACCGTTTAGTTACTAAAGATCGATTCTGTGTATAGCAAGCGGTGTTGATAGCTTCAGCCCAAAACTTTTGAGCGATACCCGAATCGGCTATCATTGACCTTGCGGCTTCTTTGAGAGTTCGGTTTCTTCTCTCAGCCAGGCCATTTTGTTGAGGAGTTCTGGCACTAGACAACTCGTGCCTAATACCGGAATCATCAAGAAAAGTAGTTAAATTGCTGTTAATAAACTCAGTTCCTCTATCACTTCTGATTTTGTTTACTTTAATGGATTTTTCATTTTGTATTCTTAAAATCAGTTTAATCAAGTTTGGAGTTGCTTGATTTTTAGAAGCTAGAAAAGTAACCCAAGTAAATTTGGAGTAATCATCAATAACCACCATAGTATAATGCATGCCTCCTAAACTAGTTACTTTAACCGGACCAAACAAATCCATATGCAAAAGTTCTAAACATCTTTCAGATTGATAATTTCCTTTACTTTTAAAAGATGATTTCACTTGTTTCCCCATTTGACATGCAGCACATAGTTTATCTTTTGAAAACTTAACGTTTGGAAAACCGTGAACTAGTTCCTTGGAACAAATAAAGTTAATCGTTTTGAAATTCAGGTGATTTAACCGTTTATGCCAAAGCCAGTTTGGATCATTTCCGGCTATCATACACACAGATTTTTCGAAATCAGTTTTCCAGTTTACTTTGTAAATGTTTCCTATCCGGTTACCGGTTAACAAAGTGTCATTATTTTGATTTTTGACTAAGCATGAGTTTTTATGAAATTCAACTTTGTAGCCCACATCACACATTTGGCTTATGCTTAACAGGTTAAAGCTTAGTTTTTCTACCAATAGTACATTATTTATGGATAGTTCACCATGGACAATCTTACCCTTGCCCACGGTTTTACCTTTTGAGTTATCCCCGAATGTGATGAATGCTCCGGTTTCGTACTTGATGTCGGTCAGTAGCTCCTTGTTTCCGGTCATATGCCTTGAGCATCCACTGTCCAAGTACCATTCAGAATTCTTCAACTGGTTGCTCCTCCTAACCTGCAACAGACAATTATTTACACCTTTTTGGTACCCACATTTAGTTGGGTCCATGGTTGATTAGTCCCTTTGGGATCCAGACTTGAATAAGTCGGATCACTTTCCCGGTTATTGTTTTGATAATATTTGGCTTAACTTCTTGGCCGTTGCTCAAGAATGCCTTATGAGGTGATGGACTTCTTTGATGTCGAGTTTTATTTGTTTTATTTGGTTTCTGGTTGGCTTTCCTTCTCTCAGGATGAAGCCATTTTTCAGATTCGTTAGGGCCTACATACTTAAGCGTTTCTTCCGGTTTTAGGTCATTTTCGGTTTGTGAACTTTTGACAAATTTTATAAATGGAAGATTATTTTTCGTTAGTTTCATCCCGTTAGATTGTTTTGTTTCATTTTGTTTACTTGGTTCATAGCCGATGCCATATCTACACTTCGGATGTCTTTTATAGTTACACATTTGTTTTACTGCTTGACGTGATTTCTCCCACGCAGCCGTGACGTGACGTACATTGCTCTTTCATCGGTTTCGGTTACCGGTTGAACTGTCTTCTCATTATCGGAGAATAGTTCATCCGGTTCATACGTCTCGATTTCACATGTTTTATCATATACATATTCTGTTTGTTCGGTTTTAGGTTCTACAGGGGTTGGTATATACGCAGATATATTTCTGAACTCAGCAACCATTTGGTTGAGTGCAGAAACTAGATCTTCTTTAGTAAACTCATCAGACGAGAAATCAAATACCTCTTCGTCGTTTGCCATGAAGCAAGTTACTTTCTCTTCACTATCTTCATTGTCGGAGTACGCCCACTCGCTTCCACCGTCGGATGCAATGAGAGCTTTTTGAATCTCCTTTCCTTCATCGGTATGTTGATCATCATTTCTCCGGTAGTCGTTTCGTTGGTTGTTGTTGTTGTTTCCCCGATAATTGTTTCCCCGATAATTGTTTCCCTGATATCGATTCCCTTGATAATTATTTCCTTGATAGTTTCCTTCCGGTTTTCTATCGTCTCTTCTTGGTTTTCTACACTCTGACCTGAAATGTCCAAAACTATCACAGTTATAACATCTCTTGTTTGATTTATCTACATAGTTATAATTAAAATCATTATTAGATGGTGGCTGTCTCTTCTTCATGAATTTCCCGAATTTCTGGGCTAGCATTGCCATCACATCGTCGGTTATCTGATCAGTGTTTTTGACTGGAGCCGGTGCGGTTGATACTGGAGCCGCCGGTTCCACCGATGTGACCAAAGCTCTTGTTGCGGTTGATGTGGATGCTTCATCTTCGATCCGAGACTTGATCTCGAATTCGTAGGCTTTCAGGTCCTCAAACACATCATGCAACTTCATCTGTCCAAGGGTACTTGATTCCCTCATCACCATGGTCTTGATATCCCACGTGCTTGGCAAGATCTTAGAGCTTTGATGATCACTTCTCGGTTGTCATACTTCTTTCCGAGTGTTTGAAGCTCGTTTACTACGCTGGTGAACCGGTTGCTGAATTCCTTCATATTTTCTCCCGGTTTCATCCTTATGTTTTCATACTTCTGCGTAGCCACCAAGATTTTGTTCTCCTTGGT
Source organism: Impatiens glandulifera (assembly GCF_907164915.1). Taxonomy (NCBI): domain Eukaryota; kingdom Viridiplantae; phylum Streptophyta; class Magnoliopsida; order Ericales; family Balsaminaceae; genus Impatiens; species Impatiens glandulifera. Next base: position 55,759,093 of record NC_061863.1, read on the forward strand.
TCTTTCGTTTCCCTCGTGGATCTGAATAATCGTTTCCCAGGCTTCCTTTGCATTTTCGCACTCTGATATTTTGTTCAGCGTGTTGTTATCTATAGCTTTATAGATATGCCTCATGCAATGGTTGTCCAGGTTGCTTCTTCTCCGATCTTCACTCGTCCACTGGCTTTCCTCCTTGTTGATCTTGATCGGTCCCTCTTTCAGGACTCGGCTTATCTCATCATCTAACGTAATCAGATGTAGATACATCTGTTTCTTCCAACTGCTAAATGCTTCGCTGTTTAGCATTGGCGGCTTGTCGCTGTGGGTCATGCTTCCCACCATCTTAGGTTGCTTGAGTGCTAGGATCCTCGCTCTGATACCACTTGTTAGGATCGGGGACGCCCTTGGAGGACCGGGGTGTTTTCCGGTTTCTAGGAAGGGTGGCCGCTTACACACAACACACAACTCTTTTGGTGATAGTCCGGTTAAAGACTAAAACCGTTCTCAGCACTGCACAACCTGTCACAGACTCTTGAACCGGGTTCAAGGGCGGAAATGTCTGTTTCAGGTTGAAGCAACGTTTGCGACTTTAGATGATGTTTAAGAAGGAGTCGGTTTAATGGATATGAATGATCGGTTTTAGGAGTATGATTGGTTTTGAGGTTAAGGTTAAATAAACAAGAAATGAAAGCAAAGAAGGAACACGAGACACGAAATTTATTTATGGATGTTCGGAGCAAACCCTCCTACGTCACCCCTTCTTCTCAGGTTATGAGAAGGATCTCCACTAACTCTTTAGAGTTACAATTACACTTCCGGTCGAGCCCAACTTCGCTACTCGCCGGTTACACCAAACTCACACTTTGATGTAATACAATTACTCAACACAAACGCACACAAAGAACTTCCGGTTTTGAACACACCGGTTTTTGAATATAACACTTTATCTCTCTAGAATTTAATGCTTTGATAATTTGTTTTCGTAATCCATCACTTGCATTTAATGAAGACGTTTGATCTTCCTTTTATAGCTGAAAGTAGTCAACGATTACTTTCTTCTCTCTCTTTCGGATTGGTCGATCGTTAGCACGCCTGTTTACAGAAAGGTTGCTTGCACGTTTCAACTTCCTCAACACCTGGCATTCATGCAGGTGACTCTGAGCATAGGATGACATAGCCGTTTTTTCAGATTGAGACACGTGTTGAACATCCACTACCGGTTGTCAGCATCGGATCAATAGGGCATCATTGCTTTCCTCGCATGCTTCTGATCGGATCTGATCTTCTTTTATTCTTTCAAGACACGTTTCCTCCGTCATAGTACGTCACTCTTGAATTTTGAATCTTCTGACTTTTGTTCTGTACTATCCGGTTTCTGTGTCTTGTGCATTATGATCCGGTTGGAATGAAATCACTTGTTCTTCGTTAACCGGTCGCTTTGAGAAAGTGAAACATGTAATCTTTTGTTCTTCGTTAACCGGTCGCTTTGAGAAAGTGAAACCGGTTCATCTGATCTTTAACTTGATCACTTGAGACTGGTTTCTTTGCAGTGGTAGCAACCGGTTTTTGATTCCCCAACCGGTTCATACGGTTTTAGAAGTACCTGCACATAAAGATTAACCTCTGTTTAGTTCGTCTGGCCGGTTCCAAAATTAATCTACTTAATTTTTCTATCATTCTAAGATGATTATTCTATATAATTTTTGTTGGGAGAAATTTTAGGAGTCAAAGATTTCATCCAAAATCTTGTTCTTTGGATGAAGCGTTATTCACGATAAAATTTTACGGATGATAGGTGAATAAAAAAAATATTATTATGTTAGTCGTTGTCGCATGTGTCACGGGGATGTTGAATCAACAACTTACTTAATTTTGTATTAATGCAACTCACTTAATTAATTATTCACTAACATTTTATTTTTTATTTTAATGTAACTAATTGTTGTTGTGTTTAAACGTTTTTTGTTTTTATCATTATTTAATATAAATATATTTTAAAAATAAATTAAATTAATTTTTTTTTAAAAATAGTTTGGAAAGTTAGTTACAACCATTGACATTATTTTAGACATTATTTTAGGAGAGTGTCTTGTTTCGTGAATCATACCACTAGCTAGGGTTCCTAATGCCTACAAGGTATCAATCACTCCGTTAAATATCATATCATTGATCATTAGTACCTCACCGTTAATAGTCTTTCATTGTCCTTGATCGATAAAATGCTTATTTGAATAATCTATCTGTTTAATTAGTTAAATAATTAATTATTCTCCAATATTTGTTTTATTAATTCATTTTATAACTAAATTAATAATTCTTAGATATTTTGTTTGTATTGAAATGAGTTAATAATTTATTAATTAAATATTAATTTATTAAAATATTTATTTATTTATTTTTAAATATTTTTTCACTAATAGCTTAATCTCTTATAACTTCATAATAAATAAAATTATTTAAATAACTCAATTAAATTATTTAAATCTCAAATCAAACGTCACCAATGAATGAATGAATGAATGTTGGGTCTTTATGTCCTTTCACTTGTCTTTCATCTTTTATTTTTAGGGTTCATTATTAAAATTATTTAAATAATTTATTTGATTTATTTAAATATTCATAATTATCTAAGTTATTTATTAATTAATAAAATTAATTAATTCATTAATAAAAATATTCTTTAGTTATTTTTTAATAAATATTTTTATTAAATATTAATACTTTAATTTTTTTAAATAAATAATTAGTCCTATTTTTTTTTAAACCTTAAGAAGTTAGAACCACTTATCATTGATTATTTTTTTCATTTGTTCCTAAAACAAAAGTCATGTAGACTTTGTCAGCAGTAGAGTGATTTAAATAATTTATTATATTTTTTACATATCATTTTTTTAATTAAAAGATTTTATACATTATATTTTAAAATTATTTTTCATTTAATATTATGTTTTCACAACTCTTTCTTATCAAACTTCACTTGTTACATTAATACACTTTTGGAGTTTGTTTGATTGGTAGGTTCATAGTTTTTATCAAAAAAAATAGCATAATACAAAAATAATATCTAGAATTCTTTTTGTCATTCAAACTTTAAAATTAGCTGACTAAGTTTTCAACATTGATTTCAAGATTTTATGGTATATTTATGCATGGTGAGCTAATTATTCAACAAGCTAATATGCTCTGTGCTTAATAAGAAATCACATGTTTGTATGATTAAGGGGAATTAATAATTTGCCAAACACTTAATTTGTCCTTCTGCTTATATTATTTGGAAAAAAAAAAATTAAAAATCTTTACATCCTTTAATTCTTTTACAAACATTAAATCATTCAAATTTGTCAATCAAAATAATAAAATATTTTTATTTTTTTTATAAAAATTAAATATAAAAATATATTACAATAATTTAAACAATTAAAAACCCAAATTACATACTTTCTTTATTAATTTTTTTAAAACACATAACATAAACACCATTACATGATATTTTATTTTCTAATATAAAATACATTTCTCACTCATTTTTAAAATTAACATATAATATATAATTTTATTTTATTTAAATATTTATTATTAACTTGTTTTTCAATTTTTTAAAATTAATTTCAATTTATTTTTATTAAAATAATTATATTTTTTAAATAATATGATTACTTTTTATGAATAATAAAATTAATATTTATTTTTATTTTATAATAATAACATAATTGTAGACACTAAAATTTGACTTACTCAATTTATAAAATTCATATAATATATAGTTATTAAAATAATTGTCCAAATATTATAGACTCATTAAGGAATTTAAACAAAATTAAATAAATAGTTTGGATAAATATTGTATTCATTAAATCCAAAATAATTTAAAATAAATAATAATTTGAAAAAATGTTATATCCATTTATCCTAAAATTAATTAAAATATTGCTTAAATAAATTAAGTAATTATTTGAATAAAATGGTTTAGTCATTTAAATCCAAAAATTTATAAAGCCCTAAAATAAAAAATAAAAAATAATAAACTAACCAAAAATAAATGTGATGTCTATAAATTTAATTTGTATAATTTGCGTGAAATAAAAAATAATAAAAAAAATACCAAACAGAGCCAAACCGTTTCGTCCGAATCCAACAGGCTTTTAAAGGCCACACGGAACCAAGCGTGCAACTAGCAAGGCCAGGACGCACTTCGATGACGTCCAGGCCATGTCCCAACGCACATTTCGTCTGGTTCGTCTTTGTCTTCGTGATAAGTATCAGTTGTAATGTTTGAATTTTTCATAAATTAGAACTCCGACTATAATCAAGCAAAACAGAATGTCTGAAAAGATTAATTCTTGTGATCATTTCCCCTACCATCCTAGGTCAAATTATGGCCTAAACAAATCGAATTTGACCAAGAAACTGACAAGCCATTTATTAAACTCGTCCCAAATTCAACCAATTTGGCTCTTAAATCGACTCAAGTTGGCTATGAAAGGATATTCGAAATAAGACAAAGGATAAAGATCTAACTTCAAGACATCAAGTTCTATAAGAAATTCACCATTAAAATTTTCAAGATTTTTTTTAGTTTTCAAAAACCTACAAAGAGTTTCTAAGTTCAAGTTTAGTTCATCAGAAAACTTCAACAATAGTATAGTATAGAGTGTTGTAAGCCATACAAATGTGGTAAATAATGTCATAAACAAATTTAAATTTTTTATATTTTAGTTAATATGTTTTTCAATATTGCATGATTCTTTTATTTTTTGAGATAATTTAAAAACTTTCTTTCGAAACCAATTCGAAATATTCAACTTAAATAAGAAAATTTAAATTTGATTTTAAAATTTTCAAAAATCAAATTTCTGTTCTTGGCCAAAAACCCCAAAACATCGTAACACATTTCAAATGATGTTAGAAGTATTTTTAAATTAATTCCGAAGCAGATATAATTATGTTTGTCCAAATTCATGATTTTTTAAAGAAAGCTTCGAATTTTAAATTTGATATTTATTTAAACTCATAGCTAGTTGATTTTAACCAACTAGTTTTGACTCTAATAAACCTAAGAAGCTTTCTATTTGAAAGCCTCAAATGTTAAATCCCATTTCTTATTCACTTTATATCGGAACTCCGTTTACACTTTTCCAGTTTGAATGACGACTTCAAATCGCAATCAACGTTTTCTAGCTAGTAATAAGTTTTTGAGAGTACCTATTTTATTTTTCCTTTTCCCCTAATTTAGTAATAAGGCATTCTTTCCTAAAGTTAGCACACCTCTCAGGCTAAGAGACGAAGCTCCCTATGCTTCTGGATCCGCGATGACAGCCTTCTAACTAAAGACCAAACCATGCAATTTTAGTTCGGCTGAAGGTTGAAGACGAAGTGGACTCAATCAAAACCTGACCTCTAACGCATGAGTCAGCACGCACCTTGCTTGGTCCCCACACGCAGAGCCGGCCCCAAGGTTTGGGCTGCCAAAGCCCCGGTAGAAAAATGTCGATATATGTTTTGTTGCCCTAGGTCTAGTTTAAAGAATTGTTAAAAAAAATGTTTTTAACAAGATTCAAACCCATAACCATATAGAAATTCTAATTTTTTAAATTAAACCACCCAACCAATCCACATTCATTTATATTTAAAATTACAATAAATTTAATAAAATAGTATGATATTTTTAACAAATAGGCTTCCCTAATAAGTGGGTTACCCTAGCCCGAGGGCTTGCCGGGCTTACCCCAGGGCCGGCCCTGCCCACACGTACTCAACTTTGTTGACCGAAGGCTAAATCCCACTGACTTTTGCTCAGACCGCGCCCGATCCGGCCGAGAGCGCTCCTGAACGGACCCTCGCGAACCGGTGGTCCACCTAGCGATCAGTCCAACCCAAACCTGTTTATTTTCAACTTTTAATTTTAAATGTTTAAAGGCTTTAAACCATTTTTAAAAAAAAATTAAAAACCAACTTTTAAATACTTTTAAAATATTTTCAGAAAAATATTTACAAAAAGAACTATTTGAATTTATTTTTAAATCTAACTTGTTTAAATTGATACCCTATAACCATTTTTCATAATTTTTGACATCAAATCATATTTATTGACACTTATTCATTGTTTTAAAATATAAAATTCAAATACATTTTTAAAATTTAAAAAATTAATTGAATAAATAATACATAAGAATCTAATTTTTTATTAAAATGTTAAAATTTTATAAAATAGAGACCACTTTTTAATGGGAATGACCTAACAAGAAAGTTCTTTCTTGAATGTAATTGAACATTGAACTTGAAAGGAATATCCACATTGAACTTGAAAGAAATATCAAATATAAATTTGTACGTATAATTTTTATTAATTTTATAAAAGTAAATTATCAATTCATAAAAATCAATAGGTTAACATAATTTTAAATTAATTTCTCAAAAATTCTTTTAAAAATTTCTTTAATAAGATTTATTATTTTGATTTATCATATATTTTACAAGATTCTAGGGAAGGATAAAGTATGAGATTTTTTTATTAATAAATAAAAGATTTTACCCAAAATTTGATTTAAATTAATTATTGTAATTCATGTTTTAAAATTTTTTTTTTATGTCGGATTACAATAATACTTTATATAAAAAATATATAATTCCAAACACATTATAATTTAAAATAATAAATATTAATATTATAAACATATTTTTATTTTAATAATTAATATAATTATTATTTTTAAATTTATATTATTAAATAAAATGATATAAATATTAAATTAACTAAAATAATAAAATGATGATATAATAGAGAGAAAATTTATAAAAAAAATCTAGGATAAAAAAACCAAGATCAAAAGTGCTCCAACATCATGTATTGTAGGCAAAATAAATAAGTTAGTTCTATTTCATATTATATGATTACTCAAGAATATTATAAATTATAAATGATAAGAATGAAAATTTTATTATAATTTTTTAATATTGATAATAAAAAATTACATTTATTTAGTGGTGATATTAATAAGCATATTATTTTTTGTTTTAATAAATTAATTTATTTACTTGGTGTTTATATTTAATTATGATTAGTTTGATATTATTCAGTTTATTTAAATATATTTTTTTATTTTTAAATATTAACTACTTTAGTTTTTTTAACCTTTTTTTTATAAATCACCAATAATAAATAATAATAATTCATTATTCAATATAAATTTATATCTTTAATATTTTTTACTCAAAATAATTTGAATTTTTTATTAACTTAATTTAAAATACTAATAGATTAGTTAAATTAAAAAATAATTTAATTTAAAATACATTATATGATTTGATTGATTTTTATTAATATATAATTTTAAATTTTAATTAAAAAATATAAACAAAATTAATTGATAAATAAATATAAAAAAAAAATAACATCACTTTCTAGTAAAAATATCTGATATATAAATATAATGTTTAATAGGATATTTACATCTCTAGATATATTTATATTATTATAATAAATTTATATAATTAATCATCTCAATCAATATATATAATTAGTTAATAATTAAATAAACTATATGAAAAAATGAAAAAAGATAAAGAAAAAGTAAAAAATGAATAAATTAAATTGAAAATTATAAACTTAGACTACTTTAAGATGGAGGTATATATATTTTTTTAATATATACCCAATTAAAGTATATTCAATCAAATTATTTAAAAAAAAAAAAATTTGTCCAAAAACTCACTCCAGCTCTGGAGTTTGACGTTTCCAAACAGATCAGCTGTTGAAATGACCTACCACTATATTGAAATGAAAAGTATATTTTTAGTATGATAAAATATAAAACTTTTTTTGTGAATTTATTTTAATTTTTTTAATTAGATTGTAAATTATATTATAGTCTTTATTTTTATTTTTATCAAAAGTATTACATAATTTGTACTATTTCAATAAATAAACTTACATGTACTAACCTAAATTATGTCATGTTAGTATAAATATAATAGTTTATTTATTTATTTTGATAGTTAAATGTTATGTTATTTTAAGGTTTTAACCATTTACCTATATCACTAATTTTACAATAAAATAAACTAAACAAAGTTATTTGTATTAATTTTAACATTATATATATATATTTTTTAAAAAGTGTCTAAAAAGATAAAATTTCATAGATCCGAACCATAACAAATATTAAGGGTCTAGCCTATAATAGTATAATTAAGTAAAGTTGGAAAATATAAAATACTTCAAAGTACCATTTAAGTACACAAACATCAAATATATTAACTTCTGACTGCCCTGCCTAACTGCCTAAGTTCAAGCTTATAAATAAGAAAGACAATTACAATCTAAACAAAGAAAAAAGAAAATGAGTTTAGATCAAGTGAAAAACTGGCATAACAATGGTGAAATCTTATCTAAGAAAGCTCCTCATGCGGTGGTGATACCATACCCAGCTCAAGGCCATATTAAGGGCATGCTAAAGATGGCTAAGCTCCTACACCACAAGGGTTTTCACGTCACCTTCGTCAACACCGAGTTCAACCACCGCCGTTACCTCAAGTCCCGAGGTCCCCACGCCATGGACGGAGCCCCCGGTTTCCGGTTCGAGACCATTCCAGATGGACTCCCTCCTTCTAATGAGGACGCCACTCAGGATGTGCCCGCACTCTGCCAGGCCATTCGTACGGTTTTCCTTTCTCCGTTCATGGATCTCATCCGAAGGATCAACCGAGAAGGGTTGAACCCTCCGGTAACGTGTATACTCTCCGACGGGGTCATGCCCTTCGCTATTGATGCGGCGGAACAACTAGAGATCCCGGTGGTGACTTACTATACTTTTGGGGCTTGTGGTTTCTTAGGATGGGATCAATATCGTCCCCTTATGGATAGAGGACTTACACCGCTTAAAGGTAATATATAGTTAATTATATTAAGAATACCATATTTATCAATTAACTTACTATAACACATTTGTTACAAATTTAATTAGTTTGAGCTAAACAAATATTTATGTAGACGAGAGTGAGCTGACTGAGGAGTATTTAAACACTAAAGTGGATTGGCTACCCGGATTTGACAACCTTCGAATCCGTGACCTACCCGGGTTCTTCCAAACAACCGATCCGAACCACCCAATCTTCCACTTAGTCATGGAAGCAGCCGAAGCAGTCCCTCGAGCATCCGCGCTAGGCATCGAAACCTACGACTCCCTCGAGCCTAAAATTCTCAACCACCTCTCCGCCAAATTCCCAAAGGTTTTCGCCGTGGGTCCTCTCCAATTACTCCTTAACCGAATCTCGTCCACTTTAAATTCGCCTTTTCTAGACTCTGTCGGGTACGGATTAAACCTGACTGTTTTTTTTTTATATGTTTTTTTTTTTTGTATAGAAAGATAAAATTTAATGATTTATCATTATCTTTAACAACAAAAGGTATAACCTTTGGGTGGAGGCCCCGGAATGCATAAAGTGGCTGGATTCAAAGGGAGACAAAACGGTGGTATATGTGAACTTCGGTAGCATCACTCCCCTGACTCCGCAACAATTTATCGAATTCGCATGTGGTTTGGCCAACAGCAAGCAGCATTTCCTCTGGATCATCAGGCCCGATATGATTATGGGGGAATCCTCTGTTCTTCCTCCAGAGTTCTTAGAGGAGACGAAAGGGAGATCTATGATCGCGGGCTGGTGCGATCAGGATAAGGTTCTCAACCATCCTGCGGTGGGAGGATTCCTGACCCACAGCGGATGGAATTCGACGATCGAGAGCTTGTCGGCGGGTGTGCCGATGATTTGCTGGCCTTTCTTCGCGGATCAACAGACGAATTGTAGGCATGCTTGTGAGGAGTGGAAGGTGGCTCTAGAGATTGATAATGATGTGAAGAGAGTTGAAGTGGAGAAGCTTGTGAAAGATTTAATGGAGGGGGAGAAGGGGAAGGAGATGAGAGGTAATGCTTTGGTGTGGAAGAAGCTGGCAGATGCGGCCACAACTGAAAATGGATCATCATTTGTTAATCTTGACAAGCTCATAAGTGTCTTATTGTCCCAAGTCTAGCTTTTACTTTCATATAAATAAATAAATATATAACTAAGGTATGTGGTTTGAGCTTTGAGCAGTCCTTGTAATTGTTTAATTTGTTTAATCCCATGAATTGAATTCTTCACTTTTCAAATAAAGACTAGAAGAACAAATTAAGAGATATGAAAAACCTTGAAGATTTGATATAATAAATAACACGCATGAAGTGAAATTGAATTAATTTATTGATTAGAGGTGTCTTCATCCACAAACAAGATCGTGAAATTTCAAATCTGATGAGATTAATTTGATCAACAATTGAATAATTAGTTTATTGCATAATGCAACCCAACATAATTGTTTAAATAAACCGATTAAACCGAACTGATTATCAAAATTAAATCGGCCAAACCGAATTTATTAAGGTTTCCTCCTTGCCAAACCATTCACAATTGTTCAGTATATCGGTTCAAAGGCACTAAAACTGCTCAAACCGACTAAATACATAAAAGTTAATATTTAAATAAGACATATACAAAAATTGAACAATAAACCGACAATTATGAGTAATGTATTATAATTATTAAGTTATTACACACTTTTAAACTAATAAAAATAGGATATCGTGAACTTAAAAACTTCTTAGTAGAATATCAAAATTGTTGACTCGTTTTTAATGTAATATTTAGTAAAAAAAATTAATATATACATTTTTGTTTTGAAAGTATACTATAGTAATTAATGAATTATGTCACTAGATCATATTTTTAATATTTGTATTTGTGTATATAATGAGAACATGTATAAGTAGTTATATATAATCTATATTAACAAAAAAAAATTATTTGATCAAACCGATTAAAACAACATCAACGATTTGAATATTTATTTCGCCAAACTGAACCTTAAGACACCAGTCTAACAAAAGGAAAAAAGGATTACTGTTTTCTTCAGTTTTCTTCAGTCGCTAATGAATTCAAGGAAAATATAATTTCAATAACATGTATCAAAAGAGTCTAGAAAAATAGCGACAACAAGTTATGATTAGCGACGTGTGTCTAATCATTTCCGTCGATAATCTTGATCATTACCGACGTATTTTTTGTCGTTGATTTTTGCACGGAGAGATATTTAGTACAATGCGACGAATAATTCAAACGCAGGTAACAATAAGGTCACATGCCAAAGTGCCTAATTTGAGGCCATTTCATGTAAAGATATTTATGTACATTAATTTTTACAGATATTTGTGACCCTTTCTTTGGCTGAATGATTTTTAACGATAGCAAGATAATTGACTTTAAAGCTCGATTGTCCAAAATCAACCATCATTAATTAAAATATTACTGAAAAAAATAATTACGAACATCCGAAAATCACTTGTAAAATAAATCGAATTGAATAATTCAAATCTCATAAATGCATGTGTCTCGAATCTCAGTGAGATAAAAGTCCATGTAAATTTGATTAGAATTCCGTTTTGACTAAATTTATTGTAAGAACATTATAATCAAAGATTCCATCAAAGTCTTATTTCATTGTTTGGTGACCATAATAATCGATGCAATGTCTCACTTGCCTATCAAATTGACGTTTTCTACTATTTATATTTTTAAGATTTTTTATTGTTTTTAAAACCCTCTAAATCCATGCTAAACTTTACACGTGTCTTTTTAAGTGTCTTAGTCTAAACTTGTAACTATTAAAAGTTTATTGACGTTTGTACTATTCAAAATTATATATTTAACCTCTTTTAAAATTAACTTATTGTTATTATTTTATCTTTCAACTTAAATAAACAAATATCTATTCTCTCTCCTTTCTTTATTGTTATTATTTTATGTTCTTATCGCAAACAAACAAATAAATTCTCTTCTCTACTTCATGTAATATCTTTTATATCTTATTAATAATTTAAATTCAATTTAATATATATTAAAATTTATTAATAATATATTTATATTTTATATTTATACTACAATCATAGTTTAATTTATTATAAATAAAAACAAATGTTTAAGCTACATGGTTATAATTCTTTATAATTCACTAAAAATATTTAAAAAATTGACACATTAATTTTTAAATATAAAATTATTTTTTATTAGTCAATTTTTAATTTACTATTTTTTTATTAAATAGTTTTCAGTTATATAAAGTATTTAAATTTATAATTATATATAAATTATAGATATTAATATATACTAGCATGAATCCCGTGCATTTGCACGGATGAGAATATATATAAAATATTATTTATTTATAAATATTTTAGATAAAATTAAATTTATTTTAAACTTAAGATTAACTTATATTTTATCCGTTCGACACTCACTTAACCCCTCAATTGACCATCATTTTGTGACCTCACACTTTCAAATGCTCGTCAAACCAACCATAAATTCCAACCTCACACTCGACAAACTACCCACCACCCGACCTCCATCTTGTGACCTCACACATTCAAATGCTCACCACACCAACCTTTAATTCCGACTTCACATTCGACAAACAACCCACCACCCGAACTCTATCTCGTGACCTCAAACTTTCAAATGCTCACCAAACCAACCACTAATTCCGACCTCACACTTTCAGATGCCCAAACCAACCACTAATTCCGACCTCACACTTTCAGATGCTTATCATTTGTTTAAAAGTTGCGCCACCATATATTATAGTCAATAATACATCGTTGAAAATATAAATTTGCATGTTTTGGGATTCGAAAGTTGGTCTTCCACATGAAATGTGAATACTTAAACCGCTAGATTACTTATGATTGTTGAAATAATTTTATTATTTTGTGTATGCATATATATTTTGTATTTAATATTTATTAACAATTAGTTAACCACAACCCGACCTCCATCTCGTGATCTCACACTTTTAAATGCTCGTCAAACCAACCAATAATTCTGACTTCACACTCGACAAATCACCCACCACCCGACCTTCATCTTGTGACCTCACACTTTCAAATACTCGTCAACCCAACCACTAATTCCGACATCATACTCGACAAACCACCCACCACCCAATAATTCCGACTTCACACTCGACAAACCACCCACCACCCAATAATTCCGACTTCACACTCGATAAACCATCCACCACCCGACCTTCATCTTGTGACCTCACACTTTCAAATGCTCGCCAACCCAACCACTAATTCTGACATCACACTCGACAAATCACCCACCACCAAATAATTCCGACTTCACACTCGACAAACCACCCACCACCCAATAATTATGCTTCACACTCGACAAACCACCCACCACCCGACCTTCATCTTGTGACCTCACACTTTCAAATGCTCGTCAACCCAACCACTAATTCCGACATCACACTCAAAAAACCACCCACCACCCAATAATTCCGACTTCACACTCAACAAACCATCCACCACCCGACCTTCATCTTGTGACCTCACACTTTCAAATGCTCGCCAACCCAACCACTAATTCCGACATCACCCACCACCCGACATTCATCTTGTGACCTCACACTTTCAAATGCTCGCCAATCCAACCACTAATTCTAACATCACACTTGACAAACCACCCACCACCCGACTTCTATCTCGTGACCTCACACTTTCAAATTCTCTTCAAACCAACCATTAATTCCAACCTCACACTCGACAAACCACTCACCACCCGACCTCCATCTCGTGACCTTACACTTTCAAATGCTTGCCAAACCAACCACTAATTCCGACCTCACACTCGACAAACCACCCACCACCCGACCTCCATTTCGTGACCTCACAATTTCAAATGCTCGTCATACCAACCACTAATTCTGATATCATACTCGACAAACCACTGACCACCCAACCTCCATCTCGTGACCTCAAACATTTAAATGTTCGTCAAACCAACCACTAACTCCAACATCACACTTTCATATGCCTATGATTTGTTTAAAATTTTGCATGTTCTGGGATTCGAACCCTGATCTTTTGCATGAAATATGAACACTTAAACCGCTAGACCACTTATGATTGTTGAAATAAATTTATTATTTTGTGTATGCATATATATTTTGTATTTAATATTTATTACCAATTAGTTAATTTTTATATTAACATAAAAATTATTTATATTATTATATATATGATGAGTGAAAAAATGTATGATAAAAGATAAAATGTATTTATATAAAATTAATGATGAAAACTAATATAATATATATATATATATATATATATATATATATATATATATATATATATATATATATATATATATATATATATATATATATATATATATATGGTAACCAATAAATATAAAATTATGAAGGTAGGTGCATTTATAAAAATATAAAAAAAATTGTTTATATTTATATATAAATAAATATAAAAATTATGAAATTAGATTCATTTATAACCAATTTTTTTTATATCTTGAATTAATATTAATATAGATAATGTTTTAGATAATATCTGATAATGAAATATATAATATATATTATAATAGAAAAACAAAATTTAATTAAGAAATGAAGTGGAAGAGAGATGAGAGAGAAAATATTTAATGATATAGATTATATATGGATTAATGTGGTGCTTGTTGACTTTATAGATTATTATATATATATATATTGTTATTATTAAATATAAAAATAAATATGTTATATAATATTATATATTTTAATATAACATTATTGATAAAAAAAACATTTTATATTATTAATGAAAAAAATATAAATATTTATATAATAAGAGAGAGTAAAAAATATTTAATAATTAAATTAAGGGAGAAAAATATATATATATTAAATATATATATATATATATATATATATATATATATATATATATATATATATATATATATATATATATATTAGGAGAGAGAAAATAATTAAGATAAATAATTATTAGCCATGAGAAATTATGAAATAAAGAGAAGGAGAGAGGAGAGATAAAATATTTGATAATGTGGATTATATATCTAATGATGATGGATTAATGTGGTGCATGTTGACTTTAAACATTATTATATATATTGTTATTATTAAATATAAAAATAAATATGTTATGTAATATTATATATTTTAATATAAAATTATTGATAAAAAAATATTTTATATTATTAATGCGAAAAAATATAAATATTTATATGGTAAGAGAGAGTAAAAAATACTCAATAATTAAATTAAGGGAGAGAAATATATATATATATATTAGGAAAAAAATATATATATATTATGAAAGAAATATATATATATATATATATATATATATAATTATTTGGAGAGAGAAAATAATTAAGATAAATAATTATTAGGAAAGAGAAATTACCTTATTTATTAATGATGGGGAAGAGAGCGTGTGTTACACCTCCAACATTTTAAATTAAGCATTATTAGATATATATAGATAACTAATTAATATACGGGAAGAATGTCAATTTTACCATCGAACTATAACGGAATATTCACGTATATCACTGAACTAATTTTTGTTCGTTCATATTATTGTACTTGAGTTTAATGTTCATCTATATCACTACTAGACAAAAACATCCAAATCTGTTAAGTTTTTCCGTTAAATGATGACACGTGTGATTGACATGTCATTTTTTTTAAAATTAATATATATTATGTATTTATTTTTATTCACTATTTTAAATAATAAAACTTAATTTACATTTTCAAAGATATTAATCAAATAAATTTTACATTTTGAGAAGTATTACCAATAATTCATTTTTTTAATTAATATATTTTCACCATTTATTTTTGTTAACATTTTTAAATTAATAAAAATAAATGTTAAAAATATATTAATAAAAAAAGTGAATTATTATTATTGTCTCTCAAAATGTCTATATTGTTTGGTTAATGTCTCTAAAAATATAAAAGTTTTATTTTTTAAAAATTATGAATAAAAATAAAAATAAAAAATAATATATATTAATTTAAAAAGAATGACATGTCAATCAAATGTGTCATCATTTAACGGAAAACTTAACGGACTTGGATGTTTTTGTTAACCAGTGATATAGATGAATATTAAGTTTAACTACAGTGGTATGAACGAACAAAAATTAGTTCAGTAATATACGTGAATATTCCGTTATAGTTCGATGATAAAATTGACATTCTTTCCATTAATATATATACCTAACTTATACCATATATTTAAATTTATGACATAATATACTATATAATTTGGATATATATATATATATATTAATAACTATAATATATATATATAATTATAAATTTAAATAATTTATATAATTGAAAATAAATAAATTAAAAGTTAACTAATAAAATAAGTTTAAATTTAATAATTAATATTTATTGTATCAATTTTATTGATTTTTAAGGGAATGCGGTCAAAAGTTTTATTTAACTACAACGAGTGTAATACCTGAAGCGAGATATAGAGCAACAACGAGGGGATAAGAGAGGTATGAGGATAGTTTAACTGCCAAATGTAGCTCGAAACTAGAATAGACCGGAAGGAAGGGTAAATACATCTAGGTGGATCTACCAGGAAAGATGATAATAAGAGTATCGGGTCCTCCATATCTATATCGATCTAGGAGCTGGCTAGCAAGTTCGGGCTATTCATAAGAACCTGCACTTACTAAAAGGAGTTTGTCAATAATTATTTCGTCTTTTTCGTTTAGGAATTCTTCCTTTTTAGGAGAACCTTTATTCTAAGTCGAGATTGAGAATTGAAAAAAGAAATATTTTTTTAAATCCATGGGGATTGATTTCATCGAATTTCTTTTCAATTGTCTTGAAATGTCTTAGCCCAAATGCAAGTCGTTGGTGATCTTCCTTTCACTTCGTAAGTTGGTCAGCTGCCTTCCACGAGCTTTTCTTTGAGAATCTCATCTTGGATGAAAGTGTTGCTAGTCAAGATACAAGAGAAAGAAATAGTAAAGATAACAAAAGAGAAGAAAATGTGGGAACCACAGACAGTCAGCGCCCGAAGAAAGGTCGGTAAGAGCTATCCTAATATAGATCTCTGGGATAGCCTTAACAATAGCACCTGGCGTTGCCGCCTCTAAAGCAGCTGACTTTCCTTTCTAACTCGATTCAACAAATTCAAACTCAATCGCTCTTGAAGGATTTACATTAATACCGAATGGAAGCAAACACGAGAGAAGCAAAGCGCTTTTCCCATCCTGTGGGCGGGGCTGAGCCGTATGATGCAGAAGTCTCACGTACGGTTCCCTGAGAAGGGAGTTGCTACCTACTAGAGCTTTGACCAACCACCACCGGTCAATTACCTACTAGAGCTTTGACCAACCACCGCCGGTCAATTCTGTTATGGTCGAAAAGGAAGATACTTGTTAAGTAAAGGACAAAAAAAAAAAAAAAAAAAAAAAAAAAAAAAAAAAAAAAAAAAAAAGAAAAGGAAGGGAGAAAGAGAGTTACTCGAAAACCTAAACTAGCTTGCCAACAAAGACCATATATGTTTAATATAAAAGATAAAATATTAACATAATTAATAAATATTAAATAACTCAATACTAAGACAAGTTATTTAACTTTATTTAAATAATTCAAATTCAAATATTATTTGTTTTTTTAAAAGTAAGGCCCCTAAATTAATGACCCTGAGCTTCATTAAAACTTTATTTTAATGAAAATAGTGACATTTAGTTTTGAGAAGGGACATAAAAGGAAATTAGGGAATTTTCAACCAATCATCATTCCCTCACTACTCCAACTTATCATGTGGTACCTTAGAGTAGTGATCACTTATTAGTAATGTTGCTTATTTTTTTCTTTCTTTTTTGATTTGTCTTTTATATTTATATTTTTATCTTTTTTTCTTCTTCTATGATTTGTCTTTCATGTTTTTATTTTTATCATATTATTAAGAGTTATAGTTAAGATTATTTGAATAATTAATTTTTATATCTAAGTTATTTATTAGTTAATCAAATTAATTAATTTATTAATACAAATATTATTTATTTATATTTTAAAATTAATATTATTTTTATTAAATATTAATGTTTTTATAAATTTTATTTTACGTGAGTCATATTTTAAAAAAAAACTAATAACATATCATTTTATTAATTAAAATATTATATATATATATATATATTAAAATTAATTTTTCATTAAATATTAATATGATTTCTCATTGGACTACTCTATCTTGACCTTAGCTCGGTCTGGTCTTCCCGGAGCCTATGATTAGTCCATCCAGATGCGTGCTTGACCCTTTTAATTATTTTTTTCTTTTTAAATAAATATTGTTTCTAAAATAATTATTTATTAGTATTTTTTTAATATCGTACAATTATTTCATATATGAATTTTAAAAATTAATTTATTACCTCCAGATAATTTTAAATAAATTAGGGGAGTAATTTTAAATGTCTACAATTATAAACATATTTTTATATTTTAATAATTAATATTATTATTATTATTTTAAAATAATTATATAATTTTAAAATATATATTCTTAAATAAAATAATTATAATAAAATAATAACTTTTTTAAAAAAAAGAAAAAGTTATAAAGATATTTAAATAAAAAATAAATAAATAATTAACTATGTTAATTTTTATAGTTGAAGAATGATGTACCGATTTCATAATAAAGTAAAAAAATTCATTGTTGTATTGTAAGCAAAATAAATAAGTCTAATTACCTCTATTTCATATTATTAGATTCACGGATTCTCCAGATGATTTCTGACATTGTTGTAATCAAAATTATAAGAATTAAATAATATTTTTTAACCTTCCACACCCATTGTGTAATCATCGTTTAAGTATCCTTCATTAATTAATTTAATAATATTAAAATATAAAATCACAACTATTTTTCAAATATTGATTAACGTTAATTTTGATAAATATATTGAAAAAAAATTAAAAAAATAAATAAATAGAGTTGGCTAACACAATTTATTGCGCTCCTCATAAGAGTACACAACTTAAATGATTACTGCCAAACACAATTTATTGCGCTCCTCATAAGATTGTGATTATTGCCTAATATGATTGTGAAGGTGTGATATCCGCCAAAAACAACCGACTGTGTTTATTCTTCATTTATTTCTTAACAGACTAGGTATATAGAATAAATTGCAGAAGCATAGTCGCGTTAAAATGCAAATATGCAATCATGGAACATATTGTACATTCGCAATTTGTAGAAGGTTTTCAGAGTTTGAGAACTATTCTTGCAGTTCATAAATAAATGCTTATGGATAAGTTCTTGGACATTTTGATGTACCTTTGAAGGTTATATAAAATAAGGTTAAGCCACCCATAAGGAGGTCTAATATATAAAATATATTTTGAATATTTATATATACACTTTTAATATATTCAATTTATATATATGTAATATAATATAATTAGGTATTGATGTTATATCCACATTCAACATGGCAAGTCCAAGCTTCCTCCCATGTGATATATTCCCTTGGGCCTTTAGAGTTTATTTATTTATTTTTTTAAACAAATATCCCATATTGGCCATTTATATAAATTATAGTTTATTGTTTTAATTTATAAATACATAAATAAATAAAATACTCTGTGGGCCTAAAAATATAGATATTAATAAGAGCTTTCAGTTAATTTAAAAAAAAAAATTGAGCTGCCCTTTGGATGAGTTTTCCCTGTCGGGCTTAACTCAGGCGTCATTATAAGTATAGATTAAAAAAAAAGTTATTAATGTTCTTAAAAGCTAGTATATCTATAGTTTAATTTTGTTTTATAGATTATTTTGACAATTAAGCTTTATATTATTAGAAAGTTGAAAACAAACCAATTCTAATTCTTTGGGCCAACTAGCTAGACAAACCAACTTTTGGATAAAATTTTTAAATTTGAGAGTTAAAAGAAATGTTAGCCATTATAAACTCGTAAAATCGATTTAAATTCTCCTGAAATTTTAAAAGTTTAATTTGTAAAAATATTATTTATATATATAATTAAGTATTTTATAACTCACTAATTTTAAATTTTTATATATTTAAATATAATATTAATTAAATAATAATAAAAAATAAATAAAACTAAAAAAATTATATTGATAAAATTAATTACATTAATTAATTTATTTGAATAAATAATAACCTTTTTATTTTACGATATAATTTTATTTTTAATGTAAAATAATATAAAATCGTAATTATTTATAAATTCGTAAAACCCGTAATTTTTTTTTATAAATTTAAAATCGTAAATATTTATTTATTTAAGAATTTAAATAGTCTAAAATCGTAAAATCATAAGACACTATTTTAAAGTCATACCATACTCAATAATATATACCATTTTACAATCTTATAAATAAGAAAGGTCCTGCCTAACTGAAAATTTGAGAAAATGGCCCTCAAAAGGCCTTAAACGAGGAAAGTGCAGCGCTTACAAAAAAAAAAAACGCTGGTGACCCTTTTTACTGTTTTTGGACGATTTTGCCTATGTTGGAGGAATTTTTTTTTTTCGTCTCGCGATTGCGTGACGCAAATAAGACATTTTCTTCAAAAAAAAATAAAAAAAAAAAAAAATAATAAAAAAAATTAATTTTTTGAAAGCATTTTCGTCCCCAAAAAAAATAAAAATAAATAAAAGTGTGACCAGTGGGCACTTTCCACATTTAAGGCCTTAAAGGGCCATTTCTTCAATTTCCCTTGCCTAATTGCCTAAGTGCAAGCTTATAAATAAGAAAGGTCTTTACAATCTAAAAAAGAAAAAGAGAAAATGAGTTTAAATGAAGTGAAAAACAGGCCTAAGAAAGCTCCTCATGCAGTGGTGATACCATACCCAGCTCAAGGCCATATTAAGGGTATGTTAAAGATGGCCAAGCTCCTACACCACAAGGGCTTCCACGTCACCTTCGTCAACACCGAGTTCAACCACCGCCGCTATCTCAAGTCCCGAGGCCCCCGCGCCATGGACGGAGTCCCCAGTTTCCGGTTCGAGACCATTCCAGATGGACTCTCGCCTTCTAATGTGGACGCCACTCAGGATTTGCTGGCACTCAGCCAGGCCATTCGAACGGTTTTCCTTCCTCCGTTCATGGATCTCATCCGAAGGATCAACCGAGACGGATTGTGCCCTCCGGTAACGTGTATACTCTCCGACGGGATCATGCCGTTCGCTATTGATGCGGCGGAGCAACTAGGGATCCCGGTGGTGATGCCGTTCGCTATTGTTACAAATTTAATTAGTTTGAGCTAAACAAATAAATTTTGATGCAGACGAGAGTGAGCTGACTGAGGAGTATTTAAACACTAAAGTGGATTGGTTACCCGGATTCGACAACCTTCTAATCCGTGACCTACCCGCCTTCTTCCAAACAACCGATCCGAACCACCCAATCTTTCACTTAGCCATGGAAGCAGCCGAAGCAGTCCCCCGAGCATCCGCGCTGGGCATTGAAACCTACGAATCCCTCGAGCCTAAAATTCTCAATCACCTCTCCGCCAAATTCCCAAAGGTTTTCGCCGTGGGTCCTCTCCAATTACTCCTCAACCGAATCTCGTCCACTTCAAACTCGCCTTATCTAGACTCGGTCGGGTACGATTTAAGACTTTTTGTTTTGTTTTTTGTATAGATAGATAAAAGTTAATGATTGATCATTGTCTTTAACAACAAAAAGGTATAACATGTGGGTGGAGGCGCCAGAATGCCTAAAGTGGCTGGATTCCATGTGTGACAAAACGGTGGTATTTGTGAACTTCGGTAGCATCACTCCCGTGACTCCGCAACAATTTATTGAATTCGCGTGGGGTTTGGCCAACAGCAAGCAGCATTTCCTGTGGATCATCAGGCCCGATATGGTTATAGGGGAATCCTCTGTTCTTCCTCCGGAGTTCTTAGAAGAGACGAAAGGGAGATCTATGATCGCAGGCTGGTGCGATCAGGATGAGGTTCTAAACCACCCGGCAGTGGGAGGATTCTTAACACACAGTGGGTGGAATTCGACCATTGAGAGCTTGTCAGCCGGTGTGCCGATGATTTGCTGGCCTTTCTTTGCGGACCAACAGACAAATTGTAGACATGCTTGTGAGGAATGGAAGGTGGCTCTACAGATTGATAATAATGTGAAGAGATTTGAAGTAGAGAAGCTTGTGAATGATTTAATGGAGGGGGAGAAAGGGAAGGAGATGAGAAGTAATGCTTCGGTGTGGAAGAAGCTGGCAGAGGCAGCCACAACTGAAGATGGGTCATCATCCATTAATCTCGACAAGCTCATAAGTGTCTTACTGTCCCATGTCTAGCTTTTACTTTTATATAAATAAATAAGGTGTGTGGTTTGAGATCGGTGTAATTTATTTAATCCCATAATTGAATTTATTGTTCAATTCTTCATTTTACAAATAAAACCTTGAAGAACAAAAATAAAGGGATATGAAAAACCTCGAAGATTTGATAATAAAATGCATGACGTGAAGTTGAATTAGTTTATTGATGAGAGAGGTGTGTTCATCTACAAACAAGATCATGAAGATTTAAAATCTGAAGAGAATAATTGATCAATAATTGAATTGGTTTTTGCATTTGGTGGGCTCTTTATCAACACGGACCTAGAAAAAAAAAACATGAATCAGGTGGTTGACAATTCAAAAAGTAAAAATAAATTATTCCAAAAGTACTTAAAAGGAGAATAGGGAACATGTTTTCTTTCCTGTGACTATTGAGAATATTGAAATTTCATCAAATCATAGGAGAAATAGCGACGATTAGAGAGCCAACGATTTACGTCGCTAGATATGAAATAGCGACGATTAGCGAAACCAATAGTTCCATTGCTAATTTGAGAAATAACGACGTAAATTCCGTCGCTGTTTTTATAGGTATTTATTTGAGGTTCAATAGCGACAAATAATAAAATGTCACTAATTAAAGTCTCTGTTTGTCTATTTTATACTTAATGATGGATTTAGCGACGGTTATATAATATATTAAGGTTACATGAATTTTTGCAGGGCGTCAAAGGTCATAGAGAAAACTGTCTTTAAGTATCTTCTGCAAATGACCAAACGACATTGTCATTAAATAAAATATTACTATTGAATCTTATTGATTTTAAATAACTAGGTCAAACATAATAAATCGAAATATAGTTGTGTTTTTAATTTTCATTTATTTTTTTGTTGGAAGACTGTCTTGTTTCTTATATATATGAATCCTTCGTATGTAAGATGGTGTTGTGTTTCTTATTTTTTAGTTATAATATAATTGGTTGGATCATTTTATCTATTGGAGATCTATTGTTATTGTTTTCTTTAATTGGTATTTAATGTTGTATGGAAGGAGGGGTGAGTTTTTTCTTATGAAAGTTTTATTTGTTTAGGACTTGAATTGATGTAAACACTACGGAAAAAACCAAAAGAACTTGCACGATTTATGAGGGTTAGCATTAATTATTATCATTTAAATTAGTATTTGAAGATTTATATGGGATTAGCAAGAAGAGATTCAACAAAGATGCCTGCTGAAATGTCTTCCAAGTATTTGATGAAATGTCTCTTTGCTTATTGTAATTCCATCTTATTAATATTTGCAGTAGTTGTAGAGACACTGTTAAATCCTTCTCGAGTTCTTACTTAGCCGCAATCAATCATGTTCCTCTACCAGATCGAACTTGATAACCGGTAAGTTCTCTTTCTACATGCATCTTTATTATATTCATTCATCAATATATATATATATTATATATATATGTTTAGTTTGTTGATGATCATTCAGACACATTCAAAGTTAATTAAGGCTTCAGGTTAATTAGTTGTTTTCAACTATTATATAGATTAATTATACATTATTTGAATGAATGTTAATTAACCAAACCAAATTGGTAAAAACCTTCTTTTGATAAGAGACAGTTTGTGGCATACATGAAGAAGTTTGTCAAAGTGTTGATAACAAAGTTGGATGCTGCTAAGACAGAGGTATTCAAGAAGAACATCCAAGAAGCTATCAAATTTTTGTTGTCCATATGTAAGAAAATATTCACTTTGTTATTTTATAGATTTTGTGTTTGATGCAATGCCTTTAAATGATGTACAAATGTTAACTTGTTTTTCAGTTTTCTTCTTCAATCCTGTTATATATTTTTTATTTTTTATTTCTTGAATTATTTGTATTTAATAATTATAATTATAGGTTTTACATATACTCTTGTTTATTAAAATTATCAACGGAAGGCTATCAAATGATTTTTATCTCACAGAAAAAAAAATGATGGATCTTAACATATGTAACGGTTTTATAGAGCTGTTTACTGATACAAATATATGTATCAAATATATGTAACGACTCTCCAATGTTGTTACTGATACTCTTTTATATTAGTGATGGCATTTTCAGTAACGAATGGTAACGGTTTCTAGGGTCGTTACTGAAACTATTTAGTAACAGCCTTTTCCACTTTCAGTAATGACTTTAGCCTTTACTGATGTTCTTTTTTTTATTAGTGAGTTATGGAGCTTACACTTATAATAAACTCTAAAATTTAATTATAGTTTATGAAGTTTGAGTTTGGTCTGATCAAGTGTTATTTATGTTTTATTACCTGAATGTTTACTATATAAATATGTTATTATTAAAGGATTATATTTTGAGAGATAATTTTAGAGAGATAAAGTATGAGACAAAAACTATGTGTTCTTTATTATTCTCTATAGTAAAATTTGGTGCGGTTGAAGTAGGCGTATCTCATTTGAGTGAACCACTATAAATCTGTGTCTTTTTGTATTTTTTTTTTGCATTTTTACAGATCGTTTTAATCAGGTTAATTAGATTTCGGGGATCCAAATCCTAACAACTAGTACTAGAGCTGTTAGGCTAGATCTAAGCATCGGAAACGATGACAAGCGAGATGAATATAAGACACGGGATTGGAAGATTTAATTAAATAGATTATGCATTCTGGAGGATGCAGGTTAAATATTATCTATATGGAAAGAAGCTTCATGTTGATTTGAGTAAGAAACTAGAAAAGATGGATGAAATTGAATGAAAACTCTTTGATAGACAAGTTTTGGGAGTTGTATGATTGACGTTAGTCAAGACTGTAGCTCATAATGTAGCAAAGGAGAAGACCACCAGTGGTCTAATGAAAGCTCTTTCTGATATATATGAGAAACCATCTGCTATCAACAATGTACATTTAATGAAAATCCATTTCAATTTAAGAATGATTGATTAAACTTCTATCACTGCTTATTTGAACAAATTTAATACAATTGTGAATCAGTTGATGTCTGTTGAGATTGATTTGTGGGATGCAATAAGTGTCCTGAGTTTGTTAGCATCTATATTGAAATTGTTTGGACCTATAAGGACAACAATTAATAACTCTGTTGGAAGTTATGAATTAAAAATTATTGAAGCTAGAGATCGAATTCTTGTTGAAAAGGTTCGTAAAATTGATTCTATTAAAATGTTTAAAGGTTCTACTCTAAATATTGAAAATAAGGGTAGAAGTAATGATAAAAATTTCAACATAAGTAAAAGCAGATCTATGTCGAGGAATATGATGAGTCATTCCAAGTCTAGACGGATATTTTATCGTTGAAATTGTGGTAAGTAGGGTCACTTGCAGAGTAACTGTAAAATACTTAAGAGAAACAGTGATGATAAAAATGATGCAGGCAATGTAGTTTTAGAAAATGACATTTATGCGTTACTCTATCAATACTTCTAAGTCTCTTTCTCCATAATCTACTACTGTGCCTCCTCGAATCTTAGTACTTAGGACAATAAGATCCTAGAGACTACTTATGAGAATATTAGTTTTATTGCTTGTCTATCGTTTTCCTCAAAAAAAAAGTGTTGAGGCTTTTTGCTCTTTCCAAAACCACAGTTACCTCAACTGTTGGAGGTCTCTTTGATCATCTCTCTATAGTCGAGCAAAGATCATTAACTTACTTTACTAAAATTTGGGCATGTAGATAGCCCGATAGACTCATTGATTTTGGACTCATTAACATATTTCTATACATACACATAAAGAATTAATGACTAATTATGTGGCTGAAAACTGTGGGAAAGTTTATCTCGCAAATGGTGAGCAACTAGATATTGTAGGCATGGAGGC
Source organism: Impatiens glandulifera (assembly GCF_907164915.1). Lineage (NCBI taxonomy): Eukaryota > Viridiplantae > Streptophyta > Magnoliopsida > Ericales > Balsaminaceae > Impatiens > Impatiens glandulifera. The sequence continues at coordinate 55,785,123 of NC_061863.1, forward strand.
CATCAAATTGAAAATGACAAACGGTTCTGTTTAGAAGATTAATAAAGTGAGACACATTCTAGATTTAATGTGCAATCTGATTTCTGTTACACAACTTGATGACGAATGTCACAATTTCAGTTGTAGAAATAGTGTGTTGAAGGTGACTATATGAGCAATAGTTGTTGCTCGAGGTCATAAAACTATAATGTTATACATGACTTCAACATGTAGAGACATAGTTGTTGATGTTGTTGATGATTCAAAAAACAATGACCTATGTCATTGCAGGTTAGGCCATATGAGCGAAAATGAATGAAAACTCTTTTGAATAATTGTTAGATTTCAGAACTCGAGTCTGTTGAGTATCAGTTATATTGTAAAAAATGTATTATTGGTAAATATAAACGTGTGAATTTCTTAAAGATTGTGAAGGAGATCAAGAAAAGAAAGGCTAAAGTTTGTACACATTGATGTTTGGGGAACACACTACTATGTTTATAGATGATTCGAAAAGAAAAGTATAAGTTTACTTTATGAATATGTCTAAAGTGTTTGTTATTTTCAAGAAGTGGAAGACTTTAGTTGAAAATGAAACAAATTAGAAGGTTAAGTGTTTGAGATCTGACAATAGAGGTGAATACATTAATTTAAATTTCAGAGAGTATTGTGTTGTGAATGAGATAAATATGGTGAAGATTTTTTCCCGAACGCTCAAGAGAATGAAGTAGCTGAATGGATGAATCGAATATTGAACGAGCGTGCTAGAAACATGAGATTGCATGTTGGTCTGCCTAAAACTTTATGGGCAGAACTATCAACACTACTGCCTACTTGATAAATAGATGACTCACTATTTCTCTTGAATTCAGAATTTCAAAAGAAGTCTAGATCAATAAAAAGGTAAATATTTTTATTTGAAAGTGTTTGATTGTTATCATATGTTCACATTAATGAATGTGCTATGAGAAAACTTGATCCAAAGTTTAATAAATATTTTTTTTATTGATTATGGTGATATTGAGTTTGGTTATCATTTCTAGGATAATCAAAATTGGAAGATCATTCATAATAAGAACAATATCTTCAATGAACATGTTCTTTATTATGATTGTGTTGTGAAAACATTATATGGTGATTCCATATTGGAAAAGACTAGTACAGAAGATTTGAGAGATTTTTCTATTGTTGTAGATGAAATCATTGAGAACATGACACCAAAGGAAAATCGACAAACACCGATTATATAGTTGAGAAGATCGTCAAGAAATCGAAAATCAGTTGAGAGGTGGTGGTTCCCTTCTCTGAACTATATCTTGTTGACTAATAGAGGTGAACCTGAATACTACGAGAAAGCAATGCAATTTGATGAATCAGTTAAATGGGAGTCTGTAATGAAAGAAAAGATGGACTCTTTGACGTTAAATCAGACTTGGGAGTTCACTAAGCTATCAAAGGGAAATAAAGTATTCCACAACAAATGGATCTTCAGGATTAAAGAAGAACATGATAAAACCATGAGGCACAATGCAAGATTGGTTTTGGAAACATTTCAATAGAAAGAAGGTATTGACTACAATGAGATATTCTCTCTAATGGTCAAATTGATGGTAATTAGAACTATTTTGAGTTTGAATGTGAAAGAAGACCTTCATCTTCAAAAAATGGATGTCAAAACTACTTCTTTCTTCACGGTGATTTGGATGAAGAAATTTACATACAACAATTACAAGGCTTTGAAATCAAAGGAAAAGATGAGCTTGTGTGTAAGTTTCAGAAGAGTCTGTATGGTTTGAAACATGCTTTATGGTACACGAAGTTCGATAACTTCATATAAAATAACAATTTTTTGAGTTGTGAAACTGATCATTGTTGTTGTATCAAGATGTTTGATAAATCCTACATTATTTTTCTCATCTACGTTGATGACATGTTGATTGATGGAACAAGCTTGTATGAGATTAACAAGCTAAAGAAAGAGTTGTCTTAGAAGTTTACAATGAAGGATTTGGATGTTGTAAAATAAATCCTTGGGATGAGTATTTTCAGGGATAAAGAAGTTCTCAAGCTTTCTCAAAAAGAATGTGTGAAAAAGTTCTTGATATATTCAACTTGTACGATGTAAAATCAGTTACTACCCTCTTAGCTAGTCACTTTAGACTATCTAAAGATCAAGTGCATTCAATAGATGATGAGAAAAATTACATGGTCACCATTTTATATGCATCTACCATTGGTTGTATTATGTATGTGATAGTTTGTACACGAACAGACAAAACACATGTAGTGGGAGTTGTTAGAAGATTAATGAGCAACCTGAAAAGACAATATTGGAAAATAGTAAAGTTTATTCTACAATACTTAAGAGGAAGTATGTGTCTTGCTTGTGTTTTCGAAAGTCTAATATGAGTTTGGAAGAATATATATGTTGATGCTAACAATGGTGGTAATATTAATAGTAGGAAGAACACAACATAATATATTTATACTTTAGGAGGTACTACAATCAATTGAGTTTTAAAACTGTAGAAGATTGTTGCTTTTTCTAATTGCGAGACAGAGTATGTTGTTGTGACATAAACTGCTTAAGGAGATGATGTTGTTGCAACACTTTTTGCGAGAATTGGGTCAAGACTACAAGGGAAGTGTGTTGCGATGCGACAGTCAGAGTGTCATTTATTTGACAAAAAATCCAGTTTATCATAGCATGACGCATTATATACAGGTTCGTTATCATTCCATCCGACCAACTTTAGAATATGGAGTATTAGCTCTTGAAAAGATTCCCGAGAGTGAGAAACTAATTGATATGTTGACGAAAGTTGTGACAAACGGAAAACTGGAGATGTGTGCAACTTTAGTTGGTCTACTTCGTTAAGACATCGGATGGAAAGCCGCTACCTATCGGAAGAATATGAAGTTAATCCGAAGTGGGAGATTATTGAGTTATGGAGTCTACACTTATAATAAACTTTAAAAGTTAATTAGAGTTTATTGAGTTTGTGTTTGAGTTTGGGTTTGGGTCTGACCAAGAGCTATTTAGGTTGTATTACCTGGATATTTACCCTATAAATATGTTATTGTTAAAGATTTACATTGATAAAACATAATTTTAGAAAGATAAAGTGTGAGACAGTTTCTTCTTTTTCTTAATAGTGAAATATGGTGGCGACTAAAGTGGATGTAGTTCATTTGAGTGAATCACTATAAATTTGTGTCTTTTTGTGTTCTTCGTTTTTGCATTTTTACATATCATTTTAAGCTGATCGATTTCGGAGATTCAAATCCTTACCTTATTTACACAAGTTTTTTTTATATTAATTTCTAACAATTGCTTCCTTCTTCATTATTCTACTGCCAAGCTGATAGATAGAAGAAGAATGCAAATGTGAATGTCTCTCTCCTTTATCGGTCCAACAATAACCTAGCAAATGTGAACAAATAAAAAATGATTTTATACATGTTTTACAATTGTATCGAAAAACTAACAATACTCTGTGTGGATGCTCATGGCCGGCCATCAGGTAAGATCATACTAAAATCTAAAATAAGTAAAAGAAATGTGCAAATAATTTTGATATTGATTATTACAAATATTTTAATTAAATATCATATTTATTTTATAACATTCGAAAAATGTTTTTATTAATAAATAACACAAAGTATTAATATTGTATATATAATGAAAATAAAATGATGAACTTATTGAGAAATTGCTTCCTTATACAAATAAAGTTAAAACACTTGATACAAAAATTGTAAAACAAAAAAAAAAATCTTATTTATATTTATTGGTTTATTGCTCAAATCTGATTTAGTTTTAGAATAAATAACACATTTTTTTTAACATTTTTTTCATACAAATCTAATAATTAATCATTGTCTTCAAAATAATTTTATAAAATAGGTGAACAATAAGGTCTATAAGTTGGTCAAGTATTTATATGATATAGCATGTTCCAAATAATTGTAAAAAAACTTAATCACATACTCTTGTTATTATTATAATTAAGTAAATTTAAAATCAATGAAATGAGTGTGACAATATTAACATATTATTATTACAGGTGCATGTTAAATTTTAAATATAGATTGCAATATTACAATAAATATGAAATTGTTATCCATTCTATATGAAAGATTTTAAGTTTATAATTGGATATTTGTAAGTTTATCCATGTAGATATGTAAACTATACATGGGAGATATAAATAAATTAAATGATTGTGAGATTATATATATGATGAATTCATAGTTCTAACGAAAGTGATGAAGTACCACCAAATAATTTAATTCATTTTGATAATAATTTTTTATAAATAATATTTTTAACACAATTCTACATATTAACAATGTGTTTTTCTAAGTATGAAACAAAAATGAATGTATTAATTAATTTACTTTATTTTGGTGATTAAAATTAATCAATAAAAAAATTGTCTGATTGGCAATTAAAATTTCAGACTATATTTTTTTTTTAATTTTACAATTCAATCATTATTTTAAAGTTATACAAATGAGATTAAATAATAAAAGATTTAAGTTACTAATTTAATTATCAAATTTAAACGAATTTAAAATTTTTGACCACTAATTTTCTAAAATTCGGTAGTCAAAACCCTTAACTTGTTAAAATTTTATAGTTAAATTAGTGACATAAATTTTTTATTAATTTATTTATAAATGTCACGTAGATAATAAGTTAACGGCGTTTGAAACTATTATAACAAAGTCTTTTAATTATAACTGTAACATTTACGCAGCAGAGGACTGTTGATGGAGTGGGCTCATTGTGTTTGGTCTTCTAAAATTATACCCAATATCGAATTGCATGTCCTAACAAAGACTCATGACAAGGGATAGGATCAGAAAGTTTATGACCATTCCATGTACAAGATGTGTACTCTGCTCGAACAACGAGGAAACAATAGCTCATATCCTCGGAGAATGTATATATACTAAGGTACATTGAAAGAAATTTGCTAATAACTTCAGTTTCAGTAGCTTTTTTGAGGATTGAAATCTTATTAAGGAGGTTGTGCTAAGGAAGACTAAAGGAGATACGTTCAAAGCTAATATTTTCAAATATTTCTATGGAGCAACAGTGTATCAAATTTGGGCCGAAAGAAACTCTAAAATATTTTTAAGGGTTATAAGAAATGAAGAACATATCTGGAATGGAATGATGTTGTCTTTGATGGCCTACCCTAATTCACACATGGCGAAACATCCTATAACTTCGGCTAATTGGGAACTATGTCAACAATGAAAAACCACATTTGAGGAAGTCATAAAAACTCAAACGTATAAGACGAGATGAAGTGAAATTGCTTGTTGCTGCTGTATTAATGTTGTTTCAGATTTTAGTTTGTTGTTTATTTGGTTTATCATGTTTGCTATTGTATTGTTTGATTTAAATTATGAGAACAGTCTATTTTTGTCCTAATAAAAAACTCTTTATACTCACTTTCTCCTATTGGGTTTTATTAATTAAATGACTATAAGTCATTTCTAAAACAAAAATTAACATTATTTTATTTTTTTGGAAAACGGTTAAACCATTTCATTAAAATACTTAAAGTGGGAGAGTCAATGATCAAAGCTATACAAACTTTAGTTATGATTAAAGGATGACAATCAAACGACCCTAAAGAACCTGATTAGTGGCAATCAAATATACAAATAGAGATTACAAACAAATATTATAAACTATATCAAATCTTAATTATCCCAATCAGGATTTTTATTTTCATATCAACTCATTGTATCAGCAAACTGTCTTTCTCTTCTTCGTGTCCTTCCTCTTTCTCTTTCTCTTGCAATGAAAGGTTGGTGAAAATTACATATTCTCATTTTAAATTTTTTTCTTTATATGAACCGTTCTGATTTGATAGAAATAATTATTTTTCAAGATTACCGGACTCTTCACCTTATTGTTCTCAACTTGAATATCTAGATCATTGTTTTCAATTCCTTCAGTTTCAACTTTGGAATCCTCAACAACTTTGGATTCCTCTGTATCATCTTGGAATTCTCTTTTTTCTCTTGATCAGTCTGAGTATCTCTCTCTTTGTTTTCACCAGTAACCACTTCAACTTGATTTGATTGTGATTCCTCAACTATCTCTTCAACACGATTAGGTTGAGGTTCCACTTCCTTCTCCGCATTACTTTCTTCTTGTATAGAATTTTCTTTATATTTTGTTTCTTGTTATTCTTTAACCATATTTTTCTATTTGATTATAGGCAGTTCTGTTTCATTTTCCTACATCTCGACTTTCTGACCTTTATGAATTTTTTAAATTTCTTCCTTAACTAAATCACATTTTGGGCTTGCATGTTGAAAGGTATGACCTACACTCATAAGTGATTTCCCTTTTCTGTCTACTATTGTCATACTTTTTGGAAGTGTGCTTTTAGGATGCACCTCAAAGCTATTTCTAGCAAATGATAGATGTTCTCATCCTTCAGTAATTGGGTCCATGTATAATGGTCTATCCAATAAACTTGCAAAATGACTTAGGCTTTAGAATTGTACATATATATGCAGATATATTTTAGAGGCTTGAACCATATTTGTGCAATTTCTTTTAGTTGATTTAATAGGTTCAAGTCTTCAAACCATTTTTTCAACTTCATATAGTTGGATTCTATATATGTATGTCAATTTTCTAGAATTTCCTCCAAATTAGATCCATTCTTGAATTTAAGAAAATATAGATCATGGACATTTACTGAAATCTTCTCCAATCATTTTCCTTCATATTACTTCAACCGTGTCTCTTTAGTAATTTGGAAGAATACTCTATTTTTCCTATATAATTTCTCACAATTATATTTTTTCATTCTTTTATACAATTTTCCTCTATTTCACATTAATAAAAATAAAAAACTTTAACATTAAGAAACCTAAGATGATAATGGATGGAATAAGATGTTTGAAATTCCAATTGACTCAAATAAATAACCTAATTGACAATTCGGGCTATAGAAAAATCAACGTGAATCCGATTGTATTAACCTTAATTTAAATCATGTTATCTTTAATGAAAAATTACCATTGATACCTCTAGTCAATTTATATGATTATTAAAATACATTATATTCATCCTAAGTGGAAGGATGAAAGTTCATGTACGGCACATTAATTTAGCTTGGATGTATCCACTATTTTTCGTGGATAGAAAATTCTATTTCTATTTTTCCTCTGGAATAATGTTAAAATATAATTTTATTAGTTTTTGAAAAAATTGGACATATATGGAAATAATGTGTCATTCTCCCCCTTTGAATCGATTTTTTCTTTACTAGAGCTTGTTTGATTTTAAGTTATTTAATTATTTCGAATAAAAAAATTTATTATATCAAATATTATCTTTCTACTTCTTTTTCTTTTTAAAAAATTAAATAACTCAATTTAAAATTTTCAATTTTATTGTAATTTATTATAAATTATTTTATAAATCTTTATTTTCACCACAACTTTTAGGTCTTCTTACAAACTAGGTTTAATCCTTACATCAAGATCTAAATAAGTGAATGTCTTTGAGCCATTGAGTACTTAAAACTTATTTATTACATTATATTTATTTGGAACGATTATTGTCACTCAATTTATAATTAAAACATTTTTATTTTATCTTCTATAAATTCAAATTTAAATACACCATAATTTAATAAAATTTAATTTTAAATAACATATTTTTTCATCAAACATGCAAACTTTTATTTCTTTAAAAAAAAACCTAATAAAACCCCAAATAAGATCATGTATCTAGACCATTCTTCTAACAACATGAAAATTCTTCTCATACAAGTCTTTCTTTCTTATAATCATGAGCTAGTGTCGTCATTATCTTTTTGTTATCTCCATTGAACATTTTGCAAGAAAAATGTTGTATTCTTGGTATTTGTAATAGTAAGGTTGTTTTGTGTTCTTGTTATTCAAGTTATGAGGAACCTGTTAATTTTTTTGACCAAAACCATTTTAGATATATATAGCTAATAATTACTTTCTTAATTAGGAGGTAAAATTACTTTATTTGACTATATACAATTAATATGTAGGCCAGCTTTTCTAAAGTTATAATTATTTGGTACATTTGTGCCGAGTGAAACTCACATGTCTTCAATAATTGTCAAAGTGGACAATTGTGAGGTGAAACCAAATACATGTCTTTAATCTAGGAAGGAAAAATCAACATGAGATCTAAATTTCATTTTTAGCAAACAACACATGTAATTTTGATTAACTTGATTTTTTTTCATTTCTTTTTATCAAATGCAAGATCAATTTTAGTTAAGTCACAATTTTATATTACCCGGTAAAAATATTAAAATATGTTCTTGATAAGGATTGAAACCTAAACTTTTTTTTAAATGGTACATTTATATTAAAATTGATAAGAATCCTGACAACGGGAGACATTAGAAAAAAAAGAAAAGAACAGAAGAATAAAATATAACCACGTTACTCAATAATATCGAGCTCGTAGGTACTTGAGAAAAACGATTAACTTCTCGACCAACTTTATCGATTTTTCAAAACAAATCTCAAAGTAACATAATAATAGCATTATAAATAATACACATCGGACGAATACAATCATCGAAGGTTCGACGATTTTTCTCAAATCATATAGTTCACTAAAAAATAATTGAGATGATAACCCAAATTTGTATGCATATATATTATATAACTTTATCAATCCAAATATTTCAACATCGCCTAGTGAATCCCAACAATACTCTACAAAAGACTATAAATACTATTTATCCATCGACAATATAAAAGTACGTGAATTATTGATTCAATATATTCATGACAAATACACTTTATCATAATATAATTTTTTTTCAATGTACATATCATTTGTAGAAATTCTATAGTAAATAACTCACAAGTTTTATAAATATTTTAACTCCAACAAATTAAAACGTTAATTTAATATTAATTTATTATACCTCTCTACATATTTAAAAAATTAAATGTTGCCGACGTATGAATTCAATGATCGGAGTGGGCATGAGAGAGAACAATTAGCAATTGTCTTTTTTTTTTTTTTTTTTTTTTGAGATACTTATTTATATTATGTTAGGAAAAAAAAAAATCTTTCTAGTCAAAAAGGAAAAATTATAGTCCTAATTTTTTTTAAAGATATTTTTTAAGTTCGATTATTATAAAAAGAATAATCTTATTTATTTAAAGGGTTCATACTAGTCAGACAGAGAAGACAAAACTCGGATCATAAAAAAATATCTCATTTATTTATTTGATTAAACATATTTTGGGACGCGTAATATTAACAATATTATCCAACAAATGAATCCAGGCTATGTACGTAGAGTGTTCGTCAATTTGTTCCAAGTGGATCTAGAATTAAATGTGTGGCCACCGGGCAATGAATGCTAACTTATTAGTGATATTAAAATACTTTAAAATCCTCTATTTTTTAGTCTTTTTCAAATAAACCCTAAAGCAACAAACTCTAAAATTGAAAGCAAGGACAAAGACCAAACTCCTATATATATATATATTAATAGGGCAAGCAAATATTGATACAAACAACCAACTTAATTAAATCCAAAGTGAGAAATGGAGATTGCTCATGCAGTTGTGATGACATGCCCAGCTCAAGGTCACATTAAGGCCATGTTGAAGATGGCTAAGCTCCTACACCACAAGGGCTTCTACATCACCTTTGTGAACACCGAGTTCAACCACAACCGTTTCCTCAAGTCCCGAGGACCCCAAGCCCTAGATGGGGTTCCCGGTTTTCGATTCGAGACAATTCCGGATGGTATTCCACCTTCTAATGAGGACGCCACACAGGACCCGGAAGCCATCTGCCAAGCCATTCGCACCAATATGCTTTCTCCATTCAGGGAGCTCTTGTCAAGACTCAACCAAAGAGGGTCTCTATGTCCTCCGGTGACTTCCATCCTATCCGACTTCTTTACGCCGTTCACTATTGACGCTGCACGAGAACTAGGGATACCTGTGGTTCTATACTCTAGTTTTGGGGCTTGTGGTGTCTTTGGATGGGATCAATATCGTGTTCTCATGGAGAGGGGACTTACCCCACTTAAAGGTATAATAAACTTATCAAACACCTTATATTATGAGGGTAATAGCGACGGTCTGATTTACCGTCGCTAACATTAACAAATGGAGGTCATTAGACCATCTCCAACCCACCTGCAAACCCATCTCTATAATAAGTTTTAACCCTCCAACCCACCTGCAAACTCAACTTCATTTTGAGTTTTTCTGCAAATTCTCTCTCCTCCATACCCAAATTTGCAGGGACACTATTCACATACTCAAAACTTTTTAAAACTTTCATTTTAGTCCTTTTAGTTTGTTTTTAATTAATTTACATAACTTATTTATATTTTAATTTGTTTACCTATTTTATTTATTTATATTTTAATTTATTTATATAATTTATTTATATTTTAATTTATTTATATGTGCAATTCATGATAATTTTAATTTGTTTATATGATTAATTTATATTTAAATTTGTTTATATTTATATTTTATATTTTATAAGTATTATAAATTTATAATAATAAACAATATTGTATAAATAATTGATTTATAATTAGAATTTAAAAGTAATTAATAAGTTGTTGTAAAGTTATGGGTTTAATTTATAATTTTAGATAAATATATAGATAATATTGAAAAAATTAAAAATTATTATAAAAAGGAATATTCTGATAATATTCTTTTGAGTTTGAGTTTGGGTTTTTGGGTTGGAGATGAATTACTATTTGATGGGATGTTTACTGCATTTTGGGTTTGAGAATAGGTATTTGGGTTGGAGATGGTCTTAGTGAGGATATACAATAGCCACGTGTTTTGTTTATTTTTGGTAGAATAAGCAAAGAAAAAACAAATTGCAGCTAATATTTGTCAAATTTGCTAGATAGGAATCTACATTCTATGAAGCCATCAGTGCCAATGCATGTAGCCCTTCGAGCTTGAAAAGAATTACACATTTAGAGGTGGGAACTATATTAATTATAAAATAAACTAAGTTTTGAAGATGGTACATAGATTCAAACTGCGTGTAAGACGACAAATTTGATCCCGACAAACATATCTTCTTGTAGTTGCCCAATGTTCAGTTTGACAATTTTTTAAGATTACTGTAGATTTGATTCTCCTTGACTAAATATTACCCTTTTTTCTTTTTTCCTTCGTGACACAAAAATTGAAATTACTCTTTATTCGATTTTTTCCATCTACATGTTACTTTTTTATTTCCATCATGTTCACATCAAATTTGTTGTTTCTTATTGTAGAAAAATTGTTGTTTATTATTTTAGACCAAATGACCAACAATTAATCTAACAGTCTTGCCAAACATTTTCCAACTTAAATTTTGTGATGCCTTGTACAATTTATTCGTTTAGCTTTCAAAATACACTAAAGTATTTGCAACACACAATGAGATTTGTCGCTGATTCTCTGAATAAGTTGTACAAACTCAATATATATATATATATATGCAAAATGAACATTCATGCAGACGAGAGTGAGCTGACGGAAGAGTATTTAGACACTAAAGTGGATTGGCTACCGGGATTCGACAACCTTTGTCTGCGGGACCTACCCTCGTGTTTTCAAACCACCAACCCTGACCACTCAATCTTCAACTTAGCCATGGAAGCAGCCGAAGCAGTCCCACGAGCCTCCGCTATAGGCATCGAAACCTACGAAGACCTCGAGCCTAAAATTCTCAACCACTTCTCCACCAAATTCCCAAAAGTTTTGGCCGTGGGTCCTCTTCAGTTACTCCTCAACCAAATATCGCTGCATGACCTTGACTCTGTCGGGTATGGTTAATGTTAATGATTGTTTTTTATAAACTTAATAATTGATCATTATCTTTAACAACCACAACAACAGGTATAATCTCTGGCCGGAGGCGGCGGAATGCCTGGAGTGGCTGGACACGATGGGAGACAACACCGTGGTATATGTCAACTTCGGTAGCATCACCCTGGTGACTCCACAACAACTGATCGAATTCGCGTGGGGTCTAGCCAACAGCAACAAACACTTCATGTGGATCATCAGACCTGATCTGGTCATGGGCGAGTCTGCAGTTCTACCACCCGAGTTCTTCAAAGAAACTAAAGGGAGATGTTTGATCGCAAGCTGGTGCGACCAAGAACAGGTCCTCAACCACCCTGCGGTGGGAGGATTCCTGACTCACAGCGGATGGAATTCGACAATCGAGAGCCTGTCTGCAGGTGTGCCGATGATTTGCTGGCCTTTCTTCGCGGATCAACAGACGAATTGTAGACATGCTTGTGAGGAGTGGAAGGTGGCTCTACAGATTGATAATGATGTGAAGAGAGTTGAAGTAGAGAAGCTTGTAAATGATTTAATGGATGGGGAGAAAGGGAAGGAGATGAGGGACAAGGCTTTGGAGTGGAGGAGGCTGGCATATGTGGCCACAGCTCAAGATGGCTCATCCTCCATTAATTTGGACAAGTTGATTAATGTCTTATTGGCCAAGGTCTAGGTTGTGCGGTTTGAATCTACGTTAATGCTCATGTGTCGCTTCAGCACCTGAAAACAAAATATATATAATTAATTTTTTGGGGTAAGGATTTGAAATTATTAATTTCCTATTTTAAATGTTTTATATATCTCAATATTTTAAATTAAAATTAATATTGAATTATTTATCCACTGGTTAGTATAATAATTTTTTTACATTATTAACTCCAGCTCTTAAGTACATTTTTTAATTTATTTCATCTATTCTCAACTCTGAATTATAGAACGATATTTCTTCTTAAATTTAATTCATGATCCATATTAATTTATGCATTATTGTGATAAATATAAAAAATAATTCCAATCATAATTAGTATGAACAATAATAATATTTGTGTTTTTTTTTGTCTGGAAAAGAAACTGAAAAAAGAGGGGCCGAAGTTTGGGATAGTGAAAAAGAAATATGGAGGACTCATGAGTGTTTTGTTTCTTCAAACATTATTCTCGTTTCCTAATCTGATTTTCTTTTAAAACTTTTATAATTTTAAATTTTAAGATTTTATAAATTTAAAATAAAATATTGTTTATTTTAAATAAATAGATTATGTAATTAATTTTGTAGTTATATTTTTTCTCATTAATTTGTTATTTTAATTTAAAATTAATTCAATTTTATAAGTGGCTAAGAATTAATTAAGTCAACTCTTTTAGATTTTATGTGACAGCTGACCGCTGCTAGATATTATTGTGGGCAAGAGATAAATAACAATTGTTGAAATACAAATATACACTTAAGAACTTGTCGGTTATAGATTATTTATATATATATATATATATATATATATATATATATATATATATATATATATATATATATATATATATATTTACTTATTTTTCCCCTATGTTAAAGAATGAAAAGTCATGTATATATCCACTATTATCCGTGGATAAAAAATTCTATTTTTATTTTTCCTGTGGAAAATTCTAGCTTGAAAAAACAAGGAAAATACCCATCCACATCTACTATTATCCATTAGGACATATATGGAACAATTCTAATTTGTCATTCTCTCCTTCAAATCGTTATTTCTTTATTAAGCTTGTTTGATATTAGATTATTTAATTATTTCAAACAATATTGTCTCAATTATTATCTTTTTTTTCTGAATGATTGTATCGATCCTCTTTTTTAAAATTAAATACATCAATTTAAAGTTTTCATTTTTATTTTTATTAGAACTTATGATAAATTATGTCCTAAATTATTTTGTGATATTTATTTTTACCACAACTTTTGGGTCTTCTTAAAAGCCTAGGGACCAAGCAATTTAATCCAAATCACATTAAAAGGGATGGTGTCCCTTCTCAGGTTACAACAAATTTATCTATTTTTTGCATTATATATTTATTTTCAATTATTCAATCATTCCATTGTAACCAAAATATTTTTTATTTTTTTTATAAAATTTAAATTTTAAATACAAAATATATAATAATAATTTAATAAATTAATAAATTAAAATTCTTAACAACTTATTTTTTAATCAAATAAAAAATAATGAAAATTAAGTCAAGTCCTCCGTTTTCATTAACAACGTTTTCAAAATTCTTCCTTTAATTATTATGGATAAAGTTTCTGTGGGACACTAGTATTTTCTTTTCAATAGAGTTGTTTCATACGATAGTATAAGGTTTTTACTAAGATTTTTTTTCTCAAGTGGAGTTCTAAGTGCTAACTAATGATAGATGCATGAGCAATGAACTTATCTTGGTTAATTGATCGTTTATATATGTCTCAAGAAGGTGGAGTCGACCCAACATTTTTTTTTACATTGTAAAGTGTCGTTAGTATTTGAAGTTTTCTTTGGAGCATTACTAGTATTCATTGGATTATGTCGGAAATCATTGGTGTGTTAGAAAATGTGAATTCATGTGGTTAGATTTGCGGGTCTAAGACATTAAAACTATATCCTTATTATTTCTGGTGAATAATTTAGTTAGAAAGTAATCGCAAAATCTTTAACAATCTCAAACGCCTGTTGCATATCCTTTACAATGCTATCATTTTGGCATGATATGAAATATAATCTAGAAAACTAACAAATTCGGTCGGAAATCTCATTGCACTTATCTTCACACACATTATTTTTCGTTATTTTTGATTGAATTAATTTTCACAATTGTTATGTCTTTATGTTGTTTTTAAATAACTATTATTTTATAATATTATTACATTTAATCATTTTTAACTAAAAAATAAAAAATAATTATAATAATATTTCTCCACCTTTAATTATTTGGTACAATTCTGTCAAGTAAAACCCACATGTCTTTAATAATTGTCAGGTGACCTTTAATAAAGGGACCCAACCTATGTCCCTCCTTTAAAAAAAAAATATATATATATATAAATATATATATAAAAATATAAAAGTGTTAATCAGTGATGATTTTAATTATGACACAAATATAGAAATAAAATATTTGATATATATGAATAAAATATAGATGGATTTTTCTTCACCCTTAAAACTTTTTCTCTATTATGTAATATACTACATTTTTTTTTTAATTCTCATCGTCCAGAAATGGACAAAGGGATAAATTCATATTTTTTTTTAGGTTAGTCATAATAAAAAAAAATAGTGATAAAAAAATATATTTGAAACAACTATATATATAAAAAATGGGAGAATAGATTAAGAATGTAGTCCACAAACACACTTAACCATTTAATTAGGCGGAAAACTTATCGCCTGACACACTCGGACCCAGGATGAGAATATCCACATCTTATTGCCACTAGACTAAAAGAAGGGATTTAAAACAACTATATTATATAGTCATGTTGATAACGTGTTGTAAAATAACGTACTATTAACTTGGGTTTATATAATATTCTATTGAAACTTATGGAAAATCTATAGAAGATAATGTAGTTAATGAAACATCTTTCAATTATATAACTTCTGGAAAATCTTGGAACCGAAATGAGATTGTAGTTGATAATATAATTGCATATAATGTTGCACTCGATGTAATAAAAAATGATGAGGATTCTAAACCAAAATTAGTTGATGAATGTAGGAAAAGAAATGATTGGCCAAAATGGAAAGAAACAATTCAGTAAATAAAAAAAAGTATTCGGCCCAATAATCCAAACACCGAAAAATGTAAAGCTAGTTGGCTACAGAGAAAATAATAAAATTCTCAGATACAAAACAAGGCTTGTAGTCCAAGGTTTTTCCCAGAGACTGAGAATTGATTTTGAGGAAACATATTCCCCGATCATGGATGAGATAACATTCAAATATCTTGTGAGCCTAGTAGTAATTGCTTATCTTTATGCCATTTTAGAAAAAGATATCTATATGAAAATCCTAGAAGGATTTAAGATGTTTGATTCATGCAAATCAAAGCCCAAAGAAATTTACTCTATTAAATTGCAAAAATCATTGCAAATATGGTATAATCGCCTTAGTGAAATTTTGATGAAAGAATATTATGTGAATGACCCAATTTGTACATGTGTTTTTATATAGAAAAATAGGTCTGAATTTGTTTATTTTAATTTTATTGGAACTCTCGAGGAGTTGCGAACAACTGTTAATATTTGAAAAAGGAATTCGAAATCAAAGATTTTGGAAAAACCAAATCTTGCTTTGGATTACAAATTGAGCATTCGCAAATGGCATATTCATCCATCATTCAACTTATACCCAAAAGGTATTGAAGCATTTTTGGATGGATTTTTCTTACCCGCTAAGTACATCAATGGTCGTCCGAGCACTTGATCCTGAAAAAGATCCATTTAAGACAAAAGAAGAAAATGAGGAAGAACTTGGCACAAAAATATCTTATTTAAGTGTTATCGGTGCACTAATGTATATTGTGTTTGCTGTAAATTTATTTATTAAGATTCAGTTCTTGTCCTACTCGACGACATTGGAATGACATAAAGCACATTTTTCGTTATCTCCAATGGACAATTGACCTCGGGTTATTTTATTCAAAAGACTCTCGACTAGATTTAATTGGCTATGCTGATGTCGGATATTTATATGATCCACACAAAGCTAAACCTCAGACTATATATGTTTTTATGTGTGGTGGAACAATTATCGGATGGAGATCTATGAAGCAAACTTTAACAGCTACTTCATCAAATCATGTTGAAATATTAGAAATACACGAGGCTAACCGAGAATGTACGTATTTGGTTGAGGTCAATTTTACATCACATTCTAAAGAGAAAATTCTCCCTAACAGTTTTTGTTTGAGGATATATAAAAAAAATTGGTAAAATAATTTAAAGAGTATTATAAAATAAAATAAAATATAATAAATTAAAATATAAAATATTTAGTAATTTAATTAATAAATTAAATGATACGATATAAAAGAAAACTAATAAAATGATACTTAGATTTATGTATTTAATAATGTTGCTATGACCTTGGATCATTTTGTGATTTATTGTTGTTGTTTTCTTCCATTGGTATTTAATGTTTTTCTTTTAAGTGTATAGAAAGTGTGATTTTTCTCATGAACTTAATTAGAGTCAGGTTTATTTGTTTAGGACATCTTATAACTTGAATTGAAGGCTTCATACTTCCCAATGCATGACCTTTTATAGGTATATTCCCTTAATATATTTTGAGTTTCATAATTTGTAGTCATATTAATTTTTTTTTATATATTTTTAAGATTTTATAAATTATTTTAATTTTACGATTTACATAAATAAATTAATTTTATTTTCAAATTTAAAATAAGTTATTATTTATTTAAATTAATGAATTATTTAATTAATTTTATAGTAATTAATAAATTTCATTAATTTCTTATTGTAATTTTTATATATAAATACAAATATTTTAAAGTAAATATTAATCATTTAAAATTAATTCAATTTTAAAAGTGGCCAAGAAGAATTGAAGTCAACTCTTCTAAATTATCTGACAGCTGACCGCTAGGCAAGGGACCGATTAACAAATATGCTTGAAATACAGATCATCATTAGTAATTGAGGTATTTCAATATTTTTATCTAAAAAAATTTTAAAATATTTTAACTTTATAATCAATTAATTTATTAATTAAAATATTAAAATTATCTTATATTTTAAATTATTATTTTCATTTTATCGTTATATAGATTTTTTTTTACCAAAATTACCCTTTCTCTTTTTAAATTTTTATTTTAAAAATTAATTTATATTAAAATAAAATAAAAAGATAATTATAGTATTTCTAAAGAGATTAATTACATGGTTATGGATTGAAATGATATATTGTGTTTATGAAAAAAAAAACTTCTCAACGAGGCCCAAGTTATTTTAGGGAAAAAAAAATCTACACAATCTCAAAATTTCAAAATCACCACCAATTTTTTGTAAAATAAATAACTTAAATTATATTTAAATAACCTAAGTTATATTTAAATAACCTGAATCCAAACCAGGCGGATTATTTAAATAAACCTCATATATATATATATATATATATATATATATATATATATATAATATCAATAAATTACAAATCAAATGTTCCAACCGATCATAATGATTTTATACCATTAGATTAAATGATCAACAATTGAATTAGTTTATTGCAAACGGTTGGCTGACTTTCGTAAAGTCCAACTGAGGAAAACAAAAGAAATCAAGAAGATGGTTGACAATTAAATAAGTAAAAATAAATGGGAAGAATATCAATTTTATCATCGACCTATAATGCAATATGATATACATTTTTTTTTTTAGTTTATGAGGAAGCTTGACTGAGCAAAAAGGTTTATACGACTGTAGTTGAACTTAATGTTCATCTATATCACTGGTTAACAAAAACATTAAAGTCCGTTAAATTTTTTTTGTGTGTTAAATGATGATATGTATGATTGAAATGTCATTTTTTAAAATTAATATATATATATATTATATTTTTATTTATAATTTCTAAATTATAAAATTTTTATATTTTCAGAGACATTAATCAAATAATCTAGACATTTTGAGAGACACTAAAAATAATTTACTTTTTTTAAATTAATATATTTTCAACATTTATTTTTATTAACGGATTTTATTATTTAAAAATGTTATTAAAAATATATTAATTAAAAAAAATGTATTATTGTTAATATTTCTCAAAATGTATAATTGGTTTGATTAATGACTTTGAAAATGTAAATTAAGTTTTATTATTTAAAAATAGTGAATAAAAATAAATATATAATATATATTAATTTAAAAAAAAATGACAGTCAATCACATATG
The DNA here is from genome assembly GCF_907164915.1 of Impatiens glandulifera. NCBI lineage: Eukaryota > Viridiplantae > Streptophyta > Magnoliopsida > Ericales > Balsaminaceae > Impatiens > Impatiens glandulifera. The sequence continues at coordinate 55,803,904 of NC_061863.1, forward strand.
TCATCATTTAACGGAAAACTTAACGGGTTTGAATGTTTTTGTCCAGCAGTAACATAGATGAACATTACACTCAACTATAGTATTATGAACGAACAAAAATTAGTTCAGTGATATACGTACGTGAATATTCCGTTATAGTTCGATGATAAAATTGCAATAAGTATTTAATAAGTAGAATGGGACGGGTTTAAAACAAAAAAGAATTTCAATAAATATTTGTCAAATAATATGGAGAAATAACAAGAAGTTAGGATTAGTGAGTCCAATTATATTTAGAAATAGTGACGTTTCCGTCTCATTCTCTTGTACTTATTACACGTCTAATTTTTGGTTCAATAGTGACGGATAATTAATTCGTCCCTAATGCAAATGACAACGGTCTATTTTATGCTAGTGACGGAATTACCGACGGTTATATATAAGGGCATATTCAAGGTTATATTCATTTTTGCAAGGCGTTAAGAGGTCATATTCAGAACTGCTTAATTAATTTACTGTGTGTTACGTTAAGGCCCTTTCATGGAAATGTGTTTAAAGATGATAACTTTTATAGTTTATGTGGATGAGATGTTATTGACAATAAACTTGTCTTTAAATCTCTGCAAATACAAAAACGTCAATGTCATTGATTGAAACATTATTCTTGGTAGGTTTGATTGGAATTGAAATTAAAATTAGAATTAGAATTAAATTATAATTTAATTTCTTATGTTTGAAAAATTATAAAATTATAAAATTTTAATTCAATTCTAGAATTTCTCAAATGTTAAGAGTTTTTGTCTAGATGTTAATTTTTATCGGAAAAAAAATATCGGTTCAACACGTTAACAATTTTGTAAATAATAAAATAATAATACATTTTTTTTATAGAAAACATAAAAAAAAATTATAATTTCAAACTAGAAAAAGTAAAATTAAATTATAAAACACATTGATTTGAATTCATTAGAATTTCAATTCTTAATCTTAAATGGTTTACCAAATTTAAGAATTGAAATTACAACCCTCAATTTCAATTCCATGATTATCAAACAGAACTTTCAAATAATTACGTCAAACATCTTTCATTAAAAAATGGGCATGTATATAAGAAAATTGTTGAAAAACTATTTTGTTTTTCTTACAATCTTTGTATGTAGGATGGTGTTGTGTTTTATTATTTAGTTATATTTTTGATTGAATCATTTTGTCTATTGAGAGATCTATTGTCATTGGTATTCAATATTTTCTTATGAATTTAGAGTCGTTTTATTTGTTTAGGATATCTTACAACTTGAATTGTAAGGCATCTAACTTTTTCCAATGCAGGATATTTTATATGTATATTGAGTTTCATAATTTGTAGTCATCATAAAGATATGAATCTATTTCCCCCCAAAAAAAATATGAAACTACTTTCCAAGATATGATGACGACATTCAACTATCAGACTTGTTTTCTAAGAGTTATTTGAATAAATTTGAATTATTTGTAAAAAAATTGATGTTGATTTTGAGAAAGTAAATTTTTTTGATAAAAAGATTTTAAAGATAATATATATAATGATAAATAATTTATTTAAACTTAATAATTGTGCAATGATTTGTTCTAAGGGATGGTATTTCTTTTATGAATGAAATTTCAAAGTTGATTAAAATATATGTTGCTATAGTATTATTGCACATTTTATCAATAATTATTCACGTGGATTTATTTAGTTATTTATTTATTTATTTTTTTTGAAGTTGGCAAATACTTATAGTTATGCCTCACCCTCTTATATTAATATGGTCTTAGATTAACAATTTTGAGTTGGATGAGACATTTTATCATATTTTTATTCATTGTTATTTTTTATAAAAATATGAGTATTTGTTTTTTTAAAATGTTACATGTATATTAAAAATAATGAAAAAAATCGTTTAATTAACATAATATGAAGAAAAAAAATACTTAATAAGTTATTGAGCTCGTAAATTCTCGAGAAAAACGATTAAATCTCCGATATACTCTACCTACATTTTTGAACGAATCTCAGAAAGTTTCATAATAATAGTATTATGAATATACGTATCGAACGACTACGATTATTGAAAGTTTGAAAAAAAAAAATAAGTATTTGAGATTCACTAGATGAATTATTCATAAATCTATTAATTAAATTTTGTTGTGAGGTGTGAATTGGATTTGATATTACTTTATTTTAATTCATTGGAATTTAAAAGTCAGATATTGATCTGTATTTAAAGGCTATACAACTTATTGTTAGTTTATTTAATCTAAATCTTTAATCCTTAAGTCTATAATCTATATACTCTATGTCGATAAATTGAGATAAATTGTAATTGCGGAAATATACCTGGATCTTGAATGAAGAACGGTCCATTAAGTCGTTCTTCGTTATTCTCTTCTTCTTGATCTTCTCTAGATCTTGGATCTTCTTGTTCTGAATCTGGACCTGGATCGGAATGTGGATCTTCTTGTTCTATATTTGGACCTGGATCAGAATGTCTGATGTGGGTGGGGTTTAAGTCTTCCAACCCTATATCGATAGCCTTTTTTTTGTTCTTGAGAGATGAACCTAAAACCTTATTGTTCGATGAGAGAAACAAATTAGGTAGACTATCTATATGGGTTGGGGACCTAGCCCTAATATACTCATTTATTATTCGGCCCATCAACGAAATAATAAATGGTATTTTTGCTTCTACACAAATCTGACCCCATATTTATTATAGATGTCTAAATAAGCCCATAACTTTTATACTTTAATAGATCACTTTAATTAGGCTTTAATCTTTATTATGGTAACAACTAATATACAATTATTAAATAATATATGTACCCAAATATTGAAAATAATTCAAACAATCTCCCACTTGGGTCATATAATATTTCCTTCAATTATATACTATAACCTTAAGAGCTCAATATATTGTTATCATTTCTAAATACATCTATATCAATCTCGTCCATCAATTATATCAACATAGGATTAAAGTGATTTTTGTTACATTAGTTCTTAACTAAACCCTCAATAGTCACATATGTCAATACAATCAAATGACATAGATTAAACATGGGTGTGTAGTGTGGATTAACATGTAGTGTGATCTTTAACATGTCTAATACCAACTGGTCCTCCTTTATTCCTTATAGAGATCAATCTGAATAGCTTTATAATCTTGATTTCTTTAAAAACTAAATCTTTAATTTCTTTAGAGACTGATTCTTTAATGTGCACATAAATTCCAAATTTTATTTATACAAGCATCACAATACAAACTCCCACTAAAACTGTATATCATCTAAATATGCAATATCAATATGAACAATATGTTCATGAAAGACCTCAGATATCAAATATTTAGGGAACTGGTCCGTAATTTTAGAGTTTGTCCAAATATGCTCAATAGATAAGTAAACATTATGAATTCTTTATTTTCCAAATAGTTCGACTTAGTCGAACTCATATTACTCTTAAAGTAAAAGAACTGCAAATTATTGTCACGTAATATCTTTAGTGGTTTTTCTATATCATTCATAATTTGCAACCCCGTGATAAAACTTTGCAGTCAGATTCTTTAATTGGATGTCACAAAACACCTAATAAATTCTGTCATCAACTTAAAATAATTCGAGTGTCTACTTAACACTCTTCCAAAAAATTAATTCTTTAAACTAAAATGATGTGGCACGAATTTTCGACTATTTTAGTATCCAACAAAATTAGAATCAATATACCAAATGATCTCTATCCGATTCGATTTCACTATATGAGTATGTAATATTTTGTTCTTAAAATGTCACATTACTTGTTTGGTTGCTTTCTTAATGATCCAAACCAGGATCCTTCAAGTATTTATCCAACATCATAATTATACTTAATTTCTTGATTCATATAATCTTGAGCATACATTAGACTCTTGTTTAAGGAGTCTTTTGTATATATATATATATTTTTAAGCCTAACATTGAAATACTTATGAGACTAATTTTGTCTCTAAACCTTTTAGAATATCCAACAATTAACAATTCTTTAGTCCAATTTATTTTCTTTAGGCCTGTAAAGCCTAACCTTAACTAGACAACCCCAAAAAGAATTATTAGTTATTTTAATTGAAACGTTTTTCATATATAAGTTGTAGTTATTTAATTATTCTCTCCAAATAAATTTATTATATGGAGATATGTCCTAAATGTTTGTTTCTAAATAAAGAGTTTCTGAAATTGTTCCTTAATTCTTTATCTTTAATTTGAATTGTCATTGTTCACGTCGATGTTTCTTTCACAATCAATTGATTTTTAACAACTAACTCAACCATACATTAACACACTCACTTTAGATAGTAACACCTAAGTTCCAATCAAATGTGTCTGAGTACTATAGTTAAATTACTCTTAGAACAAACAAAACAAACTTAAAATATGTATTCTTTTATGCATCACTTTCTTTAGTAATTTTCTTTTAGGTGCAATATCTGCGATTCTTACAACCTCATTTCTTTATTATCGTTTAAGATATTTGCTAAGTGAACACTATTTATGTTATTTTTTGTTTCAATCTTTTATTTTCTTATACACAATTGATGTGAGTTCATATAGAGACTAAGTCTCCCTTTAGACAACTACAATTCACATCAATTAACTTAAGTGTGAATAAGAAAATCCAAATTAAATGCATGAGAATACATTAGTGCAATTCTAACTTTAATGCATTTAATTTTGAAACAAAATAAAACATATATTATGGTGTATTTCTTATGATATCTTTAGTCTAAAAATACCCTTAGCAATTTTAACCCTTTTAGATATAATTCTTAAAAATAACAATTCAAATACGCCTTAAAACTTTATCATATAAAATGAACTTAAGATGTTGACAAAAAAATCCGTATAAGTAGAAGTGTTAACTTAATTAGATAACAAAACAAATGAACAACCATACTCACAAAATTTTAATAATCACGTAAGTTCAAAATACTGGTACGTCTCATCATAAGATACCAAACGCAACATTAATATTTAAGTCTTTGGACATTAAATATTAACTTGCAAACGGTACTCTTTTGTAGTAATCAAATATTAACAATAAGTCCTGTCAAACAATTGGTTATCTTTGGATAGTCCAATTATTCACATGGCACACCGAATAATTGTTACATATTTATTACCACATGTGCATAATGTTATTCTGACCAATTATTTATCTTCCTTTGGGCCGATTAAATAACCGCATGAATTACATACACACTACCTTCTTAATTTATAAAACATATTAACCTACGCAAGAGAGCCTACTTTGGTAGGATGTTGTTTCAATTAATTGATTTAATAAATTAATAACTTATGTACATACTTTAAGTGTGTAACTCGACCAATTATTAAACTTTCTTTTGTCCGATTAATAACCGCATAGTTACAAACACAACCGTCTTAATCTTATAAAACAAATATGTTTTATAAATTAATAATTTGTACATTATTTAATTTTGTAATCCGACCAAATATTAATCTTCCTTTGGGCCGATTAACAACTGCGTAATTACAAATTTAAGTGGGCCTAAAAGTGTACCAAATTTTGAATGTGTTATTAATACAAAAAAATCTGAATATTGTTTTATTATCAAAATCGCATAAATTCAATATGCGTGTAACACAAAACAAATTATTGTGATTTTATTCATCACTCAAATACTTCTGAAATATGTAAATATATATATCTGAATATGTAGTATAACATGATTGATTATTCATTCAAATATAATAATAAAAAAATAAAAAAATAATCAATTACATTGGATAAGGATTACGCTCAAATTCTAAATTTATCAATTATTATTAGGTTAATTGATTTCATTTACGCTGAAATTCTAAATTTATCAATTATTAGAATTATTAGGTTAATTGACTTTCTTAATTCTGGATAAATAACTTATTTAGTTATTGATATTCTTTATTTATTAATATTATTAATAATAAAATAATAATATTACTTTATTTTCTTTCTTTTTATTCTTGACTTTTTCTTAATTTTTAAATACATTTATACACCGTCAATACATTAATTAAGTCATAAATAAATGTATGTATTCATCCATTTTATATTAATTCAATAAATATATTCTAATATTTAACTTTTAATATGCTAATTAATATTTATAAAATATGTTAAATAAATATAAAAATATATATTTTTCTTTACTTAATTCTGAAATTATAACCTATGATCATAGATATATATTAAAATTTTAAAATTCTAGAATTCTATAATATTTGTATATGAATGTATTAATACATTAACAATTATCTTTAACTAATTAAAATAATATTATCATTATTTTAATTCCTTAAATTAACTATAATAATTAATAAATTCCTTACATAATTATATAATTAGAATGATAATAAATTATTATTCTAAAATTCAAAATTCCTTAATTAATTCGGTTAAGGTTAAGATTCTTTATAATTATTATTAAATTCATACACAATTCTATATATATATATATATATATATATATATATATATATATATATATATATATATATATATATATATATATATATATATATATATATATAACCGAAATATATAATATATTAATTAATATCCCTTAAATTATCTAATTAATAATAAAGAGAATTCTGTAAAAAAAAATGTTTCAACTTCTTTACATTTCTCTCAATATATAATTAATTAATTCCTTAATTAATAATAATTAATCATAATTAATTATTATTTTAAAATCTATTTTTTTAATTATAATTACTAAATTCTATATATATATATATATATATATATATATATATATATATATATTTAATTATTGTTTACCATAAATTTCTCTTATTTGTAATTAATTATTTAAATATAAATATATAACTTCCTCAAATATATATAACTAAAAACATAAATTTTCCTTACTTAATTCAGTAGGTTATTAATTTGAATTATTATTTTCAAATAAATAATTAAACTCAATTCTTGAAATAAAATTTTTTTCATTTTCTTTATTCTTTATGATTCTAAAACTTATGATTTTTAAGAAATGGTTTAGGTGTTTAGAGTCTTTCTTTACTATAAGATATACATCAAAATGATTTATTGTTTATAATTCAGTAAATAAAAAAAAACATATTAGATCAAGAACATGTATAAATGTCTATTCATATTCTTTAATTAATATTTATAACCTCAAATCAAATATATATTTATATATATATATATATAATAGAATTAATTTCTTCTTAATTATCTCACCTTTTGTTCTATACATAATACTTAGTCTTATTTGACCTTTTGTTCTATACATAATACTTAGTCTTATTTGACCTTATTTGACCCTAAGTGAAAAACAAAAAAACAAAAAAGAAAGCCTATTTAACTTCCTTATCCTTAATATGAACATTCAATTCAATTTATTCAATTTATTCAATTTCTTTATTCTAATATGTTTATTCCTAATCTTGTTAACCAAATTCAACAATCTATCTTTATCCTTATTAGTTCTTATTGAATTAGACGAAGAACATATATGAATGTCTTTTCATATTTAAAAAAATATATATATTTAAAAATCTAAATCTCAATAAATCAACATAGAGAGGCTCTGATACCACTTGTTAGTTTCTTTAATCTAAATCTTTAATCCTTTGTCTATAACCTATATACTCTATGTCGATAAATTGAGATAAACTGTAACTGCGGAAATATACCTGGATCTTGAATGAAGAACGGTCCATTAAGTCGTTCTTCGTTATTCTCTTTTCTTGATCTTCTCTAGATCTTGGATCTTCTTGTTCTGAATCTGGACCTGGATCGGAATGTGGATCTTCTTGTTCTATATTTGGACCTGGATCAGAATGTCTGATGTGGGCGGGGTTTAAGTCTTCCAACCCTATATCGATAGCCTTTTTTTTTGTTCTTGAGAGATGAACCTAAAACCTTATTGTTCGATGAGAGAAACAAATTAGGTAGACTATCTATATGGGTTGGGGACCTAGCCCTAATATACCCATTTATTATTCGGCCCATCAACGAAATAATAAATGGTATTTTTGCTTCTACACAAATATGACCCCATATTTATTATAGATGTCTAAATAAGCCCATAACTTTTATACTTTAATAGATCACTTTAATTGGCTTTAATCTTTATTATGGTAACAACTAATATACAATTATTAAATAATATATGTACCCAAATATTGGAAATAATTCCAACACTTATTTCTTGTTGAAAAAGAAGAGTAAAAATAAATAAATGAGATATCGTTGCTTCATTGTTCTGCATGTTGCCAAGCTGATAGAAAGAAGAAGAATGCAAATTGGATTTTCTATCTACTTCATAGATGACTCCCTTTGAATATAAATCAGTGACCACCAAAGTAGATTGGTAAAGACGGTTTAAAAAATAAAAATAAAAAAGTCACAAATTCGATTACATCTAAAAGTATTTTAAGTTTAAACATGGTTATGATTGTGGTCATGCTAGTTCTCTCTTAATTCTCAAAAAAAAAAATATCTACTTTAGGGTTTAGGAATGAAGTGGGTATTAGGGACGTTATTCTAACTGTTTCATTCATAATTTTTTCAAAACAATTTCAAGCCCATTTCAAACTTTTTTTCAAACCTACTAAATTTCAATTCCTAGATCCGTCCCTGGGTTAAATAAACAAATAAATGTTAACAAATAAAAAAGAGTAATGATAGAGTGCGGAAATTTAGTGTTATGAATTGTGTCGGGAATGATGTGCCAACATGTGAGTGGACTTGAAAAATGAAAATTTTCTATCCTATTACATTTTAAGTCCACTAATGTTTGCCACATTAATCCCGACACCATTCATGAAAACCAAATTTCTGCTCTCATCAAATAATGTAATATACACTAATATTATGAGTTTAATGATGTCATATTTTATTATACTTATGATTAGAGATTATTTAGATAGGAATGTTATAAAATATAATAAACAACCTATTTTTATTAACAATATCATAAATGCTTTTATATTAGTAACATATCATATCATGGACTTTCATTAATTCATATCCTCAATTTTTCTTAAAAACAATAGTATGAAACAAAGAATATGGTTTTATTAATTTGAAATATTAATATTCAAGTATCATAATTCGTTGTTAAAGTGATGGTCATTGAGCACTTATATCTAACACAATAGACTTATCTTGGTTCGTCGATGTCATTTGTGTTTCAAGGAGGTGTAGATAACCCCTCTTCTTTTTTTACATTGTAAAAAGTGTGAATGATATTTAGAATCTTCTTTAGAGTATTAATGATATCATATCATTGAGTTATTCTAGCAACTATCAGTGCGTGTTGAGAAATATGGATTGAGACGGGTAGATTTGCGGATCTCAAACAATGGGGATATATATATCCCTATTAGTTTATGGTGGATAGTTTAATTGGAGAGAATGGCAGAACCTTCAAAAATCTCAAACGCCTATCATCTTGACATGACATTATATGAAGTTAGATATGTGAACTAACAGATTCAGTTGGGATCTCATTTCTCTATCGAAATATCTTCGTACACATTAATTTTATTGTTTTGTTTGATTTTATTTTCACAATTATTATGTTTAAACAACTATTAATTTCATAAATAATATTATAGTATGAACCATTAGAAAAAATAAATAATTATCCTTTATTTGGTGCAATTTTGTCAAGTGAAACACACATGTCTTAATGGTGTGAAACCACATGTCTTTAGTCTAGGAAAGACAAATAACATCCGATCTTAATTCCATTTTTAGCAAAGAAAACATGTAATTTTGATGAACTTAAATTTTATTTGTTAGCAAATGCAAAATCAGTCAAAGATAAGTCACAATTTTATAATAGCGTCTTCATAAGATAAGAAATAAATCAGCAATGATGTCACAAACAACAAATAGCAATTGTCTTTCTTTTGAGATATTATTTTTTATATTATATGTGTGAATTTTTTTGAGCATTTCGATATAGTCAAACAAGAAGAAAAGTATATAACTAGGTAATTTTATTTTTTAATATATTTTATATTTAATTTTCATTAAAAACTTTGATCTTGTGTAATATTAAAATACTTTAAAAATCCTCTATTTTTCCTTCTTTTTCAAATGAACCCTAAAACAAGAAATTCTAAAATTGAAAGCAAGGACAAAGACCAAACTCCTATATATATTAATAGGGCAATCAAATGTTATACAAACAACCAACTTAATTAAATCCAAAGTGAGAAATGGAGATTGCTCATGCAGTTGTGATAGCATGCCCAGCTCAAGGCCACATTAAGGCCATGTTGAAGATGGCGAAGCTCCTACACCACAAAGGCTTCTACATCACCTTCGTGAACACCGAGTTCAACCACAACCGTTTCCTCAAGGCCCGAGGACCCCAAGCCCTAGATGGGGTTCCCGGTTTTCGGTTCGAGACCATTCCTGATGGCATTCCACCTTCTAATGAGGACGCCACACAGGACTCGACAGCTATCTGCCAAGCCATTCGCAACAATATGCTTTCTCCATTCAGGGAGCTCTTGTCAAGACTCAACCAAAGAGGGTCTCCATGTCCTACGGTGACATCCATCCTGTCCGACATCTCTACGCCGTTCACAGTTGACGCTGCACAAGAGCTAGGGATACCCGTGGTTCTATACTCTAGTTTGGGGGCTTGTGGTTTCTTTGGAATCGATCAATATAGTGTCCTCAAGGAAAGGGGACTTACCCCACTTAAAGGTATAAACATATCAAACACCTAATTACCACACTAATATAAAAGAAGTTAATAGCGACGATTTGTATTAAAATGAACTTTTATGCAGACATGAGTGAGCTGACGGAAGAGTATTTAGACACTAAACTGGATTGGCTACCGGCCGAATTCGACAACCTTTGTCTGCGGGACCTACCATCGTTCTTCCAAACCACTGACCCGGACGACCCATTCTTCAACTTAGCCATGGAAGCAGCCGAAGCAGTACACCGAGCCTCCGCGCTAGGCATCGAAACCTACGAAGCTCTCGAGCCTAAAATTCTCAACCACCTCTCCGCCAAATTCTCAAAAGTTTTTGCCGTGGGTCCTCCTCAGTTACTCCTCAACCAAATCTCGTTGCATAACCTAGACTCCGTCGGGTACAGTTAATGTTAATGATTGTTTTTTTATATAAACTTAATAATTGATCATTATCTTTAACAACAACAACAACAGGTATAACCTCTGGCCTGAGGCAGCGGAATGTCTGGAGTGGCTGGACACGATGGGAGACAACACGGTGGTATATATCAACTTCGGTAGCATCACCCTGGTGACTCCACAGCAACTGATCGAATTCGCGTGGGGTCTAGCCAACAGCAACAAACACTTCATGTGGATAATCAGACCTGATCTGGTCATGGGAGAGTCTGCGGTTCTACCACCTGAGTTCTTCGAAGAAACTAAAGAGAGATGTTTGATCTCGAGCTGGTGTGACCAAGAACAGGTCCTCAACCACCCTGCGGTGGGAGGATTCCTGACCCACAGCGGATGGAATTCGACGATCGAGAGTCTGACGGCGGGTGTGTCGATGATTTGCTGGCCTTTCTTCGCCGATCAACAGAATAATTGTAGACATGCTTGTGAGGAGTGGAAGGTGGCTCTACAGATTGATAATGATATGAAGAGATTTGAAGTAGAGAAGCTTGTGAATGATTTAATGGATGGGGAGAAAGGGAAGGAGATGAGGAACAAGGCTTTGGAGTGGAGGAGGCTGGCATATGTTGCCACATCTCAAGATGGTTCATCCTCCATTAATTTGGACAAGTTGATTAGTGTCTTATTGGCCAAGGTCTAGGTTTCTTTGTGTTTGAGGTTTGTGAAATGTCATTGTTCCAATTTATATAGAATAATAAAGGGTTAAGTCTCAATTTTATGCATTAAGTTGGACTAAGATATAAATTTATTATTAAAGTTGTAAAATTTTATAAACTTGAAAAAAAAAAATTAAAATTTATAAAAGTTCAACTTAAATTTTTAACACTGTTAAAATTTTGTACATTTGTCCTAACATGTCATATCCACGAATTTTGTTTATAATTTTTATTGTCTGATCTTCTCCAAACAGACATTTTTTTCAAATCTGACTTTGATCATCTTTCCAATCAAAACCACCGTTTTCTCTAACGAACTCTGGTGTGTTCTCAACCCTAATCATCTCTCAAGAACATCATTCAATAAAATGTTAAGATCATACACAAAAATTAGGCGAAAAACATATGTGTGACGTCAAAGATAATATGTTTGAATGCTCCCACAAAGAAATTGGAAACTAATCTATATAAGACGTCTTGTCCTAAGTTTAAGCTTGAGTTTAAAAAAAAACTATTTACTAAATCTTTATATATCTCAATATTTTAAATTAATAATAATATTGTATTATTTATTTACTGGTTAGTAGAATAATTTTTTTTTTACATTAAGTTCAGGCTCTTAACTTTAATTTTTTTTGTTTCATATATATATATGTTCTCAACTCTCAATTATAGAGCAATATTTTTCTTGAATTTAGATCATGGTTCATATTAATTTATGCATTATTGCCATAAAATATAAAAAATAATTAGGATGAACAATAATATTTGTGGTTTTACGTCTGAAAAAGTTAACTGAAAAATAAGGGGATGAAGTTTGAGATAGTGAAAAAGAAATATAGAGGGCTGACGAGTGTTGTACATATACAAACCAAATATTATTTATATATATATTTTAAATAAAAATAATATTATTTAAATTTGTGAATTTATTTAAATTTGTAAAACTAAATTCAATCCAAATTTAATATTGACTTATATTTTTAAATCCATGTATATAAAGTTTGAAAACATATAAAAGAAAGATATAATGTATACCGATCAATTATATAATGTATACCGATCAATTATATAAATTGATAACGTCATTAAGTGAAAAGAAACATAGTTTAAAAAAAAATTGAATTTTGGATCAAATTATTAATTAAATTAAAATTTAATTAAATTTAATATTTTTTATTATTATATATTTATTTAAAAAATAAAAATATTAAAAAATCATCTAACATATTTATTTAAGTTTTTTATATTTTTTTATATTTATAATAATTTTAATTATATAATAATTAAATTTAGTAAGAATTGACATTTATCAAAAAAAATATATATATTTAATTATTTAAAAATAAATAAATTAATATAATACATAATTAGACCAATATAAAATATTTAAAATTAATATATATACATATATAAAAAAAATATTAAAATATGTGGTAAAAGAATTATTGTATAAAAGGGGAATTTGTGCTTTTAGATATTATAGTATCTTAATTTGTTTTTTATAATAATATATTATTATAATAAATAATTAGATAAATATTAAAAAATAATTAACTTAATATAATAATTCAATCAAAAATATGAGTTAATAAAAGAATTATTTATACAATGTCCTAATTTATTTATTTTATAATAATAAATTATTAAAAACCATTTAAAATTAATATATATATACATATAATTAAATAAAATATATATATATATGATAATAAAAAAATAATTATTAAAGTATTTTTATTTATTATTTTATAATAATAAATAAGTCTCAAATACATTTCTCCATAAATTTAAAACTTAACATATTTAATTAAATATACTTTTAATTTTTTAATTTAAATATTTTATTAATTTATTTTACCGTTTTTATTTTAATTTTAACAAAAAAAAAAAATTAATTTAATATTTTAAATTAATAATATATTAAATATATACATATTAATAATTTTTTTATCAATTTTAAAATATTATTTCAACTATATAATGTCTTATTTTATTTATTTATAATAATAAATAAATTTTAAAAAAATTTGAATATTTTTTAAAAATATTATAATTTATATATTTTTAAAAATATACATATATATGAACATTATAAATTAAAATAACTAATATTTATTTTATTTTATGGATTTTATATTTATATATATATTAAATAATTTTAATACTAAAAAGAAAAAAAATTGTATTATTAAAATCTCTTAATACATTGAGCATTGAGCATTCGTATATACCTTTTGACTTTTTTTTCATCCTTTATGGAAGAATTTTATGGTCTTTAAGGAGCAAGGATTCTCTAGTCCCATGTTCCCTCACATAAGGGAAAAGCAAAATCATCCATAGAAAATAAAAAGAAATTTTTTTACTTTTTCTCTTTTGCCCCTCCCATGTGAGAAAGAATCGGGAGAACATGCAAAATTGGGAGCAGAGAATCTCAATTTGCATTATTCAAGCCAACTATAATCAAGCCCTGATCCAAGTTGTCTATTTTCGTAAGTGAATTAAGTACAACAAGTAAGGTAAAAGCTTTTGGGTAGAAAATTTTGCTCTGCTACGTAGATCCATATTTATCTAAGTTCAAATTTACAAAACTATCTCTATGCTACGGTCACGAGTTGCTTAAGGCATGCTTTTACTACTCCTAAGCCCGAAGGAAACTGCTCATAAAATAGAGATCGGGTGCCTTTGCTGATGCAGTTCACGATTCATGGGGTATAGTATAAAATACCTTCATTTACCTTGTTCTCAGGAGAAGGGAGTGTCTTAGCCCACATGGCTCGATTATCACTTTGGAGGATATGCAGAAATGGTTTCAGTCCCATTTCTCGAGGACAGATCCTGGTGTGTCCATTCCCAACATTTGATTATACATTTCGGCATACATTCTTGTTTCCGCTTCATCTACTAATGGCCGCACTCCCTCATATAATAATTACTTTTAGAGAGATTCACCATAGTCTTAAATATGAAATGTTAACATTTTAACCGCTAGACCACTTATGATTGTTGAAATAATTCAAAGTTTTATGTATGTATATATATTTTTGTAAGTTACATTTTGAATAACTATATTTACGTTACATTTTGAATAACTATATATACTATATAAATTTTTTATACTCATAAAAAAAGTATAACAAAAATAATTATATCTTTCATTCTAGTATTAAATAAATAATAATATATATATATATATAACATTATTATTATATCCTAATTTTTCTCAATATTATATAAATATAGCATTTTTATTTTATTTTTAACCGAGTTTGTGGGTGGGTCAACCCACGATCCGACTCAAGTATTCATTTACTCTCACATATATATCCAAATTAACCACAACTTTCTACCCATCAAATTCAAATTAATCATATTTTTGGAGAAATGGTTTAACATCATTTTATTAAGAAATCCAAAAAGTAGGAGGGCCAAGAATCAAAACTAGACAAACTTTAGCTTTGATTATAAGATAAAAAACAAATAACCTTAGAATTTCTGAATGGTAGCAATCAAACAACAGTACAATCAAAAATGGGAGATACACTAGTAGAAAAAGGATTTTTATCGAGGGCATAAACCCTCGGAGAAAGCCAAAATGTCATTGGTGATTGTTTTCGTCGAGGGAGATAAATGCTCTTAGACGGTGTCGGTGATAGCGCTGTCAGTTAAGAAAAATAGGTTTCACCGAGAGCAATTGTGGCTTTCGTATATAATTATATATATTTTTTACTGAGAGTAGAGTCAATGCTCTCGAAGATAATAAACCTTTCTAAAAAAATAATATTCTGAAATCTTCATTTGGGTTTTGCCCTCCTTCCCTCAGATCATTCTTCCGCCAATTTCTTCTTTGCCCGCCCATTCTTAATTTTCCTCAGATCATTTGGAACTTTATAATCTTCTAAATCTCCAATCTGATCAAAATCACATAAACCTAAAATCAATCAATGTCTACAATACCAATATTATTATTAACATTTCATTTCAATCAAAGAAAAACCACGTCATAAATTAACAAATACTTCTTACCACTTCACGAATAGTTTTGGAGACATAAAAATATGTTTCAAGTCATCATGATCTACGCCGCACAGCTTCTTCATCTGCAAAATGAAGTTCAAATTAGGTTAATATACCTTAAACATTCACACTAATTAATAATAGTAGATTACTAACCAATATATATGATCTTTCACGCCTTCACAGCCTCCTCCTCCTTTACAGTATGTATCTTGTAACATCCATCTGGATCTAGATTCTTCTACTTCTTCAGATCTGGATCTGAATTCTTCTACTTTTTCATATCTAAATCTTGTGAGATTGAAGAGCCGCCAGAGAAACAATTTGGGGTCTACGTACGCGGTTTTGATGCTCGTTGTCGTAATGCTAAATGAACATCCGGCTTAGCTTGGGATCTACGTGGTTTAGTGGTTTTGATGAAGAGCTTGGAATTTAGCTTGGGAGAATGAAGAGAAAAAGAGATAGTAGAGAGGTAGAAATGAATAGAAAAAAGAGAGAGAGTAAGAGAGGAAAAAATGAACAGTTTGGACGACTATGGGCAAAATATAACTCTTATACCGAGAACAAACTTTTTCTCTCAGTTATAATCATTATTTTTACCGAGAGCACCCCCTGACCCTCAGTGATATTAATATCACCGAAAGCATTATTTCTCTCTCGACGATTATTCTCGGTAAATGTGATTTTTTTACTAGTGATATAAATATGATTGAGTTGAGGCTTGATTTTGTTTTATTTGCAACCAATTGACAATTAAATATCATTAAGGAATAATTTTATTTTAATTCATTAAATTTAAAAGTCAAATATTATGTATTTGAAGGCTATACAACTTATTTCTTGTTGAAAAAGAAGAGAAAATATAAGTAAATGAGATATTGTTGCTTCATTGTTCTGCATGTTGCCAAGTTGATCGGAGGAAGAAGAATGCAAATGGAATTTTCTATCTATTTCAAAGTTAAGATGTACATTAGGGTTGGAGTGAGTTTAAGTTCATTCCTAAAAAAAGTTAATGATTGTTTTGTATACATTAAAATTGTGACATAACCACCTAATTTTCTAAAAAAAAAAATTTATTTATTTCAATATTTATTTCTTTTATTCTTAAAAATAGACAAAAACCTAAGTTATTCTAACCATTTCATTCATAATTTTATAAAACAATTCCAAGTCCACCTCAAACTTTTTTTCAAACCTACCAAGCTTTAATTTCTAGATTCGTCTATTTGCACAACAATGAACAAATAGACAAAGAGTAATGATAGAGAACAGAAATTTGTATAATGAATGATATTGGGAATGATGTAGCAACATTTGATTGGACTTGAAAAATAAAAAATTTATCTCCTGTTAAATTTTAAGTTCACTCATGTTTTTTCAAATCAATCCCGACATAACTTATGACACCAAACTCCTATTTTCTATCAAATAATGTAATATACAATAATTTTATCAGTTTAATGATGTCATATTTTATTATACTTATGATAGGGATTATTTAGATATAAACGTTAAGTAACATATTTTTATGATCAATATCATAAATGTTTTTATATTAGTAACATATCATAGACTTTTATTAATTCATATTAAGAAAATGTTTTTCACGATTTTTCTTAAAAATAATAGTATGAAACAAAGAAGATGCATTTATTAATTTGAAATAATAATATTTAATTATCATAATTTGTTGTCAAAGTGTTGTTCATTGAGCACTTATATCTAACACAAAAGACTTATCTTGGTTCGTCGATGTCATTTGTGTTTTAAGGAGGTGTAGATAACCTCTTTTTTTTTACATTGTAAAAGTGTCATGCGTGTTGAAAAATGTGGATTGAGACGGGTAGATTTGCGGGTCTCAAACAATGGGGACATATCCATATTAGTTTATGGTGGATAGTTTGATTTGAGAGGTTCACAGAACCTTCAAAATCTCAAACGTCTATTATTTTTTTGTTGAAGGATCTTCGCACACATTGATTTTGTTATTTTGTTTGACTTTATTTCCATAATTGTTATATTTTTTTGTTGTGCTTAATTAAATGACTATCAATTTCATAAATAATATTATAATATGAACCATTGAGAAAATAATAAGTATCCTTTCTTTGGTGCAATTTTGTCAAGTGAAACACAAGTGTTTTTAATAGTTGTGTTAAACCACATGTCTTTAGTGTAGGAAAGACGAATAAAATCTTATCTTAATTCCATTTTTAGCAAAGAAAACATGTAATTTTGATGAACTTTAGCTTTATTTGTTAGCAAATGAAAAATCAATCAAAGTTAAGTCACAATTTTATATTAGTGTCTTCGTGTCTTCATCAGATAAGAAATAAGACAACGCTATGATGATGTGTAAGATTCGGTTGGGAGATGGGAGATGGTAGGGGAACCCTGTTTTGACATGATCCTTGGTTCGAAAATTAGCCTATTGTTCTTAAAGTAGATTTTGGAGGTATTCGAATAAGGAGGGACTGTCTTGTTGCCATGGTTAGAGACATTATAAGGGACGGGGAATGAAACACGCTTCTGAGGCGAATTCCGAAAGGTATAAAAATTCTCAATTCCATTAATACTGCAGATTTATGGGATTGGATGCATTGAGAAAGGTGAAAAATTAATTCAAATCTAGCTTGGGAATTTATTCGAGAGAGGGGCAGATTATGGAGTGGGTTGCCTTAGTGTGGTCTTTTAAGATCATCTCTTGTCATCAAATTATTCTCTGGCTTGCTTTTTGTAATCGGCTCTCGACAAGGGACCAAATTAGTAGTTATATGACGATCCCAAGTACATGCTGCATTTTATGTTCAGTGGAGGAAGAATTTATAGATCATTTGTTTAGTGATTGACCATTTTACGGCTAAATTATGGAGGTGGTTTACTAATGCTATGGGCTTACTGAATTTTCCCCTTCATTGAAATCAAATCAAGAAATTCATGATTGGAAAAGCTAAAGAAAACACGTTTTTTGTGAATGTCTTGAAGTGTTACTTCGGGGCGGTTGTGTATCAAACATGAATGGAAATAAACGTTAGAGTCTTCTTAAGGACTATGAAAAACGAGGTGCAAGTTTGGAACGATGTCATCTATGATGGTCAAACTCTAATACATACATGGAGGCGAATTCCTATATATCACTCCGGAGAATTGGATGCTTTTTCGAGAATGGGGTATTATATTTGAAAAAGTCACCGATTTATGTTTGTATACGGCGAGTTAATGGACTTGTGTTTTGTAGTTTGTATGTATTCATTGGTTTATTACTCTTTATTTCTTTATAATTCAAAAATTCATATCCGTTTTTTTTTTTAAAATGAAATGACAATTTTGCCGTTTATCAACAAAAATATATCAAAATAAATCAGCAATGACGTCACAAACAACAATTATCAATTGTTTTCTTTTTGACATATTATTTTTTATATTATATGTGTAAAATATTTTGAACATTAATCTGGTCAAACAAGAAGAAAAGTATATAAGTAGGTAATTTTATTTTTTAATATATTTTATATTTAATTTTTATTAAAAACTTTGATCTTGTGTATGTATTTATATTAAAGTACTTTAAAATCCTCTATTTTTCCTTCTTATTCAAATTACTCTAAAACAACAAATTCTAAAATTGAAAGCAAGGACAAATTAAGACCAAACGCCTATATATATTAATAGGGAAATCAAATGTTATACAAACAACCAACTTAATTAAATCCAAAGTGAGAAATGGAGATTGCTCATGCAGTTGTGATAGCATGCCCAGCTCAAGGCCACATTAAGGCCATGCTGAAGATGGCGAAGCTCCTACACCACAAGGGCTTCTACATCACCTTCGTGAACACCGAGTTCAACCACAACCGTTTCCTCAAGGCCCGAGGACCCCAAGCCCTAGATGGGGTTCCCGGTTTTCGGTTTGAGACAATTCCGGATGGCATTCCACCTTCTAATGAGGACGCCACACAGGACCCGGGAGCCATCTGCCAAGCCATTCGCACCAATATGCTTTCGCCATTCAGGGAGCTCTTGTCCAGACTCAACCAAAGAGGGTCTGCATGTCCTCCGGTGACTTCCATCCTGTCTGACATCTCTACGCCGTTCACAGTTGACGCTGCACTAGAGCTAGGGATACCCGTGGTTCTATACTCTAGTTTTGGTGCGTGTGGTTTCTTTGGATTGGATCAATTTCGTGTCCTCAAGGAAAGGAGTCTTACCCCACTTAAAGGTATAAACTTGTCATACAGCTTATATTAGGAGTGTAATAGCGACAGTTTGTTTTCAAGTCGTTAACTTTAACAATGGAGGTCATTAGTGAGGATATATTTATAGACGAACATTCGACAGATGACTGACAATTAATCTAACTGTCTTGCCAAACATTTTCCAGCTTAAATTTGGTGATACCTTACACAACTTATTCGTTTAGTTTTCAAAATATACTTATTAATGTATTTGCGACATGCAAAGAGATCCGTCGCTATTGTCTGAATAAGTTGTATATATGTAAAATGAACTTTTATGCAGACAAGAGTGAGCTGACGGAAGAGTATTTAGACACTAAACTGGATTGGCTACCGACCGGATTCGGCAACCTTTGTCTGCGTGACCTACCATCGTTCTTCCAAACCACTGACCCAGACGACCCATTGTTCAACTTATCCATGGAAGCAGCCGAAGCAGTACCTAGGGCCTCCGCGCTAGGCATTGAAACCTACGAAGCCCTCGAGCCTAAAATCCTAAATCATCTTTCTGCCAAATTCCCAAAAGTTTTCGCTGTGGGTCCTCTTCAGTTACTCCTCAACCAAATCTCGTTGCATAACCTAGACTCCGTCGGGTACAGTTAATGTTAATGATTGTTTTTTATTAACTTATTAATTAATCATTATCTTTAACAACAACCGACAACAACAGGTATAACCTCTGGCCTGAGGCAGCAGAATGCCTGGAGTGGCTTGACACGATGGGAGACAACACGGTGGTATATATCAACTTCGGTAGCATCACCCTGGTGACTCCACAACAACTGATCGAATTCGCGTGGGGTCTAGCCAACAGCAACAAACACTTCATGTGGATAATCAGACCTGATCTGGTCATGGGCGAGTCTGCGGTTCTACCTCCTGAGTTCTTCGAAGAAACTAAAGGGAGATGTTTGATCACGAGCTGGTGCGACCAAGAGCGGGTCCTTAACCATCCTGCGGTTGGAGGATTCCTGACCCACAGCGGATGGAATTCGACGATTGAGAGCCTGTCTGCGGGTGTGCCGATGATTTGCTGGCCTTTCTTCGCCGATCAACAGGATAATTGTAGACATGCTTGTGAGGAGTGGAAGGTGGCTCTACAGATTGATAATGATGTGAAGAGATTTGAAGTAGAGAAGCTTGTGAATGATTTAATGGAGGGGGAGAAGGGGAAGGAGATGAGAGGTAATGCTTCGGTGTGGAAGAAGCTGGCAGATGCGGCCGCAGCTCAAGATGGCTCATCCTCCATTAATTTGGACAAGTTGATTAGTGTCTTATTGGCCAAGGTTTAGGCTATTACCTTTTGTTTAAATCTTAATTATTTTGTCAACTAATAAGGTTTCTTGGTTTGTGGTCTGTGGTCTGTGATGTGTGGTTTATGGTTTTGTGATTTGTGGTTTGGTTTTGTGATTTGTGGTTTGTGAAACCTGTTCCAATTTATATAGAATAATAAAATGAGTAATATGTGTAATGCTCATGAGTATACATTTAAATATCTCTTTGCTTATAATTAGTTGTGCAATAAGACTTTTAGAATGTTTGTTCTTAAGGGCTGGTATTTGTTTTATGTTTGAAATTTCAAACATTACTAAATATGATGTTGCTCTAATATTATTGCACATTTGATCAATAATTATTCATGTGGATATTTTTTTTATTTTGGAAGCAAACAATCCTATATATATATATAGTTATGCCTTGCACATTATACATATATAATTCATAATATAAACTTAATATGAATATTTAGTTTATATTATATAGTTGTTAATTAACTTAGGTTATCTATTTCGAGTTGTATGGATATTTAGTTTATATTATATTGTTGATCTTAGGTTATCTATTTTATTATACTTTATTCATTATTATATTTTATAAAATATATGAGTATTTGTGATTCACAAGTACTAGATGAGTTGTTACTAGATCAATTAAATATAATTTTTTGTGAGGTGTAAATTTGAATTTGATTAGTCATCCTTTTGTTTTTTTTTTTTTTTTTTTTGCTTCTTCATGTCACGTACGTTAAAAGAAAATAATTGACAGAGACAAAAATAAGATTGACTTGAGGCTTGATTTTGTTTTATTTGCAACCAATTGACAATGAAATATCATTAAGGAATAATTTTATTTTAATTCATTGGATTTAAAAGTCAAATATTCTGTATTTGAAAGGCTCTATATATATAGAACTTATTTATGGTTGAAAAGGAAGAGAAAAAAATTAAATGATTGTTCTGCATTTTTCCAAGCTGATAAAAAGAATTCAAATGAGACTGTCTCTCTCCTTCATAGGTCCAACAATCAGCAAACAAATGTGAACAAATTAAAGAGGTAGTTGAAGAAAAAACAAATCATAATTATTGTTTTTTATTTTTTTTCTATAAAAACACATTTAACTAAGAGAATTGCAAAGAAAAACGCAATCAATTTGGATATTAAATATTGCCAATAAGGTCAGTTAAACAACCGCTTAGGACCAATCATTCTCATGACCCAAAATAAGAAAATAAAAATGTAAAACAGAAGAAGTAACTTTGGTATTTAATGATTCCAATTTCTTGGATGGAAATTGTGTCACAAATGAAGTGATTTACATGTATCTTATGTTGATGAACTTTGTTTATCTCTTGGTCCATTAAATTATTTTGTTTATTTGTCGTGATTATCTCTATTTTAAATTCTTAATTTTGTTTTAAATCTCATTTCTCTTCTCATGTTTTTGCTTATGTATCTATGTTTTTATCTATTTTATTTACAATTTTAAGCAAATTATAACTTTTTTTTAATTTGTGTAATAAAATGAAAATGTCTTTAAGACATCTATGTTAAACAAGAAACTCGATGATTTAAGAGGAGTGATGTGGGATGGAATTTGAGGAATGAATGAGAGAAAAAGATGTGTCATTAGCTCATTGGTTGAAAAAAAAAGTGTGAAAAAAAAATTGTTTTGTTTTTTCAACCAATCATATTGTTCTACAATTCTCTTTCACATTTCATCAAATTCTCTTCCTCAATCATTTCTCTTTATTTAATTCACGAGTTGAAAAAAATTTCATTAAAAAATAACACAAATTATTAATATTGTACCTATAATGAAAATAAATTGATGAAAAATTAAAGAAAACAATTTGAAAAATAGTAAAACCAAAAAAAATCCTAATTTTATTTACTGATCATTTGTTGCTCAAACCATTTATATTCATCTATAATAAATATTTTTAACACAATCCTGCATATTAACACGGTATTTCTAAGTATAATATTTTTGAAATAAGTGAGAAAAAATACATTTTTTATTGACAAAATTAGTTCATAGATATATTAATGTTATTTTGGATGAGAAATTACCATTGAAACCACTATGGCCGGCACCCAAATTTGGGATGGGCTAAATGTTTTTTTTTCTTATTTTTTATTTAACTTGTATGTAATATTTAAAACATATAATATTTTTTACTTAGATTAACAAAATAATCTAATCTAATTACACTATTAAAGTCATGTGTTCAAATCACCTAAGTTACTAGTTTCTAAATTTTTAATTTTTATTTTATTTTATTTTATGACATGGATCCCACTAGCCGTTCATAAGTGGAAGAATGTAAAGTCATGTATCCACTATTTTCCGTGTATAGAAAATTCTAATTTATTTTTCCTGTTGAATAATGTTAAAATATAAATTGATTAGTTTGAAAAAAATAAGGAAAATACCCATCCACATCCACTATTATCCATTAATGGAACTATTCTAATTTGTCATTCTCTCCTTTCAATTTATTTCTTTATTAGAGCTTTATTAGTCTTATTTACTATTTGTTCTTGTTGGAAAATGTAGATACTTATTATTTTCATTTGGTTGAAAAATTGTAAATCTTCTCAAATACTTGTTACACATCTTTCACAATACCATCATTTTTTACATTTATATGAGGTTTGGTTTGAAAAATCGACAAATTAGATCAGGATCTCATTATCCTTTTGGAGAATTATCTCACACATTAATTTTTGTTATTTTGTTTGAATTATATTCTACAATTAATATGATTTTTGTAGTTATATGTTTAAACATATATCTATTACAAAATATTATTTCAAATAAATAAATAATAATAATTCTCCCTTTAATTTCTTGGTGCAATTTTTTGCGCCAGATTAATAATTGTGTGAAAACCACATGTGTTCAGCCTAGAATGACAAATCAACATCTCATCTTAATTTCATTTTTAGAAAAGAAAACAGGTCATTTTGATGACCTTGAATTTTATTTTATTTTAGCAAATGCAAAATCGATGAGAGATAAGTCACAGTTTTATATTATACTAGTCTTCATAAGATAATAGATAAATAAGCAAATAACATTGCAGTCAACAAATTCTTTTGAGATATTATTTTTTATATTATGTGTTGAAATTTTGAACATTTCTAGTCAAACAAGAAGAAAATTATATAGTTGATAATTTTATTTTATAATATATTTTATATTCAATTTTCACTTAAAGAAGTGTTTAAAATGTGTATTTTTTATATTAAAATACTTTAAAATCTTTTGTCTTTCCTTTTTTTCAAATGAAACCTAAAAACATTAACAAACTCTAAAATTGAAAGTAAGGATAAAGACCAAACTCCTATATATATATCAATAGGGCAAACAAATGTTACACAAACAACAACTAAAATCCAAAGTGAGAAATGGAGATTGCTCATGCAGTTGTGATAGCATGCCCAGCTCAAGGCCACATTAAGGCCATGTTGAAGATGGCTAAGCTCCTACACCACAAGGGCTTCTACATCACCTTCGTGAACACCGAGTTCAACCACAACCGTTTCCTCAAGGCCCGAGGACCCCAAGCCCTAGATGGGGTTCCCGGTTTTCGGTTCGAGACAATTCCGGATGGCATTCCACCTTCTAATGAAGACGCCACACAGGACCCGGGAGCCATCTGTAAGGCCATTCGCACCAATATGCTTTCGCCATTCAGGGAGCTCTTGTCCAGACTCAACCAAAGAGGTTCTCCATGTCCTCCGGTGACTTCCATCCTGTCCGACATCTTTATGCCGTTCACGGTTGACGCTGCACAAGAGCTAGGGATACCCGTGGTTCTATACTCCAGTTTTGGGGCTTGTGGTTTCTTTGGATGGGACCAATATAGTGTCCTCAAGGAAAGGGGACTTACCCCACTTAAAGGTATAAACATATCAAACACCTAATTACCACACTATTATAAAAGAAGTTAATAGCGACGATTTGTATTAAAATGAACTTTTATGCAGACATGAGTGAGCTGACGGAAGAGTATTTAGACACTAAACTGGATTGGCTACCGGCCGAATTCGACAACCTTTGTCTGCGGGACCTACCATCGTTCTTCCAAACCACCGACCCGGACCACCAAATCTTCAACTTATCCATGGAAGCAGCCGAAGTAGTCCCCCGAGCCTCGGCGCTAGGAATCGAAACCTACGAAGCCCTCGAGCCTAAGATTCTAAACCACCTCTCCGCCAAACTACCAAAAGTTTTCGCCGTGGGTCCTCTTCAGTTACTCCTCAACCAAATCTCGCTGCATAACCTAGACTCCATCGGGTATGGTTAATGTTAATGATTGTTTTTTATAAATTTAATAATTGATCATTATCTTTAACAACAAAACAACAACAACAGGTATAACCTCTGGCCGGAGGCGACGGAATGTCTGGAGTGGCTGGACACGATGGGAGACAACACCGTCGTATATGTCAACTTCGGTAGCATCACCCTGGTGACTCCACAACAACTGATCGAATTCGCGTGGGGTCTAGCCAACAGCAACAAACACTTCATGTGGATCATCAGACCTGATCTGGTCATGGGCGAGTCTGCAGTTCTACCACCCGAGTTCTTCGAAGAAACTAAAGGGAGATGTTTGATCGCAAGCTGGTGCGACCAAGAACAAGTCCTCAACCACCCTGCGGTGGGAGGATTCCTAACCCACAGCGGATGGAATTCGACGATCGAGAGCCTGTCGACGGGTGTGCCGATGATTTGTTGGCCTTTCTTCTCCGATCAACAGACGAATTGTAGACATGCTTGTGAGGAGTGGAAGGTGGCTCTACAGATTGATAATGATGTGAAGAGAGTTGAAGTAGAGAAGCTTGTGAATGATTTAATGGAAGGGGAGAAGGGGAAGAAGATGAGGGACAAGGCTATGGAGTGGAAGAGGCTGGCATATGTGGCCACAGCTAAAGATGGTTCATCCTCCATTAATTTGGACAAGTTGATTAGTGTCTTATTGACCAATGTCTAGTTATTACATTTGAAACATTTAAATACAAAAAGAGCCCAAATTGAATGATTACCCTTAATAGATATACTTACAATAAAACAGAATGAATGCAAAACAAAATCTCTCATAAATGTAATATGAAAACACTAGTAAAAGAAAATCATTGGGAATCCGTAGTAGGGCTTCGATCATCATTGGGTTGTTGATGATGAAGATGAGTTTGATTTTGATAGTGAAAATGAGATTGATTTTGCCTTAAATTCAAATCTATTCTCGAATCTTCTTCTTCATCATCTCCTCTTCCTCCTCCGGGTAGCTGCTGAACCGGATGATGACCCACCATCTGAACCGGTCCAAACCCAATTCTCTGCCCCTGCTGCTGCTGCATCCACATCTCATGTTCATCATCCGCTCCCATCCCCATACCCATCCCTGCCCCACCCGCATTCATCGAAAGCATCAAAAACGCGTTTCTCCCGTTCCCTGCCCAAACCGCCGGCGCCGCCATAAACCCCGGAATCTGTACCGCAGTACCCGCTTTCGGTTCCGGATCTTGCTCTCGATACCGTTTGGACGTGTAATCATCGCCGTAACCACCGCCTCCGTGGATGAATAGCGGGGCTGATTTAGACCCGGCGCTGCGCAGGGGAAGATTAAGGGTGGAGAAATTAGCGGGTATGGTGCCGGTTCCTGTGGCGGCTATGATAGACGGCTCAGCTTGTTGAAGGAGCCACTCGATGGTTTCTCCTTCTGATTTGTGACCTAATTCACGGGTTAGCTGGAAAACCCGGGCGGCGCATAAGGCGGGCATCCGGATTCGACGGCCGCGACCGTCGACCTTTGTGTGACGGTCCTTGGAAGGTCTCTTGATTGGTTCGGATCCAGAAACGGCGTCGTCGGATCTTGGATCCATTGATTTGAATTGAATTTGGAGGAGATGATGAAATGAATTAAAAGGGGATTTTGATTTGAATTGAGAGGATGATGCGATATGAGGTGTGTGGGCTTTATTTAGTGGTTGACTGCTGTCACTTTGGAAAGTCAACGCATTTTTCTAGAGAGAGAAAATGTGGTCGCGTGACGTCATTCGAATGTCACTCAGTTTTAAACTTAAAAAAAAAAACGATCACGATGGGACTCGAACCCACAATCTCCCGCTCCGGAGGCGAGCGCCTTATCCATTAGGCCACGCGATCTATATTTTACGTTTAAACATACAATTAAATAGTTTTATTTTTATACTTTTTCTTTCTCTTCACTTTTTGATCTTCATTCATGATTGAGCCTATAGTTGACAGTGACGACAATAATGACGTTTAACAAGTCACTAATAGTCTATTTATTCAATACAATTTAAATTAAAAAATTAAAAAGTTGATATAAAGTGAAAAAGGAAAACTTACTTTTACTTCATATTTATTTTGATATGTGTCTACAATTCTTGTTGGAATTATTTGGTAAAGATATTCAAGTAGAAAGTTCTCATTTTAAGTTATTGTTTGCGTAATTTAAGGCTGACCCATTTCAAAAAAAAATTTGATGCTTCACAAAAATATATAAGTATCCCTGTTATATTGTTTGTTTATATAAATGATTATATACTATTATGTTTGGAATATAATGATACTGATTAATACTTAAGTTTGGAATTAGGAACATATTCTGTCCCATAATTTTCTATCCGAATTATCGGAGATATACCATAATTTTTTTATAAATATTAATAAACATAAATAAATATATAATATTATTAATAGTGATTCTCCAAAGTAGAATATTACATAATGATAAACTCATTTTCAGTGAAAGATGTGGAAGAACAAATTGATTTTTTTTTAAAACAAGACTTGATAATAATGAATTTCTAAAAAAAATGAAAAACTATTTGAGTTTTGTTTTAATTATAAAAAAACTCTTGGACTTTTTTAGAATTTTGAAAGATAAAAAATATTTTGACATAATTATTAAAGAGAAAAATGTAAGGATAACAATAGAAAATTAGTTAAAGAAAAAAACATAATATTGAATATAGGATTTCTTTCTAAAATTGACAGAATCACCTCTCAAACCGACCAAGCCCCACATAAGACAACTTTACTAATGTCCAAATTCAACATTAATGTCCTTTGCTGTTAACAAAAATGACAAAGTTGTGCATTACTGAGGCATGGACATATCTCACTTTTAATACAAAGACTTTCAACTACATTTCTTTAACCAAATGCAAATAAATCTCTATCCCAAAAATATAAAGATTCCTTTAGGTCCGGAATAGAACACAAGAATTCATGTCCATAATGTCATGGGTTCGAGTCGACCATTCAAAAAAAATTGAAATGCAACTACAATTTTCTATAAGAAAAAAACAGTAACCAAAAAGCCTAGTCTGAATTCTAGACTGGATGTGATACAAAATCTGAGCTTAATCACAAATCAACATTGTGAAACCAAAAGGGCTCATTTATCTTCAAACCATAAATAGACATGTAATCCAATTGGCCTAAATAACTGTCTAGAAAACCAGATGTGACTTCAAAAGGAACATATCAAAATGTAACCATCATTACAGAAAATAAACTAAGTTCCAGAGAAGATATAATACAAAGAAAAAAAACAAATGAGAAAAAACATAGTTCGGATCAAACTGAAGTAGGCGATGATTACTCACCTGCATTCATTCTTCCTTCCTAGTGATTTGTGGGGTGGCCTAGAGATGTTAAAGATAAAAAAAGACTTCTTTATTGACTCAACAAGTCCATGAAGCAGATCTCTTGATGACAGGCTTCATTTGCTTATCTTCTTCAAGAGAGATCATGCCCAAATGTGATGGATCTTCTAACATCATCTTAGCCACCAAATATCCAGCAATTGACCATGTCTGATATTTCCTAGCCTGTTTCCCAATATATCTTCCCTGTTTCCCATCGTAATATTCAGGCCAGCTGTCCTTCAATAGTCGGCTCTCAGCAAGATCAATTGCCTTCCTCGCTATTTGTGGTCGCCCCGTTTTTATGCAGGCAGCCGTTACCAACCATAGAAGAACTGAATTCAAGTACAGTTTTAATTCAGCCATTATATAACAAACCATAGAATCAATGCTTTAGGAAAGATAACAGAGGATACTATCAAAATCTGTTTTTTTTAAACTAACATATTTATACCCTCTAGTGTTTTTTTCCTTAAATAACCTATTTATAGCCTCCATCAAACTGGGTTATTTGAAAATATACACAAGAAAATATCATATTATTTCCACTTCATGCACAATTTTCTTGTATTTCCCATTTATACCTTTTTATGTCCACCAATGGAACTCCTTGAGTTCCTATTTTGGATAGGATGTAATTTGGTCAATATTCAGTATTTACCTAAACTATGTTTTAAAATAAGACTCATTTAAAAGCTTTTAATCACAAAATCTAAAACAGAATGAATAAAACAATACAAGAGTATAGCATAAACACTAAACAGAGTGAATCAAGACAAAACCTGGCCATGATCCTCCATTATGGTAGCTCCATCGGGTATTCTTGGGATCACAGCCTGTTACAATTCGCCATTCATGGCTTTCAATTGCAGGATAGCATATCTTCAGAGGCATCTCTCCAACAAGCTCCTCCCATCGTTCTTCAATGAGATCCATAATTGCAGCCGATTGTTCAGGAGTTGCCAACGAGGACAAAATAGCAATGCAATTTCCTAAAGCGAACCACCTAAAATCCATCCTAGCAGGACTGACGTTACCAATAAAATAACCACCGCGCATTGGCATGAAATCGAAAACCCAATCCGGGATTGAATCTGGAATAACATTAAATTTATTTACTGCTGTGTGCGAATACTCCTCTGTTTTGTAGCGGTATATGTCATTCAATTGTTGAAAATCAATCCAGAAATAGCCTCTCATATGATAGCTCAAGGCATGCAGGCGCTTCACTATTCTCTCAACAAAGTCTTTCCCTTCAGCGTCATGCTTCATCATTTGCAGCGCTGAACGCAATGCCATGAAGAAAAGTGCTTGAATTTCAATGGGATAACCATAAACACCCTGAAGATAAGAATGTTGAATCATTAATCACAAACGACAAAGTTTGGTACAAATCTTAACAGGGAAAAGAAAACAAGTAACTGCAGCTAACAAAGAACAGTTATAGTTTGGAACAAAGTCCAAATTATGATCAAAATAATCATTGAGAAGCCGTCAAAAGGAGTCGTATACATTTCAGGCAGCTAAAGTCCAAATAGAAGAGTACAAATCATGTATCCAGCATAAATAGTAAATACCTAAATAAGTATAATAAAGGCAAGCGTTCACACAATGGGAAGATTGTTGTGTTATATATTCTAGTGTTAAAATGAAACAAAGAGAAGAAAAAGGAAGTTCCTTTGGGATGATCTTAGCCCTTTGAATAATCAGATTTAGAACTAGGATTATATTCCTTTATTGGTGTATTACTAGGTTATGATTCCTGTTAGATTAGACAATGATTTAAATCAGTAAATAGATAGGAGAGGACATATATTTTCAAGATGCAAGTGTTAATAGTCCTTGGTTTTGTTTGTTTCAATTTTGCGCATTTCTAACATATACAAGAGGACCATGTCTACGTGGTTGAGAGATTAACATTGGTTGAAACACAACGAGAC
This sequence comes from Impatiens glandulifera, assembly GCF_907164915.1. Classification (NCBI taxonomy): domain Eukaryota; kingdom Viridiplantae; phylum Streptophyta; class Magnoliopsida; order Ericales; family Balsaminaceae; genus Impatiens; species Impatiens glandulifera. Next base: position 55,834,908 of record NC_061863.1, read on the forward strand.
CTTGGGATGGTAAATGATTAAATAGAATCAGACTTGTTTTACACAAAAAGTGAGTGAGATAAGTTGGAAGGTAATGATGATGAAGCTGTGTGAACAAAGGTATCGGTTTGATCCATTAAAAATATACAGAATCTATGTCAAAACATGAGATAGCCGGAGCATATCATTTCTAATTTAGATTCAATATACTGTTTCAAAAAATAACTTTGAAGTGTAGTATATAGTGTGCATGCATGACTGTTTCACAAGATATCTTACCATCCTTCGATCAATCATGCTGCACCCATCAGCACAAAGCAGAGTTGGAAATGTATCAAAACCCTCTGACAAGCACAAAGTCAATATGAGCCTCATTCCCTTTTGACATTCAGCTGTTTCTGATAAAGTTAAATCTCCTGTTGACTTAGTGTATGCACGAAGCAGGATAATCCACCAAAATCCAGAGTCAACGGGAGCAACTCTTCCAATTGCACTTTCACCAAAATCTGCCATTATGGTATCTGTTTTACGAACAGGGTCATGAAGTACTTTGAAACTAGCTGGCATTACCCCCTCGCCAAGTTTAAATCTGTCTACTCTCTTCTCCCATCCTTGGAGCTGAAGAGTCTTTAATAAGAAGTTCTTCACTATGTCAGGTTCACCATTCATCAGAAAAGCCAGAGCACTGGGAACAAAATCTCGGACAAAAACCTGCACCAAAGTACCCAAAAATTAAGGTTGCATAAATTTTTTATCTGAAAAATCGATCCAGATTCAAAAAAAGAAAATTAAATTTACCTGATCATAGTTAAGGACCTCCTCCGATGCATGATCATAAGCAGCAATGGTACCGACAGGTTGGCCACGGAAATGTACCATAGATCGTCGAAGGGCATCCCAAGCTTCAGCAACCATAGGATGTGGATCAAAAGAGTTACGAGCCGACGAAGCAGGGGTATCAAATCCCGATCTTCCTCCAGGTGAACAAGCAGTCTCGTGGTTATCAAGTGTTCTAGACAAACCAATTGATAACTCACTCAAAGACCTTTCATCAAAAGATCTCTGCCTCTCAATGTTTAGCCTCGGTTTATCAAGAAGCTTCGAGATATCAAGATCATCCATTTCAGGAATTGAGCAATAAGAAGCAACTTTTCTCATTCCATACTCCATCTTCCCACAGCCACAATATCCTGTGTCTAAAAAGACTCAAACAATATAAGCAGGTGAAGAAATAACAGACCTTTAAAGCAAAGCAACAAGATAAATTATACAGAAAACCTGAAAGATTAGCCAATACATAAATATATTAATTTTACTTCACTTATAAGACATGAACATTATATAACTCACAACAGATTGTGGGTCCTGCAACAAAATCACATAAATAGGTTTGAATTCTTATTGAAGCTCACTTCCCTATTTGGTAATGAACAGTTCATTTACATTAATTATTCATCTCATTCTAGGTCTAATAACTGATTAGTTCAAATTTATTGAAAAGTACTCATTCCGCCGAAAACAGATAAATTTTTTTCCATTTCTCATGCATGTGTGTTAAGTAAGCTTCAATACACAACATTAACGCGACCTAAAAGAAGGAAGAATGATTTATCTATCTTCTAAACCAACGATCACGATCTCATAAGAAGCGTATCGGAAACCAAATATGTATAATGGAAGATCGATAAACAAGAGAATGTAGCATAATACAGTGTGACAAGACGTAGAAAAGCCAGATCTAGAAGTCCGTTGCCGGAAATTGAAAGAAATTGAAAGAAATCGAATTGAACAGAGAAGGAAATAGAGATTAGAGAAGTGTGATTAAGAATAGACCTCGGAGAGCTTAAATAGGGGAAGGAGAATGATCTCCGGCGAGATGAAGATCGGAAGGACGGCGATTCAACGGGAGATTTCGCCGGAAAATGGAGAATGAGAGAATTCTCGGATAATGGAAGAAAGGAAGAAAAGAATACATGTTAGCTGAAGCTTGTATATATATAGGAGAGAGAAAGAGACGGAGACTTTTTAGAGAGAGAAAAGTGGGTTGTTGAAAAGACCGCCTTCAGGCTTCAAGTAGTCTTCTTTGAGTTCTCACCATCACGGTAAAATGTAAGCCGGTTCTATAAAGGTAAATAAAATTGTAATTTTATTTAAAATAAATTTTTCATTTTTAAAATGTTAATTGTAATGAAAAATTTTATTATATTGATTTTTATTCAATGTAAGATTGGACTATCATTATCTATTTTTAAATTTGGATAATTCTTTTTTCTTTTCTTTTTTTTCTTTTTTTTGGTTAAAGAATCACTTTTTAATGAATTAATTAGCTTTTGTATGAAAATTAAAATAAAAGATTTATTTAACAAAATTTTATCATTATCTATATAAAGAAATCACTTTTTTATATAATTTTTACTTTATCTGTCTACTTTTTATTTTTTTTAAAATATTTAGTTTAAGCACATTTTTGTATTAAACGTAAATAAAAAAATTACTTTAATAATTTTTAAAAGTAATTATAATAATAATTACATAATACCACCTACTAAAGATATTCTTAAATTTAATTTATAAAAATCTTTTGAAGTGATTTAATAATTGGTATGAGATTTTTTTTATTTGCTCTTCATTCCATTTTTTTAGATTTAATTTGGTTTTATTTTAGTTAGAAAATCATTCCTTATTTGTTATTCAAATTTTATATATTGTTTTAAAAGTTTTATCTTGATGGTTTTGTTGCAATGTTCATTTAGAGTTTATATATATACAGTGTAACAATTAAAGTTACTTATTTTAAAATTTGTTTTAACACTGATAATGAAAGATTTAGTTGATATTGGTGATGAGTTTGAATTCTTGAATATTAAAACTACATCTCTTTTTTGGGATATTGTCTTTGGTTTCATATACAGATAAAACCAAATATGAAATAGGGAAGAACATCGATATTGACATATTTGGGTTGATGCTCACATTGTGATATCGAATATCTATATTATTTTATATGTAGGTTTCATTTCCCGGTTTAAAATATTTTATATTTTTTTACAAGTTTTGTTTGAATGTGTGATTTAATTGAAGTTGTATTTGTAATTTAACCAATATTGTCAAGTCTAATTTCATACTTGAAGTGTTAAAATTGGGATTAATGAAAAAATATCTAATTAGTTTTAGAAAATAATTTATTTTTGGCATAATATACATTAAAGTGTGATTTTTTTAATATAAAAAATGTTTTTTAATGGTATATATAATTATAATTTTGTTTATGGATTACCATTTTTTTGTTTATTTAATATAAATATATTATTATTTAATTAAATGTAATTTTGAAGAAATGAAAAAATATAAATTATTTTGAACCATAATTTATATCATAAAATGTGATAATAAATAAACTCACAATATTAAAATCTCATTTGATAAAATAATATAATTAAATTTCAAATTAATCATAAACTGAATTTATTGCTACATCACAAGCTATATTTTTTAAGTTTTAATATTGAGCAAAATCTTGTATTAAACTAAAATAAATAAGAAATTTTAACATAAAAATAAAGTATGATTTTTTTTCTTTAAAAGTGAACAAAAAAATTATATTAAATACCCTTCATTTAGCATAATTTGTTGTCTTACAAGAAAAAAAATTATTTATTGAAAAGAAAATTAAGAGAAAATAATTAGTGACTCTTTTTATATATAGACTGTTTTTCAAATTAATTTTGACAAATAATTTCAACCTTACTTGTAATGCTTTAAACAAATATATTAAAAAGAAGAAGAAAGAAGTAAATGCTAATATGAAAAAAACAAAAAAAAATGGTCGGTTCAAAATATAGCTGAACTTATTGAAATTAAGAAGATTCTCGTGCGATTAACACGAAAAATAATATATTGGTTAAAAAGTTATAATTATTTTATTAGGCTGTGAGTTAAAACATACCTATAGTATTTTTAATTTTATTTTTAATCGTTTTAAGTTTATGGGCGGGGTCAACCCAGAATCCGACCCAAATATCAATTTACTCTCACGTATATATCCAAATTAACCACAGCTCTCGACCCGGCAATCCGGACATTTTCAAAATTAAGCATCATTATATATATATAGATTAGTTAGTTAAAAATGTGTCGCGTTCATCAAGTTTAGTGTTGAATTTAAAATATAAAATGTTATTAGTCTAGCTGGTTAAAGAGTTGTACATATTTGTTACGTTGCGAGTTCGAAACATACCTTTAGCATTTTTAATTTTATTTTTAACCGTTTTAAGTTTATGAGCAGGTATTAACCACAGCTTTCGACCCGGCAATCCGGACATTTTCAAAATTAAGCATCATTATATATATATATATATATATATTAGTTAGTTAAAAATGTCTCGCGTTCATCAAATTTAGTGTTGAATTTAAAATATAAAATATTATTAGCCTAGCTGGTTAAAGAGTTGTACTTGTTTTGTTAGGTTGTGAGTTCGGAAAATATCTATAGCATTTTTAATTTTATTTTTAATCGTTTTAAGTTTATGGGCGGGTCAACCCAGAATCCGATCCAAATATCTATTTACTCTCACATATATATCTAAATTAACCACAACTTTCGACCCGGCAATTCGGAAACTTTCAAAATTAAATATCATTATATATATATATATATATTATATAAATATATAATATTTAAAATATGGTTAATGGTTGCATGAGTAGTGATGGTGGAATTAAATATTGAGTTACCATTTCAGAAGGCTGACATATTTATTACTTTATATTTACTATTAAGTGTCAGGCCTATTTGTTATTTGTCGTTATACAAAAATATTATTTTATTACAATTATAATTATTTTTAAAAATTAATAAAATAAAAGGTAAAATTTATATTATTTATATTTATGTAAAAAATATAATTGAAATAAAGAAACTTGGATTTTGTAAAAAAAAAAAATATTCAAAAAGATATATAATTACATGAAAATTATTTATACAACTTTAATATTTAATTATCTTTATCATTATTCAAATATTCACTGCACAATTATCTTTATTAATTTAAACATGAAGCATGAATGTGGACGAATCTACTCACCAACCTTCAATTTTTAAAAGGTTTGTCAAATAATATTATTTTAACCCAAAATTGATTTGAGCAATCTAATAATATATTAGTAGAAATTGTTTAATAACTTTTAATTAAAAATTACACACCTTTCCACCACTCATTATCATTAAAATAATTTAAAAAACGAAACTAAAAATGATCTAGATACTATCAAAGAAATGAAAATAAATCTTTCAATCAACTATATACTTTGAAAAGTTAATTTTCTGAAATTATTTTTAATATTTAATACATTTAGGACCTATTTAGGTGTAAGTAAGCAAATGGGATTCTTTGTGCCAAAAAAATCACATTTTCAACATTCTCTGTAATAAGACACAGAAAAAAAACAAATAGGCACATGTCATATTTGGTAGTGAACCATTTATGAAAAAATAAAAAAGTATTTAGTACATTTATTAGGGTACCCCAATCACAAGTACAACTTGTCAACTATCAAACAAAAATTAATATTAAAATAGTTGGATAGACAAAATCTTATTAAGAGATTTATGGATTTAAATTCAATTTTCACTGAGAATAATTTAAATATATATATTAGTCAAGTCGAATAAACTTGGGTAAGGACAAATACATCTATTTTTTTAATTTTTTAGCAAATTATGAAAATCATTAAATCCTAATTCAAGATTGCTTTTGCAATCAAAGCCAAATAGTCATTTGCTTGTGCAAACAAAGCCAAGTTAAGGAGAAATACAAAGATTCCTTTTTGCATATGCTAATTGATAACCACCTTACTAAACTTTTCAATTTTTTCTATGCTTAGTTTATTTTGGAATGAATAACTTGACATTCTTTTAATTTAAAGGGTTATTAATAAAAAATAAATTTGAGACTTTGATCCCTTAGGTAAAAAAATTAAGACTTAAGCTATAATGGTAGGATGAATTATTATTATTATTTGAAATGTTCATTTTATAATTGATTTAATATATAAAAATAATTTATAGTGTATTTGGTAACCTTGAATTTGGTATTGAAATTGATATGGTTCAAATTCAATTCTTAAGTTTGGTAAAACTTTAATATTAAGAATTAAAATTAAAATTAAAATTAAAATTAAAATTTAAGTGGAATTCAATTTAGTGTAAATTTATAGTTCTCACTCTCATTTTTCTTAATTCGGAATTGTAATTCTAAATTTTATTTTATGTTTTTTAAATAAAATAACTTATTATTTTATCACTTAAAACATAATTAAAGTATTCAATCAAATTTTATTTTTTTTGAATTTTAGAATATTAAAATATCATACTTATATTTTTTTTAATTTTAGAATATTAAAATATCAAACTGATATTATTTTTTCTTTTTAATTTAGTAAGTTAACATATTGAACTTGCGGTATTTAGAGTGGCATCTCGGTGATATGGAAGACTTTTCGTGAACAATGCAGATTTTCGGTAGGCGATGGTTCTTCGATTAGTTTTTGGGATGACGTTTGGTGTAGCGCTAAAAGCCTCTGCTTTTTGTTTCCAACTCTTGCCTCAATCGCTATTTGTAGAGATGCTACAGTTAAGGACATGTTTGATATGAGCTCTAATGGTTTTTCTATGAGAATCAGATATAGGAGAAGACTTAATGCTGATGAGAGTTAGCTTTACATGATAAAGTGTTGAACTTGGTGAGGCGCAAAGAGGTGAATCCGTCTTCGCATGATATTATGCGTTGGCAAGATATTGATACCTTTAAGGTTAGTTATTGTTACTCCTTAATTGTTGAGAATGCACCTTACAATTTTATTTGGGAGAAGTTATGGGAGTCTAAGCTCCCATCGAAGATCTCTTTCTTTGGATGGAGTGTAATGCATGGAGGGATTTTAACGGATGATAGATGCATGAAAAAAGGGTGTATTATGGTGAGTCGTTGTCGAATGTGTCATAAAGAGGTGGAGTCAGCGCCTCACTTGTTCTTACATTGTGATGGAGTGCTGGCGATTTGGAGTTTTTTATGGAATATGACTGGTATTCAATGGGTTATGCCAAAATCTATTGTTAGTTGTTGGGAAGTTTGGATAGAGACGGTGAGTTCGGTTGGGCTGACTCGTTGGACCACTATTCCATTTATCTTTTGGCGGACCATTTGTCTTGAAAGGAACCGGAGAACGTTTAGTAACCGTAGCAGATCAATGCGTCTAATCCATAATTCTATTATTATGTCAATCGGTGAGGTTTCTTTGGGAAAACCAGTTGATGCGGTCGGAGAACTCATTGATCTTATTGAAGATCTCCGTGTTCGTTAAAGTTTGTTATTTTGTCATACCCTTTGATCATTTGTGAATATATTTATGTCACGTTGTTTGTTTGTTTTTATTTTTGTTTTTTATCTTTCTTTCTTTTCTTGTTATGCTTTAGTAGTTGGGCTTAAACGACTCTCATTTATATAATTTGCATATGGACCTTTTTCAAAAAAAAAAAAATATATATATATATATATATATATATATATTTAATTTAAGAAGTTAATTGGTTAAATCGATATTTTATTTTTGAATTTAGAAAATTAATATGTCGAACTAATAATTTTATTTTTAATATATGAAGTTAAAATATTAAAACGATATATTTTTAATAAAAAACAAAACATACAAAATTCTCTTAACACTTGAGCTATAATAATTGGTTGTGTCAAATTAATATTTTAATAAAATAGATAATATATATTAAAAATATTTTTATATATATATTTTTTTAAATAAAAAATTAGAATTGAATTACACTACTATAATTTTCGTAAGAATTGAATTGTAATTTAATTCCAATTCTTATCGAATTTGAATTAAAATTTTAATTTCATTTCTAATTTTATTTTTAATTTTAATTTCAAACATTTTATTGAACAAACATACCTTCAGCTAAAAAATAATAAAAATAAAAATTAAAGCACAATAACACTATTATAAATTACATTGATGTCATGAAAATCAATATTGGCCCTTGTTAACGAAATTGTTTTAGGCCTTGTTTTCATAAAAGTTTTTGAAAATTGTAGAGTTATTTGAAAATTAATAATTAGTATTTTTTGAATAAAAATATCTAAATGATATTAATATATAATAATAAAATAAAAATTAATAATTTAAAATATTTTAGTTAATAAACTGATATAATAATAAAAAAAAGAAGGTAAAAATATATTTTTTTAATGCCAAACTAAGTAAGAATGAACCTTTTAAAGATTCTTTTCTTATTCTTAAAACTTTTGTATTCATTATTTTTTAATGTATCTTTCTAAGATTCACTGAATTCTTAAACCTTTTAAACTTTTAGCAAAAAAACAGGCAATAATTGAAGAATCAATTGAAAGAGAGAATACAAACAACTGCCATCTTTAGGAGGGGCTCCACTTTTGCAATATAACATGTCCTATATAATCTCTACAAGAAAGTGAATATATGTTGGAACCACACTAAACCAACTTCAAACTCCAAAAGTAAATCTTATGCATTTCTAGGCTTTAGCATCTCGCCCATTTCTTCTACTAACTTCCTCACACAACCGACAAGGCAACGAGTCAAAACTGGCAGCACGCGCCTTTCTATAGTTACCCATAACACCGCATCTTCTCCAAGCATGATATTCGGCATAAGCCACAGGATTATCAGCAAGTGCCTTCACATAAGAAGCTAGATCCTCCATCGACTCAAATTTGCTCCCATCTATGATCGAATTGGGAGGGACAAAGTCCCACACATTCTTTGCTCCAAAGTATATAGGGATTGCACCCGAGTCCAAAGCGTAAAACAACTTCTCAGTCACATAGCTTTCAGTAACCGTGTTCTCAATCCCAAGCACAAACTTATAATGAGACATGGAGCAATGTAGATGGTCCCACCATTTTGGGGATGCCCCGCGCTCTTTGATACATTCTGGGTAGAGCGAAAGTGCCATATTCGTCCCACCAACATTGTTCAAGCATTTTCCAAATGAGTGGTGCGGAAGCAAATTTAGTATAGTTCTAGCAATGTTGTCTCTTCGTGGAAGACATCGTGATGAGGACCAATAAACAAGCTTATCCTGGAAATTTTATAAATAAACCTATTCATCATGATATTAAGAAGCCAATAAACAAGGCAATATAATTTGAGACCAGGGTTTATATTTCATGAACCCCATTTCAATTAAGGTGTAGAAAACAGAACTTACACTGTTCTTGGAAGGGGATAGCTGATAGTTTCGATTATTATGGAAGAGTCCGCCTGCATAAGTTGACTGGACATCATCGTCGGCGTGATAGCTTATAAATATATCCTCAAAACCAGATTTCTTTCGGCCAGGCTCAAGATCCATGTATACACGTAGAGGTTCTCCTTTTCGTCTCTGTCCACATTAAAGCCAACAACAATGAAGTTATGAAACTATGGAAAGTGCGCACCCATTTAACCCAATTTGAAGAGTCTCTTAACTGAAATTAGGATGAACCCTATTTAACCAAATCATACTTATAAAAAGGAATCATTTTGGTTATAACTCACACATTTAATTGGTCATCATACCAAACTCTCCTTAAAATAAACAGAAAGTGTATATACCAATCCAACTTGGCTTGACCCTCGATAATTCATATTTCATTTTATTTCCCATTTAAATTGAAGCCAAAGATTGACATCATTTATAAACATCATTTATCTCAAATTTCTCATCCATGTATGGATCTAGATGGAATCACATTAAAAAAAAGGAGGTGTATTTGAATTTAGTCATGGGAGGTTTCAGGTATATCCGCAACCAGATTCAGAAACAAAAGTGTTTCCAAAAGAAAAATCGCTATAAGCCTAGATAAGGAACTCGAACCTGATCAGATGCCGTAAAGAAAACTACTTATGCAAAATGACATGAGTATTGGTTAAATACAAAAGTTGCACTTATGTAAATATTATGTTATCCAGTTTGGGATCAGGGCGAGGTAATACCCATCTCTGACCCAAAGTAGACAAGTTTTCATACTTTTATTCCCTACCGAAGTTCAATACCCATATTTTATTGACAAGGGTATTTGCACATATTCGGTTACGAATATCTTGTACTATCACTAGTCTTGATTCTCCATTGCTATTACTATGAATAGGAACTAGTTATATATGCAAAATTTAACCAAAGATATTACATAAATTCATTTGTCATCCCAAAAAGGAAATTACTCAATGAGCAAAGTATTGGGAAGTTAAATTCATTTGTCATCCAAATCCAAATCCAAACAATCAATTAAGAATGATTCAATAGGCAAAGAATTGAGAATTACTAATAAGACAGCAATCTTTTCTGCATGATTGTGATACAAAATAAATATTAAGCCATTGAAGGGCCAATCTGTAACAGTCGCCCATTAGTCGAGGAATATAATTAGTAAGATATTGTTAGGTATTTCTTATCATATTATTATGTATGTCGAAGACAATACTATTTCTTTCTCATTCTATAATATTCTCTGGTTTTCATTTCTTTTCTTCTATAAACCCTAATTTATCATATTTCTTGTATAAACTCTCTGACAGTGACACATGGCTCGAAGACTAGAGCAATGAGAACATAGTTACACTTAATGCTAACAGTTTGTATTGAATAGAGTTGTCGCAAATACGGCTTCTAATAATATAAACATCGTAAATATCAGGTCTTGAACACATGACTTTGAAAGTTGTTCATTGAACAACTGAAACTATGAAGCCGTATTGAATTGGTACATTTTTTTTTTCTGCAGAAGTTGATTTCATGTTCACATAAAAAGGCATGGAATCAATAGAAACTGGTACATACTATATGCTGTCTAGCCTTTCCATCTAAATCGACTTCCTAAATCACCATAATTGAAAGTAAAACCATCATTCCTTGCAGGTAGAGAACTAGTACATCAATAATCAAAACCAGTTATTGATTTTGATTCATAAAAAATATCAACTTTGATCTCAACCTTCTTGCATTGATCTCTGAAAATTAATCAAGACTTCAAGATAACACATATTTTCAGGTTTGGAGGATTGATAGACCAAAAACATTCTTGGGAAAGAACTCAATCAAAAAACCTAAAATGGGTTTAAGTTTTTAGTATTAATCATAGAGAAAACAAAACATATATGATCCTAACAAGACTACAATATGAATTTAACAAGAATTAGCTAGGTTTGTTTGATTTAGATAAAAACATTCTAAATCTGGGTCAGATTCTTCAAACAAGTTCTGCAATAGTTTACTCAAAAGTACCTGAAGAGGAGGTGTAGTGGTCTCAAATAACAGAGCATCCGGCTTATCGGCAAGAACAGATGATTTGGTCCATAAACAGCTCAACCCACAACGGCAAGAGTATAGATTGTCCAAATTATCAGGAATCCATGTCCAACCTTTAACCAAAATATTCACATGATTCATTTTCAAGTCATTGCAAACCAATTGTCCATCTGCATCTTGCAAAGAAGACGACCTTGACTGATTTTCCGAGTGCAGTTTGTGTTTCTCTCTAAACGTAGAACAACCAACCTGGGAATCCCACTTCCTGAATGCCCCAAGAAGGTCCGTGAAGGGATCCGGCGAAGAATCGGAGTAGAACAATGTATAATTGTAGTCAGTAGCAGCAAGGATCGGCGAAGATAAAGAAGGAAGTTGGAGGAATCCAGAGAAGAAGAGAATGAGAAATGCGAATCCCAACATGATCGCGATTGCTGCTGTATTAAGTGATCTCAGCGACATGGTTGATTCATCAGATTCTCAAAGGGTCTTCCTCTCTCCAGAGGGGAGAAGAAGAAGAAGGTGGAAACAGTGAACTCAACAAGAGAGACCAGGGGAAGGTTTTTCCCCTGTAAGATAAATTTTAATTCATATAGCATTTTGTATATTAAAAATTGGGTTCAATATTATGTATTTTCGGTTTTTAAATCGAATTTTAAATCACACGTCTTGATATCTCTAATTATTCTTTGTCAAAATAATTTAAGACTGTTACTCATTATTTTAAATCTTAACTCAAATTCGAATTGGTTAGATTGCATTTGAAATTATTTGAATTCGATTTGTTTTTTTAATTAGCTTATAAAATATTGAAGAACTCGATAGGAATAACTCGTATAACCTGAAAATCGAATCGATGAACTTCAGTTATATACAACATTTTGAAAAAAGATAAAAATTTCATTAGGTATAAGAGCTTTTGACAAGCTTACAATAATCATGATTTTTTAATAATAAAATACTAATTTTAAATATATTTATTGAGACTATTTTTTATTCTAAAATATTTATATTTATATATTTGTGAAAATTATAAAAATTTATGATATACAAAATAAATAATTATGAATTTTTCCAAAATTCAAAAGTTTTAGTTTAGACAATATCTAAAATAAATCTATCAATGCAAATAGTTAGTTTCCCAAAATAATATTGTTTTCCTAAATTAACATGTTTAATCTTTTACAAACTAACTTATTATTAATTATTTAAATTAGTTACCTATTTTTATCAATATTATAATTTATTATTAAATAGATTCTAAATTTAATTATTTATATTTTTACATATTTAAATTATTATTTTTATAAAATATAATATACTAAATGTTACAGTTAATTTTTTAATTAATATTTTTTCAATAAATGAATAATTTAAAATATCTTAACAACTATAATCTAATAACTTTATGATTTCATTTTTTTCTTCAGCTAATGACGGTTATTCTCTCTCCTCAATCCTCTCTATATTCCTCCTTATTATTAATAATCTTGCAAAAAAAAAAGGGTAAGATAATAATAATAATTAGTATCATTAAGATCATATATAATAGTCCCGTATTCAAATCATATATAATAACCAATTGTTAGAGGATATTTCAAAATTATTATTAATTTTTGTTGGACCTGAGATTTCAAGGTCTGAGGCGAACAAAAAATTTTGTGTCCTCAAAACTTAATATTTATATATATATTTTTTTTATCAATTTAAATATAATAATATTTATAACATGAATTCTAGAAATAAAATATCATCAAAACAATATGTCATAAGTAAATACTAAAAAAACAAAGAAGATTCAAACAAAATATAAAATTCATGTTCCAAACTAGTACATAGTCACTTGAATATTACTCGTCTTGCATTTTTTGAAGCAAAAAGTATTGATCAAGTTTGCATAATCAACTTTCTCAATAATTTTTTTTATCGATAGATAACATAGCTAACTTATTTAGTTTTTCTTGCGATATAATTGATCGAAGATAAGTTTTAATCAATTTCAATTTGAAAAAACTCATTTCCGCGGATGCAACAGTAACTGGTATAGTCAGCAAAACTTGATATGCGATATAGGAATTTAGATAACAACCATCCATTGTTTTCAAATAATTCAGCACATCAATCGCTCTTCTTGATTCTCCGGGTAATGAATGTCTTAACAATTTTAGTTCTAGAAATAAATATAATCCATCAACATCGGAGTGCCTATCATGTGTTAAAGAATTTTGAAGATTTACACATGAGCTCAAGAGACCATCATCATCAATAGACTTCAACTTCTCCAAACTAAATAAAACCCAAAGATTTCTTCGTACTTTTGAAATTGCTCAAACCGAGTTTGAAGTGAAGAAAGAGCTTGATCAATTATAAATAAGAAGTAATTAACTCGAAAAGATTCTTTAGGAGATTGAGTTGCCTCTTCACTGTTGCCAAGTTATTTTTTGCAATTCTTTGCACAACTGCAATTATTCTCTTCAATACTTGTTTCCAATGTTCTCTCTTTGTTAATTGCTACTTGCACACTTTCATTAATTGTCCTTTTCTTTTGAAGTCTTCTTTCTAATTCAATCTAACTAGTCATACAATCAATATAATCTTTACTAGTTTCATGAAGATTGAGGCATCAACTGATATTCTTCCAATCTTTGTATCCTTCGTCAGCCAGATAACCAAGTTTCGCCATGGTTCTCTGAGTTTTGAATAACTTGCAACAAAAACAGAAGATTTTGTCCATAGAAATATAGTACACTAATCATCTTCTGTCACTTTTCTCATCATTTGTCAATTGTCTCTTATAATGTGATGAATTGAAATGTCTTCTAGTGTTATCAAGAAGAAACAAAATATCATCATATCTTTTAGGACCTCTTTTAACCAAAAATTCCATAATATTTTGCATTTTGTCCCAATTTGCTAGATCATCAACATTTAAAGGAAACAAAATCTTTTGATTTATATCTCCATCGGACCATCAGTGTCACTTTTAGGCATACTTACATCGTTCTCATTTTCAGACTGTTTTGGGTCTTCATTGCGAAGTTTATTCAATTCACCATGTTCCCGATCATTCAACTTATCATCGATGTCATTCTGGTTCACTTACTCTACTATTTGATCGCTTGTGAAATACTTATTAAGGCTTCCTACTTGACTTTGAATTAAAGCATATTCCTTTCGTTTTTTCTTGACTTTGAATTAAAGCGTCTTCCTTTTGTTTTTTCTTTTTTTTTTGTCCCAGACAATTGTTTTCTTATAGGAGGCATGCTTGATAAAACTCTAAATGCTAATCTGTATTAAAAATTTATAGATTAACCAGCATTCTATGAATCTATGATTAACCACAATGTTGCACTTCCGCTATGCAATAATGCAAAATACAGATTGTAAATCTACCATTCCACTAGACAAGTCCTCAACAACAAAAATTAATCAAGTAAATCGAATCAAAATTTCACCAAAATCGGAGGAAGAACTCTAGTGGGCAGTGGCGCAGTGCCGAGAAATAAAGCTGGAACGAGCGAAAAAGGCCCAAGATCTCGGGGAAGGAGACGGCCGAGTTTCCTGCTCCGATTCCGGCAAGCTGGAGGACGGGCTTGGGGTTTGGGGGAAGTGTTTCCTTTACTTTTTCCAGAATGCTTGTTCTTATTTTTTTTCCTTTTTCCTTGATTTTGTTGATAAATGAGAATCGTGCTATTCTTTTCTCCAAGTAAGATAGTGTTTTTTATTTTTATATTTTTGCATACAAATTAAGTTAGAGTTTATCATTGATAGGTTATCAGTTATTATTTATGGACTTTTTAAAAATAAATCCATAAACATATCATTATAATTTATTTACTTTTTGAAAATTTTGGTGTCCAAAAATATTTGAGCCTTAGACAATTGTCTCCCTTATAATAATTATAATAACCTATTATTGTTAGTATTTATCTTAGTTCAACTACATTTGTTCAAATACATTTGCTTTGACCAAGTTTATTTTGTTTAGAGTAAATTTTTACATTATTTATTATTATTATTATTATTATTATTATTAAAACTAGTATAACACCCTATATCAACCTATTATTATTTATTTGTAATAGATTAAAAAGTTATTAATTTTATAATATAAAATATAATTAAATGTAATATTTATAATTTCATAAATATTAATATATATATATATATAAAGATTAAAAAAATAAATATTATTAAAATTATAATTATTATATTATGAGTACTCTTATATTATATACTGTAAGATAATATTTTTAATATATATAATATATAATATAAATAATTAAATTTAAAATGTATTTAATAATAAATTATAATATTAATAAAAATATTAAAATACAATTAATTTAATTTGAATAATAAATTATACTGATTATGACTTTTATACCAAATAAAAAAATGTTAACCTATAAACCCACTATTGATTGATTTGCTCACTGATCAACAAATATAAAAATTGAGCTCAATCAAACATTGTTTATGTCGATATTTGAGCTATTCACGGATTGACGCTTTTTAAAAAAGTTAGAGAGGGAATGATATTGATTTTGAGAAAGTGATAATTATTTTTGGTAAAAATATTTTTATATATGAATAAAATAAAATAAAAATAAAAATAAAAATTTAAAATATATAATATTTTAGTATTTTGATTAATGAAATGAATAATTTAATTATTTTGAAATGATCAAAAGAGAATCGACTTATCAGTTTAAAATGATTTCATTCTTGACTTATTATAATATATATTTTCATTTTTCCATATTTTAGGTTATTATTAATATATTTTTATCTTTTAAATTTTACAAACAAAAATTTTGAAAAACCGACAAAAACATTAAATTGATTCTTTCGGATAAAAATTTACCTAGCCAAACCGCTTACACCAATAAGTACGGCCGTTTTATTTGGTTTCATAGTAAAAAAAAAAAACTAATAAAAAAAAGTCGAAATCTTTGGTGAAGTGGTTTCGAGATATTAGGAATAGAGCGAGAGTATTGGGAAGATATGAAGTATGAGCATTCCTTCAAGTTATCGTCTTTTAACTTCCCTTCTTATAATAACCTCTCGCTTTCCCTCTAATAAGGTTAAAGTTAAACCCTTTCTTCTACCTCCAATTCGCTACACATCTACATCTCCACTCAGGCCTACAACACCAGGGTTTAATTTCAATCGCCTTTACGGAACGATGTTGAAAACGGAAACCCAATCGGCGATTTCGCCATCGCTTTGCTCGCCGCCTCTGTCTGTCCAGGTCAGAGATAATATTCATCTGACGGAGAAGGAGGAAGATATATTTGAATGCTTGCGGAAAGTTCTTCTCCATTTCAGTCTTAAGACACAGCTTCGAGTTGCAGGTGGATGGGTTCGCGACAAGGTACTATTTTTATGAAAGAATATATAATTGTTATTACTGGGTTGTTGTTGTTATAACTTTCCTTTTTCTCTTTGATCCGAGTTTTTTTTAAAAAGAAACTGAAATTTCATTTTGATTTCACATTGCAGCTATTGGATAAAGAATGCTATGATATAGATATTGCTATTGATGATATGCTGGGAAGGGAATTCTGTGAGAAAGTTAATGAATACTTGTCAGTAATTGGGGAAGAAGCACACACCATTGGTGTTATTCAATGGTATGTAATGACCCTGTTTTCAGTTCCATTCTTGGTTGCTTTGAAGTAATTTTTTTAATCTTCTGAAACCTTTTGTTTTTTCAGCAATCCGGATCAGTCAAAACACTTGGAAACAGCCAGGATGCGCCTATCTGATATGTGGATTGATTTTGTTAACTTACGAGCTGAAGACTATAGTGAGAATAGCCGCATTCCTACAATGGTAATTGTCGCTTCATTGGTCATTGACTTTGTGTTTTGCCCAAACGGGTTTGGTTCGCTAGATTGACTCTGGAAGTTGACTCTGGAAGTTTAGTAGAAATTGTTTTATGGTTGACATCTGAGAAAGATTTATTTTACAATTCACTTTTATTTGATTTAGATTGTATGCCTTAAGTTTGCTCAGTCTTTTTTTTCTTTCTTTCAAATATATGTACGAACTGTAAGGATAAGTTGCCAGGTGGAACACAAGTAATTGATTGTGTGGAATCCTGTCCATGAATGGCTAGAAGGATGCAACTAACTTCATGAACATCATTAATCATTGTCACAAAACTCCAGGTTATACAATTGGAAGTCTCATGAGAAACAATTATAGTTTAGAGTGGAAGGAAGAAATCTTTTTAGTATTCAAATAGTTTTGTTTTTGGAGGCTTTTGAGATGCTTGGGGGTAGATATGATAATTTCTTGATGAATCCAAAACTTCTTAAGTTGTTTAAGTAAATCATCTAAATGCTGAAGGAATTAATTTTCCTTCAATTACTTGTGATGAAAACCCCATGACAGAACATCAGTTTATCAGTGTCATTGTGCAATAAGAGAAAACGTCAATAACTTGGGTATCTTCTGAAAAAAAGTGAAAATATGTAGTAGTATATGCTGACTTCACTTCCATACCTCTACATAGCCTGGTATCTTATCGTTCAAATATTGAGAATCATGACACCGATGAATTTGGTGCAACATATATATGCCAAATTTGCATCATATTATGTTATCAAGTAAGCCTAGTTGTGATGTCCTTATAGGTACAATCCTACTAATGACAATCATATACAAAATGACTTTTAACTCCTGTTTAATCTTTCTTCTGCCTTCTTATGATAAATAAACTAACTATTTCCTTCTGTCCTTGTTAACATCTTCCTTATCTTTCATCCAATGGAAATTTAATTGTGGCCTTGATGCAGAGATTTGGTAGTGCTAAAGAGGATGCATATAGAAGAGATTTAACCATCAACAGGTGATCCTTTTAAATATAGCTTTTCATATAAGTCGTCCATGTCCTAAAAAAGGTGCTAAAAGGAACAAGACTTATTTTTGTCATATTTTCTTTGTCATTGAGCCTGTTTGAGAACATGTATTTTGTCACAATCTTTGGCACAATGGCAATTGAAAATAACCAAAGTTCAAATCAAAAGTGATTTTTTTTATTTCATTATGTATAAGATTAGTTTTCGAATGTTGATCCAGATTATAATCTAATTTTTTCTTTCATATGGTTAAAGGTCATGTTACAAATTAATTTTTGGATCATGATTCATATTTTTATTTCTAGATTATTGGCCAACATAACAATGTAAATTTTCCGGATCATGGTACGGATAATAAAACGCGATAAGAAATAGACTCATAATCTTCGTGTTTTCTTCTTATGGTCTTTTCGCTTTTCTTTGGCACAATTGTTCTGCTCAGATTTTTGATCTTTGTGTTTTTGCAATTTTATTTTCATTGTGCATCTGCTGAAAATTCTTCAGTGAATCAAATGATAAACTAAAATGCAGTACTGAAGCTTATATCTATTTATTTGACAGCCTATTCTACAATATCAATACTAGATCAGTTGAAGATCTTACCGAGAGAGGTTAGTAAGAATCATGATCATTCTCTGTTTAGAATCATAAAACTGATGCATAAATTCTATTATTGCATTACTCTTGATTCATTGTGCATTTGTGCTACTTTGCAGGCATTGCTGACCTGAAATCTGGAAGGATAGTTACTCCTTTACCTCCTAAAGAGACCTTTTTGGATGATCCCCTTCGTGTTCTTCGAGCTATTCGTTTTGGTATTACTCTCAACCAAATAATTTCTTTTGATTCAGTATTTTGAAGTGAGAAGCTCCTTTAGACAACACTTACTATTGTTGTTTCTCATTTCTTATTAGACCACACTAGTTTATTGAACCTTCCTAGCTTGTTACTGATCCCCTTATGCATGCAAACTTTCTTCATTCATTGTTAGATTTTGTATGGTAAAAATCTAAATCCTTTTTTAAAAAGTTAATCCCTTGTCCATGCTTCTTGTTCTATGGTAGTATTGTATACGGTAAACTAGTTATTTGACTGGTGAAGCCTCTGTCCAAATTACTTCTTCTGGCATGTCATAAAAGCTTTGTCTATGTCAATTAGTCTGAATACAATTTTACTAGTACAGACTTATCACTTCAATCTATTGCTTAAACTATGACTAATTCACATGAATAGGAGTATGGTACTGTGGCTGTTAGAGCCACAGTTTATTCTGCAGGGTTTGAAATCTGTTTTTGTAAGAAACATAATTATTTCAGAGTTTTTCCTCTAAAATAATCTGCTTACACATTAATATTTCAGCTGTTTATGCATAAAAATAAAAGCAATTACAAACTCTAAAACAAACCCTACATCCACTTCTCCCAAAAGAAAAACCTAGAAAACTTGTCAGATAGAATGGAGATAAGATCCCAATATGTCCTATTACATGCGTCACATCCAAACAACATACAAGTGCATGCAACCACATACAAGCCCACACCACTTTCAACCAAAATAAAACCCAAATATTTACAACCTATCTGCACTGTCAGAAATGTTTGACCCACACCCTCCAACTATTTTTGTGGCAGGCAGCCAGGCATAATGCTCATGTCCTATTGGAAAGTCATCAAAAGTTAAAATTAATTTTATTTTTTTGTTTGGCATAAGCTTTTTGGCTTTAATTGGTAAAATATTATTTTTATCATTTTCTGAATTATAGTGTGGTTTCTGGCTTCATTTCCAGATTATTTTTTAGATCATTGTGATTTTTGACAAATACATGTAAATTTTCCATATCATGATTTGCGATTCAGATGAAAAGAATGCATAACAAATAAGCTCATATATTATCTTCTAATCTTACTTTTGTTAGAATTGTATTCGTATTAGGACTAAGATTTTGCTTGCCTGATTTTATCTACTTCAGCTGCAAGGTTTGAATTCAAGCTAGAAGATGACCTTAAAACAGCTGCTTCTGACAATGATGTTAAGACCGCCATTTCAGAAAAGATAAGCCGAGAACGCATTGGTCATGAGGTAAACTTGTCATAAACTTTGTTATCTTTGGCTTAATTAAATAAAAATATCATTAAAATCGACAATAACCACATCAAAGATCAGTAACAACACTTGATTTTTTTTTTTCTATATAGATTGATCTCATGGTCTCCGGAAACCAACCTGTTACTGCAATGTCACACATATCAGATTTACAACTATTCTCTGTAGTCTTCACCCTCCCATCCTTAATCGAGCCTTCATTGTTAGAGGACTGCAGCAAAGTCTGTGTTGCATACATGACCGCTGCATGGAAGCTGGAGCAGTTACTCGGCTGTTCTAATTTCAACAACGAGCATAAGAGGTTGAGTTTATACGCTGCACTATTCTTGCCATATAGACATACCATATATCTAGATAACAAAGGAAAAAGGGTTCCTGTTGTCAATCACATTTTCCGCAACTCTCTAAAGCTCAAGGCAAACGATGCTGAAACAGTTATGAAGGTTCACATCGCAGCAGAGGAATTCATCTCCTTAATTCCTTCAATCACGTCTGAGAAAAACATGGACGTTGATATTTCCGAGAATGTGAGTGAGACGCTAGAGATCCCAACCGCTTCCAAATTGCGTGTTTCAGTTGGGAAATTGTTACGAGAAATTAAAGATTTCTGGAGAGTGGCATTATTGACCTCCTTGTTATTGCATCCGACTGATATTATCAGTTCGAATGAAGAATCGTCGATTAAGAAACGTGGGGAAGTGTTTAAGAAGGTTGAGAATGAAATTATGAAGATGGGTTTGGAAAAAGTGTGGGAAATGAAGCCATTGCTGGATGGGAAGGAGATTATGAGCATTTTGCAGGTGAAAACGGGAGGGCCGGTTGTGAAAGAGTGGCAAGTGAAGTTGCTTGAGTGGCAGCTTGCGTTTCCATTGCGGAATGCTGATGATTGTCGCGAATGGATGAGGTTAGCTTATAATGCTAAACGAGCGAGGATCGAATAAATGAATTGATAGTTTATGAAAAAGGAAGAGGATATACAAACTTGATGATTTTGGTTTAGGTCTAAAGCACTTATTATTTATATTTGTAATTTTGTACACTTAGAACTAGCATTGGTTTACCTACTTGATGTAGTTTAGTGACACTAACCACCCTTAAGTTTTTCATGTTTTATTTTATTTTTTTGTTTGGTAACCTTCTATTTGAATGGTATTATTGAGGAATGAGTTAATATATATATATACCCAACAAAGAATGAGTTAATATATATATATATATACCCAACAAAGGATGATCGAGAATAATGATCTTGCAAGGGAAATTCTATCATGGGATATAAATGTGGTTAATGACCAATGTAAAAAATTAAAATTACATAGGTTATTATATGTAATATATTTAATTTTTACTAAATATTCTAATTTAAGTATAGAAAATATTTATGAGAGAATTGATTAGCCTAGTTACAACTTTATTTGTTAAATCTCACTCAATTATATATGTTTAAAGAAAAATAAAAATTCAAGACAATTTTTTTTTTTTTTGACAATTTAACATTGAAATTGAGATACAACTCAATTTTCTTAAAATAACATATAGTTTAATTATAATGACCTATTTGAAAACTATTGTATTTCTAAAAATGAATCATGATTTGAATTAGACTAAGAAAGTACTTATTAATTTATCGAATCATATTGATAATTTTCTTAATATATTTAAAATATTGTTATATTCAACTAATCTCATTGATAATCTAACCTAGATTATCATGAAATTTATACATTTTTTAATAAGATTTTATTTAATCATCACTAATTTAGTTGAACTACACTATAATATGAACACAACTTTTTGTTTAAATTAACACACTAATTAAAGAATAAAGACACTTAGTACTTGTGTTTTAAAAAAATATACATTTACCCCGTGTTTAAAATATACTCAAAAATTGTTTTTCTCCTTATCATTTACGTAAATACAGTAAGTCAAAATAATAATTTTTTTTTTTAATAAAACTCGACTTCTAATTTTTATCAATCGTTTAAGTGCTTAGAGCATCTCCAGCGCATGACCTGTGCCCGCATAGGACAGCGTGAAAAAAGACAGGTCATTGATTTTTTTCATTTTTTGCATTGTAGGTAAAAACAAAAAGAGGGCAATGCCCTCTATGCCGGTCATGCTCTCTTCTGACTTTTTCATCATTATATAATATAATATAATATATAATATAGGAATATTAGTTATATATTTAATTATAATATTTTTTCCTACTATTTTTAAGTAACATTATAATAATATTAAATAAATATATATTCTAAAGTTTTACTATAAGATAGGAATATTAATTATATATTAAATTATAATAATATTAATTATATATTTAATTATAAAAATATTATAATATTTTATTATAATATAGAAATATTAATTATATATTCTCAAATTTTCCGATAATATACTATAATATAGGAATATATGTTATATATTCTTAAATTTATTCGTTTTTAATATTATAATATATTTTAAATTATAAAAATATTTTATATTTTTTATTAATTATATTAATATATTTTAAGGGTGAAATTTTAAATTCTCCTATAATATATATAATACAGGAATATTACTTATATATTTAATTAATAAATATATTTTTTAAATAAATTAATATATTTTTTATTAATTATATTAACACGTGAGTTTAAAATCTCAAATTTTCCTATAATATAGCTATAATATAGGAATGTTAGTTATAATATTCCTATATTATAAATTAGTTATTTATTTAAAATATTATAAATAAAATTTATTATTTAGATAAGAGGGCGGAAGCATTGGAGTGTTTTGGCCAACTATAATGTGTGCCCGCTTTCTGCTGACGTGGAATATTGATTTCACAAAATAAGAGGGCAGAGGTAGGGTTGTAAACGAATCGAATCGGAGCGAATATTACTGTATTCGATTCGTATTCGTGAAACTATTCGAATATTCGTATTCGTATTCGAAATTTTTTCGAATAATTAATGTGATTCGTATTCGATTTGAAATTGATATTCGTATTATTCGATTCGATTCGATTTTTTTTAAAACATATTTTATACAATTTATTCGAAAATTTGAAAATTAATATTTTTACATAATATATAACAATATTCAATAAAATTACCTAATAAAAATTAAATAGTAATGTTCAAATTACGATTTCAATATTCAACTCCCAATAAAATGCAATGCAAGTCATTAATTAAAACTTCCGCATAACATAAACAATAGTTATTAAAAGAACATTTCATTAAAGTAGTTTGTAAATCAATAACAAATATGTAATTAGAGCTTAAAATGTTAAAAATATATATCTATATTCTAAATGATATACAATATTTAATAGTCATATTAGATATGGGTTACAGCTGGTTAAGAAATACATGGCCGGAGAAGAAAATGACTCACCAGAGAAATCATTGGAGTAGTGTCGAGTGAATAAGACGACGAGCGGAGAAGAGAACTACATGGAGGCGGCGGCGGCGACCGAAGTAACGTCGACTAGAGAAGAGAAGAGATGAGATGGAGGAGGTGGTAGGTTTTGAGTGATTAGCAGCATAATGACTAAAATGTGGGTTTCAAGTTTTCAACCGAAAAATGTGTATATGTACTAGGATTTTAGAATAAATAATATTTATAAAATTAAAATTAATAAAACGGTATATATATATAATCGAATATTTAATCGAATATTAGCGAATGCCGAATCGAATATCTTGATTTTGTATTCGTATTCGTTTATTAGTCGAATCGAATCGAATATTTTTATTTGAATTCGAATCACAAAATTACGAATACGAATATCAAAATTCGAATACGAATACCGAATCGAATCAAAAGTATTTGATTCATTTACAACCCTGGTCTTGTGCGCTGCTGATGCTCTTATGTCTCACTAAATTTTCGGTGATCATTACTGACGTCATATATGACGTGCTAAATTGCTAAATTTAAGTAATTAGTGATTAAAATTTTTTAAAATGCTATTCTAAAATAAATAATCATTTGATATTTATTATTATTATTTATTCGTTTGGTTCTTTTATGTGTCGTTTTATCTTCTCTAATCTTAAACTTTAAAATTCTTTACTATAACCTTATTTTCACAAATTAAAAACTAGCGACATCAATCATATTTCTCAAGTAGCGACTGCAATAGTTGTGTCCCTATTAAGATATTTACTCAAGTAAACGTTTAAGGTTTTGGAAATAATTTTTTTTAATAATTATTTTATTAAAGTTATCATGTTAACGTTTGTCACAAAATAATTTTTTTTTTTTTTAGGTATTCTTTAAAACATGGGAGGTAAGATTATATTTTCTAAATGATAATCTTCTAATTTAAAAATTAAAATTAAAAATAAAATTTTTGTTATAAAATTATATTATGAATAATTTCAAAGAGAAACAATTAATATGAAGGCATCATCAATTTACTAAATAATGATATTCTTCTTTTATTAACATTTTGCTGAATCAGTTTTTAGTTTACAGTGTTAACTGTAGGTATTCAGTCCATCCATCGACGACATCATCATATCAGCATTCTAGAAACAAATCTCAGTTAGTTCGTAACAACGTTAATCATCATGCGTTTGTTCGCACTCTCGATCTTCCTCTCCCTTCCTTGTTTGATTTGTTCCAGCCAATTCATCGTTGATGGAACTGTTTTGGAGCTCACTGATTCCAATTTCGACGAAGCCATCTCCTCCTTCGATTACATCTTCGTCGATTTCTATGCCCCCTGGTGCGGTCACTGCAAACGTCTCTCTCCCGAGGTCTCAATCTCTCTGCGTTTTCATTCAACTTAGATGTATTTGCTTTCTGATCATAAGATTATCAACATTTATTTATGTATTGCAGTTAGATAAGGCTGCTCCCGTTCTTGCAAAACTCAAGAAACCCATCTTAATAGCAAAAGTAAATGCTGACAAATATTCTCGACTTGCCACTAAATATGATATTGAGTATGATTCTGTTCATCTCTTTGTATCTTTTTGTTATGAACAAGTTGCTTTCTATACTGAACCTTTCACTTAACTTTCTCAGTGGGTTTCCATCGCTGAAGATATTTATGAAAGGAGTTCCTACAAATTATTATGGCTCAAGGGAAGCTGATTTACTTGTTCGATTCTTGAAGAAGTTTGTGGCTCCTGATGTTGCGATTCTCAGTTCTGATACCAATATTAGGGAATTTGTTGAAGATGCTGGTTTTAACATTCCTATATTTATTGGTTATGGTTTAAATGAATCAGTGATAACAAATATGGCAGTCAAATATAAGAAAAAAGCTTGGTTTTCTGTGGCTAAAGGTTTCTCAGAGGAAGTCATGGTGTTGCATGACTTTGATAAGGTTCCTTCTTTAATATCTCTGCATCCTACCTATGATGAAAGAAGCGTTTTTTATGGCCCTTTTGAAGGTTAGTCATAGAACTGTTGCAACGTGGCAAATCCTAATATATTCATGCTTCTGCAATTTTCGTTATGGTTTTGAATTCATGATTTAACTCTTTTTTTCGCAGCTTTATAATGGCTTCTCTAAAGCTCTCTGAAAATTTGTCTGATGAAAGTGATGAACTGAAAATGTCATGTAATGTGGAATTGTTGAAGTGATTGAGATAATAATTGTAAGCATGGCTAATGTAAACATATGACTGGAACAATTGAAATTCAGTCTTAAATGACCTAGGTTATCTGAACAGTTGGAATTCAGTCTTGAGCCTAACTTACCTTTTCTTGTTATCATGCTCTTGATCACATGTGATTAGATTTGTTACTTTTTATGTGGAAATATGAACAATCTTTAGTGTAGTCACTCAAGTCATTTTGTTAGAAAGAACTGAATGAGAAGGAAAACTAAAGTGAAAGATTAAACTTTTTTTGATCTATTTGGTCTGATGAATAAATTAGCAAGTAAAACACGAGGAAAGTTTGTTTCCAAGAACAAAACAAAACTAGCATACAGATCTTAAAAAGAATAGGGAAACCAACTCTCTTGATGAATAACAAACTAACCTGGTTCAAATTTTCTGGCAAATGATAAGGTTTTCTTCTTTATAGCCAGTTCTTGATTATGAATGGTATTCATTATTGGAGAATTTTCTATTTTTCTATCTATCAAAGTTCTTGGAAGTTAAAAAAAATCTCTTTTATATTTAATATGCTCTTTTGTTCTCTCTGACACAGTGGCTTGCTCTACCTGTTCCAATCCTTCTCTTTTAGATGATTTTTATTTTGAATATATTGCAGAACCATTCTTGGAGGATTTTGTAAGGCAGAATATGTTCCCTGTTGTTGTTCCCATAAATGGCGAGACACTAAAGCAGTTGAAAGATGATGAGAGAAAAATTGTCCTAACAATTATGGATGATACAAAAGAGGAGAAATCCAAACGACTAACGGAAACCCTCAAGGCAGCTGCTTCTGCCAACCGGGACTTCATCTTTGGTTATGTAGGAGTCAAACAGTATCATGAATTTGCTCAGTCTTTTGAAGTTACCAAGAACACTAAATTGCCAAAGATGGTTGTGTGGGATGGAAATGAGGTTTATTTCTCAGTAAGTTCAAGTGATCTTCCTATTTTAAACTGCTATTTTGTCACAATCACGATCTCATTGAAAAATTTCTACTTCAGTTGGTATTTATATTTGTTTTCTAAATCATCATTCAAATTACTTTTTAGATTATTTTTCACAAAAACATAACAAATTTATGTTTTTCTAGATCATAATGAAGACGAAAAAACTTGATATTAAAAAGGTCCATTATATTTCATATCATGATCAACTAACTTGATCTTTTGAAAAAGTATATTATGATGGTGTGCTTGGGAGCATATGAATGAGATTTGGGTTGTTAACAGGTTGTAGGTTCAGAAAGCATTGATGAAGATGACGAACGATCTCAAGTCTCACGGTTTCTTGAAGGATACAGTGAAGGAAATGTAACAAAGAAACAGATTAGCGGGCCATCATTTATCATGAGTAACATGAGCTGGGTGGTTGGAATTGCAATAGTTTACATTTTTGGTTCTGCAGTTTTGATTATCATGCTTATTAAAACCATCAAGAAAGAGGATCAGGCTCTTAAAGATGGAACCACACGTGAACAAGCAGACCATCTTATGAGAAACACTACTAATTCCGAGGAGGAAATTCGAAGCAATGAAATCCCTTCTCGATCTGGAGAGAAGGAAGATTAACCTGCCTTTGTGGGTGGCCTGTTTTGGGAACTGACTCATTTACTAGAGAGAACTACATAGAAACCTAATCTTAATTCCTATTTTTTATTTCTTTGATTGAATGTTTTGAGGGATTACAAGAACTTCTATTTAATTTATTCTAGTGTTTATTATCTCTGATTTCTTTACAATTTCAGTTGGTAGATCCATTTCATCAGAGAGGAGTATGGAGGATTCCTTATTTTCTTCACTGAGGTAAGTAAGGCTCTCCTTAACTCCTTTATAGGATGACATTTCCCTTGGGTTTTTTTTCCTTCTTCAACTTACATCAGTAATAGTAGGTAGTCAGTTGAATATAAAGAGAATGTCTTTCTTTGCCCAACCTATTTAAAAAAGCTTTCTGTTTGAAAATGCAATATAAGCACAAGTACAAAATAGGTGGTCAGTTGTTCATTAGTCTCTTCACATAGATATCGTCAAATAGCTTTTAATAGGCATACTCTTCTTAATGAGCTCGGAGATCTTCAAAAAGATCAATGAGTTCACCGACCTTTTCTACCGGTTTTTTTAAAAAAATCTCCACTATTATCATAATAATAGCGTTATGGAGTAAATACTTCGATCGACCATGATCACTGAAAGTCCTCGGGATAGGGACTCATCGACTCAATCCAACCGAACTCGCGATTTCTATCAAACATACCAGACAACCGACGATTGACTCAGGCATCATCCACTCAATGCCAATAATGTTCTAAGTAGGCTCAAAATCGCAGTCACTCTTTTGCAATGCAAAAACAAGTGAGGTGTCGTCTCCACCTCTTCGCAACACATTCTGCAACGACTAATCATAAATTCATAATACACATAGTTTTCATACATCTATCATCCGTCAAATCCCTCAATACATGACACTCCATTCAAAAAATAAGATTTTAAAGAATTTAGAATCTCACAATTTCTCCCATAGGAATCTTATTGGCTTAGAATTTTACACAACTAAAATTTATGATTTGATCGATTTGGGTTCGGTGAGGGCTAAAAAAAAGTCCAAATTTCATGAGTCACTTAATCTTCTAAACTATTTGTAGTGTATCCAGCTACTTACACCTTTCATACAAAAATTTCTAGTTCAAGATTTCAGGATTAAAATGCCAAATTTTCTACCAATGTTTGGTTTCTAGTAATTTCTTCTGAAGTACTAAGTTTTTGGTCATGAGTAGTTATGAGTAGGTTAAGCCTTCATGATTGAATTGCCTTTTACTTTCACTTTCAAGTGATTTCCTTCACACACTATCTAGACAGACAAATGAAATCATTCAATGTATGAGTGTAAGTAAGAGTTTTTGCATAAGCTGACTAAGCAATCCACAATACACTTAATTCTTTTACATTTTTTTTTATTGAAGGTGCAATGTACCATGTTAAATAAGTATAATGCAATGCATATAAGGCAATTTACATGCAAAAAAAAAAAAAAAACTTATACACTGAATATCCAAAAGTGATTTTTGGAAAAGTAGCCTCCCTACTAGTGAGTTCTCCAAAACCATTTTCTTAATAATGCCTTATTAAAGATTTTGACTTATTAAAGAGATGGTATTGCAACAAAGACTTGTTAGATTGAAAAGATTTCAAATAAGCCAATACAACAAAAAATCATTCTCCTAGTTATTTTGTTTTTCAAATAGATTTCTACTTTTTACAAATTTCAATGCTTATTAAAATCACCATGAATAAGCACATTTTAACTTGATCATGATCAAATTATTTTAAAAGCATGATAACTATGTATTGAAGATCATTAACCTTAAACATTGAAATTCCCATGTTGGATACAGTCAATGACCTCTTTAAATTTTTTGATAACAAAACAACATACTAGTGAGAATAATAAACAAAACAAAAAAAAACTGTCACAACTTTCAACTCTGAAGCTGCCTCCTGAACACTAAAATACAAGAAAATTTATGTATGTACACCTATAAATTTTAGCAAAATTCCTAAATCAAGAAAAGTAAGCCAATTTGACGAAAATCAAAACCCGGGAAGTGATTGTGCAGAATCATAGGGTGAAAAACTGGCAGCAGATCCACTATAATGAAGTGCGTTGTTATTATGGCGTCGGTTAGAAGATGGAATGTAACTTGAATGGAGTCCGACTGAGCTAGGATAATAAGAAGGCGGGGACAAATATCGTGAATTAAGAGATGACAAAGAAGGAGAATAGACAACAGAAGAATGTGGAGAGGCTAGCGATCTGTAAGAAGAATGAGGAATGGGTGAGGCTGAATGAATTTGCAGAACCGGATAGATTTGAATGGATGGAGTAGATACGAGTGAGGATCGGAAAGAAGAGGAAGATGATGACGGAATTGATACTGGGCCGGAGGAAAGCAATGGGGTACGCTCCGATGGCGGTGGATCCCACGAGCTTGTTCTCGCGTCGCGCTTGCAAACGGGGCAGAAGGTTCTCCATGTCGTTAGCCACTTATCTACACAAGAAGCATGAAATTCTGCAAAAGAAAGTTGAATTAGAATCTATTGGCATCACTAAAATCATCTATAAAAATACAATGTTATTTTCAAATTACTTGGTTTCGAAATAGGCTAATTCTATCTTTATTCTTGATTTAAATAAATATAAAATACTTACTATGGCGACAAGGCAGAATCCTTAGCTTCTCTCCAACAGTATAGTCTTCAAGACATATGGCACATGTCATAGAAGTGCAACGATCATCTAAAACGGATGTAAATATTAGGCTAGGCATTGCTTTCACTAGATGACTGCTCATCCCATGAAACTCTCGAACTTGTGAAGCTCGAAGAGGTCTTTGGCGTCTTATTCTGTGTCTTCTGACAAAGAAACAAGTAGCCAATACAGCAGACATTGCTAGTAAGGAAATGAAAGATATAGCCATTATGGACCAAGCCGAGTTCTCAAAGTTTGGAACAATCCAAACTTTCAAATTCCTATCACCACCCGCATATTTGACAAGTATTTCACCAGACACCTTCGATATAAACATCGCTCGGATTTTTATTCCAGCCGAGTTTCCTGCCACTGTCATTTGTAACAGGGATAAATTAGACAAGATGACTCCCCTTCCAAAAAGTTGCTAAGAATTCAACAAAACTTCATCATTATAACACACCCCCATAGTTGATCAAATCATTCATATAATCAACTAAAATACCCTCATGTTAATTTTTAGACATTATAAAGTATCAAATAAAAACATATTAAATAACCCACTTTTTCATCAAACAATTTTTTTTGTTTTTCAAAAACAAGCTCTGAAATGGAAGAAGAAATTAATATTTCGAGAAAAGGGGTTATTACTTGCAACAAGATCACCATCCACATTGTCAAATATAATTGCCGCTTTGAAGCCTGCTTGCTGAGCTTTTCTTACTTTACCTTCAAAACTGCATACTCCCCTGACAATCAATGCAAATGAGAGTAAGGTGTCTTTCCCTGTCCCATTAACTTTGTTAGTCAAGTTGGAACAAGCATCCAAAGGCTCTGCTAAATACAGTTTGCCATATTCTCCCGAACCTTTCACAGATGGAGCTGAAATTGGCAAAGGGAACAACTATCAGGAACCAAATTATCCTCCTTCATTAATATCATCGAATTATAAGCTGTCTAGACAGACTTAAACATCTTAAGTTTCACAAGAGATTTAACTAGCAAAGTTACAATGATCTAGAAAAATAAGAATAATCTCATATCTTCTACAAATGTCTTCTTAGATATCGATTATTAGTTCTTGTAGAAGTTTCTTTATTGATTTACCCAAATGTAATATGAAATCAGGAATCCGAAATAAACATTTACCACTTTCATCATCATCATCATCTTTAAATCTTATCAAATGAGCTAGACAAAAGTTGGGTTCAAACACTTAACAAATCAATCCATTAAAATTCAACACAACTTGACTAAGCAATTAAAATCCCTTAATAAATTGACACAACTCCAATCATATATTCATCAATCTCTGTATAATTGAAAATCAATGGTAGCTCCTATTCTAAACAGGGTATAAGTACTGATAAAGCCTCTCAATTTGAAAAATTAAAATAAAAAAAAATCGGAAACAGAGTGATTAACTAGATGGGTCAATCAATGATTAACAAATAACTCACCAAAGATTGCTTCGTAGTCCTCAAAGGTGCGAGTCACATTGGGGCCGATGATAACGACGTTACCAAAAGCTACTTGGGCAGACGTTAAAGAGAGGAAGCAGAAAAGAAGTAGAGAAATCATGACCTTCATGATTCGAGCCAAAAATCCAATAATTTTGGAATTAGAAAGAGACGCGCCTTGAAAAGCTAACGCATATGTGAATCGAAAAGGGAGAGTTTTAGATGTTGATAAATGGAAACATCAACTTCCATATCCCAGACCCAGACCCTTGAATCCTCGGCGCTTCTCTATCTCGGTCAATCAAATTTAGGGTTTTTATTTCTGGGGATCCGAAAGATTGCAAGATAAAGGAGGAAATCAATTTGCTTTTCAAACTGTAATCTAAACCCAACTTTTTCGTTTCCTTTTCAAAATATTAGGACCTTTTTTGATCTGCCTTATTTAAGATTGTTTTTAATTTATTCATTATATATTATTTTAAAACTAATTTCATTCAACGGTTATTTACAAAATATTAGGACCTTTTTTGATCTGCGTTTTTAATTAATTCATTATATATTATTTAAAAACTAATTTCATTCAACGGTTATTTACAAATAATTGTTCAAATATTCTTTTGAGCTGGTTTGATCTTGTTTTTTTTTTTTTTAAATTACTTTAAATTCAGATATCACATTTTTATTTTTATTTTTAATTATTTATTCAAAAACATTAAAATACTTTTTCTTTACTTTTATAAAATTTAAATACAAAAAAATATTCATTCAATTAATTAAAAATTCAAATATTTTTTTTTATAAAATATAATTTTTAAATACAATAAAATCACTCAAATAAATATCATACAAACAAGTCCTAAAACTTAATATATTTTATATAATAAATTAAGGGATAATATGAATAGAGTTTACATTTAATTTAATTTAATTAAGTTTTAAATATCTCTTTATAATTTTTTTTATATACTCATAGTATCCTTTGCTAACATGTTAATAAAAAAAAGATTTTTTTTATTACTATAATACCCCTCTCTTGTGAAGAGAAACCTAGTGAACACCCTCAAATGGTAATAGATAATCTTATCTCCTTTATATATGATTTTCTTTGAAATTATTCCTTTTATATTTATTTTTGTTTAGAAATAATTTCTTGTAAGTAGTACAAAATGAATAACTTAATTCAAATTATAAATAATTCTTATTTTATAGTTGAAATTTGAACATGCTTGATACCTAATTTTAAATCATTGATTACTTAAGATTTTAACTAGGTTGTGTTTGTTAGATCTGAATTAAAACTTATTTTGACTAAAAAAATTATTTTGTATTCAAATAAAATTATATTATTCTCACTATGGGGATAGTCGTCATTTTGGTTCTAAGTCATGTATAGCCCGGTCAATTCAACTATACGAATTTTGTATTACAAAGCAATTACCTAGACGATCCTCTAATTACTTTGATCGCTTACTTTTAGCTTTTAAATTAATTTTTAAAATAAATCGCCCCTTCAACTTCTAGAAAGGTCACTAATAGCCATTCCATCAACTTTTTGGTTAAACGACTTAAACTTTAAATATTATTTTTATATATTATCCTTAATTATTATTTTTTTATTTATATATAAATTTTACATCTCTTATATATATAATATTTATATATATATATATATATATATATATATATATATATATATATATTCGAGATTTATATAATCAAATATATATATTATTTATTTTTATCTATATCTATAAAACAAAGTTTAAAAATAAATTATATATAATATATATATATATATATAAATAATTTATATATATTATTTTTAATCATTAATTTATATATTTTAAAAAATAATTTAAGGATTGAGAATGATGTTGACCTTCCAACTACTCAATTACTTTTAACACTCAAATTATTTTTAAAAATATATTATATAAATATTATATATTTATATAAATTAATGATTAAAGATAATATATATAAATTATATAAATTATTTTAAACCTTTTATATATATATATATATGAATAAATAAAAATAAATAATATATATTTTATTTATATGTAAAAGAGATTTAATAATTATATAAATATAAAAATTAATAATAAAAGATATATATAAATATTATGTATAAATAAGAGATTTAATAATAATATATATATAAATATAAAAATATTGACAGAAGATAATATATAAAAATAATATTTTAAGATTAAGCCGTTATATTTAACCAAAAAGTTGATAAAAAGGCCATTCACGACAACCTTTCTAAAAAGTTGAAAAAGCGGTTTATTTTAAAAATTAGTTTGAGGGCTAAAAGTAAGCAATTGGAGTAATTAGAGGGTCGCTCATGATATTTTATATCTCATAATGTCTATCATATTATTTACATTTGTCGTACATCTTTATCTTCTTCAACATTAATATTTTTTAGAGAAATGATTAGGTGAGAGAATTTGGTGAGGGAATTTGGTGAGGGAATGACGTGGTATAATTCGATGAAAAAATCAAATAATTTCTCTATTTTATCTCTTTCCTCCCACTTTTACATTTTCCAACCAATGAAGGTGATGACACGTCATTCCCTCACCAAATTCCCTCACTCTATCACTCCTCTATTTTTTAATCCTGCAGGTTAATCACGTAGGCAGACCTTGAAAATTGGTAGCCTAATGAAAATATTTTATTTTAATAAAAAATTAATTTTAATATAAAATGAGATATAAAAGGTTAATATATTATAATACGAAAAAATAGATTAAAAAGGAGATAAAAAAAATTATATATATATATATATATATATATATATATAATATGATAAGAGAAAAAAAAAGAAAAAACTAAGACTAATAATATAATATATAATTAATAGTATTATTAAATATTAAAAAATGAAGTCCTTATAAAAGTGGGGGCCTATGCATTTGCATAGTTTGCCTTACTTCAGGACCGGCCCTATAAGCACATAGCTCACAAACGCAATTAACCATTTAATTAGACGCATAATTTACCGTTTGACAGACTCGAATCTCTAACCTTAGGGAGACTAAAGATATCCACATATTGTTGTCGATACGCTAGATGAGGGGATTAATATTTTTTATAATTTAGATTTTTGGGGTACAACACAAACACACAATATCTAAATATGGAGGAGACGAATAAGTAACAACATCGTCGTCTTAGTCTCTAATATTTGCATAGTTTGCCTTACCTCAGGGCCGGTCCTGTAAGCATATAGCTCACAAACGCAATTAACCATTTAATCAGACGCATAATTTGTCGTTTGACGGGCTCGAATCCCTGACCTTAGGGAGACTGAAGATATCCACATATTGTTGTCGATACGCTAGATGAGGGGATTAATATTTTTATAACTTAGATTTTTGAGGTACAACACAAACACACAATATCTAAATATGGAGAAGACGAATAAGTAACATCGTCGTCTTAGTCTCTAACATCGTTGTGTGAAAATAAAACCTAGTAAATGCGTCGTTTGAGAATTGAGTTGAAGAAGTCATTTAAGACGAAAATGAAAACTTTGTCCACAATATGATTTAAAAAATTTTGATATATCACGTATAAGAGAAATTTGTGTCTATTTTAAACACAAATTAACGTGTTTATAATATTTTAGATATTTAAATTTTTTTTAAAAATATAGTAAAAAACAATTTCAAACAAAAATAAATGTATAAGATTACATTAAACAATATCATATATGAAGATATTTAAAACTTAGTTGGAAGTATAAGATGTAATATCCCGTAAATTAATGTAGATTACCGAAATTGTAATGACCTATTTGACTTAAATTGACCTATTTCTTTTATAATTCCCCATACTCATTTTCACCTTGCTCCATTAAATAAGTGTGAACATTTAGTGACTCTAAAAACACTAGTATTTAGCCCGTGCATTTGCACGAAGAATAATATAAAAAACCGTGAAAAAAATTACGGATAACATTTTTAATTTTATTTTTAACCGTTTTAAGTTTATGGGTGATTCAACCCACAATCCGACCCAAATATCTATTTACTCAACATCATTATATATTAGTTAGTTAAAAGATTGAACTTATATTAATATTAAAACGTCCCGCGTTTATTAAATTTTGTGTTGAATTTAAAATATAAAGTCTTATTAGCCTAGTTGGTTAAAGAGTTGTACTTGTTTTGTTAGGTTGCAAGTTCGAAACATACCTCTAATATTTTTAATTTTATTTTTAACCGTTTTACCACAATCTGACTCAAGTATCCAAATTAACCACAGCTCTCGACCCTGCAATCCAGACACTTTAAAAATTAAGCATCATTATATATATATAGATTTAAGTTTATGGGTGATTCAACCCACAATCCGACCCAAGTATCTATTTACTCAACATCATTATATATTAGTTAGTTAAAAGATTGAACTTATATTAATATTAAAACGTCCCGCGTTTATTAAATTTTGTGTTGAATTTAAAATATAAAGTCTTATTAGCCTAGTTGGTTAAAGAGTTGTACTTGTTTTGTTAGGTTGCAAGTTTGAAACATACCTTTAATATTTTTAATTTTATTTTTAACCGTTTTACCACAATCTGACTCAAGTATCCAAATTAACCACAACTCTCGACCCTGCAATCCAGACACTTTAAAAATTAAGCATCATTATATATATATAGATTAGTTAGTTAAAAAGTTGAACTTATATTAATGTTAAAACGTCCCGCGTTTATCAAATTTGGTGTTGAATTTAAAATATAAAGTGTTAGTAGCCTAGTTGGTTAGAGAGTTATACTTGTTTTGTTAGGTTGCAAGTTTGAAACATACCTCTAGCATTTTTAATTTTATTTTTAACCGTTTTAAATATAAAGGCGGGTCAACCCAGAATCCGACTCAAGTATCCAAATTAACCACAGCTCTCGACCCTACAATCTGGACATTTTAAAAATTAAGCATCATTATATATATATATATATATATATATATAGATTAGTTAGTTAAAAAGTTGAACTTATATTAATGTTAAAACGTCCCGCGTTTATCAAATTTGGTGTTGAATTTAAAATATAAAGTTTTATTAGCCTAGTTGGTTAAAGAGTTATACTTGTTTTGTTAGGTTGCAAGTTCGAAACATACCTCTAGCATTTTTAACTTTATTTTTAACCGTTTTAAATTTAAAGGCGGGTCAACCCAGAATCTGACCCAAGTATCCAAATTAACCACAGCTCTCGACCCGGCAATCCGGACACTTTAAAAATTAAGCATCATTATATATATAATCCAACCCAAGTATCTATTTACTTAACATCATTATATATTAGTTAGTTAAAAAGTTGAACTTATATTAATATTAAAACGTCCCGCGTTTATCAAATTTGATGTTGAATTTAAAATATAAAATCTTAGTAGCATAGTTGGTTAAAGAGTTGTATTTATTTTGTTAGGTTGCAAGTTCAAAACATACCTCTAACATTTTTAATTTTATTTTTAACCGTTTTACCACAATCCGACCCAAGTATCCAAATTAACCACAGCTCTCGGTCCGGCAATCCGAACACTTTAAAAATTAAGCATCATTATATATATATAGATTCCTCAGTATCTTTTTTAAAAAAAGTATTTATGGGAACTATAAGTATTTTGTAATTTTATTTTTATTTTTTTATGGGCTTTATTTTATTATTTTTTATTATTAATGGGTTGAAGCCCAAAACCTGACTAACATAATTCTTAAAATTCTAAATTTTTAATTGAAAAAAGAAAATATCTAAATATTTATTTTTAAATGAGAAATGCACCAAGTAAAATTCTCAAATATTAATATTAGTTGAAGGAGTAAAACAAATACTCTAATCACTAAGTTAAACTAAATTGACATTTTTAATCATTACATATTTGATCATTTATTGTGAAACATGGATTGAGGGACTAAAAATGTGAAACTTAGAAGATGGTCTTTATCCCTATAATTTTTTGTTGGATTATCTAGTTGGAAAGAAATCAGAAAACTTTTAATAACGAAAGTACGTAGTCCGTTAAGAATTATTCGCAATGTTATTCTCATGACGATGACGGAGATTAGATCCGGAAAAAATGTGGATTTGTGTGAAAATCTTATTGTTTTTATTGAAGATTTAATTAATTATTCTAATGTATTTAATTTTTATATAATTTTTTCATTTCATAATTTTTTAGTTGTACTTAAATGATTTTTTATTAAATAGATCATTTAAAAAAAACATATTCCATCGCCTATTCTATTGAGATACTTTTCGGGATCAATAAGTAGTTAATGGGGTCAGTATAAAGATAGGCTTAACCATGACAGATATGCGCTTAGGGCTTAAGTAGGTTTTAATCCATCCCCCAAAAAAATTTGTTTGCTTATCTAACTCAAACTACGTTTTTTACTCGTTTTATCATAACTTTTTCTTTATTTTTTTTAAACCCACCCTAATTTATTTTTTCAAACTCACTTAACTCTAATTCTTAGATCTGTTATGGGTTTAACTATAGTAATGTATTAAATCTCAATTGAATTTGACCTCGAATAAATATTGACATTCCTATCCTAACAAAGAATATCCAACAAGTTCACATGGGAACTGGCCACACCTATGAAGATAACCTCTAACTTATCATTGCTGACTTTCAGACGACCAAAATTAAAACAATATGAGAAAACATCTTATGGCCCTTACCCCTTTAGCTCCAATCATACATAGAATCTCATCTACAAATAAAATAAAAGATGAGATACAATTATAATCAATGTCGGTCCCGAGAATCAGGAATCAGACTGTTCTAATCTCTTTATAGAAAAACGTGAAAAAAATTAGTTGCTTTAATTGAGTTTAAAAAAAAAGTTTTTGTTAAGCCATAACTAAATAAAAAAATATAATTTTCATTCTAAATCAAATATTATGTTCAAAATATTAATATATATAAGTAAAATTAATTTTTTTTTATTAGATACTGTCTTAGGATTAACCCGTGCTAGAGTTACCCAAGTCGATCTTGATTACAACGTCACTTATTAAAAAACAAATATTACAAATGCAAAGAAAAATTATGGATAATGAATCACTTGAACGGCTGAATTCAACTTAAAAAAAAATTGAGATAATAAATCCTTGAACTCAAAGCTCTTGGCAGTTGACACTAATTAAGGTGTATATCAATGAAATCTATGCAGTATAACACCTAGATAAATAAATACATAATAATGAAAAAAAACAATTAAGTATATTATAATTTAATTGTTTTTTTGGTAAGGGGTACATCATAATAATTCAACACCACCACGTCAGCAACATTTATCCAAAAGACATTATTATTATTATTATAGCTGCTTAATTATATATTACATCAGTTTAATTAATTAAGATACTCAAAAATAGAGAAGCAGCCAATGATTCATTGACACCATTAACATGCTTACAAAATTAATTAAGCATGAAGAATAAGCAACATAGCTTGACTAATCATTTAATGTGAACAAATTTAGTGCTTATTTTTTTTATTTGATTAATAAAATTCAATAATTAAGTAAAGTTCAAAATATTTTGCTGAAATAATTAGCAGTTAACTCTATCATATACTAAACATTTAGGCATTGTTTTCTTTCAATTTTTTTTTAAAAATTCATCCAAAATTAATTTTTTAATCAATCATTTCTCAACCATACATCATTCATTTCATTAATCAAAATACTAAAATACTATCAATTTTAAATTATTATTATTTTTTTTATTCATATATATCAATACCCTTTAGGTCTTTTACCAAAAATAATCATCATTTTCTTAAAATCATCACAAATTATTATTTTTTTCCCTCTCTAGGTTTTTTTAAAAACTCAAATCCGAACAAGCCCTTAAATATTTGAAATTAGTCTTGGTTTGGGGGCAAAACTTAAACAATTATTTGAGAAAGAATTAGTTATAATTTCTTTTTAAAAGATTCAATATAATTAATGAGATGAAAGTTGTATAATCATAAATAATGACATTATCATGACAGGAGAGAAAAAAATAAAAATAAAAATAACAAAATATGAAAATAAAAACAAAAGCACAACCAAATTGCCTCACTATCAAACTCGTAAATTAAAAAAAAAAAATTAAAAAAAATTATAATTATAAATTCATGACTTTACCATCATTATATACATTTTTCTTTTCAATTTTTTTTATTGATTTTATTATTTGTTTAATTTTTATAAAGGAAAATATACCATTAAAGAGATCTGCCAAGTTCTAAAAAATATATATATATACAAGATGTTAATATAAATTATCACATATTAAGTACTGTGAAAATATGATAATAAACTCAATTTACAATAGTGATAGATTAATTAACAAAAGTTTTGCTTAAAAAAAATAAAGATTTTGGATTCGATATCTACTAAAAACCCATTAGGCCAAACAAAAGAGCTTTAAGTTATGAGAGTTGGAATGTATATTTTTTCTTTTTAAAAATACATTTACAAAAATTGATAGTTAGCTCAAAATACTAATAGTCCTCAAAATAAAGACAATCAAAAAATGTATACATACAAACTAAAGACAACATTTAACATAGAAATGATACTACTAAAAACCAATAGTTCCACAAAACCTACCTTAGAAACCAAAAAAAAAACAAAACAATAATTAATACCCTTACATGAGAAACTAGACCAATCGAAAATGCAATGACCACTCTATCGATCTCTCCAACATCCTACATAAATTTGTACCTAGTGTCCACTATATGTATGAGTGAGACGATTGTACGTAGAAGAACAAACACGTGATGGTATTAATTCTAAACCTAACATATATGTGTTCATTATGTAAGGACTTGAAAATTCTTAATGCCATAGAGAGAAAGGACTTGTGTCTAACGTAGAAAATGCTCAACCAATAACAAGTTGATTTTACAAGTTGGATAACTTACTTTTCAATTTTATAAAATCAATTTTATCAAACTTCTCATCCTCTAAGTTTAGGTAATAGATTATCACATGTCGTATATTGAAATAGGTCCATTAAAGAACGCGTGTGATATACATATCAACAGATATATTTCAAAGACATGATACACAAAGAATTTTAAATTTCTTCATGGGAGCAAATTTCTTACCCCACCAAATTATTAAACCAAATAAGACAAATAAAGTTCAATCAATTTGCCTACCATATATCTATTCAACCAATTGTGTATTCACATTTGCCACTACACATGCTTAATAAATTGCTAGTAACTTAAAAGCATAAACAAGCTAGCTAGCATGAGAGAATGAATAAAGTTAATTATACCTAGGCTAGAATCTCAAGTAATTAGAAGTGTATGGATAAGTTTGTAGGGTCTTTGGCCAAAGGCAGGATATGAAATGACAAGACTACCTTGTTTCATTTCAGCACCAACAGACAAATGAGATCATAAATTCAGGAACCCCTCATGTTTATTTTATACATAATATGGCTATCAATTATCCACATGAGCATAATGGGGCAAGACAAACATCAAAATCATGAGTGATTATAAAAAAATCTAGCAATTAATAATGGAGTCAGTAATTAAAATCACTTGAAGTATCGTTAATTAGAAGTGTGTCATCATAGTCAAGGACCAGAGAAATTAGAGTTGGAAGAACTTGAACTGAATCTAAATAAAGATTGGGGGTTAAGCTTAATGTAAAGAAAAAATTCCAAAAAATATGTTATTGTGATAATCGATCGAATCTAGGAAATGTATTTACCAACTCGTTTTATAAAAGTTCAGCTTTAGAGCTTAAACCTAATATTGTGTTTATGTGATGTTGTTTTTGTTAAAAATTGGATGATATTAATTAGTATGAATGTAAATAAAGATATAAACTAGTGAAGTGATTATACTGATGATCGATTTTTATTAATATGAATGTAAATAAAGATACAAACTATATATTGAAGTTTGTAAAGATTTTGTTTCTGAATATTGTATAGAAAAAGTTAAATGTAGAATATATAAAAGTTCAAGACACATAATTAGGCATATATACTATTACTGGTTGAACTTAGGAATACGGGTTACAAATTGAAATGCCCAACCAAACGTATCGATTAGAAGATCGGACCAACCAAACATTGAAGTCAGTTTCGTTTTGATCGATTAGAAGATCGGTCTGATCGGCTCAATTGATTTTATTTGTTGCGTAACCGATTATTATTAAATAGTACGATAAATATATCTAAAATTTATTCTGAAAAAAAATATGAGCATTTATATATATTTATTTTAAAAAAAAAAAATATATATATATATATATATAATAATGTTTAATTTTCAAAATATTCGAATTGCAGGTCTCGAGAGCCGTTCATAAACTTTAGACAATTAAAAAATACTGAATTTATAACATAACCAACAAGTACACCCCTATAATCAATTAGGATAATAAGATTTTATATTTTTAATTCAACACCAAATTTGATGAACGCGAGACATTTTAAGTTAACTTTTTAACTAATTAACTAATATATATATATATATATATATATATATATATATATATATATATATATATATATATATAATAATGCTTAATTTTCAAAGTGTTCGGATTGTCGGGTCGAGAGTTGTGGTTAATTTTGATATATGTGAGAATAAATGAATACTTGAGTCGGATTGTAGGTTGACCCGACTATAAACGTAAAATGGTTATGTATGTTTCGAATTTGTTACCTAAAAAAACACTTACAACCTTTTAACCAAGTGTGATTGAGATGTGGTTTACCGATGAATAATAAACCGATAACAATTAAAAATGGTTAAAAAATATAAATCAAATATTTGATTGACCAAAGTAGGAGGTCACAATGCTAAATATTATAAAATATGAATTAGATATTTGATAGATCAAAGTGAAAGTATAAGGTCACGAGATGAGAGGTTCATTGAAAAAATAAATATGTGAGAAGATGAGTTGTTTTACCGAAGTTAATAAAATGTGAAACGAGAATGTTCTATTTTTTATTTTAATATATTGTTTTTTAAACATTGAATAAATATTATTGTAAAAAAATTAAAATTTATTTTGTTTATATTTATATCAGTGTGTATAGAATTTTCCTAATTGAAATAATATTCTTAAAATTTTGGATTGATAAAAATGAATTCCAATCAAATAAATGAAATTTTGATTGTATAAATATGAAGTTATAAGAATAAATTTGAATGTCTTGTCCAATAATAAATTAAAAATAATGGATTTTTCTAAGTTGGAAAAGTATAGCAAAAATTTAATGGGTTGGTATCCTATTGAAATGTAATACTCCTTATGGTTTAATTAGTATGATTTGAATTATATGAATAATTTTAAATCATTTCAGGTTAATTATATTAACCAAACTATCAACTAAAATATTAGTGTTTTTTTATAATATTTTCTATTATATATTAATATGATTTAACTCATTTCAGTTAATAATTCCAATTCAAACAAGATTATCTAAAGCCTAAATATTGGGTTATCTAAATAACACCAATTTGAACAAATGTTTAGTGATCAAACTTTTTATTTGGCGAAATAAAAAGGAAATCTTATTTTGCGTTTTCCCTTGAATCCAAACAGGCCCTGATCACTGCATAAATGCACATCTTTAAAGCATTTAATCGAATTGGCTAAAGTAATTGGTTTGGGTTTAATTTTATTTCATTGAATAAGTCAATTAATAGATATATATCATTGAATGAGTCAATTAATTAATTCGCATTTTTTGTTTGATCCCTTTGTTGAGTCCTACTTGTCCACCCCTACTCAATGTTACTTGTTATTTGGTTTACCTTGAATTTTATTAAATAGACAATTTCATTTCATAAGAAAATAAAATAAAC
The DNA here is from genome assembly GCF_907164915.1 of Impatiens glandulifera. Taxonomy (NCBI): domain Eukaryota; kingdom Viridiplantae; phylum Streptophyta; class Magnoliopsida; order Ericales; family Balsaminaceae; genus Impatiens; species Impatiens glandulifera. The sequence goes on from NC_061863.1 coordinate 55,878,375, forward strand.
ATTAAAATTGCAGTTGTGCATTCAATTTTTGATTGGCCAATTTTTATTTGATGTTATGATTTCAATAGTTGGAAGGATTAACGAGCAATTAATGGTGACAAATTAGTTTGGTGGCCCCAATTTGGCCTGGCATGGTCGGGAAGAAATGAACATAGATACTTTGACGTTAGTTAGTAGGGGTTCCTATGAATTTTTTCTCCGATCACGGAAATCATGATAAAAATTATCTGCGGATATAAACATCTTTCTTTGCCCTTTATTGGGTATAAGACTTTTTCCATGGATATGAGAGGGTTTTTAATTAAAATGAATTCAATAAAGTCTATTTTCCTTATAACATTAAGAATCGAATTCATGATCAGCTAAATTTAGTTTAAAACAAAAAACAAATAGATAAATAGTAATTCAATCTCATAAAAAGATAATTTGGATAATACTATTCAAACTCACCTAATCTAACGGAATCGAAATCACTTACCTAAATTACTCATTCGAATAAATATTTGGTAATGAGGCCTAACCTGGATTAAAGCTATAGGTGACACCTTCCTAATCCGAATGATATGATTAATTTTTTTTGAAAAAATGAGATTATAAATAACTTTGAGAAGTATATTTTAAAATTTAGCTAACCATGTTTTAATAGAACTTCTTTGCAGTTTTTAATTTTTAATTTTATAGTTGGTGCTAATTTAGCTTATATATATTTTTGCTAAACAAATACAACCGACCGAAGCGATGTTTTAGTTGAGCATAAATTGAAATTCACAGTTTAATATTTATATAAAAAAAATTCTGATATATACTATTGTGTTGTACATTTCAGTTTATAAATCGACCGAATATTTTATATAAAATAACTTAAAAAAAAAATTTGAAACTAACTGTTTAATATTTATAAATCGAACATAAATTGAAACTTCCCGGTTTAAGTTTTAGTTGAGCATAAATTGAAACTCACAGGTTTAATATTTATAAAAAAATCTGATATATATTATTGTGTTGTACATTTCAGTTTATAAACAGACATAATATTTCATATGAAATTATTTACAATTTTTTTTTTATAGATACCACAAACTAGTTTCCTCATCTTCTAACGCAATAACATTTTAAACCAACGTAATGACAATATTCGGAATATTAAAACTAAAAGATTAATTTAAGAAGATATTTTTGTCATTTTTATTATATAAAAATAAATTCATAAAAATTATTCGCATTTATTATTTATAATGAATAAATTTGAATATATAGGGAACATATATAATTAAAAATAAAAAAATAATAATAATTATGTATTTAACAAGATATTTTGATATAATTTTAATAGTGGTTAAATATTTATTATATAATTAATTTATATGTGCTTTTTTTATCACAAAATAGTATGTAATTATTGTTACAAAAATAATTAATATTAGTGTTTAGTACAAAAACAATTAAATCATAAAAAAGCTAGGTCACTATAATATTAAATTTTAAAGTTCATGATAAAACTATTTATTTTTTTACAAGTATAAAAAACAAAATTAGACATTAAAATTGTAAGAAATTTATGTTAGAATTGAAACAAAAAATTAACACCAAACTATTAATTATACATGACATTTAACTATTTATAGTTTGGTGGTGGCCTATCCTTTAACTACTAATTATACACACACATATATATTTATATATTTATAATAAATAAAATTAATTAAAAAAAAGTAACATCAAATTTATTAAATAAATTTTAAAAATAAAACCAATATTAAAATTTATTCAAGAATGCAATTTTTGTAATTATTATATATTTTATTTCAATCTTTTTTATGAAAAAAAAAATATGGAATAACGATTTAAACACACTTAACAATTTAACTAGACGTAGAACTTAGCGTCTGACGGACTCGAACTTAGAACTTCAGAGAGACTAATAATATTCTAATATTGTTTTCACTAGACTAAAAGAGGAGATAAAGTGAGATGGTTAAACACATAACCCGATTAAGCATATATCCAACAAACACATTTAATTATTTAATACAAAGAGAGTATTTGTATTTCTAAAATAAAGTATATATATAAAAGTATGCTTAGAGAATATATACCGTATTCTTGTTTGGAAATATTCTCTATATAATAAAGATTTTGGAGATGATCTAAGAGAATCTATCTTGTCATCCTTATAATTTGTAAACTTATTCCACACCAAACAAAATCCTTTCTAAAAGAATTATGGTTAAAAACACTTTGCTTTACGTCTGTCTTAAATAAAGGATTTATTTTTTAGTACTGGTTTTATGGAAATAAATAATCTATATCAAAATGTTTTAAACAACTCATTATTTTGTAATCAATATCAATACCATGATCAATTCATATTTTTTCAATCATCAAAATTAAATATTAAAATATATTTTCTATTATAAAATTTGGTTATTTAAATATTTTTTACTGTTTAATTTTAAGAATTGAATTATAAATATAATCAAAATTTATAGAATAGTTAGTTTGTGGGTATTGAGGTGTACATTATTAATAAATTGTAACAAAAGCTATCTAGGTTTGAATAAGAATAAAAAGTCAATATTAGAACATTATTTTAGAAAAAAGAAGTGAATTTGTGTGTTTTGTTTTATATAATGTTTGATACGTGTCAACATATATATATGTAATGTGTCCCCCTCCAAAAGGCCTAATATTCCGGACCGCTTTTTTCTGTTTTTTCTGTCCATGCCGGGTTTGCCTAGTTTATTTAGCTACCTTATCTGATGTATCTAATTTATTCTTTATAATTTTTAAATTTAAATAAATAACTTAGATAGTAAAAGAATTTATGTTGAAAGTTAATATGATCCAAAGCAATAGTAAGTTCGATCAATCTTCGATAACTGAACCGAATTGTTTTATATGGTTTTATTCCGTTTGATTGGGATGCAGATCCGGCTCTGAGTTTTTGGATACCCAGCCCCGTTAAAAAAAACTCGATATTTTTGTTGCCCTAGGTCAAGTTGAAATTTTTTAATAAAAAAATAGTTTTTTTTTGTGAGGTTTGAACCCATACCAATTAAAAGTTCTAAATTTTTATCTATAACCACTATACTACAAAATCTTATGATCAAATTTTTATAATATATTTCATTAAAACCTTACCCTGGGGAGTGGACTGTCCTATCCCAAGGGCTTGCCCCAGGGCCGGCCCTGCCGGGATGGAGTAGAATAGTATATGTGTATCACGTCTCATCTCACCTTAATTCTATCTCAACACTTTAAAGATTATATTTTATAAGGGTTTTAAGTTTATTTATAATAATATAATTGTTTAATATATTAATAAATATATATATATATATATATTATTAATAAAATCTGTTTATATAATTTATTATATAATTTTTTTAAAAGAATAGATTATAAAGGGTACCCGCGGAGATTAACTAATAAACAAACGAGAACGCGGAGATTAACTAATAAACAAACGAGAAGAAAGTGATAATAAAATTATCACCGAAGTAAAACGAGATTGGATGATAAATATTTTACTCGCTCGAAACTTCTTGTTGTCATTCGGAGTCATGACTTCTAGTATAATATTTAATTTTATATTAGAGTAAGTTAATTTTTTGAAAGTAAAAGTTATTATACTTTCACCATTATACCCTTCATTTCCTACCTAATTTGTTAGTTTTTTTAGATTGGTTTAAAAAATTTATTTGATAAAAAAATAGTTATATATTTAATTTTTTATTAATTTAATTAGTAAAATATTATTTGGTATTTAAAATTTAAATTTAATAAAAATAAGATAAATGTATTTTGTAATTTATTGAAATAAATAATTTAATAATTAAAATGAAAATAATGTGATGAATATTTATTAAAAAATATTAGGTGAATAAAAAAAATCCCAAGAAACCACATCAATCGATTTCATATAATTTACTATAATAGCTTTAAAAAAATTAGTTGAGGATGGTATAAATTATATATTATTATTTGTATTAAATAAATTATTTTTTATTAAATAATATTAAAAAATTTAAATAGTTTATTTAAGAAACCGAAATTATTGAAAATTTTAGATCTAATTTGATTGTTGGTATTTTATTTATTTATGAAAAAAATATCTTATCATTCCTTCCTTCTTTTTAATCATTTAATATATTAATTAAAATACTAAAATACTCATATTAAAATAAAAAATATAATAATTTAATTTAATAAAAACTCAAATAAAATGTTTTTTTTTTCAAAAAACAATATCAATAAAATTTTCAAATAATTAAATATCAAACAAGCTCTTAAGCCTTGTTCCATTTTAAATTATTCAAATGACAAAAAAAAACATCAAACATCACTTTCCGTCTCTCTCATAATTAGGAAGTCTCTCTCATAATTATCGAATTAATTAATTCATTAATTAAAATATTAATATTCTTTTAAGTCTTTTTATAAATAAAAAAATTATTCTCATCTTTTTTAAATCATCATTTTTTTTCTTTCTAAATTATTTCAATAACCCAAATCAACTAGTCTTAGTCTTAGTTTCTTTGCAAATTAGATATCATACATATTTGAAAAACAAACTCATGCTTCTATATTACTAATAAAGCAATCTCTTTATAATCATTTACTAAATCTCTTTATATAGACAAATTTAATTAAATTTCTACTAAGATTATTCTAGTTCTAAAGAAAATTCAAAAAGTCTAAAAATATACAATAGATGATAAAGAGCAACAATTAATACAGCACATTGATGACGAAAAGTATTGCGTCCATTTTAGTTTGGAATAAGTGCTATTTTCTTTTTTCTATTAAATATATATACGTATAAAAAAAAAGTTAGAATAGTTATTTTCTTCTTTTCCCTTCCTTTTAATGATCTCGTCTGAATAATATTAATTGGTGAGTCATTTATTATTCAAACTTCGAATTTAATACATATATTTTTAATTTTTATTTACTTAAAAAAACGGTTGGGGCGAGGTATAATTGTGAATCTTTTTTACAGCTAATAAATATTTGTATTTTTTATGACAATACATACCATTTACTATACTATACTGTTTTTTTCTCTCTCTTAATCTTTCTGCTGCATACGAAATAACGCAAGCATTTACTGCTGATCTCTCTCTCTTAAGTAAGACAGAGAAATAAATAATGGGTAAGAAGAAAAGCTTCTTTTCCATTGATGTAATTTAATGGAGGTCCAAACCTCCCTTACACACAAGCCACGTGTTCCAATGACGTGGCACTCATTTTCAAATAAATACCCACATAATCTCATCATCCCCTCCTTGCATCTCCTCCTCTTTCAATCTCAATTTTCTCTCTCTATATTTCTCCGGCGAAACAATGCCACCGTCTACCGCCACCCAAACCCCAAATGCCGACGTCTCTCCGCCGCCAGATCCCGCCGTCATCTCCTCTAACTGCTTCCCCGTTACTCTCCAGGTTAGTTATAACTCATAACCAACAAATAATTATTCACCATGCATTGAAATAAAATGTAACTATCAAAACTATTTAATAATTAAAGAAAAGGTCAAAGATCTGTTTACTATCACTTGACTTTTCATTTTTTCTTTTTTTTTTCAATAATAGTTCATAGAGGTATGTTACAAAATAAAGCTAGAGAAAACCAAGAGCAACATCGGACGGCTATTATCATCCTCCTCATCATCCGATCCAACGGCGGCGAGCAATATTGGAGAAAGGACAATCTTAAATGGAATCACCGGAATGGTATCGCCAGGACAAATCCTGGCCATACTGGGTCCATCTGGAAGTGGTAAGTCAACACTCTTAACCGCTCTAGCAGGTAGACTACAGGGAGTCAACGATGAATACTCCCTCACCGGATCAATCCTCATAAACGGCCAAAAACCGTCTAAACAGATTCTCCGTCGTACCGGATTCGTTTCACAAGACGACATACTTTTCCCACATCTAACCGTCCGTGAAACTCTGTTATTCTGTTCACTCCTCCGTCTTCCGAAGCATCTAGACGAGAGGGAAAAAATCGAAGCGGCGGAAAATGTTATAACGGAGTTAGGGCTTTCGAAATGCGAGAACACGATAATTGGGAACGCGTTCGTGAGGGGAATTTCTGGAGGAGAGAGGAAACGAGTTAGTATTGCGCAGGAAATGATGGTGAATCCGAGTTTGTTAATACTTGATGAGCCTACGTCGGGACTTGATGCGACGGCGGCGTATAGGCTTGTTGATTCGTTAGAAACCGCGGCGAAGGCGAAAGGGAGATCGGTTGTAATGTCGGTGCATCAGCCGTCGAGTAGGGTTTATCAGATGTTTGAATCTGTGCTCGTGCTTTCGGAAGGGAGGTGTATTTATTTTGGAAAAGGAAGCGAAGCGATGCCGTATTTTGATTCTTTGGGATTTTCGCCGTCATTTCCCATGAATCCTGCAGATTTTCTGCTTGATCTCGCAAACGGTACGCGATCTGCGATCTTTTCTGTATATGAATTCATCATCGTTTTCTTTAAATTCATCTAAATCGTATTCAATGTTTTTTTCTTATGTATGCATATCCTCTGTTTCATCACCTTTATTAATTATTCCCCTCAAATTATGCATACAAAAATGATTGATATTGGTTATTTGAGATGAATTATTTTTAAATAAATATGATTTAAATTATTAACTACTAAATATAGTTTTGGCACTTAGGTTTTGTTTGGTAATGAGTTATTTTTAAATAATTTTATTGAAGTTAAATTATTGAAAGTGAGTTAATTAATTGAAGTTATTTAAATAAAAAAGATCATGTTAAAAGTATAATAATATATGTTTTTTTAAAAATAAAGAGTATTTTAAGATGATTTGATTTGTTAATATATGATTAGATGTTAAGAAGATCTAAGGCCTTGTTAGAATTGAATTTATTTAAAGAATTAATTAGTGTTATGAAAAAGTGGGTTACTTAATTTTTATTTTTTTTTTGAATTTAGAAACTTTTTTCGGTATCTCTTATTTCAAGATATAGGGGTTATTTTAAAAAAAAACAATTTTTTAATTGATAATTTGATTTAAGAAGTTCATAAATAATTGATGATTGGGTTATTTAAGATCCATTCACAACAAAGCTGATTATTCAAATAACCCCATATCAAAAAAAGGAATATTTTAAGTTATTTAAACTTAAAAAAAAAGTCTCTGTTGCAATCAGTTTATTTTAGGTCAGATCTCAATAAACCACTAATTTAGTGCCACTTTTAATGTCTTGTTTGGTTTAGAACTTCTGAATGAAATTACCATTTTTCTCTTATATATCTTGAAACTATGAAAAATAAATCTTGATATTATAATAATATAAATAATTTGAACTAGAAAATCTTGTAAGATTTGGTAGGGTCAATACTATTTATTTTACATCAAATCTGTCTACCATTTAATTAAATATAAATATTATTAATAATATTAATAATGTTGAGATTACAGTAGTCACAATTCTTGAATTTTAATTACATTTTGAATATGGTATTTATATATAACCACTAGATACCTATGCTCATGCCTACTAGTAATAGATCAAAATTAGGTGATATATTAAAAACAATAGTATATTTATATATATATATATATATATATATATATATATATATATATATATATATATATATATATATATATATATATATATATATATATATATATATATATATTAGTATTCAATACACAAATCAGGAAGCTGTTGGAAAGAATAATTTCTGACAAAGGCAAAATATTACAGTGTTGGTTCTAAAGAAGTTGATTCCAAGATTATTAAATCAATAAAAATTATATGAAAGTACATTTTTAATAAATGTGTACTTGTATATGTTTGGTATTATTTGGTTCATTAACATGTGGTTAATTATAAATTTACTTGAATTGACAATTTAAAAAATAATAATAGTATGAAAATGTAATTGATTAACTATCAAGTGAAAATAAATGTTACTTTAGATATCAAGTGATAATTGGTTATGTGATTTTCACCAACCCATTATAAAGTTAGTACTGATTTGGTGTGTTATATATGTTCCTTTTTGAAGGGGACCATCTTAATTGGAGTATTAATTGTTTCAATCTCAAGTATATCATAGAATTGAATTGGAATTGGTTGAGTGAAAGTATAATAGTCTGGCTCATGATTATATAAATGATTAAGACAGACAATACTTATCCAAGGATGATTATGTTTGCTAGCTGTTCACGATTATCTTCTCGTGTTAAGCGGGCGGGCCCCTTAGGATTATCGGGGAGATTAACATGTGTTTCGTAGAAGGAACATCGATGGTGATATAATTTAAAGTTATCTTAATGTTTTTGCCAACCTCTAGAGGATGATCCATTTGGATGCATGAATTAGTTAAGTCTCTTAAGAAAGACCTTATTAGTGATTAGGCCAAATAACAACCAACCTTAACATATATAAATGTTTCCAACTTTCTTTGTCTCCATGCTGAAAAATAGAAAAAAATCATTAATGGACAAAATGAGATATGTTGCTAAATTGAGAGAACTATCTTTATATGAAGCAGACAAACTTAATTTGAAAAGTTACAATTCTTTATTCCAGTCAAATTAGTTGCAAAATTTGTACTTATCAAATTAGGATGAGTTAAATCTTCTAGCTAGAAAGAAGAATATTGGTGGTTAGGATGCCTATACTGAAAGACTAGATAGAATATAATGGGGTGAAAGGATAAAAGTAATGCAGAGTACGTATGATCAAGGCTAGGTTCTAAGTATATATTTTTATCAAAGTGCTCATAAATATTTGTTCTTTCTATGTAGCCCACTAATTCATATATCTTTTTTCTGTGAAAAGTGCTGACGAGTGGCTAAAAGTGCAATTTGTAGTGGATTGACTAAACTAAATAGGGTTCATCACCTATGTGACAAACTCAACTCATCTTAGTTTGTAGTAGTTCAGATCACAAAGACTCAAACTACAAACTAAAGAACATTTGTGAAATGTTATGGTAGTCTCCATGTGGATTTGTTAACCTTTAAACATTAAAAAAGAGGAAAAGGGTTACATGTGACAGAAAGCAAATGGTTACAAATAGACAGTCTTTTTAAGAGGGGATTGGTCGGTCCAATTCTCTGAACTACTGCTGCTCCTTTTTGATTTGGATATGATAAATTATTTGTATAGTCATGTGCTGGGTGTTATAAGTTAATCCAGACATGTCACAGGAGGATTATGCATTAATGTTATGAGATCAATAACCACGTGTTGGGTCACTTTTGCATAGCTAGCAAATTGACCCATTTTTAGGAATTTTGTTAATTTTTCATCTCCCACTCAAATGGACTTTGTGGGTTTTCAATAATTTATTGTATTTTAAGAGATGGGTATATATACTATATATTATTGGTGGTGGTGGTTGATGTTGTTGTTTACATAATTCAATCGCCACTAGCCACAGCTCCTGAGTGGATTATCACAAGCCCACCACTAGAGCTAGTAGCTATATATTTATATATCTATATATAGACAATGACTTTTCTTTATATATAAATATACACTATTATGACTTGGAATCAAAGTTGCAAATAATACCCCATTTCAAACACAATCCAAACCTACCAGGGTAACTCGGGTTTCAAATTCATGATTGTGGTGTCGTACTAGAATAAACCCGGGTTAAGAGAACACTAAGGTCTAGGTTATATTTGTCTACTCTTAAGAACATAATCTAAAATCACAAAATATGTATACCATTAATCTCGTTTTTATCGAAATGATCTTGTTCAAATAACACTTGGATCAAACATGGCCTAGTAATATGAGTCATACCCAACAAAGTTTACTTAATATCCTCGTACAGGTGTCCATAAAGACAATAACTTGTTTATTTGGGGACACCGGCCACTAATAATGGGAGACACACTACACAATATTATGTGTTGTTTTGAAATGTCAATTAAAACATATTAATGGGAAAGTCTCATCTTGTGTAGAATCCACTACAAACCAAATACACATGATAATTAATTAGTTAATAAAGAGAATTAATGAAAATATATGTACATTATCTTGATCTTGATCTAGTTTATTCGCAATTGACAGATGTGTGGCTTCTCGATGGTGCTGCTAATGGAACCGAAAGAGATAAACAGCTTGTTAATGCCAAGCATACACTTGTCTCCAAATACAACACTCTACTAGGTCCTAAAGTTAAAGCGGCATGCATAACAACAACAACGATGACACAAATATGTGAAAACCGTCGTGTCTCAAAAAGAACTTGCGAAAAGAACTTTCTAGATGGAATCCACACGTGGTGTAATCAATTCAACATCCTCCTAAGACGTAGCCTAAAAGAACGAAAATATGAAGCCTTCAACTCCTTAAGAGTCTTCCAAGTCCTGGCAGCCTCTATCCTAGCCGGTTCAATGTGGTGGCATTCAAACTCGAAAGACATTCAAGACCGGTTAGGTCTCCTATTCTTCATTTCAATCTTTTGGGGAGTCCTCCCATCGTTCAACGCTGTATTCGCTTTCCCACAAGAACGAGCCATCTTCATGAAAGAACGAGCATCGGGAATGTACACGCTGTCACCTTACTTCATGGCTCGAATCGTGGGCGACTTACCGATGGAGCTAATTCTCCCGACGATATTCATTTCCATAACTTATTGGATGGCAGGATTGAAGCAGGATTTCGTGGCTTTCGTGTTGACATGGATGGTTCTGATTGGTTACGTGCTCGTTTCTCAGGGATTGGGACTTGCTCTAGGGGCGTTGATTATGGACGCCAAACAAGCGTCGACTGTTGTGACGGTTATAATGCTGGCGTTTGTATTGACGGGTGGTTTCTACGTTCATAAGGTGCATGTTTGTTTGGCTTGGATGAAGTACATTTCGACGACGTTTTATTGTTACAGGCTGCTTATTAACGTGCAGTATGAAGAGGGAAGGGGGATATCGTCGTTGCTGGCTTGTACGCATTATGGAACCGAAATGGCGAGTTGTAAGTTTATTGAGGAAGATGTGAGGGGACAGATTTCGCCATCGGTTAGTGTTATGGCTCTTCTCGTTATGTTTTTCGGTTATAGGATGCTGGCGTATATTGCGTTGAGGCGAATTAAAGCTTAAGGAAGAAGTTTAGAAGTTTGAGAAATGATATTGGTTTGGTTGTTGCATGTGGTCTAAAAGGAAGAAGGGGATGATGGGATGATTAGAGAAGACTAACGACACTGGTGTTTGGTTTATAACTCAAGTAAGATATAATATGATCCAAATGTTGTATTTGTTTGGTCTTATGTAAGTGTAAATCAACAATGTTTATGTGTTTTATTCTCATTGAATCTATTTTGATTCATAAATGAGATTAATTGGCATGACTTAATTACTAAGGAAAAATCTTCAATAATTGAATTAGTAATATTGTTGTTTTTGAATATGAAGAGAAGGAAATCAAATTGTCCATTTTATAATGTTGTAGTATAAAGTGGACCTTTGAAATGGGCTGTCCTGAAAGCCCAAGGACCAGCATGAATTAAGTTAAAATTTATATTTTGGTTGTTAATATAAATTCTAACACGAGATCAATATTTAATGAGAAATGATTATTGGACAATGATGTGACATAATAGTTGGTTTAGCTGAAAAAATAAAATAATTTATCTCTATTTCTTTAGATTTTTTGTTTAACAATGAGGCTATAGTCTCTTCACTATTGATGAACATCAATAGATATATCATTGTTGATGTTTATGTAATTTGATCACATTATTTTCAAGGAGTTTGAAATTAAGCCATGTCTTAAAACATGTATTTCATAAGAGTTTACTTTTGAAAAGAAATTAAAAACAACAATGGATCAATCTTGAAATACTTAGGGTTGGTTTCATGAGCCAATTCTGAATCAAATCCTCCAAAAGTATGCGACAATTGTTCACAACTCTCTACCAGTCTTAGCCCAATATATTTGGCCCAATAGTCTTCAGTATTATCTTTTGCTCCAAAAAGGCTTATTCAACTAAAGACTCCCAACAAGAACATTTAGTTCAAAAAGGCAATATAACTTTAATAAAGGTTTTTTTTATATATTTTATAAATATAAAATAATTAAGACGGTTAAAATTTTAAATTTACTCTTAAAATCCTATAATTTTAGGATTTCAGATAAGGTTAACGAGTTTGATTTTAAAATATTAAATAGGTAAACTCTTACGATTTTAAATTTACTGTAATAAGATTTTACGAGTTTTAAATAATTTCGATTTTATTTTATTTAACATTAAAAAATAAATTAATGTTTATAAATTAAAAAAATTATAATTTATTCAAATAAATAAATTAATATAATTAATTTTATAAATATAATTTTTTATAGTGTTATTTACTTATTTTTAATTAATTTTTTATTTAAATATATAGAATTTTAAAATTAGGTAGATATAAATTTTTGGTTGAAAAAGACTATAAGAATACAAAATTTTATCTAAGATCTCGTTATTTGGATGAAGTGTTATTCATGGTGGAATTCTAACGGATAATATGTGAATGAAAAATGTTGTATTATATTTAGTCGTATGTGTCACAAATATGTTGAATCGATAACTAACTTACTATTACATTGTCGAGGGGTGACTAATATTTAAATTTTTTTGTGAAGTATTATTGTGGTTCATTGGGTGATGTCCGAGTCTTTAAGTAATTGCTGATAAGTTAATTTAGATTGATGTGGCTGATATGACAGACCTACGTACATATTTGGGTTAGCATCCCAATTTTTTTTGTGGTTTATCTAGTTGGAGAGAAATCGTCGAACTTTCAATGATCGTAGACGTCCAATACGTACTATTCATTATATTATAACGTTTTCTGATATTAGTTTAGGAAAGTCAGTAGAGTTTATCGGGTAGTTAATCGTTCTACTCGAAGATTTACGAGCTCGATAATTTATTAAGTACCTATATATAAAAAAATATATATTTTCATGTCTTGTTTTGTCGTTGTGCTTAAACGATTTTTTCATTTTTAATATACATTTACACATTTTTTTAAAAAATATAAAAAATATATAACTAATATTTTTTCAAATTAAATTCATACAATTTTAAATAAAATATAAATTTTACGAGTTATAACTAGATTTGTTCTAATATCCATTTGTTTATCAAAAGATAACAATACATTATTTGATATGCCCTTGCGGAGGTATCTTGTGTAATAGGAACTATTAAGAACGATTTTAAATAAATTTTTCGATTTTGACTGCCTTAAAAATAGTATAACCTTAGGTCTAATTAAGACGTAATTAACTAATTACACTTTTACCTTTATACTTTAAATATTATAGCTAGATATCTTTGACAGGGATAATATATAGATTTCTTAAAAAATGAAAATATTTTGAAATAAATCCTTAAAAAATAGCCCCTTAAATAACTTTGACAGGGATAATATATAGATTTCTTAAAAAATTAAAATATTTTGAAATAAATCCTTAAAAAATAGCCCCTTAAAATATTAGCTATTTAGAAATTCATGTTTTTAACCTAAAACATTAACTATGTTTAATTTTCAATTACATGTCATCATTTTCATATTTCAAAATAAATATACATAAAATGGATTCAACTTGTCTCACTTGTCTAGAAATTAAAATTGGTTCATTATTTTAAAAATTGTAAAAATTGTTTAAGTATAAAGATAAAGTATGACATAAGAAAAAAAAAAAAAAAAGTCACCAAACACATTACTCAATAAATCTTTAAAAGAACGCATAACTCATCGATCGACTCCAGTAATTTTTCGAAACAAATATCAGAAGCATCATAAAAATATAATTATAAATAATATGAATCAGACGACTATAATCATTGAATGTTCAACAATTTCTCTCAAACTAATTAGTCAAACAAAAAAAATAATCAAAATATTAACTAACATAAATATGTATTAATCCTGCTATATAAACGTCTCCATCTAAATTTCACAATAACTACTCAAAAACTCGTATATCACCCTAATTATGAAATACATGTTTAAAATATATATATATATATATATATATATATATATATATATATATATATATATAAAAAAAAATAAATGAAAGTTAATTTTTAATGTTAAAAATATATTTTAAAATAGCTAATATTGTATGAAGTTATTCAAAATATTCATATTTTAAAGGGTACTTTCCATTTAAAAAAAAATTAAGATAAAGAAGTATTATATATAAATATATGATTCAAAATAAAATTAGCTAGCTAGTACAATATCCAAATTAAACAAATTAAAAACTTGACTTTACAGAAAAACAACTGATCAGGGTTTTGCTTCTAATAATATGCTTTCGCATAATTTACAGATGTAAAAAAAAAAAACTTAGCAGAAGAAATCAGATAAAAGTGAATGATCTGCTTTTACAACTTTGAGATAATTAATCAATTTATCCCATAATTACTTCCTAGACAGTTTGACCTTATTATGATCCATGAAGAATATTAGTTTCAATACCATATATCTATACTTAATTAATCTTCTTGGAAAAGGAGAAAATTAACATAAACCCTAGCTAGCTAGTGATCAAACATAATGTGATGCATGGCTATAATAATTGGCTAGCTAGCTAGCTATTGCATGTTAGGAAAGCACCCAAAATGTGTATACTCTTGGGTTCCTAGATTTTGGAGATGAGGCACCGATGACGGCTCGAATACTTGTGTCGATCGGTTTGAAACAATGTCGTCGAAGTCTTTCCAATCAACATATTGTTCTATTTCATTGTTTCCGACAATATTGGTCTCCTGTGGTAGAAATTGTTGATAGTCGGTACTAGTTTGATTGTCTATAAACGAATAATTTGGTTCAAAAAGGTCTTGATGTAAATTAATGGACGGCTTAGGGCATGCAATGAGTTGGTTTGAGCCAAGCCCTAATACGTTTTCGGTATTTTCAGGAATCATGATCATCCGAGAATTACTAGTCTCTCCCAGATATGAACATCCATTGCTATTCCAAGTTTCCATATTTACATGTGGCCTTTGATTTGGAATTGGTTTCTTGAATGCGCGACAAACTACCCATCCTTCTTCCTATAATTTTATCAATACAACAAGTTTGATGTCAATATTTAGTCTTTAAATATAAATATTTTTTAAAAAAAAAAATGTTAAATTTTGTATTAATAATAACGCGAAGACTGAGATATTTGAGTTTGCATATATAAGAACTTGCCTGAGGAACATCGTTTGTTGATGTTTGGAGACGATATTCGTGCATAATCCAATCACTCTTTCTACCATTCGGGGCACGACCCTTATAAAAGACTAGAGTTTTCCTCATCCCAATTACTCTATTCTTAGATAGAACCGCTTTATCCCTACCCGTCGCTTTCCAAAATCCAGCAGCCGTAGCTCTATTCATTCTAGTCCCGGTTGGATATTTCTTATCTTTGTGACTAAAAAAGTACCACTCGTTCTTCTCTTCGTATCCCAATTTACAATTATCTGCATGAATATTAAATTTTAAATCTATATATATAGAATTATGATTTATAAAATTAATTGAAAATGAGAAGGAAACTTATATATAATTAGATGGCTAACAGTATGATGAAATCTATATATGGTCTAATAATCAAAGTTGTAGATAGAATAATGAGTGTTGAAAGGGACATATATACAAGAACCAAATTGTCAATTAGGGTATGATTTTAATATAAGATAATGCTGCATTAATGATGCTAGTTTGAATCCAAACACACCATAGATGCATGCGTGTAATGCATTCTTCACTTTGAATTACACTTTACATTGTAGCCATGGAAAGTGACCAATGTTTAGAATTTTTAATTTTGGTCTTTTGGGTCTTCTCTAGCAATAAAATTTACCAAAATACCCTCAAAGAGAAAGAAACCCTAAACCCTAAAACAAACAATCCCGATATCTACCAAAACTATATAAGTTTTAGTTAATATAAAAAAAAAAGATTTTTTTTTAATATTGATAATAATAAATAATAATAAGGGTGAAAATTATATATATACCTTCAATGTCCCATGGTTCCATATTGTAGAGATCAATGTCAATGATAACATCAAGATCAATGTTGAGTGAGTTCACTTTCCTCTTTAGATAGTAACCTACTAGTTCTTCCTCTGTTGGCCTGAATCTGAAGCCTGGCGGGACACATGATGACTCCATTTTTATTTTTATTAATTTGCAGATTGCTGCAATCACAAGATAATACAACTTTTTTCAGAGAGATCTATACATTATTTAGTTATAATATATAAGTATAGTGAACAAAATCATAAAACGTTATGTTTCGATTGATTCTCAGCTCGCGCTGAAACCCTAGCTAGTCAAATTATCTTCACAGAGTTATGATTCAATGAAACATGTCTCATTTAAAAACAAAAACAAAAATTAGGGTTCAGATTGGATTGTAGGCCATAAAATGATTTAAAATATTGCTTATAACTTGAACAACACTACTACTACTACTCATGATCATTTATATGTCTTTTTCTCAACTTGGTATAGTATATATATATATATAATAGTAGGACCAACTGCATGTGTGTGTATTTGATCATCAATTAATTATAACCATTTCCTATATAAAACCTAATAATTGAAAATGATACTCTATTAATTACTCTCACCAACCCAAAAACGGATATTGTGTGTATTTATTTATGTTTTTTTTAAAATATAATTTCATAGCTTCTTTCCCTGGGTATATATTGAGTAAAGTTTAAAATTGATTATTATTTTTTTTTTTTTAAAAAAAGGGCCGCAGAGATTGACTTTAGTTTGTACTTAGATGTCATGTTCATGGGACAAAACAAGAAGCATGCTGTGTATATGTCTGTCTATGCTTGCTTTGAGTGCAATCCACTCCGTTTTTCTTATAGTGGAAACCTTTATCACCACAACTACTAATAAACTACAATCATACGCCTAGCTAGTTTGTTTCGAGATATATATCTACACTAATTGTTCGATTCAATGTCAAACAAACAAATTAAAACGATAACTGTTTGCGTGTAACTTATGTCTAACGAACAAATTGTTCATCCCAAAAAATGAAATATGAAAGCAATATCACTTTCTGATCAACTTTTTGTGGCCTCATTTTGGATAAAAGAAAACTTAAGGGTGATATTAATGTATAATATTTATTTTAATCATTAAAAAATAAATTATTTTGATATTTTTGTTTAATAATATGTCAAGTATTAAGTTGTTTAATCTCGTAGCATAATCATGAAAATTTAGTTTCATGTCAATATGAATTGGTTTAGATTAATTATTTTATATAGTTTCCATTTTTTTTTTTTTGTTATTTTCAAGTCTTCCCTAATTTATGTAATCAATTATATATAACAAATTTGATTGTTTTTTAATTTGCTATCAATTAATGCAACTTATATTCATTGTAAATGAATTAAAAAAAACTTGTACGGGGGTATTGTGAAAAACATATATCATTTATGTAATATATACAATTAATGTGATATTTAATAAGGAAGAAAATAGCATGCAAATGATTTAATTAGGTAATGTAACATTAATACCTATTATGTCTTGAATTTAATTAACTATAAAATCATTTGACCAAAAACAAAATGACTTTACAACCTAGCTAGCAACTAGTTAGTTAGGCAACTCTCCGCTATTGGTTATTTGAGTTTTAATAATAAATTTTGTTAAAAAATATTGTTCAATAATTTATTTTTATTAAGTTCTTACTTCAAACACAATAAGAATTTTTTTATTCTAGTAACATTATATGATGCTTGTTTGATTATGAATTATAATATTTTCCATAGATTTGGAAAACCAAATTACTAAAATGGTAATAAAAAAATACTTAATCTCACATTATTCAAACTGAATAATATAGTTTGTTCGCAAGCAACATACTGTTCGGTTTAAATAATCGATCTTATCAACCAATTAACCTAAATAACCGACAACAAAGTAAAGATTAAAAACAGCTAATTAATATTGTGTTTTTCTTATACTTTGGTTCAAAATTTTCCAGACATGTTGTGTTCTTGTTGATGAGTTGTATGATATTGATGAGAAGATTAATATGAAAATACATACATACCTGAAATGAACTTAATTCCT
Organism: Impatiens glandulifera; assembly: GCF_907164915.1. Classification (NCBI taxonomy): domain Eukaryota; kingdom Viridiplantae; phylum Streptophyta; class Magnoliopsida; order Ericales; family Balsaminaceae; genus Impatiens; species Impatiens glandulifera. The sequence goes on from NC_061863.1 coordinate 55,896,479, forward strand.
CAAGAGCTATCTAACCTGTGTTTGTTAAAATGTTTGTTTTATAGCTTGATGTCTTAATTTTTCCAAGCAAGAGTATATATATATAGACAAAAGATAAGGTTTTGTTTGATTAAACTTATAAGTATTGGCTAGTTATGATTTGAAATGGGTATTGGAGAATAAGGTGAAACAAACGAAGACTAGGAAGAGAAATTGATTGCGCGTGTGGTGGAAGTAAACTTTGAAAAGAAGAAGGTCGTTTGGGCGGCGTTAAAACAAAGATTTCACGCCACCCCCTCTAAGCCTCCACCACCGTTATATTGTCTTTAAAGATTTTGTCGCTCTCTCATTATTAATCATTCATCATTTATTATAAATTAATTAATTAAACAAACTCAAATCACCATCATTAATATTCATTATTCATCGCCCTCAAATCTAATTAATCCATGTCATTTTCATTTTCAGTATATATGTCACATCATGACATCAACGTTTACATTAATCGGGGATTAGTGGATATCCCAAACCTCTATGAGATCCTGAGTTCAAGTCCGTCTTACGATAAATTCTGTCTGTGTCTGGTTAAATGATTAAGTGTGTTTGTGGACTATATGTTTAATCCGCGGTGATTAGTTGCACTACAAAAGAAGGAACGAAACTCAGCATTCTAATAAAAAAAGATATGAAATTAACTCATATGGACTCAAGAGTCACTCGTACCCTATATTCCTATAAAATTCAAATCACCTCCATGAGATTCGAACCCATCAAACGATAAATTTTGGGTTTGATTAATTCGCGGAAATTAGTCACATTCTTGAAGTGAAACTCAGTGTTTTAAAAAAATATTACAATAACATCACACATAAATATATAAACTACCAATTAGGTCTGATTCTATCTATCTGAGTTATTTCAATCTCTCTTTATATTTCATATCACATCATTCTATTTATTGATTTAAATATTAAAATAATATATATTTATTTATTTTTATATATTAATATCTTTTAAATTTGTTTATAAAGAAATGTAAATTTTTTTGAAATCACTGCCTATTATTAGTTTTTAAATAATTCAGATTATTTAAAAATTCCGAATTCGTACAAGCCAAAGATTTTGTTTCATTCACATTAGAAACTGATATAAGTCGGTACTAATCATTTAACGGTTCTTTTAAATATATAATTAATTATTATAAGGTATGCATAATAAATTATAATTAAATACATCTTGTTTTTACAACATAATCTTTTCTCTATAAACTCATATAAGACTTTGTTCGGTTGTGGATTTTTTTTTAAATTCAAGAGAGAGAAAAATTTAATGAAGGTGATAATTTTATAAATGTAATGATTATTTTTTTATATTTAAAAGGTATTGATATAGATAAATAAAATAAAAAATAATAATTTAAAATATATAGTATTTTAATATTTTATTTAATGAAATGAGTAATGGGTGAAAAGTGATTGATTAAAAAATTAATTTTGTAAAAATTAAAATAAAAACTTGTAAAGAAACCATCTAAGTCAATTTTCTTATTATTAATTATCTCTTCATATATTCTTTTATTATTACTATATAATTTTATGTAATCATTAATTAATTAAACTAAATAAAAATTTAAATAACTTATTTTTCTTCATTCTCTTTTTTTAACCAAATCTCAAAATCTAAGAACAAATTAAATTTTAGATGTAATTTTTTAAAATAATAAAATATTTATATGAAGTGTACTCAAACTAGCATGAAATCGTATGTTTGGATATTTGTATCGGATATATAATTTTGGATATACAAATACTCAAGTTCATATTCATGATTAGCTATATTAGGGTTAATAAGGATATATTTTTATATTTTATTCAATTTTTATTTTAATTAAAATTTAAAAGTATATATTAATAAAACTTATATAAACTAATCTATTTATATAATTTTATTTATTTATTTATTAATATTTAAAATTAAATTAATAGAAAAATAAATTTATTTTAAGTAAAAATATTAATTTTATATCATTAGAGTTATATATTATTGATGGTTTATTAAAAAATAAAAAAAAAATTAAAGTGATTAATATTTAAATATATATAATATTAATTATTAAATATAAAAAAATTAGTGTTTAAAAATATCAAATACACCCCATATTAACTATTAAAATAACTTAATTATTACTAAACGAGAATAAGCTTAAATGCTTAATAATATAAGATAAATCAAACTAATCATAGACCTGGTTCATTATGGGTTATTAAGAAAACTAATTCAAAAATCAAATATCACTTTCATTACCATTTTATCAATCACATCACTCTAATCATTAATTAAAATACTAAAATACCTTCTATTTTAAATTATTATTTTTTATTTTATTTATATATATAAATACTTAAGTCTTTTTAACAAAAATAATCATTATCTTCTCAAAATCTTCGCTCATTTTTCTCTCTCTTCATTTTTTAAAAAATCCACAATCAAACAACCTCATAAATATATATGTTTTTTCTTTTTCCCACAATCTAGTTTAATTTCAATAATTCTCTCTCTGCAGGTGCGCCGTCCATGACACTTGTCACCGTCCACCACCTGCCATGTGGATGCCATGTCACAGTTTCCCACCTGTCTTTGTCAATTTTGTAATCATATTTAGCTGGCCAGCCACCATTAATTTCAGGAGAATTAACAAAAGGGATTTGCCTTGATTTTGATGGATATTTTTTTGTAGATCTTGGAATGATTCTTATCCATATTTTATTTATATATAGAATTTCTTCAATTTAATTAGTTTATTCAATGAGATTGAGAATTGGATTAGAAGTTTAAATCTTCTCACATAAACATCATTACAACTTTATAGTTAAGGATAATGAACCAGAATAATGAGTCGACACGATTAGTCGGATCATAATTCGGTTTTAAGATATTCAAAAAACTCGAAAAAAAAAAGATGAAATCAAATGATTGTATAATAAGAAACAAATCCCAAAACATGAGAATGTCAAATATCAAAGTATCAAAATATGCCACTACAAAAATCAATGTAAAAAAAAATACTGCATGCTCAGAAATTGACATGGATATAATGTGATATCAATTCATTCATCAATTAAAATTATCAAATTCCCTATTATTTAATCAATAAGCATTCCATACATAAGATTGAACAAAAAAATCTTACATTAAAATAATCCTTATGATTTTCATAGGTTTAGAACACTCCATTAGAAGAATCAAAAAACAACTCCTATAGGCTTGTCAAAAACCTATAGTTTACTTAGCTTTTTCTCTTCTTCTTTTTTCCCTTGCCTGACCCGCAAATAATATTGCAATCATACCCACACAAGTTCCCAAAACACGAAAGCAATCCTTGTCCACCTTTGGATGAGGAGTTCTTATGAGGTTTTCGTTTGTTTTCTTTCGAAAACTTCTTAGGCCTCCATTGATCATCTCGAGTCTCAATAATGGTATCTTCTTCTCCTCTATCGCCTAACAATGTCCAATTCTCTAGAATAGAACTACCAATTGATGATGATGATGAATACCAACCCTTTCCCAATTTCGACGCCACATCGGTTGGCAATGGACTTACGACGAATGAGGTTGGCGATCTAGCCTCGCTAGTTTTCTTAGACCATGCCCTCATAAATCTTAACCCACCAAATATTGGTCCACTAAATATTGAACTTGAAGCGGTTCGTAGTGATGATTCCGAGTGCTTAGACATAGATTTATCGCTTTTAGACCTCCATGATATGAGCCTTTTTATAGATTTTTTCTTAGTCACTTCACGTCCCGATTTCTTGTTCCCATCCTTATTTTGAGCTTTTTCTTCGTCTAGATCGTTGGATCTTAAAGGAGAATCAATGTTGATAATGTTTAGGTCAATGAAATTGATATCAATGTAAAGTGTGCCTTGAAAAATACCATATGTGCTTTGGATTGGGAGAGGAATAATAACATTTTCATTTTCCATCCTATTGGTATTGGTATAAGATACAAGGCTATTGATAGGCACACAAACTACACCAATAGGTATGTCACGTAGAAACGAGATGTTATATATCTCAAAGGTTACGGTGGAATGATCGGAAGAAAGAGACATGTCTTCGGAGCGAAATATGAAACGATAATTCCATGTGGGATTGGTATTTCCATTGTGGTCAATCGATGTAGTGAGCTTCTCGTTTGGATCGATCCATGCAACCACATATGTTTTCATAAGTTTCGAGACTTGGGCTAGACCACGAGCCGCGATGACATTGATTTCTAACTGCTTCGCCATTAAAGCAGGTGTGATTGATTTGCGGGGGAACAAGTTCTTCGATCTTGCTCGTCACCCGTGAATTGGATGACGAGCAAAAGGATGGATTGAACATGGAGTAGGTTGAATATATATATATAGGTGATTTTTTTTTATTGTTAAAGATAGAGAAACGGTTAAAACATATGAAAGTGTTTGAGATCATTTTAGAGGGCTAATGAATTTTTTTTAACATTTTTGGTGGGTTATTAGTTGCTTCTCATTCCCATCACTAGTTAAATAAAGGTAATTACAAGGTGCCACGTTTACTTGAGATGTTCTAAATTTATACTCTCTCTAATCCTTCTATTTATGGCATTTCACGAATTATGTTTTGGTTTGAAACCACAAAGAACATCTTCTAGTATGTTGTGTTTGATTAAGAGGATTTTTGTTGTGTTATATGAGTTATTTTAGTAAGAAAACTAGGGAGGTAAACTAACAAAGCTGGTCGCGAGTCTATTCGAATCTCGGCTCAGCAAAAAGCTCGTTCGTTAGTCTTAAATAGCCGAGTTCATGTTCGTTTATAAGCTCGTTTATGGGCTTGTGAACATGTTCGTTTATAGGCTAACGAACACGTTAATTTATAATATCGTTTAAATATAATTTGTAAATCATTTGAAAAGTATATTTATAATTCTAATTTTAATGTTTTATTCATTTTATTGTTGAATTTATAAATTTAACTATACTATCAAGTAAACCATCTTTTAAACGAATCAATCATCTCGTGAGCTCAACTAAATTTATACAAGAAAAGCTCAAGTTCGAATATATACTAGACAAGTCGAGCTTAAGCCTAACACTGTTAGGCTCGACACAATTATATCCCTAAAGAAAACCAATCAAATTTTTTAATTCGTTATACTAAACCTATCTAAAGTAGTTAAAATTTATAAAAATGTATAATTTTGTAACATTGAACTAGAATAGATGTTTAAAAAATAATAATAATACAAAAAAGTCTTTTTTTTTTTATTTTGTATGAAAAAATATTTACACATACTAATTTATATGTAGTTTTTTAATATTATTATCACAGTTAATTTTTTAGGACAATAATTTTTTGTTGTATAATGGTATTATTTAACAATATTCTTTTCCGACAAAATCGAAGCGACTAATATACTTTGAGACTTTCTTTCGACATTTCGATGTATAAACGGATTGAACAGAACCATTACACCCTTAATCGTAACATTTTAAAAAAAAATGGTGGGTGTATGAGTTAATAGTATCACTAATTTTCCATAAAAAAAACGCTAAAGTTGGTAGTCATAAAATAGAATAAATTCAAAAAAGAACATAAGAGAGTAATTTGCCTTATATAGGCACTTACTCATCAGTCCATGAATCTCATGAAACAATATTCTCTCAAAGCCAAAACTACCCAAGTGATGATATTACAGTACAAAAATGCAACAAATGTAGACAGAGCAAAGGATTGAAATCATTCATTTATTTCGTGTAAATGTTACACATAATTTCACTTAAGAAATTATATTTTATACTAAACCAAAGACGATTTCAGTATAATAAATAACACATACACAGACATTATTTGAGTCCAGAGTTGTACATAACTTACCTCGTAGAAATATAAGCTGAATGGTTCTCGACCAATAGTTTGATCAATGGACATTCCACAACAGCATCAGGTTGTGTATTGTCTCTGTGGACTTTAATCCTTTCATTACTTGTCACCAAAACAACCTCTTCTTTGCGTGTTGTAAGCTCGTTTGCAACAACAGCATTCATCTCATACTTCTTCAAAGCCATCTCTGCTTTCTCCAACAGAATCTTTGAATCTGTCTCTAACTGTCATCCAAATTTTAGCATGGGATATCAAAACAAAATAAATTCCATAATTTGAAACCATTATAAGTGTTAATATCAGGAGAGGTGACCTTAAATGATACACAGTAGGCCATGGGAGCCCAATAGTTCCTGAGCACGGAAAGCATTTTTGGAACTTGAACAAGTCGCATATCGAAAGGACCAGGTGCTGACTGAATTTTGTGCTCTACCTGCAGTAGAGTAACAGAATATTCAGCATACTTTCTTTTCTTTTTTTTCTCTTTTTCGAATTACAGAAATGTTCAACACAAATACAAAAGGAAACAGAATTTTACAATTACTGAAGTATCATGAAATTGAAGGATACCATGCTCTCCCATGGTACATAGAAGTCGGAAACTGCAGCTGCCAAATAAAACATTGCATGTGTACCAAGAGTCTTCATTGACATTGCAGTCAACTGCAACATCTGTCCAAAGAAATTTGAAACAACTCTAAAAATAATAATCAAAGATCATGAGATGTACTTTTTTCTCCAATCAGAATAACTATAGTGTTGAAGTGGCTTGCAAGCATATATCAATGCATTTGCATTTCATTGACAGAAAAATATACAACATATATGTATGGGGAAAGTGAACACATCATGAGAATTTGTTAATTATCTCTCGGCCTTTGGTTATTTGTTTAGCAGATAGGTTTTAGTCTTTTCTTTTTTTGTCATACTGGGTTTGTTGGGTAACTTTTTCATTCGTTTCTTTTGTCCACTTTGTGAGTGCTGATCGGAAGGAGAACACACAATTGCAGAAACACTTTTTATAATTTGTTTCTGTATTTGGATTCGGATGCAGAAACAAAAATAAGAATGTCTCGGACTAAGCTTAATTTTCAAACGTGGCTGCATCTGATTCAGAAAAAAAAAATCTAGATGAGGCTAATGTTAGGTGTTGCATTGATAACATAATTTAGTTTTTGTCTATAACATGTGAGGCTCAAACAAAACCTACCTCCAAATAGTTCTTTCAAGAAGCATACTTCAATTTCATAAACTCATGATATCCTTATATAATTGTTGAAACCCATAGATTAGAGGTATAAGATTCGAGACAAAATTGCTTCAGACGAAGTCTATGTTTGATAAACTGAAAATTAAGTGTTGAATACTAAATCTTAAGTGCCGAATGAGACAAGTATTTGACAAATAACTGTTGAATAAACCAAATAAAAATATCTAAATTGTAAGTACCTGATATGTAAGTTGATTTGATAAAATATAGAACTAATGTCTTGAAAATACTTAAAAACTATTTTACCCTAGTAAATTGATATATTTCAGGGTTAAAGTTGCATTTTGAACAATCTTACTAGATTACCCAGTTAAAATCATTCATAACTTCTCAAACTAAGTAAACTTTTATAGCTTAAAACTTTTTACTTAGCTTGAGCTGAATCTATAAATAATCTAAATAATTAAATTATTTAAGTACCAATTATTAATGAATTTACCTTAAATAAGCACTTAATCATTTAGATTAAGGGATAAGTTGTCTTATCAAACCCATTCTAAATCAGAGATTAGGAGACTTTACATGACAAATAAAGCTAACCTGTAAATATTCAAATATAGTAGTAAATGGAATCTTCAACAAGAGGCCTTGATCAGTGGCCTGCAATATAGGGATACCAAGATGTGATTCAATATGGAGCAAAGTTAAAAACTCGTGTCCAGATTAGATTATTACAGCACGATGTTCCCCAACAGCCCTCATCACTGCTTCAGACTGTGACCCCAGCACTAGAACATGAGGTAGAGTTTAGTCCTTTAATCAAGATAAGAGAAACAGTTTTATTAAGGAACAGTATATTATGAAAAAACTTGATTATAGAAAATACTTAGTCAAAGCAATTGCTATATTATTAAAGAATTAAATCTATCTCTATGTTTCTGCACAACAAGGAATTTGACGACCATTTTCTGACAGCTATCTAGTAACAAGAGAGACGAACCAACAAATACCATAAGAGGTATTCACTCTGCTTTAAATTGTTCAACATTGGATAAAATGTGTCCAATATTTTATTATTGTAGGTTATGTCTGTAGAATTTACTTTCAGATATCAAAATGCAGCATTTTCCATAGTTCAACATGCAATATTTTATTTTATCATTTTATATATATATGTGTGTGTGTGTGGAGCGAGAACCAAATTCCCAAATACAAACTAAAAATCCAGCAACTCCACCTGAGGTAGTTACTAGCTATATCAAATCATGTAGGATCAGAATCACAACCATAGTACAAACCTTGTAGATTCTGCTCCTTGTCTATTTCAAAGCAGCTGAGCAACGGATCTTCAGGAAGAGATGTACAAAATGGCTGGCAGGTTCCCCTGCAAAACCAACATTCATTTGTTATGCTAACGGCAGAAAAGAAATATTTTTAGATTCATTCACATTTCTCTTCTTTCTTATGAGTAACTACAAATAAATAAAGGATGTAGACGACAGATAAAGCAAGAGACTGTACTGACCTACGATTGAGAAAGATGACTGCATATCCAGCCTTCAACAAGTACCTGAAACTCATCACAAATTTCAATGAGATCATAATAATCCTCATATCTACAACAGATTTGAAATTGCGAAGAAGAATCATAAATATACTCAGTCGATGTCGCCCCTCTATGACCAGAACTGAAATTGTCAATGTAACGAACACATCGTTTTTCCAAAGGAACTGTTGTACCACCAGATGTCACACATACTACTCTACTAGATCTGTTGTTACCTGTGGACATAAACCCAACCCAGTCTATAACAAAATTTTAACACGGACACATTAACAAAAAAAATATCTTGATCGAATACAGTAACTTGCCAGATGACTGTGAATTCTTTTTGATGAATTCATCTAATCTTCTATCTATATCATCTCTGTCTTTAAGCTGTGGAGCTGAGTCAAAGAAGGATTCAATTTCAGAATGCTTAAGATTCTGGGAAGCATCAGAATTGCTCAATACATCCATGGAAAGCCCCTAGAAAACACTGGCCAAATAGATGCTAAGTTGATAGTTAGGAATAATAAAAATGGATCTGAATTACAAAAATATCTACAATACTGTACTACCCTAATAAATTCTGAATAACAGACATAAAGTGTCTCAAATCAATTAATATTTTAATACAGAATCATTCATCATTAAGTATTTGTCACAACATTTAATATTATTATTATAATTAGTTGATGTTGTGATTATACAAATAACATCCAATCATATCCCAATAGATTCCGGCCAACCCAGTTAACTAACTTAGATATGTTGTTCGTCCGTTTTGTCCCTCGGTCTAAGTTTGACACTCTCTTCACCATTAGACCGATAATGAGAAACGTATAATACACATATAGGGATATCGAAATAAGAAGAATTTCCATTCAAAATCAGGACATTGAGGCGCTAAGGAGATGTAAATTTCCATATGTATGTAGATAGAACTTACCACAATTTGTTCGCGTACAAGTACTTGTGTTGGTCGGCTGGAGGTGAGTCACTCGTGGAGATAGAAAGGTCACCTTCGCCGGAGCTTACTGCGTCAATGGGATTTGAGATAATCACTGCGAAGTGAGGCACATTGTTGAAAGGGAGAAGGGCAGTAAGGAGATGATAGAAAACAACTTTAGGGATTTTGACTTTTTAGCTTGTTTGGGTTGACTGTGGGATATTATAAAACTTTTTTTTTATTTTTATAAATGATTTATATGTTAAAACTTCAATTTGTATTAATATTATTTTATATTTATTTATTTAGTTTTTTAAGAATGACTTTTAATTTCATTTATAAAAAGGTTTGCTGATTTTTTTAATATTAATTATTATTTAAAAATATGTTTTATGTTTTATAAAATCATTTTTCTAAATATATTTGTTTTAATTTTAATTTTATTTCATATAATATTTAATTGACTTTTAAAATTATTGAAAAATTTGACGAAATGATCCTCATAATAGGGGGTAAATGAGCTGGTGATCAGCGCATAAAGTTAAATGCGCCGGTGACCACTTCATAATTTTTTTTTGACGAAATTCTCCTTGTCGCGAGACGAAACCGAAAGTCATGTGAAAAGTCTACAAATCACGAGACGCAATCCTGGTTGCGAGAGACGCAATTTTTTTTTTTAAAAGTCCACAATCGCGAGATGCATTCGCGAGACGCAATCCCGAGATGCATTCGTGAGACGCAATCGCGAGACGCAATCGCGAGATGCATTCGCAAAGGACTTTTCACAGGCATTCGGTTGCGTCTTGCAACGGGGACAATTTCGTCCAAAAAATTTTAAGTGATCACCGGCACAATATAATTTATGCGCTGGTCACCAACTCATTTGAAAAAGTTATTAGGGTCAATTCGTTAAATTTCGCAAATTATTATGGTTTTCAAATTTTGTATTACTTATATTTATTATAAAAAAAATGTGGCAACAAAATATTTAAGCATATGTCCCCGCAAAACACACCTAATAATGTGTAATAGTTGTCGTCCGACAGCTTTGAACGAAGATGTGAATATCCACCACCTTTGTACTCTTACTGACACTAAACTAGAAAAGGACATGGCTACTAAATAGATGACCAAAAATTCAGCTACAGGGTTGATTTTGGGAAGAGTGAGAGAGAGAAAAAGAAGAAGAAGATGGAGAGATGCGAATTTTCTTCTTCAATGATTGCTCAAGGCCGGTTGGCCGTTCTCTCAGCTCACCTCTCAGCTGCTTCAGTGGACTCCAACGCCTTCTTCTCCTTCCTTGAGACGTCCTGCGTTTCTGCTCCACCGACGAACCTCAGGGGCTCACTCACGATCGTCGATGAACGGACTGGCAAGAGGTATCAGGTCCCAGTTTCCGAGGATGGAACTGTCAAAGCCACCGATTTGAAAAAGGTTGATGAAGTTAAGATCAAACATTTCACGATTTAATATAATGGGCCCAATTTCTTTCTTTCTTCTTTATTGATGATGGTTGGTTGGGTGTTGCAGATAACATCTGGAATGAATGACAAGGGGATTAAACTTTATGATCCAGGCTACCTCAACACAGCTCCTGTCCAGTCATCAATATGTTACAATGATGGTGATGAGGGTATCCTCAGATACAGGGGTTACCCAATTGAGGAGTTAGCAGAGGGAAGTTCCTTCTTGGAAGTGGCCTACCTGATAAGTAAATGATTTCTCGAATCAGGAAATGATTAGAGTTTTCATTTCAATTTTACTTGTTATTCAAAGCTTTTCCTAACTAGTCTTTAATTATGTTGCCTGCATGTTGTCCTTTTTGCATACAGTGTATGGTAATTTACCATCTGAGAATCAATTAGCAGACTGGGAATTTATTGTCTCTCAACATTCAGCAGTTCCACAAGGAATTTTGGTGCGATTTCTGTCTCTGTCATATAACTTTAATTAGAATTTTATGTTCGCAATTTACGTGTACATAACAAACAAAAAAACAGACCTTTAAGCAGTGTATTTTTACTACAATTTCCTGAAATACAATATCAATCTCTGTGGTGCAGGATATCATACAGTCAATGCCTCATGATGCACACCCAATGGGTGTCTTAATCAGTGCGATGAGTGCTTTGTCGGTCTTTCATCCTGATGCGAACCCTGCTCTTAGAGTAAGTCCATAATTAAACTTCTGGAAATATCTGACTTTTTGTACAGAAGGAATAGTTTGGTAACATGTTTATTGTGCTGCAGATATTGTGACGTCAAACAAAGAAATATAAATAGTAGAGTTAAGCGTTATAACGGGTATCGTAGGATATAAGCGAAGAAATGAACTCAAAACATATTCAGTGTCAATCAAAGAGAAAGACAACACAATGGAAGGTGGAGTTATTTATGGAGCTAGCTCCTCAAGTAAAGATGGTTCTAACTAACTAACTAACCATAATTCAACTAGAATAAGTGAGTTGAAAATACTTAATAAATAATCAAATTCAATAATAATATCTAAATCCAATTGATAAATATCTGTAGGTATTTATTTTATCACTAATGCTTCAATTGCAGTTTTCAATATATATATTGCATTATATTGTCTATGTGATGAAACTCGGATATAGAACAAATAATACCCATTCTGAAAGGAAGAAAAATGACCTTCCATTCAATTTTTGTGCATGGGCTTTGTGAAATATTATAGATGCTTCATCTTTTCGGATCTTGTAGTCTTACTTTCGTTAATGTTTTAGGAATAAGGATCTACCTATTCTATTCAATTTGTTACGGCTGCTTGAGGATTCTTGACCATTTATTGTTTGTTGATGGTAGGGCCAAGATATGTACATGTCTAAACAATTGAGAGATAAACAAATTGTTCGAATTCTGGGCAAGGTTGGTTATTTCCTTGACTTTCATTACTATAAACCCATCGTGTTCATAATTTGTGTAAGTTCTGCACTTGTTGTCATGTTATAATGAAATGATTACATGTTCAGGCACCCACTATTGCTGCAGCAGCATACTTACGGTTGGCAGGAAGATCTCCTGTTCTTCCCTCCAGCAACCTTTCCTATTCGGAAAACTTTTTATACATGCTAGATTCTTTGTATGTTTTCCTCCTTTATCTATATACAAAATCTCAGGCTTGTTTGATATTCTTTTTTAAGAATCTTGTTTGATGTAAAAAGTCATGATTTATTTGGGTAAATGATCAAAATATCCTTTTTTAATATTTAAAATGTTATAAAGAATAAACTGAGGGCAATTTGATTGATGAGTTGAATGATTGAAGAATTGATTGATGATAGGATCCACATCAAACAAGTCCCAAAGTGTCTCAACTTGGGTATGAATGTATGATTGAACACTTATAATATGTGTGTGTGGATGTGGGCTTTGGTAACTTTATGGAATATTATTTTTGAGCTGTTTTGTTCGTGCTCTAGTATATGAGTTGGTGTATGCACATGGGTAGCAAGCAGCCTGATAAGAAACAAAGATTAGGGTTCCGAAGCCTCAATCAATTGAGGACACGTGACCATCAAACTAATATTTTTAGATTAATTATTTTTGTGTATGCATATACAAAAATGTTTAAAAGCTAAACTTAGCCATTATAGATTCAAAATTTTAATAGAATTAGAATTCCAATGAAACTAAGATTACCTTCTCTTTTTTTATTTATTTAGGAAGTTAGCATGACTACCATTTCAACTTAGAGTGTTCTTAGTGGTTATCAAATTTGAGACCTTTGATCTTTTAGGCAAGACTTTTTTCACTTGAACTATCTTATTGACTTTTACATATAGAGCACTTATATTATCATTTTAATTATGAAAATACAATTATAAAAAAAGGTTTCATGTATTATTAGATAGTTTAAACAACTCTATCACACCTCACAATAGTTAGGACATGCTTTGGAATCACCAGTTTGTTCTCTAGAATGGATTTCCAAGAAATCTTTTGCAGGATATATGATTAACGATTTCTCTTTCGCTTTCGTATACCGAACCCTTATATGGTAACTGATTTTCTATCTACCCACTTGGATTGCAGGGCTGATAGGTCTTATAGACCAAACCCTCAACTAGCACGCGTTTTGGATATTCTCTTTATTTTGCATGCTGAACATGAAATGAACTGCTCAACAGCCGCTGCAAGTCACCTTGCATCCAGGTAAGTTATCTTTTTTTTGTGCGAGGAAGGTAATTTTCTTGTTTATTGATGATTACTTGGCACTGAGTCATCATGCATCACATGCCACTCTCTGTTTTTGCAGTGGAGTGGATGTGTTCACAGCTCTTGCTGGAGCAATTGGAGCACTATATGGTCCACTACATGGTGGAGCAAATGAAGTATGTGGATTATTTGAGTTAAATGACTAAAACATTCTTTATTATTTAATATTTTAAAATGTTATAAAAAATGATGTAATGGTAATTTAGTTTTTTTTTGGTTGAATGATGTGATTGAAGAAGTGATTGATGATGTAAAGGTGATTTATTTGGATTAAATTCAAATAATCCACATCAAACAAGCTTGTAATTGGTGGTAATTTTCACTGGATGTAACAGGCAGTGCTTAAAATGCTGAGTGAGATTGGAACAGTTGAGAATATTCCGGATTTCATTGAAAGTGTAAAAAACAGGTGAATGCTGTTATAGTTTGGACTTGTTTACAGGAACACAAAATTCTTATTCCTGTTTCCGGATTCTCATGCAACTGTTGCGATTACCTTTTATCTGATTTATTAATAGGAAGAGAAAGATGTTTGGTTTTGGGCATCGGGTTTACAAAAACTATGATCCCAGAGCGAAGGTCATAAGAAAGTTAGCTGAAGAAGTGTTCCCCATTGTTGATCGGGATCCTTTGATTGAGGTTAGTTACTAATATATTACGAAAGGCCTCTAATGTTTGCTTATTCTAAGGTAAAAATTGTGTTTCCAATATAATATAATGAAATTAAGAGTTATTGTATGAAGATAAAGTTGGTCTCCAATTGTACTAGGTCTTTCTTATTGTTGTTGAACAACCAAACTAATCTTATACCAAAGCGAAGAGAGAATCACATGAAAAGGGGTGATTATTATCACAAATACTCTCTTTTACTTTACATGACCTAACTCATTTACAAAGTTCATGGTCAGGCTAAATAAACTTTTGAAAAGAAAAAATGGATGCAGTAAATGTGATAACTTTGTAACCAACGAACACAGGTTGCCGTCGTTTTGGAGAAAGCGGCCCTATCAGATGAGTACTTTGTAAAGAGGAAGCTATATCCAAATGTTGATTTCTACTCGGGTTTAATTTACAGGTACAAAATTCTTTCTCTTTTTTCACATATATCTTGGAAGAGAATTTTAAATAATTGTTATTAATCAGAGCAATGGGATTCCCAACCGAGTTCTTTCCTGTTTTGATTGCCATCCCTCGCATGGCTGGCTATTTGGCACATTGGCGGGAGTCTCTAGATGATCCCGATACAAAGATAATGAGGCCAGCACAGGTTAGTTTATCAAACAAAGTACTTTCAATAATACATTTAGTGTTAGTATTACTCAAGAAACCAGTAAATGAAATTGGTTACTATAATGATATTTTGCATACATTAACTATTATCTTTTTTGAAATGGTGAAAATTTTCAATAACAAATGGTAAAACCATTACAAGTCATGACATATAGACATCATATATTATCATGAGTTAATAACAAAAATTACAAGACATGAGCCCACAAAACCTAAAAAGAAAGGTGTCAAAGTCAACAAGAAGAAACAACTCACTTATTTTTTCTGGGATGTTAAGGAGAATATGTAAACCATTATAAGGATTATCTTGTCATACTTAAAGAGCTTTGATGTAGGATTTTTTCAAATAATTCGTTTGCGATGAGGAAGTAGATTATTTGGGGTTATTTAGGTTAAATTGACTAAAATGTTATAAAAATAAAAGTAAGACTATTTTAGTTAATTACTTGAACGATGAGTGATTGATAATAGGTTATTATTTGGTTTCCTTCATTAAACAAGGCATTGTCTAATTTTATTTTACAAAATAGGTGTACAAGGGGGTATGGTTGCGCCATTATATGGATATTAAGAAGAGGATAGTTTCATCGGATGTCGACAGGCTAGGCCAGGTTTCAGTTTCAAATGCGGCAAGGCGTCGGCTTGCTGGATCTGCCACTTAAGGTGGTCTAGGTACGAAGAATTGGCTAAGAGAAATGACTGTAGAGGATTGTGCAATAAAATGTTACATTTATAATTTTCAACAGCTAGACAAATGTGTATTAGTTATCAATTTCAATCATAGTGCTTCCTGGCACTTTTCTCATTCCATTCTTATTCATAAATTCCCTTATCAGACTATTCTTCTCCCAACACATCATTTTCACATAAATACTAGAAATCAATACATAGTTTGACTCGTTCAGCGGCTCACTTGTAATTAGCTGCTCTGCAATACTTTCCCCGAGTCTGAACTTTCCATGAACTTGACAAGCTGTAATAAGCGTCCGCCAAATTATCGGGTTCGCCTTAATAGGCATCTTCTTCACAAACCTATATGCTTCTTCTACAAATCCACCTCTACATAACATATCAACCATGCAGCCATAATGCTGAATTTTCGGTTCAATGGAATATACCCTTTTCATTGAATCAAACCACTTCCTACCTTCCTCAACTAAACCAGAATGGCTACAAGCAGTTAATAAACCTACAAAGGCAATATCATCTGGAGCAATGCCAGATTCTTTCATCTCATCAAACAAAGAAATAGCTTCTAAACCTCCACCATTGTTAGCCATGGCAGAAATCACAGATGTCCAAGATTCAATTGTTCTTTCATTCATACTCCTAAATAATTCCAATGCCCTGTCCAAATCGCCCAACTTCGAAAACATACATATCAATGCATTACATAGTTCAACACTTCTCAAAATCTCTTCTTTCTCGATATATAACTCCACCCACTTCCCAATCTCCAGTGAACCTAAATCGGTACAAGCAGACACAACTGAGATCATGGTTACTTCATCTGGGCGAACCCTAGAAATCTGCATTTTCCTAAACAATTCAACTGCCTCAACTGACATCCCCAGCCGAGCATATCCACCTATCATTGCACTCCATGTAACAAAATCTGCCTTGGGCATTCCATCAAACACCTTACAAGCAAGCTCAACTTCCCTTCCACAACAAAAATACATATGAATGATTGTGTTGCTTACATGAAGGTCCTGATCAAAACCCAGTTTCAAAACCGAACCATGGACCTGCATCCCCAAATTCAGCTGGCCAATGCCAGCACAAGCTTTCAGAACAAATGGGAAGGTGAAATGATCGGGCGTTACACCATAATCGAGCATGAGCTTAAAATAATGAACTGCCCTTGTTTTAGTGTCGGATGACTGAGCATAGGGTCTGATGATGGTATTGAAAAGAAACGCATCGTAGACGGAACAATCGGCGTCCGGGGAGAAGAGAAAACGCAAGGCGTAATCGAGAGCGTTCAGATTGGAGCAAGCAGATGTGAACTTGGTGAGGATTAACAAGTTATTCTTGAAACCTGATTTTAGGATAAGATTATGAAGCTGAGAGAGTTTGGGGGTGGAATCGCAGTCCTGGAGGAGAGATAAACAGCTCTGAACCGCCTCCGCCGCCGCGGTCATATTGCGGCGTAGCTCCGGCGTGCCGGACAAATACCGCCGCATCTATTTGGTTTATTTTGAAATAAATCTAAATATTTTTAGTAAATACAATAAATTATTAATAAGAATAATAATGTTTTCTACTAAAAAAAACAAGAATTTATAACAAACCAGCTTTATTGTTATTTTCAAATATAATTAAGATGAAATATAATTTATTGTGTGATTTGATTGATATTTTAAATGATTTTTATAGAATTATTGAATGATGTTTTTATAGTTCTAATATTTTTAATATTTTTAATATTAAACAAATATATATATATATATAATTATAATTATAATTATAATTATAATTATAATTATAATGATTTTTAATTTTTGAAAATTGTCCGGTAGAGATGTGTGGTTAATTTGAATATATATGAGAGAGTAAATAGATATTTGGATTGGATTCTGGGTTGAACCCGCCTAAAAACTTAAAACGGTTAAAAATAAAATTAAAAATGTTATAGGTATATTTCAAACTCGCAACCTAACCAAACAAGTACAATTTTTTAACCAACTAGACTAATAACATTTTATATTTTTAATTCAACACCAAATTTGATAAACGCAGAACATTTTAACAATATAAGTTGAATTTTTTAACTAACTAATCTATATATATATATATAATGCTTAATTTTGAAAGTATTTGGATTGTCGGGTCGAGAGTTGTGGTTAATTTGGATATATATGTGAGAGTAAATGGATATTTGGGTCGGATTCTAAGTTGACCCGCCCATAAACTTAAAACGATTAAAAATCAAATTAAAAATGATATAGGTATGTTTCAAACTCGCAACCTAACAAAACAAGTACAACTCTTTAATCAACTAGGCTAATAACACTTTATATTTTTAATTCAACATCAAATTTAATGAACGAAGAACGTTGTAATAATATATTTTTATCCGTGTGCATCGCATGGAGATCTTCCTAGTTATATAAATATTGATAGTTTAAAATAGTTTTTAAGAAATAATAGTGCTTATTTGATTGGAAGCAAAATAAATAAATAAAATGGTTACATTGTGTAAATAGTTGATTTATGGGAGGTTACTAAGAAAAATAAATAAGCTCAATTCTTCCATACTTGAATGTCATCGGGTACTATTAATTTCCCCCTGTAATTCGTGCCGTTGATGCGTTACACATTCAGTTGGACAGCTTTCCTTGAGCAGATAGGACACAGCGCTATCAACAGACATACTCGCGAAGAAAGCACTGATTCCTATGATGATTAAAAGCTTAAAGTACAGTCAGAATCCAATGTTAAGAGCTAATGCAATGGTTTAAGGGTTGACGCCGTATCGATCTAAGGTTCTAATTCATTGACTGTTCTCTGAAGGCAGGTTGTAAATACAGCGGAAGGGCAAACAAATACTAGGTTTTGGCTTCGCTAGATCGGATGGTCTTTCAAGCAACTCATCAATCCCATCCAGGAAGAGAAATCGTAAAAATAAAATAAAAATGTCATGACCAATCTCCTAATTTATTATTTTTTCTTGATTTACCACAAAGAGGTAAATTTCAGTACATACACTATTTACAAGCAATTACTGGCATCATTAAACGCATTAACCGGTCTTAGTAACCGCATTAACCGGTCTCAGTAACCGCATTAATTGAGGCTTCGCTTCACTAACTTCGGTTACTCGTGAACTCCGTTAGCTAGGCTAGGGTCCTTCCCTCTCAGTCTAGTCGACGAGAAAGTCTTACTCTCGTTTAGTTTGAAGGTAGTCCGCATGAGTAAGGGGTTGTAAAGACGACTCTCTATGAGTGATTAGTAGTGAGAATTTGGGAAAAGAAATCACGTATCATCATAAAAGATATCCGATACTTAATTTTTCTTTCAATTTCTCTCAATCATAACTCTTCAAATACATAATCTTGCTATAATTTTAGTATTATTTTATTAGAATATTACTTTTTTAAATTAAATAATTAAGTATAATATTAAATATTTATAAATTCTTATTTAAAAAAACATATTAATTCACTAAATATTATAATATTTTATTATTTGATCTAAATGATTCAAATAAACTATTTTTTAATAAATAAATTAAATTATTTTAATCTATATAAACAAATTTTGAATTAATTTGAATACAGATTAAAAAAAATATAATTTAATTTGAAAGTAGAATGTAATTAATTTTAAAATTTCTAAGTCATTAAATTTTAATATAAACATACTAATATATGTATTATTATTTTATATAATAAGAGTGAATAAATAATAATCTATATATATATAATGATGCTTAATTTTTAAAGTGTCCGGATTGCCGGGTCGAGAGCTGTGGTTAATTTGGATACTTGGGTCGGATTGTGGGTTGACCCGTTTTTAAATTTAAAACGGTTAAAAATAAAATTAAAAATGCTAGAGGTATGTTTCGAACTTGCAACCTAACAAAAACAAGTACAAGTCTTTAACCAACTAGGCTACAAAGACTTTATATTTTAAATTCAACACCAAATTTGATAAACGCGGGACGTTTTAATATTAATATAAGTTCAACTTTTTAACTAACTAATCTATATATATATAATGATGCTTAATTTTTAAAGTGTCCGGATTGCCGGGTCGAGAGCTGTGGTTAATTTGGATACTTGGATCGGATTGTGGGTTGACCCGTTTTTAAATTTAAAACGGTTAAAAATAAAATTAAAAATGCTAGAGGTATGTTTCGAACTTGCAACCTAACAAAACAAGTACAACTCTTTAACCAACTAGGCTACAAAGACTTTATATTTTAAATTCAACACCAAATTTGATAAACGCGGGACATTTTAATATTAATATAAGTTTAACTTTTTAACTAACTAATCTATATATATATAATGATGCTTAATTTTTAAAGTGTCCGGATTGCCGGGTCGAGAGTTGTGGTTAATTTGGATACTTGGGTCGGATTGTGGGTTGACCCGTTTTTAAATTTAAAACGGTTAAAAATAAAATTAAAAATGCTAGAGGTATGTTTCGAAATTGCAACCTAACAAAATAAGTACAACTCTTTAACCAACTAGGCTACAAAGACTTTATATTTTAAATTCAACACCAAATTTGATAAACGCGGGACGTTTTAATATTAATATAAGTTCAACTTTTTAACTAACTAATCTGTATATATATAATGATACTTAATTTTTAAAGTGTCCGGATTGCCGGGTCGAGAGCTGTGGTTAATTTGGATACTTGGGTCGGATTGTGGGTTGACCCGTTTTTAAATTTAAAACGGTTAAAAATAAAATTAAAAATGCTAGAGGTATGTTTCGAACTTGCAACCTAACAAAACAAGTACAACTCTTTAACCAACTAAGCTACAAAGACTTTATATTTTAAATTCAACACCAAATTTGATAAACGCGGGACGTTTTAATATTAATATAAGTTCAACTTTTTAACTAACTAATATATAATGATGTTGAGTAAATGGATACTT
Source organism: Impatiens glandulifera (assembly GCF_907164915.1). NCBI lineage: Eukaryota > Viridiplantae > Streptophyta > Magnoliopsida > Ericales > Balsaminaceae > Impatiens > Impatiens glandulifera. The sequence goes on from NC_061863.1 coordinate 55,917,212, forward strand.
GGGTCGGATTATGGGTTGACTCACCCATAAACTTAAAACGGTTAAAAAATGTCAAAAAATGTTATCCGTAATTTTTTTTCACGATTTTTATATTATTATTCGTGCAAATGCACGGGCTAAATGCTAGTTTTTGATAAAAGTATAAATAGAAAATCTAAACCTCGGAAGCTTTGGCGGCTGGGCGGGGGGTTTTGCTAGTTTCTACTTGTTCTTCTAGCAAAGGCGTTCTGCTTTCTCGGAGACTTGCCGGCGGCGATTATAAGAAACGCGTATTTCCGTTCAATATGCAGGAACAAGAAGAGAAAGAGATGGTAACGCCGGGAGAAATCTTGGGAACGTCTTCGACCTTGAAGGCTGGAAAGGGTTCGTATGTCGTACCCCAATCTGACGCTGTCTTTGCTTCCCTGACTGGCTTCCGCCGCATCATCAACCCTCCGCATGATTCTGTCGACCAGGTCTGTATATATTAATTACCTTTACCTTTAACACATCTATCGCTACTTAATTACGGACTTCAAAGAAACAACTTTTCATTGTTTAGCAATAATTGAGGTTGTGAATGTTGATTTATTGCAACTTTTTCATCAGAGACCAACTGTCGAAGTTATTGGTTGCAAGGACTATGGAGTCTTTCCTGAGCCTGGTTCTACTGTCTTTGCTCGTGTAAGTGTTCATGTTCTTGTTTTATTTGACAGGAACACATTTTATGGTATAATGCAATCTGGGTTACAAGATTCTTTGTGTTTACTTTAGTAAGATGAGTTCAGTTTTGCAGAGAAGAATTCTCTATTATCTAATGATGCTAATGAACCTAACACCAACTATTGTAGCTTCCATTTTTAGGTCATGACATATCAGGATTTTTGTGTTCCTTCTTTTATTTACTATACGTTTTTATCCCCGACTCTTTGTATTTTTCTCTTGCCACTGCTTTTGATATTTCTTACTGCTTATTTTAAGCAAAATTTCACTGATGTTACCTGCAAGTGTTATATTTACTTATGAAGGAACATCTGCTACTTTGTCAAGTTATATTTACATTCTCATGAAAAGTTTTAGTTAATTGATTTCAGTTTGTGTGTGAATTGGATCCTTGGGGGTATTTTCTTACTACAGATTAACACCTTAGCAGAATTCATCTTTAAGATATAAATTTCCATATGTTTAATCTTGTTCTGCAATATTATTTTCTAAAGGATTTACTCAAATTTGAACTCAGAAAGGATCTCAAGTTTTCTATGTGTGAAGTGTATGTTGTTTTTTCAGTAAACTAGCTGATAGAATAATTAACTGGTTCAAAGTTAAGAAGGAAGCACACATTGCATGTAAAATGTATTATATGGCATGTACAGAACACCAAATTTGATCCATTGAGCCTGGATTTCCTCCTATTACTTCACTTGTGGGTTGTCCATAACTGAAACGTGATAACTACACGTTTGAATAAGTGCAATGGATATTATCATTGATGACGCAGTTCCTTGTCTTTCATATCTACTATAACTTGGGCCTGTTCTAAGTGTGCATTGTTAAGCTGAAGAAGTTGATCAAGCAATGAGCCAATTAGAGTTCTTATGCAATAGTTTTTTTTTTGTACCAAATATAAGATTTTTCTTTGTAATGGCAGATAACTAAAGTGATGGCTAGAATGGCTTCAGCTGATATTATATGTGTTGGCCGCAAATCAGTTAGAGAGAAATTTAGTGGTGTCATCAGGTATGTCTTTCCATGTACTGTAAATGATATTTCATGTTGATACCAGGATATGTTCAGCATTGATAGCTTATTTGTACTTATATTAAATTGCTGGATTTTGAGGAGAAAATGTAGTTTAGTTTGTTAGGACACCTAAGCTTTGTGAACCTTTCAAATCAACCTCTTCCTTACCGTAATCCTAGGTTATTTCTTTTCTTCTCTTGTGCCTCCATTTAACTTGACTCTTGTGTAATGATTTTCCATATCGAATCCAAATGTCGATATAATGATTGCAGATCTCTCTCATATGAGAGGTCAAGGTTAAATCTTACCATTATCCCTCCTAAAAATGGATTTCCATGATGGATGGCCTCATGAAATTACTTCTAAAATTTACACAGTAAAATTTATTTGTTAACCCATGATGACTTTTGGTGGTAATGTTGCTTCCATCAGTTGGGTGAACTTTGATTTTATATATGAAGCCCTTTATTTAATATTTTAGAATGTTATAAAAAAAATAAAGGTATTTTAGTTGAGATTTGAATTGATTTTATTGATGATGTTATAAGAGGTTATTTAGATTAAATCCAAATATCCCTTCATCAAACAAGGCCTTGTATGATGTTTGTATCCTTAATGTTGTATAAATAATGTAAGATCGATCCGTCCCCTAATAAATTGATGATCTTATTCTGGATATTTTGATGCTCAGTTAAATCAAGCAAGTCCCTTCAGTTTCTGTAAAGAACGATAAAATGTTTTGCTTTGCAGGCAACAAGATGTTAGAGCCAACGAGATTGACAAAGTGGATATGCATGCAAGCTTCCGTCCTGGTGATATCATCAGAGCATCAGTTGTATCCTATCTCTGTGCATAAATAGATACTAGTGCTTAATGAAACTATTTAGGAACTAGTATTTTGTCACAATCATGGTATCATTGAAGAATCGCCAAGGCTAAAATTGAAAGTGATTTTTTTTTTCGTTTGGTATATAATTTTTTCTGGACTTGATGAGATTATATTTTGGATCATTAGCCAAATTAGAGTGTGAATTTTGTTGCTTCATTTGGTAAAGAAATCATTTTCTAGATTATGATCCAAATTATAGTTAATTTTTTTTTCATTTGGTATATAAGTTTTTTTCACGATCATGATCTTTTTATTGTTTAGATTATTATGATTTTGGTAAACATAACAAATGTAGATTTAACAGCCCATTATGTACATATGTCTTATCAAAATTCCATTCAAATGTAATTGTTCTCTTGACCTACACTACACTTGATCAGCTCTCCCTTGGTGATGCCCGAGCATATTACCTATCAACTGCCAAAAATGAACTGGGTGTAGTTTCTGCAGAAAGTTCAGCAGGTAAATCATCTATAACCTCTCTATGGTAACTTACCAAATTATGTAATTGATAGATATTTGGTAATTCCCGTTACATTTATGTTCTGTGGAATATCATTCTAACTGTTATGAAGAACTTCATTGGAGAAAATCAATCCAATTGAACATATTTTCTTAAATTCCAACCATTTTCTTTAGTCTTAGCTACTTTTGTTTTAACATAGTTATATTCATTTCACCTGAGGAACCAAATATTTCAACCATAAATTCTTCAACTTTTGCATAAATGAAAAATTACAAAATAGGTGCTTGTGGTATTTAGAATTTATCTCCTGTTTTGGCAGTCCTTTCAGGTATGTTGCCTTTGTTTTATAGTAATATCATGGTGAAAGCAATTTTTTTGGCATTCGCAAATATTTCCCCCTACTTTGTTATTTATCTTGATAACCCTCATTATCAAGTTATGTCAATATCTTATCTTATTTTTCCTTTTCTTAAGCAGCAACTTGTTAATATTAGGTTAGGTATTTAAGGTATAAATACTATATAAGCCCCTGAAGGTTAATATTTTATTAAATGTGCTGACAATCAGCTTAAACATAGTTGTTGCAACAAAAAGCAGATTCCTTTGTGATTTTCTTAGCATATTGGAGGCCAATTTGGAAATACTTATAATTTGTGTTTATGTATCCGGATCTAGACAAGAAACAACCAATAAATATCTAGCTAAGTTTAGTTTCCTCACATAATCTCATTGGATATGTTTCTAGATCCAAATTTTTTGTATTCAAGTATTTTCAAATGGGGCCATAGTGTGTTTCTGTTGGGTAAAAGTGCCTTTCAACTTGAGAGTAGTTTTTTCCTTTTTTTTTCTCAAGACATAATTTTTTTTGCCTCAATTTTCCATTTGCTGGTAGAATGATGGTTTAAAACGCAAGGTATGGTTATCGACATTATATGGGGTTTTTCACAATTGATTAGGAACTTGTTAGTTTGGTAAAAAAAAAAAAAACCTCAAATAATTGCAAATAATCCTTGCCTTACATTTCCCCTATTGGTTTAGTTATTCTATATAGGCAAGAAAGTGTAAGTTATTTTTAGTTACAATATGTAACATCAGATTTGATGTGAAATCGGATAGAAATACTGTTTTCAAATGAACCAATATCTGGATGATCATCCACAAAACAAAATCTTGTACAAATGGAAAACAAAATCACTTCCAATGTTGATTTTCCAATATGATCGTGATTATCTGATTGGCTTGAGAATTGACTCATTATTTATCTTCACTTTCTTCATGTGTTTATACAGGTGTGAGTATGGTACCAATTAGCTGGACCCAAATACAGTGCCCTGTCACGGGGCAGACCGAAGAGAGAAAGGTGGCTCCAGGTTGGATCTTGATGGAGAAAAAACAAACCTTAGGTTAGAGTCGCCTTCTGGAAGAAAGATCATCCTCCTTACAAGCTTCTATTTTTGTTTTTTCAGATTTAGTCACTTAATTTTATTTGAAACTATCAACCACAAGAAAACAAGTTTAGACTTCAATGAATTTTGTCATAACATTCTTGCTTGTTGAATTGATGATTGTTAAAGTATTTTTAGAATATCAAATGAGACAATTAGAAAGTATTTAATGTGACTTGAAGAAATGAAAGTGAAGTAGAAAATTGAAATTTCAGGAAAAGAATATCAAATGAGACTACCTAAATTATTTGGAAGGTTTATTGTGATTGTGACCATTCAGATTTTCTATTATTTTGGCCAAATGTGAACAATGATTAATCTAAATACCCGCCATAAAATAAATTTTAAATATTTTATATTTCTTTTTGGTTATATTATGAAACACCTTTTCTGTTCAAAAATAAAATAGTTAAGAAACACCTCTAATATTTATCCAGACAAATTTATGCTAATTAGCCATATTCAAACAAGGAAAATCCCATATTTTATCTCTACATAAAAATTGAATTTTATATTTTCAACTGAAGAAAAACCATTTATTATATTTCAATTTTTTTGTTTTGTTTTTGGAATGAAGTGAAGTTGCGTGCATCATTTTTGAAAGCTACTTAACATATATATATATATACACGTGAAAGTAATCAAATTGTTGGAATTATTTATAGGAAGAAATATCATATTATACACACCACATATTTATATGAATTCTTTTAAGATTTTATACACTTTTCTATTCAATTTATTTTGACCTAAACTATTTTCAATTTTATTGTCGGATTTATTCCTACCCTCACAGTCACGCCCAGAAACGAATTTATGTAAATGTTGTAGTGTACTAAATTCAAGTCTAACAAAAAAAAAAATGTATCTATCAAATCTTTATATATACTCGTCTTTTAAAGAGAGTAAATAGTGATTTTTAAGATAAATTATATATATTTTGTTCTAAGTTCAATTGTCTTCAATGTGTATTTTATTTTTAACTTTGTTTACATTCAATTCAAGAATCATGAATCATGGTTGCTTAAGTAAAATCTTTTATAACTTGAATTGCACTCAAGTTAAACTTAATTCTAGAATTTGAAATCTTACAAAAATTTGTGACATTAAGTAGTTAAAAAATTATGTGAAATTTTTATTTGAAACCACTTAAATCCAACTCCTGATTTAGGTTTGAATGAAAAATTATTTGAAAACAATTTATTTTATTAAGTATTTCATTCAGATGAAATATATTTTTAAAATTATACTTTATTTATCATTAGTAAAAAAAATTAAAACTCTTTTTAAAAAAAATAAAATATGTAGACACTAATTTTTAAATATAAATATGTTGACTTGGATACAACTTTACCTATTAAAACAATCAAACTAGTTTTATATTTGTGCATCATGCAGATAAAATACTGGTTCTAAATAATATGAAACATTGCTTAAAAAGAAAAGTTAGTGTTAAAAAAGTATGAAGAATTATAGTTTGAGGATAAATTTAGGCATTATATTTTAATACAATTGAAATTGAGTAGATTAAGAAAGGGATTCTTGTCCTCACATGAATAATGGTCCACGGTTTGATTATTTTTGCTAAAAAAAAATAAAAAATCATTTATTGATGTGATGCAAACTGATAGTCTTGCTGAAAAGTTTGTCATGGCATGAGCTGTTCGGTGGTACAAATCTACCAGCCTTTGTTTTTTTTTCAAACTTGTATTATTTAAAGACCACATGCCTTCAAATTTTTAATAAGTATGTGAATTTTTTTTATTTTTTTCTTAGGATGATAGTTCGTTTTTCGTTTGGATTAAGCACATGACTCGCAAATATATTCAACTAATTTAATCGAAAAAATTTGACAAATTCAATCTTAGAGTTTCAGATAATTTTAACATTTTATTTTTGTTGCTTATGGACTAAAAGAATAATTAACTATTTGAATTTAATAGGACCCTATTAGTCATGATGACCTTCACTTTAAGGTTCAGAGTTTAAGAATCACTTTTTTTTTTTTAGATATATATTTTAGTAAGTTGAACTATTTTTTCTATTAATAACCATTTTTATAATATTAAATGTTATTATCTTAACAACAAACTAAATTATTATGATACTAATGATTCAATAATACTTTCTCTCCCCCTAATGATTCAATAATACTTTGGAGATGAAAACCTTTGATTGTGCTCCTTGATCATCATATATGTTTTTAAATTGTTATACAAATGTTACTTCATTTTTAAATATATATTACCAGCTATTCACATTATATTCTCTAGTTCACTATAAGATGAATATGGTAATTGTATCCATTTCTAGACAAGACGGAAGATGGAAAAAAAGTGTCTAGTTGTTTAAAGTTTAATCTTTCAAAGTAACTTATTATGTTTAATATATTCTCCAATTAACTTATGAGATATGATAGGGGATGAAATTTTAGAGAATAAATGAGGAAGAAAATGAAGTGTCACTACATCACTGCTGAAAAAAATAAAAGGTGAAAAAAGTGAAGAGAGAAAAAAATTGTTATTTTTTCAGTCACATATTACACCAACGTCTTATTTTGCTATTTAAAATCAAGTTTTCTTTATTTTTTATTTGAACTTTTATAACTCATTATTAAATATATTATAAATTTATATTATATATAAAAATAAATTATTATTTTTATAAATTTAATTATTTATATTTTAATATATCAATTTAATTTATTAATTTTATAAATTTAATTATTTATATTTTAATATATCTATTTAAATTATTATTTTTAATTTGATTATATATATTTTAATATTACTATTTAATTATTATTCTTATAAATTATGTATATTATATATATATTTATATATTTAAATTAATTTTTTTATATAATAATAAATATTCACTCATTATCTTTCTAAATAATTAGTAAATACTAATAAATTTAAAACATCTTAATCATAACAATATCGTTATTAATTTAAAATGAATAATCAAATTATCATTTCTAATAATTTTTTATTATGTATTAATAAAATATTGTTATAATTAAGATGTTTTAAATTTATTAGTATTTATTAACTATTTACGATGATAAAGTTAAAATTTATTATTATATAAAATATAATTTAAATGTATAAATATATGTATATATATATAATATAAATAATAATTTAAATAGTAATATTAAAAAATATATAATCAAATTAAAAATAATAATTTAAATAAATATATTGAAATATAAATAATCAAAGTTATAAAAAAAGAATTAAAAGAATTAAAACATAAATAATAAAATTTATTGAAAAAAAAAAATTTACATAATAAAGTAGATTAATTTGAGAAAGTAGAAGACACAATTTGATGGGTCAAAATTAGGTGATAAGGATAAGAATTATATGGATTAATTGAGTTCGGATGACATTAAATTCAGATTTGATTAATTGCGGATTGAATTAGATTAGAATTGAATTCGGATTTGATTAAATACAAATTGGATTGGATTGAATTATGATTATCTAAATAAAATATATTTTTTTAAATTTTATTTATTTCTCCTCAATATAATATTATTTTTTAAATTATTTTCACAATTTAATTTTGGAATCGTAATCAATTATATATATATATATATATATATATATATATATATATATATATATATATATATATATATATATATATATATATATATATATATATCTAATTTCTTCACAACTCTTGGATGGATAAAATATTATAATTTATTATTAAAAATATTAAAGTGTATTTTGCACTTGTTTAATGAGAAATTATATTAGTACTATATATCAAATGAAGTATATTAACTACTTGTATGGTATGGTGAAAATTTTTGAGCAAATTATATTTTTTTAGGTTGATTACGAAATATAAAACATTTGAACTTGTGAATGGTTGCATATTATCATAAATACAAAAATTCACATACAGGACAATGAAAATAAACTGAAAAATTAAGATTGTAAAAGAAGAGCAAGAATCCACTTTATGCATCAAACTCTTACTATTCTCTTTTTGTCACTACTTTCAAATTTAAGAATTTGGTTGGAATTATTTATGGATTATTTGAATTTCTAAGTATTACTAATTATTGTTAGTTTGAAAGGTCTAATCTGATTAATCTTTTAACAGAAAAAACTCATTAAAGCAATTTGATTGATGATAAAGAAAATTAACCAATATAAAACAAAAACCTTCCAAACTAACTAACTATACTTAGATTTTATAACATTAAAATTTAATATCATAAAAAATATAAATAAAATAAAAGTTAAACAACGAGTCACGAAAATACTACTTTTATTTTTGAGTTAAATCCAAATTATTGATCTCTAAATTGATATTATTTATTCCAATCCAATCTTACCAAACTCATATCACACATTAACCCAAAATGCTTCATATTTTTCTTAACAATATAATATTATCCCTATAGTTTTATTGGTGAACTTTATTTTTAGATATTATTAACTTGAATTCAAGTTTCACTAAAAGCACAATATTTATTTTTAATTTTTTAATCAAATATTATTTATTTATATATTTGGATAGAATTATAACAAATTTTAAGGTCAAATCATAAAGTCATTATATTAAAATCGAAGTCTTGTATCTTTTTATTCATGAATTTAACCCTGACTCAACCAAGCAAACCAAAATAAATAAAATATTTGAAGAACGCTTACACATTCGTATTTTAGTAGAATTAAAAAAAGTGCTCCTTTACAGTTGTTTTTTTCCGAGTTCACTAATGAATAACATTTGTAATTTTAGATGTCTGTACATAATTTCAAAGTTTTTAACTAATTAAATTGATCGAACAAACTTTCTAATCGATTCAACTGAACCAATTAATAAATCATAACCAACAATTTGAGATTTAAGAAAAAAGATCAATTTTAACAATTTACATGTATATTTCAATAAAATAAAAACACTAAACGCATACAATAAAACAGTGTAGGGTTGGTTTAATTTTGATTTTTTTAAATATTTTTTAAATAAAAAGAGAACTATAATTAGAATAAGTTCATGATTCCGCGTATTCAGTTAGAATCGAACTCATCGATCATTTTTAGGTCGACTATTTTCACTTAGTCAGTTTGGTAAATATTTAATTGTAGATTAATAATTTAGTTTTTGTTAATAAAACATCAACAAATTATCAAATAAAATATTGTATTTTTAAAATATAGAAAATTTGCATTACCTCAATTTTTCACTTTAACTTATGACTTCTTCCACTTTAAATATGTTACAAATGCAATCAAAACGGTTACAATTCGGACTTATGAACCACTCTTACAGCTGGTTCTTATATACACTACATCATTACATCATGTTAATTATAATTTTATTCAATCAATATAAACAATCACCTTGGTAAATATTTAATTGTATTTGTTTATAAAACATCAACACATTACAAATAAAATAATAACATATTGTATTTTTTAAAATATTTTTTTTTTGCATTACCTCAATTTTTCACTTTAACTTATGACTTCCACTACAAAACCGTTATATTTCGGTCTTATGAGCCACTCTTACAGATGGTTCTTATATACACTACACCATTACATCATGTTAATTATAATTTTATTCAATCAATATAAACAATTCATTATCAAACAAAATAAAGTAGGAGTAGACTAGTCTACTCATATAAAATATTATTTAAGAAGAAACAAACAAGCCCTTAATTTCAAACATGCGTATTCAAGTTGGTCTCTAGGAGCATGACTAGTCATGATGCCGGGTTGTCGTTGATTGTGTGAGTTTATCATGACCAATTTGGTTATTTATTTAATTACCAAAACCACAATCAGTTCATTGTGTTTTTATTTTAAATTTTGACAAAAATCACAACCAAACTCATCCAATAAAATGATGTCATTTCTCGGACTCTGATTAGTTACTTAATTTTTTTTATCTTTTATCTTTAAAACTCAATTTTAGTATTTTTATAATTAAAAAAAATAAAAAAATATATATTAAAATTTATAATTTTTCGAGATCTATAAATATAGACCACTCTTGCTATAATATTTCGGAGCAAAAAAAATTTATTATTATATTTAAAAATTATTTATTATTTTTTAATTTAAAAATAAAAATAATATTTTTTAATTAATTATCAATATTTTTTTTTATCATGGATAAATACTATTTGACCAAAAACTCTTTTTATAATCCTGACTAAAAAAAATAATTATTTTGATTATTGATAGGATGCTCTGCATAACCTTATCTCCACTAAAATAAAATATATTAAGATTCAATAATTGCATTGCACTTAAAAACACAAACACAAACACATACACTGACAATTTGACAAGATAGAGATGGAGGTTGTTTCTGCTGCTCCTACCAACGGAAAACATCCACCGTCTGCCTCTCAACCTCCTTCAAATCCGCCGCCGGTGAGCCTATTTTGGAGAATAACCGCCGTCGCTTCAATCGGCGCCGGAGTACAATTCGGTTGGGCCCTCCAATTCTCCCTTCTAACACCATACATTCAACTCCTAGGAATCCCCCACCAATGGGCTTCCTACATCTGGCTCTGCGGTCCCGTCTCAGGCTTAATCGTCCAACCCCTCGCCGGCCATTACAGCGATAACTGCACCTCTCGTTTCGGCCGCCGCCGCCCCTTCATAACATCCGCCGCCTTCCTAGTAACTCTCTCCGTCATACTAATCGGCTTCGCCGCCGACTTAGGCCGGAAAGCCGGTGATACCCTCGGCTCCGGCGTCAAGCCGAGAGCGATCGCGATATTCGTGGTGGGATTTTGGGTTCTTGATGTTGGAAACAATCTGTTGATGGCACCCTGTAGGGCGTTATTGGGTGATTTGTCTGATGGAGAACAGAGAAGGGCTAGAAACGCAAACGCTGCGTTTTCTTTCTTTATGGCGATTGGTAGCGTTGCTGGTTATGCTGCTGGATCTTACTCGCGATTGTATAAGTTTTTACCTTTTACCATGACTGAAGCTTGCGATATTTATTGCGCCAATCTCAAAACATGCTTTCTTATCTCCGCCACTCTTTTGATTGGTTTTACCACCCTTGCCCTTTTTACCGTGCCGGAGAAACCATTCTCAAGGTAACAATTTCAATTTTGTTTTTTTATAAATTAATTTAAGTAATACTATAAATATATCATAAACATTTGGTTTAACTTTTAAGTCATTACTATAAATAGAATCTATTTATATGATATAGGGACAAAGAAGAAGAAGAAGGGAAGAATGAAACAAGAGTATCCTTCTTTAGTCAACTATGGATTGCGGTGAAGCTTTTTCCAAGATCAATGTGGGTCCTACTAATGGTTGTGTCTCTGACGTCCCTAGGATTGTTTGCGTTTATATTGTACGACACAGATTGGATGGGGAAAGAAGTGTTTGGTGGAAAAGTAGGAGATGGAAAGCTTTATGATAGAGGTGTTCGCACCGGATCACTTGGACTGATGTTGAATTCCGCCGTGGGAGGGGTGACGGCGCTGGCTATTATGTTCCTTGTTCGCGGCGGGAAGACAGCAAACCGTGTTTGGGGATTGTCGAATATTCTTTTAGGTGTTTGTTTGGCAACCACTGTTCTTATCACCAAGGAGGCGCAATCTTATCGCCGCCATTCTCTTAGTAACGCCGCCTCTCCATCTTCCGGCGTCAAGGCCAGCGCCTTGGCTTTGTTCGCCGTGTTAGGATTACCTCAAACCGTAAGTTTTAATTATCGATATATAATGTGAGGTATCATGTTAGTTCTTTTCTTTCAATATTTTTTCGTGATAATGGTTTGTTACAAATATTTTGTTTTTGTTAGAAAGGGAGTTGTATATATATTATATATAGAATGAGATATAACAAATCTAGAAGAATAATAGATTTATAGTAAGATAAGGATAGAAATTCATTTAATTTAATTAATGATTTGTGGATTATTTGATTTTTGCAGATAACATTTACTGTACCGTTTGCTCTAGCATCTATTTTCTCAAGCTCTTGCGGTGCCGGACAAGGTATATATGTTGTATAAATTTATGCTAATTAGAAGTAGTTTGTTTATGAATAAATATTTGGAGAAAAGTGAAGTTTGAAAACTTGTTTTTTTTAAATATTTATAAAATAATGAATTAAATTGAACATTTATATTACAAAGAAACAATTAAAAAATCAATATTTAGCCTATTTGAAATAATTTTTATCTTTCTTAAAGACTATTTTAGTGAAATTATGTTTCACTTTAAAAATGGAAATGCATTTTAAGAAAAGTGTACATTTTTATTAACATTTTAAGAAAGTATGATTAATTTAATTTGTGATTGAGATTAAAGTATCATTTTTACAAACAAATAAAAAATATAAATTTTTAGTTAATGTAAAAACATGAATGATTCTATATGAGTTAATATTCATCAACCTAACATATAAAAAAACACATTTGCTTAGGTCTAACAATGGGAGTTCTCAATATTGCAGTGGTCATTCCACAGGTTAGCATTCATTCATAAATGTTAACTAATTCATCACATATTTCATATTTTCTTAATCTTACCGTCCGCTGTCGTCGCAAATTAACATTATCAATGTTCTATAATATGTATAAAGCTGATAGTATCGGTAACAAGCGGGCCATGGGATGAGCTGTTCGGCGGGGGTAATCTACCGTCATTTGTTGTCGGAGCTATTTCAGCTGTCATCGCCGGTATTCTCGCCCTCACTTTGCTACCAACTCCAAAGTCTACTGATACATCGACGATTGAGATTCGACACTAGACCATGTCTTCGTTTAAACTGCAATATTTGTATATTTGATTTCAACTTTAATAATATATATAGGGTTACATTTTTATTTTTTAAATATTAAAACTTATCAATAATAATATATTATGAAGATTGTGATATATTGTTAATATACAATGGCTTTATTACCTCTGTACAAGTATTTTAAATGGTGTATTGAAAAATTAATTATTGATATTATTTTTTTAAGAGAGAAGAACGCACTAACAAAATTATTCCAAAAAAATAGTCTTAAAAAGGATAATATATTTTTGGAGTTATTTTATAAATTTCTTAATTTGGATTAAAATAACGATGTTATCCACTTCACAATTCACAAGAGATTTCAACCAAAAGGGGGCTGTTTGTTTGGGAGTTTAAACGAAAATAATATTCAAGATGTAGATTTAATGATTAAAATTATTAAATAAGATAAAATTACATTTTTTCTAGGTGTTAGTTCTTCCCAAACAAATTCGCATTTATGAGTTATTTTAAGGAAATTTGACAAGTAAAGAATTGGAGACTAATTTTTATGCAATCTTATATTTATATTAAAAATCTTTTAGTCCTGTGTACGAATAAAATTAGAATTAAAATTAAAATTAAAATTGACATTAAATTATTTGTTCATATAATAATTTGAAAAACTATAGTTCAATTCTATACAAAAAAAAATAAAAAATAAATAAAAATATATATATAATAAAAATAATTTTAATATATATTATCTATTTTATTAAAATTTTATTTTGCATAACTAAAATATAATTCAAACTGCAAGAGACCTTTTAAGTCTCAATTTTCATTAAAAAATGATTGGTTTAACGTTTTAATTAATTTCATATATTAAAAATAAAAATATTACTTTAATATTTTAACTTCCTAAATTCAAAAATAAAATGTCGGTTGAACATGTTAATTTATTAAATTAATATATTACTTCAAAATGTTAACTCACTAAAATAAACATAAAAAAAGACATCGGTTTGATATATTAACATCCTAATTAAATTTCAAAAAAAAATTATCAATTAAAAACTTTAATCTTGTTTTAAATAATAAAATAATAAGTTATTTTGTTTGAAAAAACATAAAAAAAATTGAAACTACAATTCCGACCTAAAAAAATAAAATTGAAAATTATAAAATTATACTAAATTGAATTCTAATTCTTAATATTAAAGGTTCTACAAAAACTTAAAAATTGGAATTAGATTTTTCAATTCTATTTTCAAGTTTAATGTCAATTCCAGGTTATCAAACACATTCTTAGAGAAAAAATGTTAATAACGTGGTAAATCTAAAATAATTAAAATTGTTAAATGAGTCTAATTAAAAAATTAAAAAGTTTATAACTAAATCCATTAGTTATTGATGCCACTCCATTCTCAAGTTTGTATTAACTTTATATAACGTGTTTTGAGTTGATTATATATACATACATGATAATTAAATTAGGTTGCGATAAGATAGATCAATAATTGTTTCTTTTGTCTTTATTATTGGATATGTTATTTTTTATTATTGTTTTAGTTGTTTTGAATATTTTTTTTTACTTTGCTGTCACAACTAGCCATTTTTATTTTGTTTTAGTAAACATGACTATATCTCCCATCCAATAAATACTTTGTGGTATAAAAGTCAATATAATTTATTTAAGTCTCATTATGGTTTAGGCAAAAATCCAAAACATACAATTATTAATATGGCAAATAATAAAAATATATAGTATTTGGGTGGTCTAAGTTTGGTGAGTGTCATAATATATAGGTAAATGTTTTGATCACTTTTGAGACTTCAAGAAAATGTAAATCTTACTATTTTGTTTACTTTTTTTGAATTTCAAATTGACACATCTAATAGTAATTGTATTATTTCTAAAATTACTAAAAATTAAATAAATGGCCTATTAGCTCAGTTGGTTAGAGCGTCGTGCTAATAACGCGAAGGTCGCAGGTTCGAGACCTGCATAGGCCATTTTTTTTTAACTTCTTATAAGCTTAATTTCTGTATAGGAATAAAGTATAAAAATGTCAACTTGAAACATGAATCCCAAATTCCTAATCCAGAAATCTGTAAATACACAATTATTCATTGGATACCTGACTAATAGTTTAACCACCCAAATTCCTAATCCAGAAATCTGTAAATACACAATTATTCATTAGATACCTGACTAATAGTTTAACCAAAATTTACCTAGTTTAACGTGACTAGTTCTTGCAGCAACAAGGAAAGCAATCAATGTTCTATAATATACATAAAATTGATAGTTAAGTTGACAAGTGGACCATGGAATGAGCTGTTCGGCGGGTAATCTACCATCATTTGTTGTCGGAGCTATTTCGGAGGTATTTTTGCCCTCACTTTGCTACCAACTCCTGAGTCTATTGACACTAGATCTTGTCTTCGATTGATAATGCAATATTTGTATTTTCGATTTGAACTTGAATAATATAGGGTATATATTTATTTTTGAAATATTAGAAATATTATAATAATAATATATTATGAAGATTTGAGTTTAAGCAGAGGGTCATGGATGTAAGTGTCATGCTAGCCAGGGCCGGCCTTGGGGTAAACCCGGCAAGCCCTCGGGCTAGGGCAGCCCACTTGTTAAAAATATTAAGGTATTTACTAAAGTCTATTGTAATTTTAAATATAAAATGGTGTATCTTAGTGATTCAACATACAAACTTAATTTTTTTATGGTTATGGGTTCAAACCTAACTAAGAACATTTTTTTTTATCATTTTTTTAAATTTAACCTAGGTTAATAAAAAAATATATCGACTTTTTTTCTACGGGGCTGGGACAGCCAAAACCTCGGAACCGACTCTGATATAGCTCTCTTTTATTAAAAATATATATTTATATATATATATATATATATATATATATATATATTATATGAAGATTGTGATATCTTGTTAATATACAATTGTTTTATTATCTCTATACAAGTATTTAAAATGAGATATTAAGTTTTTTAAGAGGGAAGAACACGTTAATAAAATTATTCCAAAAAATACAGAAAGGATATATATTTGGATAATTTGACGAAATGACCCTAAAAAGGCCATTAAATGCGCTGATCATAATTGCGCATAGCCGCATATGATCACTTCAAATTATTATGATGAAATTACCTCTATCGCATAACGCGAAGGGTAAGATCGTCTCGCGAAGAAAAAACCTGTGAAAAGTCCAGAATGATCGTGCCATTCGCGTGACGATTGTGTCATTCGCGTGACGATCGTGCCCTTCGCATGACGATCGTATCATTTGCGTTACGTGACAGGGTAATTTCACAGGTTTTTCCTTCGAGTGAAGATCCTACCCTTCGCGTTACGCGACAGTGGTAATTTCGTCAGAATATTTTGAAATAATCATTTGCAAAATTAAATTTACAAGCGCATTTAAGATGTTTTTAGGGTCATTTCGTCAAATTTTCCTATTTTGGGAGTCTCGGTTGTATAATTAACAAACCCAATACTAAAAAAAAGTAATATTTATTTTATAAAATTCTAAATTTGGATTAAAATAACATCATTCAATAAAATGATATTCAGGAAAAAAAAGAGTTATTTCTTTGTTAGAAGAAAAAATAATCCACTTCACAGCTCACAAAAGATTTCAACCAAAAGGGTCTATTTGAACCTTATATAAAAAGTTCACGGATATATTTAATATTTCTTACACTGAAACATGAATCCCAAATTCCTAATCCAGAAATCTCGGGTGGGGCCCCGAGAAGATTAGCCACGTCAAACTCCCGCGGAGCCGAGCCGACTAGCCAAACGGCATCAGCTGAAGAGCTTCGCAAAACCGAGAATCGATCTCTAATGGCGTCGTCGTCGTCTTCGTCTTCACCAATTCTTCTCCAATCTCAACTACAATGTCTTCTATCTCCTCCTCGCTGCAATTGCACCTCTTCACCTGTCTTCTTGGCAAATCGCCGCCGCCGTCGCCTTCTCATCAGACCATCCACTTCCTCCTCCGACTATTACTGTAAGAAGAAGCATGATCAAAGTACTTCTAGGTCTTTTACTGTTCCGTTTGTCTTCAAAGATGAACCATTGTCCAATTATTCTCCACAATCAGTCGATCCAGATAACATTCAGGACTCCTTACGCCAACTTGCTGTAAGCAGATATATTCGGTTTATGTTTATGGCATTTATTTTGATTTTTACTCTAATTTATGGCAGGATACCTTTGTTCTTCCACCTGATTACTTCAAGAACCTTCCACGAGACCTTCGATTGGATGTACGTTTCTTATCCTTACTTTTGTATCTGATTTTTGAGTTTTTCTGGACAAGTTTTAATTTGTTATTTTGTTTGTTCATACATTAACACGGTGAAGCTGAATGACGCTTCTTTTGATCTTTCCAATGGAGCTGTCATTGACGAGGTTTGTTATTCTGTAAAACAACTCTATCTATTGTTTTTGTGTATCAATCATTTTGTATTAGTGCCCTGCATTTAGGGTTCATCACTGTTGCACATGTAACTACAGAAAACAAACAATTTCTGAAATGCATTTCAAAATTGGATAGTATTGTATATATCATCATCAGCTTCCTGGAATGTGCTTTACTTTCGACGAATTTGTTACTTTTTATTGTAGTTCTCAGCAGTTATTTCAGTACATATTGCTTTTCAAATAATTCGTGGAACTGATCTATTAACTGGATCGTCCTTTAACCTCGATGAAACTCCCCCAATAGATAGTATTGTAGGTTACTTCATAGTTACATTAGCTGACCTCAATCCTTGCAATGTTACATGCTTCTGTTGTTTAAAAAAAGAATAAAACATTAATGTGTTGGCTTTTTGTGTTCTTATTCTAGGTTTACTTACTCTAGATTGGATTAAGACATATTTTTCTAATGTGATATATTTAAAGAGTATATTGCGCAATTTGCATAAACCAAATTCTAACTAACTACAGTGTGGTCGAGAACTGGGTGAGATATTGCTCAATATATCTCGAGCATGGGAGTTAGCTGACACATCCACTTCTTCCAATTTGGTTAGCAGTCTCCCTTCATTATCAGGCTCCTTAACAGATAGACAAAAATCAGGCAAGAGGGGAGGAGCATACATTTGTTACCTTTTATTTAACTTGTCGTGAATTGATTTTGTACATTAATCCAGTGTTCTTACAATTTTTTTCTTGATAGCGTTGGGCAAGCGTTTGGTGTCATCGGGAAGGAGATTTCAATCTATGGGACAATATGGTCAAGGTGAACTACAAAAGGTAATAACATTAATTGCAGAATATTTAAAACGAGGAAACTTGCATCTCTTTGTCCCAAGCAGATTACTCTAATATTTCAATTTTGAAAATATGAAAAATAGTATAACTTCTTTCTTGAAATATGATGTTTGATTTCTGATTTAGGTTGATGTTAAATATTCATGTTCAGGAGATTCTGACATTATGCGTGCTAAGAATTTCTGATTTCTACCATTTCTAAGTCAAGGGCCATTGTGATATTGGATTCCTGTGTCATTTACAAGAGTAGTTGATGAGTCATAAATAAGATTGGTAGTTAACCATTCATTACTCGTTTGGAATCATATATGAGTACAACTATACAAACGGTTGGACATGTAATATGATCCTATTGACCTTAAGAGTAATAAAAACAAATATAGTAATATACTAACATGAATCCTATGACTAAAGCCTAATAATCATCATGTCAAGATTTTTATGTATAAATAAGAATAAATGAGTTACTTTTTTTTTTTTTTTGAAAAGCTAAAGATATTAATTAAGAAAATGAGAGTACACAAAAGCTACAATCATGCCTCATGAAGGTGGCTACAAATAGGTTGCTCTGATGCTCGCAAAACAATCTATGCGTCGCATAGAACATAAATAAATATCATCATGATAAAACAAATCTGAAATAAAAACTTGAATCAAAGGCTAATTGTTGATCATTTTGTCGACGATGTGAAATACAAATAGGGACTTTTCCTCCTTTTATGAAAGAGGAAAAAGAGTGAAAAACAATCATTTTATTCTATTGTGGCTTAACGTCTTTCCTTCAAACATTCTTGTGTTTCTTTCTCTCCATTAGATCCACCATAGGGCAATCATAATCAATTTTAAGTTCGATTGTTTTCACCCAACCACAATCGATCGCTCCCAGAATTCCCCAACTGAACGAGTCATAACCCAATTAATTGAGTACCTCGCAAATCATATTCTACAAAACTCTTCTGAGAGGACGAAAGAGACTCAAATCATGGATGGATCCTTCAGATTGTTCACACAAGAAACATTTGCTAGCCACGGTGAAACTTTTACGCTCTAGCTTGTGCCAATACATTATTTCTGATTGTTGACTCACAATAAAAGAAAGTTTAGTGGGGCTTTATCTGATTGTTGACTAATTTGAAAAGATTCAAATCAATCCTTAAAGGTGAAAAACTCTATTTTTTTACCATCTCCCAATCTAAATGTTATAAATAATGAAAATGGGACCAAACTTTAGTGAGTTCTTTCCACATACCTGAAAAATGCATTACAATTGCCTAACCTTACAAATAATGTACTGAATGACTTGGTTGGATGCTTTGCTAATGTAAGCTATAACAGATTGCTCAAGCAATGGCAATGACTGGAAAGCTTCTGACTGCTACTACCATATCATCTGTTACCAATGAGCAGCCAAAAGAATCAACTAGAGTACTGAAGGTAGATGATGATTTTTCAAGCAGTCGAGGTTGGATTATAAACAGCTAATATTCATACAAACTGCAGTTTGGAGATCTTCAAGTTGAAATAACTCCAGAAAAAGCTTATATTGGGGCTGCAATTGGTTTTGTCTTCGGGTATATCAATCAATGAGTTTTTTTTTTTTTTTTGTATAGTCTTCTCGTGATTTCTGTTGACCCGTAAGAAAGTGTTGATGCAGACTTATTTCCTGGCAAGCAAGTCAAGGCATTCAAGGTATACCAGAGAGTTCACTCGAGTATGCAAACGACAATGCTCTGTCACTAGCAAAGGTGCTACATACAAAATATTTTAGATTAATTTTTAATAGTTTAATAATTCAAAATCTATACTGATACAGTCTTTGCGCGGAGCACTTCTTGCAATTTTCTACTCGTCGACATTCCTCTCCGGTTTTTCTTGTGTGGGGCTGGTCTTGCTTGCGGCTCAAATTAAGAAGAAAGGAGAATGAGATTATAAGGTGATATCTGTGTCCTGATTTTCTTTTCTTATATGTAAATGTGTCAATACGACTCACGTGTACATCTAGTCGTGACTATTGTTATATTTTGCGAGAAATATAAAATAGAGAATGTTTTGTACAGGTTTCATTTTAGTTATATACAGAAGATGTTGTGAGTTTATTATTATTTAGGTTGTAAACTGTGAAATTAGTGGTAGAAGGTATGTCTCTTTAATGAAAGAAATGAAACAAAGTGCAATTTCACATATTTTGCGACAAAATGAGCTATAAAATTGACATCTTAAACCCGGGCCTTGCTAGTACTAATCATTCCAACCAACGAACCAACCAGGTTAGAACATAATTAGAACAAGTCCTAGTCTTGTCAATTTGTTTGATGTTTTGTAAAAAGAAAAGAAAACCAAGATTATTTGAAAGTTGTTGAAAATAATTAGTGAGATGGAGATTGGAGAGACAGATTAAAGCATGGATGGGATGAATGGGCATGATCTGGTGGTAGACATTAAAGCATAAATGGGACCAAATTGGCACATCGGATTGTTGAACAACAATAATAATAATAATGGGGAACAATTATGTTACAGCTAGCACAGAACAGCACACTTGTTGTTTGTGTACATGAAAGAGGGTTAGTTGTCTGACCCACTTCACTTAAACTTCTCATGAATCCTTCTCTCATGTGCCTACCTGCCCATTGTTACACATGAAAAAGCTTCATAACCTAATTTTCCATTCTTTATATCCTAGTCCATATATTCATCATGAATTGATCTCATTCTATTGTTGAGTAAAAAACAGAGTTTATGTACTAATACAAAAGTACACTTTCTCTATCTCATTCATTCACACAAACAGTACAGTCACACCTCAAATATTCATTTTTTTTATCATCTTTTCCCATCAGTCCAGTACTTATGCTCTTTGACTGTGAAACCACTTTCTTTTTAACAACTAGATAAATAAAAATATAGAAACTTGTTTGATTTTGGATTATTTGAGATTTTTTTTATTTGATAAAAAAATATATTGATGATATTGTATATTTAAAACAACTATTGGTTAAACATGAGAAAACCCGTCTCAAACGGAACAATTTGAATTGAATACCGCCTCGTCTACCATCAACTTCTTACTGCGAATGAGTAAAGGCAATGAGAATATTGAACAATCTAAATCATGCTCTCTTTCATTTGGTCGATCAAGTATAGTGTGTGAAAACTTAAATCTATAATCTTGAAGACATAATTCTTGTATTCTATTAGTGTTCAAACCAACCTAACATTTGAGGTGTCTCATCCCCTATCTAGAATATATATAAAAAAAACAATTTTATAAGTTTCTCAATTAGCTATCCTATCTTAAAATGTAAACAAATAATAATTCAGTATGTTTATAGATTATTTTTATGAGAACTTTAATTTGGGTAGGATGGAAGTATTGGACTCCAATTATTTAAATAACTCATATTAATCTTGTTTAGAATGTCTTTATAAATTAATTAATTTAAATAAATTATATTTTAATTAATAAATTAATTAATTTGATTAATTAAAAAAATATATTAATTTATTTAAATAAATTCACTAAAATAGCTCAAATGACACATAGTTATTAAAAGATTAAAGAGCATAGATTTGATTAACACACGCGTATCCTATATATATTACAAAACAAAAAATAAATAAATAATTTCAAATAAACATATATTATCGGAACACGTCCTTACTCCTTGCTTTTGTCTCAATTTCATATATATATATTGACATAGAGAGGAGAGAGAGAGAAAAGTATTTCTAATATGTTATGTACATACTGCTGCTGGAACTGGAGGAGAAATCCAAAGGGATCGCATTGATCCCATCATTTCTAATATTTTGCTGGTTTATTATAAGAACATGTATAATCGATTTGAGAAAATGGATCATGCTATCCCTTCGGATTCCTCCTTCAGCAGCTCTTTCGAAGACTAATAATTAATCGAAATGCTCTATCATTGAGTTACGAATCTCCACAAGAAAAGAAAGAAAACCGAGAATATTCAGATCCAAGAAAGATGAAATCACATGAAACATCAGGTCAGTCATCAGTGTGTGTATAATATACTCTCTTCTCTAGCTTCCTATATATCATCATCATCTCTGATCTTATGCTCAACACCCAACTATATGTTTATGCATAAACATGAAATCATGATGATTATATATAAACATGAATGTATTTGTAGATCAATTGTTACAATATTATTGTAGCTCAGATTTATAATTTTTTAATTTAAATATTATTTGTTAGACTTAGTCCTAGCCCTATATATACCTTTCCTAAATAAATATAGACTCTAATCACTAATAAATGATATAATAATTAATATGATGCAAAGGCTGCCATCAATGGACATTTCTTTATATTGAATTTTCCTTGCCGTTTCTTTTAGGTCTTGGTCTTAATTTTTGACTGATTATTTAATTTTGGGTTGAATAATTAATTTGTAAGGTGGTGGTGGTGATTAGGATATATATATGTTCTTCCCTAGCTTACTTTCATTTTATCCACAAAAGTCGAAATCCTTGGATGGGAAAGTGGATAATAATTATTTTTTTTTTTTTTAAAAAAAAGGTATCTTCTTTATTATCATTATATATATAGTCTTATATAAGTGTCATACGTACGTACCCATCAAATGTATTACAGAAGTTAGCTTACCATTTATCTTTCTTTTTGAATTTAGGAGGTAACACCAATTGTGTTTGACCTCCTACTTTAATTTAATATATATGTTTTTAGGGCGTGACCTTTTTAATTAGTGAAGTACTTTAAAATGATAATATTATTATATATATTGAGGATTAAAAAGAAAATATTGTTAGACTTGATTACTATAAAAAAAAAATAATACTAAAATATTCAACCTAAGATTAAGTAAGAGAAACTTAGAATCTTGTTCTTCTTTTCTAGCCTGATCATTCTCTTTATAAGTCCATATACTTAACATTTTATAACAACCAAAAACCTTCAACATTAGTACTATATATATACCCTCTCTAGGCTGAGTGATTGACGACGATTCTTTCAAAAAATACAAATTCTTCATTGGGATAGTAAGGAAATCTTCTTCTTTATTTCTTTTCTTTTGGATAATATCAGTAAAATACTTTAAAACAATATCATTCTCAAATGTTCTTCACACTCAGATCCTTTAAATAAATAAATATTGCTCTAAGAGTGACTTAATTACCATGTATTTATAATCTACTTTGATTCAAAGTTTCGACTTTGTATTATGCGATAATATGAAACATGAACCAATGCATTATGCACTTGATCTTCAATCTTGTGGGAAACAATCATCACCTGAAACAAAAACTTATCCATGATTTAAGATCAAAATCAACAAGATGAGAGACAACCCACCCTTCATAGAAATTGAAACATCACACAATTTTAAGAAAAAACATCACCATATGACTCTACAAAAAGTTAATTTTTTTAGTTGGTTTAAACTTAAGTTAAAGTTAATAACTACTTATAGTGAAAAAATATGGATTTTAATATGTTTAGTTCTAGAATGTAAAATAATATTACAAATATTGTCGCACCAAATAACAGTTAGTGTGCGTAAAAAGAGTGTCAATTTAACGTTGATTGATTCAAGTAGAGTTGTGCATCGATCGGCATATATATTATATATGTCACAATATTCAAGATTCAATATTAAAACAAGCAACCACGTGTTGCTTTTTAGAGTTCCACGAGATAAGATTAGTTTTGAGAAATTTACAATAGTATGCAAATACTGTTTCATTTAATTGTAAAAGATATGAAGATCCATTAGTTCAGTAATAAATCGTAAGATCTCATGTCTATATTTTAAAAGTTATGAGTTTGAGTATTTGGAATATTTAAAAGAAAATATTATAACTATAAAAACTATTTTCATGGTTAGTACTAGTTTCCCAATTTATTGATGAATTGAGCACAGCACCTGCTTCAGAATGCATTGTGGTATGTTAAAATTATGACTGACTGAATAATTTTTAGTTTCAAGTTGTAAATTTTATATTCTAAAATAGTTGAGGCACTCATTTGATTGTTTTTATGGTGTCTTTTTATTTTAGGGAGGATAGTTATATTTTTTTTAAAGTCATAAAATTGTGTACAACAAATTAATAAACGTATTCATTACCAATTATAATATAAGTTATCACGTGATATCGTACTTGTAATATGAGATTATGTCATTTTTTATTTTAAAGAGAGAGGCTAGAATTATCCATAGTATAGTTATAATCTACTCTAACTCAAAACGTTTAAAATGAGAAATAGTGTAATTTTTAATCTAAAAATAATTAAAAGGTTCGAGTTTCTTAGTCTCCTTCTTGCATTTGAAACTATTGTTCATCGATTAAGATCGAGGCTTAGATGACATGCTTGGTAATTCTATTACTTTCCCATTTTATTCTGGTTTAATTTCAACTAGCATTTAGCCCGTGCATTTGCACGAGTAATAATAAAAAACCGTGAAAAAAAATTACGGATAACATTTTTTATTTTATTTTTAACCGTTTTAAGTTTATGGGTGAGTCAACCCACAATCCGACCCAATTATCCATTTACTCAACATCATTATATATTAGTTAGTTAAAAAGTTAAACTTATATTAATATTAAAACGTCTCACGTTTATTAAATTTGGTGTTGAATTTAAAATATAAAGTCTTTGTAGCCTAGTTGGTTAAAGAGTTTTGTATTTATTTTGTTAGGTTGCAAGTTCGAAACATACCTCTAGCATTTTTAATTTTATTTTTAACCGTTTTAAATTTAAAAACGGGTCAACCCACAATACGACCCAAGTATCCAAATTAACCACAGTTCTCGACCCGACAATCCGGACACTTTAAAAATTAAGCATCATTATATATATAGATATGACTGCAAATATCACCAATCAAAATTATAGTAAATAGTTAATTCTCGTTATAGGAAGTAGTATCAGTCTCGATAATCAATGCAATTCCATGTAATTTTTTCATACCACATAAAAAAAATAATGCATTTTAATTTCTGAGGGTATCAACGTCGTAAGACTATATGAGTCTTATCAAGCCCCACGGCTTGCAGTGGTTCACCCAAATAGTCCATAAAACAATGTTGGTGGCTACCACGAGTCAATCCAAACTCATAATATATACCCACAACATACTCCAAATAGGTCTAATATATAAATACAAAGAAGATTTATAAATATAGAATTCTCTTCCTCTTTCTACATAAGTGACATTTGCTCACATCAATATAGACTAGTCTATCGTCCATCAAGATGTCACACCATTCAGCCATAAAAAAAAATTGAGGGCATTATGGCAAGCCATGTCCCATGGATATGGGTCTTCCTCGCCATTAACTTGTAGTATATATTGTCTCACGTTGATGTCACGTTGATGGCGACTTTGCGAAAAAATTCAACTAGCTGTGATAATTTATAATTCCATTAACATTGTACTAAGAAATGATTTTTTTTTTTTATAATCAATAATAATACCATGAAATGCAATTTAATAACATAATATTTAGTAACATGTCATAAAAGTTTTCGAACTCATGAAGGTGTGAAGAAAGAAGAAGGGGTTAATTAACTAATTAATTAATCAGTTAATGTTGTAACCATTTTGACAAATAATTTATTTATTTCGGTCCCATTAGTTTTGTTGGGCCAAGATGGAAGAATTAATGGGAAATATAAAGCTGAAATTGTCACCAAATGAGGAAAATATGCACTCCAATTGTCCCCTTCTCACACTACACATGATTTAATTATGAAAGAAACTAGGACCCAACAACTGTCAAAGGAAAACCCTAGAATTGATTTATCCATGTCCTTAAGGAACTGGGTTTGAGTAGTACCCTTCTTTCTTCCCCCAGATGCCCTATAGCTCGATCCCTCACCTACCTCCATTTTCAACCTTCTAATTCCACTTTTAATAAAACCCTAGCTAGCTAGCTAGATATTTTGATAATTAACTAATTAATGTATTAATTAATTAATGAAGTGGGGATCGATCAAAACATAATCAATCATCTAAAATATTCCCAAATCAATTAATTAAATATATTTTATCATGAAGTTATAAGTTAGTTTTTAGCTAGACATAACAACACTCTGCATGCATGGCCCCTCCTATATGCTATATATAAGGCTAAATGACTTTACACATGAGTAGGCGTACGACAATTTTGGCAGACATCGTAAGGACATGAATAAATACCCACGTTCCAACCATAATTGGTCCGATAGATATATAGAATTCATGTAATAATGTTTTCATTTTCAAATTCAATTTCAAGAGCTCTTTTTACCTTTCAAAGTCATTGGATTCCTTATGAAGGATTCATTCCACCCATCTTCTTTTTATGGGTACGTACGTACCCACATTACAATAAAGATTATGGTCCGATCCGATAGATTATGTTGTGTTTTAAAAATAATTCATGGTTTTTGACATTTTGTAGGGGGGTTGAAATTAATGATGTTATGTTGTGTAATTTCCTAGACCTAACCCAACATGTGGTCTCAGACAGAGGACCACATAACAAAATTCCACCAGGATTCTCAATATTTATGAAGATAAATATTATTGCAGGTTTCCCAATTAAAGAGGACCAGGTGGACCATAACATTATAGTCCTTCACTAACATATATACTTTGTCTACAAAAAAAAAAAAAAGATAAGGATGTCCAAATGACAACCACCCCTTTCACCATGGTTTTTCTTCCTATTTTGTAAAATATCTTCATTTAAATTTTGAAAAAAATATATTTATTTGTGTAAAAAACTGATATATGTGTATACCTAATTCAATGATGGTTTTAGAGTTCTTTTAGTTGATTCTTATACAATGATTTTGTTTCATATGAATGGTTGAATCCAATGGGTTATGCCTTGCTTAGATAGTATGTTTTAAATTAAGTTAAAAGAAAAATCGTTAAATTAAGTTAAATTATGAAAAATGTTTTAATTGATTAAAATGAATTTAGGATAAATAGAATGAACACACATGATTTTGATTAATGAATAAAACTAAGTCCAGTCATGTGTTAATACGCAGGTAAAATGAAAGACTCACTAACAACAAAGTTGTCATCAGCAGCTTGTCATCAGCAAAGTTGCTCAAATAGCAGAGTTTGCTGACAATAGAGTTCGCTGATAATAGAGTTGCTCAAACAGTAGAGTTCGCTGGCAGCATAGCTGCTCCATTAGCAGAGTTCGCTAACAGCAGAGTTGCCATCAACAGAGCTCGCTATCAGCTGAGCTGCTCCATCAACAGAGTTCGCCAACAGTAGAGTTGTCATCAGCTGAACATTCGAAGTCCGTTACTAGTAGCTCGTAAACAAAGTAGAGTTCGCCAACAACAGAGTTGTCATCAGTCTGAACATTCGAGTTGTCATCAGAGTTGTCATCAGCAGAGCTGATCAACAACTGAATTCGCTATCAACAAAGTAGCTCGTCAGCAGAGCTGATCATCAGTAGAGCTCGCTTAGCTGAGTTTCACATCAGTTGAATGCTTATCAGCTGAACACTCATAAATTGCACTACAACAAAATGTACAAGCAACTCTCTACTCTGACATGCAAAATGATAAACGAATATTCCATTCCCTTGCGCACTAAACCCCGTACTTCAGGCATACGACAAACGTACCGTCGCCACGTATCGACAAAATGGATTCGATCGTTGCCAAGCCTCAAGTATAAAAAGGCATCAGAGAACAACAGTGATCCTTTAGTTCTTTAGTGGTTCAGTCTCTTTGCAAGTCACTAGGTTACGCATACACGAGACGATATACGCTGAGAGACGTTAATATACACTACGTTCACACAAGATAGTTTACTCTATAATCTTTTGTATCATTCGATAATCATTTTTACTTGTGTAACTTGAACATATAGTCGTCTGTTCAACAAGATAGTGTGGGAGCTAGAAGTTCAGACAAGTAATGTTAAGACCTGTGATCTGAGTGAGTTTGTGTAGCGTCTATACAAATCAAAATCTTCTAGTGAAATTCTTCTGTAAACAGAAGAATGTAAACAGAAGAATGGGTGACGTAAGAGTTTTTATCTCCGAACATCTATAAAATCATGTGTTTTCTTTTCATTGCTTTATTCATTCTTATATCTGCCGCTTCAAATCCTACAAGCATTTTTTGCACTTGAAACCGTTCAAGAGTTTGCTACGATTTGTCCAAAAATAGAAATATATTTTCAATTCTTAACAGGATTAAAATCGCATTTAAGTGAAAAATAAAACAACAGTATTCAACCTCTCTACTATTGTTGTCTTCCATCCTAACACTATAAGTCATGGATCGAGGGGCTAAAAGAGTCGGACTAAAAATATGGATCTCTATCTCTAATATTTTCTGGTGAATCTGTTTGAAAAGAAACTGGAGTCAAAATAAGTTATAATGATTAATCGCAATGTCATTATTATGATTATGATGACGTAATTGAAGATCTATTTTCTATTGTATTATCACATTCAAATTTTTTTTTACTAAAGTTTCTTATTTCCTTGTATAAGTTTATCATAGCATTTCACAACTATAACTTAAATCAAAATAGATGTATTTTTATCAATAACAGTCCTAGGGTAAGCCTTCATGTAATATAGTCCCAATTTTCATTTAAATTCAAATTCTATCGGATCAACTCTAAAAACTATTCCCTTATATATTCGTTATTTTCACTAGTTTTCAGAACCACGAAGTCGCATTATAAAAAGTTTGGATTATTATCTCTATTTCACATTCAATTGTATTTCAAATTTATTGTCTTCTTTTAATTTTCTGGGAGAAAATAAAGAGCACAATGAAAAGAATGTTGCTTTGTCCTAAAGATAAAATAAAATAATAATAATAATAAAAAAGTCTAGAACAGTCTAAATGTAAGGGCCTACACTAATTTTTATACAAGCTTTAGAACAGATTACGTTTATATTTAGTTATCAACATTTTTATGAACAGTGACCATTTCTTTTTTTTATATTATATATACATATTTTTATTTTATTTTGAACACTAGCTAATAATATTATATTTACAATAAATAAACTTAAGAAAATTAAAATCTAGTCATTATGGGCGAATTTAGCTGGTTGAACTTGCAATGCCTAATTAATTATTTATTTTGTATTAGGTGGAAATGTAACATAATTCCTATTCTTTTTTCAATCTAATTCAATATCTGTTTCTTTGATTTTTTTTAAAAAAAATAGAGACTCACAATGATACATTCATAATTTTTCTTTCATTTTCTTCGAGTTCATCTCAATCGTTTTTTTTTTCAATTTCATTATAACTATAATTTCTGGATCCGTTATTAGTCATCTCGTCATACATTCAACTACTTCAAGATGAACAATTCAAAACTCAGTTATCTTGAAAACATGATATTCACAAATATCACGATGTAATCTTAGCCACACCGAATTGTCAAATCCGAGACAATTAATTATCATGCATATAGATGGATCATATTTGATCTAATGAAACTCCATAACTAGCTAATTATTAAAAGGGCTCACTCTTTCTTAATTATGTATAAACCATAAATATTAAAATATGAAACCAAATCATTTTGAGATGCAAGCATGCATGAGATCTAGAGGAGAAAAAGATGTAGCTAGTTATGAAGATACCAAATTAACCTGATATCTTTAATAATTTGGATATATCATGATCATTTGTCATGCATGCCCAAAGCTTCTTCTCATTATATATACTACTCTTAATTACTACTCCATAGATAGTCCTCCTAATGAGACTTATCCCCACAGTTTGTAATCACTGCAATAACCCTTTCTATGCTTCTCATTTTTACTTTTACTTTTACTTTTCCTTTACCTTTCTAATTATAAGAAGATTTTTTAAGTACAAATTAATATGTTGAGTAATCATGACAAATCAAAGACCAATGTTTAACATGGAATAACGAATTGTCTCATCCTTCAAATAAAATAAAATGAGTATGTACGTAGCGCTAAATCTTTTGAAAAACTCGAACACTGAAGACTATATATATATATATATATATTTATTTATATAAATTAGTAGTGCCCTAAATTCTTTAAAAGGCCATAGATATGTACTTTTAACTTTAATTTAATTTGTAGGATGACTATTCTTTAATTTCCTCTCTTTTGGGGGTGAGACTATATAATGCTGTGTTTCGTAATATTGGAAATGAAATGAAATTTTAATTAAAATTAATTAAGAATTATAATTATATTTGAATGTACCTAATTCAAAAATATTATATTTTCTTCCTAGCTTGGAATTGCATGCAGTTCCAATTTCTAAAACCTTTCTAATAATTTTGTAAATTAAATTATTATGTTGACACATAATACGTACATGCATGTAATATTTATGTGAACATTATTTATTAAAAGATATCTCATTTTTTAATATAAAAATGTGGTACCATCAGTCAAGAGCTTTAAATCGATGATGATAATAATAATAATAATAATAATAATAATAATAATAATAATAATAATAATAATAATAATAATAATAATAATAATAATAATAATAATAATAACAATAAATATAATAATTTTATAACTTTTTCAAACATAAACTTTCAATTATTGTAGGATTAAAATTAAAATTGTAATTATAAACACATCCTAAATTCTAATTCTAATTTTAAAAAAAAAGAGTATTGCAGGTTGAGTTGAAGGATATGTTTACATTTATTGTAGATTTGAATGATATTGTTATTGTAAATAAAAATTATGTCTAGAGAGAGTGTTAAAATGTAATATCCTTTTTAGGCATGCATGCATCTTATTCATTTTGACACTTATTGGTTAGCATGGTGAAATAGTTTGATTGCGCATGCTTAATAATTAGTAGATGTTTATTTTTTCTAAATAATAAAGTTTAAATGAATAAACAAATTATTTTTAAAAGATACTTTAATTATCCCTTTAACAACAACATTAGGAACAGCCCAACAGCCCTGGATTTATAAACCAATAAATTCAAAATACATAAAAAAAAATAAAAGAAAAATGAATTCATAATAACATATAAAAACTGCCCTGTAAGAGTGAGTGTAATCCAATCAACAAAATCAAAATGCTCATAATTATTCAATCAAAAAATTGAAAGGAGGGTTGCCCTAGATTTTTATTGTAAAAAATATTCTAATTAAATACTATTTGAAATGTCTTTTTTTGAAAATGATATGTGCTGGATTGGGCTAGTTGTTTGTGGCTTCCTTAATTTGGGCTGGTTTTGAGTAAGAACAACCAATGTGGATTCTTTTTACTTCAAAGGTAGAAAAACTATCAACTTTAATTTGTATGAAATACCTTCTAAAGTTCTGTAGGAAGACACTGAAATTTTTAAAGGAATTTCCAAAAAAAGCATTAAGTAAAACTTTGTTAAAAGAGCAAAGAAAGCAAAAACTCCATAGGGTTCCATATTTAATGGAACGTGTTTAATGTCCTCAACTATTTGTGTCGAAAATATGCTCTCAATTTTAATTCTTATTTCTAAGTTCATTTGTCACATATGATCAAATCTGTAACCATCAATTACTGTTCTTTGTCAATAACTCTGTATGCCTAAGGTTTTTAATATTTGGTCTTAATCGAATATCTAATCAAATTCAAACTTTATTTTCGATTTTCGAATCGAATTTTAAACCGATTCGAATTCAAATACGGTTTTCGAGTTTGGTTTCAACTTGAAAACCAAACAATAAAAACGAACTTATTTTTTATTATTTAATTTAATTATATAATTTATTAAATATAATTAAATAATTATATATTAAATTACTATAGTCCTCCTACTAAATCTAATAAATTACTCTTTCATCTCTAGTACTCTTATCCAGCTTTAATGGCAGTAATCCTTCTTTCATTCAAAAATTAATTATATATTAAATTAGCATGGCCTCCTACTAAATCTGTAAATTACTCTTTCATCTCCAATATTCTCAGTGGTCGCTACTGGCATACTGGCAATAATTTCTCTTTCATTCAAATTCATCTCTAATTTTATAATCTAATAAACCCCTTTCTTTAGTCGCACACTTTTCTGATCCTTCCAATGGTTCACCTCATCTATAACTCTAAAAATCACTAAAACTCTTCACATATCAAGCTCTTACCGGTAATATAAATAGTCGTCAATACTATTTTAGTTCCTTCGTTCAATCGTCGAACATTAAAGATCAAAGGTAAGTCAATAAGAATAATTTAGTGATTTTTTATATTCTTTTTTTTTTATAATTTTAAACTCTTAGTATATAAGATCCCTCTTAGTGTATATATATAACTTGCTTATTTTGCTTCTTTTAGAAATAGAATTAGTACATTAACTTAAATGTTTGCAATTGAGTTTTTCAATTATTTATTTACTTATTATAAGATTATGTGTAAAATGAGTTTGTTACCTAGTTTTTTTTTTAATCTATTCATTTTCAAATATTTTAGCTCTCTACAATCTATTCATTTTTTTTAAAAAAAAAAAATCATTGTTTAGATAAATAAAATTTCTGAACAAAACGAAGACAATCAAATACTTTTAGAATGTCAAACATTAGAAAGTGAGTTTAGGAGAAGAATGTTAAGGATCTACTAGAGGAAGTGTATATGATTTATTGATTTAAAGTTTACTAGAAAGCATAAAGATTATAACAAAAGGTAAATGGTTTGATAACATTTTTTAGAATTTGTTGATAGTGAAGGTAAAAAAAATGCATATGCAATTATTGTAATAAAGAGTATAATTGTGCACATTTAAATTATTTGTGACTTTTTTGTTAACTCATATGAAATCTTGTCCACTAAACCCTATTGAAATTATTATTATGGATGAAAGTTGATTGAAAATGCTGGTTTAGACAATGTATGAAAAATTGTAAACATTCACTTGTTGTGTCATCCATAAATATTGTGACTAGGGATTGCTATCAACTATTTATTGATGAAAAGACTAAACTTAAAACTCAACTTAAACAAACAACTATTAGTGTTTGTTTGACTACAAATACTTGGACGACTTTGCAAAAGATTAATTACATGGGTCTCATTTGTCATTTTATTGACAATGATCGGAAATTACATAAAAATGTGTTAAACTTTTATCATATATCAAGTCATAAGGGTCAAAATATTGGAATAACTATTGAATTGTACTTGGCTAATTGGGGTCTAAGCAACGTGTTTACTGTTACACTTGAAAATACAAGTTTTAATAATGTTGCAGTTGAATATTTGAAAAAAAATGGTGCTAGTTCTAATATTGATAATGAAGTTCTCTCAATTAACATATTTTTTTTTTCAAATATTCAATTGCAACATTATTAAAACTTGCATTATCAATTGTAATAATAAACACACAGAGTAAACCATAATCAACCAACACAATTCAAAAGATATATATTCTAATATCTTGACTTTTATTACTTAATATATGATGGGAATTTAACACATTTTTATGCAATTTTCAATCATTATCAATAAAATGAACAATAAAACATATGTAATTAATCTTTTGCAAAGACGTCCAAATATTCGTCGTCAAACAAACTATAAAAGTTGACTATTTAAGTTTAGCTTTTTCATCAACAAATAAATAATTGATAGCAATCTTAGTCATAGTAATTCTAGATGAACACACACGTGAAGGCTGACATTCTTTCAGCATTTTTAACAAATTTAAACGAAAGTTCATCAATATTAATAATCATTTCAATTATAGCCTTCCTAGGAGCTTGTTGATCAAACTTCAAAATCAATACACTAACATTGTATTCCCTAATTTCTCCATTTCTTTTAGTATTAAATGTTAATTGGCTTTGGTTTTAAGTTTTATTGATAGGGTTTAGTGAATAAGATTTCATATAAGTTAACAATGTAGAAGTTCCAAATGATTTAGATGCACAATTATACTCTTTATTACAATAATTACATTTGCACTTTTTTTTTATCTTTACTGTCAACAAATTCTAAAAAATGTTATTCCTATAGTACATCATTGACATTCACCTCCTAAACTTTCAATTTTCTATATTTGGTATTCTAAAGATATCTAATTGTCTTAGTTTTGTAAGACATACAAAAATGAATAAACTGTAAACAACTAATTAAGATATTTGAAAATGATTAGACTTTTCTAATAACATAGGTAGCAAACTCATTTTACACATAAACTTATATTAAGTACGTAAATAAATAATTGATAAACGTCCTGACAAACATTTAAGTTACTGCACTAATTTTATTTTTTAAAAGAGTGAGCAAAATAAATTAGTTAAAGAGATTTTATCTATTAAAAGTCCAAAACTATACAAAAAGACTAAAAATTACCGAACTATTTTTAGTGACTTACCTTTGATTTTTAATATTCGGCAGTTGAACGCGGAAGTAAAACAATGTTGGTATAGAAAAATGAAGAATAGAGAGAAATTTTATTGCTTGTATTTTTGTTATTATATTCTTACATAGGAAGTTCAATGCTTAAATAGTAAAAATTACATTGTAGAAAAGGAAATGATTTAAACGATAAAATCATATAATTGATTTGATAACAAATCTTCAATCAATTAGTCTAATTAATTGATTTGCTTATACCTTTCCATTTTTTTTTAAATAGTAAAATTATGTAATTGATAATCAACAGCCAATTAGCAAATCAATTAGTCTAATTGATTATTTGCTACTGACTTTCTAAACATTTCATTCTTTAAATTATTTTTCTTTCAGGATAATTCTATAGTTAGCGACTATCAAGATATTACTGGTGAGATAGCTAGATAGGTAAAAAGTTTTAGACATTATTAGAGATGAAAAAGTAATTTTATGAATCTAGTAGAAGGTACATGGTAATTTAATATATAATTATTTAATTATATATAATAAATTATATAATTAAAATAAATAATGAATTTAGTTTTCGGTTTGATTTTCGAGTTGAAACCAAACTCGAAACCAAATCAAAAACTGTATTTTATTTGAATCGGTTTAAAATCGATTCGATAAAATACAGACCAGATATAGAACACCCCTATTTATATCCTACAAAATATTATCCCAAAAGTGATCTTTTATTTTTATTAAAATACCAAAAAAAAAAAAAAAAATCATTAGGAATTAGAATAGTAGAGGTCTTTGAAATAGAGCCCCTAGGGTCATGACTAATGTAGCTTGTTTTACCAACAAAGCTTGATTTTAAAACTCATCTATGTCCCTTCCAATATTCAAAATCTTTTATCTCCGAAACTGAACTTTCATACTTCCCCAAAATCAACTATTATTAAAAATAACTCCATTATCCCAACTTAAAATAACTTATTAAACTTTAGACAGGCTTAATTAACCTATAAAGTTCTTAAGTGTGAATCAACCTATTCCATTAGAATTAACTTTAATGTTCATCTAAAAACTATAATTCATTTAGAACCCAATTAGGATACATGTTATTTATGTTTTGAAAAATTAAAATAATTTTAATAAATAATTTGATCAAGATAAAATGATAGCCTAAGTGAGATAAAAATCTCAAAATTACATTCTAATTTTAACTATGAACAATAAAATAATTTTTATACCAAATGAAACAATAAAAAAAAACAATATCACTTTCAATTTAAACTTTGAGGGTTTTATAATGAGATGCAACTATGTGGATTTGGGAATTTATAATTCCAAAATTCTTTCTTTAACTGTTGGATCATGAATGATAAACATTTTATGAATTTCAGATAAAAAATCATCCATTACCTTTTTTTTTTCTTTTATGCCCAGGCATGAAAATAATAATGCTTAATTGATTTATAAATCAGCAAAGATATGGTATGTTTTGGAGTCGACAACGATGAGCCTCAAGGCTGCGACTACAGCTAAGAGGGACATACATCCAAAGAAGCAGACATTAAGCCAATGCCACATCTTTTGCAATGAATTCAGCTTGTTGTTCTTAGCCACAAGGTACATATGGTTGGCCAAAATGAATGTGAGTGGGAATGTACTGATGGCACCGGTTAGGCTCATGAAATCTCCCAAGAACGGCAACATTGCAGAGACAAGAGTGCTGAAACCCAAATACCCGCCTCTTACCATCAACCTGAAGGACAGATTGCGGAATGCTAAACTGCTCCCTTTTATGCCATATTTCGTATCCAGAAACTCGTACATTGGACTTGCAAATATCTGTTCAGATATCACCATTACAAAACATATCATGTGTGAATATATGATCAAATGTTAGGCCTATTTAGATCATGACATTATAATCTAGAGCATCGTCTAGAAAATAATTTAGATAAACAAATCTTATTATGTCATTTGATTTTGACGACTTTTCAATAAGATTGTGATTATGCTACAGATTATGCCATTTAGTTTCCTGTTGGAAATTAGAAGGGCAGGAGACCCATTCAAACCTTGTAATTGCACGATATATTCATATAGATACTTTGAAAATGAACCTCGAACTTGTGACATGACTTGAAATAGATAACATCTCTAGCTTTCGTTTCAATGAGAAATTTTCCAATCATTACTAATTGACAGAGAAATTTCTCAACTAAAATTTGGCCTATTCCAACCAATAAAAAAGATTCATTTTGAAAACATTCAATATAAATATATATCCTGTAAGGTATAGGATTCAATATGGATTTTCAGTCCAGCAAGAAGAGATCAGGATTTTGAATGTTTTTTTCTCGAAAAAAGAAGGGAATTTGAATGCGTACATGTAGAGAAATGACAGTTTGTAGGAAGGCAGCAATGTTGGCCATAGCCTTCACCCAAACAGGACCATTGACACTGTTAAGCAGAAAAGTTGATGTGCTTGATCCATATGCCCAGTAGCCAATGAAGGTAAGAGCATACATAGGTAACACTCCAACAGTGAACTGAAAGTAAAGGGCTTTCATCATATTTTTAACAACTGGCTGCCTAATTGTCGCCTGTAATGAGAAGTAAACAATAGTGAGCACTGAGCAGAATAAAGAAATTTCTTAGAAGCATCTATAGTTAGAATTCAATCAGGAGAAATGGCAAAGTCAGTTACTAATCTCTTTGCTAATTATATATCCATACCTATCTAGTTGTTTAATTAATTGAAAATTTGAATTATTTGGACTAATAATGACCCGAATTTGAGTTTTTATTTTATTTACACCAGGATTATTTTCTTGAAGAAGGCTAGCACAACATCCCACTGTGATGAGCCCCCATTTCAATCAAGATGCTTTCAACGGGATTTATTGAATCGAATTTGAATCTTTCTATGATAAATCGAGGGTATTAGTCATAATTTAGCAAGTTCTGATGCTACATGATCTTCAAGCTTGAGGGGGATTTCTTATTCTTATTCCTAAATCAAATGCACCATCTATGAACATAAAGAAATCATACTTTAACAAATAGCTCACTTTAAAGTGACAAAATGTATATCATTGTTACAAAAAAATGATACCCATGCCTTACCTGTATCTCCGGAAGCATTCCTGTATTAAATGCAAAAACAAGATTTGCAGTTGCACCAATGGTTGTGAAAATCTTGCTCGTCTTTGTTCCAGGAATACCATAATCCCTTGGTGGAGACTGGACTCCTATGCATCATTAGGAATACAAAATATAAAGGTTCTTTACCACCGAAAATCATATAAATTCTATAGCATAATAACAGCTTCATTTTTCAAATATGCTCAATGAATTCCAACATTTCGAACAAGGTTTCTCTTATTTTTTTACTGTAGTTAGTGAATATAGCTAACAATAGAAAAGAAATAGCAGTATATCATTTTAGCTGTTAACTATGCTACTCAACTCACATATAGAAGTCCTGGAATCATAATTGTGGAAAGACAAACAATATATTTTCAGACTGTCAGTGATCTGTCATCATAAACATAATGGTCACCGAGACTGGAGTTATAATGTTAAGCACGTTATGAAAATATAAGTCTGTCAATTCAAATTAGGAAAACTAAGAAGTATGAGTTTGGAATATGTAAGGAGATTAGATTTATGCAATACACAGAATGAGCGGATATTAAGAACATCATGCTTTGCATTTGTGATTTGGTCGAACTGGATGGTCTGCACTCTGGACCTGCATTAAGAACGTCATCACACTTCAAGCATGCCAAAAACTTCTGTATGGATGTTTTTTTTTCTCTTAATGTTCTTTATCCTTTTATTTTTATGCTTGTTGCTTCTTTGTAATTGTGGATGGATATGACCTGTCATCTTTTCTATGAAATTTAGTATGTTTAAACAAAATAACAAAGAGGGTTTAAATTCATATATACCACATGCTTCAATATATCTTCAGCATAAACTTTCATCTATTGTTAAAGTTTGTTCAAGGTATAAAAGAAATTAACATTAAGTAAGATTGTTAGTACATTCTAGGGAAGAAGATATCAATCAATGAACAAGAGTAAGTGACCATACCATCTTTAGCTGACAGCACTATTGCTACAATAATATACACCAGACTCAATATAGTTGAGACTCCCAACCAAATCCTTAAGGCTGACAAATGAGGAATCCCAATGGCAAACATGGCACATACTACTCCAGAAATCGCTATAAAGTATGGGAGCTTCATCATATGATCATCACTGAAAAGAACATAAACCCCCTGCATGTAAAAGAACATAAACCCCCTTCATCATATGATCATCGCTGAAAAGAACATAAACCCTTTGTATGTATGCTAGAAATCAATCAGCTTTAGCAGATTATGAAACAATATATATTTCTTATGCAATGAAACAACTCAATACAAGATAACTAATTATGCATATTATTGAAGAACGCCTGTAAGAAAACACAGAGAGTCCCATTTGGGAACACTTATTGATTTTCTATATCGATACGTTTTCAGAAACAAAAACATTATGGAAACTAAATTTAGTCCGACAAATTCAAAATTATATTTTTGTTTCTGTATCTGGAACACTTATTGTTTTTGTTTATGTAATTGGATCTGTTAAGGTTAGGAAATTAAATTTAGTCAGTATCCATATACAATAATACTCCTCTTACCTTAAGGGCCTGACCAGCTAATATGATGTATCCGGTATTAATCATAAAAAGATTTACATATTGCAATGCCCATGTAAGTGCATAAGCTTTCTGACCTGCAACAACACAACATCCATAATTAGACTTGAAGAATTCCTATGAACTATGCACTTAAACTGTTATGGAATTATCTAATTGCATGCCTTGTACCAACCATATACAAATCCTGCAAGGTCTCTGTATCGGATATGCCTTTTCCCTCCAAACTCATGAAGCTTAGCTATTAGAGAGTTCGCGTACAAGGATATACATGTAGCCATAATCAAGCCGAGTACACCAGGTAGCCATCCAAGTGGGACCATGATTGTACCAGAATAACCCAATACATAGGCACTGTTGATACCAGTAGTGAGGACAAAACCAACCTGAAACCATGAATCTAAAGGGGGGAAATAAACGAATATTAAACAGTGATATACCAAGTAAGAAAGATAATTCATTCTTAATGACAGATCATTTTGTATACTGAATAGAGCACATTTTTAGATGATTTCGAGCACAAACTTAATGGGTTTTGATTACATAATCGTCAAACCATCAGCAAGATAATTGAAACTAAATTGGCGTGTATTCTACCCTAATGTTGAATCGAACTAAAGGATTTCATTTCCATTGTTTCCCAGAACCAATTGAAACACAATATACTACATAAAGAAAGAGAGAGAAGGAGACACACCAGTGCTAATCTGATGGGCGGTTTCGGGAATATCAAAGCTTGGTTGATCTTCAGAGTAGACTTTATTGTAATGTAGAGAATCTTGGTGATTGTTTTGACCTTCCATTGCGACCACGATAACATCTTCTTCTTCTTCTCTGAGGAGAGATGTTCTCTCGTGCTCCTCTGATATTGGTGTCATAGCTAGCGTATTATATCTCTCTTCCATCTCACTTAAAAATAGTTAGACCCAAATTGGACACAGAGAGATACTGAAGAAGAGGATCGCAGAATTAGTTAAAGGCTGTGACTTTGGAAAATCCAATCATCTAGTAATTGGCCTAGCTAGCTAGCGCAAAGGATTGACCCAAAGAATCTGCTACGAATAGGATCCCCAGGCTAACGATTCAAGCATGAATTGGTCAGATAACAGTAAAATGCAGCAGCGCTCATGTATTTCACTCGTCTCAAGAGTTACTAGTTTTGTTTATATTACGGAAATCTCCAAAGCAATAACGTCTACAAATAGCAAAGGTCTTTGCTTTGAAAGCAAAAAATTATGTATTTTGGAAATAAGGTCAAAATCAAGTACCACCTTTGACGTGAAACGACAGAAAGTACACCCGTAATTTCGTTTATAATTTTATTTTTAAGAATTTAATTTCTCTTAATAATTCAAAATTAAAAAATTTGAGTTAGATTGGACTTAAAAATAATTTAAGTTAGACATAAAATAAAATATTGATAAAGTTATTGGATAAATATAAATTTAATAATTATTATTTTTATAAATTAAATTTAAAAAAATTAAAAAATTAAAAGGTAATGTCATATTTTTAAATGAGTTCAGTCCAATCCGAGACGAATCAATTCTAAATATAACATAGTTTTTCATTTAATTT
The DNA here is from genome assembly GCF_907164915.1 of Impatiens glandulifera. Lineage (NCBI taxonomy): Eukaryota > Viridiplantae > Streptophyta > Magnoliopsida > Ericales > Balsaminaceae > Impatiens > Impatiens glandulifera. Next base: position 55,958,392 of record NC_061863.1, read on the forward strand.
TTGAATTAGTATACTTTATTCATTCATTCTCAAACAAATATAATTTAATGTTAAAATTTATTTGTTTTTAATTAATTAATTTATTTAAATTTAAACTCATTATTATATATATAAAAAGAGAGTAATGATAGGAAAGCCATAAATTGTAGCGTACCAATTTCTATCTTTTTATATATATTAAATTATAAATATAAATATATATAAAATAAAAATAATATATATATATAATTTATTAAATTATTATTTCACTTCTTTAAATTTATTATTCTTATTTCTTTTTAAAAGTATTTTTCTTCTTCTTTTCTTATCTAATTTTCTTATAAAATATATATATTAAAAAATATACGTACATTTATATATTCTATTAATTTATTCATTCTCTTTGTTATTATTTATATTCAAAATACATAAATAAATTAATTAATTATTAACAGCAAAAATTAGTAGATAAAAAAATAATTAATTAAATTTAAAAAAAAATAATCACATTCATATTTAACTTCTTATTTTTTTATATATATTTATTAATTTTTCCAATTATTACTTTTAAAAATATATAAATAAACTAATTAATTTAAATATGAGAGAAATAATTGTGATAGAAAATTTGACGGAATGAATGATGCGGCACAATTTGATTAGCCAAAAAATTAACAAAATTTTTCTCTCTAGTGATGTAGTGACACATTATTCTTTTTCTCATTCTCTCTCAAATTCTCTCGCTTATTATCTCTCCTCTTTAAATATATAATTATAAATTAATAGATAAAAAGAGAAAAATATAAATGAAAAAAAGATAGATAAATTATTAATGAAAAGAGGAGAGATAAATAAATATTTTGAATTAAGTTTAGTCATCCATCATAATCACCTTAACACGTTTTTTACTCCACTTTAGTTGTAAAATTCTATATATATATAAAGAGTAAGGATAGGGTAGCCAAATTTTTGTAACTAAAATATATATTTTTTTATTTATTATTTTTATAAATTTGATATATATTTTAATTATTATTTTTATAAGTTTGATTATTTATATTTTAAAATATATATTTACCTTTCAATTATTAATTTATATAACCTTTTAATAAGAAAATTAATAAGTTCACTGTTCACTTCCAATCATTTATAGTCATAAGTTTTTTTTCTAGTGAGAAATGGTGTTGATATCACTCTTCATGTTCTCATTTATAGTCCATAAGTTTTTTTTCTGGTAAGAAATGGTGTTGATATCACTCTTCATGTTCTCATATAGTTATTGGTTTTATAATGTGCAATCTCAATACATGTTATAATTTAAAAACACTTTTTGAGATGTAGCATTATCATTTTCACCCTACTTAACTAATCATTGGATGTTCCCAACAACGAGGTAAAAGTCAATGTATTATACGAGATGTAGCTCAGGATATCTGAGCAAAATCCTCCTGAGCAAAATCGTCAAGAATTTAAATAATGATGATTATAATATTAAACTTTATAAGTATTTATTAATTATTTATGAGAAAGATAAAGTAAATATTAATTACATTATATAAATAATAATTGAAATATAAATAGAGGAGTGATAGAGAGAAATTTGGTGAAGGAATTTGGTGAGGGAATGACTTAGAAAATGTAAAAGTGGGAGTAAAGATAGAAAAGAGATAAATTATTTGATTTTTTCAGCGAATAAGATTATGCCAAGTCATTCTCTCACTAAATTCCCTCACCTAATCATTTCTCATGTAAATATATATATATATTAAAATAGAAATAATCAAATTTATATAAAATAATAATTTAAAATATATATATATATATATATATATATATATCAAAATATAAATAATCAAATTTATAATAATAATAATTTAAAATTTATATCACTAAAAATAATATATATATATATCAAATTTATAAAAAAATAATAATTTAAATATATATACATATAATAATAATGAGTTTAAATATAAATTAATTAATTTAAAAAGTGAATTTGAACAATAAATAAGTTAGTTTAAAAATGAATTAACAAAATATATTTGTTTGAAAAGTTGAACGAGAAACTAAGTTATATTGGGAATTGATTTCACCCTAGTTTTAACATTTCGTCCATAATTTGTCATTTTTTACCCACTCATTTATTTTCTTTTGTAGGTTTTTTTTACAAAATTGTGATTTAGTTTTATTTTTCTTTTGGATTGAAGTCATTTGAATTTAAAATAAATGTAAAATTAATTATATCTGATTAAAATAAAAAAAAGGTTAATTTCGAGTTAATTCAGGTCAATTTAATCAATTAAGTCTAATTCTTCAATTACAAATAAATATATAATTTTTAAATTATTTTTTTTTTACACAAAATACAAAATCATGTCATGTTCATGTGCACAGACCTTAATCTATCTACTCGAATTGTGATAATCTTACCCTCATCCTTAAGAGTTTGTTTGGATTGGGTTAATTGAAAAAATTTAAAAGAAAAAAATAATGATGATTGATAATTTTGAAGAGGTGGTAATTATTTTTGTTAAAAAAATTTAAAAAGTATTAATATATAAATAAAATAATAAATAAAATAATAAATAAAAGTATTTTAATATTTTAATTAATAATTTGAGTGATAGGATAAATACAAGGAAAATAAAATAATGTTTAATTTTGTTTATATTATTTAATAATTCAAACGGATCAAAGCCTGATTCGCTACTCTCTCCTATTCCAATCAAATCTCTTTAATTTTATTTTTCTTAACCAACAAAAACAAATATAAAACTTTTAATAACCAACCCTACAAATTACAGTTCAGATCTTCTGCTACCGATTGCCGTGTTCCCCTGTGGCGCACCAATCAGATTGCAGCATTATTAATTTAATAATAAATCAATCTGGGCAGGAGACGGAGGGAGGGAGAATCCGGAATCCGGGTTTAGGCCCGGGTACACACAAGACGCCGTTAACGGAAGTGCCCGTTAACGCCAGGAAATAATATAATATTCAGATAATACCCAGATAAGATATCTTCGCTCTGATCTACACGCCCGTTGCCATGACCCTCATGTAAACCCCGCATACCCACCCATGAGAAGAACGCCTGCCGTTCATGAAAATACACTTACACGTCCATGTAAAGACCGAATTGACAGTCATATTATATTTACGTTTTTTAAATATTAATTTAATTTATTAAATAACACAGGCAGCGATATAATATTCGCTTCAAGTAATTCAATCTTTTATTTTCTTGGATTTTTTTTTATTTTTTTTATTTCAATTTTTTTGCCTCGAGACTCTCTGGAGTGAAGATATATTTGCTTCAATTCATTCTAATAAAAACCTCATGTAAAACCCACCTACCCACCCATGAGAAGACCGCTTGACTACCATGTAAAGACACTTACCCGTTTATGTGAAGACCAAAATTACATGGATTTTATATTTCCGTTTATTAAATATTAATTCAATTAATTGAAGATGACATGCAGCAACCGAACAAATCTTCGCCTCAATTACCGGCTAGGTTTTTTTTCCTATTTTTTTTTATTTATTTTTTTTTTGCCTCGAGACTCTCTGGAGCGAAGATATATTTGCTTCAATTCATTCTAATAAAAACCTCATGTAAAACCCCCCTACCCACCCATGAGAAGACCGCTTGACTACCATGTAAAGACACTTACCCGTTTATGTGAAGACCAAAATTACATGGATTTTATATTTCCGTTTATTAAATATTAATTCAATTAATTGAAGATGACATGCAGCAACCGAACAAATCTTCGCCTCAATTACCGGCTAGTTTTTTTTTCCTATTTTTTTTTTATTTCTTTTTTTTTGCCTCGAGACTCTCTGGAGCGAAGATATATTTGCTTCAATTAATTCATTACTTTTTTTTCTTTATTTCAATTTTTTCGCTGGAAAAGAACATCTGTTCGCCTAGACCATGTTCCATGTAAAATGGATTGAATAGTCGCTTCTCGAGAGAACACTTATTCGCCCCTAGTCCCTGTGTCATGTTACATGGAATGAATAGTCGCTTTTCGAAAGAAGACATGTTCGCCCCGGTTACATGAATATATATACCCCCTAATATGATTATTTTATTATCATTTCCGCCCGATTCATCTCTCTCTCTTCCTGCCTCCTTTTCACGGCGATTCGTAACCGGCTCCCCGTCGACCGAACCTGAATCCACATCTTCACGACTCCACAATGGTACGTATTCCTGACTAGTAGCTTTTAATATTTAGGATTATGGAACTACTACACTAGATTCTGTTATGTGATGTTGTTGTCTCTTTAATCTTTTGGAAACCCTACTCTCAAAATGTTACCTTGACTGTAAATCAATGTTATTTAGGAAAACTTACCTAGTGTTGTGTTTTGTGATATTATTTCCCTGAAACCCTAGTACATACTCACAAAGACCGTTTTTTTTTCATGCACGTGCAGGCTGCCTCAGCATCCGTCCAAAACTTTGGCAAAGATTGGATTTTATGCCCAAATCAATTAACAAGTGAAGAGATAGTACTCTTCGTTACATTTCTCCCTTTTTTTTCCATATTGTTTAAGTTTTCATCCTGTTTAACTGAAATATTTATGATTGTTCTTAAACAGCACTTGATGCAACAATATGCTAACACATGTGGTGCCACGGTGTCAATGAGGTGGCGAGACGATGTTACCCACGTCATAGCATCCACCGATTCTAATGGTGGATGCGGTCGCACTATCAAAGTATTGAAGGGCATATTGAACGGGAGTTGGGTCCTTACCATTGATTGTGAGACTCTGTTATTCTTAACCCTTTACTGTTAACTCAATATTCATTTTCACATATATGAAACTAAAAACACCTATTGCTTTTATACAGGGATAAAATCATCAATCAGATTTAACTGTTACGTGGACGAGGAACCATACGAGGTGCAGCGAGATAATCATGGGACTGTGGGCGGTCCAAGAGCTGGCAGAATGCGTTATTTGAACAATGTAAGTTTTGTCTTATTCCCTCCTCCATATGATATTCAATTGTCCATCATTACTAATAATGTATTGTATTTTCTTTCAGCTGCCCAAACTCTTCGACAGTTACACCTTCATATTTGCAGGGGAATTCATCCCGGCTTACAAACTTGATCTTATGGGGTTTGTAATTGCTGGAGGAGGTACAACTAAAGAAATGGAGAATCCATTTGTCGAGCCCGAGGACGACAAAACTATAGTTGTATACGACAAGTCTAGGCACGATGTTAATGAACTTGTTTGGGTATTTGAGGCAGAGAATCCTCTGAAGACATATTTGGATGTGTTTGGTGTTCCTCACACAAGCTTGCTAGAATCCATTGCTGCTTGTGATTTGCAGCCTTTGTTTTTGTAATAGACATGTGTTGGTTTAATTTTTTACTTAATATTTGAATATTTTGCATTCTTGAAAATTCAATGTCATATTTGATTTCAGAATTATGTTTTTTGTTCTTCGAATTGTTTTTTTTTTAAACATCAGCCTTATATTTAACTAAATCTTGAAACATTAACAAATACTGTATAAATTGAAGTATAAATTTGATAAATAATTAATATTTTTTAAAACTACTGTCAAAATAATATTTGTAAAACAATTGTCAAAACAATAATGTGAAGAAATCTTCGCTTACTGATTGATTGATTGATTTATTAATTTAATTTCATAATAATTTTTGTCATTTAATTATTAAAATGAAATAATTTTTTTAACAAGTCACCTCACCGCCACCTAACACCTGCCACCTTTTCATTAAATGCTGCATGCAGCAAGCCATGCTGCTAAGCTAGACAACTTTGTACTCTTCTCTCTCTACTGTACGACCATTTCTTCGCCGGAGTTATACTACATTGTCTACCATCGACCTCTCCTTCGCCGGAGACTTCATTATAATATCAATCCGTCTTCCTAAATTATAAAATGGTATGTTTTTGAATGTCATCTATACCTCCTTTACTTTTCTTCCCAACCTTTTCTATGTTTTTTGAATCATCGACATGAAATGTTCTGTTCTTTTTGATTATCAGGAAGGAATACGTCTCAGCGAGAATGATATGGACGAGAATGATATTATTGATTTAAGGTAACATTTTTTAACTTCTCCAATTTTTGTAGTGCACATGTAAGCGAAGATCTCTTCACTACTATATTATGAGATAATATCTTATGAAGCGAAACTATATTCGCCTAATATTACAATCTTCATACTGTTGAAGTGAAGCATTCTTCGCTTATATTGTTTTCATTTTCCAATAATCTACAAACCTTTATTTTCCACTTGTTCAAACTGAACAGCGAATCTGCTACTTGTCGTCGTCAATTGAATTTCGATGGAAACGGCCAACCTTTGGAGGACATCGAATCCAACTTAATTCCACTTTTAGGTAGAGAATTTGAGAGTGAAGAAGAAGGCTACGTATTCTACTTAGCATACGCTAAACTAATAGGATTTGGTATAAGGCGCAGTTCAAAACACGTAGACAAGGAGGGTAAAATACTGGATAGAGTTTTTTGTTGTAGTGCACAGGGTGAACGGGGAAAGGACAAACGTGATGTCTATGTGAAACGTAGACGTTCTGTGACTCGGTTCTGTTGTGAAGCGAAATTGAGGATAAAGCGTGCAGACAATGGAAAGTTCCAAGTGGTAAATTTTATTAGTGATCATAGTCATCCTCTTGCAAGTCCAAAGAAAACTCACCTGTATAGATGCCATAGGAATATTTCTGCAGTTGCAGGCTTACATATCGAGATGGCCACTAACGTGGGAATTCCTCCTAAGTCATCACATGCTCTAATGTCTAAACAAATCGGTGGAAGGGAGAATCTAGGTTTTCTTCCTGAGGATTACAAAAATTACCTGCGCACGAAAAGAACCAGAGAGTGTAATTTTGGGGAAACAGGGGGTGTATTAGAGTATTTGCAGAACAAACAATCCAATGATCCTGGTTTTTATAATGCTTTTCAACTTGATGCGGACGATTTGATAACGAATATTTTTTGGTGTGATTCCAACATGCGGTCCGATTATTCATACTTCGGAGACGTGGTCAGTTTTGACACCACATACAAGAAGAATAATGAAGGTCGTCCAGTTGCGCTTTTTGTAGGTGTCAATCATCACAAACAATCAATTCTTTTTGGAGCAGCTCTATTATACGATGAAACTGCGATGACTTTTGATTGGTTGTTTGAGACTTTCACCAAAGCTATGCATGGGAAAAAACCAAAAACCATTCTTACAGATCAAGACGCTGCCATGGCTAAGGCCTTGGCGTCTCAATGGCCCGAAACAAATCATCGTCTCTGTATTTGGCACATATTTCAAAATGCAGCCATACATCTTAGCTCGGTGTTCCATAATTTTAGAGATTTTTCTAAGGATTTTTCTTCGTGTATATATGATTTTGAAGAAGAGATAGAGTTTGTTGAAGCTTGGAATCAAATGTTGACAAACTACGGGCTTGAAAACAACGATTGGTTGAAACGCATGTTTAGCATCAGGCGAAAGTGGGCATTAGTGTATGGACGACAAATGTTTTGTGCTGATATGACGACAACACAGAGAAGTGAGAGTATGAACAGTATGTTGAAAAGGTACTGCTCCTACAAACACAAGTTTTTAGAATTTTTCAAACACTTTGAAAGACTACTTGATGAAAGAAGATATGATGTGTTGAAGGCTGATTTCAAATCAATTACCAGCCAACCAAGTCTTAACTATCCAGTTTTGATCTTAAAGGATGCCTACAAAGTTTACACCCCAGAGGTCTTTAAGTGCTTTGAACAACAATGGTTTATGTCGCATGATTGTGGTGTTGAAATGTTAGAGGATGTTGACACACACAGAAAATACAAGGTAACACCCCACACTAGGAGATGCTCTCATACAGTTACAGTTCATAAGAATGACGATAAGAATATCGAGTGTAGCTGCTGTAAATTTGAATTTGGAGGGATTTTGTGTGCTCACATCCTAAAGATTTTCACAACGATTGACGTGTTGAAGATTCCTCCGGCGTTGATATTGAAGAGGTGGACAAGAACAGCCAAAGATGGAATATTTGGAACTGATCCAATCGTGGACAGTACTAATGTTGATCCGAGTGAGCTTCATAACATAAGATACAGAGATTTGTGTGGGTTGTCCATGCATTTATTTAACAAGGCAGCCGAAAGAGATGACACTTACAATCATGTCAAAGAAATCATGCTGAGCCAGTGCACGTTTGTGGATAAAAAATTGCAGGAGAGTATAAATATGCAAACTCCACCAACCGGTTTATCACGTTCGGCTGAGGGTGCCCCTGTTCAAGCAAAAGGAAAAAATGAGCCAGAACCACAAGCATGATCAGTTTGCTTTGTGTGTGGTTGATGGTCCTCTCAGCTCCCTGGACACGCCAAATGTACTCGTCTATGTTTGTCATATTCAGAAATCCATGTTGGAGGGTAAACAAGAGAGCATCAAACATTGTACATCCATAGAAGCTGTCGCAAATGTGGACGGCCATATGAGGATCTTGATGGACAGGCAAGATCATGAGTGCATTTGTACCACACCTAAGGATTGAAGCAAAGTCCTCTAGCGTCGGGCATATGTGCATTTCCCCAATAACAAAAGAACGAGAGTCCGTATCCCATCTGCTTTGCATGTGGGCCATCAGTCCGTCGTTAACGTTTATTCGTAATAGAGGAAGAATCTCATCTACATGATAGACACTAAAAGGGACAGGGTCATCGTTGATCAGACTTAAGTATCGCTCCAGCTGTTGCTGCGATAAAACCAGCATGTCTGGGTCCATCTCTACATCCATCTTATGAGTTTTACGCTTAATGACTGAAGGAAAGACAACGGTAGATAGAGATTCGGGAAGGAGTGAGAGTGTAATGTGAGAGTGAGAGTGAGAGTGAGGGTATGAGAGTGATGATCTTGATACAGCAGTAGTTGAAGTTGATAAATGAGTTTTCATTCTTGAATTGACATCAATACATACCACAGGTAGGTGCATTACATGTTGCGAGGATATCTTCGTTTATGAATTGGCAAACATATAGTGAAGAAGATATCTTCGTCTCGGATATTAAAAATATGGATTGAACCAACAAATAACATAAGAAGATATCTTCGTTTAGGATTTTGAAAATGTTTAGTTGCGAGGATATCTTCGTTTATGAATTTAAAAACATATAGTGAAGAAGATATCTTCGTCTCGTAGTTTCGAAATATCGACTGTACCCCAAAATAAATTAAGAATATATATTCGTCTAGGAATTTGAAAACATATATTGAAGAAGATATCTTCGTCTCGTAGTTTCGAAATATCGATTGTACCCCAAAATAAATTAAGAAGATATATTCGTTTAGGAATTTCTAAATATATAGTGAAGAAGATATCTTCGTTTAGTAATTTGCAAACATATATTGAAGAAAATATCTTCGTCTCTGATTATCAAATTAAGGATTGCACCGAAAAGGAACATAAGAAGATATCTTCGTTTAGAAATTTGAAAATTAATAGTGAAGAAGAGGGCCACAAGAAGACATAACAAGATAATTCTGTTTCAAGAGGTGGTCATCATGTCAATATTACGGTTGCAAGCATATCAGTTTGATCATGTTAAGAATATATCTTCGTTTAAGAATATTAAAAGATACAGTTAAGAAAATAACATCGTCTAGGATTTCACAAATATGGGTACAAGAATACATATCAAACATCAATACATTATAAGCAATTCATTATAACTCCATACATTAAGATCTGAACTGCCTTCCATACATTAAGATCTGAATTGCATTATAAGTTATAAATCAATATCAAACATCCATACATTAAAAATAGGTCAATTGACCTGTGTGAACATAAGATTTACTGTACAAGTATAATTCCGTATAACACATACAAAACCCTAATATCTTGATCTAATTGCAGTCTTTAACTTGAACCTATTGACATTGTGGTCAGACATAAGAATTCTGTATAAATATTTTATCCTCAATGTACTCAAAGCTTCGTCGGCCTTCAAAAGAACAAGAGAAAGTATAAGAACATTTAAAATTGATAAATGTCATAGAATAACATATAAAAAACACTCACATTATTTTCGTTGATGTCACATGACCAACCCTTCATCTTTCCTCTATATGTTTCCATATGTCTCATTAAATATACACCGCAGTCGGTCTTGTTTGTTTGGTCTTGCCAAGGCAGCTTTGGGGCCGTTATCCTGTACATCTTAACCTTTTCTGCAAATCTTTGTATGCCTTGCCTTTCCAAGAAAGTCGAAAAACTATCGATTTGATTCCTCAACTGGACATACTTCTCCAAAATTTTCATTCTATGCGGACGACCGGAGTTGTCTAGGACATTTATTTGGGAGTCTTTAATATTCACACATACAAGAAAGAAATGTCCAGAAGTGACGACAGGTAGGAATATCTGCAAAAAGAACATAAACATTTGTTATTTTATGGCAGTCTCGTTACTTGGAATTGAGGGATATGTACATACCAGGTCAGCGAAGATGATGTCTTCTTTTGTGACATGGTAGTTTCTCATGTCTTCTTCAAGGGATTGACAAAATAAGGTCCTATCATACTGCAGATTAACCTGCAAAATAAGGGGGGAGACTCAAAGTCATGAACATTGAAGGATACATAGAACAAAACAAGAGAAGCACTTACATGTGAAATTGTTGAAAAACATATTATTCGTGGCTCATGCCTTGGCAACCTACGGCATTTGAAGTGCACAATTATGGACCAAGCGTCCACAACTTCGCTCGCAATTTCACGACCCATTTTCACCGTTTGAAAGAGCTTACGGGTGATATTACCCGGTGCACCTATGTACAGAACGTCCCTGCAAAATACATTCATTTACAAGACCATAACTAACTAATTTCATATTTGAAATTCCGAAAAGCATGAGAGGTAACTTACATTTCAGGCAGGTCTTCATCGAACACAAAATCGGCTAATCTCTGTTCCTTGATGGTTATGTTGTGGTCCAACATATCTGCAACTTGTTGCATGTAGGGGGATCGAAGGTGCACAGGAATTTTCGTGATCTTCCTCTTAGGATATTCTCTAATGTTGATGCATCCCCCCCATCACCTTCATCTTCATCTTCAGAAGATTCAACGGCATCAGAAGCCTCAACCTTTTCCTTGCCTTTAACCTGATCATTTGGTGCAACAGCTTTGGGTTCCGCAACATGTTCATTCCCTTCACCCTGAGCATTTGGTTCAACATGCTGCGCTTTGGGTTCCTCAACCGGTTCCTTCCCTTCACCCTGATCATCGTCTTCAAGAGTGGGTGTCTGCACTGGTTGTACCTCATCCGGTTCCTTGACTTCGCCATCATGATCAGTTGGTTCAACACGGGGTGAGGCATCTTTGTTGGGAAGAACTGCATCCTCAGGTTCGTCCGGTTGAAAAGGGGGTGACTTTCCTTGAATGGGCTGAAATGCAGCCTGTACATCTTCCAGTTCAACAAGGAGTGATTCTTCGTCAATGTCATGACCTACATCCTCAACATCTTTCGGTTGAACAGGGAGTGACTGATCTTCATTGTGCAGAACTGCATCATCGAGATCATTCGGTTCCACGTGATCCGAACAATTTTCTTGATGGGGCATAACTGCATCCTCAGGTTCGTCCGGTTGAAAAGGGGGTGACTTGGCTTGAATGGGATGAAATGCAGCCTGTACAACTTCCTGTTCAACAAGGAGTGATTCATCGTCAATGTCATGACCTACATCCTCAACATCTTTCGTTTCAAGAGGGAGTGACTGATCTTCATTGTGCAGAACTGCATCATCGAGATCATTCGGTTCCACCTGATCTGAACGATTTTCTTGATGGGGCATAACTGCATCCTCTAAATCATTCTGTTCAACCCGTGTTGTTTGATTGTCTGCATGGTCCTCCAATGCAGTCTCACATGTGTAATCAACCCGGGGACTAATGACTTTCAAGCCCGCACACGGTAAAGTGTCCACAAGTGCCTCCCTTGTAGGATCTTCCACACCTACATGAACCGGACCATCGATCACCACCTTCAAGTGTTTCATGAACCCTTCAGACTCTCTGAGGTTCAGGAAACCGGCCTCAAAAAAGGGCTTCGGATCGATGTTGCGTTTCTCCAACTCCCCGGATAGGTAATTCAGCTGTTGGGCTGTATCTTTAAAAGTTTGCAGGATTTTGGCGGTCAGCAACTGTACATTATGAAAAACAGACTTCATTAATCTTGAAAACAGGCTAATAATGAACAATGGGAGTCAATTTATTGTTTCCACATACCTCATTATCGTCTTCTTTTACTTCAACCGAGTCAACTGGATTCTCGGGTTGTCCAACTGCTAGGCGCGCCCTTGCCCTGCCCAGCCCAAAACCACCGGCACGACCTTCTAAGTTGGTAAACTCTAACACACTGACGTCATCCCAACAGGAGATAATTGGAAATTTTCTCTCGTAGGGGATACGTTCACCTTCCACAAAAACACCATCTAGGTAGCAAATCTGGAGTAAAGGAGTGGGAAACATGTTAGAAAATATTACATATCTATAAATCATATATAAGAGAGGCAACAATACTTACCGATAAAAGGGTTATAGGTCCATCGAAATATGGATTTTTATCTTTACTGGCTTTTTCTTTCCAACTTCTTACACTGTCAAGCAATCGTTGTAGTGTGAAGTGGCACCAGTTCAGTTCCTTTATGTTATCAACATTCATTAAGGATTTCAGAATTTTGAACCTGAAATGAAAAAAATAAATGTGTTAGTATTCACAAATACAATTACATATATAATAGGTTTGACTACATGTTTACCTTGCTCGTGAATTTTGAACTGGACATAAAAAACTTGAGACAACAAAGACAACAAAGTCGATTTTGAAATCGTTGTCTGCACTTGTGTTACTTAACATCTTGGGGATCATAGAAAGTGTTTCGGGAGGTTTTGAGTCATCCCCGGTCCATCTGGTCTTCCAATCCCTCAAGAAATTAAAGTAATCCGGGTCCTTAGTCTTGTCCAACCCAACGGACTCGACTACGTTCGTTGCCCCTCTAGGGAGGTTCATCACGAGCTGTACGAGATCTTCATCGATACGGATCTCATCACCGTTGGCCAATACCAGAGAACTCTTATCCGGGTCAAAACATTGGACTACGTGTCTGGAAAAATGAGCCAGGCACTTGGAGACGCCCATTGTAAGAAGAGAACCAAACCCGATTTCCTTCACGGCTTCCCTTTGTTCTACGCTCAATTGAGGAATGAGTTGAGCGAGGCCATGAGGTGATGATCGGGTTAGAAATGTCAGTTTACGTTTCTTGCGGGTTTTGGTTTTTTGGGGAGATGGGGGAAACTCTTCATCGAATGGGGTAGTAGACGGAGAAATATTAGTGGTTTCTGGGGGTGGTTCTGGTAACTCTTCATCGACAGTTGGAGTGGAGGTAGGAATAACATTTGGTTTTTTTTTAGGGGGAAAAGGTGGTGGTAAAATCTCATCAGTACCTGCAGCAACATCAGTAGCTTCGACAGCAACTGTGGAAACTGATTCAGCAGTCATCGACGACTTAGTATTCGTCTTCGGATTTCTCTTCCTCTTCCTTTCATATGTAAAGTTATTAAACCTCGAAGTCATTATTTTGGGTGGGATAGCATAAATCAGTATTCAACGAAATAAATTGAATAAACATGTGTAAAATTAGTATAAACACAATAAGATGAACATACCTCTCTGGTTTAGTGCTGGGATTGACGTTGGATGCCGGAGTGGGTGCAGTTTCGTTTTCGGTTATGCTCCTACAAACTTGCAAGACGACCTCTCGGGAGTCGATGGGATGATCCACTTCCATGTTGTTGCCTTGGTTACCCGACATGTTCAGAAGAAATCCTTGTAGTATAAACGAAATATCTAGGGTTTCGACGTTCAGTGTTTGGATTATCGCCGGGAGATAGAGAGAGAAGAATATGAACAGTTGCTTATGAAAATGAAATTGAGGGATAGTCGGCTTGTAGCGGGAAATTGAAATTATATCAACTAGTCATGGAAGCGAATAAATATTCGTTCGATATCGTAAATTCATAAAAAAATGATAAAAATAAATGTAAAATAAAAACTATTCATAGAAGCGAAGATTTATTCGTGGAATGTAAATGCACGGGTAAGTGAATTTACATGACAGTCAAGTTGGCTTCTCATGTGAGGGGAGGTTGTTTTACATGAACGTCAGGCTAAAATTATTGGAAAATAAGAAATCTTCGCTTTCAATCGTCTACTCGAAAAACAAAATTCAAGCGAATATTTGGTCGTGTACTGATTTTCAATTTAAATTAATTAAATTAACATTTATTAATAAACAGAAAAAAATTAAAAAAATGTAGCAAAGGAATGGAAGCGAAGATTTGTTCGGTTGCTGCATGTCATCTTCAATTAATTGAATTAATATTTAATAAACGGGAATATAAAATCCATGTCATTCTGGTCTTTACATAAACGGGTAAGTGTCTTTACATGGTAGGCAAGAGGTCTTTACATGGGTGGGTAGGGGGGTTTTACATGAGGTTTTTATTAAACTTAATGGAAGCAAATATATCTTCGCTCCAGAGAGTCTCGGGGCAAAAAAAATGAAATAAAAAAAAAATTGTAAAAGAAAACAAGCCGGTAATTGAGGCGAAGATTTGTTCGGTCGCTGCATGTCATCTTCAATTAATTGAATTAATATTTAATAAACGGAAATATAAAATCCATGTCATTTTGGTCTTCACATAAACGGGTAAGTGTCTTTACATTGTAGGCAAGTCGTCTTCACATGGGTGGGTAGGGGGGTTTTACATGAGGTTTTTATTAAAATTAATTGAAGCATATATATCTTCGCTCCAGAGAGTCTCGAGGTAAAAAATAATTAAATAAAAAAAAAATATAAAATCCTAGAAAATAAAAGATTGAATTAATTGAAGCGAATATTATATCGCTGCCTGTATTATTTAATAAATTAAACTAATATTTAAAAAACATAAATATAATATGACTGTCAATTCCGTCTTTACATGGACGTGTAAGTGTATTTTCATGAACGGCAGGCGTTCTTCTCATGGGTGGGTATGCGGAGTTTACATGAGGGTCATGGCAACGGGCGTGTAGATCAGAGCGAAGATATCTTATCTGGGTATTATCTGAATATTATATTATTTCCTGGCGTTAACGGGCGCTTCCGTTAACGGCGTCTTGTGTGAACCCGGGCCTAAACCCGGATTCCGGATTCTCCCTCCCTCCGTCTCCTGCCCAGATTGATTTATTATTAAATTAATAATGCTGCAATCTGATTGGTGCGCCACAGGGGAACACGGCAATCGGTAGCAGAAGATCTGAACTGTACAAATTACATTATTTAAAGTGCATCAATAATCTTTTCACAATTACTTTACAATAAAACATATTATTAAGTTATAGTTTGTATTTATTTGAAGATAAATTGCTTTCGTATACTATTTATATTAACAATTTACTAATACAAAATATTAAACAAATGTATCTACATCTTGAATAAAAAAAACAATTCCAAAACATCCACATCATGTATGAGTGGCTTCTTAGCTCACTACTTTCATTTTCATAGTCAATTATTAAAAAAGTTTTACATAAATAATAAATGTACTTTTTTCCTATTAAATTAAATGTAATAATATAGCTTAGTTGGGTCACTATTAATATTATCATAAAGATGATAGAGAATTATAAAATATAATCAATATTACACTTTGTCTAGATTACTGTTACAGGTCATTTTCTTAACAAAAAAAAATAGTATTTTATTTTTTTTATATAAAAATATAACATGACTCACTGCCATTTTGTTCAAATTGTGATAATTAAACCTTCCCTGAAACCAAATAACATGCAAAATAAAGTAAAAAATAGTCTAAGGGGAAGTTAGGTAAAAATATGTTAATAATTTCAATGCTAAAGGAAATTTTGGAAAAATTGCTCCCCAAGGCTAATTTTACGTGATTAAACAAAATAAATAAATCATTTTTTAAATAAAATTTTAATTTAGTAATATTAGTAAGTTCTCAATTTCACACTATCTACTTGTTTGAATTAATTCAAGTAGTTAATTAAATTATAAACAAAATTTTAATTCATCTGCAAAGTATAAAGATGTAAGTATATATTTTCTGAAATTTGTGGCAGCACATAAAAATTTCTAACTTATGGATTATTTTATATTTTCTTCCACTTAAGTATATGTTCTTATTTATAAAAATTGCAATAGAATTTGATCTTCACACGATCTTTAAAGAAATAGTTTCTCACTTTTTGATCGCGTATGATCTACCATTGAAGGTTTAGTTTGTCCCTTAATTTCGGACTATTAATTTGATGACCAATCAACTCCTATATTCGCGTCTCAAGAAGACCGAATATACTTAATCAACTTAGTAATCATCGTTATGTCTTATTGTTACGTAGGATAAAGAGTGTCAATTTTTTGTTCCTTAATTTTGTAGGATTATATAATAATTTTTTTTAAATTTTTTAAGAGAGTTAAATCTTAATTACCTAACAAAATAGTGCGGAGGTGTGCGCGCACAACTTCATTATTAGTTCATCTTGAGTAAATATTTTATATATAAAAAATGTTATTTGTATTGGGTTCAAGATGGATATAGGTAGGATTTTCAACTAATTTAGTGAAGATTCACGTTATTAAATATTAACAATTACTAGTTCAATTGAGTAAATATTTATAATTTGGGGTTATTTGCTATTGTAATCTTTTTAACTATTAATTCATATGAGGAAATATTTTGTTTTAGAGTTATTGAAAGTGTAGGATTTATTTAGGAAAAAAACCTACATCTTTTAACTCTTAAGACTTGTTTGTTGTAGGTTTACTAAGGTAATTTTTTTGTTTTTTTATGAAATTTTTATTTGATAAAAATTGAATTATTTTAGATGATTTAAATCAAATAATTAAAATATTTGTATATTAATATTTAAACTTTAAAAAAGAAAATAAATTAAATAATAAAATTATTTATAAAAAAATAAATAACATTAGGCATTATCTGATATTTGGTTATTGAGATATTATTAAATTTTTATCTCAAAATTCAACAATTATATCAAGTATTTATTTAATTATTTTATTAATTTAAATATCAAAATTACCCTTTATTTAAATAGTATATTTTATATTAATAAAAAATAATATTAATAATTCTAAATAATTTGGTTAAAATAATTTGAAAACATTTTTTTTTATTTGATCAAATATGGTTTTTTTAGAAAAAAAAAAATCAACAAAACCCAAACACCCAATTTTTCAAACGAAGTCTTAGGTAGCCTAAAGTGTTAGGGTAAAAATATAATAAAATGATAAAAGAGTAAAAATATTTTATTAGATATTAGTCCTCAAGTGATTGAGCTAGGTCATTTTTCTAAAATGATTATGACGTGTGACTTCGTTAAAAAAGATTAACAAATTTTATCTATCTTTTCACCCTTAATCATTTTGTATGACATGTCATTCTTTTCTATATTCCTTTTCTCAAATTCTCTCATCATGTTATGTTATACTCATGTTATATGTGCGGAAAAAAAAAAATTCTTATTTAGTATAAACAAATTTTTTACTTCATTTGTTTTTTTTGCTATTTCATTCATAAATCATAATTTATTATTTGATGTCCAACTATCCATTTCTCATTTGTTTTTATCTTTATGAAAAAATGAGGCAATTTTATTTATTTATTTTAATATATATTTTTAAAAATATAACATTTAAAATATCTTCTTATAGTTATCTAAAATTATATTTAAATCCATTCATGTCATAAAAAAAAAGTGAGGTCTAGAGTTAGGTAGTTCTTTCAAAAATAAATTTAAATTCATAATAATAATTAGTGAATAAAACAATCAATCAAATGATCTCGAAAAAATTCTAAAAATTAATGAAACTAATATTTGCCTCTTTAAAGTATTATATATTGAGACATACAACTCAAAAATATTTAGAGGAATAATCTTGTTTATATTTCTACATTCCTGTTCTAATTGTTTTGACCATGAATACTTTCATTATCCAGTTATTCTCATTAATAACATTCGATTTTCTTTTTCCCTAAAATTGTCCTTGTTGGTCAAAAATGGGAACCCCAAAGTTTTGTCCCTTCCAATGTCCTCCATTCTTGGACCCCGCAATATTAGGACGAAAGTTTTTTCCAAACTGGGATATATTATTTAGTTTTGTGTAGAAAAGTAAAAAATCTCCTTTGTCGCAGTAGAATCCAGTCATGGATCCCTCATTCTTCTCAAATAATTGACATGGTTTCTTGCAATAGTAGTCTTCTCTTAATTGAGGATATTCCATTATTTCTTTTGCAAGATAACTTTTTAGTAATATTTTGGTGTGAAACGACTAAGGATCAGATGTTGTTTCTGATTCATAATCTTATATAAGAATAATGATAGTTAAAAGTTATAAATGAATTAACGAAGACTAAGGTTGAATGAAATAGTTTTTTAATTAAAAAATGTTTCCTTATTTTAGTCAATAGTTAATTATATATTTTTATTTTTTATTTTTTTATTTTATTTTAAATAGGGCTAGCTGGAATTCTAATGACAATAATAATAATAATAATTTTTAAATCCCTTCGCTTCGCGCCAGGCTTGCGTAAGTCAGGCTCCCTTCGCCTATCGGAAGCGAGAAAGCACAAAATCCAACACATTCCGCGGACAGCCAACAGGCATGCAGACGCATTGGCTACACCACTCATAATGTTCTTGCTTCATGTCCCAAATAATATAATTTGGTCTAAATCAGCTTTCTCATCTGTGCTCATCAAGCCAACTTTGCTCTTTGGGAGGTGAAACAGCCCGGCTCTTTGATTGTGAAATCGCCATTGATTTGCCGTTAACATACCACCGAGCCATTTTTTATTAACATAATGACATCGAGCCCTTATTGCAGCCCATGCTACTGAATCAGCTGCTTTATTTTTGGTACCAACAATTCTTAATTGTTTTCCCCTACTTGATGCGTCAAAAACAAAAGTAGAGCACCATTATCTGATCAGGCTAAAGAAAGACTGAAGGCCAAAAAGCTTATGAAAAAAGATTGAAACGACAAGAAGAAGAGCGCTTAGTGAGGAGACAACACCGAAGAGAATAAATTATCGCGAATAAGAAAGCACTTGGCCTGCGCCCCGACAGTTCCAAAATAAGAGGTTGATCATCAAGACCGTTCAGGCTGGGATGATGGCTCATCGGCCAGGTCCTCCATCTTGGAGTTGGACGGCGAGCCCCGGGGTGGGTAGGAGCGGGTCGAGTCCGTATCGCCGCGGAGCAAGAGCCGCGTCCGGATCTGATCTATCTACTCGGCAATTCATCCGGTGACTTCACGGTCGCCAAAGAAGCCCCAAGAAGCATCAAACATTTCCGATGAGATCCATGGAGCAATTCTTAGATAGCAAGCACTAGCTCCCGGTGCGAGCCTTGCTTTCCTCTCCCGTTGGTCGAGAGCCTTGCTTTCCTCTCCCGTTGGTCGAGCTACGGAGTTCTGAACCCTCTGGTCGACTCAATTACATCGACCCTTCGTTCCTTTCCTGGTGGAGAGCTCTGAATCTGAATCGCGAAATGGAAATGCTGGAGGCGGGTCGTCTTCTTCAGATAGAATCAAAATAAGCATAGATCCGGAGATTCCCGAATAGGTCAACCTTTCAAACTGCTGCTGAATCCATGGGCTGGACTGGGAGGCATCGGCCCACGGGAAAACGTGTTTGCAGATGCGACCATGAATCGAACCAGATCGAAAGATGAAGCTGTCGACGGACAAACTTTGGCAGAACGTCGACCACAAACGATTCTCATAAGTTCCCTCTCCGGGAGGCATCATTCACCAGTGTCCCCCTACTTCCCCCGCCGCCTTCCGACCCGCTCCAGTATACAGTGACAACTTCCGGGCACTTCGGGAGCTCTCGCGAAGAGAAAAGGACAATTTTATTGTTTGCACTCAGGTTCTGAAAGATCTCGACCAACGGGAGAGGAAAGTAGGGTGGGAGCCAAAAAAGGCGAGCGCCCCCATAGATAGAGCCTGTTGTCAGCCTTGGGTGATGAAAGGGACGAAGCTAAGGATGAGTGAGGTACGAGATCGACCTATGTCGGAGATAAGATTCAAATATTTTAAATTGGGAGATTTCTGTTTCTGCTGTGGCTTCTTTGGTCATGAACATATTGGTAGTGATAAAGTTGGAGGTGATTGAATGAAAGTCATCTCACCTATTGTTGCCTCACTTTGATCTCCTCATTCTTGAATTTTGGAGCTCAACCTTCGTTGCTCGGATGCGCTTGACTGAAGAGTCAGGTCATTAGCCAGAAAGTGAAAAAGAGAGAACAAGCTTGGTAGAAGCGGAGGAATTGAATAAACATCCATCATGTGCTCACAAGCCTAAGCTAAGGCACGTCCTTTCCTATGGAATTAGATGATTCATCAGTCAGTTCTATGCTGCTAAGCCCTTCCTGAGTAAAGATGTATTCCTGGGCCTTACCGTGGATCTATAGTTATAGTAGATCCCCCTCTCTGACACTAATGAGTGGTATGATCCTCAACTCAATAATAGCTTTCCCGGTATGGAAATAAAATTTCCTAATAATCCGAGTTGGTCATAAACCAAAGCCCCCTTCTCTCACATAAGGGCGGTAGGAAGACTTCTCAGCGAAAGATGCTCCAGTGGAAGTGGAACCAGCACCCTCGGATGTGAGAAAGCACTAGAAATCTGACCGGCGAGTCGGAACATGTAAAAATAGAACCATGCGGAGCGCCGGACCGTCCCGTTCAAGCGGTCCGCCTTTATTCATCTATACCAGCTGCCATGCACTACCCAATAGGAACGATTGAAGCGCCCCTCTCTAGATAAGAAGCAAAACGCGCCATCACCTACAGCCCTTTTCTCTGCCGGGGGCTTCCACGAAAGATAAATGGGCGGCATCGTCGTATGAATCGGGATTTCAAAGAAATGGGCTTCATTTTTTAAGCTTTTTATTACCCGCAGGAGTCCCACTGCCGTTAGCACCTTTTTTAGTACTCCTTGAGCTAATCCCTCATTGTTTTCGCGCATTAAGCTCAGGAATACGTTTATTTGCTAATATGATGGCCGGTCATAGTTCAGTAAAGATTTTAAGAGAAAGAGTTTCTCCCTCAATCAAGGCAGTTCTTCAAGCCCCCACGGAGCGGTGGTCATTAACCCCTCGTGAAGTTCTTCCCCATTATCTTTTGTCTTCTTCTTCTTTCTGATCTTATTTTTCTTATTCTTTATTTTACTGACCGCTTTGCGACGGATCTAAGATTTTGAATTTGGGTGAGCCCTTAAAACAATTTTGAGGGTGAACATAAAATAATAACTACAAAATTATAAATAAATATAGGTTTTATCATTTTTTTTAATAATTAGATAAATAAATAATGATTTTTTTTTTTTAAAATTAAAGATAATGTCACATTTTAATATTTTTTCACCCGAACCCTACATAGATCTGCACCCATAAATTTATCCTTTTTCGATACTTCCAGAAGAAAACCCTAAAATGGAGAATATTTACTCACAATAATTCAATCATGAACATGATTTGGAGGATTAATTCAACTACAACTCTTATTACAAGCTAATTAATTTTGAGATCATGCCATGAGTTGGAAAAATAAATTTCATTCATAAAAAGAAAAAAACATATATACAGAAGTAACAAAATGATTTATTTGTTTTTGTAAGTAAATGAATATTAATCTTTATTTATTTTTTTATTCACGACTTCCTAATTTTATCCCCCTTTCTCTATGTGAAATATTTCATAATTTGAACGACTAAGGTTTCTTTAAATGCGACATTTAAATCAATTATCCACGTTACCAGCTATTCTATTTTGTTCGAGTATGTAGATCTACATCTTTGCTTTTAGAATAGTGAAATAAATATTTTCACTTTTAACTTAATATATATTTTTTTAGTAATAATTAAATATTTCACTTTTGTGTTTTTAGACCATTATTATTGTCACTTGAATTATATTAATAGTTATAAACTTAAATTTATTATTTTTGTAAAAAAGTATTAAGAGAGTAGTACATCATATTTGTGCTACATAAATAAATATATATTTTATTATTATTATTTTAATAAATTTAAATGTATATAATATTTTAATATTAAAAATTAAAAATAAAATAATCATTGAATTAAACAAGTAACCCATAGATTTTATATAGATTAATTTGATATAATATAGAAAATTAAAATTAACTTTTGAAACATTTATAAAAGTACATGGAATTAAACAAACAATTTACTTTGCTAGTTTAAGTTTCAACAATAATCAATATTTAAAACCCTTAAGAGAAAACCTCATTAAATAAATTTAACAATAAAAATTTTATACCAAATCTTAAAATGGTAAGATTTGAAAGGAGACGTCCAATATTAAAATTTATCCCAATAAAGAACCCCACAATTTCGTAAATTATTTTCTAAACTTAAAATAAAACAATAAACCAAACTCAAACGAGAAATATAAATATAATGTTAACATAATCAATTAATTATTGAAAAAGTTAACCAAAATTTAGAATTTAAAATCTGTTTTCAGAAATTTTCAAAATCATCACAATTGGAATAAAAAATCGCCTGGTAATTATGTATATTTATATATTATTTTTTTTCATTTTTTTCATATGAATATACTGGTATCTAGTTTTTTTTAAAATAATAATTCTCTTTTAGATAACTTTTTTTAATTTTTTTTTACGATTCATTATAAAATAATATTAGAGAAAATGACTTGGTACAATTTGATTGGTTGAAAAAATAATAATTTTTTGGGTCTATTATTTTTTTCTTATATTTTTTTTTCCGATGTCAGGTCATTTGCTCCCAAATTTGTTATTGAGAAATGATTTAGGAATAATTATAAGTGAAGAATATACATGTCACCTAAAAACATTTAATAATTTCTCTCTCTTTAACTTTTTATTATTTTAAAAATATATTTAATAATTTATCTCTCTTAAATTTTTTAATGTAAAATTATTATAAATATTTTAAAAAATTATTCAACTTAAACTACAAATTAATAAACAGAACTCATTAGAAATATTCAATCTAGATAAAAATAAAATTTTATAGTAGGTTATACTATTATATGCTAGTTGAATTGAATTTTTAATAAATTTTATAACGAAATAAAATAGAAAAAAAGAAAAGACTTTTAAAGAGAGATAAAGATAGTGAACTTACAAAAAGTTTAGTAAAATATATATACATATATTTTATTAATTTAATTTATTCATTCTTTTTATTATTATCTAATAATTTTTATATTTAACTTCTTATTCTCACTTATATAACTTATATGTATATTTATTAATTTTTCTAATTATTATTCTTAAAAATATACAAGATTAATTAATTAATTCAAATATATAACTACAAATTTATAAAATAATTTTTCGTAGGATTCTCCTTTTTGTTCCTAACATAAGGAAATGATCTTTACATGGAAAATAGTCTCTATTATAGAATTTATTTTTTAATAAATAAAAGAGAATAAATTATTAGAGAGAAATAATTAAAATGTATAATAATTAAAAAAATATATTTATAATAATAAAAAATTAAAAAAACAAATTATTAAATGTTTTTTAATAATAAAACTTGTAATTTTTTTTTATTAAATGTGTTTTTTTAAAAGTATTTAAGAGATAGAGAAAATGTAAATATCAAAAAGAAGTGAGAAATTATTAATTGAGATAAAAGAGAAAAATAAATATATACTTAGTAAGCATATTTAATCTCCAAGTCATTCGCGACCTTTTTGTTACAAATATTTTGCTCCCCTATCATTATTCATGATTGTGAGGGAATTTGGCACATTCTCTCTCCCCATTTTCTCTCTCAAATTATCTTCTCCTATTCCTTCTTTTTCTTATTATATGCCTATTTCAATTAAATATTTTTATATTGTTTTATATTGTAATATAAACAAAATTATTTTTATTTTTACTTTAATAATGATGAAAGTGTGATTGTGATTATGACACTATATTATAAAAAATCTATTATTATTTGTTTGATTAGGATATAGATGAATTTTGATGGTCATTATGACTTAATTATTATGCTTTAATAATTCATTTTATTTATCTTCATTATTATTAATTTCTTTAGAAGACATCTTCATTAATTGATACTTATAATTTAACAATTATTTATGTATTGTATTGAATTGAATAATATAATAATTTGTTTTCTATGCATGATTACGCTAATTTCCATTATTGCTAAGATATTTTGCATTTATACAATTAAGTCTTTATAGTAATTTATTAAAATTAATAAATTAATTTAAAATTAGTCGTCAAATTGGGGTTTTTATTTAAAATTTATAAATAAATAAAATAATTAATATCGCTAATTAAACTGCATAATTTTTAAATTATGAAGTTTTAAGAAATTTCAAAATTCAAATTAAACTATGCAGCTATGCAACTAATTTAACTATTTTAAAATTATGCTGAAATTTCTATGATTGAATAATCAAATAAAGAATAATTTAAAATAAAGTGAATAACCCAAAGTCAAACAACATACAAATGATGACTATTATTATTATTATTATTATTATTATTATTATTATTTTCACGTGACAATGGACTAGGAGATTAAAAACCTAATATTTCAATATTTAGGCTTTAATTAAAAGTTAATTAGGATTAGAGTAGAAAATTATTTGATTTTAACGATTTACATGAAATCCAATCTCAAATCTTTCTCTCTCTCTTTGAGCAAAGGCTCTTGAGTTGTTCAACCTCCTTTCATTTCTCCTCTCACTTCCGAGGAACCCTTTTCGTTTCCATTCCCCTTTCTTTCTTTTAATCGATCGCTCTCTTTTTTCTGTAAGATTTGGGAGCTGGGTTCGTACGATTCCTTGGAAATCTGCGACCTTTCTTTCTGATTCTCATTTGTTGACGAATTTAGAACAATTTGCGCAACTGTGTTCCTTAAAAGCGAGGTGCTCCTGTTTCTTCAGGCTTTATAAGTTCTTGAGGATCTAGCAAGATTGTATTTGCTTCTGGATGAGATTTTGAGCTTTCTTCTCTGCGTGCGTGCGATGGATGTTGATTTTAATGGCGACGAGTCCTGCGACTCGTGTCTTGATGCCGAATTGTTGCAGCTTCCGGATGTTTCTCCATTGGCCCTTAAGTCGCACCCTTACGTTGCTGATAAGTTGTTCGATCAATGGCTTTCTCTCAATGAAACTGGGTCCCTGGTAATCTATCTCAATTCATTTATACATCATACATATTACATTCGTTGTTTGTCAATTGAGTACCCAAATTGTAGCTAATAAATGTAAACATAAGTTCAGGTAATTCGAGTGATTTGTAACGTTAATGTTATAATAAACCATGACCCTTTTTGAACACGTCAGAAAAAAAAGCTAAGAATCTAACTTCATAACTGGAGATGTTTTTTTCCAGAGTATTCAAACTGTAGATTGTCTTAGTCTCATCTGAAGTATACTTTGGATATCTGTACAATTCCTTATTTGATAGTACTTTCTTAAAAATTTAAAGCGAACTTGAAAAGGGAATATTGTTTATGTATTTCAAGTGAGAGTTATGAAGGAATGAATGGAACATGACTCAGTTGTCCTGTCTTTATAGCCGTGTAATACTACCAAATACGAATAAACTGAATTCAGATCCTCTCTTATAAAATTGTGATCCGGGAGTTTCTTTTATGAAGCTTGATGATGCTGAAAGATGACACTGAATGGAGATGTTCCAATTGCAGCATTCTGTAATCTCCCAACAGAGAATGCTTCGTACTATAGTATCATCTTTCATAGGAATGCAAATGACAATAGGAGAAAACAATAATTTTCCATTTAGGCCGCCGATGTTTGATTAGCCTTACATTTGCTAAGATTTAGTAAACTGAAATTCCTTCCGTACCATCTTATCTTATTCCTGAATGCAGTAAATAGTATTTTCATGATTTCTCATAAAATCACTAACATGCTACAATATCAAAGGCAAAGTAAAGTTTCTTCTAATGAAGTCAATATCTTGAGGTTGGGTGGGATTAGTAAAGAAGATAGATTTTCATGCTCATGAGACTCTTATTTTGTTAAGTAGGCTGATCCTGCATAATATGTTGAGGTTTATGCTTCCTTTCACCAGCTTAACATATTATTTAGGGTTTACAATAATTTATTTTGTTTTTTCGCAGGTGAAGTCGTTAGTTAATAATGCTAAGGCTGGCATTCCATTGAATGTTCCTGGATCATCTTCTAGCCCAAATGCAACTTCAAATAATTCATTGCCCTCCATGTTTCCTGCTGGAAGTGCACCTCCACTTTCACCGAGGAGCTCATCTGGTTCTCCTCGCACTGTAAAACAGAGAGTGGGCCCTTCTAATTTAGGTTCTCCCTTAAAATTAATTCTTGAGCCAGTCAAAGAAATGATACCTCAGGTTAACTAGACATATCTAATTTTGTTAATACAACTGAAAACAACACTTACATTGAGTCACGTTCTTTCTGTTGCTAAGGTCCCTAGTGCGTTTCCATCATTCCTTATCCAAGTAATTGTACTTTTGCAGTTCTACTTCACAAATGGACCACCTCCTCCAAATGAACTAAAAGAGCGTTTTCTGTTTAGAATCAATCAATTCTTCTATGGTCACCCAGATGGACTACAGATTAATGGTGAGATACCACCGACTCACCTCTTGATACAAAGTGATTGAAAAAGTTGTTTGTTTAATTTTCTTAAGCTATGTTTGATGATTTATTTATGATTTTGTTGGTCAGAGTTTAAGCCTGTTACAAAGGAGATATGCAAGCTCCCGTCTTTCTTCTCTACTGTTCTATTCAAAAAGATTGATACTAAAAGCACTGGGTGTGTAACCAGGTAATGATAATTTGCTTATTTATATTAGTATCCATCTTTACAGTTGTGAGGTATTCTTATATGTGAAATTAATGCATCATATCCCATTTTTTTTTGTCTTAATAGTATTTTCTGACTACGTTCTGATTAAAGGCATTTCGATAGTTTGTAGACATTTTAAAGATTGTTCATGCAGTTATTTCCTATTTCAGGTCATGGAAGATTTTTTACTTATCTTTCTGAATTTTTTTATTGCATGTTTGTCCATGGTTTTCACTTAGCTTGTTGTGCCTATGCAAATAATTGTATCTCTTAAAGTTGTACAATGTTTGAGACGTTGTGACATGGTAGAACCATGGATAGCTTCTTATCTCCCCCTCTTTAAATTATTTTTCTTTAATATATTTTAATGACGAAAGGAAAATTTTAGGATATGTGAAGCAAGACAAGTTAGTCCAAAGGAAAAAAAAGGGAGGGGAATTTTGGGTTGGCACACATGTTTTTGAATGTGCCCATGGCATCGAGTAGAAGATAGCCATTTAGAATATAACTGTTGTACTTTTAACATCCCAAGCTTACATAGAGTTTCAAATTACATGTCTTGCTCTCACACACTCTATTGCTTTCATCTCCAATGCATCCATCTCTATGATACAAAAAAATCACTCAAAAAACAAAATCTCATTAATATAATCAAATTGAAAGAGTTGGAATTTAATATGTATAGATACTAAACTATGGTTATATATATTCATTGCTGCACATGGAGTAATAAATATTCACCTAATGGTTGAACAATTTTTGTCAGAACTATCTAATAGAATTGCCAAAATTGTTCATTATTTTGCGACAGGGGGGGGGGGGGGGGGGGTATAATAGATAGTTAAGGTAGCTATGTCTTTTCACAACAATGCAAATTGAATCTCTTATATATGACATATATAGTGCAAAAATATTTGGAAAATCTAGGTGGAAAATATCATCTTGCCCTCGCTGGGAGAATACCTCTTTCTCTCTTCCTAGATGTAGCCTCTGTATCCAGATCGAAGAGACTATTTTAGGCTTATATTATTGGAATATCGCAAAGTGAAATTCAAGAATACAAGCATAAAATGAGTGGGGATCGTGGAAATATAAAGTTCTAAAAATTGAGTAACTACTTAAAGTTGAAATATCAACCTTTCCAAAGCATATACCTTTCAAAGAGCCATTTACATATGATGGCTAGAGGTTGTTTATCTTCTCAAGCATGACTCATTTATGCTTATCTAGGAAACTGTTTTATCAGATAATGAACTTCTTTTGTTATTGCTTACAATCTCCTTGTATTAGTTTAAACACCTAAATATATCAAGATAACCTATCATTTAATTAGCTTCTTTTTGTATTTCTTATAGTTCCTTGTGTTAGTTTAAACACCTAAATATACCAAGATAACCTTCTTCTCATCAAATTTCAATATGGTAGTTTTCCTCTAGTCATTTGTAGAAAACTGCTGCACCTTCTGAGATCCCCTCAGATGGCGCCCTTCTTGCATCTAACGTAGTTGAAGAGGTACTTAATATAGCAGTTGTAAATCCTGTTCCTATCGACGACCACTGCAAGCTTCCAAGGGGAATCGTCGACCAATCCTGCACCAACGATATTAAAAAAGAGAAAAACAGAAAAATGCAGAATGATATTGTATATCCACCCGTAAGAAAACGAGCCAACAAAAGACCTTTGGCCATCTCATTTGGAGGTAGAGCATCTCAAAGAGCTCATTTCAGATTTGAGCCAAATTATCAAACATTCAAATGGTTGACATGATATCTGCTTACACTCAGTGACAACACTATAACAAAACCTCAACGCCAAGTCGCCAACTATCTCATTTCAAGGGTGTCTATTATGCACACTCTAGGACACCACTATGCGGGAATCTCGATATCGACCTTGTTTGATGATTGTCCTCAAATCCACTCGTTTTGAGTTGAATCAAGTTCTTTTGGGCCTTCTTGTGTATGCTGAAATTATTGACTAGTTTGAGGGGAGGGTGAAAATATCAATCTAGGCCTATTAAGATACCTTTCTATGACATACTTTCACCTTTGGATGAGTCATTTACTTCTTCTGATAGTTAGTGTTTAGAGGTCGTTTTTCCTCCCAAGCAAGACTTGTTTATGCTTATCTAGGAAATTTCTTTATCATTTATTTCGTTTCCTTTTGTATTGCCTATAAACTCTCCTTCTACTAGTCTACACACCCAAGTATATCAATATAACCACCACCTTATTCCCTTCAAAACTCAACAATAATGCAAAAATATTTGCAAAACTATGCAGAAAGTATCAATCTAGGCTAACTTTGTTTTTTCCTTTTTTGAAAATTTAATGCTTGTATTAATTGAATAACGCAAAGTTTGATTTCAAGAATACATGCACATAACGATAGTGGATTGTGGAAATATGAAGATACAAAAAATGAATAACTACTTAAGCTCATAGCTACATGCTGGGTTAAGTAATAGAGGGAACATTAAAATAATCATCATATCTCCGCCTATTAATTGCTTGTTATTCCGATCTCACAATATAATATAATCAACAAACCGAATTCCAAAATTCTTTTTATATGACAGTCATATCATCCCATATAATGAATTAGAAGCTGCTAGCTTCCACACTTCTGTAATAAATAATTAGGCTAATTATATTATTTACCAAAATAGTTAGACTCTATATTATTTCCAAAGTGCTTCCTTTGTTAGTCTTTTGTGTGCCTAATCAAGCACAACTTCATAGCTAAATAACTTCATTATTTAATTTATATCCCCATAAACTCCTCTTCACTAAACTACTAAGTAAAAGTCTTGAGATAATTCATAGTATCTCACCTTTGTTAAATGCTTCTACATAAGTTGTATTTAATTTGTAAAAGGTAAACTTGTATTAATGATTAATTGCAAGGGTTGTGATTTCATTAATACTCAAAGATAGGGAACTGTTTGTTGTTGAAGCTTTATTCGCCTCTCAATGTAATTATTTATTCGCCTCTCAAGAAAGGGGTCTCAACAAAATGATGAACCCTGATTTTCCTTCTTGAAATAACAATACGAAAGTAATTATTTATCTCCCAAAAAGATATATACCATTCCTCCTCCGAATCAAGCCTTTGGATCTTGATTTGCTCTTTACCAGCTTCTCTTTTCATGTTTCCCGTAAGATAAGTAAATTGAAGAATGGATTCAATAGTTGGAAATTTAGTTTTAAATGAGAGGTCAGGAATTCAAAATTTATCTATCAGACAATAAAGCTTTGCATAAAGTTATGTAAAGAAAATATAAATCAAATGAATTTCTCACTAATGTAATCAAATCTCTTAATATTATGAATTTATTCCATTTAATCTAGTAACAAATATTCTCATGTAATTTGATGGACAATAGTTTTTAGACAACTGCTAAATCAATAATAATTGAGATTAATGATTTTTGCTATTGACTTGCGTTGTAGATATATAATTCACTTTGATTTAAAACAAAGAATATTATCATGCTTGATATCTAAAATTAATTTAGAGAATATACATACAATTTTGTTTTGATAAACATTTCAAGACATTCTATAAAATATCAAAATTTCATTTATAAGCATGATGCATAATTGAAATGTGGATTCAGAATCAAGTTCTAGGACTATATGATAGATAACAGAAGAATATTAAGGATAGAAGTGTGTATATTTAGGATGGTACATTAAAATAAAAATGTAAATGAAAGACTGGATGTTAAAAATAAATTTACTTAGTCCTAATAGATATGATGTTTTTACCCATAACGTATGACAATTCCACCAAACACCACAAAGTTGGATTTTATCAGAAGTTTTGGGCCACCATATTAGTTAGACTCAAATTAGTATGTGTAGCATGACAGACAATATTGTGGAAGATGTTATCATATCACTTTTGTGTATTAGTTTTCCCCAAACGCCTTTTAGTGAAATACTAATTATCTTGTTGATATACTTGCAGGGATGCATTTGTTGATTATTGGGTCAATGGCAATATGTTGACAAAGGATTTGGCTACCCAAATATTTTCCATCTTAAAGCAGTCAAACCTTAAGTATCTTGTTCAGGTTCTCTCTTACTTAATGATATAGTTTATTTTTAACATCATTGCTTCAGACATATTATTATGGCTGAAAAGGCCTTGGCAGGAACTTTAAAACTCATGCATGTAATAACATCTTTATTGATTTGGTTAGATGTGCTTTAATGTTTTTTCTTATTGGATATTCATGACTGCTCTAGGACGACTTTAAACCCCTGCTTCAAGAACTTTTGGCTACTCATCCTGGATTAGAGTTTCTACACAGTACACCAGAATTTCAAGAAAGATATGGTATGTGGATGAACAGTCAGTTCTCTATTTCTATGAAATCCTTCCATTTTCACTTGATGTTGTTAGCTTGTAGGTCTTTAATGATTGATCACCCTCCAAAAAGGAATAGATTCTATGTGTTGTGATATGTAGGCATTTCTAGCACTGAATTAGCATTAATTGTGGTTGAATTTATTTATATTCTTTACATTGTCATCCAGTGCTCTTTAATGCCCAAATAATCAATGAGTATGCATACTGAGCCTATTTGGCGCAAAAAGGTCATTTCTGCAACAGTGCCCAATAGCTGCTTCTACTACTCTGACATGTGCATTGGCACTTATTATGTATATGTCGTAAATTGATTCTCACTTATTTGTTTCAAAATAGGCTAAAATTTGTTTTCTATGCTTTTGATAATGCATTGTTAAGCGATATCTATATGTTCACAGAAATCCAAAAAGAATTCCATAAATTTGTCTTGTATGGTTATATTTGGGAAGATATTTTGTTATCATCCAGTCTATTATGTTAGTTGCTTATAAAAGTAAGAAGAATGTGTAGGCTCAACCATTTCAAGTTGAAATTGTTTCTTTAATATGATGAGTTTTTGTTCATGTTTAACATATTGTCAACTTTTGCAGCTGAAACTGTAATATTCAGAATTTATTTTTACGTGAATAGAGCGGGTAATGGCAATCTTACCCTCAGGGAGCTGAAACGTAGCAACTTAATTGCTGCCATGCAACATGCAGATGAAGAAGAAGACATAAACAAGGTTTTAAGGTACATTGTGGCTGAAAATGGATACAGTCATCATAAATATCTTTGATAGTTAAGTTCCTAAACTATCTATACTACTATTATAAAATTATGGATGTGTTATGGCTGATAACACAACTTATTATTGTAAAAAATATCCTAATAATATTAATCTGTAGTAGTTTTTTTCTTTCTTTCTGGGAGATAAGATAATAACTAGTTACAAAATTTATGACAATATTATTTTCATAAAATATATAAAACCATATATATAGGATAAAGCTTGGGCCGGTGATAAAATCTAATGATATTATCCAACATTTCTCCTTATGTTACAGCTTAGATATCTATCATGCTCAACTTGTTACCCAGGAAAAGTGTAATATAATTTTAAAGGTGAGGGTAAGAATATCATCTCATTGTTGACATGACTTCCTGTATGGAGTCACTAAAAAAACCACACATGGTGATCAATTTCCATAAGTTTTTTTTTTCATGTTATATCGGATTCTTTTGCCAGAATATAAGCATATAAATAAATCAGGAAACCAATCTCCATGTGTCAATCCCTACCAAAACAAACCAAAACAACATATGGACATTCTTGCTCATCTGGGGGTGAGTTGACTGGCCTTATTTGAAAATTTCTAAGCTTGATGAGCGAGTCACAGGTATTAAGGTCTACAAGTAGAAGGCTATGATGATGCCATATACTGAAGGATGGGTTTACCAGCACTAAGATGATTTTAGAATCATCTAATTTCATAGGAATGTTCCACATATTATTTAATAGTCTCGATTCTAATACTCTTTTTTTCTTATTTGACTTTGTCTCTTGTTTTCTCTTTTTTTGCATTCGATAAATAATCATCACTGATGAAAACTGTTGAACTTAAGCTTCATCTTCCACCTAATAACTCGCTAGGGAGGGCAATGATTGTTCATCAATAACGCTGACACAACTTTTATTTGATTTTCCAAGATA
Source organism: Impatiens glandulifera (assembly GCF_907164915.1). Classification (NCBI taxonomy): domain Eukaryota; kingdom Viridiplantae; phylum Streptophyta; class Magnoliopsida; order Ericales; family Balsaminaceae; genus Impatiens; species Impatiens glandulifera. The sequence goes on from NC_061863.1 coordinate 55,991,468, forward strand.
TATTTGTAGGCTCAAGTTTTCTTCTACTTTTTAGATCTTTAATTACACAATATGAGTGACTAAATGTGACAGAACAATTATAAGTTTAGAGCCTGATCTGGTACGCATGTAAAGGACTAGGATTACGTAAAGGACAGTGATGGTACGATGTCTAATCTCAAAATGTTATCACGAGTTTGGTGAAGAAGTGTTTTGCTTCAAGTGTAGCTAAGAACCAACTAACATAAGGACTTTCTCAATATTCCAAGAGTATCTTCTTCATATTGAGGACCAAATGCTTAGTTAATGAAGTTCATTAGCTAAATATGGTACATGTTGAAAACCATGTTGAAAAATCCAACATTTCTGAAATGCAATAAATCTTGCCTCTTCTAGTTGACCTCATATTTCTTTAGCAATATCACTAAACCAAATTTCATTCAATTCGGATTGAGTCATACTGTTACCATTTCGTCCACAAACTTGAAAAATAATCATACATGCAATCATGAAATGTTGAATCACTAAAAGGTAGAGTATCTCAAATCAAGTGGGGATTTAATATGCAAAATTTTAATTTTCATCTACTGCAATTTATACCAAATGAAATAATTCCTTTATCATGAGTACTAGAAGTCACAACAAGTTTATGCTCAACTTTCTGAAACAAATAGACTAAAGGACCTCTAAACTTTGGTTGTAGGCATAAATAATAATCCACTTGTTTCTATTAAACTGTTGCAATCTAAAGCTAAAATTTAAGATGGATTGGCATCTAAGCTACACTAGTTTCTCTACATTTGATGACCTCTTAGAAAGGAACTTTGAGATTCAATTTACTTTGTACTGCATTTATTGTACACATTTATATTAGTGTACGATGGTTTGACATCTAAGATACAATTTGATGGCCTATTAGAAATAAAAATTGAGATTTAATTTATTTCATACTTAACTGTTTTCCATTTCATGTTATTATGGTCAAATATTTATAGTAGGCATCTCTTTTTTCTTACAGATATTTCTCTTATGAACATTTCTATGTGATATACTGCAAGTTTTGGGAGCTGGATACAGATCACGATTTCGTGATAGATAAAGAGAATCTTATTAGATATGGTAATCATGCTCTTACTTACAGGATTGTGGACAGAATATTTTCCCAGGTGTGTTCTTTATGTTCAGGAGCTATTGTTATTTGATGTGAATTTATGGAAGTATGATGCCCTAGTAGGATAAGTTTCTTGATTGTTCTTCTTCTAATATTTTTTATCTTTTCCTCTTCATGGTTCTAAGGTTGCAAGGAAATTTTCGAACAAGGTTGAGGGGAAAATGGGATATGAAGATTTCGTGTACTTTATATTATCAGAGGAGGATAAATCATCTGAAATTAGTATTGAGTACTGGTAAACGTCCCTTTTTAATGTATTATATCTTGTTACATATTGCTTGCAATTTTGAGTCATTTAGCAGTTATCTACTTGTATGTAACTGTCTTTCTGTCGAAAAGATTTGGTTTGGATTTTCTTCTCCTCAGTTGTGCAGAGTCAAAATAGCAGAAATAGATTTCACTTTCAGAAATTAGGATGATACATTAAATTTTCTTCTATCTTCCTTACTAAGAACCATAAAGTTCTCTCACAAACATGATTATTGAAACTTAGAAAAACATGTTAGATCATCCTTTGCGAGGATAAATAAAAGTTGATCATTGTTTGAGTGAATACAGGAAGTTACTAAAACTTGCAGGTAAATTGGACATGATTTTGAGACCAGAACTTACACTATGCCTAGAGTTGTAGTTCTTAGGTTAGATGACTAAAAGTATCCTTTATGAAATAAAATGCAGTTGTTTCTACAGTAGTGTTACCTCTGGATCACCTAGGGATTGCATTAATGCAAATTAGTCTGCCAACAATTTATCTACCCGCAAGTCTATCATTAAAATCTGTGGCTTTTGAATAGAAGTTATCATCTCATCTTGATGATGGTAGGAGCTACATGCTTAGGAGAAGCATTCTAGAATGTTATTTTTTTTCGCTCCAAGAATGCTTTGGAACTTTCTCTAACAGGAGGCAATTCCAGGTTTCAAAATTTCTCATATCAATTTTGAAAGATGGATAACATATAAAACATTAGGATTTGTCATTTATGTAAAAAAGTACATAAATGTTTGCATTAGGACACTTTAATCTTATTAGCACAAAACAATCATCTTAATAGTTTTAAGTGGTTCAACTTGTGTCAGTTATACTTCAATCTATGATCTCTAGTGTCTTGCTTTTTCTTTTTGATCTCTGTGCATCTTTGCATGTCTCTTTTGCAACCCAGATCTAGGCACATTAGGATATTTTGTTTTTCACTTTCATTTAATCTTTACATCCTTTGGAAATAAAATGTGATAGTATGTTCATCTAGTGCTTTACTCTTTTTGGGTTGGGATATAAGCATGTCTTGTGTAAAATAATTTTTCTTCAGTTAGGCCCTTATATCTTACAATTGTTTAGCCATTATTACTACCGTGGTTATAACAGTGATGCATAAAAATGCAATCTAATCAACTTTCACCTGAACTACCCTTACATGAATGTGTTTTTGAATGGAACTTTGAAATCAGCAGAGTAATCCATTTTACATTGTCTGCCCATTTTTGAATCACACGGGAAAAACTCTATAGAATGATTGTAGAAATTTACATGAGCTCAAAATCCAGGCTTGGCTGTTGGCGATGATAAACCAAATAACCAGTATTGTTAGTTCAAATACATTTTCCTTCGACCATAGTAGATGCATGTAAGATGGTTTGCTCAATAACTATGTTTTGATTTACAAACTTGGAGGAAAACATACGCTATCCTAGAATAATAACGAGGTTAAATTTTTTATGCTTGTTTTCCAATGAGCCAATATTTAAGATGGGAGCCATAATATTGTAGCCTTAGTTCAGTTATGATTTTTAAACTGATTATACAGGCAAGACTGAGTTACTTTATGATAAAGGCTGTAAAAGATTATGCCATATGGCTGAAGAATAAGAGTTGTGAAAGTCAAATTGACATTTGTATGAATATGGAACTTGTTCTTCTCAAGCTTTTTGTTGGAGGTGTCCTTTTTATCTTCTATTTAGATGTTTGCATTGGCTGCCATTTATACAATTTTATTATCAATTCTTTTTCCAGCAATACTCCTTACAGTTTTTTTTTTAAAATTTCTAGATGGCTTTTCTTATTCAGGTTCAAATGCATAGACTTGGATGGTAACGGGATTTTAACAAGGAACGAAATGCAATTCTTTTATGAAGAGCAGTTGCATCGGATGGAGTGCATGGCACAAGAACCAGTTCTTTTTGAGGATATTTTGTGTCAGATAGTTGACATGATTGGACCTGAGGTAATCTGATTATTAGTTTCTCATTCACTTTAAATTTTCTAGAAAGATTCTGTAGTTTTGAATGAATTTTTACGACTAAAGAAATAACCAAAGAGTTCTATTAGTTCATTTATTGTATACTATCAATTTTTATATGAGAAATGATTGGGAGAGGGAATTTGAGGGAGGGAATGGGGGAGGGAATGATGTGGCGCAATTTGATTAATCAAAAAAAATAAAAAATTTCTCTCTTTTCTCTCTCTCCCCACCTTTTATCCTTTTTCCAACCAGTGATGTAGTGACACATCATTCCCTCCCCTATTCCCTCCCTCAAATTCCCTCTCCCTATCACTCCTCTTTTTATATTTATGTCAATCCAGTCATTCAATGTCTCCAATGTAGACTTGTATAAATGGATTAATTTTATTAGTTTCCTGGTTTCATCCTCAGTTTCATTTTCCCACCATTTGTTATTTATAACTAAAACTAAATTATATGTGGTCTTGCTGCCCAACTGTACCAATTGTATCTTTTGTGTTATACTACTGAATTTTCTAGACTCAAAGCTAATACCAGACTCTTTTTATCTTGCAGAATGAAAGCTATCTTACACTGAATGACTTAAAAGGCACGAAACTTGTCGCAAGTGTCTTCAATATCCTTTTTAACCTTAACAAATTTATGGCCTTTGAAACTCGTGATCCGTTCCTTATTCGTCAGGTACCTCTGTGACAGTCATCTGCAACTATTTGGTTTATATTTTGGTGGAACTTCCTAATATGTGTCATCTTTTCACAGGAGCGTGAGAATCCACATTTAACAGAGTGGGATCGCTTTGCTCATAGGGAATATATTAGGCTTTCTATGGAAGAAGATGCTGAAGATGCCTCCAATGGTAGTGGAGATGTTTGGGACGAATCACAAGAGTCCCCATTTTGACTTGGTAAGCAATCATCTTAAACTTGACGAATTTTCAGATGTGATGATTTGGTCCAGGAAATATTTCAGTCTGCATATTCATAGACTTATATGCTAATTTGTGCATAGAGTTAGCAAAAAAATATTTTCAAAGTTCTAATAACCAGATTTTAAACTTGATGTTTGATTTGTCCTTCATTTGTTTATTGTTGCAAATATACCTTATTCTTGCGATTGTGCACAACAGTACACTTGGTACTAAAACAGCTCCGATGCTAAAACATATATTTTATGGAACAACTGTTAGACCTTTATTGCTTTATGATGTCCATGATATTGAGGTGCTAAGAAACCTTTTAAAACCTACTATTGCACAAATAAGAATGTTTAGATTATCCACCCAAGGTAGCTCAAGTGTTAAGAGATTTGAACTTAAGATGTTGAGAGGTCTCACTGAAAACACCTTGATTGAAGTGGAGGTTATGACAGTGGAATGTTGTGCTAGCCTCCTCCTTGGAAAAGCCCCTTGCATCAAAAGAAGAAAAGGAGAATGTTTTGATAGGTGTAAGAAGAAATATAGAACTAGGATACGTTTATGTATATAATGACTTATGATCCTCCAGATTGTGATGTATAGTTATACAATTAATTGTGAAAACCCAAGTTAATTCTATATATACTTCCAAACTTTTTTTATCATGGAAGAGAAAGTACATATAAGATAAGAAGGCAGGTGTAAAATGTGGTTTTGGTTGTTCTATTTCCATTTTATTGATATCCATCCCTAAAAATGCAGCTCTACGATGCTCAAGAAAAAAAGTTGAATCCGTGCTCATGAATCCTTGTCCAAAAAGTTATCTAGTGATTGCAAGCCTTTATACAACATCAATCAAGTTCATTCTCTTGAAGTTGCCAAATGATCTGATCAACTTCAGTGCATGTACCAGCATAGAGCCTGTATTTTGGGCTTTTCCCATATTGTGCGCTTTACAACAATTAAACATTTTGGTATCTTTAAATGCAGCAGATCTCCATGAACTTGTCAACTCACCAATGTGAAACTTGGCTTCCTGATATGATAGGGTTAGTTTTCTTCTGGTCTGGTCTTCTTCTGGTTAGTGAATGCATTAACAGGGTGCCTTGCGAAAGTTCCTGTTTGAATAGATGCAATGTGCCCTGTAGCCTTTGTATGCAACTACTACCCGAAAAAGACCTTTGGCTAATGATTTTTTCTCACTCAGTGAAGGGTGTTTTTTTTACTTTGGAACTGCTAGAACTTTTCTTTGTTTGACTTTTGTTTTTATTTATACTTCAGCATTATTGGCTACATTGTTGGGATCAGGGGTCATGAAAGTGAGGTGTCAGGCTGCCTTATGTTTTCTAGCCTTTGTTTGTCCATTTCCTTAATATTCTCGTCTTTGGATTCTCTTCTGTTGATTTCTCATTTGTGTTAGGCTTTGCTGGTCTTTGTTATTCTTTTGGCTATTTGGCGAAACTTGTAATGTCTCAAATTTTTGAGGTTTCAGACAGGCACAAAAGCATGGATTGCATCTCGAATTGCCAAGTTGGTACTCTCTTATTTTTGTTACATTTATTAAGTCACCCTCCAAAGTTATTTTTTAAAGGAAATGTGATGGGTATTTTGTCAAATCATCACTCACAATTTTGGGCAACAATTTGAATATCCTTCAAAATTGGGTTTCCCAGTAGTATTTATTTGAAGGCTTTTCAAATTATTAATAGCAGAAATAAGCTATTAATAAGTTTACAATTTTTTATTATTGGAGCATATTTATCCTTTTGGCATCATTTCTTGCATGGATGCTTTGAGTTGAAAGTGAATTATTCTGTTCCATTTGAAAACATTGTTTATTTATGTTTTTGAATTCAAATAGATTAGAAAATTAGAGAAAAATTAGAAGTGTTTTCCCATGGTTAAGAGAGTATTCAAATCTCAACAAAGATCGCATATCTTAATGGATTGCCTAATCTAACAAATAGTAGGATTGTATCGACTCCATTCTTGGAATCGTACAATTGGATTAAGCTTGTTGTTGCCCTTTGCATGAAACACATGGTTTTAGACTAGGTAGTTGGGTGTCTGGTCTCGATTGAATGAGCTAACTAGTAGCATATGTTGATTCGCAGAATAGGGTCATTCCAAGGAGAAGAGGGAATAATGAATAGTTACTTATTATGTTGTGTGGAAGTATAATGGCCCTCAATCTTCCATTTTCCTTTTATTTAAAGGGAAAGAACTTTTGAAAAGAAAAAGTTAAATGACAATAATTGGAGCAGTGTTTGGTGAATGATAGTGTTGGATATTTCTGTATGGGGTATAGCTATAGGAGATTAAAGCATATGGAATGTGTGGATGCCCCCAAAAGCTAGTGGTTTGTAGACAAACACTTGCCAATGCCGACATGGAGATTAAAAAAAAAGGAAAAAATAAAAGAAAGGACCTTTTGGACCAACTTGGCCCCATTTGATTCACAAAACTTTTAGAGTTGATGGCCTAAAAGTGGTAATACATTTCCATTTTTCAGTGCCAGATGACTCAGCTGATTTGGCTTACAGCAGTACAGAGCACCCCACTAACATGGCCGCCCTTACACACCCAACTTGCCCTTATAGTTTAACATGTGCACTAACTAACAGTTGTGTCCACAAATATCACCATCTGCATTAGCATTAGGAATTTTGATTATGGGTTTTGAACACTTTTGAGAAATATTCAATGGACTTCTGCATACACTTTTCAATATGTTTGATATTGAAGGTTTGGCTGACTGTAATCCAACCATCTGATTACAATAAAAATTTTACTGTTTGTAAGTATCTCAAAGACAGGAGTTTTTGAACCCTCTTTGAGGCCATTCTGATACTGGCTACAATCAGATGAGCAACTCTATAAAAGTGGGAGAAGTGTGTTCACTAGAAATACACAATTTGTTCTAGTTGAGGATCATATGAAAAGAGTGGATGAAAATATACAGGACAAAATTCTACAATTTTTTGATTTATTTTGATGATTTTTGTCCAACAACCTTAGTCAATCTATAAAAATTATATACTAGTAGCGTAGTTGATGGTAAGGAATGATACTTCATATAAATATCTTGCACTAACAATAATAATATTGATATAGCATCTAACCATGAAACATAGTACTAAACAAAACTATTAATGCTTCTTCTTCCTTCATCCATGATTTTTTTTTTTTTGAAATTAAATGAAAACTAACATGGCACCCCACAGCTGATTCTCCGTTTAAACTTAAAGCGCTTCCAGATGGAACTGAAATTCATCCATGAATTTGATACCTTTTGGATTGCATTTGTAACATAGAGTTGTGTGGCCTAAGATAAGAAGCCATCTCACAAGGGAATGGATTATTATCCCAATTCGAGTTGAAAAGCATCTCCATTCCATTGTTTGTGCGTGGAAGAAACCATTGAGGCGGTTCTTTCGATGGACACGGAAGCTTTTGTTCTTTTTGTGGTGTTTGTGATTGAGATTCGTTGTTATTGTCTGATATTGGAGTAGAGTCAGTGAGATGGACCGTTGTGATGTCATGGATACTTGGTCGCCTCTTATCTTTTCCACCCCCGGAGTTCAACCTTATGAAGTATTTCTGAGCATGACTTGCTACTTGAGTTGGTGTCTTCGAGATGACAAAGTTCCTCGAGATGCTCCTCCAGTCTCCTTTACCATATCTTTGAAGCCCCATCAGAAACCGCCTATATATAAATCATCCTCAACATTTAAATCAAAGGATTTACGAATTTAAGAGGAAAGAATGAAAAAAATCAAGTTAGTTTACCTATGTTCTTCTTCTGTCCAGGGTACTCCTTTCTTCCTCTCTTGATCGGATGATCGATCTGCAGAGTTTCTCTTTTTAAACGCCTCAAAGCTGCGACTATTTACCATTTCCATTGTGAAAGACGAGGATAAGTATCCCGGAATTGGGACCAAACCGGCTTCTATATCGCTAACATCTGCTTCTAACTCTGAGTATTGCCTTAGAACATCCGAAGCAGTCTTTCCAGGAATCATGGCAGCTATTTTCTCCCATCGATCAGGCGTTGTCTCGTCGTATTTCGCGAGAGCTTTTTCAAATATCTTGTTCTCATTCTTAGACCAGTTTGTGATAATAGTACTAGTATCGTCTTGGATCAACCAATTCAGAGTTGAATCAAACAAGGAATGATTCAGAGCTTCCATGGATGCTGAAAAATAAAAGAAACCAATCAAAAAATACATCCAATTCCAATCCAATGAATTAAGATCAGAAGAAGAAAACCCACCTCTAAAAACACAAACTTTGATTCAACTTCTCATAACCAAACCACCTTAATCAAAGAGTAAAGAGAAACATAATTACTTCACTGAATTACTTGACTGTAAAAAGCATAATAATGAGAAAGAAAACAAACCCTAATGAAGAAAAACACCAATTCGCAAGAAATCTAGATGAAAAGGTAAAACTGAGAAATGGATTTGGTTTTTGATTTTGAGAGAGGAATTGAGGAGCAATTGAAGTTGAATTCCAGATGGTGGCAAAGCTTGAAGTATTAGAAAGAGAAAGGCAGACATCATTGCTTGATGCGTGTCTATATACAATTGGACAATGAATAGTTATGCTATTAATATGTAATCTTTTACTTTCCCACTAATAATAATAATAATATTAATAAGAAAAGAAGAGCTGGTGAGGCCATGACATTAGAATCTATAAAAATAAATAAAAAATATAAAGAACTTTAAGCATTTAATTTTCTTTGAAGTAGTCATGGAGGAGGTTTTAGTAATAATCAAACTATATAATAATTTTCCCTTCATCTAGAATTCTAAACTAGAGATGATTATGTAATAATCATATTATTGACTAGATTAAATACTAGATTAAATGCATTGGTCTTTATTATTATTTTTTATTTTTGAATTATATATTATATAAAACCTAAAATACGATAATTCGAAATCTAACTAGGGTTTTTTATTTTACAAATTATTTATTTATTTATTTAACAACTCAAATAGCAATATAAAAACCATTTATTAATGTTATTTGAGATCTTTTGTCATATTTAACAAGGTTGTTTATAGTTATTTATTAATATAGTTGTTTATTGAACTTCTAACTAAAATGACAACATGTTTAATTAATTTCTTGTAGGACTTTTCAAATATTATACTAATAATAACATGATTTATGAATAGAGTTAAATAAATATAAAACAAATATATATGTTTAACACATTTTAATTCGAATATAGTTAAAAAAATATTATTTAAAATTTCACAATAATTTAAATATCATCAAGACAAAAATTTAAATCATAATATAAAAAAATCTCATATTGAGAAAAAAATTCATTTTAGTTTTGAAGATTTGTAACTGTTTTTCAAATAGGTTCAGTTGATAAGTATGAATGAATAAGCTTTTAAAATTCATAATCAGCCAAAAAAAACTAGCCCACGTGGCTACATTTATATGTTTTTGGCTCATTATGAAGACACTACTAATATAAGGAATTAATTTTATGTTCTATTACCCCTCACAAAGAGCCAAATTTAAACTATATTTTAGTGTAAATTGGAATCCAAAATCATTGTCCCTCTTTCTTTCATTTTTTTTTCCGACACTTGATGATTCTAATGAAAATCTAGCAATCAAGCTACATTGTTTTTTTTGAAAATGATGAAACTCTATCATGTGATAATGATGTAGTTTTTGATGATTTCACATCACATGGTTATGGTTGGAGTCACAATTCGGAAATATGTTTGTATCTGCGTCTTAAGTAAATGTTATATGTTTTTGTGTTTCGAGTACATATTCAAATTCAATTTGAAGAAGAAATAAATAAAGAATTTGACATTGAATTATTTAATAATGTGGTATGGACACACAGATTCATCCTTCATCGTGCTCTACAAATGGACACATATATATTCCTAATATTCTTCGATGTAATATTTTATCATTTACTTCTCCACTCAAAATTCTACACAAAAGTAATTATCTCACATATTAGTTCTGAGTTAGTAACAAAAATTAGGGCCTTTGAATTAGTTATTGAGTATTGCAGTAACTTGTCACCAGGGAAATCTCTTTTTATTTGAACTGAAATATGTTCCATAAATTATAGAACCTAAATGCTAAATGCTATGTCATCTTGTAAACCTTCTTCCATACCGGTTGAGCACGTTTACGAGGAATCATATTATTTATGTGTGCAACAGATGTGTTTGTTTATGCACGACCCGAGGGATGAACACATGAGTACTGTTGTGAATGTCGTGTCTGAATCTTGTTGACTATGAAAAATCCTTTTAGAGCTAACATTTGCATTTATTATGACAATATAAACACTCTTTATCTATTCAAGAATCATGTTTTAACACAAACATAAAGTTTATTGAGACTGAAATACATTTTATTACTAGAAAAGTAGCCCGTGGACATGTAAGTGTTCTTCATGTACTGTCTCAATGTATGATTGAATTAGAAGATTTTTAAGAAAGGCTCAATATATATATATATATATATATATATATATATATATATATATATAAATATATATATATATATATATATATATATAAATATATATATATATATATATATATATATATAAATATATATATATATGTGTGGATATTAGAGAAAAGGTTAAAAAGTATTTCTTTCAAAAACCCAAAAAAGTTTATATATTTAGTTATATATTAGTATTAGATTAACTAGGATAGGAAGATTCCGGTGCGATGTACATGGATAATATATTGTTACAACGTCTCGCGTTAATTAAATTTTGTGTTGAATTTAAAATATAAAGTGTTATTATCATAGTTGGTTAAAGGGTTGTACTTATTTTTGTTATTGTTAGGTTGCGAGTTCGAAACATATCTATATCATTTTTAATTTTATTTTTAACTGTTTATGGACGGGTCAACCCAGAATCCGACCCAATTATCCATTTACTCTCATATATATATATATCAAAATTAACGACAGCTCTCGAATCGACAATCTAGACACTTTCAAAATTAAGCATCATTTTTTATATATATATATATATATATATATATATATATATATATATATATATATATATATATATATATATATATATATATATATATATAAATTTTAGATTGCTTATACTTGATAACTAAATATTAATATTTTACAAAATTTAATTGTGGATTGTAGTGGTTTTATTACTATAGGTCATATGAAAGCAATATTCTTATTCAATCATATATATACAAGTGGATTGAATATATATATATATATATATATATATATATATATATATATATAATTGGTCAATTTTTACGGGTACGGGCGGGTGACACCCGTACATTGAGAATGTGATGCTCATTCTTTGATGCTTCATTTCATAAATATTGAATATTTAATTGATTCTAGGGTTTGGTTGGTTGGGATATTTAAATAATAAAACCTAATCAAATATTATTTTATTTTTCCTCTTATCTATCATGTTACTTAATTCATTAATATAAAAAAAATACGTTTTATTTTTTTTAAAAAATACGTTTTATTTTAAAAAATAAAATTTATTTTAATAACATATATTAATATTAAAAAAATACTACAAAAATTCCACTAATTTTTAAATAACCCAAGTTATTCAAATAAGTTGAATCCAAACGAGCACTAAGACTTGCTAGGTTGGTTTTTAAAAATTTATTCAATCAATCACATTATTCAATTTATTAATTAAATTATTAAAATAACACCCATCAACATTTGTAAATAAACTTAATATTATTTAAATAAATCATTACCGAACAAGTTCTTATTTACATTTTCAAGAGTTATTTAACCTAACTAGTTCTTGTCTCTTATATAAAATTTTTAAATGAACAAAGATGATAATTTATTTTTAAGATGATCATGTCATTTAAATAAAAAATTATTTAAACACAGCCCCAAAAACATAAAATAAAAAACATAGATAACCTGAATTATTCAAATAACAAACAAACTCTGTAACTTATTAAATTGTTAAAAAACCAACTATAATCAAATATCACTTTGTTTACTTTTTCATAATCAAATTATTTAATTTATTAATCAAACTATTAAAATAACACCCATCCAATATTTTTTAAATAAACTTAATATTATTTAAATAAATCATTCATAACTAGTTCGGTCAGGTCTCAAATATAAAATTTCTAAATGACAAAGATGATCATTTTTTTAAAGATGATTCATAAAATTTAAATAAAAAATTGTTTAAACATAAAATAAAAAATAATAAAAAATATAATTAATTACTTAAATGTGCTCAAGAAAACAAATGTTCTAAACAAATCAATTTTTTCGAATTTAATTTTCAATATCTTCGTGACAACTAATTCAGATTTTGATGGAGACTCGTAACTTAGTTATAGAGCACAAAAATTCTTGTCTTCAATATCATATTTTATCTCTTCCTGATTTATGATATTTTGAATTATGGTTGGCCCATGAAATCAAATCAAAAAATTGATAGGTAATAGGTGTGAGTAAACTATACATAATGGAGTGTGAAGAAGTGATTGAAATGGAAAAAAGCATTTTAGTGTTCCACTTTGATAAACCACATATAAAAAAGAAACTCACAACTTTCTTTGGCACTACATAAATGTTGTCGGATACTTTCAAATCAAACACACATCACTTATATTTATCTCTTTTAACTAATTAACACTAATGCATTTATAAAATTTCTTTATTCACATTACAATTTATTTATTAAAAATAAAATTGAAATTTCGTTATACATTTTTTTTTCACTTGAATTACTCTATTAAATTAAAAAAAGACAGTAATAAATTTCTAAACCTCCAATTATCAAAATTTTTAATATATAATCGACTTAATGACTTTCAGTTATAAAATTATGACAATTCCTGTAACAAGTGAGACTCGAGAGGATGATCTCATGGAATCCCAACTTATTTATGTTGTTCCCACACGATTCAGCACTTGCAGTGTAGATTTATTAACCATTTTTATCCAGTAACTGTGTGATCGATTTAACATCGTCACCAATTTGAAATTTTTTTTTCTGGGATCTCTGTTTAAAAATCTGATTTGAAAAATAAAGTTAGGGGAACTAATTTTAAGATGGTTGAAAAAAGTTAAAATTTTATAAAAATAGAATTTTTAAACAACTCCATTAACTTACCATCCTGTCGAATCTGAAAGAGATTGTGTTTTTTAATGGGATGTATGTCATAGTCCTTCTTTAGATTATTTTTTTTTCAATTTTAATTATCTCCAAAACTAGAAAGTTGTCACATAATTTTAAAAATTAGAAAATTAAGAGATGTGAGTTCGGTGTTTGGTTATATGGGAAAGAGTTTTTTAGACGCTATATCCCACAATACGTCGAAAGTCTCTACTAATTAATTTTAACTGTTTTAAAAAGTTTCTTATGCTTTACAATGTTGAAGTATTTTATGCTACTATAAGATCACATAAGTCACAAACTTACCTAAATGGAAAAAAATCAACAAAAACTCAAATGAAAGCCTAAGCCTAAAACAAAACAATATATATGAAAAATATAAGCAAAGGACCGTGCATGGTTAGCCTCCACGGACGAAAAAATTGCATTCGGTCGGGGTGTGAACCCTCGGTCGTGGGGTGAAGAAAGAACGTCAACCTCGGTCGTGGTACACCTCTCGGTCAAAATCTTCATCCTCGCTCAAGCAACGTACAACAACATCGGTCATCGGTCTCAGCAGTAGAAATCATCGGTCCTCGTGTGCAGCATGCTCCAATCCTTAGTCCTCGGATGCAACAAGCTTTAGTCCTCGGTCCTCAGGTGCAACAAGCTCCAGTTCTTTGTCCTCAGGTGCAACAAGTATCACCCTCGGTCCGTGGAAATCGTCAGTCTTCGGTCAACAACATGCATCCTCGGTCGAGCAGCGTGCATCAGTCCCTCCTCTCGGTCTTAGGGTGCAGAATCGTCGGTCAAGTATCAGGTGCATAAACATAGCTAGTAATGGGGGCAGATCTGTCGGTTCTAGCGTGTTGTGGCCTCTATCGGTCCAAGGTATCAATCGTATGTACCGGAAAATGAGCTTGGGTTTCCATCGCTCGGTTGGATGAAAACCAGGTGCAGCACCCATCGGGTGAACCATTTCTTCGATCGAAAGTGATGGAAAAACTAGCACAGGGCTAAGTCCTCTCGATCGGGTGAAGAACCTACAACAGTTGGGTGCATTCCTTCGGTCCTATGCGTCAGTAAGGGAGTAGATGAATTTCACGGATGAGGTCTAGTAGTGCACCCAAGGTCAACTTCATCGTACCTAAGCGTCAGGAAAATTAGTCGAGCGTAGAGCCTAGCTAGTTTTCTCGGTCATGTGTGCGCAACATCTGAAAGCGTCGGAAAGGCGTCGATTTCCAGGTGTAGAAGAGCTCCTTGGTCGGTTGACATCCGCGCGCTCTAAGGTGCAGTTTTCTAAGTCGGGTGTAGCGCCCGCTTGCTCCAGGGTGTGTTTTTCGGTCATATGCGCGACTAACAACATTAGCTTATTGTTCTTCCTACTTTTCAACATAACCCTAACTAACTAGACTCTTGGTGATCCGAATTGACACTACAGATTTGTTAGTAATATATTAATAAACATTTATATAACATGAAAACCAAGATCTAATAGGTAGAAAATTAAAATCAAACAAACTAATTGAGGGAAGATTTATTATATTTTTAGGTTAGCTTTTTTAGATTATTTGGAAAGGTTTTTGGTCAAAGTTCTCAAACCTAACATTAAATTATAATCGTTCAGAGCCAAAACGTTCAAAACGTTTATTAAGAGTAATGATAGGGGGAGCGAAACATTTGCAGCGAATGGGGCAGCGAAGCGAAGGACGTGAAGTGCTAATTAGACAAGCTGACTCAATATATATTTATTTTTCTCTTTATTTTCATTAATAAATTTCTCAATCTTCTCACTACCTACCTTTTCTCTTTATATTAATTAAGACTCATTCAATAAAAAATCAATTATTATTATTAAAAAATATTTAATAATTATTCTCTTTCATTTTTATTAACATAAATATGTTTTTTTTTAAAATTATTGTACATATGTGATTATTATACACATTTTAATTATTTCTCTCTCTCAATAATTTATTTTTTTTATTGAAAAAAATAAAATTTATTTTCAATAATAAAAATTACTCAAATTCAAATAAATAATAATTAATTGTGTTATATTTAATTAAAAATATTTAATTGGGTTAATTTACTATTTTATATTAATAAATTACACAATCTAATTAAATCTAATTAAAGTACAAAAAAAACATGATCCAAAATATAAAATAAACTTACCAAAAAAAACATGGTCCAAAATGTATTATAACATCTACTTTTACAAAATCAAACAACATAATATAATCGATAAATTGTCTTTAATCATCTCATCCCAATAATAGTTTTCACTAGTCTTCTATTGTCAACATAAAAATTTCAAATCTACAAGACAAATTAGAAACAAAATATAATTTAGAATAAAAATAATATAATTTAATACTAAAAATAATTGTCTAAAACATAATAAATCAAACCTTTTTTTGAGCCTTTGTAATTGATTTCTTCACAATTTGTTCAATAACATATTGTTTTCTCTGTAGACTACTGTTTACACTAGATATTGTCACTCCTTAAAATTTTTCAACCAGTTTAAAAAAAGAATTAATTCATCGAGTAAAATGATTAATAATTTATTATTATTATTAATATATATTCTTAAATTAATAGAGGATATAATTAATTAATTGAATTTTAAAAAAAAATATGTTTATGATAATCAAAATTTAAGAGATTAATTATTAAGTGTTTTTTAATAATCAAAATTGATTTTTTTTATTGAATGCGTTTTAATTAATATAGGGAGAGAAAAGGTAAATAGTGAGAAGTGAGAGAAAATTATTAATGAAAATAAAGAGAAAAATAAATATATAATGAGTCAGCTTGTCTATTCAGCAATCCACGTCCTTCGCTGTCCCATTCGCTGCAAATGTTTCGCTCCCCTTATCATTACTTTTAGCTCAAATGTCTCAAACCTAACATTAAATTATAATCGTTCAGAGCCAAAACGTTCAAAGCGTTTATTAAATACTTTTAGCTCGGAATGATCCAGATTCAAATCAGAATCCAATGTTTTTGACCGATGACCTTTTAAATGATTAGTTCTTGAACCGATTTTGATTTTAAAAAGTTTTTTTTTGTTAAGAAACCTTTGATTCATTTTAGTTTTTTCTTATTTTGTATATGTTTTTTTTAGCTTATTTACATGTTATTTTTATACTACATATTTACCTAATGAAATGCATAAATGAAACCTAAACTAGAAAAACAAACATGCCATTACATAATAACAAGGAAAATGCAAAGACAAATCATTTTGTTAAATTTGAAATAGACAAAGCAATAAAAATGATGATCAAGAACTTTCCATGAGAGGAGTTCTTGACCCTTAAGTATAGCTGACTGAAATATCCAAACAAGATTCTTATGACACGACTCACTAGTTAATGATCTTGCTTAGGTTAAGAGACAAAGTCACAAAAGAGGTACAGCTAAAGGCGTTAGGAGATGAAAATTGTTTGTTTTCCAAGGGGCTTATAGGGAAATCAAGGGAACCAATGCTCATTTACCACACTTAAGGTCATGAGTAAATGTTCGACATGACTATGTCAAAATGTAATTTTTTATTTTATTTAAAAAAAGAGTCTTAAGGACTTGGCTTCATCCCATTTGCTCACAGTTAGAGGGAGCCTTCTAGGTTCTTCCAAGTTCCACCACCTTTCTTTAGTTTTGAACTTCAAATTCAAAAATGGGCAACTCATGGATTCCACCTTTCTTGCTCATCATTAGGAAACTTTTAGGTAATTCCACCACCTTCTTGTGTTGGTTATTGGATGTTCTTAAAATTTTTGAAAGATTTTATTTATTCCTATTCTAAAAGGAACAAATCTAATTAACCATTAAATAAATATTTTAATAAAGATAAAAGGTTAGGTTGAAAAAAAATAGACTTAGTCATATATCCAAAAAAATAACTAAACAACATTTTATTTAATAAACAAATACAATATAATCTAATTAAATTAATGGAATTAAAAAATAACATAACTAACTAAAATTTTCAAAAGTGTTTTATAAAAAATCGTTACTATTTATATATATATATATATTTTTTATATTTTGGACTTTTTTAAATATGTAAGGTAACTAATTACTTAAATAGTCTTGAATATTATAAGGCTACTTTTGGTATAAAGGATTAGACGGTACATATCGTACAATTATATCTACATTAAATTAGAATGATTGCTTGGTTGGTTAATGAGTTTATCTACAGTAATATTTAAGAATAATTTATGTCTTGAAAGAGGTATAAGACCATCTCCAACCGAAAAACTCATTTTTAAACTCATTTTTGGTGTAAATGTCACATCAAACGGTAATTCTACTCTAACCGAAAAACTCATTCTCAAACCCAAAAGAATATTCTTCCTTACATTAACTTTTATAACTTTTTAATATCACCCTATATATTTTACAATATTATAAATTATACCATAGTATTTTAATATTATCCTATTATTTTTAATTTGATTGTAAACTAATTATAAAAAATCATTAAAAATTTAAAAATTATAATACACAAACTAAATTAAAAGTTATTCTTACAAATAAAAAGGATTTTCAAATGTTATATTATAATTTTTTAACATTCTTATAATTTTTCTTAATAATATTATAAATTTATGTTATATAAAAAATATTATATAAATGAATTAAATTATATAGATAAATTAAAATAATAAATTATATAAATAAGTTTAATGTATAAAATGAATTTAATTAAGTCTAGGGGTTAAATTTAAAAAACAAATAAAATTTTGAGTTTCATGAACAGTGTAAACGCATATATGCGTTTACAGGAAGGAGAAAATGAGAAAAACTCATTTTGGGTTTGAGTATTAGTATCGGTTGGAGGGAAAAAGAGGTTTTAGGTTTGGATATTGGAGGGAAAAACTCATTTATTTTGGGTTTGAGTATTTTATATGATAATTAGATATTATTATTTTTTATTAATTTTAATATAATAATAATAATAATAATAATAATAATAATACAAATTACCTATAAGATAAATATTAAAAATAAATTATATAAATACATGGGTAAAATAGTCTTTTATATTTTTTTATTAATTTTTTATACCACCAACCAAACACAAAATAATAAATTTATATAATTTATACTCCTAACCAAACACAAATAATCTATATAATTTATACCTTCTAATACCCTCTTACAATTTATACCTCCTTACAACTTATACTATACAATTACTAGGAAAATTTTCGTGTGATTCACACGGATAAGGATAAAAATAAAATAAATTAAAAAAATTATAATAATATTTATTCAATGTTTAAAATTATTAAAATAAAAAATATAACGCTCTCATTTCACATTTTATTCACTTCGATAAAACAACTTATTTTCTCACATGTTTCATCACATATTTTTTTCGAATGAATCTCTCATTTCGTGATTTTACACTTTCACTTTGTCAATCAAATATTTGATTCATATTTTTTAATAATTAGCATCGTGATCTCACACTTTGATCAATTAAATATTTGATTCATATTTCTTTAACCACTTTCACATGATACCGGTCTATTATCCCTCGACAAAGCACATCTCAATCACATTTGGTTAAAGGTTGTACTTGTTTTTGTTAGGTTGCAAGTATGGGTGTTCAATATTTGGTTTGAACCGAATATCTGACCGAATTCGAATTCACCGAATTCGAATAAACCGAATTCGAATTACATTTTTGGTTTTCTAATCGAATTTTAAACTGATTCGAATTCAAATACGGTTTTCAGTTTGGTTTTCGAGTTTAGGTTTCAACTCGAAAACCAAACCTAAAACCGAATTCATTTTTATTATATATTATATAACTAATTACATATTATATATTAAATTATCATAGGCCTCCTAACAGATCCCTACATTAAATCCATAATCCTCCATTCATTATCCCCTTTCTCTAGTTGTCCACATCCTCAACCGCCATATATTGTCGTCGTCGACACTATTTTACTTTCGTCGTTCAATTATTGAATATATATTAGCGTTAGTCACTAAGCTAAGTTTGCGTGATTTATATATATTTTTTATAATTTAAGTAGATAAGATCTCCTTAACAACTTATTTATTTTGTTAACTCTTTTTACAAAAAAATTATCTTATGGGTAGGTGATGTTCTATATTTGGTCTAAACCGAATATCCGACCGAATTCGAACCGAATTCGTATTTACCGAATTCGAATAAACCGAATTCGAATTTATTCAAATCGGTTCGGTTTTCGAATTTGCTTAAAAAAATAAAAATTCGAAGAACTCGAACCGAAAACTCGAATAACCCGAAAACCGAACCGATGAACACCCCTAGTTGCAAATTCGAAACCTACAAATAACATTTTTAAATTTATTTTTAACTGTTTTAAGTTTATGGGCAGGTCAACCCACAATCCAACCCAAGTATTCATTTACTCTCATATAAATATCCAAATTAACCACAGCTCTCGACCCGGCAATCCGGACACTTTAAAAATTAAGCATCATTATATATATATATATAGATTAGTTAGTTAAAAATTTTAATTTTTATTATTAAAATGTCTCGCGTTCATGAAATTTGGTGTTGAATCTTAAATATAAAGTGTTGTTAGCCTAGTTGGTTAAAATGTTGTACTTGTTTTGTTAGGTTGTAAGTTCGAAACTTACAAATAACATTTTTAAATTTATTTTTAACCGTTTTAAGTTTATGGGCGGGTCAACCCACAATCTGACCCAATTATCCATTTACTCTCACATAAATATCCAAATTAACCACAGCTTTTGACCCGGCAATCCGGACACTTTAAAAATTAAGCATCATTATATATATATATATATATATATTTCTTTAACCATTTTCAAATGATACCGATCTATTTTCTCTCGACAATCCACATTTCAATCACATTTTGTTAAAGGTTGTACTTGTTTTGTTAGGTTGCAAGTTCGAAACCTACAAATAACATTTTTAAATTTATTTTTAACCATTTTAAGTTTATGGGCGGGTCAACCCACAATCCGACCCAAGTATCCATTTACTCTCACATATATCCAAATTAACCACAGCTCTCGACCCGGCGATCCGGACACTTTAAAAATTAAGCATCATTATATATATATATATACATAGATTAGTTAGTTAAAAAGTTGAACTTATATTGTTAAAATGTCACGCCTTTATCAAATTTTGGGTTGAATTTAAAATATAATGTGTTATTAGCCTAGTTGCTTAAAAGGTTGTATATGTTTTGTTAGGTTGCAAGTTCGAACCATACCTATAACATTTTTAATTTTATTTTTATCCGTTTTAAGTTTATGAGCAGGTCAACCTACAATCCGACTCAAGTATCTATTTACTCTCACATATATCCAAATTAACCACAGCTCTCGACCCGGCAATCCGGACACTTTAAAAATTAAGCATTATTATGTATATATATATAGATTATCGCATACCAAACACTAACTAAGTATAATAACATTCTTAATTGTTATAACTTAGACAAATAAAATTTAAAATCAATTTTTCTTAGAAAATATAAATTATTCTAAAAATAATTGTTCTTTAAAATAATTTGTGTAATAAGGCCGTGGATAAATTTAGTATTAGTATAAATTCGGATTTATTAAAAATATAAACTATAAAATTAGGAAAGAAAAAAAATGAGTGACTTACCCATTAACGTTAACTTATGGAAAGACTCATACTAGAGTTGTTTATCTTATCACTTTTCTGATAATGTGAAAACCTGAGTGAAAATAGAAATTTTGTAAGAGATACTTTCTAGATTGTTATTAAAAATATAAGTCTTTTAAAAATTAAATTAAATCAATTTTTTTTAATCTTTTTTATTATATATTTATTTTTTTAATTATTTATTATCATTTTTTCTTAGTTAGGGGATTTGATTTTTTTTGAAATAACACATAAAACAAATAATTCGAAGTAAATCTAAATCAATTATATTAAATGATATCAAAAGTAATTTAGCCGGCTCCATCGACAATCTAGATGACCGGTCTAATTCGACTTTCAAATAGATGAATAAAACTAATTTACTTATAGTTACATGTTATTCTAATTACAAAACATGACACTAAATAATACTAAATTAATATGTTTTTCGTCATGAATAAATGTATTAATCGAGGACACAAGGATGTGTGCAAATTAAAAGGACACAACTCTGATCATTATTCCAACCTAAGTCCAAAATCATTGGCTATCAAAACACAAATATGAACTAGAAAATATCTGCAAACATAGTAAACTAGAGTGAATTAGTCAGTCATATGAAGGTCCAATTGAATTCAATTAGAGAATTTGAATTCCAATGAGAATGGGTCATTTTACTTCTCAATACAGATTGTTTTCATCTTTTCTGTACGTTTATTGCTAACTATAGGAATGGTTATAAAAACTGAGAGAAAGAGTAATTTTCTAAGCTATTGATATCAAGAATAAATGACGATTTCTTTAAGGAGTATTAAATTTGCCCTATGCTGAGAGTAGAAGTTACTTGTTTGGATCTCTAAATTAATGTTGTGCAGATAATTACCTCCGTTGAGATGATTGAAAATTCATTGTTTTCTTCATCTGAATGCGGAGATTGACGAATTATTGATGTGTTTTCAGTGAACGAAACATTATTGAATGTTAAGAACTACGCAATGTAGATAAGTATCCTGTCTCGATTCTATTTGTCTGTATATTAGTTGTTTCCATGAGATAATATTATTTGAGTGTTATTAATATGTCAAACTTGGGATATATTACGACTTTTTTATTTTTATATTTTAATATTTTGAACGGTATATTGGATAATTGAGTTGGTTATTAGATGATTGTATTTTTGGATGAATTGAGATTTAAGTTTATTGAATGATTGTATTTTTGGATTATTGAGATTTTGGTATATAAAATTTGGTATTTTTAATTTGTTTATAATTTATGTCTGAAATTGTTTGGTTTAAATAGATAATATTTGGTTTATAATAGTTTTATTTTAAATTTTTTTATAATAAATTAAAGTTTTTTTCGAGAGCCCATATGCCCTCCCAAATAAATTATCATCGAGAACACTTATGTCCTCCCAAATAAATTATCACCGAGAGCCCTTATGCCCTCCCAAATAAGTTATCTCCGAGAGCTATATATGCCCTCCCAAATACTCTATTTTTTCCACCGACAGATCTATCACCGAGAAGTTGCGAGAGCATTCATCGCCCTCGGTGACCACTATCACCGAAGGCATATAATCTTTCTTCGAGGGTTTTTGCTCTCCTTAAAGATCAATTTTTACTAGTGATCGTTGAGGTGCAAGAATTCGTTATAGATCTCGTAATACCTATCCAATTTATGAGCCAACAAATCAGGCATATGGTCGTCAAATAGGTCTTCTTTGAATTTGTCCATCTGTTTTTGCATATCATCAATCTCTTCAAAACTAGGTATGTGGAGAGAGTCCAACGTCAAAGGTATTGCTTCATCTACCGAGTCAAAGGTAATCCTTCATTTTGCTGTTCGAACAAATAATTATTATGATTATATTGAGAAAAATAAGGAAAATGTGTTGCAACTAAATATTTTGATTTTTTCAAAATTACCTGAAAGGTAGTCGATACTGTCACTTCATTTATTTATTGGAATAGGGTCACTTTAGGGACTAGTTAGATTATTCACGATTGTGCATTGCTGCTTGACAATATTTGAATTATTCTCAACCTCCTTTTGTTGTTCTTGAATGGTCAATTTTACCCTACCGATGTGGTCTTTTCCTTTTCAATTTACATTCTTGTTCCATTTGTTTGGCCTGGTGACTGTCGATACTGAATTCTTTCATAAGCGTACTAAATAGAGGAACGAAGTGATTGAAAAGATTGAAGTAATGAAAAAAATGAGAAAAAAAAATCAAATTAATCAAAAAAAAAAAACTAAATAAAACAGACTCTTAATATGGTGTTTTTTTATGTTTTATTATTGGTATAAATTTATACCTTATATCATTTATACTTCATATTTGATGTAAAATATTAACCCGTTCTTTAGTTACAATATTATTCTTATTTCATTTAATATTTTATTTCTTATTATACTCTTTATTAATACTATATATAACTTATTATTATATAATATATTAAATATATTTTATTTAGTTTTAATATTATTATTATATATAATTATTTTTAATATTGATATTTTTTAAATAATTTAATATTTTAATTAAAAAATATTTATTTATTTTTATAACAATAGTTTTATTAATTATTATTTTCTATATATTATATATAATATTTTTATTTATTTATTTTATTACAATTATTAATAATATTTATATTAAATAAACATAATTTATCGTTTATATTATAATTAATTTTTTATATTTTAATTAAAATTATATTAATTATTAAATAATAGCAATACAAAAATTTATAATAATAACCAATATTATTTATAATATAAATAAATATAAATAATAGTAATAATTTTAAATTCATATTTATACAACTTATACTATATATATCAAACACAAAATTATATATCATATACAATTTATACTATTTCTTATCATTAATATCAAACATCAATAACATATATATACAAGTTATACTACTCTATATTATTTATACTTCGTTACAATTTATATCTTTATACAACTTATACACATACTAAACGTAATTGAATGCATATATTGTTCAATGTTGTGTTGTTTATTTCTAGTATTTCATCTCTTGTTTGGTCCATTGTTTTGTTGATGATGGATCTATCTGAAAATGGAACATTTTTTAATTAAAGCTCAAGGTAGGCTTGTTTTTTCATTCCTAATTTCATACACTTATTGATTATATAAATTGTGTGTTGATTTGAAACAAGTTTGATATCTTTATTATTAAATTTGGGTAAATTGTGGATTCCCTTGGAATTTCAGTACGGCAACTCGTTTGGATTATTCCGTTTTCTAAGTCCTTGTAATTTTAAGAGATGATCATCTCATGGAATCCCAACTTATTTCTCTTGTTCAGCACTTGCATGTAGATTTACTAACATCTTCATCCGGTAATTGATTTCGACTTAATGGAAGATTTCTACCAGAGTCATTCATCTTATCGTTTTTTTGAAATAATGTGAAATGGAAGATTTCTACCAAAGTAGTTTATCTTATCGCTTTTCTGATAATGTGAAAAACTGGTTTATTTCAGTTATGCATTGAGCAATTGATTATTTATAATTTTTTTCATCCTATAAGTAACATGTTACAAACTTGTTGTAATTATTGGACTTGTTCTATTCCCAAATAGGATTGATTCAAATGCTTCATATCTTCCAAACAGTTAATGACATAAATACTTCATATTTTATAACTTTTTTGTTCAATAATTATATGTTGATAAAATTATTTATTATATTGTATGTTGAAGAGAAAGCTGGCCTAAAACTGAGAAAAATCCAGAATAAACAAGCCAAATTGAGATAATAGTAATAATAATAGTAACATTATGGCTTTCATTAATGAGTCAATGTGAGCAGTGTAAATAACAACACTCTGTATACATATATCATCAATTCTACAATACTACTACTTTTCCAGAAATAATTGAGTCCCCACTTCCTCCTCAAACAAAAGAAGTCAAGAAAAGTTTATGTTGATTGGAATATAAGATAATAATCGCCATTTATTTGTTCCCAAAACAAAATTTTAAAAGCATTCTACACATCAGCTTAATCTGAACCTGCTTTCTGCTCACAGGCTCAACCCCAAAAAAAAAATCAGAAAGTTGCTGAGGGCGAGTTCATTTCTCCTGCTCTAATCGAAGTATATATTGTATCTATAGACTCCAACAACAGCCTTGAAACACAAAGATTACTTACTACGTTTTTTTGCTTCACTGTATAGGACAACACCCATAACTGTAAGTGAGTAGCCCAGCATCCCAGTAACTGAAACGGGATTTCTGAATATCAATATCGAAACTACCACAGCAACTGCCCCCTTTGCATTCCCAAGAACCTGGAAGATACAGTTACATTTCTTATTCCCAAACGCTATTACACCAACAAGTCTTGTATCTTGATTTCGTTTAATTAATTACTTTGAAGTTTTTTCAAAAGCATGTAAAATCTGAATTCGTGGATGTATAGGATCGAATGTTCAAAAACCTGACAAATCGACCCATAATATATGATACACATGATCCACAGGATATAGTATCTTGATATAGTCAAATAACCGAACCAACGCATCAGCGATCACCCCTAGCTATACCAAGTAAGTTAAGCTTCCTTCGCTAAGTCTAAAAAGGTAAGATGTATCATGTCTGCTCTAGACCTGATGGGAAAGAAAGTCTTGTGTACACATTAAAACAATAAATAAAAGCAAAAGTCTAGATGAGGTACTTATCGCCTTCACAAGAAACTTGGTTTGGTGGAGCCTAGCAGAAAAACTAGGTTAAAAATAGTGTTAAGAATACTAAATTTTAACTTTTCTGACTCAATTAAGTATTCTAAAAATAGTTGAATAAACGAAATACATATATCTAAATTTGAAGTAATTGCCATGTAAGTTGATTTGATCAAATGTGGAATCACTATCGAAAAAGTCTTAATTGCCATGTAAGTTCATTAATTTCCAGGTTAAAGTTGTTAGGCTCGTATCCCGTGGAATCACAATAAAAAAAGCCGAGAGGGGCACACGCACGTGCGGCTGGAACTGTGTTTTTTACTCTTTAGAGTTAGATGCTTTTACTATATTACAGAGAGCTAGGTCATTCCTAGTTTACAAAATTAAGCCATATTTTATAGTTTAATTTTTTTAGCTTAATTTAAGTTGAGTCTGAATAATTAAATGATTTTAAATAGCAATTGTCAATTGTCTTAATTCAAATAAGTACTTAATCTAATAAATTGTGTTATTAAACACACCGCCTAAATTTATGATTACCAAAACAAGCTCTTTTATGGAGATAATTGAACTAACTGGCAAAAAATGGAATTATCCTATCAAAAGATGAAAAAAATGGTTTACGAGATGCACATAAGTGGTGCAATTACACATATATTATGCAAACTTTCATAGAAGATGCTATTGTAAATTGATATATACACTAGCATTATAATCCCAATTTCATACAAGATGAAATCTTGTATCATTTCTCAGCAAAACAAAAAAAAAATCTGATATCATTTCTCAGCAAACAAAAAAATCAGAAGCATTGAAGAGCCTATAGCATTAAAAACAAGAACAGGACAAACATGAGAATTTTGGAATCACGAGAAGGAAAAAGAAAGAGGAATACCTGTAGGGTTAAAGCACTAGTGTGTTTTGTGACCAAAAAATTTGTCAGATTCACAAAATATGCCAGGGCGGAGTTGAAGAGAAGATACCATATGATCCTGATATCCTCCTTTGCCAAGGCTAACGTTAAACCAACTACATTTTCTTCCATATAAAGTGTTGCAGGAAGTAGAAGTACAACAGCTATTGGAGCCATGTAAAGTAAAAGGTTCATGGAGTTCAACTTTTCCCTTCAATAAAAAAAATGCAGATATGTAGTTAAAATCAGTATTGACCCCTACATTAAGAACCAAAAAAAACTGTTTTAAACTCTCTTTTACATCTAGAGTTCCTTCCCATGTTAGTTCAAACTCCTAAGATGACCTTTTCATTTCAAATTGCCAAAAATATACAAAAAAATAAATGCATTCATACCCTTCAGAAGAAAGCAGAATTCCTTGGAGAACAGATTTAAGTGCCCTTGCAGCTGTTGCACCAATGCATATTATAAATCCAAAAAGATGAAAACTTGGCTCACCCTGAGACCATAAAACATTGAATTAGATTCACTCAAGAAACCATGAATATAAATATCAACAGTTTCTATCAGATCATTCTAAATATAAGCAGGTAATACTAGTAAGTATAGTGTAGCTCAAGGATTGCATCAAAAGTGGCAAGCATATCTAATTACTATTTCGATATTCAATCCGAAACTTAACTAATCCTATTATAATCTCCTATATTTAAAGAAGATAATATATTACCCGACAAACAATAGAATAATGTTGTGTAAAACCTTGCTAAGTAAAATATGTTGGTGCTACGCATACATAGGTGAAAATGTAATTGATAAAAAAATGTAGGTAATAAAGTGTCCACCAATCTCTGTCACAATTTATAAACTAGTATTCGTCATAATCACGATCACGATCCCATTGGAAAATCGTAAAAGTTCATGAGCAAGATTATAGTTCAGATGATGTATGATTATTTTTGCTTCATTAGTATACAAAATGTTTTTCATGATCCAAATTATAGTAAAATACTTTTTTTTCATTTGGTCATGATCCAAATTACAGATCATCGTGAGTTTTGACAAACATAACAAATGTAGATTCTTTCGGATCATAGTCAACATGAAAAAATTGTATAACAAAATAGTCCATTATATAAACACGACTGCACATCGCTATTCAAAAGACCAGCTTAGTATCGGCATGCTAATTGTGAATTCTGTTGTTACCCGTTATTCCTCAGGATCAAGAGACATAATGAATTTTCTTCCTTTTTATGCAGTAAATTCCATTCTTCTTGCTCTATTGAGAGAATGGATTAAAACACGGTACTCTAGTCCTTCCATTTAGCCTATGACTAATGGCTAAACCCACAGAGAATTCTAATTAACCAGCAATTTAGACTAAATATCCTTAGAAAAATCTATATAAATTGACTAAGCTATGATACCAATTACAATGAAATAGAAAGGCAATCAATCACATACCCCGCTAGCTATGACAACGCCAGTCACGACAGGAATGAGAGTCACGTATGTAAGCCAGGCCTCCCTCTTCATAGTTATAAAATACGCAAATACAGCAGTAAAGAAAGGCGTCGTAGCTCCAATAGCCTGATTAAACGAAACCGGTAAATATCGAAGAGATATATTTCCGCTGACAACAGAAGTACAGAAGACCATGCTAAGAGCAGCAATCTTCATGAACTGCACCCTAGACCGAATCGTCTGCATAGGAACCATCTTCATCCACGCTATGGCTATATAGCTGAGCAACGAACAAGCCGTCATGTGACACATTGTTAGGAAGATAGGATACTTGAAGCCATAATTGCTTAGCAAATACTTGTTGAGCAACAGAACACCAATGTTTGAAGAATACCATGAAGCTACGAGCCCGATGGTGAAGAGTCGGCTCGAACCTTTTACCGTGGACATAATTGAGCCGGAAATTTCGTAAAATGTGCTTAGTTTAGGGCTTCGTAGCAATTTGGAAGTTCAAAATCTCAAATGTAAAGCAAGAAAAGAAAACTTTAACTAGATAGCTATCTAGAGGTTTAGGCTAGGGAAACATTAGATCTGTGAGAGATTAATGATGGAGGACGGGGAGAAATTAGAAAGAATGAAAGAGATCTGAGCAACATTCTGAATATAGAGGGAGAGAAATACATCACATCTCCTCTGTCCATGGATCTGGCATTTCCCTTCAGAGAACAGACTAATATATAGAGAGAGAAATGGATGAGATGAATTATCTTGCTGGATCGATGACGAAGAAGAAGAAGAATTTTACCCTAATTCAGATGATCGCTAGTTGGGGAAGAAGGTGGGAAGACCGTCGAAGAGAGAGAAACTGGTATAAACCGGAGATGAACCGTGGACTTACTTAACTTAATCCTTTAATTTGCTTTTCTTTTCTTTATCTAATTAAATATTCATATTATTTTAGTTATGTTACAAAAATAAATGAGACAAGTTAATTTTGTGAATTTTATAAATTTGATTTTTATTTGGAATTTTGTATATATTTAGTGTGGATTTGGTGAATTGTGTTTGTTATTTTTAAATATGTTAAAAATGGTAGGGTGGTATTTAATAATGGTCAAACTAGGTTCTTTATTGGGTGGATCAATTGAGATTTTGATTTTTTTCTTTTTTTATTTCACAATTTTGGGCATTTTATGGTCAATACAAACACCATAGATTTTGTGTTAAGATTTCAAACGTCGTGTTTAACTAATTATTTGCGTATCATTTATAAATAAATAATTTATATTAATAATTTAATTACAAAATTTATCAATCAGTAATCAAAACTCTTAAATCGCTAAAATTTTATAGTTAAATTAGTGACATTATCTTTTATTTATTTATTTATAAACATCACTTAAATAATAAGTTAAAATTTTTTTGTATAATTTTAACAATAAAAGGCTCTAATTTATAAAGTTTGAAAAAAAAATATTTGAAAACTCTTTGACCTTAATAAGGAACCCTAGTTTGACAATTGAAGCAATTTAATAATACAAATATTAGTTTCATTTAAAAAAAAAACACTTATTGTTATTATTTATTTAGATATAGTTTAAAATAAATTAAAAAATCTGATTAAATTTAGTGTTTAAATATTTGTGTATTACAAAATATAAACAATAAGTGTTTAAAGAATGAGTCATTATAAGTATTGAGTTATAGAAGAAAAAATATTATTTATTAACATAACTCAAATATTAAAACTAATTAATCTCAAATCATCCTTTCCAAACAACCCCTAAAATGTGTTATATTTGTGGTGTGACATGTTTGTATATAGGCAAATGTAAGTTGACTTTGTATTGCACGTCTTGAAGTGTCTTTTTTGGAATCAAACTAGACCGTTGACTTATAAAACAAGATTTGAGTATATTCGATCTGAATTAGATTTCATTATATAGACCATTAAAGTGTAACATATATTTATAATCATTTTAAATAAATACATTTTTATTTATCTTTCTCTGATTTGTATAATTACCCATCACAAAGTGTGGATTGGCATTGTGTAGAGTCTATATAACATAACTTTTGAGACTTGAAAGACTCAAATGAGTGCTCATCTTATGGTGTTCTTTGAAGATCTTTGCTGGATTTGAATTCATCCTTTTTTGCCCACAAAATCTCCTTAAAGAAATCATCATGCAAATTTAATTGTCTATAAAGACTTTTTTTTTCGAACTTTTATTTAGATTCTTTGAAAGCATGTAAAATGGGATGAAATAAATTAGTGCTAAATGTGTTATATTTTCTTTATTGTTGTAAATGTTTAGTAACCTCCTCTCCCGTTCTCATTATCCAAATAACCTTGATTCATGACTATGTAATATTGCTTTATATACAAGTTTATTATTTTGATCTTTTAATTTCCTAAGGAAAAAATCATTAAAATATGTTGTAAAGTAATTAAAGATTGCTTTAATCACAAATTAAGATGTTTAGCTATTTGAAATATCAATTACATCAATATAATATGTACGAAGATCATATAATATTGACGAATCAATCAATATAATAGTAGAGAACAAATACAAGAATAAAACATGATTTGAAGAGAGGGCTACTTAATATACAAGATTGAATAATTAATTAATGATACAAGATTGAACAATTAAAACAATGTTTTAGTAAACTTAAAATTAAGATCTGAATATTTAATTTTAAGTATAGAATAATTTAAATATTTGAAGATAAAAACTGAATTAACCAAATAAAAAAATTTAAATTTTAAGTACTCAATAGGTTCAAATTTGCTGTATTATTCCAGATTATGTGTTCCATTGTGTATTATCTCCACAAAAATGAGTTATTTTATAAAATGAGTCAAAAGTAATAAAGAAGTAATAAAAAAAGCAACATATTTTGTAAATGTAATACATAGTGTAACAAAAAATCTAAAACACTATATTTGATATTATCTATAAGTTGATTTCAATATTTTTAGAGGAGTGGAATTTAGGTAAGAAATGATGTGACATCACCTTATTTATTAAAAAAAATAAAATGTAAGGAAATAGACAAAATAAATAAATTATTATGTATATTTTTTCAGCCAAACAAATTGAGTCAAGTCATTCTCTCTTGTTTTCTCACCAAAATTATTTTTTTCAATATTTCTCATAAATTAATTTGTGAAAAAATATACTAAGATTATTATACCATTATAAATTAATTATATTATTTAATAAAGTCATTGAATTATATAATTAAATAAATATAATTTGATATATTAAATAAAAATTATTTAAAATAAAATATCAACATTTTTAATCTTTTTAACTTGCAATTGAATAATTAATTTATAATTTATTTAAGTATATATATAAATAAATAGAGAAATATGGCCTATATATATTTCTCATATGTTTTCTTCTATTTTCTTTATTTAAATATTTGATCACATTTTTTTCTATTAAATTTGTATTTGAAATTAATCTTAACATAGAGAATTAGTGCGTCATCAAAGAGAATGAGACATATTTGTTGGCAGGAAAAAAATATGTAAAATATAATTCAATTAATCGTAATTTTATTATATTTATAAAGATAAATTAGTCTTTTTAGTGTTTTCTTTAAGTAATTTGTTTATTTATTTCTTTTTTTAAAAAATAAATTAGATATTTTTTATTTTTTTTAACATACATAAATAAATGATTAAAAATATGAGTCAAACTTATATTAAATAAATTATTAATATATTAAATTAAGTAATAATTCATTTTATGAAACATCTTTCTTAATCTATATCTCTTAGTATATATTTTAAGAAATGAACTTAGTAGCAGATCAATATTATTTCAAAAGATTTCTCACATGTATGTATCAAGTTTTATGGTTGAAAAAAAAAACATATAGACTAATGTGATCATATTTAAACTATAATATAATATAATATAATATAATATATATATATATATTAAGTTAAGAAATTATAATTCAATATAATATATCGAGTTTATTAAATAATTAATATATAAGATTATAATAGTTTGATGTATTTTTTTGAGTATTAATTTTTAGATATTATCAAATTAATTCAAATATTGAATATTTAATTTTTTTTTGTTAATTTAATTTTTAATTTTTAAATATTTAAATACTTAGAATTTAGTATTCAATAATCATATTAATTTTCAATTTTATAAAAAAATGTGCATAAATCTTTGTAGAATATCTTGACTATCTCACAATATCTTTTTAAATTAAAAAGTATTAAAGTGTCTCAATTAGTTGAAAGTTGAAACAACTTATTTCCGTTAAGTTAGTTAAACTGTTTTTGAAGCGAAAAAAATTAATTTGACAATGTTTATGATTTTTTTTACATAGATATATTTAATACCAATCATCCTTTTAAATATTAAATCTGAAAATCTTAGGTTTAAATAGTTTGTAAATATATTCAAGATGATTTTTTACTTAATCCTCCAGCCGGAAATAGTAAATATAGCGTCGGAACATTACCGCCTCTCAGAACATTACCGCATCTCTAATGATTGAAACCAGTTTTTACCGTTAAGTTAGTTACCTTGTTTTTTAAGCGCGAAAAATAATTTGACAATATTTATGTTTTTTTTACCTGAATACAATTACAATAATTTTTTTTCTCAATATCAAATCTAAAAAATCTTAAGTTTCCATAGTTTATAAATATATTCAAGAGTTTTTCTTTTATTCAATCCTTCGGCCGAAAATAAAAAATTTAGCGTAGGAACATTATCACATCTCCATCGGTTAAAACCACATTTTATAGTTAAGTTAGTTAACTTGTTTCTTAAACACGGAATATCAAATTTGAAAAAACAGATTTAGATAGTTTGTAAATATATTGAAAATATTTTTTCCTTTTGTAAATAGTAAATTTAGTGCTGCAACATTACCGTGTCTCCAACTATTGAAACTATTTCTTATTCTTTTGTTAGTTAGCTTGTTTTCTAAGTGAAAAAAAATCTAATTTGATAATGCTTATATATTTTACATAAATACTTACAATATTCTTAATGTCAAATTTGGAAAATCTTAGGTTTAGATAGTTTATAAATTATATTCAAGAGATTTTTTACTTTGCGTCAGAATATTACATGTCTCAACCGAGAATTTAATGAGGGTTGAAACAACTTTTTATCGTTAAGTTAGTTATTTTGTATTCTTGTTTTTGAAGCGCGAAAAAATATAAATAATTTACAACCAAACATTTTTTTTTTCTAATATGGAAATGTATTAGGTTTTCGTAGTGTGTAAATATATTTAAAAGTTTCTTACTCCATCCTCGGGCTGAAAATAGTAAATTTTGCGCTGAACCGAGGTCTCATCCTCCATCGGTTCTGTACCGTTAAGTTAGTTAGCTTGTTTTTTAAGTGCGAAAAATTAATTTATAATATTTTTTTTTTACAAAATGATTATTTTTGAATATGAAACCTCCTGCCGCCAAGAATAGTAAATTTAGCTGGATCATGCGTACTATGAAACATATTGAACCAGATTACCCAAATTCTATTGAATATATACAAGGTATAGAATGCCCTAAATTATAAGTCATTTTTTTTACTTTTGTCTCTCATCCAAACCCTGGCAGCTGTCAATCGATTCCCAGTTCTTCTACAATGGACATCAAGAGTGATCCTTCTAAGCATGGAGAGAGTATGAAACAAAGCTCCGCCGCCGCCGACGACTCTGATTCCGTCCATCTCGCAACCTCTCTGCCGGAAGAAATCATTTCAGATATCCTAATCAAACTGCCAGTCAAATCACTCATCCGATTTAAGTCCGTCTGCAAATCCTGGAGTGCTTTGATATCTGATCCAATATTCGTTAAGGCCCATCTGCAAGGTAACATCCAAGACAAGAATTATGCACGCCATAGACTTATTATGAAAACCCGTCCTCAGTTTGATGTGAAATCCTGTTCTCTCTCATCTGTTTTGAATGAAGAATCTTCTATTACAGACATCGATTATCCATTGGAGGATTACCCCCTATCGTTTCGGGTAATTGGTTCAGCTAACGGGTTAGTTTGTATACGTTTGCTTGCATGTGATAATTCTTTATTTATATGGAACCCATCTACTGGGAGAGCAAAGAGTCTGCCTCCTTATGGTTTTAGAATACATCTAGAGCGAATCATTTCATATGGGTTTGGATATGACGAAGCTAATTCCGATTATAAGGTGGTTGTTATTTACCTTTTAGGAAGACCTTTTGAAATGTCTTATAATCCTGTAGCAAAGATTTATGGGTTAAAGAGTGATTCTTGGAGGAAGATTGAAGATTTTTATATAATTCCTCAGATGTCTCCTTATTGCACGTTTGTGAGTGGATCCCTTAACTGGGCAGCAGCTGTTGACAATATTGTCTCTTTTGATTTGTCGAAAGAAACCTGTTCTGTAACCCGTCTACCTTTTTATGACCGGGAGATGGTTTGTGGTTCAAATTTAGGGAATTTAAGTGGATGTCTATGTCAGCTATCTTCCGATTATGGGATGATGAAAATTGATTTATGGGTGATGAAGCAGTTTGGAAAAGTAGAGTCCTGGTCTAAGATGTATTCAATACCGTATCAATGTGAGATAAGAACTTTTAAGGATTATACATCCTTGATTATTTCCGGGAAGAATAAAGTGCTTATGTTGATTGGATCGGTTTTGATATTGTGTAATCTTGAGACTAAGACGGTTACACATCCTGACCTTCAAAATATCAACAATTTCCTTGATGTAAACACTTATATTGAGAGCCTGGTCGCACCTGATGATGCCAGCAACAAATCATTAGAAGAGGTGATTGATGAAATGGTAAGAAGGTTGTTTTAAATTCTTAGTTAATTCATTGCATTCTCTTTAACAAAAAGTGTTTGTTTTTTTACATAATTCATATGATTTCCTAAGAAGTTTATATATGTTCTTCTTCTATAACTGGATGGGGATCGCTCAGTCACCAATTCCCAGCCCTAGATAGCTATATACTTGTATAATCTTTTTGTCAATTTTGTATGTTGAAAAAATATGTGTATATATCACTCTGCAACCAAACATAATACTAAACAGCTATACTCACAAGATGTTTTACCTCATATTTCTCATAATTGTTTTGTATTTTAAATGATTTCATTCACACCTCATTTTGATGAAAAAGGGCTCATTCTAAGGTTTTAGCTTTGGTATTATATAGCAGCTCTTATATATCTTAAGATTTAAAAGAAGTTTGATTCTAGTAGCGTGTGTTACTGTTATGCTATATAAAATTTGTGTTTTATCTGCATCTCTTTATCTTTTGATCACGCAGGCATACTGAATTTTGCTGTCAGAATAGTCTTTGTTCGATATTGTTGAATGATGAATGAATACAAGTGAAGATGATGACGATGATGTTGATGATGAATCATTGAAGTTTGAATTATATTTTCTTAATTTAAGTGTTGGATTTTTAACAACGTGTAAACTGAAGTGTTTCCTATTTTCATTCTCTTTATCTTTTTAATATTATGACTATGGAAAATTACTTATACAAAAACTTTTTTCTTTATTTCTTTTAATTTCCAAAGGCCAAGTTTATTTTCAGTAATGCAAAGATCATTTTCATCACCTTATTTATATAGATTTATTATGTATTTATTTGAAATATTGAGTAGGTCAAAAAAATTGTATTTAAATCTCAAGTTGGGTATAGTTTTAAGTTTTCCAGTTTCTTCCATTGCTTTCATTTGAAACAATCACAAAACATGGAAATGGGTAAACTTGGAAATTTTTGAATCCATGATAGAATAGCTTAAGTTCTCTTTTATCTGTTTTTTTTTTTAATTATGAAACTTTACTCTATTAGAAAATTCTTTTGGAGAAGGATATAACTGAAACATTTAAAAAAAAAAGTCATATAATTTCAATTACATTGGAATTATTTTTATGATTCCTTATTTTAAGCTATCATTAAACAAAAAAACTTGAAATTAAGCCCAATTTTCAATTTCCAATTTTGACAGAACCAAACATAATCAGGAATTTTGGTATAAATATAGTTTTTGATTGTTATATGTGTTGTGTACAGGTAGATTACAAATTACTTCACTTTTAATATCTTTCTAGCCAACTTCTCGATTAACCTGAAATTTAAATAATGATATATTCAATACAATGATTTTCATTTTTATTATTAATAATTATTTTAATTTAAGAAATTATGGACTCATAACTCACTTCAATTAGAGGATTATAGTCCAATTTAAAATTACAGAATAAGTAACAGCATGATTTCCTGAATTTTGAATAAATTCGGTATTTCAGTTATTCTCGTTAATTTGAACACACTAAATCTTGTGTTGCCTTATTAAGAAATATTAAAGGTAGCATCCGAAATGTATTTATCACAAATTTGTTAGTGGGTCACTTAGGTTCAAATGATTTATAGTCGCCTAGCCAATAAGAATTAGCTTAAAAGATGAAATAGTTACGGGTTCAATTTCCACCGAAATAACTGTGAATGAAAACGGATGATCATGACTGGGTGTCATACTATTTCTATTTGAAATTGATACTCTCAAGGCAAAGGAAAAGATTCTAAAGTTTAAATTGTCCAATTACACATTTATTTAAGCCTAAACTAAGTGAATAATAATATTTTGATAAAAAGTCTCCAAAACATTGTCACAATATTTTCTTAATTGGACTACCATAACAAAAAATCAAATTTTATTTTGTGTTAATCATATTTCTTTATATCAAAATTATATACCAAAAAATATAATTTATTTTTGTCTAATGTCCTCTTTATTTATAACAAACAATTCAATACTACTTAACAAATCTCCACAATTCTCCTAAATGTACCTAGATACATTACTCAATGTTCACATGTTATATCTCTTCTCTCTCTGATCTAGAGTTTCTCTAAGACAACTTAACATATGCATTTGTCAATGTCACATGGCCCATATGCATTAGAGAACCCAATTACATTACTCAATGTTAGATGGTCAATATGCATTAGTGAATGACTAGATGACCCATATGAATTACTTAATATTAGATGTTCTAGATTTATTATTCAATGCTACATAACTAGATACATTAGTGAATGTCAGATGGTTAGATGCATTAGTCGATATCGGATGACCCAAATACATTCGTCGATGCAGAATGACCCGGATGCATTCGTCGATGCGGGATGCCCCAGATGCATTCGTCGATGCATGATGGCCCAAATAGAATTCATCGATGTAGGATGTCCCATATAACCTTCGTCGATGTGGAATGACCCAAATAAATTTGTCGATGCAGGATGGCCCATATGCATACGCCGATGTTGGATGACCCAGATGCATTCGTCGATATCGGATGACCCAGATGCATTCTTCAATGTCAGATGCCCTCCAAAAACATTTGACAATGCTAGATGGTCTAGATTCATCCGTCAATGTCGGATGACCCATATACATTTGTCGATGCTGGATAGGCCAGATGCTTTCGTCGACGTCAGATGACTCAAATGCATTCGTCAATGTCGGATGGATCAAATGCTTTCGTCAATATCGGATGGATCAAATGCATTCGTCAATGTCAGATGGATCAAATGCTTTCGTCAATGTTAGATAACCCAGATTAATTCGTCAATGTTGGATGACCCAAATACATTTTCTAATTCGGATGACCTAAATGAATTCGTCAATGTCAGATTGCTCATATGTATTCGTGAATGAATATGACTTAGATGCATTTGTCAATGTCGATATATGACTCAGATGCATTTGTCACTGTCGATGACCCAAATGTATTCGTCAATGCTAAATGACCCAGATGAATTTGTCAATGTTAGATGACCCTGATGTATACGTCAATATCGGATGACAAGATGTATTCGTCAATACCGAGATGATTTAAATGTATTAGTAATGTTTAGATGACTCATATGTCAAGATGCACTAAGATGACACAAAAGCATGAACTAATGTCACAGATGATATAAATGCATTACTGAATGACAAAGATGACCATATACATTACTCAATGGAAGAAGAAATAATGTAAATATATTAAAAAAAAGTTTTTATTATAATGATAGGTCATTTTACTTTGTCTCTCATCCAAACCCTAGCCGCTCTCAATAGATTCTCAGTTCTTCTACAATGGACATCAAGAGTGATCCTTCTAAGCATGATGGAGAGAGTATGGGACAAAGCTCCTCCGCCGTCGACGACTCTGATTCGGTCCATCTCGCAACCACCCTACCGGCAGAAATCATTTCAGATATCCTAATCATACTGCCAGTCAAATCACTCATCCGATTTAAGTCCGTCTGCAAATCCTGGCGTGCTTTGATATCTGATCCGATATTTGTTAAGGCCCATCTGCAAGGTAACATCCAAGACAAGGATTATGCATCCCATAGGCTTATTATGAAAACCGACACTCCTCATTATGATTTGAAATCATGTTCCCTCTCATCTGTTTTGAATGAAGAATCATCTATTACATGCCTCGATTATCCGTGGGAGCACCCACCCCGATCGATTAGGATAATTGGTTCAGTTAACGGGTTAGTTTGTATCCGTGTGGATCTTTCTTTATATACTTCTCTCTATATATGGAACCCATCTACTGGGAAAGCAAAGAGACTGCCTGATTATGGTAGTACAATATATGCAGAGATCATTTCATATGGGTTTGGATATGACGAAGCTAATTCCGATTATAAGGTGGTTATTATTTACCTTATAATTAGACCTTTTGACCGGTCTTATAATCCTCAAGGAAAAATTTATGGGTTAAAGAGTGATTCGTGGAGGAAGATTGACGATTTTTATATGAGAAGCCAGTTGTATGCTTATTGCACGTTTGTGAGTGGATCGCTTAACTGGGCAGTATCTGGTGGCACTATTCTCTCTTTGGATTTGTCGAAAGAAACCTGTTCTGAAACCGAACTACCTTTTTATTTGGAGGAGGAGATGGTTTGTGGTAACTTAGGGAATTTAAGTGGAAGTCTATGTCAGTTATCTTACGTTTATGGGATGATGAAAATTGATTTATGGGTGATGAAGCAGTTTGGAAAAGTAGAGTCCTGGTCTAAGATGTATTCAATACCGTATCAATGTGAGATAGAAACTTTTAAGAATTATGCATCCTTGATTAGTTCTGGGAAGAATAAAGTGCTTATGTTGATTGGATCGGTTTTGATGTTGTATAATCTTGAGACTAAGACGGTTACACATCCCGACTTTCAAAATCTCAGCAATTTCCTTGATGTAGACGCTTATATCGAGAGTCTGGTCTCGCCTGATGATGCCAGCAACAACTCAATAGATGAGGTGATTGTGGAAATGGTAAGAAAGTAGTTTTAGATTCTTGGTTATTTCATTGCATTATTATATGATTTCCCAAGAAGTTTAGGTGATCATGGGCTTTATATATATATGTGTTCTTCTTCTATAAGTTGATGGGATTGCTCACCATCTTTTTGTCAATTTTGTATGTTGAAAAATGTGTATATATTCCTCTGCAACCAAACACAATAAGCAGTTATACTCACAAGATGCTTTGCCTCATATTTCTAATAAGTGTTTTGTCTTTTAAATGATTTCATTCACACATCCTTTCTATGAAAAAGGACTCATTCTAAGATTTTAGCTTGGTATTATATAGCAGCTCCTATATATCTATCAGTTAAGATTTAAAAGAAGTTTGATTATAATAGTGTGTATTATTGTTATGCTATATAAAATTTGTGTTTCATCTGCAGGTCTTTATCTATTGATCACAACAGTCCTCGTTCGATATTGTTGAATGATGAATGAATACAAGTGAAGATGATGTCTAAGATGGTGCTAATGAATCATTGAAGTTGGTATTTGCCTTGAAGTCTTTCATACAAAATGGCTGTGAAAAATCTCCCTTCGATGAAAACTATGTCATGGATATATGTTTGC
This sequence comes from Impatiens glandulifera, assembly GCF_907164915.1. Classification (NCBI taxonomy): domain Eukaryota; kingdom Viridiplantae; phylum Streptophyta; class Magnoliopsida; order Ericales; family Balsaminaceae; genus Impatiens; species Impatiens glandulifera. Next base: position 56,031,650 of record NC_061863.1, read on the forward strand.
TAAATTGTGTTATATTTTCTTAATTTAAGTGTTGTATTTTTGACAACTTGTAAACTGAATATATTGGAGTGTTAATATAGATTTATTATGTATTTATTTGAAATTTTGAGTAGGTCAAAAATTGTATTTAGATCTCAAGTTTTGGGCATCGGTTTAAGTTTTCTAGTTTCTTTCATTTGATTTTTGGACAACTTTACCTAATTAGGTCTTAAGGGTATAATATAAAAGAAAATGTCTAGGAATACAACAAATATTATAGAACTATTTGTCATAATGAATGTTGGGACAACTTTGCCTAATTAGGTCTCAAGGGTATAATTTAAAAAGGAAATGTCTAGAATTACAATAAATATTATTGAATGAATGTTTGGACAATTAATTTGATCAAAAGTATAAAGTTGGGAAATTATCAATCCATGTACCAAAACAAAATTAATAATATCAATTTTGAATTTGGGGAATTTTAATTTAATTGAACAAGTTTGAGGTAAAAATGAACTAACTACAAAATTTAGACTAATATTGAGCATTATATGTCCTCTATTCAATGTAATTTATAAAATGAAATTGCTCATATTTAAATATTATATTTACAACTTTGTATAATAATATATTTATGAAATTTACAACTCACTTCTTTTTTTCTTATATAATTCTCATTAATTCAAAAGAGGAATTATATATGCACTATTAATATACAAATAATATGAAATAACAATCTATATAATCAAAACCATTAAATAATAATTTGAATACTAAACAATATATCAAATTTGTAAAAATTTAAATTAAAATAAACTACTAAAAAACCAAATTTGTTTGAATTTCATAAGGATGTGTGAGACAATAAAACAAATCGATCAAACTAATTAACCGGTGTCGGGAGAATCTCTACCAAATATTATGAACGGTAGTGATAATTGTCATTGTCCATGTGTTGGTGACTGAGTAACACCAAAAAAAACTATACAGGGTGCCTATATTGCCAAAATAATGAGACACCCATAAAAACTAATAATAATACTTGTAAGAGAGCCTCCAAATGAAAAATCAGTTCAAATAACTTATTATTAAAGAAATGAGAAATAATTCTAGATGCCACAATTTTCAACCATTTGCTGCTCAGAAGAGTATGGATAAAGACTCGAAAAAAAACATTAGAACAATCAACATTTATGAGCAGCAAACAAAGCAAAAAAAACTGAGAGTACTATTCGGATTATAAAAATTGAGACGACAAATCTGATCCGGCTAAATATAATGCCGAATCGAACATCAAATTTGTGTAGTGAAAATAAAAACGATATCCTTCAAATACTAGAAAAATGGACAATGGACAATGGACGAGAGTCCAATAAAGAAAGAAAGAAAAGTCTTTTTACCCATTAATGTTTAAATATATTATATAAGTATTCTTATTACAAAATCATTTTAAATAAATTAAAAATAAATAACCTTATTTTTTTTCTTCTTTTTTAATATTTATTTAAGATTTTTCTTGGGTATTCATTCCCACATTTCAACCATTTGGGAAAATCGGAGAAAACCCGGATTCAAAGCATTTCCGATTGCACTCAAAGTTATCTCTTTCTTCTTCTCTGTCCTTAGATCCAATAATACTTGCAAGCGTTATCAGAAACCAGATCTCTTCCTCATCAATACGATCTCTTTTATATGGTAATTCCATCACTTATCACTATTCAAAGTCTTTACTTTTTCATTCATACGTCTTTGCTCAATTTCATTTCCAATTCCCCAACAGATTTCATTAGGTTACACGCAGATTATGTTTGATTCTATTCAAAATCTTACTTTCTATTCCAATTTGTTTAGCTGTAAATCCTAAAACACGATGGGAGCATTCATGTCGAGATTCTGGTTCATGATGTTCCCGGCGAAAGAGTACAAAATTGTTGTTGTTGGCTTAGATAATGCTGGAAAGACCACAACCCTCTATAAATTGCACCTCGGTGAAGTTGTTACAACACATCCCACGGTTGGCAGCAATGTGGAGGAACTTGTTTACAAGAACATACGTTTTGAGGTTCTAAAATCATACCCTTTTACTACTTGTATGCATAATCGATGATCTTCACTTTCAGTTTTTCCTATTTCTCTGTATTCAACTTGTTTCTGTCTTTTTAGGGTTCCTGGGATCCTTTGTAGATTCTAGTTTCTTTTGTGTTGATCAGTTCATTTCAATAATAATAATCCAATAACTTAATCAAATTGTATGAAATGTATATAGGTTTGGAGAAGTACTAGGACAGTTTCATTTCTTGTAATTTAGAACTTTTGAATATTCTTTGTGAGATGGAAATGCCTATCAGTATTATCAAGAGTCATTGTTTTCTCTATTGCTGTGAATGAACAGAACAATAAACATTGAACACGAGTCATTGGTTCATTATGGTGCAGATGGTGAAATCATCATTAAAAGTTTTTGGTTCCATTGTCTTCTTGAACATGAAACTATTACTGTCTTTTGATTGGCTTAAATCTGTGATACACAAAATGGCTGAATCAGGTTTGGGATCTTGGAGGGCAAGACAGGCTTAGGACATCATGGGCAACCTACTACAGTGGAACCCATGCAATAATTGCGGTTATAGACAGCACAGATAGAGCAAGGATTGGTATAATGAAGAACGAGCTGTTGGGGCTTCTACCCCACGATGATCTTCAAAGTGCTGTTATACTTGTGTTTGCAAACAAACAGGACCTTAAAGACGCAATGACGCCTGCAGAGGTTACAGATGCTCTTTCCCTCCACAGCATTAAGGACCATGATTGGCATATTCAAGCTTGCTCTGCCTTATCAGGAGAAGGCCTATATGATGGTTTGGGTTGGATCGCCTCTAAAGTCACGGGTAAAGCTTCAAGTTAGAAAAAATAAATCAAAGAACTTTTCGGTTTTTGGTTCATCCCCAATTCTGGGCTCTATATCTTTTGGATTGTGTGAAATTTTAGTTACTTGGTGAGGGAATCTTCACTCTTCAATTGTATGTCAACTTCTTTTACCTTTATATTCCTTTGATAATATAGAGTTGTGACAAGTATATTATGCTTTCTTCATTTATGCATAAGTCTATATTTTGTTTGATTAGTTTGTGTTAACATACTTGAATATCTATTAAAGAAAAATAGGCTTGACTTAAGGGCACTAAATTGAGATCTAATGTTCGATTCTTGATATTCTTGATCTTGGGTTTAAGTACAAAATCTAAAAAATTTAGAAGGTTAGAGATTTTTTAAATAATCTCAAATAAATCAACCATTTCATCCCTCCTCTAATTACTCGATAGATTAATCTAAAATACTCTCGATTTTTATCATTTAGGTCTTTCTTTATCGGGGAATTATTTAATCATTCTTCTTCTCGAATCAAAACAGAACAAAATCTCGCACTTTTAAAATCTATACTAAATCATTTATGTTAATAAATTTATTAATTATTCAAATAACTCTATATTGAACAAGGTTTAAATTTAAGTGATTCAATTTTTATTTAAAATGACTTAAATTATTTGAATTTAGCTCAAATATAACTATTTTTTGTTTAATTTTAATAAATTATGGATGACTGAAGTTAAACTCGATAATGTATAAAATGTTCAAAATATAACCATTAAAATTATCGAACTTAAAATATTGAATGAATCTTTATTTGATTAACATTTATTATTATGACATTTATTTGATTAACATTTATTATTATGACATCAATTATTTTTAAGTACTCATAATTTTTCAATTTAAAATAATTTATTTTCAAATAAATTAAGTGATTATTTTAATATATTGGATGATATGCAAAGAATGTCTTTGCCATTTGCCAATCTATGAGAAGTGAAATTAACAGAAATCAAATGTAGACCAAAGAGTCAAAAAGTCTCCAAGACTTGTATAGAATATTCAAATTGATCCTTAACTTTTATCTTTATTCAAATTACACCACAAAATAAATAGTCAATAAACTTGTATCACACAATTAACACAAAGAGTTTCATCTATACTGCCACAATTGAAAACAATAAGCTTATATGAAACAACATCATTTCAAAATGCTTTAAAATTATTATGCACAAAGCCAATAGTCATTCTAAATCCTTCTTTGGCTGGCTGGCTGGCGGCGTCAAAGTATCCAGCATCGACATCCTTTAGACTCTTGCGGTCCTTCAAACCAGCGATCCCATAAGGGATTAATTGGGCCATTTGTCCTGCAAAAACCAAACATAAAACATTCATTAACAATAGATAAATAGAACAATATCTTACAATTGAATGATCAAATCAGAGAAGCATAAACTATCTTACAGTGGCAGCAGTGGATCTGGTTTTGTCTCTAAAATACTTAGCATTCTACAAATAAACATAAATACGAAGTGCATGAGAAGAGAATATAGATTTGGGATTCAATCCCATATAGATATATAATAAGCATTTCCGATTTTGGAAGTGATGAAAGAATTTTCTCAAGCTTACTCCTTGCAAGCAGCAGAAGCATTCTCTATTCTTTCAAGTTTTTCGAGCTCCTCCTGTGACATTAAATTGGAGTACAATGAATTAAACAAAAAGCCTGCGCATTTCAAATAATGTTTTCAGATAAGGTTAATGATATTCGCGAAACCGTGTGAGTCACGCTATTATTATTAACAAAAAACTCGCAGAATGACTCCTTAAACTTCCATAACTTGTATCAAATATTTCCATCTACCACATTTATATGCATCTTCAACACTATATCTCTTTTCCACATATGGACCCAAAACATCAAATAAAGCAATGAACAGTAGTAATTGAAGAAATATGCCAAAACAAGGAAGGAGCTTATCCAGCAAAGGTTTTCCCATTCTAAACCTAATTTTACTAGAAATACTCACCAATATGAGAATCTTGCATGCAAGGCTCTTAGAAGAGGACAAAAATTACTAAATTGTTATCTGTAATGGGTTGGCCGGTTGGGCATATTTACTTGAAACCCTAGGTTTTGGGTGGAGATTTCTAGAACCCTTAAATCAATAAGAGACTGATGATGTTAAATCTTGTGTTCATTCTCTATTGTTTAAGTGACCAAAACAATCTTAAATATTGTATAGATTAGTGATTGTGATTGTTAAATAATATACACCCATATATTCCATTGACTAACTTTCAAATGGGTATCAACTATCTTCTAATTCCATTACAAACATATAACCTAATAAAGCAGATAAATTTAACATAAAATTCAAATCAGAACTTCCCTAATTAACTATCAGAAGATGTTTTGAAACATAACTGACCTCCAAGAATCGCGTTTCCTGTTCAAGCCGCTTCAACTCGGCTGAAATCCGATGCTTCCCTCGAGTATCAATTGCTCCCAGAGGCGATAACTGTTGGCTCAAGTCGGCGGCCGTGGATTCGGATTGCATATCGATACAATCTGAAATACAGAACTATGATATAGTAATTCTTCCCATTTGAGTAACAGAGCTTATTTAAACGAAAAACAGCAAAACGCTGAAGCGTTTTGAGGATCGGAAATCGCCGATTTCTGAGAAAGAAGAGGGCTTAGTGTTGTTTGTCAACAACAGCAAAGTAGGCCTTTCCTGGTTACTGTATATTTTTGGAATATTTTTGCGTTCAGACAGAGCCTGACATTTATATTCACTTTAAAAGAGTTCAAATTTATTTTTATTATTTATTTAATAATATTATTAATAAAAAAAAATCCAAATAACCCATGTAAAACAATTTATATTTATTTAATAGATTTTTTTTAATAAAGAATACGGTTCTAGCATGTACATATCTCTATATTAGGGCTCGACTTAAAAAGAAGAAAAAGTTAAAAAAATTAATAATACTATATATTTTAATTTACATATGATTTTTTTTTAGTGGAATACTAAGGGTGTAACTTTGTTAATCTTGTCTTTACTATCCACCAATTAGTTTAGAAAATTTGATTAAACGAAATCTCAAAAGTGATGTAATCTAAATCAAGGATTTTGTTATTTAAACTGTTTTGGTGAATCTATATATAGTAATGAAATAAATTATACTATAAAAAAATATTATTTGAAGATATGCTATCACAATATTTATTTAATATGTAGAACCATAGTACTAAGAATAAGATGTCAAATAATATGGTGATAATATTATTAAAATTTACTTTTTAAATAATTTTGCTTCAAATCAACTTTAAATAGATTATTAAATTAAAAACGCTCTATTTAAAATGTTATAACTATTGATAATTATGTTTTCATCTAAAATAAGTTTATGTAAGAAAAAATATAGTATGTAAGGAAAATAAAACATAATAATAAAATTACAGCTTATAACTAAAATGTCATTTATATAACTTTAATAATATTAATATACATGATTATAAAAAATAACTGTGTTTTACTATATATATATTATTATCTTATAGTTAATTATCATAATTATATTATATAAATATATTTTTAAATAACAAGAAATTTACCTACTATCAAATCACAAATTAGAGTGAGTTAACCTCTCTCAAACACTCAAGTAAAAATACTTTTTTTTATATAAAAGTTTGTTTTACTAAACTTACTACCATTGGCCATCAATGTTTTCGAGTCATTAATGGGATAGTTTTGTTGATCTTGTTAATTATTTTTTTTCACTTTTCTCTTCTTTTATTAATTATCAAATGTAGATTTATTTTTAGAGGTTATCTCAAAATCTCATCTAAACTATGAAATGGAATAGATTAAACAATTTGGTCATTTGGTGGTGAAGATCTTACTATAAATAAAATAAAAAGTTATTTGTTGGTTGGATATATTTGAATAATTAAAATTAAAATTTATAACATTAATAATTTCTCACAAATTATCTCACTTAATACATTAATTAAAATATTAAATTATAATTTATTTTATTTTATTAGTATATATAAATACATTTTAAATAATTTTACAAAAAAAATAATAATTAAAATACTCAAAATTACCATTAATTATTAATTTTTTAAATAACCTGAATCCGAATAAAGTTCTAAATTAGGTGATGACAAAATCATCGAGGTAACACTACATTAAAAACACAATCGATACTAAACAATATGAATATTGTTAATAAAATTAAATTACTATGCTCTTCAAAATAAAATAAAAAACTATTAATTAATTTATAGAATGTGAAAGTAGCATCTTATTTGAAAAAGCTCATAATCAATATAATCATTAAATCAATATATATATATATAATTAATATTTTTAAAAGTAAATCTAACTATTTAATTAAACTCCAGATTTTAGAATTGACCAACTATTTTAATTTTAATTTATTTGTTAAATTTATGATGATGGGCTGAGAAATGATATGAGAAGAGCAAAAAGGGTCGGGGAAGCGGGTCGAGTATCCTGGACCGGGTTATAGGGATTGGCTTCTGCCCGCCCTACTACACTGGTTGATTTCTGACCTACGAACCAAAAAACACCAGCCGAGAGCGGAACCTTGATGGTTTAACTAAGATCATCGCCATCACAACCCATAAATCGAGCAAACATGGCTGTACCATCTAAATATGCTAGCAACGTTAAGGTTCTTTCTCTTCATTTCTTTCTCTATTTCTCCATACCGATTCATTTGATGATTGTGAGAGAAATAAAGTTCAAATTCTCCGGTCAGACAGCGAAATTTAAATGTGAACTAGGGCTGTCAAAAAGCCTGTAGCTTTTTAACTTTGAATACATGCTGTTGTTATATAGAATTTGTTAAAATATATGAATCTGTCTCTTACTAAATTTACTTTTCAAACGTTTCTGATGTAGAAAGCCCTTGGTAGCTTAAGACGTAGCAACAATGAAGGTCTAAGATGGAGAATGCTTGATGATGCTAAGGGCCAGGTTTGTTTGATTCCCTGAAACCTTTCACCATTTTATTAAGAAGCTAACCGACTTGAATTGAACTGAAATGCAACATATCCGCAGAACCAGTGTGTTTAAACACTTATTGTTAAGATATATCAATCTTTGTCTGACTAAATTTAGTTTTCAAATGTTTCTGATGTAGAAACCTGTTGCTAGCCTAAAAAGAATTGACTTGGAAGGTCTAAGATGGAGAGTGTTTGATGCTAAGGGTCAGGTTGGTTGGATTCCCTGAAACCTTTTATCTACCTTTACTTGTACTGAACCATTTTATTAAGAAAGCTAACCATGTTTAAATAACTGAATTGCCACAAATGATTTAGGTCCTGGGTAGGTTAGCATCTCAAATTGCTACTGTGGTTCAAGGAAAGGATAAACCGACATACACACCTAATCGTGAGGAAGGGGATATGTGCATTGTGGTTAATGCTAAAGATATCTGCGTCACAGGAAGGAAACTTACTGACAAGACTTATTATTGGCATACCGGGCAAGTATTAATTTTAATGGTTTATCTTTTCTTTTCCTCTGTCATTAACTTTTTGTATGTCTTAACAATTTTTATCGTATATTAGCGAATATTCTTCACATAAAATAAGAATTTTGTTTGTTATCTTTATAAATTAATTTTGGATTACAGGTATGTGGGTCATCTCAAGGAAAGATCTTTAAAGGATCAGATGGAAAAGGATCCCACTGAAGTCATTCGTAAAGCTGTTTTGCGCATGCTTCCAAGGAACAAACTACGCAATGTAAGTACTTGCAATATCACTCTTTTATATTTTTTTTGATGTATTTTGTGATTTTGGTATAATGACCATTGTTTGTGGTAGCCTGTAGTGGCCTCCCAAGGAAATGTAATGGTAGAGTTTATTGTTCCACAAGCTTAAGATAGGTGGATTGCTTTGGCAGTTTTTGGTGGCCATTTATTTAAAAAAATTATGACAAATCTTGTTCTTTATTTTTCAGAGGGTAACCATATGTAACATTAAAATCATCCCTACTCTCTCTTTCAAAATAAAATCTCTTAAGTTTCTTCAAAAGGCATAACAGTCTTTTCATTTATCTTATTGAGGTCATTCGCAAAGCTGATTTCTTCTTCCAAGGAACAAACTAGGCACTTTTTTTATTTATTTTTCTGATGTATTTTGTGATTTTGCTGTGATGACCATTTTTTTGGGTGAAAAATCATGCTCTTTAATTTTTCTGATACTAGCTTAACTGGTAGCTATCTTTAATTAAGAGGATGAGGTCACGATCAATTCCCACTGAGAGCATTCTGATTAAAGTGGTAGTTCATGAAGGTGGGATGTTGTGCTAATCTAATCTAGAGAAAAATAATGGTATTAAAAAAAACCATAGTCATTTTGCTCAAACTGAAATGATTCAAAGATAAATATTGCCTGTCTTTTAATGTTATTTGAATAAAAGCATTATCGACAAGTTAAAAGGACTTGGTATACACATTTTCTATTACATGCGGCCTTAAACATCTTCACTTATACAAATTTTAACTTTATAAAAAAAACAAGTTACCTAAAGAAGGAGCAAAAGTGTTGGGTTTAGGTACTCATTAGGGTATAGCTGAAATGGTAAGAGTTTTGAACATAAGAGGTTGATGTGTCAAGTTCGAATGTATCTTAATTGAAGTAGTAGGGAGGTTGGATGCTCTACTAGTCATTTAGGAGGATAAAAACCCTGGTCTAAATTTTTTTGTTGGGTTTTGATAAAATGCTGTATTTCTGTTGATGGTTAAGAATAGGGTTGTATATGATTAAAATGATAATGGATGTGATTGTATGATTGATTGTGCAGGACAGAGATAGAAAACTGAGGATATACGCAGGTAGTGATCATCCTTTCGGTGACTTGCCTCTTGAACCATGTGGAATGCCACCAATACTTGAACCATATGAAATGCCACCAAGACAAGTTAGGGAATTGCGACCGCGTGCAAGAAGGGCAATGATTAGGGCCGAAAAGAAATTGGAGCTCCAAAGTCAGGGAAACACTGATAATAGAAAAAGCAAGAAGAAAGAGGAAGAAGCAGAAATTAGTGGCTAAAGGAGAAGAATACTTACTAATAGTATTTTTCTATTTTGTCAAAGTTATGCTTTGTTTTTATGTGTTGGAAATTTGAAGAATAAATTCTTGACTACTCCTATGTTATGTTTTGTTCCAACGTTTGAATGGACAAATCTGGTACACATTGAAGTTGGAATATTGATCTTACAACCTTTTTATTTTTGGCTAGAAGAACATTGCCATTTGAGGTTGTCCAAAACATCCAAAATGTCTCTGGAAAATTTGATTAAACTTCCTATGAGGTAAGATTAGAGCTCATAATGAAGTGGATGGGATATGAATTATTTGAAAAACTTCTAGGATTCTACTCTTGCACGACAATCAGAGTTTAAAATTCGCACTTAAACTCGTGTAGGATTAATGTTACTATCAAATAGTTTGTGTGCATGCATTAATCACCTTGACAAATGTAATTCACCTTGTCCCCTCTAAACACAATTTTTGTTTAAAAGTATTCAAATTAGAACTTGAAATGGTATTTTATCACAATAATCACTTTTGATACAAACATATATGCAAATTTATTTTTCATTCTTCTAACTTAAAAACAATTAAAATCGAGAATTTATTTAAAATATTTTTCATTTACATATTAAAAACTAAAAAGAAGTTGTAATTACAAAATTAATTACATGAATTTATTTATTTGACTATTTTTATCCGTTATAAATATAAATTTACTCTATTTAAATACAATAAATAGTATAATATAAACTCTAAAAAATGTTAAGATGATAAAATTTAAATTATAAAAGTTTAATTAATTTAAAAGTTTACTTAATTTAAAATGGTATAAAATTTTATACTGTTTAACATAGTTTTGAGAATTGGCCCGCCGGTCGGAACGACAAACTCGATGAGTCGATCGGACCGACAAACCCGATGAACCAGTCGTCAAACCGGATTGGATTGATAAAAAAAATTGCAATTAATTTAGTTAAACTCGGTCAACTCGCCGGTTGGATTGGAAATCCGGCAGCTCGGGTTAACCTAGCGTATTTATCATTTAAAAAAAAAAATCACTTCTTTTATTTCTCACTTATCACTCTCTTCAGTTTCCATCTCTCCATTTTTTAGTTCTCATAGAGTTTATCTATTTCTAATTTTATGTGATTAGATTACCGGTTTTTAGTTTTAAACACTGAGAATGACAAACTCTTTCATTCACCTCAAACTTCACTTCATATATGAATTAACTGATTTCGCTTTTACTATACAAAAAATGATTTGAAACCTTATTCCTCACATATTTCAGTTAATCTCTTTTATTTCAATTTTTTTTAAGTTATTGTAATAATTTTCTTGTCAAAATTTAGTTTATTTGAAATTCTTATTTCATATAATTGATACCAGTAGTTTGATAATATTTTGAGGTTAATCCATTATATCTTAATTATTAGGTCTTTAGATTATATTTTTTTATTGAAATTTTTATTTTTATTTTGACTATTATTGTATAAATAATTTAAAATAATTTTTGATATTTATGTATTATTCTATTATTATATGAAATATACTAATTGAACCTCAGTGACCTAGTCTTTTCACCGATGAAATATACTAATTGAACCAGTAACTCATTGACCTAGTCTTTTCACCGAGTTAAGAACTCGGGTTTTAAAATTATACTATTATTTTTAGTTTAATACTTCATAATAATGGGCTGAGTAGCGAAAACGGTCGGAAACGGGTCGAGTATACTGGACCGGGTTATAGGGATTTTCTTCTGCCTGACTGACCTACCCTCTGTAACACGTAAAAACTAAAAACACAACCTTGGTGGTTTAAGATCATCGTCATCTCCACCCATAAATCTTCGTCAAAGCCCAGTACCCTTGTAAGGCTAAACCCACCTCATTTCTTTTCTTCTTCTTCATTCTTAGGACCGCGGCAGACCCACGGAAGTCGGCACAGTCGACAATCGATAGGCGGTAGCACAAATCAACCTCGCGGTCCTCACCAGTCACCTCAGGTAGTCTTCCCTGATCTCCATCCAGTGTTCCAGCCGTCGTGCAGTCCAGTTCAGCCTTCAAGGTACCATTTTTTACACTCACAGTTTGAACTTCAGTATGTTAGGATAGTTAACTTAGACATACTTAGTAATTAGTATGTGAGTTTGTTCTTCTTAAGATATCAATCGGTATTCATTTGGGAAGAACAGAGAAATCTTGTATTCCTTCCCTTCAAATACTGTCTCTTTGCTTCCCTGTAGTGTATTGTCCCTTACCGCACAAATATGTTGAAACTTTGATATTTCCAGATTACCACTCATAATTAGTAGGTTAGTTTATAAATAAACATTTAGGAATTAGGTTAAATGTAAATAATTTGAACCCAATTGCTAGGAAGAAAAAACAAATTGTTTTTATTATAGATACTCTATGGGAAGATTATGAGCAAAATTGATGAGAGAATGATGTTGGTTTTCCCTGTTTCGAAAACAAACTTGCAGATCTTATAATAGAAAAGTCAAATGACAAAGTAGTCACTAGTCGTTCGATTTCTAAACTATCCAACGCGAAGAAACAAAGTTTTTTGTAGGAAGATACATTCTTTAAACATCAAACTTCTATTTGAGAACATTGGTGGTTTTCTGTTGCAGTAGATGCAATATGGAAAATTTAAGAAGATATATTATAATGATTTTTTTTGCTTGTATGTATATATTCATTCATGGTTATTTCTGTTCGATTGGGAAATGAGTTTTTGTTGCTATGTTTATTAATTCTTTCAAAATATGTCTTTTATTTGTATGACATTTCCTCCCTCCCAAAAGGAAGGGTCTAGGGCAGCCCAAACCTCAGGGACGACACTGTTAGTGTACCCATTTGAATTTGACTGCTTTGTTCTTCTCTGTAGGTTTTATCATAAAAGCTGTTCCTTACAAAATAAACTCTATTTGTTGGAGGCCTTTCTCTCAACAATCAGAGTTAGGCTGGAGACCTAAGTAGGCGATGTACAGAAGGAGATCTGCGCTTCTCCCTTTCAACTCTCTAAGAGCTTTGTATAAGGTACAAAGTCATCGCAATCCTTTCAGAACCGTTATTTTTAGTAAGAGCCACAGTACTGCTGCAGAAAGATTGGACTTTTATGCCACTAATGGCACTGAAGACTCCCTTAGATATCAGCAAAGCCCAGGTGGGTTTATAAGCAATGACCAAAAAGATGTGGAATTTCCACAAAAATCTGACGGGATTAGTCAAAATTGGAATCCTGTGCAAAATTCAAATAGATTCCAACAGAATCAGCCATCACATATTAGTGCCATTAATGGTTGGGGCAATTCTGTACAAACAGGACAAAGCGCATATAATCGCTTAGGAAGCACTAATGATTCTCAAAGAAACACGAGTAACCATTATGTGGACAATAATTATACAACTCAACAAAGGTTTGCAAGCCAACCAGAAGGAAACTCATCTCATCAGAATTTCTATTACTCCAACAGCGTAGACAAAGGTGTGCCTCAGGTAACTTCTAATAATCATTTTGGAACTCCCACGATGTCTCAGCACGATCATCATTCATTAAAAACTTTGAGTATGCCTCAGCAAGCTTCGACATTCAATAACAATTCTAATACTAACGGTTATACATTGGAAAATGATAATATGGCGATGGCTAGGCAAGATTCACATGAGAATGAAATTAATGGAACCATTGAAGAGCTCGATCATTTTTGCAAGGAGGGGAAGCTAAAGGAAGCCATTGAAGTCTTGGAATTATTAAAGAAACAGAACATCCAGGTGGACTTGCCAAGATATTTCATGTTGATGGAAGAGTGTGGGAGGTTTGAAGCATTGGAAGAGTCTAAATACATTCATGAACATATTATGCAATCGATATCAGATCCTGAACTCGGCACCTATAATAAAATTCTAGAGATGTATGGAAAATGCAGTTCCATGGATGATGCATATTCACTGTTCAAAGAAATGCCACACCGCAATTTGACTTCCTGGGACACCATGATAACATGGTTTGCAAGAAATGGACATGGGGAGGAAGCAATTGAATTGTTCAGCCAGTTCAAAAATTCTGGACTAAAACCAGATGGTCAAATGTTTATGGGTGTCTTCTCTGCTTGTGCTGTAACTGGGGACATGACTGAGGGATTACTCCACTTTCAATCAATTACAAAAGATTACGGAATCATTCCATCCTTAGAGCATTATAAAAGTGTGGTAAGCATGCTCGGAAGTGCAGGATATCTTGACGAGGCATTGGAGTTCATCGAGAAAATGCCTATAGAACCGAGCATTGAAGTTTGGGAAACCTTAATGACCTGTTCACGAGTTTATGGAAATGTTGAGCTGGGGGATCGTTGTATGGAGCTTGTCCAGCTTATGAACTCTTCTTTTCTGAATGAACAAGCAAAATCAGGCCTCATACCAGCTAAAGCATTGGATATTGTTAAGGAGAAAGAGAAGAAGAAATTAGCAGCAGAAAAAGTACTTTCTTACAGGAGTGGTTGTAAGGAGTATAGAGCTGGAGATAAATCAGATCCTGAGCATGAAAAACTATATGCACAGCTTAGAGGATTGAGGGAACAAATGAAAGACTTGGGTTATGTGGCTGAAACTAGATTTGTTCTTCATGACGTGGATCAAGAAAGTAAAGAGGACGCACTTCTTGCTCACAGCGAGAGACTTGCTATTTCTCATGGTTTATTGAGTAGCCCTGTTCGTCAGCAGATTCGTATAATTAAGAATCTCAGGGTCTGTGGGGACTGCCATAATGCACTTAAAATTATTTCGAAGATTGTTGGTAGAAAATTCATTATTAGAGATGCAAAGAGATTTCATCATTTCGAAGATGGGTTATGTTCTTGTCGAGATTACTGGTGAAACGCCTAAATATTGCAGCCTTTACAGGTAATATTTTTTGAAACTTCCTCAGGTTTATTTTAGCAGTACAACTTACAGGAAAACAATTCTGTAGGGTTATATTCTGAATTGGATTTTTTTTTTCTTTTTCTAAATGTGCTGTTTTTACTTGGAAGGTTGTGCGAAACCACGATTCTATTTGGGAGGGGTATTTTATCATAATATGTCACAATTAGGATCCCATTTTATTAATTGCCAAAGTTTAAATTCAAATTGATTTATTCTTCATCTGGTATAAGATTTCTATTGGACATGATCAACATGAAAATAAATATGATAACAAAAGTCCCATGTGAAATTTTGGTGTGTAATTTTGAAATGAATTCACAAGATAGAATTTCTATTATCTTGTTTATATCGTTTGCTTATGCTCAATATAGAATCAGTGAATTGGATTTGATTTAATGTTAAGTTTCTGTTGGTGTTCTATCTGTAGTCGTAGGTTAAGAGATGTTGCTGCTAATGGTGCTGCATCCAAGGGAAATGCATTGCCAAGTTGTTTTCGTATCAATTGGCTTGTTGGATCCCTGTAAAGTTATGACTCGATCTTGCAAACCCGATCTTCCAAATTGATAATTGTTCGTGGAAACCTACTCTTCAAGCAATATCAAAACACATTACAATTTTTGGGTGATGATGGCTTTGACCCATCTCTATTAGGGTGCTTTCTATCCCTTGTGGTCCTAGTGTTCAAAAAGGATTCAATTTTGCAATTTAAAAAACTGTTTCTTTTAACTGTGTTTTAGGTTTGAAATTGTGTTTATTATGCAAATTAGAGCTTTAATTACAATGTTGCATAATGATGATGATGCTAGTCAATGTGAATGTAAAATTCCTTTTCCATTTTATTAACATAATAAAAATAGAATGAACTTTTGCTTAAGCTATTTATTATACCTATTTGGAAACCCCTTCTAGTTCTAGATCTGAGTTTAGACAAAAATAAAATAAAATTAATTGAAACATTTTTTGAAACATTTTTTGTATATATATTTTTGAAAACATAAATTAAGATCCTCATGATTTTGAACAATAACTCAAATTAATTCTCATTTTCTTTTGTTATATTTATAACACAAAATGAAGATTAATTATAAAAGTGTTGATGTGTGATAGTTTACTCATTTAGATATTTTGTAATTTGACTCTAATGATTTAGTTGTTGTTATGGCTAATTAATTTATCTAAAAAAATATGTATTTTTAAAAAGTGAAATCTAATTTAAGATTTTGGATTATATATTTGCAGTCTCAATAAAAAAAAAAAAAATCCTGGGATTTTAATAAAATCTCATCTCTCTTTAATAAAGGCCACATAATCCTCATTTTTTACCTCATTTAAACCCGATTTTGTTTATTCATTAATTTACTGAAATAATTTAAGTTACAAAAATAATTTTTAAGATATTAAAAATCATGTGTGCTTGATTCTTATTTTATAATTAAGATTTTATTATCCAACAAAGATTTTGATTTCTTCCTATAGATTCATAAAATTTATTCTATTTTTTCTACACACTATCCTAAAATATGTATTATATAAAAATGAAAATAAAATGTTTTAAGGTTGAATATTGGATTTTTAAATACGGAATGAGTGTGAATAAATTAATAAATAAATTAATAAATAAATTAAAAATATATAAAAACTGCAAGAGATAACATGACTATAATTGTCCCAAACAAATTTTCCATCAAGTTGATAAATAACTCTAAACTTTAATAATCTGATATAAAATATAATTATGTTTTTATTTTAATTTTTATAATATAATTAATGTGAGGTATAAAAATTAACATAATCTTAATACAAAATATTTAATTAATCTTTTAATTTTTAACTATTTTCTTTTCTTTTATCTATTTTATTTCTATATTGATCTATTTCTAAATATTTGATTACATTATTTTTTTAATATTTATCATAAAAATTAACACAATCTTATATTTTATTATAAAAATGATTAATGTTTTTTTATAAGATATTTTTATTTATTTATATTTATAGAATTTTTTTAAATAATATTGATTTTTTAATATGTATTAAGTGTGAGTAATAAAATATTAACAAAATCTTAAAACCAAATATTTAATTAATCTCTTAATTATTATTTTCTTCTCTTTTTATATTTATTAAACTATATTAAATTATAATATTTTAATAATAGCAATGTTAACATATGAGATTAAAATCAAAATAGTATTAAAGTGTTAAAATATTTAATAAGATAAAAATATATTTGTTTTATATATTTTATGTATTTATTATAAGTTTAATAATAAATTTAATATAAAATATAATAAGTATTATTGTTAACAGATGAAAGTATCATTAATATCTTAAATTTGTTTAAAACATAAATATGTATAAATAATAATATTATTAAAAACTTAAAAAATATGATTATTTTATTATTAAAATATAAATATATAATTTAAAAAAACTAATGATATATATTATAAAATCTAATGTCTTATTCATAACTATGATTAAACAAAAATATTATCTATATTCCAAATATCCCGTATGTATGTTTGCATTAACTTTATTAAGTATATTTGTTTTAAATAACTTTTTCAGCTTGTACTATTTTTAATAAAAAAAAATTGTTTCAGTAAATTTTATTTTATTTCTCAATTAAATAATTACTAAGATTTAACTCTTTTAAAAAACAAATAAATTAAATTTAGCTTGTTAAAAGTCTAATTATTAAATTAAAATTTTTCTAAAATGAATAATTGTAAACAATTTATATATTTTCTTATATAGTATTTGGGATAAGTTTAAGTTTAACATGTTATTTGATTTGAATGTAAGCATATTCTTTATTTATGTTGGTTTTATAACAAAGAATGATGTATAAAATCATTTAATTTATTAAATAAACTGCAAAATATTTAAGCTAAGTCCAATTTAATTAACATGACCCGAAAACTATTTGATAAATAGATTGAATATAGGATATTAACATATTTGAATCTTCTTCAATAATTAAGAGGTTATATATAAAACTTATCAAAATATAGAGATTTGGTAGGTCATCCGATAAGTTTTAATATTTTAATTAATTTTGAGGAAAATATCTAAATCCTTGACAAAGTATTAATCCACACAACTAATTAGGATTGATTGGTTGATTAAATATAAGTTAATCAAAACTCTCAATAAACACTTGAAACTTATAAAATTTTTAATCTATTTAAATCTCTACTTAAATTTAGGATATTTTAAATGAGAATAGAAACATTTTATCTTTAATCTCTCCAACACAAATTATTTTTATTTATGTTACCATAAAATTATAATTATTAAAAATATATGTGTATAACAACTATAATTAAAACTTAGTGATAGAAAACATTAGTTGTGATCACAAAATCCAAAATTCAAGACTACATAAATTGATTAAGTTATAATGACTTCATTGGTAATATATTAAAAATAATATATGTATATTAATCAAATTATATTACTACAAAAATAAAATTATTTTTAAATACATGTATGATATTAGTTTTGAATTAATTATGTACACTTGACTGAAAACACTCAGATACATCAATTTATATAGAATAAATTGTCAAAATATTTTAATTATTTTTTTTTTTATCAATTATTTATTTCAAATATTAATTTAAATGAGATAATAGTGGAGTAACTGGGGAGAAAAATATGGAAAAGGAGAAGGAATAATATGACATTATGGGTTAATTATTGACCGAGAAATTAAAATGTGTAAGGAGAGATTAAAAATTTTATTTATTATTTTAGCTAATTCGATTATGCCATATCATTTCTCTTTTAAATTCTCTCTCATCATTTTATTTTTAAAATAAGACAAATATTTTATATTTTATTTAATTTATTCACATAACTAATTAAAATTCAATAATCAACCTTTAATCCTTAATTTTTAACTTTATTAAATTCATTGATATCATTTGATATGATCTACACTAATCTTAACTTTATCAAATCCATTCTAGTTTGATATGCACTATAATTAATTGAAATATCTCTTTTATCATAAATTTAACTCTTGATAATGGTACTACACTAATATAAATAAAATAGGCCTTCAATAAAAAAAAAAAAAAAACAATTATGAGAAATGTTATTGACAATTTTATGATTTATAAAAATATATAAAACAACTTGATCAAGAAAGTGTATATTCTAAACTTTTACATATATAAACCTTTAACTTGTTTAGAAACAACATTTCAATCAATTTATATATGTACATGTACATCACTAAAAACATATACACAAAATAATTTATATTTTTAAACTAAATAAATATTATTCATTCAAGTCAACAAAAAGATAAGTATTGTAAAGAATTCAGATAAACATGAAATATGATTCACTATATCTTACATTATGCTTTAATGATTTAGTTGTTATACTATCATTAATCATATTATAATCTAGATTGACATTTTTTTTATTTTAATATTAATTCTTTTAACAAAAATATTTTGAGAAAATAAAGAGATAAAGCTTCACCACTTTTCTTTTTCTTTTTTATAATACATAAGTACATGTAATGATCTACATTAACTATTTCACAAATCTAAATAAAAAATTCACATATATTTAATTATTTACACTTTACAGATCTTTGTAAATAAATATGATTTTGATAATATCATCCAAATTAAAATGTTGACATCAACATCAACTTTATCATATAGTAACAACTCAAAAAAATAAAAATAAAATAATTTTTTTTGCATTCTTTTTAAGAAAAAATGTAAGATTTTAAAGCAATGGAATTGTAGTATTAGTAAATAGTAAAAAAAAAAGTTAAAAATATGTGGGTAATCTAGTTAGGAGAATCTCTTAGCCGTCCAAACTTGACTGAAATTATATTTGAAGGACTTAAATGTATAAAGAAATAAAGTTGAAGGACTATTTATGAAAATAAGTGTATATCACTTCATATATCTCTGCATGAAGACCGGGACTTTATAAGAGATATTGTTAAGTTATACGGCTACATATTTCCTTAGCATTCTCAACAAATTTACTCAACAATTTTCAAAAAATCCTTCACGAAGAGATGGCTAATGAAAGAGACAATGGATTTCGAGCCATGAATCATACACCAGTACCGAATCAGATTGCTTATGGGCAGTGGAAATTCGATGTAATTGTTTGTTTGTTTGTTTATTCCTTTTTGTTTGTTATATCTGATGATTTGATGATTTCATAGTACGATATGGGTTTAATTCATGTCTAAATGCAGTTCATCTTGTAGTTTTAGAGGTTTTATTCCTTTTATGGAATTTTGTAAGATCTTGTTTGAGATTTAATGATCCCAGATATGAAATAAATGAAGTTTATGAATTGTATATATTTGTTTTTGTTGAAATTAGGATTTATAAAGAAAAATTGGATCTCAAAATCATATAGAATCGAATCCAAGCAATTTGTTAGTTTATGATTGTAATGCAGTAGAATTTGTTGATCAAATTGCAGGGTTCTTCATCTTCTTCTGGACTCAACAATCCTTCTTCAGTTAACTTCAATAGATCTACATCATTGAGACTGAGTCAGATGAATAACTCCTTCAATTTCTCATCCATTCCATGTATCTTCAGTTCTCCTCGTGTTAGTTCTCCCAAACTATCTAGATATCTAGCAAGGTAAACAACTAGCCCACAATTATCTTTATATTGATTCACTTTACATTCTTTTATGAACTCAATTATTGATATATGTTTTGTTTTTCGATTTCTCATCAGGAATCATTCTTGGGATTTTTCTCACACTGATTTTTCCCTAGAGAATGAGAGAGTTCCATTTAGTGAAAATTTACCAGATGCAGGGGTAAATTTAAAAGAGCAGAGTGATTCAGAGAGCTCGGGAATTGATATTTCAGATATCCTCTTGGATTCACCCAATGAGGAGATATCAATGAATCCAAAACCTGTCCCAAGGGTGAGAATTCATATAGATGCAACTCATGTAATGACAGCCTTATTCAAATCTGTTTTTTTTTACAGGAACTCCCAAACTTACACAGTGATTCAAGACGAAGTCTTCTTTTCGAAACAACAGGATTTCCTCCAAGGAATTTAGGTGATATCTATCCAAATTTCATCACCACATACGCATCAGAAAAACCCGAGTCTGGTTCTCTACACTTGAATTCCATGGTTGCTAATGTGGTTAAGGAAGAGGGTGAAGATGGCCCCAGTCAGATTAATCCGAAAAAGAAGAGGTATACTGAAAATTAGTTTTATTTCTAATAATCTACGTGATGATTATATCATTTTGTATGTTTGAATTACAGGCGCAAGTTGGGAAAAAGTGAAGAAAATGTGGGATGTAAGCGATGCAATTGCAAGAAATCAAAATGCTTGAAACTGTAAGTATATTGATTAATAATATTCTTTTTTTGGTCTAAATTGATTGAAGCTTTTCTTATAATTAATGATATTTTTTTACTATTATGCAAGTTATTGTGAATGCTTCGCTGCTGGTCTTTATTGCATTGACTCGTGTTCTTGCCAAGAATGCTTCAACAAGCCAATACATGTAGATATAGTTGTGGCAACTCGCAATTTGATACAAAATCGAAATCCACTTGCATTTGCACCTAAAGTTGTTAATGTACCTGAAGTTGCGCCCAAAGATTCAATCAATAATACACCAGTATCTGCAAGGCATAAAACAGGATGTAATTGCAAGAAATCAAGTTGTTTGAAGAAATACTGTGAATGCCTTCAGGGTGGAGTCGGGTGCTCCAGTAACTGTAGATGTGACGCGTGTAAAAACCCTTTAGGAAGAAAGGATGGTGAGTACTAAGATTCAAAGGTTTTCTTCTTCTTGTTGCTGGTGTCCTCTGTTTTAACATAATATGTGATTTTTCTTCATTAATAGGTTCAAAAGATGAAGAAACTAAAATGATTGAGATTGAAACCATCAATGTGGAGAATAATCAAGATTCAAAGCTTTGCCCTATACCTTTAATGACTGTCAGGTAACAAGTTAATTATTATTTTTTTTTCAAAAAAAGAGGACATATTGATTATTGTGTATTGATGAATGTGTTTTTTTTCATAGGGGAATAAAAAGGGAAAGGACTGAACTGCCATATTTGGCTATAAGACGACCACTTGAGATGTCTAATTTTTCTGTCTTTCCGGAGTCCTCCTATAATGCGGGCCAAAGAGTTGGAAAGGAAAACATGTTGCCGCCTTGGTCCATGTTTGAAAAGCGGTTGGAGACTGTTCGAAAAGAAGATCACATTCAGGAGATAATGAGAGTAGGTTTCTCACCTAGAAGTGGAATCAACATTACTTCTTCTTCTTCTTCACCCAACAGTAAGAGAGTTTCTTCTTCTTACAACTACAATGATGGGTCCTTCCCGACTTCTTCTAAGCGAAGAAGGAAGATTGTTCTTCAGTCCATTCCATCGTTTCCTCCTCTCACACCTAAAGAGGAATAGACGATGGTTTGTAATACTTTAGAAACAATTTTTGTTTAATGTATTTGGATCCAAATATAATGTTTGTCCAATAAAAGTTAGTCAGTCCTATACTTTGTTTTGCTATATTGGTGCTTATTTTAACTTTATGTTTGCTTTACTATTGATAATTAATGTTATTAGTGTTTTTTCATTGTTGTTTTGAGTAATATTTAGATAACTTATAACAAATTATGTTATAAACTAAAACTAAATTGTTTATTTGTCAAATTTTCATAATTTAATTATGATTATTGCCCATTAAATGAGTTTTATACTTGAAAAAATTGTTAGACAATAGTGAAATAGGAAATTGGAGTTATGAATTTGGTAGGGAATAGAGAACCAGGAATATCATTTTTAGTTTAATGGGGGTGTTTCTGTATCTTATTTTTAGTTTGTTAAAGAGACTCTGAAGTAAAAAAAAAATGTATAATATCATTTTATTTTCTTTTGTTTAAACTGACACATTTTTTTTTTAACATATAAACATATCTAAAATAATTTGATTTTCTTGTGTCTATTTTCATTCTCTATGCTTTTGCTTTTGTTATTTATTCTTGCATTTTTTTTCCACATATTTTTGCCTAACCTATTTTAAGGACATGTATGTGAAGATTCTAACTTTTGGGCTACTCTAGATAATATATTTTTTTTTTATCTAATTTAACAAATATTTAATATTGATAAGTTGTTTTCACTTAATAATATATAAATTATTATTTTTATTTTAAATTCTTATAAATAATCATTTATAAAAAAAATAATTTTGACTTATTTGATTGACTTTAACCTATTAGGTTTAAAATATTGGATTAATTACCCTTAGGAATTGGTCTAACCTAATTTATGAGCTTGAATTGGTCTAACCTAATAATTGTTTTTCATTTAACTATATTTTAGGTTATTTAAAAACACATAATAGTTTTATATTACAACTAACACAAAACTATTATGTTAGTTTTATTAATATTCTTATAATTTTAAAAATAAAATAATTAAAAAACATAAATTACCGAAAATCATATCTTATGGAAAGAAGGGAAGTTATATATTTAATATTCTTATTATATATATACCAGTTCTTTCTAATATTTATAATGCTTTTTTAAAATTATTTTATTTTAAATTATATATCAGTTCTTTCTAATATTAATAATGAAACTCTACTTTATTATTTTTTAAATAATTTTGTAAACAAAAAATAAGAGATAGTGTAGAAAAAAATGCCTAATTAGAATTTAATATAATACCAGGTCAAACTAAGTTTTTTTTCTTTATTTTCTTTATTTTCTTTATTTTCTTTATTTTCTTTATATATAATAAGAGAAATGATTGGGAGAGAAAATTTGAGAAAGGGAATTGGGGAGAGAATGATGTGCTGCAATTTGATTAGCAAAAAAAAATAACAAAATTTATCTCTCTTCTCACCTTTTATCATTTTTCCAACCAGTGATGTAGTGACACATCATTATCTCCCTCAAATTCCCTCTCCTTATCACTTCTCATATAATAAATACTCCATAATTTGATGTTTTTAACTGATGTTTTTAACTGATTTTTACTTTTAAATAATGATATTACTTTCGAAATATTATTGATTGCAATTGTATAATTTAATTATGCATTACAAATATTTTATATATATATATATATATATATATATATATAAAATTAATCAAATATATAATATTTATTCAAATGAACCAAAATCTCAACCAATATTAAAAATTCATCGAGATGTAATAACACACCCAATCAAAATCAATGTGTTTTACATTTTTTACCACAAATTTTATTTCCCAACATATTTAAAAAAATACTTGTGGTTGATTATCCAATTTTGTAAAAAATAATCAATATATATTAAGAATGATAATAATAATTTAGAATTAACAATAAATTATGACATTAATAAATAAAAAATAATAAAAAATACAAATAAGCTACTCAAAATTTTTAATATTAGTTGAGATTTTGATTTATTTGAATAAATATGATATATTTGATTAATTTTGTATATACATGTAAAATATTTCTAATAACTCATAGATCCTTAATAAAACTAACTCAATCACCTACTCTACTAGTTTTTTAGAACAAATATCATAATAATAACATTATGAATGACATACATCAATTAATCAATTAAAACACAATATAAAGAGACACAAACTTTAGCGTGAAAAATCATTAACAAAATCGCTTAAATCATGCACTATATCACTAATAATGAGTTACACAATGTTCATACAAATTAAGACTTAAAAATGTAACCAATTACTTAAATCTTTAAAAACAACATCTCATTAAAAATGAGTATTACAAATACACTTACTTTCATCTTCCTCTTCTAGTATTGTTTTTATCTCTTTTAAATCTGTTTGATTAGAAATCCAAATACATAAACCTAAGTATCATATATATAATAAAATGCTTAATTGAAAACCTTACAGTATATAATATATTATTATAATATATATTATTAGTTCAAGCACAATATTCCTAGCACCTCAACACTAAGATTATTAAATATTCAATAATTTTTTTTTATATCATTCATCTTAATCTATTGGAAACAATTTAGTAGATGATATACTATAATATAATATATAGAGAAATAATTGGGAGATGTAATTTAGTAGAGAATTATGTATTGGTGCAATATAATTAATTAAAAAATTAATAAAAATTTTCTCTTCTCACACTTTATTATTTTTTTAACCAAATTTCTTCTCTTAAAAGAATTTATCACTCCTCTAATATATAATAATATATAATAAAACATAATATATTATATAATAATATGATATAGCATAGCTGACCATTGAAACCTTGCAGCACATATAACATATAATATATGATTATTTCATCGAAAATACATAAGGATCCTGTTACGAGTTTTCTTTGTTCCGCTTCTGGAGGGGCAAAATTGTCACATATTTTTTAAATATGACTATTTTGTCATTTCCTGTGAAGGAAATAGGAAAAACCCGTATACAAGATTGCAAAAAAAAAATCAACGACTTAAAACTTTGCGACATAATATATATATATATATAAAATATAATATAATATAATATTATTATTCCAAGCTTACTGAGTCGGACATTCCAACCCTACTATTATTGAATGTTCGATGATTTCTCTTCAAACTAGTTAATAAAAAAATTAATTGGAATGACAATTCAAATATGCATGTCTTCTCGGTTTTTGATCGATATCTTATTTTGAGGGAGTAGACGATGGTTGTTTGTCTTGATGTCCTCGGTTTCGATAGATATATGATTTTAAAGAAGTGGATGATGTAAATTTGTCTTAAGTCTTCTCGACTTTCGATTAATATCTTATTTCGAGGAAGTGGCCGATGAATGTTCGTCCTAAGTATCCTCGGTTTTCGATAGATATCTGATTTGAAGAAGTAGATGAGGGAAGTTCGTTTTGGGACTTCTCAATTTTTGATCAATATCTTATTTTAAGGAAGTAGACGTTGAAAGTTCGTTTGGGGTGTCCTCGGTTTTCGATATATATATATATCTGATTTTGAAAAGGAAAAAGACATAGAGAGGGATGCAAATCAATATGAAGGCAAGTACTAAGAAGAAAATCTATTTTTCTTCAACAACTTTCTATTCACTCCTTAAATACATAGGTTTAGGTATTTCCACAATTTGTAAAAATACATTATATATATGTATATGTCATCTTTTATGATGATGTTGTTCTTGAGAATTTAGATAATTTGTCAGATTGTAAATTTCAGAGACATGAACAAGATGAAAGATCAAGACGAACCATGTGTCAGGAAGAAAAACTATTTTTTTAACTACTTCCTCTTCTCCTTAGATACATAGGCTTATGTATTTCCATCATTGGTGAATATACATTTTATATGTATGTACCATTTTTAATGATAATGTAATTTTGAAAGTTTAAGTAATTTGTTAGATTGTAAACCTTAATTTGCAAAAACATTGTGTAACTCATTATAAGTGATATAGTGAATGGTTTAAGCGGCCTAAGAGTCCCGTAGTTTTACTCTTGTCGGAGAGATTTTCAACGCTAAAGTTCGATGTGAGGTTGTACATCGAGGAGCATAGTCGAGCAAAAAGAAGTTGTTATTAAGAAGGTGACAATGTTGTTGATATGCTGGTAGTTCTTAAATTTAAAAGCTACGAAACTTTGCTTGTTGACAAAGCAAATAATAGAAGACAAGAGGCAGGGTCGTCTCGTTCATTTTTGGGGCTCTGGGCGATCTAAGATTTGGGGCCTAAATTTTGAACTTTTGAGTCACTATTGAGAGAAGCATTTTAGAGAGAGCTGAGTAAAAAGAAACATAAAACCTAATTTTTTTATAGTATTGCATAAAAAAAATTTGGCCTTCTTAATTTTGGGGCCCTAGGTGGTGGCCCATCTTGCCCACCCTATTAGCCGACCCTTACAAGAGGAAGATAACTTGTAAATCAAGGTAGAGTGTTGATAATGAATTTACAATATTACAATTATGATATATTCATGATACACAATCTTGATACAAAGAAATTGTATATTTAACACACACAAAAAACTATATCTTTTGATGTATAATCTTGATATTAAAAAATAAAATTAACATAAAAGAAAATTAGATATTTTGTTATGAAAATACAATTAAAAAAATATGGTAAGAATATTTTGGAAGCTCTATGAAAGATAGGATAAGCAAATGGTTAAATCCGATCCGTCTTAAGTCCAAATTATATTTATCTAATCCGTCATCCAAACCATTATATTGATTAATACAGATTTGATTTGGATTGGTATGGTTTGAATAATCCAATTAACAATTTTATCTAATTATTATTTTTGATTTATTTTATTATTTAATGTTTAATATGCACAATTAATTTAATTATAAAAAATATTATTAAAATTTTAGTGTTATAATTAATTTTTTATTTATTTATAATAGTAATTTATTTATATTTGTTAAAACTTTTAATTTGTTACATTTGACTATTTTAATTAACTAATTAAAATTTAAAAAATATTTGAATATGAAAAAAATTAAAATTATTTGGATAATTTGGATAATTTGGATAATTCTAATTCAATCTTAATTTAATTCAATCTAAACTTAATCCGATCCGATCTCAATCCAATCTGAAATATCCAATCCGAATTAATATTTCAGATTCAGATAATATTGGATTTTGAATTAATCCGTCAAATGTTCACCTTTAATGAGAGATTTGAACAAAATATTGATATTGACATAATTGAGACTTATTTAATAGTTCAATCGACACGTTAGAAAGCCAATTTTTTTCCTTGAGAGCATCATATTCTAATTGTAAGTTGTGTGAGATTTCATTATAAGAGAATCATTGTAATACTCTTATAATATATTTTGATAGTAAAAGTTAAAATTCTCTTATGTTTCGAAAATGAATGTAGGCCTATTATAGCCGAACCACTATAAATCTTATATTTGCGTTATTTAATTTGTTTTTTTTCATTTTCACAGTTATTTAGTTATTTAGTGTTGTTGTTCTTGCATTAATGAATATTTCATTTTCCGGTATCTCGAACACATTCATCATTAAATTTATAAACTTGTCTAAAAATTGATAAAATATATAATCCCCGGAATAAACACCCTCACTAATGAAAAATGGTCATTACTGATAGTACAATCTTTCGGTAATGGCCCTATATCTCGATATAGCTATATACCGAAAGTAAATTTTGTCAGTAAATTTTGTTGATAAATGTCCTTTTTCACTAATACTTCCTGATTTGCCTTTTTTTTGTGTACTAACTTTAATTTCTTTTTTCTATGTTAAAACCTAAATTCTCATGTAGTCTAATTTGAGAAATTGGATGATGAATTTTACATAGGTGGTTTGTGTTGGTCCTTATTTATCTTAAATGACTAATGGATCTTGTTGAGGAAAAAAACAACAAACAAAATGGAGTGAAAAAATTGTTATCCTTTTCACGAGTTTAGTGTTGAGGAGGTGAGTCATAGTTGGGAGAAACTCTTAATATAATTGTATAAAATTTTTAATTTGAAGAGGTGTGAAAATTGGTTCATAAAATTATTTAGATTTGATTTTTTTATTCAGATCGGCTAACACGAATCCCACCATCACGACTAGGGATAAAAATAGGGTGAGGGATAAGAGTGTTCAATATTTGATCTGAACCAAATATTCGATCATCACTTAATTCGAATTTCATTTTCGGTTTTCGAATCGAATTTTAAACTTATTTGAATTTAAATATGATTTTCGAATTAATTTTCGAATTTGGGTTCAACTCGAAAACCAAAACGAATATTTATTATATATAATAATTTATTGTTTTATTATATATAATATATAATAATTTCCTCTCTACCTTATTCTCTAAGCCTAATTCATCAACATCAACGGCCCATTTATCTACATTTTCTAACCCTAATTTTTAATTTCTCAATCCGCTCACTTCATCTTTATTCACTAAACATAATTTCTTAGTGACATACCTCTTATATATTCTCTAAACCTAATTTATTTATATTCTCTAACCTATTCAAATAATTTCTTTAGCGTCATTCCTCTTTTTCATCTTTATTCTCCTATGAAAGAGTTAGTTTCAACTGCATTTCTAAGTTTCCATCTTTCTAATATTGCTCTATTAACTTTTTATTGGTCAAAACTCTTAAACTTTAATCTATCTCTATCCCTAATCTTCTAAGATCTTAATTCAAAATTTGTTTCAAAAAGCATTTTATAGAATTTATATTATAATATATTTAAATTTCATATTAATATACAAAAAAAAGTTAAAACTCTTATAATTATAAAAGTAAATAATAAATAAATAAATTGATATGTTATATATTGTATGTGTGTTAATTAGTTTCTTAAGAGGAGTTAGGGACAAAAATAGCATCTCTATCCTTGGTGATATATTAATCGCATTTTAAAAGAGACGTGTAACCCAACATTTTAAAAATAAAACGGGAAAAACTCACTTCAAACAGCATAATTTAAATTGAAAACCGTGAGACATTACAATTGTCATATTTAATAATGAAAGTTTTCTAAATTAAAGCGTGTATTAATGAGAATCGAACATAAGATATTTTATTTCTTAAATAAAATTTATGATTATAGACAAATGAACAAATTTGGCGAGATATTTAAATCGATGTACACGATCTTACTAAAATGTTAAAAAGAGTCATGATCACCTAACAAAACTGAGAAATATTCCAAAGTCATTATATTAAAGTCACACAAATCACTATATAACACGAGATAATTAGATTCACTTTAGGTATTGTTCTTAACATGAAAATTTCTAATATATCGAACTTTAGGTATTGTTCTTAACATTAAAATTTCTAATATATCGAGAGAAAGGTTTGTTTTATTTAACGAAAACATGTGTTTCATTTAGGTCAATATATATATATATATATATATATATATATATTATAAAAAACAAATTTAATTTAATAAGAAATTAATTTATAAATTTAATATATTATTTAACATCTAAATTATCGTAATCTAAATTAATCGTTTTTATTGTATTATTTATAAATTAACTTTTTATAAATAATAAAACATCATCTCTTAAGTTTATTGCTTTGAGTAGAATACATATAATTTAATTAAAAACAATTTTCAAATATATTTTAAAAAATTATAATAAAACTCAATTTTCAAATATAATTTAAAAAATATATATAATATAATGAGTTTGTAATGATACATGTTGCCTGCATATATAAAGTATAAGTTATTTATATTATAAAAATATATTTTGTTCTAAAATTAAATAAATAAATTGTTTTTTATTATATAAGATTTTTTTATTAATATTTTTTATTATTATATTTTAAATAATTAATGATATTTTATTTGATATATGAAAAGTTGATTGTAATATATTATTAAGTTATAGTTGATTTTAATTAGTTTAAATATTATTAATTGATGATATATTGTTTTTCATTATTTTGTAAATTTTAAAAAATTATACAATACAATTTTTATGTTATTTCTTAATCATAAAAATATCATTTAAAAAACATTATACTAGATATATAATATATATTTCAATTAATTTATATTTATTATATGTTAAAATATTGGTTTTAATTATTTTATTTAAGTCTCTTCTTATATTATTTTATTATATTATATTTTATTAAGATTATTAAATTTTAACTTTATAATAATTTATTCTTAAAATATTAACACAATCTTATTATTTTATTATGAAAATAATTAATGTTTATTTGGGTTTTAACTTTTTTATTTATTTTTTGGTTTATATATTTGTCTTTTGATAAAATTATCAAAATATATTATTTAAATAATATTGAGTTTCTAATAGGTAATTAATGAAAGTAATAAAATATTAACATAATCTTAAAAAAAATATTTAATTAATCCTTTAAGGTAATTAATTAAAATGAGAAATAAAATATTAACATAATCTTAAAAAATATTTAATTAATCTCTTAAGGTAATATCAGATTAAAATTAAGGTAATCTATAATAACATTATATTTAATTTGTATTAAAATAGTTAAGAATAAATAATATTTTTTATAAATTTTATGTTATTATTATACTAATATTTAAAATATTTTTCTTAATAAAAATATAGTGAGTACTATTGTTAACAAATAAAAAAATATATTACTATATTATTAATTAATATATGTTAAATGTAATAACTTCTTAAAATAATATTTTAGAAACTAAAATATTTTTAAATAATATTATTGTTCAAATATTAAAATATAATAATATAAGTTATTTTATTATTGAAATATAAATATAGAAAATGAAGTAAATTTAAAAAAATAGAACTAATGATATGTATTAAAGATAATATATATATATATAATCTAATCAAATTCAAATGAAAAAAAAGTATTATTGTCTTATTAATAATGGTAACTAGTTCCAAATATTATATAAATTTCAAATATCTAACTTTACTACTTATGTATTTTTCAATAACTTTTAAATATGTTATATTTGATTTTTTATAAAAGAAATTTGTTTTTATTTTGTTTGTATCAATTAAATATTTCTTAAATTAAGATTAAACTATGATTACTTGTTTTGTCTTTATTTTTATACGATTAACTATATATATATATATATATATATATATATATATATATATATATATATATATATATATATATATATATATATATATATATATATATATATATATATATAGTTAATATATTGACCATTTAAATAAAAGATTGCAATTTTTGTTTGTAACTTTTAATATTATAAAAAATTACATTTTTACAGTAAATAAGTTAATTAAATTGAGTTGGTTATCTAAAGTCTAACTATTAAATATATTTTTTATAAATGACCTCATAATAATAATAATAAGATTTGTTTAACTTAAACTATTATAAATGTAAATCTTGTTTGAGGCACCCACAAATCTATTTACTTATTGTACAAATGTATCAATACTTTTATATTATATATATATATAATAATAATTTATATTAAAATAATGAAAATTCATTGTATAATATAATAGAAAATGATAAAATATAATTCATTGAAAAAATAAAAATAAAAAATCTATTTTCTTTCATTTTTTCGTATTTTTTTTTAACAAATCATATTATTATTTTTTCAACCTAATCAAATTATTTTACATTATTCCTCCACAATTTTCATCATCACCATTTCTCAATATAATAAATCATGAGGGTAAGAAAATATTAAAAATTAATTAATTTTTGTGCACAAAATTATTATACTGACATCAACGATATATTTTTTATATTAAAATTAAATAAAAATAATAATTTGTATGTAAGCACATTATTCAACAATAATTTATTTTCTTCAATAATATGATATATTAAGTTTGAGAGTTATCTTAACTTATAATTTAATTTAAATGTAAACATATTTTTCATTTATATTGGTTTAGTAACATAAATCAATAAAATCATTTAACTTATTAAGTAAAGCTGCAAAATATTTAAGTGAAGTGGTTTTACTTAATATGCCCTTAAAACTATTTGATAAATATAACTATTTAAAAATAAATAATTGACTATTATTTGACAAGAACATTAACAAATGTTTAACATCTTCATCATTAAGAGGTTATAAATGAACTTATGACTGGTAGATTTGGAGCACAAAACCTAAATTCCTCAGACTATTTTAATTATTTTTAATAAATAAACATTTTATTATAAGGTATTCATCATCACACTAGCTAGGATTGCTAGAATTCAATAAAATCCTATACTCCAATTTTATTAAAATGGTCACAACGTGCATTAATT
Organism: Impatiens glandulifera; assembly: GCF_907164915.1. Taxonomy (NCBI): domain Eukaryota; kingdom Viridiplantae; phylum Streptophyta; class Magnoliopsida; order Ericales; family Balsaminaceae; genus Impatiens; species Impatiens glandulifera. Next base: position 56,064,320 of record NC_061863.1, read on the forward strand.
TATTTGGAAAAAAATTACACCAATTTTATTTAGTGTAAAAATGTATCAGCCCATTAGATGTGATATGACATTAATAAAAATCGTTAAATAACGAGTGACACAAAAGGTTACCAACACACTTTAAACAAAATAAGGTTAATCATTTGGATAATAATAGTAAGAATATAATATAAAATATTTGTCAACTAACACCATACAAAACTAACCTGTTAAAAAGTTTTAAAATTCTAAAAAAGATCAATTAGTTAACTAATCATTTTAACTGTTTTTTTCTAAGATGTCCTTATCGATGTAATAATAACATTGGGTTAATTGTAACATATTTTTATTTTTATTTTATTAATTTTCAATTAAAATTTTCAATTAATTAATTTTTGTCAACATTTAGTATATCATTATTTATCAAAATTACAATAATTAAAAACTCTATGAAAAAATTATAATAAATATAATTTGAATAATATTATTAAGATATCAATTCGACAAAACTGATGAAATAGTTTAAGTGTCAACAATATTATTTAAAATATAATTTAACTTCAAATAAAGATAAAATTAATTAGAAAAATATATTTTGTTTAAGATAAATATAAAAAGAATAAAATTATAATGGTAATTTTGAGCCAAAAAATGATATTACAAATTACAAAATCATATAGATTTGAATTATATTATTCTAAATTACAAATAAAATTAACACACCCATGAAATTCGAATTTTAAAAAGATGTCATAGGACAAGTGATCTAACACAAGTTTAACTTAACGGTTAAACGGTTCTAGTTAGGTCCGGTTTTACCTCATATTTTACAATGTACCGGTTTTAGTTCTACTGGTTCTGAACCGATAATTCAATTTTGTATTAAACATTTTAAATGATTTTTTTCAAAATTTTTATTTGCGTTGTACTATTATTTTTTTTAAAACTATGTTATAATATATTATGTTAATGTAACACTATAATATATTTTAAAGTCTCATTTTTTAAATTAATAATCATATAAATTAGATTTTTTTTTTAAATTCTATATCAATTATAATTTAGAATTAAAAATAACTAATATATATATTATTAAATATTATTTATAATATATCTAATATTTTAAAAAAATTAATATAAATTTATATAATTAAATTATTACCGGTTTACCAATTAAACTACAAAAAAAAAAAAAAAAAATAGTTCAACTAAAAACTGAATCGTTTAACCGATAGAAAACCGGTTAATTGGAATTGTTAGAATCGGTTAACTAATAAACCGTTAAGCTACTATTAGTTTTCTTGCATAACTCACTATTAAAAAAAAATAATAATAATTTTTTATGTTTCATGTATATTAAAATGATAAAGAATCTTTTAATCACAACGATAAATAGGGGTTGACAAACTTATCGATCTGGTATTTGAGATTGGATATCCGCCTCTATTTTCTAAAAAAAAATTGCGATTCGTATCTGACCCGGTATTCGACCACTATCCAATCCAAAAATACCGGATCGGATCGATCAACCGGATACTCATCAATTCGATTTTTTTTCATATGTTATTTCTTTTAAAACAAAAAGACATTGGTCAAGGAAGATTAGTTAGGTTTTATTTGCTAATTAAATAGAGAATTATTTTAAGAAGTCAAAAAATCAGATACGAAAGTATGACATTAAAAAAAAAAGTCAAAAAAACATGAAAATAAGAAAAAAATACAAATATTTTATATACCCAACAAATTATCGAGTTTATAAATTCTTTAAAAAATGAATAACTATCGACATATTTTACCGACTTTTCAAACGAATATCAAAATGCGTCGTAATTTTTGAATAATACGCATCAAACGACTACGTTAAAGATTCATCGACTCAAACTAGATAGAACAAAAATAATCGGATGATTATCATTGTTTAGAATTCATCCACAAAACAAAATTTAGGATAACTCATTTATGTTTCTAAAAGTGTAGTTGGTTGTTAGGATAATCTAATTAAAATTGTCTTCATGTTTTTCAAATGATTTGTCAACAAAATAAATCTATACAAGATCAAATCCAACACTTTTATAATGTATAAAAATGTATCTTTTCTTTAAATGATTTATCATCAAAATAAATCTACATCAAATTACCTACATTAATTATTTCTCAAATTTAAAATAAAGAAATCACATAAATTTTAATTGAATATACACTTTTAAAATCTTTTTAAAGAAAGACGCTTTTGATAATTTCGCAGAGATTATAATAAAAAAAGTTTTCAAATCGACGGCTCAACGTTTCACACCACTGAAACTACAGATGAACTTTACTTAAAAGTAATATTAAAATATTATAAAAATAATATCAATTATGTAAAATATATATCATTGAAAAGTCAAATATGAATTAGAGATTTGTGTAATCTATCTATTAGACCATCCAACTTAATACAAATGTAATTGAAGGACCTAATCGTATAAATAAATAAAGTTGAAGGACTATTTTATGAATATAAGTGTTGATCAGTCCATTGCTTGCATGAGCCTTTATAAGCAATCACCAGATATGTAGAGTTCTTCAACTCCATTTTCCAGCAATTTCACCATTTTTTCTTGGCGAACAGATGGCCAACGTTGGAGAAATTGGAGGTCCAGCCGTCGATACACCAGAACCGAAGCAGACCGCTACTCCGCCGTCGAATTTTAAGGTAAGTTTGTCTCTTTTCACATTCATTTTCCTTTTATGTTTGTTTTCTGTAATGATTTGATAGTCCTATATGGATTTATTTCATGTCCAAATGCAGCTTCATGCTTACTATGGGCTTGTTTTGGAATTTTGAAGGATCTTGATTAGAGATATGATGATTTATAAAGAAAAATTGGATCACAAAATCTTTTAGAATGAAAAACACAAACAATCTGTTAGTTTATGATTATATTTTGATGATCAACTTGCAGGGTTCTTCCTCTTCTGCACCAAACAATCCTTCTTCAGTTTGTTTCCAGAGATCTTCCTCATTGCGCCTGAGTCAGATGAACAACTCGGTCAATTTCTCATCCCTGCCATGTATATTCGCTTCGCCTCGAGTTAGTTCTCCCAAATTATCTCGTTATCTAGCGAGGTAACTAACTTGCCCTCAATTTTCTTTAGATTGATTCACTTTACGCTCTTCTATTCTCTAGATCATTGATATATGTTGTATTTTTCCATTTCTCACCAGGCATCATTCTTGGGATCTGCTTGACACTGATTTTTCCCTAGAGAATGAAACAGATCCCTATAGTGAAAACTTATTAAACTTGGCAGGGGCAAATGAAACAGAGCAGAGTGATACAGAGAGCTCGGGAATTGATACTTCGGATATCCTGCTCTTGGATTCACCCATCGAGATGATAACAGCGGATCCAAATCCTGTCCCTAGTTCAGATGTTCATTGCCAGAATGAAGGGGTGAGAATGATATAGATGCAAGTCTCCTTATTCTGTGTTTTCATTAATTACAGTCTTATTCAAATCTGTTTTTTTTACAGGAACTCCCAAACTTACACACTAGTAATTCAAGACGAAGATGTCTTGTTTTCGAAACAACAGGATCTCCTCCAAGGCATATAGGCGATACCTATCCGGATTTTATCACCAAAGAGGAATCAGCTGATAAGCAACTGTTACCAGAAAAACCCAAGTCTGGTCCTTCTTCTTCTCGAAGTTGCTTGGTTTCTGGGATCGGTCTTCATCTGAATTCCCTAGTAAGAATTAGGGAAGATTCCAATAGTGCAATGGTTGATTACGTGGAAAAAGAAGAGGCTGAAGAGGAAAAGCTCGGTCAGACTACTCCGAAAAAGAAGAGGTACCTATTTGAAAAATAGTTTAAACTCAATCAATTCCTCTTATACCATTTTGTATGTTTGAATTACAGGCGCAGGTTGGAAAACTGTGAAGAAAATGATGGATGTAAGCGATGCAGTTGTAAGAAATCAAAATGCTTGAAACTGTAAGTATATTGATTAATAATCCTTTTAGGGTCTAAATTGATTGAAGCTCTTCTTATAATTAATGATTTTTTTTCCTATTATGCAAGTTATTGTGAATGCTTCGCTGCTGGTCTTTATTGCATTGACTCGTGTTTTTGCCAAGAATGTTTCAACAAGCCCATACATGAAGATATGGTTGTGGAAACTCGCAAGAAAATAGAGGGTCGAAATCCACTCGCATTTGCACCTAAAGTTGTTAATGTACCTGAAGCTGGGGTAAGTCTACTTGAATTTAATCTCAAATTAATCATGCAGGATCTTTAAAGCCAATTCTTAAACATGCTTAATTTGTCTCTATAGCAGGATGATTCAAGGCATAAATCAGGATGTAACTGCAGGAAATCAAATTGTTTGAAGAAATACTGTGAATGCTATCAGGTTTCTCCTCCTCCCCTCTCAAAAGAAAAAATTAAAATAATTTTATTTGATTGTGTTCTTTCTATTTTGTAATCAGAGTGGAGTTGGATGCTCCAATAACTGTAGATGTGATGGATGTAAAAACCCTTTAGGGAGAAAGGATGGTGAGTAAGCAAGCCTCAAAGTTCTTCTTCTTATTGTTTCCCTATGTTCTAACAAAATTTAGGGTTTTTCTTAAAAGGTTCAGAAGACAAAGAATCTAGAATGCTTGAAAATGGAACCATACTTCAAAACAATGAACAGGATAATCAAGATTCAGAGTTTTTCCCTGCACCTTTTGGGGCTGTCAGGTACTAACCCAGTTGAATCAAACACGAATCTTGATGTTATTGTGTCTTGATTCATGTTTTTATTTTATTTTATAGTTGTGATGAAACTGAAACGAGTGAACAGACAGCTTTGGCGATAAAACGACCAGCTGGGATGTCTAATCTTTCGGTGATTCCAGAGTGTTCATATAAAACAGAGAAAAGGGTTGGAAAGGAAAACATGATGCCGGAGATAGTGAGAGTAGATTACTCACCTAGAAGGGTAATGATAATTAGTTGTTCTCCCAATAGCAAGAGAGTTTCTTCTCCGTACAATGGTGGCGGCGGCGGCGGCGGCGGCGGGGCGTCCCCGAGTTCATCGAGGAGTAGAAGGAAGATTGTTCTTCAATCCAGTCCTTCGTTTCAGACTCCAGCACCTAAATAGGAATAATAGAAGAAGATGAAGATAAGAACTCATGGTTATTTGTTGTTGTGTTTAATTAGATTATCATATTAATCAATTTAAGACAGTTTTATGTTTGGAAACAATTTTTTATTTAATGTATTTGGTGGTTTCACTCCAGAAATAAGATTATTTACAACAAATGAAAACTAATATGTGCATAAAATTGTCTTAAATAATCTTATTTAATACTAATGTATTAGTAAAAATAATACTTCATGATACAACATTTTTTTATGCATATAATATTAGTAAGAATTCCACTATTAATAACATTTCATTCAAAAAATAATATCTTGAATAAAATCTTTGACTCCTAAAGTTTTTCTCAACAAAAATGATATGAACTTATCTTAGCGAACAACTTGTAATAATGCCCACATGAAAACTATTCATATATTGTCAATGCATAATGTCTTATTCAAACGGGGACATTTTTTTGTGTCCTACCAAAAGTAAAACTCTATTATGGGACGAACTCTCAATAATGTTTAGCTCCTTTTATATCTAATTCGGATAGCGAAACCACTAGATCGAGGATCATACATGTCCTTAACTGTGACATTTGTACATATAGCAATGAAAGCAAGTTTAGGATACGTCTTAGCTAGACTTTTGACACTACATCAATTGTCGTCCCAAAAATTGATCGAAGAACCATCTCCCACAATGAATCTAGATTGCTCACGAAAACTTTTCCACATAGAATAAATTTCTCTTCAAATGCTATGTCCCACTAGCTAATTAGTCATTTTGTGAACTAACCAAACAAATTGTAACCATACTTATATTTGATCATCGATGTCCAAAGACTATTCGGTTCTGTTACAAATCTATAGCACCATTTTAATAGAAGAGCCTTATTAAAAAAATAAGATCTTGAATATTTAAACCTCCTTGATTTTTAAAACATGTAACCTTATCCCAACTAACTAAATGACAAAACAATGAGTTAGAGGATCCCTATAGAAATTTACACATTATTCTCTTCATTTTCACCACCACAGTTTTAGAAAGAATGAATAAAGACATCATATATGTGGACATAGATGACAATACACTCTTAATGAGGATTAACCTAGTCCCTTTCGAGATTATTTTACTTTTTCATCTAGACAATTTACATTATATCTTAGTGATATCGGGTCCCAAGAGACCTTGGATCGTAATTTAGCATCCAATGACATATCAAGATATGTTGATGGAAGATCATCAATTCTAAACCCCAACACATTTGTCAACATCATCATTCTTCTATTCGAAACAGGATCTGAAAAAAAGATGTTTGACTTATTAAGTTTCACTTGAAGACTAAAACATGCATCGAATAACCATAAAATATCTTGAAGGTGTTTAAAATTTATGTATAGTCTGAATCATGCAGAGCGTGTCATCAACGAAAAGAAAATGTGATATAGAAAAAGGATATTTTCTTCACCCATAACTCACTCCACGGATGAGTCCCGAGTTTTCTACAAACGCTATCATTTTTTAGAAAGCTTTCATGACAATAACAAATAAGAAATGAGAGAGTATATCACCCTGTCTAATCCTCGAAAACTCTCGAAAAATTCCTAAGAACTACCATTAACAATGACAGAAGACTTAGTTGTCGAGAGACAAAATATAATTCACTCAATCAATTTCGCACCCATTCTCTGTTGGCTTTGACTATTGGATCTTTCTAAGAAAAATAGATATTTGCTAAAGAGGAAAAAGTCTTGAGAATCTTAAGTGTTGTATATTTAACTTTTACAAACAATCTTTATATAGGAGTAATTAGCCTAAAAACCCTAAATTACTTATACATACAGGCCCAAGCCAATTAATAATTAAATAAACTCTAATGGTATAAAAGACAATAGAGGCCTATAACTTTCAATTTTCTGACAATCAATGCTTAAACTCACAATCTCCCCCGTAAGCTTGATTTGGTTTGAGATTTTTCATGCTGAACATCTCTCGCATCTCTGCAAATTTGAATCTTGCTAGTGCTTTGAATGTTTGCACACTGCTCTCTAGTGCTTACGAACTCCACATTGATTTGTCAGTTCTCGAAGCATTCACGAATGAATTGGAATCGAGTGTCGATGTGTTTGTTGCATCCATGAACCATCGGGTTCTTCATTACTACTATTGCAGACTTGTTGTCGACGTAAAGGGTTATCGGCCTCGGCTCGCATCCGAGCACCTCGCTCAACGAGTTTCTCAGTAAAAGTCCTTGACACGACGTTGTAGTAGCTGCCATAAACTCCGCCTCACATGAAGATAAAGCAACAGTTCGATGCTTCTGAGATTTCCAGGTGATCAGATTCCCGTTGAGATAAAACACAATCCCTTTAGTACTTTCTCTGTCGTTTGTGTCACCGGCTAGGTCATTGTTAGTAAAACCAACGAGTTCTTCAACTTCTCATCCTCTTCTTAACTGAATCCCGTAATTCGTCGTTCCCTTCACGTAACGAAGAATGTGTTTTAGTGCCTGTTAGTGTAGAGTGGTAGGCTTCTCCATGTATCGACTCGCTATGTCAATTGCATAAGAGATATCGGGTCGAGTGTGCGTCAAGTATCTAAGACACCCGATGATACGCTTATACTCCTTTAGATCCACTAAGCTTCCTTCCACATCCTTTCTAAGCTGTAACTTTGCTTCCATAGGATATTTTCTCGAGTTACAATCCTCCATTGCAAACTGTTTCAACACCTTCTTCGCATAAGCTTCCTGCTTCACCTCAATGCTATCTTTCTTCTTCTCCACATCGATACCAAGAATTAACCTGACTGTGTAATGTTTCTCCACCGGTGCAAAGTTCTCCTCAAAATCATTGTCTTGCTTCTACACATAGCCTTTTGCTACCAATCTCGCTTTGTGCTTGAGGATGTTGCCTTCGCTGTCTCTTTTCAACTTGAAAATCCACTTTAACTCGATGGTCTTGTGACCAGATGGTAAGTCGGTGAGCTCCCATGTCTTATTCTTCCTGATAGACTTGAGCTCTTTGTTCATGGCATCATTTCACGACTCTTCGACTATCGCCTCGTGATATGTTGTTGGCTCGTCGGTGGTGAGCAACAACAATTCATCAGGATCCATCTCTACCAGTGGTGCCTCCACATAGACATCTCGTAAGATTCCAAACTCCACGGAATTTTGTACGAGCTTGATGTTGTTATTGCACCACTCCCACTTCTTCTCCTCCTCGAATATGGCATCTCTGCTCACATATATTTCCCCGCAAGATGGATTAGGAAACTTGTGCGCCTTATTTCCGTCTTCGAACTTCACATTTCCGGTAATTTTCTCGTCGAGCTCATTGAGCTTCTCTCGATGGCCCGTCATATGGTTGCTTGCTCCATTGTCAAGGTACCACACATCGGTGTGATTACACTCATCGCCACTTGCGAGGAGTTTCTCCATGACTTTCTCTTCATTGAACAACACCACCTCTAGTTCCTCCTTGGACGGTTCTTGTATGAACTCTTCAAGGTTTGTCTTCTCGTCTCCCTCAACAAACATTAATACTGACTCCTCGTCATAGAAGCTAGCGAGGTTTGCATCATCGTCTTTGGGCAAAGCTTTCATCACTACCTCAGCAAACATTAATGTTGGCTCCTCGTAATAGAAGCTAGTGAGGTTTGCCTCATCGTCATACCTATTGCTAGGGCACTTAAACACGTAGTGCCCATACTTTTGACAAGCGTAACACTTCACTGTGCTCTTGTCTTTGCGGGGCTTGATATCTTCTTGTTGAGGTGAGCTTTCTACACAACCTCTCCCTTGACCTTGCCCTTTGCCACGACCTCGGTTATCTCCACCGTTGCCGCGGCGACTCGACGATCCAGAAGAAAAATCAGCTTCTCCGTTTTTCTTCATTCGTGACATCCATTCATCATGCGTGAGCAATAGGTGCTTCTCCTCTTGGTCTTCATAGCCGTGAAGGCTCTCCTTGTGGACTTTGAGACGACCGACAATCTCCTCGATGATCATATTCTTGAGGTCACTAAATTGCTTGATCGTTGTAACGATCTGCATGTATGTTTTTGGTAAGGCTCTAAGAAACTTCTTGACGACGGAGATCTCCTCCACCTTCTCTCCCAACGAGCGAATACTAGTCACGATGGATGTCAATTTCATGGTGAAATCATCCACCGATTCTCCATTCTTCATGCAAATTGCCTCGAATTGTATCTTCAAGGTTTGCATTTTTGCCTCCTTGACTCTCTCCACTCCAACATGCATTGTCTTTAGTGTCTCCCACGCTAGCTTGGCAGAATCCTTCTCAGTCACCATGAGAAGGACGTCCTCGGGGAGTGCTTGATAGATGACGGCGAGAGCCATTCTATCCATCCGTTCGTCGACATCTTTGAGCATCACGGCTTCCCACACTCCTTGTGCTTGTAATTTTACCTGCATCTTCAATGCACATACCGAGTAGTTACTCTTCGTGAGTAACGGATAGGAGAGCGTCACATTCCCTTCTCTTCCAATCTTCATTGTCGCTGCATCTCTGGTTGATCTTATCGACGACATTTCTTCAATCTAGCTCTGATAACAAATGTTGTCTTTGACTATTGGATCTTTCTAAGAACAGTTGTGAAGATATGAAACTCTAGAAAATAAATATTTGTTAAAGAAAAAAAGTCTTGAGAATCTTAAGTGTTGTATATTCAACATTTACAAACAATCCTTATATAGGAGTAATTAGCCTAGAAATCCTAAATTACTTATACATACAAGCCCAAGCCCATTAATAATTAAATAAACCCTAATGGTATAAAAGACAATAAAGGCCTATAACTTTCAATTTTCTGACAATCAATGCTTAAACTCACATTCTCATTATGCCCATTACATCAAATAAAAACTCTCAATTGACGTGTTTATAAGCTTTTTCGATGTCTAACTTGACAAAAAAACATTTATCACATCTTGAATTAGCTAAGTCAATGCACTCATTGGCTATTGATACAGCATCATATATTTGACGATATTTGATGAACGTCATCTAATTACTAGATATGACCGACTATAATACATTTCTCAATCTGTTGGTCAAACATTTTTTAATAATCTTATAGAGAAATGAAACGAGACTAATAGGCCTAAAGTTCTTCACATCATTAGTCATTGAAGCTTTACGAATAGACATATCAAAGTAGAGTTCCAACTTTCATCAAATGATGAAAAACGATAAAAATGATCAATTGCTTCCATAATTCTCGTCTTAAGAAAAGGCCATGCATTCTTAAAAAAAGTCAAAGTAAACTCGTCGCATCCTAGCACTTTATCACTTTCGCATCCCTTAATGGCCCTATCAACCTCTTCTAATGAAAATTGAGCCTCCAACTTATCTTTTTGCGCTAAACTAATTGAATAAAAAATAATACCATTCAATTTAGGTATGGCCTTAAATGGCTCCTTAAACAAATCCCTATAAAATTTGACAATACTCGTAGAAAATTCTGGTTCACTATCATGAACTTCCTCCTCGACCGAAATCAAATTAGTCACATTATTTATTGTTTGCGCGTTAGAAAATCCATGGAAAAAATTGGTGTTTATATCTCCGACTTTAACCATGTAGCTCTATATTCGCTGGTGTGCCCTAATTTCTTTCTCTTTACACATATCGAGTTACTTATTGTCAATGTGAATCTGAGAACTAACCTTCTCAACAGAGAGTTCACGAATCTCCTATGATCTCCCATGAACCAACTTTTGTGAAGCTAAAAATAAATTATTCTTAATCATACTAATTTAATAATTTAATATTTGATATATTTCTCAAAATTTAAAATAAAAATTACAAAATCGCAATATATATTAAAGACAATAATATTTAATAATATTGTCTCATTTTTTTTGAAATTTTCTTTGTTTGTATCCCATCCAACAACAAATTAGACTTAAATGATACTTTTTAAAAAAATAAACCAGGTAGTAAAAAAAATATGCCGGAATTGGCTAAGAGAATAATGTTTTAATATTTGATACTTAATAAGTCCAAAATCGAAGTATTTTTAAAGTGGTTTTATTATTTAATACTAATAAATATAATCAATATAATATAATAAAAATATAATATAAAAATAATCTATCAGTAAGATATTATTAATTATGATAATATTAATATTATATTAATTTTTTTATAAATTTAATTTAATGTTTATATAATAGATATACTTTATGTAATTATTGAAATATTATTATTTTTATATTATATTGATTGTATTTATTAACTACTTAATATATTTTTCAAGTGCCAAAATCTTTTTAATTATAGAGCCATGAAGTAATATTGTTTATACTTTTTCAAAAATTTATTTGAAAAGTATAATAAGCTTATTGATTTGTTTGAAAAAATATAATAAGATAATATAAAAAAATAAAATATTCTCAAAAGTAATTTTTCATTATTTGAAACATAATATAGTTATATGTATCCTGACAAGCCAGAGAAATAAATTATTATAAACCAACATTACAAAAAAAATAAATTATTATAAACCAACGTTATGATATCGTTTCATTCTTTTTAAATTTTGTGTTTTATTCAAGACGGACAATAAAATAAATTTATCGAATTATTTTTAAGACTAAAACAAATAAGTAAAAGAATATTCTAAAATGAAGTATTCTCAAATGTACTCATCATTTGATATTTAATATTTTTCAAAGTTAAAAATCATAAATTAAGTGTTATGGTCTTATAATAAGTTTGGAGAATATAAAAAAAAATAATAATAATAATGAAAATGAAGTATTCTCAAATATTAATTTAATGGTTTGATATTTAATATATTTTTAGAAAAATATATTGTATCATTATAATTAACATTTTTTTTATTTTATAGATATATCAACTTTATTTTTATGTATTTATTTAATAAGAAAATATGTTTTAATTATTATTATATTAATTTTTTTTTAGTTAATTTTGTTTATTTAGTTTAAAATATATGGAATATGAATATATTATTGAAGGTATAAAATCAGATATTCAAATAATTATCAAACCTAATTTGATATAAAGATATGACATATGATGTTTTTATCTAGTTTATTGTCTATATTAACTAATTTAATTTTACTAATTGTCTATAGTTTCTTCTTTATGTCTTCTTATAATTCAGATCTTAAACTCTATTAGATATATTATATATGTTTAACAAATTAGGTAAGATTGATTTTTTTATCAGAAAGAATGGATATAATAGAAATTTTAGTGATAGATTGATTAGTTATTAAGCCCTCTCCAATAATTAGTCATTGTTCCGTGATTTAAATAGTTATAGTAAATTACATAAAAACAAATAAACAAACTTACCAAGTGAGGAATCAAATATTTTTAAGCTCTGAGAATTGGTTTACAACTGGTCCATGTATAATTTCTACAGTTTCATCGCAAAATTGGAATCGGGCGAGGGCGACCTTATTCCACAACAGTGATAGTAGATAGTTTTGATTTAATATACAATGGCGCTTATAACATGAAAAAAAATAAAAGATCACTCAAAGAAGATAGATAAAATATACCAAAATTTTTATTTTGAGAACTAACCATGTTTATTATCAGAATTCATAGTCTTTCGGTTATTAAATTGACGCAGTCAACTCACTTACAGATGGTTCAACCCAAAATATCTACACATAAATGTACACCTAGAGAAATGAAAAAAAAAAAGTAAATTAAAATCCCACTTTTTAATTGATGAAAATAATAAACACAACCTTGAGTATGTAGAACTTTTAAATCACGAATTTTAATGTTAAATGCATTATTTTTTCTCTTGTTTATGAATTTTAAAAACATTAAATGACTAGATTAGTAAATCTCGCTCACTGGTCTTTTTCTTTTTCTTTTTGTTCCTATTTACCTAGACTATCCCGTTCTCTGCCTTCATTTTGTTCGAGTTATGTTACTTATTTTGAGTTTGATTGAGATCGTGATCTAACAAGCCAAAAATTATTCGAGTTATGTTACTTACCTATTTAGAGTTTGATTGAGATCGTGATCTAACAAGCCAAAAAAGAGAAGGTGGTTGAAAATGGAATATTTCGTAGATCATATACAAACCTGACAAATAATAACCGGCAAGAATAGAAAGCATGAAAATTAAGGAATCCTAGATTACAGAATCCTACTATTGTGTCTGGACAAATTTGAAGGAACTAATTCGAGAGGTTGTGTCAAAACAGCGAAACCAGTTTTTTTTGCAAATTTTGGTCTGTTGAAGAAGCTGTTTCCAAATTGTCTAAAGCTAGCTATTGTATCCTAATTGTGGTTTTGAAAGCATAAAATTTTGGCACCAATAGTTTTGAGTCCGAAACAAAGTACTAATTGTGAGCTCAAGCCTACCAGCATATAACACTTCTTATTTGCACATCCCAAGATCCTGCTTTTGCCTCACTCTTTCCAGCAAAGGTGCGATGGATAGTGTTAAGTTTTCCAACTATAAGCGGCTGTCCCAGATATTTGTCTGGATGCAGCAGCAGCCCCTCTTTAATGCCAAAGATATTGATCAGTGTGTCTCTTTCTTCCTTCCTTCTCCACTCCTGCTATAAATGCTTGACTTTTATCCTCATTAATTTGAAGGCCTGTCATACTAGAAAACTAACATCAATGTTTTTTGTTTTTGTAAAGTTCAATCAATTCTCTGTCAGCTCTAGCAAAAGGAAAAATATGTCATTTTTCATTTCATTCTCTCTGCATTTTGGATGGAATTCGTATGAAATAGATCTATTAAGAAGGAATATAGATAAAGGGTCACTCTTTTGAGACCCTTTAAAATATACATCCTGTGAACCATTAAAACTCAATATGTAATTTTAAAGAGAAACCAGTAGAAATATATAAGAACCTCATTAATAGTATCCTAATTCACCATATTCCACTGATTCAACATTTTTCTATTATTGAAAAAAATCCTCAACAGTTTCCCAGTTATGTTACATCTTTGTATCATTAACACAAGTCAACTAAGAATCTTCAATTATTTTTTGAAAATCTTCACTTTCCAACAAAAAAACAATTTGAAAAACTTGAATGGAATCTTCTTCCCCATGAGAAGAATAAAGGACTGTGATCTGGTACATTTGAATTCACGACAATGACATTGGTTTGAGAAACAGTTGAACCATTCCAAATTAATAACAATCTGATCATTTATACTAAAGAGTGTTTCTCCTTCTCGCTCGGTAAATCATACATCTCTCAAACAATCATAAAAATATCAACCATACCACATGAACATAAGATTTGTTCCTGTCATGTAGGAGTCCTTTTCCATGGTTTATACATACATACTTCATTGGAAAATACAAACGACCCACAAATATCCCAGTGGCAAAATCCTGAATAAAATATTATTTCATCTGCCATCTTTGAAAACTAATCAATAATTCAAAGCTAAAGAAATCAGTCATAGAAAATGAATGAAAATAATTAGGAAAATCCTCCAAATATGGTTTAATTTTCTCACCAAATTTTAAGATGACTAATATGGATCACATCAGAAAAGTGGAACATATAATCAATAGTTGAAAAGGGTAAAAAAATGATACACTAAAAATGAGGAAAACTAAAAAAATACAAAATACAAAATTACACATAATAAGCACGACCACTTACTATTGCACATAAATACCTACCTTAAGAGACAAATAAGATTTATTGAAATAGTATTCAATAATGGCTTAATTATTTCAAACCAAGGGTCCAACCAAGTAACACACAGGATTGATTAACAAAAGAACTTTAAAGTAAGAAAATATTACCAAGCTGATTTTTTCAAATAAAATTTCAAAACTCAATTAAGTTCAAAATTTCCATCCTTAAGTTGAACAAATATAATTTATGTTGGAAGGTAAAACAAAACAAGTCTAACAATTTGGAATGCAGTATTAAACTGACAACACAAAAAAACTGGGCAAAAGGAAAAGGAAACTTCTAACACATATCATCACTCAGCACCAACAACGACTGCAGGTTCAGCAGTCTCATCCTCGGCGGGTCTGTCAACCTTTACACCAGTGTCTTCAGTTGAGTAATCCCCGTGAACCTTAATAACCATGCAACATTTCAAATATTAGCATAAAATTATACGAACCAAAACTTGAAAATTCAACAGATGACGCAAAGAAGATGAGCATAATGGATTGAGATTGTACCTCCATAAGCTTGCCAAGATCAAACTTGGGAGCCTTCAAGATCTTAACCTTACGGATGTACACATTCTGAAGTGGGTAGATGCTAGATGTTGCCTTCTCAATCTCCCTACCAATAGATTCAGGAATGAATTTCTGAACCAAATCCTTCAGGTCGCAAGACTGAGCTTGATTAACCATGATCTCTATCATCTTCCTGCGAATCTGTACAAAATGGTTAATATGGATTACTATTTGGTCCCAAAAAAAAAGATTACTATTGATGAATGCAGAATAAAAATTGAAACAATCAAGTAAAAAAAATTTAATTAAAATATGAGTGGTTATAGTACCTGACGGATCTGGCTTGACTGAGCATAGCATGTTCTCTTTTGCTGATTAGGGCGCTTCTTAGTAAACCCAATGCAGAACATTCTCAAACTGAAACCGTCTGTGGTCTTAACATCCACATGGGCTTCGATCAAAGTCTGCCATTTCCTGACAAGGGACCTAAGCTTGTCTGTGGTGAAGTCCATTCCCTGAAATTTTAGAAGAGGTCAATCAAAGGGGAGTAGCTTAGAACATACTGAACTGAAGAAATCAAATCAATTTAATAATAGGAAATGAGATTCATGGATGTACCCAAAAGTTGGTCAGGACATTCTTTCCTTGCACATCTTCTGCTCTCAAACGGATCTTCCTGTAGGAATGATCTTCATCACCTTGAAGATCAGCAAGGGACACCTCAAACACACGGTGTTTAAGACCTTCAGAAGCAATCTGGAAGGACATTTCAAGAATCCTTAAGTTAATTAATTGACATAACAAAACACATTTTGAAGGGTGGAAATGTAAACAAATGAAATTGTAAAAGGACTGTAAAAGACCAATTCTTTAAGGATATTTTTGAAGACAACAGAAACTAAAGATTACCCTTTTAAGCAACATTATCTATAGAAGAAGTCACATGGAAAAAGATCTACACAAAATTGTTTCTAGGGGCTGAAAAACTACTAACTATATTATCATGAATTCTTCTATAGATAATAAAATTCAACGTTTAGAGGTCGTACACATATAGTCAAGGTACAGGAGAAGAAAAACTAAGCAGTTAAAAACTCAATTTGTTTAAATATCTCAAATCAGCCAACCAGACAGGCATAAACAATAGGAAATTGTACAATATGCTTAGATAGGGGTATTAAACAGTTCAATCAACATCATGAATATTCAAAGCTAACTACAACTTCCTATATTCAAACTAGCATACCAGATTTACAAAGTTAATTAGATCGCTGAAAAGGATCATATTAGAAAAAGTAAATGTATACCTTGGTACCCTGAGTACGAGTCACCAAAGTTTTTCCGATGTTGCGAGTAGTAAACAGAGATGGAGCCTTGATATCATACCAGTCCTTCTTGGCGAACGGATCGGTTCTAGAGAAACAAAACCAAGCGGATCAGTATATTACGAATTCATCAATAAATTAAGCATGTAAAAGAATGTAGAACGATGATTTTATATATAAACTTACGCCTTCTTCTTTCCACCTTTCTTTCCCTTGGAAATCCTCTTGTTCTTCCTGTAGATCGTGAAAGTTAGATAAGAAGATGATATAACGAAAGGAGATGCAGTGTAGAAAAGAGATATACCCGACGGCCATTGTCAAGCGATGGAAGGAGAAGATACAATGATGAACTTGGCGACTGCCGAGAGATGCGAGATCGAATACAGCTTAAAACCCTACATTACACTGGCAATCCCTTTATATATTGGATTCATTATTGGACCTTGTATATAGATTGGGCTTTTCGCTTAATTTTTTTATTGGGCTTTCCGCTTAATTTTACTTATTGGGCTTTCAGCATAATTTTATATCATGGTTTTGTTTATTGCCCTTTTATATATTTAATTATTCTAGTAAAATAAATATATATTATTTATTTTATTTTATTTTTTAATTATAAGATTTCGTTTTTTCCACTAATCCCTGCATGTTATGGATTTAGCCCCGCAATCAAATTCAACAAATTAACTAAGTGAGTAAAACTTGCCGTTAGGCAGATAATTTTAAACCCGAAAAGAAAACATGATCAGAATTGAATATAAAAAAATCCGGTTATTATCATATAATTTTTTTGTTCGGGTCAAAATTAGGTCGACCCGTTTAACATTTTTAATAAGAAGTCAAATTGGATCGGTCTGAAATGATCCAAAATAGACTCCTCAATTCGTTTTTGTTGAGTTTTATGTTTTTTTTTTCTTTTATAAGATTTTTTTGTAAATAAATTTATGATGAACTTTAATTTTTTTGTGTTAATATTTTTTATTTTCAAATAAAGATTGAACTAATTACATAGATTTGGATTGAGTTAAGCACTTCTTATACCACTAAATGATTGCACAAGACACTAACTACTTTGTTCATGATTTGATTGTTTGTCTTAATTCTCTTAGTTACTTCTTCGCTTAACTCACCTACTAAATTAGGTGGAGATATTTGAACTAAGTCGAATCAGTGGACTAAGTCGCTAACTTCGCAGTACACTTGTTAGACAATTTACAAAGCACATTGCTTTTTCGAAACTTTCATTTTATGTAGGCATGTTCCTGAACCGAGATAAACCAAATCAATCGAGTAGGGATTCGATCAATTACAAATAAACAAAGTCATGTTCACGTGGGAGATTCTGACCTAAATTAATAATCAGATCAAAAACATTTCACTCGAACCCCTTAACCTATCGATCCGACCCATTAACATGTCAACCCTAAACCCATAAACATGAACCTAACAAGATTCCTAAAAGGCTCCAAACCATGTTCAAGTGAGAGATTCTGACGTAAATTAATAAACGATCAACTCATTAACTTATCAACACAACTCAATAACCTGTCAATCCTAAAACCCGCCAACATGAACTTGACCCCCGAATCTTGGCGCCTAGAAAGCTCCAATCCAGATAAACAAAATATTTAAATCTAAGATTGGAAACAATTTATTAATTTTCTTACAACAAATAATGTTTTCAATTTCAATTACAAAATGAAGTCCTTCCTTCCAAGAACACTTACTTCACCTCCTCCTCGCTAGCTGAAATGTCCTCTTCAAGAACTGATTAGCTGCTCGATCATTTCTATGGCAAAGAACTCTAAGAATCGTATTTGGATCAGCTCTGTTCCATTTCCCAGTCGTGGGCGGCATAGGCAACTTCTGTCCATCTCCATTTCCAACCACACCTATCCCACTAGCTTCACACGCCACAATACTAAAATCCTCCACCAATTGCTCAGTCGTATGTCCCATCAACCCCACCACCCCTTCCACCGCTTCCGATTCACGTTCTAAAACATCCCCTGTAATTAACCCTTCTCCGCACTCCCCAAAAAGCTTCCTCAATCGATCAAAATCCTCCCCGATCATCTCATGATCCTGCCGACTAAAAATCCGTGCACTTCCTCCAGCAAGAAGGACCATCAAGAAGGACTCATAAGAAGCTCTCATTGCATCCCTAACCGCCATTTGCTTAGCTCGTTCCGCGACAATCGCGCATAGTAAGGTGAGATTCTGTTTTAAAATCCTTAACGCGGGATCAATACGAGAAGTGGCGACATCTCCCATGTATAAGGAATCGTACAGTACTGAATTCGAGTCGAGGAAGATGAGACGGTAAGCTGCGACTTCGGATATGTGTTGACTGGCGGCTTGGATTGCTAATTCGGCTGCTTCAAAGTAGGAAGAGGATGAACCAATGCTACGGCGACGAGTTGTTTCGCGTGGAGAGGGGATTATACGGGATGAAAGTGAGAGGGATTTGTCGAGGGAATGAATCTGGGAAAGGATGTATTGTACAGTGTTGAGACGGATGTAGAGACGTTGAGTGCCACGGCTTGTTGATGAACGGATTGGCTGACCGTCTTCTGCTCTGCAAAGGGATAATTCGTTGGGGACGATGACCGCGCATGGCGCGGCCTTCTTCCAAAGCTTCACGAATTTGGAGTCGCGACTGCATCGGGTTAGTGGTGGTAAGTTTGGTGTGTAGCTTTGCTTTGATCCTGTTTTTGATCAAAGTTGATAGTGTTAGTTAATGCAACTAACAAAATACAATCTTTATTTTTGTCACCCGAAAAATGAATCCTTTTAGACCTTTTTTTAATTTTTAATTTTTTTTTCTTAAAACAAGTTGAAAATCAATATGTAGAGTTGCTCTAAGTTTTGAAAAAAAAAATATTTGGCTACCCTAATTGAACTGGTTAGAGTGTTCAAATAATTTGGGTGACCGAACATTCAATCATATGAATTTCATTTTTTATTTTCAATTTGGAGTTCAACTCAAAAACTAAACCAAAAATAGAATATTTTCTATTATATAATATATTAAAAGCATCAAATTAATATTAAATTCGAATTCGTTGATTTTATTTAAAATTTCAAATTCGGTTTTTAAATTAGCTAAAAAAACTAAAAAATAACTAAAAAAAAAACAGAACCCAAAAACGAAAAACTCAAATAACATGCAAATCAAACTGATCAACACTCCTGGTTACTAGTTATAGAAATTGTAGTTGGGTGAGATTTCAACCATACCCAAATTTTTTTATATTCATTTTCATCCTCAAGGATCTCAACCATTGTAATAAACCGTTTTATGTTTAAAAAAACTAATAAATTTAAGTAAATACTTTTTTTATTTATTAAAAAGTTTGTCATGCTATTCATCTACCCTAATCCTAATCCTAACTCTAACTTGTAGGCTTGTTGGCCTTACCAAGTTCGGTCCTAAATATGATTATTCAATTCTATAAACAAAAAAAGAACAAAATCATACCACAATTGGCGACGAAAGCAATGTAATCGCGAAATAAATTATCCAACGCGTCTGCAAAGTTCCGAACTAAATCATCGGAAATGCCAATAGGAAGCTCGAAGAAATCCTCCACCGCTTCCTTAGCCGTCTTCATCAACTCCACGGCCGATTGAGAATAGGGCTCATGTTTCGACTTCGGCTTCCACGCCTAAATTAAAACAAAATTCAAAGTTCAAATAACTTATTTGAATGAATCAAAAGTTAAGAGAACTTCTTTTTAAGCACACCTCATTCTCTTTGGCTTTGTTAATGCATTCTTTTCCCCTCTTAACCCTATCTTGTATCCAATCCCTAAACAATCCCATTATAACAGTCTCAACTTCATATGGAAGCATTTCTCTAACAATAGCTTTCCCTCCATCCTCACATTCAACAGAATCCTCCACAACCATCTGCACCAAAAGCTTCTCGAGTTTTCCGGCTCTTTGAAGAGCCCTCAAAGTGTCGGCAGTAAGCGACGCTACCCTCTCAAGATACTGCTTCAACATGCCGCCATAGCATGCATGTAAGGTCACCGCAGCCGATCCAGCAGCGATCGGATGCCATTTCTTCAAAATGGGACTATATATTTCCTTCTCTCTCATAGCTAGTTCTTCCATTTCCGTCGCTAATTGGAGAAGAGCTTCCGCCACTTCTTGCTCTTGAAACGTTGAACTCGTTAGGTTTTCAGATTCCGCTATCTTTGGTGAAATCAAACAAGTTAATATTACTGGAAATGGAAATGAAACAAGTGGATTAAGGGGTATGAAAATAAATAACCTGGGCGAAGGCATTTCTGATTGATGATCGAATATAATTATCAATTCTGTTATCGGTTAAGTCACCGGCGGTCGCCGTCGTCTCTGACCTTGTAATCGCAGCCATGGCGGATACGTCCTCCTCCAATATTCTCGTTGCGGCGAAAACCAAAGGCAACAAATTCTCCATCACACTTATAATACCCTTGTGAAAGTATTTATGATAATCGCCTAATCTTTTCTCAGACCAACTCTTAATCGCACCCATCAACGGCTCCAAAATCCTTGCATACATCGGATCCATCTCCTCCGTCGATGCTGCCGCTGCCGCCTTTTTTGCATCACCCCCAACCTCGTTCATCATTGTAAGCGCCGCCCCTAAAAGCTCTGATTCCACCCCTCCACCGCCACCTCCATCAACAAACCGCTCGAAAAGCACCCACATGAAACAGAGATTATGGATCGGTCGATTTACTCCGAGTGTTGTCCATGTTTTCTTGATTAGCTCCAGTATCTCGTCGGCTTCATCGATCAATGCGGTTTGCTCTCGTAGGTCAAAAATGGATCGTAACAATGTCAGGTAAATGTGAACGTTGAGTGGGTATCCGTCTGCCCAGTGGCAAATCTCGGCAGCAGGGTAACTATCGGAGGTATTGGTTGATCGCCATGAGAGAGATAACACGGAATTACAAAGAGAACGCATAGTGTCGGAGTTGACAACGGTAGCGTCGAGAGGGGTTTGATCGGCGGAACGGATGAGTTCACTGAGACGGATTGCGGCATCGGAATTCTTATCAATTGGATCAAATGGGTGAAGAATGAGACCGCATTCGAGAATCTGAAGTTGCCGCCTTTGCCAGATATGATATTCATGGTGATCGGAAAATTCCGACGGTTTCAGGTGCCGTAATAGTTCTAATGGAATTATTATCGTCTCCGGTCGCCTACCCATCTGACCAACAAGTGTTCTCATAAGGGTCTTCCTCAATCGGCTATCGCATTGTTCCGTGATCTTCAATTGCTGTCGCATAATCTCCGCCGTCGTCAACGGTCTTTTCCCTCTCATCGGCGACGAGGGCACGGTGTTAAACGACGTAACTCCGGGGCTACATAAACCGTTAACGTTTACATTTCCATCGGAAGCGCGGGGGCTAATTTTGGGTGAGAAACAAGAAAAGTTACCACCACCGTCCATTGAATTAGTCCGGCGTGTAACAACCAACGGTCTAAGCATTCTTAACCCAAGAGCTCTCTTAACCCTGCTACCGCTAACAGACGGTGCAGTACTATTCCCCTTCATCGGTGATCCACAGGCGGAGTCAGGATTGCCGTCGACGCCGGCGTTGTAATAGGCGAGTGCATTCCGGCCGCCGAATCCGGGAGAAGAACGGCAGGATGTGAAGAAAATCTCGTAGGCGGTCTCGCGAAGGTCATCGGAGTCGATGTTTTGGAGTTTTCCGAAGGGGAGGATGAGGTCGGAAACTTTGATGGTGCAGGGAAGGGGAGATAAGGCGGGTGGGTCGAGATCGGGGGGGTTGATTTGGTCAATTGCAAGAGGAGTTAAAGAAGATGATTCTCGAAGGGTGGTGAGAGGGCCGACGTCGACTTCCGGACAAGAAATTTCAGGATTTGGCTGAGAGAAATGTGTGTATGTCATGTCGGAAGAAGGTGACGGAGAGATCATTTATCATAATAGGTACTATGTTCTGTCGTTGTTGATGATGCCATGTTTTTCTGTGAAGAAACTATGAAACAGAGGAGAGAGAGAGAGAGAGTGTTTTTTGCGAAATAATGGAAAGTAAAAAATTAGCTTTTTTTATTATTGGTTATTATTAAGGATCACCACTAATTCTTATCTAACTGAAAACTTACTCATTTATATCTTTATTAAACAATGACATGATTAATTTCTTGTGCTTGATTCTTCAATCTCTTGTTTGGTTATAGGTTATTTGGATAATTTCTAAAGTATTTAATTTTAATTAGTACAAAATTAATTAAATGATGTTAGAAGTATTAGTATATAATTAAAAAAATGTTCTCTACAATATTTAACTAGCTACTTTAATCATGTTTAATTATCTATATTAAATTACATTAAAAAATAATTTAGTCTTAAATGTTGAAAAGCATTAAAAAAAAATCAAAAGATTTAAAAGAAAGAGGCTTGAAGAGTCCGAACTAGGGGTGGACCGCAGGGAAGTGGTTCGGGAGCAAGCCGGACCAGATTGGACGCGATCTTGTCGGGGTCAATGCAGTTTGGCTTCACTCTACGCGGCGTGCGGGTGGACTAGGCAAGGCTCAATCGACTCAAGCGTTGGGGGTCGAGTTCAGGTTCTTCTTCAACCTTCAACTAGATCAAACCAAAATTTTGGTGTTCCTTTAGAAGGCTCTAATCACAAATCCAAGAACATGGGAGATTCGTCTCCACATTTATAACAAGTTGGCCTTATCCCAAAGTCATCGTTCAATATGGAAGGTGTCAACAAAGCTCCAACAAAAAATGCAAGATTCAATTGGAAATTTTGATATTGGGTTTTAAGGTTATGATTTGAAATCAAAGTTAATCATTAGCTTTGTTAGATTTATTAGAATCAAAACAGTAATTTAAAATCAATTTACTGTTTGTTTTAGTCATTCTCAAAACTCAAATTCAACTTTTTAGCATAATTTCAAATTTGGGAAACATGCTTAAACCTAACGGGAATGATTTGAAAACTTTTTTTTTTTCTAAGAGATCATTCTTGAGATTAACTAAATTATAAAATTTTAAACTTTGTTTGTTCAGGACATGAGTTTTATTAAAATTAACAATTTACAGTGAGTTGAAGAACACTCTTAGACTTTTGTTGAAATTTTAAGATTAATTACTATCAAGATTAAAAGCTCTCTATACAAATCCTTCTAAAAAACAAAAAAATCACTTGAAAATTTTTAATGGCAAATTTATATGGAGATTGATTGATGTCTTCCTTAGTTCTTAGTTCGCCGTGGCTAGATGATCCTTTTATAGCTGGATTATATCCTTTTGTGGAATAGGACGAGTTACTAATGTAATGGAAATGACCGCGGCTAATGTGATTAGTTTCCTTTTTCAGCTTTTTGTTTTTGTTGAGTAAGGGTGAAGTTTGACTTCAAATTATTCCAAGGATGCCGACTATTTTTATTCGGGTGACGCGAGAAAGAAGACAAAGTTGGTCGCCAACGCACATTGGGCATAGTCTATGGAGTCCTATTAGTGTTATGTGAGGCTAGGTAGTTCTGTGTCATGGTCGTTAGCCTTCCGTTTGTCCTTGATAGTTGCGCGTCTAGGTTCCGGGCCTCTTTTTTTTTTAGAAATAGTTTACGCCATTAATTAATAAAGACTCGAAATGGGGAGTACAAAGTTAAAATTGAGTTGACAACAGTTTACCCAAAATCAACACACGATGGCCATGAGGAATTCATAATTGACCTAAGAAACGCACACGGACATGAGATCAAAATACAAAAGTGAATAAGGGATAAACTAGCAATCAATCAACTAAAACAAAACGATAGGGGTTGATTTCATCGGACTCGTCTCTCTTGTCTTTGCCTTATTCCTTCTATCTTGTCACCCTTAGGTCTTTTGGGGATATATTTCTGGATAGAGTATCGATTTCTTCGTCTTCGCTAGCTTCTCTTGTCACTTTTTTCCTTTTGGGCTTGACTTTGGAGTTGGGCGTATGAGTTGTTTCTCTTGAGATGGTTTTTTGACAACGTTGCGACTTTCTTTAGTTTTGGAGCTCGTGATTTTCGAGATGCTTTGGCTTTCGCTATCATCTACGTTGACGTCGGGCTTTTCAAACCTAATCAGTGGGAAAGGGACCTCGATTTCAGGTTGGTGGGATCGGATCAATTTGGTTCTCATTCACGTGTTCGTTGTGGCTTTCATTTGCATTGAGGACTTCGATATAAGATTTTTGATCACCTTGACATTCTTTTGTTCGAGGTGGACACGGGCTTCTTTTTCTTTTCTCCGTCCACTTTTCTCGGCTGCTCGTACATGACCTCAATGGTGGTCATGTTTCCATTCCGGCATCTTAGCTAGAATTTTTCCAGTTTTGCACTTGTTGAGTAAATCTCAATGCAAATGCGGGCAAATGTGACTTGTTTAAACGAGTCAAAGTCGGGATCGAACTTAAGAGGATTTCTAATGAGTTTGGCGAGGTAGGCAAGTGCTTTGGCATTACAAATGCATAATTTTTATTATTAAGTCTTTTGTAGTTTATTTTGCTAGCATTTCTTCATAATTATGACCTCAGCTTAATATAAAACATTATAACTCCTAATTGAAAATTGAATACATGACATTTGATATCTTAAGAAACTACAATTAACATTATTAGGGTAATGTTGTTTCTAGTTTGTACTATACCAATTGACTACGAGTTTAATTCATACTTAGAACTAATGTTGTTTCTAGTTTGTACTATACCATTGATTACGAGTTTAATTTATACTTAAAACGTATCAAGTTGATTACGAGTTTAATTCATACTTAGAACCTGTCAAGTTGAAGTGGTATTATGATTATATTGATTATGCTAACCTCATACATCAAAAAAAAAAATTATATTAATTTAAAAATGTTTTGAAAATAAATAATTAGATGTACCTGATTAAATAAATTAAAATTTATTAAACCAATTAAATATTAATATTTTCAATCCGATGGATGTAAAATCGGTTGTAAAATCTTTATAAAGTATAACCAATTTAATAGAACTAAAGATATAAAAAAAAACAATACAATCCATGATCACCCTTTAATAGTTAAAAGCTCAAATTAAACATTTAAGATAGTTTTTATGGTTGATAGTTAATTTTTTTATTATAAATGATTAATTTATTTTCAATAATATAATATATTTAAGAATTTAAATTAAAATAATATGAATTTTAATATTGTCAATATTTTAAAATACCAATTATTAAAATTATAGTTAAAAATACTACAAGAAAAAACTAACAATTAAAAAAAGGTTTACATACTTTGGCCAATTTACATGTTAACAAGGCTAGCTGGCGTCTTTAATAAATGTGTTATAGCATCTTTATTGTGAATTTATCTTTTAATTTTTGAATTTAGAAATATTTTTTGAATTTAGAAACTATTAACACTTAAAATCATGTCTATCATTCCAATTTAAATAGTTTATATTGATAGTAATATATTTTGTGAATTTAATAAAAAAAAAATTACAATACTAAAATATACACTTGAATTTAATTAAATCTAATTCTCATCCAAATTGTATAAGATTCAACTAAAAAGAAGCACTCAAACTTCTTCAAATTTAAACTAATAGTACATGAAATTTTGGTTTCATCGTATTTTGTATGATAAATAATAATCCTAGATATTGAGTTTGTACCAATGTTTTCACTCGGACTATCTCAATCCAGAGAAGAGAAGAAACTCGTATATGCATTTTGTTTGAAATCTCGATCTTGTCCATGTCGATATAAACAACAGTTTAGTAATTTTTATATTAGATATTGGTTAAAGCGTTAAAATCATTGTATTTACTAACATTAAAATTAAAATAAATAAATAATTTTTTTTCAACAACTAAAAAACAATGTAAGATTGACATTTGTTGTTTTAGGATTAATGGCTAAAATTATATAATTTGAATTTATTTGATCAAAAGTTTGTATTTTAACAAATGGACAGATTTTAAATTTATTTAATCAAAGGAAAGTCAATAATTAATTTGATATTTTCCTTTAATTTGAAATGTAAACCTTAAGCAATTTCCAGTTTGGTCCACCACCAGCTCATCATCATAACTAGCAAATAAAAAAATAAAAAAATAATATTTACGATTGTCCAACGTTCTTATTTTCAAATTCAGCACCGTTTGAAGTTAACTTCATTTAAATCCTATAACATCTCTCTTTCTCTCTCCTCTCTTTCTCTCTAGCTGGAGGAGACAAAATTACTTTCGCCATGGATACCTTTTGATTCACAACCTTAATTCAAACGATGGGTTGCTTCATTGTCTGTCTGGGTTTCTCCAAGAAACGAAAGCGCAGAATCAGACCTTCAAATAAACTCATTTCTGGCGACCAAGTACGTTACTTTTCAAGAACTCTGTATCTATAATGCTATATATGTATAAATATTCATAATTTATTGTGACAGATATATGGAAGCTATAGGCATCTGGATTCTCAAGATGTTACTCTTGCGGAATCTGCAGTTTTAGAGTCTGATTGCAGGTTAGGGTTTAGTCTGATGAGTCTCTTAAGATGTTTTGAATTTTACTTCTTCTGTTTTTCATTTTCTTGATTTATATGCACTATGCAGTAATCATAATGAAGCCAAGGTGAATTCTGGCATTAAGATAAAAAAGAAAGTCACATTCAACTTGAATGTCAAGATCTATGAGCCTATACCCGACCAGGATTCATATTCCTCAGACAAAGAAATAGGGGAGGAGATTGATGCTAAGAAGGATAAAGAATCCAACAATATAAGTTATCCCCCGAATTACCGGTACCAAAATCTAAGAGATTGCTGGGATGATGAAGATGAAGATGAAGAGGAGGATGAAGAAATTGATGATCTTGATGATGAGGATGATTGGGAAGAGGATGAAGAAGATGATAAAGGAGGGGAAGAAGAAGAAGAGATTTGCAGGCATTTGTGCTGTTTATCTGTTGAATCAGATGTAAAAAGGGCATCAATTGAAGAGAATAAAGTTGGGTATAGAGAAAGAGGTCAGTACGAATGCTCTGTGTTGAATCCAGTTGAGAATTTAACTCAATGGAGAGAAGTGAAGGAGAAAAGCAAGAAGCATCCTCTATTGAAGAAGATACTGACAAAGGAGAACTTGGGAATAATGGTGGAGAAACAAGAAGAGGAGATGATCAAGTCAAGTCTCAATTTCAGTCCAAAGTGTAAGTTGATGCAAGACATTGCGATTGATGCAAGCCTCTCTCATTGGGTATTGACCTCACAGCAATGTTAGCAAAGATTGTTCAATGTGTGTTGTGTTTGATTTTTTTCTTGTTGTTGTGATGATCATGTTTTTTTATTGGGATTTGTTGATTCTTAAAATGAATTGTTGTGTAAACTGATGCTGAAAGACTAACTTATAATATAAGCTTTTATAGGCTGTTTGACATGCCCATTATCATTATTGGTTTACATCTTAAACTTTCTGTAATTGAAGATTTGATAAGATGCCACAAATCTCCAAGTCAAATGGGAGATTTGCTTTGAGATCATGTTGTAACTTGATTGAAAATTTTCTAATTTAAATAGTGTGTTTTGTTGAATCCTTCTCAAATTTGTTACTGCAATATGCAAAAAAGTAATATTGTTCTTAATAATTTGTTTCAACTATAAATATTGTTGCTCTTTGCTAAGTTCATTATGGTTTCGGATATTGGATACTTGTCGGGTATGTTCTGAAATTGATCTAATTAGGTTTTTCCTCTTGATATCTATGATGTACCTCTAGATGTTTTATGTTTCATCTTCATGTTCTGAAATTGATCTAATTAGGTTTTTCCTCTTGATATCTATGATGTACCTCTAGATGTTTTACGTTTCATCTTCGTATCATGTAATAAAAGTTTGTATATTAATTATACTGTTTGTTCATTGTATGTGAATGTGAAATGTTTCCTAATAAAGACCTTGGTATGAAACATAGTGTTATTGACAATTTTAGTAAGATCAAAATAGTAATACATTTATTACTTAGGATTACTTTCATTTCTAAATTATCCCAAGTCATGGGATAGACATCTTTAATCGAGATATAATCATATTCATATGTTATGTTTTTTAACTTAACAAAGTGATCGCTCTTAGAAGACGACAAGAATATGATAGTGCTGAAAATGAACGTATGAGTTCTTATTAAGTTAAGAGTTAGTAAGTTGAATGGAGTGTCTTGCATAAGACAACATTTGAATTTGTTCACTTGTCATTCCTATGTCTCATTGCAACTATAATACAGAAATCTCATCTAATTAAAGACTTTGTTAGGTTAAGTGTTCATTATCCGTGAATATGAGAAGAAGTTATTTAATGTGATTAATAAAGACCACTCACTATGGGTAACGTATCATAAAGTCCAGTTGTAATTATATCTTATTATTTGGTTGAAACATTCACATTTATGAGATAATCAATCTAGACAAATGTTAACATTCGTTATTTTTATTGAATAGATAAATGGTTAATCCTAACAACTTAGACTATTGAATGAACATATAAAGATGAATCCTAAAGTTGGAAGCAATAACCAACATAACCTAGAATTCAATAATTGAAATTTCTTAGAGTTAAGATTTTTTGCTTTTGTGAAAGTCTCTACAATGATAATTCAATAATATAATATTTTGTAATAAGATCAATTAGACGTGACGATTGAAGTCGGGTTTCGGGTTTGAGTTAACAGTTTAGCGGGTTGATCATTCCTTTAGTAACTTGGGTTAAAATTTATAACTTGAACATTTATCTATTTGTTTGTAATTGATCATACACATACTTATTATTTGTTTGAACCAAACTCGATTTGTTTAATATTACATATCTATTTAAGATTAAAACTTCAAATAAATGATAAATAAAAAACTCTACCAACCAACAAAACATATACGATGACATGTCTACTTTGAGTCATTCTAGGTCGATCCAATTTTTACATGTTTATTATTCAAGTTAAACTGTGACTTACAAAAAAAAAAATAAAAAAAAATTACATAATCCTTAGCTCAAATCATAAATTGTCAGCCCTAACATTACTATGACAAAACACTTATTATATGTGATTATGTTATGTGATATGGTTAACAAGTGAAATATATTCAATTCAATATCTTGAAAATAGATCATATATTTACTTTTACTTGATGATATATTTGTTTACAAGATTCTTCTCATGTTTAACTATTAGAATATAAGTCGAACAAATTTAAAAAACAATTTGCTAAAAAATTAAAGTTATATTTAAGTAGGCAATAATTATTTTTAAATTAAATTATTGAATTGAGATATCAAAGAACATACACCACCGAAATGAGACAATTAAAATGCTATGAAAAAAGTATCCCACCAAATACAAATATAGTAAGTAATCTAATTGAGCTTTGTTTGAGAGAGTTCAAAAAGAACAAAGAAATTTATAGCAAATCCAAAAGATCTAAACCAAATTTAAAAAGATGGCAATTCAAGAGATAGAATTTTGAAGAAAAAGTTATACATCCACATAAGAACAACACCATATCATAGCAAAGACTGCCATTGATTCCATAAAAACAAAATCAAGCAATTATGGCCTTTCAACTAATATGATATTAAAATCAGCACATCTTCACACGCTGTATCGACCTTTTGCTGATCTTTCGCGTTTGGAGTCATCCTACAAAATCATTGCAATAGTTGTTGTTACAAAGATCACAACCCACTCAAAATAGCTATAATCACAGACAATGGGTTAGAAAATTAAACTACTTACATGAAAACTGTAATTAATCTTATCAGCAAAATCCAGGATTTCCTTCCACTTCCTCCCAATTCGCATCTGCATTGAGTAATCAGATGAAAGAAAAGATTGTATGGAATCCAAACAGGAAAACACTCTCTTTTCCTAAATTCTTAGATAGATGTCCATTCCTCAATATTAAACCTAATTTCATACAACCCATCATTCAATGGTTTCAAGAAAGTCTCTCTTTTAGGTTAAGATTTTCTAGCAGAAAACATTATCCAAGATTTAGAATTAGCCAGCATAACCAGAAGAAAGGTTACCTGAGCAGCCTCATTAGATGCTGACTTAGTCCAGAGGGCAAGTTTATCTTGTCTAGGCCGAACACTAGCAACAACACCACATATATCTTCAGCTTCATCAAACTGTTCTCCAATCATAGCCATTAGCTGACAAGTTAAATGACAGACAATCAGTTTTTGCGTATAATAATAGCTCTCAATATGAGCAAAAGTGTCAAAGAAGTGAAAATGTTCAATATCACAAATTGAACAGAAACATCTAAAACCTTTGATAACTGAAAAAGAATACTAATAGAAGTAATTGATTACAGTTTCGAGCCAAAGGTGGTCAAGATTAGTTTTACTGCTACTTGTGACAATCCATTTGCCCCCATTAGCACATTCAGGATCTTCCCACTTAGGCTCAATACCGGATCTAAACAGGTGGAAGTCAGCATTCGCAGGCAACTTACTAGGCTTGAAGATCTGATCATACAGACTGCAAAGTAGTCCAAATTGGTAAAGAGTACGATACGAATGTCATTTGTATATCATTTTTCAGTAAAAAAAAATCAATTGATTCATCCCCACCGATAGAAAAAGAGTTATTAACAAAGGGCTAGAACTATACCACCAAAACTCCTCAACAGTTTCAAATGTGTAGACCTTGCGAAGGGATGAACCCCAGGCAGCGCCTTGCTTAGGCTTCGATTGATTGTCAAACCAGAAGGTCCATTTCTTTTCCAAAGGATGCGTCTGCTTCGTCTCCACTTCGTCCGGCTCACCCATTAATCTCCTCTTCTTCTTCTTCCTTACGTACAAATGAGTAAAATTAGGTTTCAGCAAGAATAAGCCACCGAAGTAATGGACTGACAAATGACCCGGTTTCCTTCAAACGAGAATGACAAATGACCCGGTTTCCTACAAATGGGCCTTCACAAAAGTATTATTTTAATATAATATATATAAGTTTACAAAATAAATGAAATCCAATACAAACTGAATACAAAAATATAAAGAACTTTATAATTTGTTTATTAATAAGGAAAATTCGATGAACCATAATAATTGTAACTTAACTATTATTGACAACCGCTAATAAAAGTTGCGTAAATGACCACTTTCTATTTTTTTTTTGACAAAAATACTCCGTCTCGCGACGATACATTCGCGTCTCGTGACCGACACACTTGACATGCAGGAGTTCCGGTTGACTTTGAAGGCAGAAGAGCTAGCTCGACCATCCATCGGAAGAGGGTCGATGTAATTGAGTCGACCACAGGGTTCAGAGCGTCTGGAGCTCTTCAACAGGCCATTAAAGACAAGCATGATCCCAGCTTATTTATGAAAAAATTATCGTCTCGATGTTGACAGAAGTATTTTTGTTCGAAAAATAAAAAATAGTTATTTGCCTAATTTTTATTAGGCGTTTGTCATCGGCCCAATTAAGACAATTATTATGGTCATTTTGTCTGATTTTTTTTAATAAAAGAAATAAATTTATAATTATTAGGAACTTTTTTTTAATAATATATATATATATATATATATATATATATATATTAGATAAATTATAATTTGTATTTTTTTTTATTGATGTTAGTGTAAGGCCCAATGGGCTCTCATCCTTTATTTCTTATAGATCTTGAAAGTTAAGCACAAACCCTAAATAGCAGCATATAAATACGAGATACGCGTTCATATTCTTTATCATTTTTCATCTTCGTCTTCATCGTGAAATCGTTTCTTTCTCTGTGATTTTTACCATGATTGAGTAGTGATTTGCTAAAGGTCCATCTTGGCAAGGTCTACGAGCCTTTTATACAGGCAATTGTAGTCTTTGAATGCTAATGGACCGAAATTAACAAGTTTCTTTCCTCCCTGTTCCGCGCTTCTTATAGATTATTACTATGGAGCTTCGGATCATTAGGAGAGGCAACATCTTATTCAAATACACTTGTATTTCACTTATACGATCTTATCTTCTTTGAAGATTCATTCTTCATATCTCGATCCAGATTCAGTTTTACTATGATTAGCAATTTAGTTACAGTCCATCTTGGCAAATCCTAATAGCCCTTTAAAGGCCATGTTAGGCTTTGAATGCTAATGGACTAAAATTAACTACTTCTCCACCATTTTAGAAGCTCTTTGTTTATGATAATCATTGAGCTATTTTTGAGATGTTACATCTTGTTTCCTGGCTATGATCAATTTTGGTATTAACAATAATGTGCAAAGTCCATCTTGGCAAAACCTAATCGCCCTTTAAAGGCCATGTTAGGCTTTGAATGCTAATGGACTAATATTGAAAACTTCTCTTTCCTTTAATAAGCTTCCTATTGATGTTAAATATGGAGCTTTTGTTGATAAAGAGATGTAATATCTTAGATAAGTAGAATTTGTTCTTAATATTGATACCAAAATCTGTGAGAAATGTGATTTTTAGGTTATATTTTCTTGAATTGGTAATATCCTAATTTAGATATTTGCTTCACCATTTGTTAATAGAAATTTTCAGAAGTCCATCTTGGCAAATCTTAATAGCCCCTTTAGAGGCAATATTAGGCTTTGAATGCTAATGGACTGAAATTAGGAACTTTAACTCCTTTCTTATATAAGCTTTATATCCTTTGTCTATGGAGCTTTTGGTGATAAGTTGAAGTTACACCTGTTAGATTGTTGGAACATGAATCTTAATTAAGGACAAATATGATTCGAAATCATAATTTAATAAATTAATTACCATCTTTAAAAGATCTTTAATTGTTGTCCTAATTCTTTAAAAGACCAGCCTCCTAATGGTTCTTAATTGTTTATTTGATTTGTTCTTAATATTGAACATGTAAAAACTAACAATATTCCAAATTTCTATAATAATGGTTGAACAAATTTAATTTACATTCAAATGTATTCTATAATATAAATGATAAACATCTTTTACAATGTTTATATGTATTGATGTTGAAGACTAATGCATTTTTTGAAGTTGTTTCTACTATTATGACTTAAACAGAAACAAACACAACCTCATGGCATCTCATTTATGAAGACATATATGGTCTTGGTATCCACAACAGATAAAATAATATGAAAGGCAAACAAGATATATACATTTAGACCGAAACCATAGAGGCCCCTCCATTGTTGGGTTTGAAGATGAAACCATAGAGGCCCCTCCATTGTTGGGTTTGAAGTTGAAACCAAAGAGGCATTGGACTGATAACTTAAGAGCAACTTGTAAACATATTTTTAATTCATATTCTTGAAAGATCATTGTTAGAAATTTCAGTAGTTATTTTGGTGTTTTGTCATATATAATGCATGCCACTATATGTAATGGAGCATTTTAATAAATGAATAAAGTTTGATGTGATTTAAAAACAAATAAGATATCTGATTAGATCTTGTAGCCCATTTTAAAAATATGTTTTCTCTTACCAGAATTGATTAAGTAACAAGAAATAAACTCCATTATTGTCATGAAGGAGGGTAATCTCTACTCGTTATTGAGAGATTTAAGAGTATATTGTTCATTTGTGTTCTTTAACTTAAAAGGGTTCTGATTTAGAACCTATAATCATTTTGGTTATTGAAAATTATGGTTTCTAATTGTCATATATTTTTATTAACTATTTCTTTTTCATATTTTCTTGTTTTTCTTTAAATCTTTTTATTGGTTTGTTTGTGAAGACTTGATGTTCTTTTAAATGAAATCGTGCACATATCCCTTAAAATATATATATATATATATATATATATATATTTTTTTTTTTTTTTAGAGTTTTATTAATAAAGAAGTAGTTTTAGTAGGCAAATATTTAATTTTCATTGAATTCAGAGTCCAATTAAGGAAGTTCACACAAACAAATGTTACTTGGAAAAAATTATGAAAATGGGTAAGAATTTTATCATATGACCATATCATGATTTCATATTTTTATCAAAAAAACCTTTGAACTCATAAAAACAATCCAAATCAAATTTTCCTAACCCATAGTCATGCCCCGATTCACCTCAAAAGCACTGAAAGTAATGGCCCGTATCAACTTAAAAGTACTCTAAGATGGATAAAAGTACTCTAAGATGGAATCGAACTCGTGAACTATCATAGCACCACCTCATAGTTATGGACATAAGATTTTACTTAAAATCAATATTTTTTTAAAAAATTAAAATTAAAATCTAAAACCTTAATTTATCCTAATACTAAATGTCTTATAGAGACAAAGAAGAGGACCAAATTGAAAGAAGCTTCCTCAAAACCTAATTAAAGGTATTAAGGAAAAGGAAAGATGGATTAGGGAATGGGGTTGAAATCAAAAGTCTCTTACAAAGACGGTTAGACTAAATAAAATAAAATGAACACTTTACTCTGAAGGCGTTTTACACTCATTTCCATATCCCCGCTTTAGCCTTCAACGAAAGACTACTCTTTCCTACATGGGTTTGGCGATTCGCCCTACAATTATCGCGTGATTTAAGGTTTGCGGCTACAAGGGTTCTGATTGGGACTCATTGCTGAAGTCGGCGGGCTCCTGTTTCTGCAATTGGAAGATAAGTGCGGCGAATGTGGGTTACGAGTTGTCTGATTGGGTTGCAATTACTTCTTCTGGACTCCCTTCTGAAGTATTAGGAGAGGACTGGTCGTCTACTGGTATCTTTGACGAAGAGTGTGATTTGGCTGGGCAGGTAACCGGATTTTCTATATTATTTAAGCTCTACACTGATGTTCTTTCCTGGGGTTTAAGCACTTCCATTCATGGACACTTCAATATTTAAAACTGATTTGTAAAAGGACGAATAATCGGTGGAAAAAAATAGGAGGGTCTTCAAGTGTTTGTGATATACGTATTGAAAAGCTATTATAGAGTAGATATAATGAATGGGGTACTTAGTGGGAATCTATATTCTCAATGTCTTGTGATTTGACAAAGATCCTGGGAAGTTCTTGTACAAGTGAAATTCCAACAATGTGAACATGGTTATCATTACTTGCATTTCTTTAGTTGATAACATTAAGATAGCTACTATGTTTCATCTCATTTTATATCCTGCAAATCTTACCTTAAAATGTATGATATATGTGTTGCACTATTATAATCTTAATCATTATTTTTCTTCAAGTTAAATATATTTTCATGCAAATAGACAATTTTTTTTACTGTTCAAACACATGTGCAATGTAACAAAAAATGATACTTTAGCTGTACATTTTCATCATAACCTGCCATAAACTCGTAGTTTTATGTATCAAATAGAATGAGATGAGATTGCAAGTTATGAATGCAATTCTACTCTCCATTGACATTGATGCGGTGGTTCAGATGAATGACATTGATTAAGTGAGAAGACAAAAAAAGTTCTTTGCATCTATCCCTTGAACTGATAACCATCTTTTTGTGAGGTTTGTTTCGTCTATCCTTGGGTGTCATCAAGGCATGAGTATTGTTTTTGCCTGATCTTAGTAGAATTTAGTACTACTCTGTCAGTAGGTTCTTCTAGAATCAATATAAACCATTTGCGAGAGGTTTAACAATCCAAATAATGCTACTACATCAGTACAATTTCTTTGTTGCACATAAGTCATTAGTCGTCAATTAGGCACCACTGAAAAAGCTCCCCTGATAGAAATAAAATAATTATCCAAATTAGAGGAGTATTTGGCTAATAGGGTTATTTGATAAATAGTTTCGGACTATTCATATCAGTTCAGGTTACAATATTTTGAATATTTATTATTGTGTCCTCTGAGTCTGAGGTCCCAAATGTCAGTTAATCTCTGTAAAGCCCACAGTTTGAGCTTTTCATTAAACTGCTGTGTCTAAAGCGGTGTTTGATAACACTACTTATGACTTAATATAAATGATTAAGTGCATATTTGAATTAAGTTCATTTGCTAATTGTTTTTTAAAATCACTTGATTATTTAGATTCAGCTCAAATTAAGTTAAAAATATGGCTTAATTCAGTAAGATATGAATGACTTAATTCTGTAATAATGGAAGAGCCTTCAAAAGACAACATCGAGTCTTGACCCCTGAGAATGAATGAAATTATGACACTAAAAGGGTAAAATAAACTTTATGTAATATACACCAAGTACATAAAATTTTAATAATTTCATTTGGTTTTCAACATTTACTTAACTTATCCAGCACTTATCAACATCCAACACTTAATTTCAGTTTGATTAAACACACTCTAGGATAAAAGATAATGGAAATATTGATATTGGAGTGGGGAGTTGTTGATGCTTTCATAAGTGTTGATTTCAAGGGTATCTTGTTTCTAGTCATAAGGAGGATTTGCAATACACAATACTTGATTTCTGCTATCACATATTATTACGCAGGCATGCCAATATGTGTTAAGTTTTTGTTTCTTCATTTTAGAAGCATTCAGATATTAAGATGC
The DNA here is from genome assembly GCF_907164915.1 of Impatiens glandulifera. NCBI lineage: Eukaryota > Viridiplantae > Streptophyta > Magnoliopsida > Ericales > Balsaminaceae > Impatiens > Impatiens glandulifera. Next base: position 56,101,362 of record NC_061863.1, read on the forward strand.
TATGAATTACAGGATGAGTGTAGCTAACACACATAAAGCGAAGCGTAGACTGAGGAGTGAACTTGTTAGAGAGGACTACGATGAAGGAACTGCAGCACGAACCAGACCCTTTAGTTTTGACGATATAATGAACAAAAGAAAAAAGAAGAAAGAGAGTTTTGATGTTTCTCAAGATGCATTGGATAAAGATGTTAAGAGGACTTCTGATAATCCTGAATATGAAAGAAGCCCCAAAACCTATAGTAATGATTTGCCTGCTGGTGTGAAGACTATCTCGAAGGACGTTAAGATGGTTAGTGATAGAAAGAAGGATTATGATAAACATATTATTGAGGAAAAAACAATGAAAATAAAGGAGGAAAAGCGCCATGTTTCTAGAACCAGATCAAAGACCACTACTACAAAGAATTTTGATGAGAAGGTTAGGGGAGGCCAAGATGATCACAAAGGTTATGTAAGGATTAATAGAGAAGAAATGTCACCTGTTCATGAAGAATATGAATCTGAAAAGCGAACACGGGATGTAAAGCATAAGGATAAGTTGGCTGATATATCTAGAGGACTCACAGAAAGGGAAAGGAGTAAAATTAGTAGTGTTATAAAACGGGATTTAGATCGACCTGCTTCAGAATTATCAGAGAGAAAGGAAAGGAAAGACTCCGTAGAACTCCAGAAGAAAGAATCAAGGCCAAAAAGAAGGCGGTCTAGGAGTAGAGAGCGTGATAAAGGCAAGAGCAGAAGTTCTACTTCCTTCTCAGTAAGGGCACACAAACATAGCACGAGGGAGCATGGAGACACGCATTCACACAACTCTAGAAAGGATAGGTCAGAAAAACAAGTCTCTGATCTTGACGGGAATAGGATATCAAGTAATGGTTCAAGTTCTCATAATAACAGACATGGTGGTTCCACAAGTGGGCTTGGTGGCTACTCCCCAAGAAAGAGGAGAACCGAAGCTGCTGTAAAGACACCATCGCCTACCCATCTTTCACCTGACAAGAGAAGTGTTGGGTGGGATTTGCCACCTCCAGTGACGATAACCAGCAATATTGGTTCTCTCCCCATTGACATGCAGCCTTCAGACCAGGTGGTTGCATCTGATATTGTCGTCTCTATCCCTTCCCCTGCTGTGAAGGTCATTACAGGAATATTTTCCAATGCTTCTATTGACTCTATTCAGCTAACACAAGCTACCCGACCAATGAGGAGGCTTTATGTCGAAAATTTGCCTGCTTCAGCATCTGAGAAATCTATAAGAGAATGTTTTAATAATTTTCTTCTTGGTAGTGGTGTTAATCACATCAAAGGAACACAACCATGCATCAGTTGTATTGTAAGTATTTAGTTGATATAATTTTAAGTTCATGTATCAAAGCTAAAGGTATAGGCTTTTGCTTTACAGTGTTTAGCAATAATTCCTTTGCAGGTAAACAAAGAGAAGAGCCAAGCTATAGTTGAATTTTTAACACCTGAGGATGCTTCAGCTGCTCTTGCTTTTGATGGAAGATCTTTCTTTGGCTCTTTTCTCAAAGTTCGGCGGCCAAAGGATTTCATTGAAGTGACAGTAAGAATATCACCATATCCACCTATTTATCTTCCAGCTAATAAGTATATTGTTTTTGGTTGTCTTGTCTGTTGCTTTTCTTGAGTAGTCAAAATATGCTTCTGATGGGCTGTAATCCACATATAAGATTTTCAAGCCGAAATCTCGTGTACCAAACAAAACCTTTGGTCATTTCTAGCCTCTACTAATCCTATCCTATATCTTAGTGGGAGACCATTACTGTGGGGGTCGTGCTAGCTTCCTAAAATAAAAACATAAAACTAATCCTATCCTAAATCTAGGCTGTGCATTATGATGATCACTTCTTTATGTGTCGATTTCTTTATTAATCTTTCCCTTTAACAATCTCACATTCGGTACACATGACCTTCTGCATATTCTCTTTATATGCAAGTTATATCTTTGGTGACATGGAATACCTGTTTTGCATGGAAGAACCATCTCAACACATTTCTCTCATTTTTAGCAAAAGTATGCAATGAAATTTACTTAGTGGGCAATGTTACGATGAGCTATGCATTCTTGGATGGGCATATTGATTATCCATTCAATTTTTGTTTATTATGGTTTTCCAAGGTGATCTTGTTTGATATGGTTATTTGAGATTATTTCCAAATAACCCACTATCCAATCTACCATCACATCATTCAAATCATCAACCAAATTAAATAATAAGGACACTTTACCCAATTACTTCTTATACTAAACAAGGTTATTTGGAAATACCAGTTGGTTATTCAAATAACTGCCAAAATCTAGCCAGACACTTCTGGGTTATGTTAATAGTTGCACCAATTTAGTCATGCTGTTGTTGAAGTCATTGTTCTCATGTTTTGTATTGAGGCATTACATGAACTATATTTTCATTCACAATAATCGTGAGAAGGTGCACTTTGTATTTTCGTCCATGTATTTGATGACATGGCATTCCTCCAGTTCATTTCTGCAAAAATATGATTTAGAAGATACATCTTCTGAAAATAACGTCTGATTATTTCTTTCTCTCACTATTTACAGGCAATGAATTTTATATTTTCCATATGCATGATTATAGTACATAACAATTAATAGCATACAAAGTGATATCAATGTGCAATTTGGTCATTTGACCGTATGTATGCGCTTTGGTGTATAGGCATGATATTAATCATGATTAGTATGGTGATAATGAATCCAATATTTGAATTTTCTAAGTACATATGATCGCGGACACAGGCATAAAAATAATTATGTTACTTCTAATTCTTGTACTGTCCAAGGGCCTAAGCTTTGAAAATATTTTACTTCTATCATTTAAATATGTGAAACTTTAGACGAATGACTTGTTATCTAACCTTTTTAACTTCTTAATCTGCCTATTTTTCCTGTGTAGTCATTGTTTCAATCTCTATCCCCTTCAGGTACCACCAATAATGTAGTCAAATCTCCCTCAATTAACTAGGTTTTCCCATAACAAATTTAACTAAACTTTCTCTACACGCTTAGATACCTAGATGAATATTTATGCTCACTTTTGATGTTATCCCATTTAGAACCATATTCACTTTGTCTTTCTTGATTCAGTTTTTATAAGTCACCACACATGTATATACTTCCTATATTAGGAGCACATTCATTTAATATGTGCCAGAAAGGACAAAGAACATGTTTTTCATGTGTATATATATATTTTTTTTCATCCTTTTCAAACAAAAAATATATTTGTTTTGAAAAGTGAAAACTTCATTAAACTATGTTGAAGTCACATTGTCCGTAGTGTATGCTTTTCATATATGATTGTATCATTGGATTCTCATTTCTCTATATATATGTTCTCACTTTAAGCAATTGAGCCCTGTTAGCAGTAGAGACTGCAACCCCATGCAGCTGTTTCTGGTAATATAAGTTATATAATCTGATGTTTAATTCTTTTTCTAGAATTGTGTCTTCATTTTGCTTTGAAGTTTCTAAGGTCTACTGTGGATACTATTCATGTAGCAGGTTTTCAGACAGTTCTATTTTCATGCAGACCGGTATTTCTGAAAAACCAATAGATGCAGTTGATTCAATTAGTGATACAGTAAAAGATTCACCTTACAAGGTAACTTCTATTCTTTTCCCTTTTCTTTCCAAATGTGTAAATTTCTTGATTTACCTTCAAAGGTAATTGCCTTATATTGACTTGGTATCATTATAACAATCATACTAGTTTTTTTTCATCAATTGATCTACCTGATTACATTTTTACTTTAATACTTTTGTACTCTTAAGAGGTGGTTTGTTTTCTTATAATGCACATTTATTATATTTGGATTATGAAGTGGATTTTTTATGTTAAAATATTGCAAGATAAAATAAAACTGAAACAATAAAATATTTGCATAATCTGATGTTTTGAGTTGTATATTTTATAATAACATATATTTCTTTTGACATGTTAAAGTTTGTATTAATAATTCCAAGTCTATAACATAATTGCATAGGCCAACCAAGTCTCTAACTGCCTTCTCTCCTCTCTTTGAACTCCCTCTACTTCTTTCTCTCCCTTGCAAAGATACATTAAAATAAGAAAAAAAAGACTTGCTAAGATGATGAAAAATCGGTGAGAACAAGGAAAGGAAAGATAATCTTCCTAATTTCATTGTTGGCTTATCGTTGGCTTGCTGCGGGAAAAGAAGAGTAATGTTTTCAGCATGAATAATACGGTTCAGGTCGATGCTTCTCTCAATTGGAGAGTGGGAACAAATAAGGATCTTGAGATATCCTATTGCTATTTCTAGGTGAAGTTGAGGTTGAATGACATTATTTATTTGTAGATTTTCATTAGGGAACTTGATAAAGCCAAGAAGTGAATTTGAAAGCTCGGGAGAGGCTCAAGAGAGAGACTCAAGATAGGGGAACAAAAAAGGAGAAAATTCAGATGGAGTGAAGGAAAATGCTATTTCCTAGCATGCGTGTGAGAAAGAAAGGGAGATAGATTTTGAATCTATGTGAAAGACAGCCTTGTTTATTATAATAAAGAGAAATATGTTAAATCTGCTTACTTCCATGTGTTTTGCTCTTAATTGATGGAGTTTGATGACTTTAATTACGATTAGTACTAATATGCTCCAATTAAAAAAACTCCACGGGCAATTGTGCTATTTTATCCTTACCGGAATAAGTGAGGTTTTGGAACATGATCTGTCATTGGTAATTTGGTCTTAATACTTCCTATGCCATGGTGTGAAGGACTGATAAATAATGTTTTGTTCTAATCTGCATAGTGAAGATTTTGGTAAAATTTATTTATTGCACTACATGCATGGTCTTCTGTGATCTCCAAATATTTGTTCTCTCCTTTCTCTGAACTCTGAAGATTCAATTATTGCCTTGCTGCAGATCTTTATTGGTGGGATTCCAAATGCTATTTCATCTGAAATGGTAATAATATGTTTATAAATTTCTTGCATTACTAATGATCTATCTTGTACCTTCTTGCACTAACTTATGTAATTGATGTGTAACTTCTATTTGTTCTACAGCTTATGGAGATAGCAGGCGTGTTTGGACCTTTGAAGGCATATCGCTTTGAGATTAATACAGAACTGAAGGCATCGTTTGCTTTCCTTGAGGTACATACTGATGGTTTTCTTGGACTTCTGTTATGTGATCTGCCAAGAACTTCCTACAGATGACTTAAAATTGTTGTTTTACACCAGTCTCCTTTTGACATTTCATAGATCTTCTTAAATGACGTTTCCAGTCTAATTTGTGACCATATGTGAAGGAGTTAACTTTTCATCTTGAACCTAACTGCTTGATATATTTATTTATGATTTAGAGTATTTGGTTTTTGAGCAGAAACACTAAAGTGACCCTCAATTAGAATGGCTGAAACTGATTATTTATTTAAAGGCTGAAAGGTATAAGACTGGTGCCAATTGTAGTATAGGCATCCCATTTGGAAACTGGTATTTTGTCAAAATCACAACCCCATTGAAAAATTGCCAATGTTAAAAGTGAAAATGTTTTTTTTTTTTTTTCATTTTTAGTATACGAATTTTTCTATTATCAAGATTATAGTAAATATTTTTTCTTCATTTGGTATAGAGATTTTTTTCGATCATGATGAGAATATTTTTTCAGATTATTTACAGACCACTGTTTTTTATAGCAAAACATTTACAAATGTAGAGCTTTCTGGTTCATGATCCACATGAAAAAAGTGTATACCAAAACAGCTCCTAGAGAATGTTGGTAAATTGAATCCACTTCATATTTATAATTCTGGTTGATAATAAGTACGACAAACTCCTTTACTTTCCCCTTCCTTCATTACAGTTCTTCACGATCTTATTTGTCGTTGTGTGTTACACTTATCATTACTTGCGATATTGCATCATATCATGCTGTCCCAGTATGTAGACCAATCAGTTACTCTAAAGGCGTGTGCCGCTTTGAATGGCATGAAGATGGGAGGTCAAATGCTAACTGCAGTTCAAGCAAGGCCAGATGCATCTTTGTTGGTATTAAATCTATCCTCATATTTTCTTTTGCATCCTGCAAGTATTTAAAACTTATTTTCATCATAATTTAATCTTTTAGGAAGATGATGGAACTCCGCCTTTCTATGGAATACCAGGACATGCAAAACCACTTCTTGAGAAGCCCACATGCGTTTTAAAGCTCTGGAACATGGTATGAGCATTTCTGGAGAAGATAATTTTTTTTTTTGTTGGATCATCTTGACCAGTTATTATGATGTGTATTACCTGTCTTTCTTGGTCTATGATTTAGATTGATCCAGAGTGTCTCTCATCATTATCTGAAGCAGAAGTGGATGGATTATTAGAAGATATAAGGCTCGAGTGTTCCAGGTCCTATATACATTTTCACATCTGTCCTTTTATTAGAAGAAATCTTGTTTGATGGAAAAGTGGATTATTTGGGTTAATGACTAAAATACCTTGGTATTTTTGTTATAAAAAAATTGAAGTTAATTTGGTAGATAATTGGATTGATGAAAAACTTGTTTGGTCATGGGTTATTTAAATAACCCAGTGGTTATTTCTAAATAATCTTGTTTGATGGTTATTGAAATTCTGGTTTGTGTATAAATATATATTGAAATTTTCCTTCTTTTTAAAAAAACAAAATATAGAGGGTATTTTGGTTTGGTTGAATGATGTGATTGATGATGGTTTGAGTATCAAATAAAGGTCTCGATGTCTCTTGTCAGCTTCTAAAGATGAATCATATATTTCTTGAACCCTGCCTGCAGGTCTGGTGCGGTGAAGTCTGTTAATATTGTCTGGAACAGCGAAGGCCCTAAAACGGCTTTAGACAATCTTTGTTCTTCTGGCAATGAGCAAGATTTATCAAATTTTGAGAAGGAATCGCCCACCAAAGAATGCACCGACTCTGAATTTTCAAAAGAAATTAAGACAAAAGATGCTGTTGATGAGTCCGATGATGCAGATAAAATTGTGGATGGAAATCATATAGACGATGCTGCTGTTGCTGCTGCATCATCAGGCGACAATTTACCGCTCACTGAAACCCTAACGCCGAAGGAATCTCTAGAAATGGTCTCGATGGAGCAGTTAGACCAAGTTGGTACTAGTTTATGTGCGATAAGGAAAGACGTCCTCCCCATAGTTAAATATGAGTTGGAATCAGAATGTGGGCTTAGTGGTGATATGTTTGAACCAGGTTCTGTATTGGTGGAATATAGAAGAGAAGAGGCTGCTTGTATGGCTGCCCATTATTTGCATGGCCGTTTTTTTGATGGTCGGATTGTGAATGCGGCTTATGTTCCATTCGACGTATACCGAGCCAGATACTCAAAATGAAGAAAATCATAATATGGTTCATTAGAGATTACTACAGGACATTTATATTTTGATTTCATCTTTTTGACTTTTTTTTATGCATACTATGTAACCCAACAATGCTTTGTTTTGGATATTATGAGTTGTTTGTATCTGAATTTATAAGATGTTTTTTTGTTTGAAATTTTATTAAAAATTATATAGTATCAACTCTTGAACATATGTATATATATATAATCAGAAGAAAGCTTCTAAAAGCAAAACAAAATGAATCACCCTCCCCAATATGATGAAACCAAAAAAATAATTAATTAAAAAATAAAAGAAAGTTGTTTTGTTAGTTGAGATGTTTGGCTACAAACCACGTTCATCCCTTTCTTCAACGGCATCCAAAGTGATGGCAGCGTTGTCTTTTGGTCGTGGCAGTTTATCTGGTCCCTCCTTTGATTTCTTTCTGTGTTTAGGTACTCTACTAGATGTGGTCTCATTCTTTTGGTTTGATGATTCACGTGCCGGGGATTCCCCATTCGAGTTCTTGTGACGCCTTGGCTTTGCATTCGGATCTCGGGCTGGGGAATCCGCGGACACTCCCTCTGATGAGGGGCGTCGTCTCGAATGCTTCTTTGTGGAGGAATTACGTCGAGTTGGAGACTCCGATGTTTCTTCGTGGGCATTAATACCTCGGTCTAAATTATTTGAAAATTCATATTTCAGCAAAACATTTCAACATTTTTCACTTCAAAACTCCAAGATTATTGATTATATATACCTTGTACTGGAGATGGTGCATCATTTGATGGAGCTGAGCTAAATTCATTCATCTGTAAAATAATGGTTACATTATTTTCAAACAAGTGACATTATTTTCAAATAATTTTGTTAGAATAGATAAAGGAATGAGACCCAGGTAGGTTGGGTGCTGGATGGACCATCAGATCCAATGTGAGCAACATGCTTCACATCCGTGGGAAGCCCAATCTGAATTTCTTCTTCTTTTTCTTCAACTATAATCAATTTATCAATCAATCAATAATATATGTTACAGAATAATGAAGATCTTATATGAATTGAAATGAAATGATGATGATAATACCAAATATTTGAGAAATGTAACGCAGGCCTTTCAAGAGTCCTTTCATAGCTATTGCTTCTGCTTGAGTAGAATGATTTGATCATTAAACAATGTTAGTGCAGAATTCTGATCTGTTTATTAAATGGGAGAAATTGATCATCAATTTTGTACATAAATAATATATATAAAACTCATCTCCTCCAAAATTTCATAACTAGAGAAAGAGATAGATCATTCATGAAGCTCAAATTAGGGCTTCTCTGATCAATCTCCTTATTTTCCTTGTCAATGGTGGTTTTGGTTTTTGTTTCTCATCCAATGGCCTCTAAACTTAGTTATCCTTGTTTTTAGGTCATTATTTGTTAACTTATCCATATATAATTTTGCCATTCTTCTTTGGGAGGTGAAGATTAATTCAGCTATAAATTTATTCATTCTAAAATATATACATTTTATTTATTATAAATATAATGTTCATCATAGTTTAACAACAATATAACAAACTCCACTTAATGGTGTTATTAATATGGATGAATTATATCAAATTGTTTAAAAAGTCTAAGTAGAAACATGAGAAATGAAATGAAGTGTTAATTAAATATATCAAATTCCAACTAATATAACAAAAATAAGTCTTTTGAAAAATTATCTTCTCTTTTTGACTTTAATATATAAAAAAACAAAAAAATAAATATTAACAACAAAGGTTCTATGGTGTAGTGGTTAGCACTCTGGACTTTGAATCCAGCGACCTGGGTTCGACTCCCGGTAGGACCTCTTTTTTTAAAAAAAAATATAAATCTTGATTAATTTTTTCTTTTTTCTATGAGTTTTAATTGAAGACACTCCTTGAATCAATCTTGCATGCCATTGCAAACTTGTAATTAAAACACTAGCTCTTCACATATATGGGTTACACTTTCACAAGCTTTAAAATGTTATTAGAAAATATTGTGTCATTTAAGTCTCCTAAGAATACCTTAATTGAAATGAGTTAAGAAAATCGGGACGTTTAGGTGACCTCGAAACGACCTTCATCTAAGAAAAAGCCGAATATAGATGAAACGCGTAAAAGAAATAACATGAATTGTTTGACAAAGGTTAACCGTCTTCTTTTTATTTGTTGCAGAAACGAGCAATCAATATTCAATACAAGTCCATCCATATTTATAAATATCTACTATAGGTCACATAATATGAAAGAAAGCCTTCATAACAACAATACAATATATCAAATAAAGACGGGTTGGTTTGTAGAAACACAAACAATGTAAACTCAAGTCTGATTTTCCAGCATTTTCCAAAGATTCAATCAATTCTTGACCGTGGTGACATGTTTGAGAAGCATCTGGACAACATCATGAGAAATTCTTGCAGCTTCTACCTTCAGGTGATGGATCTTTCCTTCGGTTTCTTCTTCCAGTCGCTTCACATTTGCACCAGAGTCTCCACTACTCTGTAATATTCACGCATAATTGCAAAAAGTAAAAATATTTAGTCAACAATAGAGCAAAAAACTTATTTTCAGATGATTTTACCTCTGCGACCTTTCTTTGGAACTCGGCTTCCATCTGAGCACGGAATTCAGCTATTTCCTTCTCTGCTTCCTCCTTGGCCTGTTTCAGTCTAGCCGTTTTTGCTGTCAATGAGGAGTGTAAAGTCAACATGCCATCAAATCTTGATATGGTCCCTTTTTTCATATAGGCTAATATCGACTGATTAATGGGTATTGGACATATGTTTGTGTGTTATGTACATATGATTAACACCTCAACTATAACAAGTTTCTTAATCAAGACGGCTTCTTTAATTGGTGAGGCTCAACACCATTTGTAAACAAGCATATACTTACATCTTATTATAGAACTCCAAAAAGAAAAAAAATGAAAAATTATATTATACCCCGAGATGACATGATTTCCAAGGTAGGTCGATATTTTGCAGAGTAGGCTTGGACTTTTCATCTTTCTTAAGATCAAATATACATATTTTTTAAAATGTCTCGGGGTGTGAAGACTTGAATTCACGACCATGAGTTATTGCGCTCTACCACTGAGTTACGAGTCTCCACATTTCTTAAAATCAAACTAAACATTCAAAAAAAGCTCTATATAAAATTCATGATAGGGAGATGTAAAGAAGTGAACATGTACAATACTTATGCTTTTCTGTTGAAAAGAAATTTGAAATAACTTACAAATTTCAATCATACGAGTCAGGGTTCATGGATATGGGTAAACGTGATTTTTTAGTCAACAATCACATGAAAGTTGTTTGTACTAGAAGTGCCTTTGCGACAACTTTATTAATCCAAACTTTAACATTTAAAAAAAAAATAGTAAATACCAGATCTAGCGGCATTGACAATTTGCTGAGCTTCTTGTTCTGCAGCCAACAAGAGTTGAATTCCATTTTGACTTCTGTTTGCTTCCATTCTTTGTTCAAAGCAACTAATCTGAAATTAAGACAAAAAAAAAAGCTATAAACATATCATGCAAGTTGCTTCTGAAATTTCTTCAAAACATTTACATAGAAAGTGAAAGACCAAGTATGTATGTATATATGGTTTCCTAAAAAGAACACCATGAATAAACTATGCCATTTTGTATTAACCAAAGAAAGTACAATCTTTCTTTCAAAAAAACTATAATAAATCACTAATAAATAGCTATTTAGAGGGTTCAAGTTATAGCTCATAAGTCATAATGCACTAGAAAACATCATATCAAGTGTCATAGAATGCAACAGTTTATGTTTATCACTGGTCAGAAGAATGATAAATTGAAAGAAACAAGTGAGAAAATGATAGAATCAACCAGAAGAACATAGACATATCAGCCAGAAAAGCATTGTGAAATTGGAAGATGCCCTAAAAACACCAACTTCAACTTTTCTAAATCTCTCCCTTTCAATGTTCTCTCTAGTGACTAAATAATCTTGCAGAATCACTTCATATTATAAGTTGGTGGGGTTCAACTTGATGCTAGCCTAGATGAATTCATAAGATACAAAATCAAAGGATTATCGATCTAATAAACATAACACCAAGATTTCCGTTGCAGGAACCAATTCCGATCTACCTCACTTCATTCAGGATCTTGTCAAGAAATTTGAGGGAATATGTGAAATAAAAGTAGACACTATAGATTCCAAACATGAGAAATGATTCACATTCAAACAAGACGAGCGGTCGGAGATACCTGCCTGGAAATTCGGCGATTCTAGATGTTATCTGAAGCCTCCTTGCGGTGGTTGCTGGTTGCTCCGGTGGCTGCGAGCGATAAGGTTCTTCGTGACCTAATCAGAAACTATCTCTCAAGATCTCCTCGGCAATCCCTGGCTATTATTCATCGAAAACTCGCTGTTAGACGTGTTCGGCATTACTGTTCGTCATATCTCATGTCCGCCAAATTTCAATATTTTACCTTAAATCTTTGAAAAATATTTATATGGATACTTAATATTTTGTTTCTATGAGAAATACCCCTAATGTTTGTTTTCGATTCGAATTGTTCTGTATTTTATACGGATTGTTCCCGGTTTGACCTGTAGTCAGCGGAACCCGGGACAGGTCGAAGAAGGTATTTGTGTCTCCCAACATGTCTATTCTACCTATAATACTAATAAACATAATTATATTTATTTATTTTTATATTTTATAAATATTTTAATTTATAAAGAGTTTACTTAGAATTGTGAAAAAAAATCGATAACCAAATCAATATTTTATCGACTAATCGATTTTAACGATTTTAGTTAACCAATTTTTTACTAGTTAAACGGATTTGGTTTACGGTTGAATTATTTTACTATCGATTTAACTGATAATAATTTAATTATATATTTATATTAATATTAGTTTTTTTAATAGTAAATGTATTATAAATAATATTTAATAATCTATCTATATATTACTTATTTTAAAATTTAAAATTATAATTGGTATAGAATTATTATTAAAAAAATAATTTACATAACTATTATTAACTTAAAAATAAATACTCTTAAAATATATTATATTCTTACAATAATATAATATATTATAACATATTTCAAAATATATTTATAAAATATATTATATTATAACATAGACAAAATATGGAGAATAGTATAATAGAACATCTCAAATAATCAAATAAGGTATTTCAAAAAAAAAATCATTTAATTAATTTAATACTTAATTTAAAAAATTGAATTATCGGTTATCAATTAAACCGGTTAACCGATCGGAGGTCCGGAACCATTAGTACCGGTAAATCGATACCAATATAAGTCGGTTAATCGGTTTGTAAAATAAGAAGTAAAATCGGACTTAACCGAAACCGATAAATTGATTAACCGACCGGTTGAACACCCATAAGTTTACTTAAAGAGACCAAAACCGAAAAGGTTTTGAATAAAAGCTTATAACCATTATTATCAAGTGTCATGTTAGTTAGGGGTGTTCAATATTTGGTCTAAACCAAATATCTAACCAAATTTTGAATTCACAAAATTTGATAAAACAAATTCGAATTTTATTTTCGATTTTTCGAATAGAATTTTAAACCACTTCGAATTCAATTTATGTTTTTGATTTGGTTTTCGAGTTTGGGATTTCAACTTAAAAACCAAACTGAAAATCAAATTATTTTATATTATTTATTTTAGTTATATATTTTACTATATATTATATAATTTATTATATATAATTAAATAATTATATATTTTACTATATAATATCTCACTTCAACTGTCCATTACCGAGTCTTGACCTATCTCTCATTCTTTCTAGTCGAAAACATTTACCACTATTATATTTGGTCGCCGTCAACACTATTTTACTTTTATTTCCATTGTTCAACAGTCAACATCAACTACCAACCACTAAACATAGTTTGGGTGATTCACATATATATATTTTTTAATTTTAGTAAATAAAATCTTTTACAACTTATTTATTTTGATAACTCTCTTAAGAATTTTTTTTTCATTTTATAGATATAGATTGTTCAATATTTGGTCTGAACCGAATATCCGACCGAATTCGAATTCATCGAATTCAAATAAACTGAATTCGAATTTATTTAAATCGGTTCGGTTTTCGAATTTGTTTAAAAAAAATTAAAAAACAAAATATTCAAACCGAAAATTCGAATAACTCGAAAACCGAACTAACAAATACCCTTAGTTCTCTATCATTTTTTTTTTTTTTTTATCAATTTATAAAAGCTTTTTTAATTTATCTAGAAAATATGGTATAAGTTATAATGGTCTCAAGCTAGAATTATCTAAAAGTAATAAAAAAAATTTATTGGGAAACTCTATTGTCAATTTGACATCCTTAATTACAAATACTTTTTTATTGTTTGATCAATGAAAAAAATAATTATTTGCTTCTTAATTTTTGCAATTTTATATTGATTAAATAAATCATAATTTGCATCTTATCATTTATTTATTGTGCACAAAAGAGAACAAAATTTTCTCAATTTTATTGTAATATTTTACTTCTTGACATTATTGCTCACCCACTAAAACAATATAAATATTGGGAAAAAGCATGGGCACAATAAATAAATAAATGATAGGTAGGTCAAAGATGTTTTATTATTTGTAAATAAATATTTATAGCTTCATAAAAAAAAATATTTTTTTTACTATTTCATTCCTAAGTATTTTTATTAGTTCTATCATAAACAATATTTATATTAAAAAAGAAAACGTTACAAAATTAGATTTGTGTACCGGAGATCATTTGGCAAGCTTAAGACATTCCCCTCATCATCATCCTCCACGTGGACATTCTACTCATCACGTCATTCGTTGCGGCGCAGCATATCGCCCCCCCAATCAACACGAGTTTCAGAAAATGCGGGCTTTACCAAGGCGGAAATTTCTGACGTTTGGTAGTTTATCGTTTCTCATTCCCCATCCAGAAACTTCTACAGGTAGAATCCTTTTGCAGGATCGGATTTACATTTCTCTCTACCAATTCCAGGTTCGAATTCATAGATCGATCGATTATTTGAAAATCACAATTCACACACATACATACAGACAGACAGACGTGTGCGCGATTCTTTATTGTGTTTACTCTTTCTCTGTAGATGCTTTGACTCAATTGTATTTTAGAAACTTGGAAGAACTTTCTGTGCAGAATTAGGTTACCGTTCTATTGTTCTTAAGGAAAAACTATTTGATTTTCTTGCACTTTTCCCGTTTTGAGATTTCTTACTGATAAAAGTAGGCTTCTGGTTTCTCTCTTATCACTTTTGTCCAAGTTCTGAAATTAGTGCATGTGGGTTTTACTCTGTTTGGGATTTTGTTAATTGTTTTGATAATTGTATAAATATTGGAGCGTGTTTTACTTGTAGGTGTGCAATTATACTGGAAATATAATCTGGGCAGATGATTATGCATCAGCATGATCCTGATGTGGTTCGTTGGGGCCTCCATCTTCTAGATGGTTGTCATCTGTCAGATAATGGTTCTCCGCCTAGTACTCTTCACTATGAAAGGGATCTCTATCAAGTTCAGTATGTCCATGAAGGTTTTAATGAAAGAAATGATGGCGGTGTGGAGAACGACGAGATAATTGCACGTGCATATCAGGAAGAACTAGAGCGTGTTGCTGAGACTGAATCATTTGGATCTTCAAAAGCTGATGATGAACACTTACAAGTGTCTGTTCTCAGTCAAGATTGGCATGGTTCTTCAAGAAGATATTCAGGTATGCAAGCTTGTTATATCTCATGATTTGGTTATTAATGCCCTAGTTCTCTATAAATATTCCTCATATGTTTGGAATTCTAGATGAAGGTCATCCATCATCTAACATGGAAAACTATTCATCGTATTCACCCGAGATTGAGAACGAGTCTTCTCTAGATGGTGAAGTAGGCAAGAGGCTGAACCAGATGGTTCCTATTCCTGTAAGTTTATGTTGTTATATTTATCATGAATTAATTATGCATGTATGCATTTCAAGGAAATTTCTTTTGAGTTAGCTATGTTCAGCATGGAATGTTTGGTGGTTTGACCTAATCATGCATGGTTTAGTTACACTTTATTCCCTTCTATACCATCTCTCATGGTACCGTGTTATTGATTTTTGAAGGCATGCACACATTTTTTTTATCTTGATATGAGGTGTATGGACTTATCCATTCTATCAATTGGCCACATGGTTGGTGAGTGGTGACAGACACGCACCCAATTTTTGCATGAATATTGAATTTTGTGCTTAGTCTACTGATTCATGTTCCATGTGTTTCTTATTTTCTCATTGCGTTTTCTTTTAGTTACTGGCCTAAATATTCAGCAAGCAAAGCTCCATGTATATTGAATTGCTGATTCCTTTCTTCGGAAATGTTTGAGTAACGAGCTCGTAATTGGATAAAGATATTTTTTCATTACTTTTTCTGCAGCATGTACCTAAAGTTAATGGAGCCATACCTTCAACAGATGAAGAAATGTCTGACCATCAAAGATTGCTTGAGAGGTCTGTACAGTTTTCTCTTCATTCAATTTTTTGTACTTCTAGTACTTTTTATAGATTGTGTTTTTCCAAAGTCTCAGATCAGTAGCCTCGAGATTATTTATTTCTTAATTTGTTGAGGATATTATGATGAATTCTCAGATACCTGTTAATACTGTAGTATAAATGTGAAGAAATTGACCTTGTTCTACTGTAGTATAAATGTGAAAAATCAGACATGTCATTTCACTTTTCATCAGCATTATATATTCAAATGTATTTTTCTGAATAGATACTTTATGTTGCCTGTTTTACTGCTAAATATTACACAGTTTGCTTACTTTATATATCTTTCTATCCTTATTAAATGAGATGGCATTTCTGTTTTCTCTATTTTTGTTTCATTTTGTCATTGTTTCTCGTTTGCTTGTTAATCGTGAACGCACTTCGTGTTCACGTGAGAGAAAAAGTTGACATATTCTCTTGATGCATAAGAGTTAGGCCTAGCTCAACATTGTTAACTCTTGATAAATTTCCAGATTGGATTTGTATGAATTGATTGAGCTAAAGGTTGAAGGAGATGGTAACTGTCAGGTTAGTTTTATCCTTATCCACATATTCTATTTTTTGCCATATCTTTTTAATGCAAATTGAGATGATTGGATGGTAATATTTCGTTATTGTTGAAAAAGGCAGAGGGTGTTGTTTTGATATAATATGCTAATTTAACATATTCAAAGGGTAAATCATATGTGTTCCCTGTATAACCATGTAGAGGCATAATACAATGACACTGGATTTGGATTTTTGTTTATCTGAGAGGCTGGATCCTTAAATATGAGACCATGATACCTTCACTTTCAAATTCTCCCTTAATTACATTCTGGGATGCTTTCAAATCATTGTAGAGTGATAAATGCATGAGCATAGTATAGAAAGCCCAACATTTTGGAGCTGTTTTTATAACCTAGAACTTAAGTTGTAGACAATAAGGCAAACTATTACCCTTATAATTCTCTCCTGGCAACCCATGAACTCACTATAGTTCATTTATAGTAGATAACGGGGTCATGGGTAAAGAGATAATGGACCTTTTGGAACTAGAGGCCTAATAACTTCTCAAACTAGCAATTATCCTAACAGCTTAAATGGCATCTGAGAAATTTATTCTAATTTAAGAGTCTAGATAAATTGAAGTTTATAAATTTTGTTGTAATACAAACCAGAAAACTTTGGATTCTGTTGTTATTTGAATGTAAGTGTTTGTGGATAATGGACTTGTCTATATTTGTATCCCAGTCACAATATGGAAGATATTGATCTAATTATTAAAGAAAACGCTTGAAGCAGATATAAATTATAAGAAAATCTTAAATAATCTACTGAACATTAATTTGTCTCAATTTTTTGTTCATCAAAATTGTTCCAAGTGGCTCAAATGGGCTACTCCGCCTAAATTAACTGATGTTGGCAAAATCTGACAAATTTTTAAGCACATTCCTCTAACAAATAAAGTATTTTTGTAATTGGACAAATATTTTTTTATTTTTATATTTCTCATAGAATTTTGTTCAATTGTAAAAGGGATTGTTTGATAAGAGAGTGTATTTAGAAAGTTCTTAAGAAGTTTGATGGTGTTAAGTTAGTTTAGACTTCAGACAGGGTGGTCTGTTTGAGCCAATTGAACATTTTTTAATGGTTGGAACAATTTAAATTTAGTGAGCAATGTGATCCTTTTTTTAAAATATGTTGGGTTATTTGAGTTTTTTTCCAAAATAAAACTCCTATCTAGTTTCTGTTTTTTCTTGTTACTTTTCTCATTCTGGTTATGCACTAGGTTAACTTTAAAGACTTGCAATTACCTGTTCAAATATGTCACGTCTCTCATTTAATAAATATACAAGTAAATTATATTTTTATAAATGTACTTTTACAAACTTAACAATTTATTTGTATATGCGATGGATCATATTCCTTTATCTATCTCTAAGAATTATTTGTTAATTTCACAAGAGTTCAAATTAAGTAGTTGAGGAAGAATTGTACTATTTTTTTGGGCACTTCCTGTTCTTATTATTTTCTCATGCTGCCTTGTTTTACAGTTCCGTGCTTTGTCAGATCAGATCTATCGTACTGCTGACCACCATAAAACTGTTCGGCAACAAATAGTTGACCAGGTCTGCTTGTTAACAAAAATATTATAATTAAGGCAGATATGTTTATTTTATTGTGCTTCATTGGACCCAAGAGTGCTGATGTTTCAATTTGGAATTTATCAGCTGAAATATCAGGGGGAACTATATGAAGGTTATGTTCCAATGACTTATGATGAGTATGTAAAGAAAATTAGCATGTAAGATATGTTATTTTTTGGTCTCTTTTGTTGCAGTCATTTTGATGTATAACATCTGGGTACCTATGCCTAATTCTATTTCTATTGTATGTAGGAGTGGTGAGTGGGGTGATCATGTCACGTTACAAGCTGCTTCCGATGTGGTATTTTTGAGATCCTCCTTCTCTTCAATTGGGTTTGCATGATTTGACTATTTTTTTTTGCCACAATTATTGCCAAAGAAATGTCATCATTTGTTGGCCCTTTCAAGGCCAGGTCCTACATATAGGCAAATTAAACCAGAAATGCTAATCTATTAATGCAAATATTAACCCCATGATAATGCAACCTTTCTAATGAAATGTAGTCTGGGTAGCTAAGTGACAAAATGTTTGGACTAATGGTCTTACTACCCTGAGTTGTCAAGTTCGATTCTCAAAGAAACCATCATATTGAATTAGGAGGTTACGGCGGTGGGTGTTGTTGCCTCCTCTAGGGATTAGTCCCTGGTTATATATATATATATATATTAAAATTGTAGCCTGACTTTCTTATGTAAAACTGTACTGTATTATCTGGCATGAGTTTTATTGTCATGAGCTGAGCCTGTGAGCTTAGAACTGATGAGATGGTTTTCTCTTGCAGTATGGTGTGAAGATATTTGTCCTCACGTCTTTCAAGGATACTTGTTACATTGAGATTCTTCCACGCATTCAGAAGTCAAAAAGAAGTAAGTTTATCACACACCATCTTATAATAATTCATAGTCCTACCATTTGAGAAAAACATTGATTTTATTTTTATTTTTTTAAAAGGATCTTGCATCAATCTCATTCAGGCCATTTTCTACCTTAAATTTCTGCAATAATATTGTATTCAACTACTCCTTATCACATCAACTATTGTCTACCTCAATATCAACTTAAAATCGATTCTCACTAAGACTCTCTGGTTTAAATGGGAGGTCGTGCTAGCCGTCCCCGGTGAATAAACCCGGTCACAAAAGAAAATAAAAATCAGCTTAAATCTTCAATTACATTTTTTTTTTCACTTCTGCTAGAAGTCTGGAGAGTTTTTGCATTTGTTTTGTTTCAGTCAAGACATATAGGATAGTTTATTAGGTAGGTTTATACTTAATTTCCAAAGTTCACAGGGGACAATGAATGCTGCTTTCTGTGTGGACATTTATCTAAATCTGTAGCATTATATGGAAACTTATGTAGGCCATTTATTATGCTGAATTGTTAAAGACCAAAGATATTATAATAAATTTTAGGAAAGTTGTTCTCTTGATGAGATTTCAGTAGCCTGGTTCTAACAACAACATTATCTATTTTCTGCACAGAGACGTCTAGCATTCTTATTCGTGAAGTTTCTGTTCACCATAACATCCTTCAGATCAGATCTTATAAGTTTTGTTTTTTTTTTTGGTTTTTTGATAAAGAATCATTTTAAAGAAGTCGTAGAGACAACCACAAAAGTTACAAAGCGAAAACAAAAAAAGGACAATAGTAGGAAACAATCAAAGGAAAGCCGAAAGGCTAATTCATCCTAAGCTCTTCGAAGAGGTCAATAATTGCCCCAGACACAAATGAATTTGTGATTTAGAGACTGTAAATCCGTTTTATATTATTAGCTACACAAACAGTACACACACTAACGTAAAGATTTTGTTTGTGTTATCCAGTTATTTTCTTGAGCTTTTGGGCGGAGGTCCATTATAACTCTATCTACCCAGAAGGAGGTAATAATACATGAACTTGAAGCTGAAATACCTGCTAATTTACTCTATTGCCTGTGGATGTGGATGCTGGTAGCTAGAATATATGCTCGAATACTTATTTTTTTTCTTTATCAAGTTTTTGGTCATTCCTATTAATGGATGTTTGATGCAATTTCCAAGCTTTTCGTCATTCCCACTATTGACTAGCTATTTAGAAACTACTATTTTGTCACAATCAAGATCCTTTTTTAAAATCGAAATGATTTTTTAATTATATTTTGGTACAAGATTGTTTTTTGGATCTAGAATGTTATGTGGATCATGACCCAAGAAAAAATATTTTCTCGATTATGATCCATGTTTTTTTAATTCATTAGGTATAAAAGATGATTTTCTAGATCATGATCCTCCTTAATTTTATATTGAGAAAAGCATGTAAACACATGTCATAAATATTTTATTTATTTTACAAAAGGCTCATCCTTTTCTCATATTCTAGCTAGGGCTTAAATGAATTTGTTATAAAAAAGAACTTTGTAACACTTTAAATTTGTGGCTTCTCAATAAAAGTCCAAGAACACATGAACATTTTAATCTTAAACTTGTCCATTTTCTTTTGGTTTATAATATAACATGGCGCTAATGGTTCATTGGTTTACAAATGACGAGTTTTTGACATGGCATAAAACTTTCATATAATTAGCTTTACATTAAATTATTACTACATTGCGTGTTTATTCAGAATTGCCCACGATTGAGACGAAGAAGAAGAGCTGGTGGCCGTTTTCAAGTTAGTTTTAGTTGGTGCAGCAAAAGCAAGAGAAAGTGAAGAAGGCCAGTCTTGATTATTACATACAACATCTCTATTCTTTTATCATATTTTCCCTTCATCATTATTATTACATTAATGTTCTAATTGTAGTACAAGTTTTTATTTATTTCTTTTTTAAATTATTCTTTTGTTAATTATGTCAACATGGTTTGGAGATTTTGTAAAGCACACTTAGACTGTCTGCTTTCTTTCATGTACATTAATATTAGGGCTAACTTGGGCAGTTCTTTTCCACTTGTAATGTTAAAAAGTATGGATGTATCATATGTATATAAGTAATATTTTGGATTGGAAGTGAATGTTACAAACATGTAGCAATGAGATAAAAGCCAGTTTCAAATACGATAATTCATAATGACTATCAATATCATGTGTTCATTATTTATTTTTTGGGTGAATTTTATGTTAAATTGGATGAACTTGCTTTTATGCCTCCTTGGAGAGTATTTTGTTATCAACTATTACCCATTCAATAAAATATTAAATCACTTTGACTTTTTGTTTCATTCTTTTTTTTTAAGAATATTAAACAAATGACCTTAATATTTTTAATGTCCCTATAAACTTCCTCATAACCCATGAAATATTGGTGTTTGTTTAAAATAAATTTGTAAAAGAGGGACTTTTCAGAATAGTAAAAGTTAGGGTGTTTAAACGATTTCGGTTAAGACGAATTTTGCCTTTTATTTTACAAATCGGTTAACTGGTTGTTAATGGTATCGATTTTACCGGTTCTGATTCTACCAGTTTTGGTCGGTTTCGGTCGGTTAACCGTGTTTAACTAGGAACTGATAATTCAATTTTTTAAATTAAGTAATAAATTTATGAAATGATTTTTTTTTTAAATTATTGTTTACACTTTTCTATTATAATATTCTCCGTCCTTTCCTCTAAATAATATAATATATTATTATTATAAGAATATATTTTGTTGATATATTTAAAAATATGTTATAATATATAATTTTATTATAATAATATAATATATTTTATAGTTAGTTGGTTAGATTTCTATATGTTACTTGAGAAAATTCAAATTTGTTATGTCGATTAGTCTTTAATCAAAATGTTGGACAGAAAGTTAAAACACAGTTTTTAATCAAAGGGTTGGACAGAAAGTTAAAACACAAAACAAGACATCAAGTTTTAATTTGTTTAACTATTTTAATTTTGTTAATTTATATTATTATAAAAACAATTTTACATATTTTAATGAAATTATTTCAATTTATTTTTAATTTATTTTTGTAAAATTTTATATAAATTATAATGTTTTTAAAAAAAATTCTATAAAAATTATAATTTAAAATTTAAAAATAAAAAGATTTATATATGATTAAATATTATTTAAAATATATCTATTATTTATAAAATAACTAATACAAACTATAAAATATAAAAATATATAATTAAATTATTACCGGTTTACCGGTAAACCGTTAGAAAAATAGGTAAATCGAACCGTTTAACCGGTAAAAAACCGGTTAACCGGAACCGCTAGAACCGATTAACTAATAAACTGTTAAAATGAAACCGGTTAATTATTGTTTCAGTTGAGTTACCGGTTTTCCGATTTTTTTGCACCGCCCTAGTAAAAGTTACTATTTTTATACCTTCATTATTTTTAAAAGTTAATTTTAAATAACAAGTAAAAATACTATAATAAAAATAATTATATTTACAAAATTAGTTACATTCATTTATTAAAATAAATAGTATATATTTTTTAATTTATAAATATAAATTCACTTTTTATTTCTAAAAAAACATATATAATGGTACAATCGAAATTGTTTAGGAATATATATAAAAAAAAAAAATTTAAAAATGAAATAATTAATAGTTTACCAGTTTATCAATTAACTAGTTTTAACGATTCCGGTTAACAGTTTATTACCGGTTAAATAGTTTGGTTTGTGGTTAAACTATTTTTCTATAAGCTTAATAACTGGTAATAATTTAATTATATATTTATATTTTATAATTTATATTAGTTATTTTTTTAAATATTAGAAATAATATTTAAAAATTTATATATATTAATTATTTTTAAATTTAAATTATAATTGATTTAGAATTATTTAAAAAAATTAATTTATATAGTTATTAGCCTCTTAAAATATATTATATTAGTATAATAATATAATATAATAAAAATATATTATAATATAGAAAAAATGAAGAATAACATAATAGGATCGTTTAATAAGAATTTTAATTTTTTTTTAAAATTGGATATTTAAATTCAAAAATTGAATTATCTGTTCTGGTTAAATTCGATTAATTGACCAAAATCAATCAAAATTAGTATAATCAAAACCGGTAAAATTGATACCAATACCGGTAGGTTAATCATGTAAAATAAGAGATAAAATCGAACTTAATCAAAATACTGTAGAATTTCAGGACCATTCTAATGGCGTTGAAAATTTCTATTATTAAATGGAGTTAACTACTAAAAGCTTATTTAGCTTTTAAAAATTTAAGGATTAACTATATGTTAAATGTATTTGTATAAAATATATTATTAAAAATTATTAGTTATATTTTATTATTATAGTTAGGCATATCATTTTTTTAAATTAATTTAAAAAATAATAAGAATATTAAAAAAAATTATAATTACAATCTTTTTAATATACTAAATTCCTTGACTCACAAAGTTCAAGTAGAAATTCACCTACTAACATTGTGTGATAATTAATAATTTATTTTTATAAAATTGTAAATTAAAATAATTTTTAAATTTTAATTCAAAATAATTTTTTTTATTTAATTTAAAATCATAAACTTTTAATAATAATATATAATATGAATGTTTCATTTTCTGTTTTATTTGAGTTTATGTGCTTGAGTCTAGAGGTTAGAGGTCGGCATTGGGTTGTACGTCGGCAAGTTTTGGCTCGACTAGGTACGGTTAGTTTTGACGGCCCACGAGTTGGCAAGGCGAGTTTTGTCGGGGCCATGGTTATTTTTATTTTAATATATTTTTTTTTATATTGTAATTTATCCCTTTTTTTTAAAATAAATAATCTCATTTAGTTTGTTATTATAAATCAATTTTTAGAAAAAGAAAAAAGAAAAACAAAACAAGAGAAAAGAAAGCCCATAATTTGGCAGACCTAAAACTAAAACCCTGATTATCTGTGAAATATGAAGGAGGGTTTTTGTAGGCCTGAAATAAATAAAAGGGTTTTTCCTTTCCTCTCACCGTCTATATATATACTCATATATAACTTCTCCTCATTCTCTCTCCGCCGCTCTTGTTGCGGCTTCTGCAATCGATCAACTTTTCTTCCGTGCGGGCTGCGGTGTTAACCCTAATAATCTTGGAGAGCTGTTTCTCGTTCTCATAATCGGTGTTTCCTCTATCAAGGTTTGTTAATGTCTATCTGATGTTAATCGATTTAGGGTTTCTCTATTGGACCTATGTTAATGTTATCTACTGTTTCTCCTTCTGTTATCGCTTTTAACTTGAATCCAAAGTAGGTCTAACTAGAAGTTTTAATTTTGATGCTGATTCTTCTGTGTATATGTTTTGTGATCTTCGTGAGTCTCAGTCTTTTTCAGCATGCTCTTTGATCTATATTAGTTTAAATTGAGTTGTTCTCTTAAATAATAACACCATTAGTCAAATCTTTGTATGCTGTTTTCAATGTTGCAGAAAACAGTCGTGAAAAATGGTGCAATACAACTTCAAGAAGATTACAGTTGTTCCCACCAAGGATGATTTCGTCAACATCATCCTTTCCCGTACTCAACGTCAAACACCTACAGTCGTTCACAAAGGATATGCCATCACCCGAATCCGCAAGTTCTACATGCGTAAAGTGAAGTACACTCAATCGAACTTTCACGAGAAGCTATCCACCATCATTGAAGAGTTTCCCCGCCTTGATGATGTCCACCCTTTTTATGGAGATCTTCTTCACGTCCTCTACAACAAAGACCATTACAAGCTTGCCCTAGGTCAAATCAACACAGCAAGAAATCTTATCGGTAAAGTTGCGCAAGACTATGTTAAACTGTTGAAATATGGTGACTCACTTTACAGATGCAAGCAGCTTAAGGTTGCTGCCCTTGGTCGTATGTGTACTGTTCTCAAGAGGATTGGCCCTAGTCTGGCTTATCTTGAGCAGATTAGACAGCACATGGCTAGGCTTCCCTCAATTGACCCAAATACAAGGACAATTCTCATTTGTGGGTACCCTAATGTTGGAAAGAGCTCTTTCATGAACAAGATCACTAGGGCTGATGTTGATGTTCAGCCCTATGCTTTCACTACCAAATCCCTCTTTGTTGGACACACTGACTATAAGTACCTCAGATATCAAGTGATTGATACTCCAGGGATTTTGGATAGACCTTTAGAAGATCGTAATGTTATTGAGATGTGCAGCATCACAGCCCTGGCACATTTACGAGCTGCTATCCTCTTCTTCCTTGACATATCCGGTTCGTGTGGTTACACCATTGCTCAGCAGGCGGCTCTGTTTCATAGCATCAAGTCCTTGTTCATGAATAAGCCCTTGGTTATCGTCTGCAACAAGACTGACTTGCAGCCTTTGGATAGTATATCTGAAGAAGACAAGAAGTTGGTCGCTGAGATGAAAGCTGAAGCTATGAAGACCGTGATCGGACAAGGCCCGGAGGACGATCCTAACAGTTCTGAGGGTGTGCTCGTGACCATGAGTACGTTGACCGAAGACGGAGTGATGCTTGTGAAGAATGCTGCTTGTGAGAGACTTCTGAATCAGAGGGTGGAGATGAAGATGAAGTCGAAAAAGATAAACGACTGCTTGAACAGATTCCACGTCGCGATGCCCAAGGCCCGTGACCAGAAGGAGAGGCCCGCCTGTATCCCGCAGGCTGTTCTTGAATCAATGGCTAAGCAGGAAGTTGTGAAGGAAACTAGGAAACTGGAGAGGGATTTGGAGGAGGAGAACGGAGGTGCTGGTGTGTACTCAGCTAGCTTGAAGAAACACTATATCTTGGCTGACGACGACTGGAAGGAAGACATTTTACCCGAAATCCTGGACGGTCATAACGTGGCCGACTTCTTGGATCCAGACATCTTGAACCGCCTCGAGGAACTTGAGAAAGAAGAAGGCCTGCGGCTGGAGATGGAGGGTGACGAAGATACTGATATGGAAGTCGAGGAGCTCGATCCAGAATCAAAGAAAGCGCTGGATGCAATTCGCCGCAAGAAATCCCTTCTCATTCAGACTCACAGGATAAAGAAGAGCACAGCAGAGAGCCGACCCACAGTACCTAGGAAACACGACAAAGAAAGGCGCTTTTCTTCAGAGAGAATGGGAAGACAGCTGTCTTCTTTGGGTATTGATCCTTCGAAGGCAATAGAGCGTGCCCGCAGCAAGTCGCGCGGACGTAAGAGAGATAGGTCTCCTTCAAGGGGCGCAGGTGGGGATTCGTCGATGGAGATGGACATTGATCAACAGCATCCTAATAAGAAGATGAGGACGAGGTCTCTATCGATGGCAAGATCAAGGTCCAGGCCACCATCTAAGGAGTTGGTACCTGGTGAGGGATTCAAGGATAGTATCCAGAAGAGTAAGGCCAAGAAAATGGCTTGGGATGCTTCGAAGGTGAGGAATAAGGATGCGAGAAGGGGTGAATCTGATAGAGTTATTCCCACACTCCGACCTAAGCATCTCTTCTCTGGGAAACGTTCCATTGGTAAAACCGATAGACGATGATCAACTATTCAGGTTAGTTCTTCTTTTTCTTCCTTTCCCTACTATTATACTGTCTTGTTTCTTCTTTTGTGTTGTGTTAATTTTACATTCTTTTGATTCTATTAGGGGAAGACGACCCATTCTAAAGGGATATATCATATTGGTGAAGACTTTAAGGATTTTTGTTATCATCATCTCACTGTTTTTATTTATTTAATTATGTCTTGAAGACTCTAAACCAGTTTTGTTATGAATTATTATTATTATGGGTTTTGTTTATTTATTTATATGTTTTGAGACACAATACATTGTTTATTATGCCTTTTGGATTGATGAAGTTATGTTTTTTTTGTTAAAGCAAGTTTTGTTTTTCAAACAGTGTTTCTGTTAATGCTTAATATTATTGTCTGAGCTTTGTTTGTAATCAGCTTCAGGATATATTATTGACCACTATCTTATCTAAATTATTCATCCTTTTAAAAAAAAATTCAAATCCAGAGTTCTGATATTTCTAAAGTTCATTAGTTATTAAATTTATTCTTCTACTGTTTTTCAATTTTATAATAAATAATTTAATATTTAACTATTAATCAAACAAGCTCTTAGTTGTGTCGACTTGTTACATGGAACAAACTTGTATTATTTGTCTTATTCCCAAAGCCCATCCATACCCTCATGGTACTATTAAATTGATGTCTAAAATTTAACATTTTGTGAAGATTAATTAATATATATTGCAATTATACAAAATTCAAAGTGTAAATTCATTTAGTTTTTAAAATGAAAGCTTCATCACAGCTATATTAAATTAAGAAATAAGATAAGAAACAAAAATAAATAGGGCCCATTAAATTGTCATTCTTTCTCATAGTTCAAATATGAAATACCAATATATTCATTACCTTGTAAGGAAAGGAATTCTCATTTGTAAGCTCATTGAATTGAATGGCCAATTATTATTATTATTATTATTAATTTTCTTATAGATAACAATAATAATGATAATAAATTATTATGCCCCTGAAAGATAACAGTTGCTTTCTCAAAGCTACCCTCCTTAATTTGTCTCTCTATATACTAGCTTCACCAAATCCTCTTTCTTTAGCGGCCTCCATTTTTCCTCAATTGGATCTGGCAAGATAAAAGTCAAGTTCTTGATCTAGACAGAAGGCGATTACTCTGATCAGTATTAGGTATGTAATTATGGGTTCTTATTGTTATTTGGGTTCAGTGTAAATAAGTTTGAATGTCTAGAAAGTGATTTCTTAAGTAATAAACCAGACTTCACACGATCAAATTTATACTCGGTTATGCCTGTTTCAATTGACTACTGGGATTGGAAGCTTTTGAATCAACTTCAACTTCAAAATTTAACTTCAATGAGCTGAGCTGAGCTGAGTCTCCACTCTCTTAGGGCTGGATGGAATAATTGAATTAGGAATAATAAACAAATGGGAAGTGACATCAAGACAATTGTCTGGTTTAGGAGGGATCTTCGAATTGAGGATAACCCAGCATTAGCAGCTGCTGCTAGAGATGGATCTGTCTTTCTTGTGTATATATGGTGTCCTAAGGAGGAAGGACAGTTCTATCCAGGTAGAGTTTCTAGGTGGTGGTTGAAGCAATCTCTTATTCATTTACAACAGTCTTTAAGAGCTATCGGTGCGCCATTGAAACTGATCAAAGCCGAAAGCACTTTGGATGCATTGTTGGATTGCATCAATTCTGTTGGGGCAACTAAAGTTGTATATAATCATCTCTATGGTGTGTGTTTTCATTTTCAACTTAGCCTTTTTTATATTTATGCTCTCTATTAATTGTTTCATTTTGCAAACATTTTTTTTTCCATTTTAAGACCAATATTTGTTTCTTCCATCTGTCAAAATCCAGACCCCATTTCCTTGGTTCGTGATCATAACATTAAGCAAAAGTTGGGGGAAATGGGCATCACTGTTCAAAGTTATAACGGCGATCTACTATATGAACCTTGGGAAGTATACGACGATGAAGGTCTTGCTTTTACAACCTTTGAACCATATTGGAATAAGTGTTTGAGCTTGCAGATGGACTTTGTTTCAGAATCGCATCCATCACAGTTGATCCCTGCTGCAGGTATATACTTTTTTGAAAAGGGTAAATGAATGAACATTATTTATTTTAGAAAAAGAGAATCATGTAATAGAATTGTAATGTTTCATACTTTGCTTATGAACAGGGAAAATTGAAACTTGTTCTATTGAAGAGCTAGGACTTGAGAATGAAACTGAAAAAACTAGTAATGCTTTGTTAGGAAGAGGCTGGTCTCCTGGTTGGGCCTATGCCAATAAGGCTTTAACTGAGTTTGTGGAAACTCATATGAAGGAATACTCGAAAAGCAGGTTGAGAGTCGCTGGAAATGCGACGTCTTTACTGTCTCCTTATCTTCATTTTGGGGAATTAAGTGTTAGGAAAGTTTTCAATTTGGTTCGCACGAAGCAAATACTGTTTGGTGAAGATAATACATCTGTTTTCCTTAAGGCAATTGGTATGAGGGATTATTCCCGATATATTTGTTTCAATTTCCCGTTTACTCACGAAAGATCGTTGCTGGGTAACCTCAAGCATTTTCCTTGGAATGCTGACCAGAACCTTTTTAAGGCGTGGAGACAGGGAAGAACTGGTTATCCTTTGGTGGATGCTGGAATGAGAGAGCTTTGGGCAACCGGGTGGATTCACAATAGGATAAGAGTGATTGTTTCGAGTTTTTTCGTCAAGTTTTTGCTTCTTCCATGGCAATGGGGAATGAAGTATTTTTGGGACACACTTCTGGATGCAGATCTTGAAAGCGATATACTCGGTTGGCAGTATATCTCCGGGAGCTTACCCGATGGTCATGATTTGGAGCGTATGGACAGCCCACAGGTCTGTTATTATAATTTATTGGATAGAATTTCATTTCATTTTGCTTCCTGAACTTGCATCAAAACTTTTAGGCATGTCAGGAAGTAAAATAAGCTTCTTCCCCAATTTCTTAGATGAAAACTATTATCTATCTATTTTCAAAGCATTTGCATATATAATTTTGATCAGGTGCAAGGCTTTAAATTTGATCCCGAGGGTGAATATGTGCGGAATTGGCTTCCGGAACTAGCGAAAATGCCACCAGATTGGATCCATCATCCTTGGGATGCACCATTTTCTGTCCTTGTATCTGCAGGAGTAGAACTTGGACAAAATTATCCAGTTCCTGTCATTGACATAGACACTGCAAGAGATCGGCTGGCTGAAGCCATCCGCACAATGAGGGAAAAAGATTTGGCTTCAAAGACAGGCAGTTCTGATGGCGCGAACGAGGAAGTTGTGGATAATACGGATAGCCTTGCTAGATCAACGATCCCTAAGGTTGTTCTAAAAGAAAAAGTATTATCCTCCACAATTTCGTCCAATGATCAGAAAGTTCCAACAAGACAGAATTTCAAAGAAGGGATTTCGAACAGGAAAAGGCCAAACAATACAGAAGACAATAGGCCGGTTCAAATTCACGATAAGCTTAAAGAAGCGAATAAAACCTCGAGAGTTGACGACGAATTCTGCTCCACAGCCGAATCACCCGCTGCTAAGAAACCTTCAACCAGTGTTAACACGTTCTCAGTTCCTTCATATTCTTCATCTTCATCACCACCGGATAAACTGAAGGCTTTTCAAGATGCTGATAGCTCAGACACGGAACAAGATTCAAGCAAAAAGGGTATTTTTTTAATATTTTTTCTCGCCTTTAAACAAGCTCGACACTAATACTGTAAATCTCGATCTTTTGTTCAATTTTACAGGAGGTATGAAAGAGCAACAGAAGTAATCAAATCAATCCAACAAGGTGATGTATATTTGTCTTTATAATTTAACACATTTGGGACGCGACAACTGTTACGCCTACTACTACTATGTCTGTACTACTTGATTCAACGATAAAACCATCAGATATGTAGTAGCCATGGATGTTGCTTTCATACATGCTAAGAATTGAAACACACTTTTAGAACAGAAAATAACCAACATAACTGCTAATATTGTACTAGTTCCACTTTAGCATTTCAAAGTCTAGTAAGGACTGGTCGTTAAGTGGTAGAGTTGTGTTTTCGACCGAATCAAGTGATTTAAAAACTTCTAGCTGTTGTCTCGCCATGCTTAGTTAGTTAGTATGTCAAGTAGATCTACTGCATTTCAAAACAATTGAATCAGTGTTTGTTGTTTTAGTTGTCTACCTAATGAATAAAATTTGGAGATTCAATTGAAATTGAAAAATGACTCAATTGCGAGGTTCGAATTTGAGTCGTTTTTATCCTACGAGGTTCAAACTTTGAATTGTATCGCATGGAGCTCAAATTCTCACCCAAATTCTCACCGTATTAGTCATCGCAACAAATGAACGCCCCGCCTTGCCTTCTTACTTTAACGTATTATTTAATTTATCACATTTGTAAAATTAAAATAGCAATTCTATATTTATTTTTTTAATTTTTTTAATTATTTACACGTATTACATATTTTTTAAAACATTTAAATTATATTAGGCTATTTTAAACGCGTATATCTTAAAAAAAATATTAAATTTAAAATACGAATACGTCTAAATTTGTAAAACAAAAAATCTATTTGTGTTCAAGTTTTTTTTTAAATATTTATTTAATTATACATAATTTTGACAAATTAGAAGGCATAAATTAAAAAAAAATTAAAAAAATATGTTTAAAATAAATTAGTTAGAGAAACAAAAAATAATAAGTTAAAAAAATTACACTATGACTATTATATAATTATCATTTAATTAATTCAATATCTTACATTCTTTTTATTAATGGAGACTAGTAGAGAAAGAAAATTCAACTCCTAATTTCATATAATAAAAACTTTGTTAATAAGAAATTAAAAATAAAAAAACACCTATTAGAATAAGAAGTTGTATAATTTAAATCCTCAAATATTAAAATTTGATAGTTCAAATCCCATATTATATAATTCAAATGAAAACGAATCAAGTTTTCACCTCAAATAACAATTATAAAGAATAATTTAATTTATTAGGGTTATTCTAAATCTTTAAGTATATATTGAATTAACCAAATTTGGTGCTTATAACTAAATTAATCCAGTTTGTGACAAATACAAGTGAATAAAATAAATTATTTATTATAATTTGATTTTTAATAAGAAATTAATTCTCACTAAAATCAAATAAAAGTTAAATATATAAAATTAAAGAGTAAATAACACAAGATAAAGTCTACATTATTAAAATCAAAATTGATGATCTAAATATCAAATTTCATAATCAAATTATATAAATAAAACTCTTATTAAAAAGATTCAACAATTATGCGATTTGTCGAGATTCATCCATAAACAACTCATTTGAGTTCTTGAACGATGATTATTGAAGTAAAGAAAGTCAAACAATTTAATAAAACGGTGTTAAAAAATCTATATTAATCGATTCTGAGCGGCAGTTAAAATTATTCTTCGCCGATGATTGATAAGCAACGCCGAAAAAGGTCATGCCAAATAAAAATGAACCATCTACATATATGACCGAAATAGTGAGAAATCCGTACAAATCATGGGAGGATACCTATAAGTGACCCTATATCAAATCGATAACTTTTTGTTGGAAAAATAAAAAAACAACTCTAGATCCGATTATTTTGTCTCTTTTGTTTTTGTTGTTAAATAGGATGGACACAGACTTGCACAATCGACTATAAAAATTTAATACGAAAAATCGATCGAATTAAATAGGATGTCAGATCGAACAAGATGCAACATGGAAAAAAAAAACTTCAATGCTAAAAATCAATAAAGGGACAATTTTTTTGGTAAAATTTTTATCTTCTTTAGAGTTTATTTCTGGAAGGAGAGAGCCACGTATAATTTAAAATAGATTATTTGTTTATTATGTACATTTTAGTGTATATACTAAACATATACATTAATTTTAGAAAGATTAATAAGTAAACTTGTATAAAAAGATTTTTTCATAATTTCTATTACAATCTTCATATTTTAATTAAATTGAGCTCTCTCTACCTTAAATATATTTGTCTAGATTTATTTTTAAAATTTTGATAGATATATGATTTAAATATAAATTGTACTTAAATGATATAATTTTAAAAAATATGTTTTAATTTATTGTTTTATAAAAATAAATATATATTTAAAATATATTTTAGAATTAAATTATTTTAAAAGGATAATAATTTGCAAATATATATATATATATATATATATATATATATATATTATATTAATATATGTGAAATTATTTTCAATATCTTCTATTGATTATTGATTTTATTAGATTAATATTAATTTAAGTATTTTAAATTTTGAAATATGAAAATATATAATTAAAAAAATAAAGTTTATTTCTCTAAAAAAATAAAAAAATATTCTTAACAAAACTTAAATATTCATTTTTTTTGGATTGAAAGGTGTTGTTTTATTTTACACTTATATTTTAGCTTGGGTTGTGTTTCAAATATAATGGAATAAGGTTAGATCCTCTCTATGGAGATTCAGTAAATATTTCATTCCAAAAATATTTAGAATGAATTGAGAATTTTTTAGTTGGTTCAAAAAACCTTAAGTCTATAGAAATTGAAGAATGAAAAAAAAATAGTTTAAATACAGTACTAAACTAATTCCCTTTCATATTTTTATCAAGATAAAACAGTCAAACAATTTGCGGATGAAGCATTCATATAATATACAAAAGAAACTCCATATATTTGATATTTTTATAATTCGAATAATAATTTTAATTGTTTGTAGGTTATCGTTTTAATGCTCACTCTTTGATTATTTTTGTGATAATTTTTTTATGTTCGTATTGTACTTCTTAGTAACAAAGAAGATAAAGTTATCAGATTTAAAATTATATTTATTTATTTTTAATAAAGAGAGTTAAATTTGATCGTCAAATATTTTTTGACAAAATATATTCGACGTTGTTTACTAAGACCATCTCCAACCGAAAAATTCATTTTCAAACTCATTTTGGTGTAAATGTCACATCAAACAGTAATTCTTCTCTAAATGAAAAACCCAAAAGAATATTCTTATAATATTCTTTCTTATATCAACTTTTATAACTTTTTAATATCACTTATATATTTTATAAACTTATAAATTACATGACACTATTATAATATTATCTAAATATTTTAAACTTAAATATAAATTAATTATAAAAATTTATTAAAAATTCAAAAATTAAAATACACGAACACAAAAAAATACATAATTTGTAGTATATTTTTATTTTGTTGTGTTGGTGTATTATTTTAGTTTATGAAGTACTCTGTATTTTGTGTATTATTGTAATGTATTTGGTAATTTTTATAATTATATTTAATAATATATATATATATATATTAAAGTATTTTTTTTAATATTAATATAATTTCTTAAAAATATTATTATAAATTTATGTTATATAAAAAATATTATATAAAAAAATTAAATTAATAATTATATAAATAAGCTTAATATAAAATATAGGATAAAAATAAAAATATAAACAAATAAAACATATAAATAAATAAAATATATAAACAAATTAAAATATAAATAACTTTTTATAAATAAATTTAATATATAAAATTGATGAAATAAAAGTTCAAGGTTAAAATATAAAAAAATTATGCCTACATTAGCCACGCCACACAAATATGCTTTGGAGAGAATATGAGATATCCTATTTTTTGTTCCGTTTGGCGTAGAATTGGAACTGCTAATCCATTGGAGTTGCTCTAAGTACTTTTGGTCAAAGATATTTTGAGTGTCACTTATAATATTTGGTAAAATTCTTTTAATATTGTTTTTGATTGATATTTTTAGTGTCACTCATAATATTTGATAAAATTCTTGTAACACTGTTTGATTGATTTATTCAGTTTGACTCTAATTTTCTTATATCTTTACTAAACTTTGGAATTATCATAAAAAAATTACTATGTTTTAGATTTTTCATTAGAAGTTAATTTTAGATATGTAACTCTTATTTGAATTTATGTTTCTATATATTTTATTTAAATCTCATATATATATATATATATATATATATATAGTTAATTTGAATTAAAACATAGATAGCATATACTTGATGATACTAGTATATTTAAGAATACAGTTGTGTTATCACTTATAAATTAGTTATTTATATATTTTGTTTAATTTCAATTATTTATTTATTTTATTTAATTTTGATGGTTCATCGTAGCAAAGAGTTACAAAATCTTATACTTCACTTACGTCATTAAAGTTTGTCAAACTCCAAAAGTCCAAAACAAAATATAGAATGAATTCACACAATTTATGGGCATACCATATTGTACATAAATCTATTTAAAAATAACAAGAATTGTTTTACTAAAGTTTACTCCAAAAGTCCAAAACAAAAGAATGAATTCACACAATTTATGGCATACCAATTAATATTGTACATAAATCTATTTAAAAATAACAAGAATTGTTTTACTAAAGTTTTTTTTTTTAAACGCTGTTTTCTATTCTCAGTGCGATTAATCCCCGCAGATTAAACAAATAACCCGCAAATCAATAAATTGATTTAATATATGATAAAATGATATAAATTATTTAAATATTTGATATGGATTCTACAAAGTGATTAGTAATATTTACATAATTCATAACTTTTTTTTACGATCATAGTGTGAAGACCCAAATTTATAATCTAACATACATGTTTTTATTTATAATCTAACATACATGTTTTTTTCATAACTCGATTGAGTTATGAGTCTGGAACCTTTTTAACACATTACTACGAGATTATGCTAACTTTTTAAAGAAAAAAATATCTTACATATATGAATTATTATAAGATTACTTGAAATTCATTGGGATAGTTTAAGTGGTAAGAGTTTGTGCTTAAGATCGAAAGTCACGTTAGTTGTTCTCATTTAGAACAATTTAAATAAATTGAAGTGGATCTCATACTAACTTTCTAAATAAATAAAAAATAATAAATAAGATCATTTGAGTAATTTTCCTATTTTATTAAGCACTTAAAATATATATAATGTGACTGAGTTCATTTTATTTTAATTAATTAACTTTCTTAATTATAAAATTTAAAAACATTAATCTTTAGCGGATTCATTGTTACCACTAGGAAAAAGTATTTCTACTAAATTAATGTAATCTGCTTTCTTGATTTAACATATTATTGTCTAAATAGATGAAACATGAAAATTGATAGGTTAACAAGATATTTGATGAATTTTACTACATAACTCTATATAAATATAGGTAGGTTAATGCCATCAATTCAAACCATCAAGCTAAATATTCATAGTCCAAGATGAGTTCAACAAAATACCTTCTGTTATCCTGCCTTCTTTTTGCTTCACTATTTGTTTATGCTTACTCGAGAGCGTTAATCGACACTGATAGCTTCGTAGCCTCTAACGACGACAAAGAACTTGTTTCGTTAGATGAAGACTCCTCTAATGACGACAAAGAACTTGATTCGTTATATGAAGACTCGTTAGAAAATGATGATCTTGATTCGATTGATGAGGAATCAAATGATCACAAGAAGTCTGGTCACAAACATAAGCGTCATCCATGCAGACGCCATTCTCGTAAGACTGGTCGACACCATCACGGACGGGGACCAGTACAACCCCCTAAACCTTCCTCTAACATTAATGACTTCAATATCGACAATGAGGTGGATCAATACGAAGGACTTGATTCATTCGATGAAGAGTCAAATGAAGAGTCATTAGAGATGGATGATGATCTTGCTTCGATCGATGAAGAATCACATGATCACAAGAAGAAGCATGGTCACAAACACAAGCGTCATCCATGCAAACGCCATACACATTCACGAAAGGGAAAGGGAAAACGAAGTCATGCACCGGTAGAACCACCTACACAACCACCTACACAACCACCTACAGGTTCCTCTAACATTGCTGACATTGATACATGGATGGATCTAGATGAAAGTGTTGCTTCTGTCGATGAAGAATCATTTGATCAAATGAATTATGATGATCTTGATCCGATTGATGAGGAATCAAATGATGATCACAAGGAGTCTGGTCACAAACATAAGCGTCATCCATGCAAACGTCATTCTCGTAAGAGTGGTCGACACCATCACGGATCGGGACCAGTACAACCCCCTAAACCTTCCTACGAGATTAATGACATCGATAATGAGATGGAGCAATATGAAGGAGTTGATTCAATCGATGATCAAGAGTCATTAGAGATGAATGATGAAGAATCAGAGGGACACAAGAAGTCTGAGCACAAAGGCAAGCATAAGCCATGCCGTCGACATTCACATGCACATCCACCAAAGAGAGGACGACCTGATGAACCAGTACTAGACCCACCTGCATCTTGATTCGACAATAAGAGCATCTAATAATATGAGCTGAGCTAATTAAGTCTTATGCCATAGGCTGGAACAAAACCAAATTCCAACTAATTCATTTTATGTTTCACCAATAATGATCTATACATGATTCATGAAACGTAAGTCCCTACTTTTTGTAAAAGAGCTGAGATCTAAGAGTAATTATTTTGAGATTGTTACTTGAAAATGTATGGACAAATAAATATATAAAAGGAAAAGGAAGAATTAAGGTATCTGAATTCTTGCTAATGGCATATATATATACCCTTATATTTTTTTCAAATATACAAAAAAACAAAGACTAAATTTTTCATTAAATTATTGAGAAGCCCTAAACAGCATCCAATTAACCTTGTTTGGAAACAATTTTATTAAATTTAGGTAGGATGGGTCTAGTTTACGGAATGACTCTAATAATGACTCTTTTTTGGTAAATAAACCTAATAAAATTTATAAATGACCATTTTGGACGAAAATATTTCTTTGCATTACGAAGTCTTTCTGTGTTACGCAGCCCCAACAGTATCGCGATGTCATTTTTGTAAATATTATCGGGTCACATTTTTTCGTCACGCGAAGAGTAGTTTAAACTTTATACCTACTGAAAAAAATTATTTTTGCAAAACATTATCCCTTTAAATCATTTCTCAAAATGCGGTAAAGACCCTAGACCCGTTATCTAATTTATATTTAATATTAAAATTATTTATATTTATATAGAAAAGAAAACAAATAAACATATAATTATGAATGATTATAATTTATTTATTATATGCATTATTTTTAATATAATTCCTTCCTCTTCTTCTTCTTCGTTTCTCTTATTTCGCCGCCAACGTTTCTTCTTCGTCCTCATCTCCCAGGCCGACTATAAATTAAGCCCAAAATCGAATTCTAAGTCCCCCGGTCGAAGCAGGAGCAGCATTGTCTGTCTGGATTCCTCAATCTGTAAGAATTCCTAATTCTAGCTAGGTTCGATTCTGTAATTAGAATCAATGCTAGGAAAAGTTGAAAATCATGTATAGGATTTGCGACGAATTTGTCAATTCTTTACAGTTTTGTTAAATGTATTAAATTGAATTTTATGAAACTTAAACTACTACAGTCATTCCCTAATCAGAACCAGAACTATTTCCATTCGCACGAAAACCCTAATTTTGTGGATTTGTTCGTCTTCCAGACCTAGCGGAAGGAGACTGACCCATTTCTAAATCTAAAATCTCATCGCTGAAAAAATGCTAAGGTCTTCGGAAGACACCGAAAAGAAGGTAACTTTGACCACCTGGATTTTGGATCCTGTTATCTTACCATGACCCAAATCAGCGCAACACTCATGGTTTCAATTTTAGGGCACGGAGAAACCACTGAAAGATATGGAAATCAGCGTACCTATAGTATGCGGCAGTGCAGCATTCTGGCTTGGTAAAAAGGCGAGCGAGTAAGTAAGGTCTATGTTTTTGAATGTGTTATAGGAAGTGCCAGTTTGAACTTATGACTGTGTAATCAGGTTCCAGTCTCATAAATGGACCGTGTATGTTCGTGGCGCAACAAATGAGGACCTCGGGGCTGTGGTAAAGCGTGCTGTTTTCCAGTTGCATGCAAGTTTCAATAACCCAACGAGGTCCCTCGATACTCCTCCCTTTGAGCTGTCAGAATCTGGCTGGGGAGAATTTGAAATTGCTATCACTCTTCACTTTCACAGTGATGTTTGCGAAAAGCCCTTACACTTGTGAGTAGTTGGACTGGCTATGGCTATGTTCCATTTCATAAACCATGATGAGATAATAGATTTTCAATGCATAAAACTTTTTTTTTTCATTTCAGATTTCATCATCTGAAGCTGTACCCTGAGGATGACTCTGGTTCCATGTCCATTAAGAAGCCTGTTGTCGTGGAATCATATGATGAGATTGTTTTTGCTGAACCTTCGGAAAGTTTCTTTGCTCGTGTGCAGAATCACCCTGCTGTTAATGTGCCTAGGTTACCTGCTGGTTTTACTCTACCTCCTCATGGTAGATTTTGGTCTTTTATTTGTTAGATCTGTTTTTATTTCTACTTTCTTAGTTAATTGAGCACCTTTGATTTTGTAGTTCCAGTGGAGGATGTTGATAAGAGAAAGAAAGGTGACACCAAAGAAAATCCTATAAGCCATTGGTACACAAATTTTTCCGAGGCTGATGAGCTTCTTAAGCTTGCAGCTGCTCGTCAGCAGGTAAGAATGAGTTCTTTGGTAGATGTTATAGTCCCATTTGGAAACACTTTTAATTTTTGTTTGATGTGGATTCAAAATCTAAATGGTTGTCCTTTGGCTATCATATTGCGTCATAACTCAAGTCTTCAAATTTCCTATGTTTTATTGGAAGAGTTGGTTCTTTCTTGACAGGGTGTTTTTTTAGCTTTCTTTGTTACATGGATTTCTTTTGAACATTTATTTAACATTAGCATATGATGGATAATGTTAATTTTTATGGTTCATTTTAATATTGTAGGTGCAAGCTAGTATTGCTAGATTCAGAAGGCAATTGAGTATGATAGAGGGGCAGAACCAGAACCAAAACCAAAACCAAATCCAACAACTAAAATCTTCTTCTGATCTGTGAATGCACATCATTCATCTAGGATTTGACAGATATCTTATTGTTTACTGACTCTATGATTGTAATCGCTCTAGAAAACCTGAATGTATGTAATATTAGTGACATTTTACATCCCTTAATCCGAGATGTGACCCACTGGTTAAAAGAGTTATTTTAAAGTGACAAATTAAATGCTCTAATCTTATTGTTATAAAAAAAACTTCCCAAACTTATGTGAATTCATAATTGTATCAAGATTTTTGTGGGTGATCAGTACTACTGCACATTTTCAATGGGTATGATGAGACAGGATTGAGGAGGATCGACGTAATATAAGATTTAATGGTTGACATAAATTTAAAATTTTTGAGAATGGAATTCGTAAAACGGATGGCCTTCAATTTGTTAGATATATAGCCTAGAGGATAA
Source organism: Impatiens glandulifera (assembly GCF_907164915.1). NCBI lineage: Eukaryota > Viridiplantae > Streptophyta > Magnoliopsida > Ericales > Balsaminaceae > Impatiens > Impatiens glandulifera. The sequence continues at coordinate 56,141,272 of NC_061863.1, forward strand.
ATTAATTTATTAAGGTTAGATATTTAGTCACAAGTAGAGACTGTATTAACCAAATTTTGTGATTATAGACTCAATTAATCCAGTTTCTGACAAACACATCAGTAAATTGAAATTAATTTATTCATTGGTGCTATCGATTCTATTAGAATGCAACGTTATTATTTTATTATTAATTCAAGTTGCGGGTTGAAAGGAAGAAAGAGATATTCGGAACCCGCGAGTGAGAAGCGCAATGTAAAATTGAATGAAGCGAAACGCTATTCAGTGAAGCTTGTTTCACTTGGCTCCGTTTTATTAATTTATGTCTTTAAGAAATTTAATGTAAAAACATTATGCTTTCATGCAAACTTTACAAGAGAATAAAAAAGATGAAATAAACGTTACCTATTTAAGTTTGTTTACTATATTTTTACAGCGTTAAAAAAAGTGGAACAAATGCTACGTAGTGAAACTTGTTTATTAGGTTTTAAACGCTGATAAAAGTGAAACAAAACAAGTGTTAGCTAGTGAAACAAGCGCTACCTAGTAAACTTGCTTCAATATTTACATTAATTTGCGATTCACTATTGAGAAAATCCATTTAAACTGCAATCCTTCAAAGTATTTATTTGCTCATCATTATGAGGACACTCCATGACTCCTCGGTAGCATTGGAAACTTGACAAACCTTGTAACAGTGTAAGAATTAAGAGCCAAGATTTACAAAGTTTTCTTTGGGAAGAACAAATATTTGAAATTTTTTATACATTTTTTTCAGCTTCTACAAAATAATAATATATCAGGAGAAAATTCAATTCAGCTTGGGATGGTTCCAAAGATTCATACACTTGATCTTTCTGATAACTCTTTTAGTGGCGAAATCCCTTCATCTCTTACTTACCCACATGAAGAACCTTCAATACCTGTAAGAGTTTTGACATAAAAATGCGCTTTCGTTTGTTCAAGTTCTTATTAATAAAGTTTGGTTTCTACATACCAAATCTTGTATATGCGATGATTTATAATTTTTTTGTTTGTTTCTTGGTGGGGATTTGAACTGTAATTTAGGAGGCTGAACAATAACAGTCTTTCTGAAGAAATTCCTGCTACAGCTTTCATTTCTGTTAGTCTTCCTACTTTTACTTTAACCTCTACTATAGAATTTGGTTGGAATAATAAACTTTGAAGAAAAAATTATGTCTTCTTTGGAAATGTGTACAAAGGCTATCTCCAAGATGGAAACGCAGCAGGTGGGGAGATCCAGTTCCAGACCGAAGTAGAGATGATCAGTTTAGCGTGCACAGAAATCTTCTCAAACTTGACGGTTTTTGCATGACAACAACAGAGAGGCTTCTTGTCTATCCTTTCATGTCAAACGGGAGTGTTGCTTCTCACTCAAAGGTTTTCCAAAATACTTTGTTTTATAAAATAAGAAAAAAAAATGGTTCTTTCTTAGACATGTCTTATTTTATTTCTTACAGGAAAACCTTCATTGGATTGGGGAACACGAAAGAGGATCGCTATAGGAGCTGCAAGGGGATTATTGTATCTACACGAGCAATGCGATCTAAAGATCATCCATAGGGATGTGAAGGCAACCAACATACTGCTTGATGATTGCTGTGAGGTTGTTGTAGGAGATTTTGGGTTGGCTAAGCTTTTGGATCATCGCGATTCCCATGTCATGACATCGGTTAGAGGAACAGTTTGCCATATAGCTCCTGAGTATCTCTCAACATGACAGTCTTTAGAGAAAACAGATGTTTTCGGGTTTGGAATTCTCCTTCTTGAACTTATCACTAGCCAAAGAGCTTTAGACTTTGGAAAAGCTGTAAACCAGAAAGGAGTCCTGCTTGATTGGGTTAGTTATTTGTGATTAGCAGTAAAAGCTTCTCAAAATTACTTATTACTAATGATTTTCCAATGTTTTTATAACTTTTCAAGTTAAGAAAATTCACCTGGAAAAGAAACTAGATATGTTGGTTGATAAGGACTTGAAAACTAACTATGATAGAATCGAGCTTGAGGAAATGGTCCAAGTGACTCTACTGTGTACTCAATATGTTCCAATCCACAGGCCTAAAATGTCGGAGGTGGTTAGGATGCTGGAAGGAGATGGGCTAGCCGAGAAGTGGGAAGCATCTCAAAGAAAAGCAGATGGTGGTAGTATTAGATGTAGAAGGAATGAATTTTCATCTTCAGAAAGATACTCTGATCTTACGGATGATTCTTCGTTGCTCATTCAGGCAATGGAGCTTTCTGGACCGAGGTAACAACAACTAGAAGAAGAAGACACAGACTTGTATAATAGCTTTCTAAGAGTAAAATTTTGTACAGAATAATAATTTGTGTGATTTTAGAATGATATATCTACTAGTATAATAATAACTGGCATGAATACTTATGAGAAGAGATTAGTTGCATGAATCATGATGGATTTCATTTCACCTAAATACCCATTTTGTTCTTAACAATTTCAAAAAAATGTCGTTGGTGTGGTGTGTATTATTGTTGTACTAGTGTAGTTACTGAGGCTTTTTCTTCAAATAAACGATAATCTATTGACAGCGAATTGCTTGGTTTATGTCCTTCGATTGGGTTGGTATTGCTTTCCTGAGTGTTTAGCATACACAATTCATTCTCTCCAACCCGACGAGAGTAAAATTTAATAATACTTTATAATGTTCTTTGTACATAAAGTAAATCTTCTTGTGTAAAAAGAATGTAAGAATTTAAGTTAACTCAATCATTCCTTCATTATCAAATGCACAAGAATCATGAATTAAATATATATAATGTCAGATCTTGCTAATTGGTTCCATGTAAATTTGTACTCTCTGTAATGGAAAATTTGTGTGTCTTCTCTTTCTCTCAATGCTCTACTTTGTTAAGCCTTTTAGACATTATGGAACCTTTTCTTAACCCAGAGATGAAGTAAGATGTAGGAGCAGATCCATTACACACTTCTGATTGCAGACCACTTTGTGGGCTCACCAAATAATAATCCCCTTTATTGCTCAACTTGCTACTCAGCTCTTCCATCTGTAAATTCAGCTTGTTTATTCGATTATGGTAAGTTGATCCAAAATTTGGAGTTTCTTAGTCATATCACATGTATGTTGATGCATTAGTAACATAAGAATTAGGTGTGTCCGTTTCATGGAGTATAAGGATACATCATGACATGCTGACAACTTTAAGCTAGAAATCATTCTTCTTTTGAGAGAACTTGACTGCAAGTGCAATTCCAGAGAAAGTACACCCCATTCATTAGGCTAATAAAGAAAGAATTAATTTTTGACTAATCTGTAACAAAATACAAGCATTGGGTGTTCAGCAATACAACCATAATATTGTGTGACAGACTACTCCATTCAACAATAGTGACACTCCTGCTTCATAAGCATCACTCACTAAACGAATTCCATAGATTCCATAGATCGCCAAGTGAATAAAAAGGGCGTAGCTCAGCTTCTGCAGTCCTCCTACCTCGAACATTTGTCTGCAATTCAAAATGTCAATAATAAATATATGTTTTTATTAAATATATAAGCATATTATGCTACCATGGATTGTAAACTTATGAGTAAAGCGCAAATAAATCTCCAAGGTCCGACAAGGTTATGACTGTGATCTAAAATGTAAGAATCCTCTTGTTTCTCTAATTGATTATACAATGAAAAAGAAAGAATTAAACCCAAAAATTAAAATACAAATGATTTGCAATTAAAAGTAAAAGACCTGTTTCTTTATTCATCATAGTAAACTGAAATTATTCTAAGGCATATTTTTTTTTTCTGAAACAACAAAAGTACAAGAAACCAATCATTTGTTTCACTGTTGTCTTGTTTGCTGCTATCAACAATATGGTGTACATCCATCAATTCATAAGAGAAATCTGATTAGTAACCGCCCGATCTCTTCTTCCTGCTGTCGCCTTCTACTATTTGTTCCAACCCAACATTTCTTCTTCCTCTATTATTACTATTATTCTGCTTCGCCAAAGCATTCATCATCTCCTCTTTATGTTTGCAAACCGTGAATTTAATGTTTGAGGCTTTCACTTCCCTAATACGTTCACTTCTTTCTTCGACTGCTGCTGCAATATATATAAACAAACAACAATAAATTTCAATGAATGAATACATGGAAATTACAACTTAATTTTAATTTTCTAACTTCACTGCTATAAAATCAACTAAATATAAAGTGGTAAATTGAAATTCATCAGGCTTAGTCGGGTGTAGTAGAAGAAACATCCTATTAAAGATTGCTGTAACATGTCATTTTTGTCCATGTATTCTTTGCATCCTCTCATTTTCTATTAACCAAATAAACAAAAATTGTAAGTGAAATGAGTTTATGAAGAAGATTCATGAAAATACATACATAGATAGATACTGTTCAAGGCAACAAAATTGAAGGTTGGTTGAAGAGTATTCAAGAACTTCATCATTCAAGAAATTATTAACTTTATATGCAACTGAACTCAAATGGTCAACTATACTAACCATAACTTTACTTATGTATTCTTTCAAGTTTCCACCTCCATTGCTACTTTCACCGTTCAATACCTAAAAGAAATACAAAACAGTGATTTAATAATCTATTATAATGTTCTGTTATTATATAAGAGATAAAGTAGAAAAATTTGCATCTATGTAAAGAGACTTAATATACCTAAATTAGATTATTATTGATAATATATATCTAATAAAAATGACAGAAAACATACATAGTGATCTTATCTTACATATGTCGGTGAGAATCGTAGTAGAACAAATAACAAACATTTATTATACCTTTCATTCCCACATATATAATCATTCTCCCGTCCATAAGAAAAACAAACAAAATTTTGAGTTACAGATTAATATTGTTTAATAATGTATGATAAGAAATAAGCGTTACCTAGTATTTTTGTCGCAATAGTTGTTAAATAAAGTTGTCAATGTACATGTTAAGAAATATATGAGAAGATCTTTTAAGATTTTACCTAGTTAACAGACGGCTTCATCCGGACACTTTGGAAAGACGGTTAAAATTAGAAAAAAAAATATGATGAACAGTTTTTTTTCAGATCTGGTTAACCCGAATCTGCAGAAAGTAGGCAAAAACCTGATGGACGATTTGTATCGGAGAAATCGTAGATGTCCAACATCAAGTCGCTACACAATTTAAGGGATCCAAGGTTGCATTAACATCATCTCAAAGACCACAAAGAACTTTCGACGTCACCCTTCAAAGGTCATTTTCGCGAGAAGATTGTAGTGAAGAAGATTTGTGCTAGGATTTGAAAAATCGATAAGAGAGAAAGTAATAGTGGGAGTGAAACAGAAAATTTTCTATTTATTTAAATTATTATTTTAATGAAACTAGCTTCACTTTTATTAACAATGTAAATAAAAATGTAAATACATAGTGAAGTTTGCTTCACTGGTAGCATTTGCTTCAACTATATCAACGGCGCTGTAAATACCTAGTGAATCAATTTTCACTAGCTAGTGTTTGTTTCATTCATTTCAGCGCTGTAAATATATATTGAAGAAAACTTTACTAGCTAGCGCTTGTTCCACTCTTATCAGCACTATAAATATCTTCACTAGATAGCGTTTGTTTCACTCCTTTCAGCGCTGTAAATACCTAGTGAAATAATTTTACTAGGTTACGCTTGTTTCATCTTTTTTATTCTCTAGTAGAATTTACATGAAAAACATTGAACGTATAAATATTTTACATTAATGTGTTAATGGTTTTATAATTTATATAAATTTAATATATAATTATATAAATTATAAAATATTTAAAACAAAATTATTTTAATATCTTACAAATAAATTTCAAAATATGTGGTTATATATATATATATATAATATAATTATATAAATTATTTCATAATTGGTACAAATTAATTTAAATATATCGCAAACAAATTTATAATTATATAAATTATAAATTTATATATATATAATTATATAAATTATAAAATTATATAAATAAAATAATTAATAATTAATACTAATTAATTTAAATATCTCACAAAGTAATTTATAATTATGTTTTTATATTTATATATATATAAATATATAAATTATAACATAATTGATACAAATTAATTTAAATACAACATAAATAAAATTATAAATATATTTTTATATATAATTATAATTAATATATAATTATTTATATTATTAAATAATTAATATATTTTATTTAGTATTGTATAGTAGATAAATGCATAAATACTTTTACATTGAAAGTATAATTTATATTGTTAGTGGTTTTAAATGAAAATTAAAGGGATTATATTTATAGTGTTGAAACAGAGTGAAGTGAATCAAGATTTACTGAATATCGCTTCTTGATATAAAACTGATGTAAAACGCTTCATTCCAGGGGCGAAGTTAGGATGAAAAATTATCTAGGGCTGACTTCAACTTGCACCTTAGATTTAACTTTCTATGCTCCGCTATTTTTTTTCCATGTAATTGATACAATAAATTAATTAATTCAAACATATAAAATAAAATTTGTATGAACATTTACTTTATGAAATTATGAAACAAAACAATACATTCAAAACATTTAGCATACACATTATTGAAGTTGTGCCCTTCTATTCTTTTTAGAATAATTTTTTTTAATTATTATATCATTATCAATGTTTTCAGACAGCTCTCGTTCAATATAGACGATCATAGAATCTGTTAAAAACTCTTTTTCCATCTTGTTACGAAGAGTTGTTTTCACGAGCTTCATAGCGGAAAATGTTCGTTCCGTTGTTGCTGTAGAAACAGGAAGAATTAAAATAAGACGAATCAACTTGCCAATTAAATAAATATATTAGTATAAGTAAACAATATAGGTATATTTCATAAATTATAACAAATGATAAAATTACATATCAATCAAATTGTAGGTTTTTAACTTATTTGTCTCAACTAATCTTTGACATAATTCAGAAATAGTTGATAAATTTTGAAATCTTTCATTGACGGGCATGTTAAGCTCATAGTGAGCCAATTGTGTTCTCAAGTGGTGCAAATCTTGTGCATCAAAATCTAGATGATAGAATTTTTCAGCAAGTTGATAGATGTGGTCAACATTAAGAAGTTTAAAGTTGTCTTTAGGTTCCAAAGCACCACTAAGCTTAAGAAGTTCGACTACCTCGTCCTTGAATCTACTGTTGGGTGTGAATGCGATTGAAGTTTGACTCAGTTCCTCTTGTTTATCAATTCCGTTGCACCACTACCTCACCAAAGGCGGCAACCCTTTCTCTAGTCTCCAAACACCACAAAAGAGTTTGACCTATTTCTCCCACCAAGAGAGTAATATCTATTTATATTATTAGGTCAAGTCCAATAAGCGAATTACTAAATATTGAGACACAATGTTGGGCCAACCAATACCCAACAAATAGTTCCATTATAACCCTAACAAAATTTAAATAAAACACACATAATATAATGGTTATTTTGTTGTTTTTTGAGGTTTGTTAATGGATTTAGGACATAGTCACACACTCACACTCACACTGTCACAACTTACACATAAACTGTTCTTGATTCATACGATAAAGTGGTTAAAAAAATAAAATGCAAAGAAAGGGTGAAGAACGAACCAAACCGAGAGCAAAATAATGGAAGAAGGTGACCAGAGGCCGGAGCGAAGAAGACCACTGGAAATTTGGAATCGAACCAACAAGATGGAGGGTTATGGCAGCGTCAATCGCACTGCACGAGGAACAAATTGAGGTTTTGTGAGCTTTCGGCCTTTCCCTCTTTTCAATTTTCAATTGATAAAATTTGCCATGTTTATTCACTTAATTTGCCATATTTTTCTTTTTAATTTAATTGGGGCTGGAGCCCATCCTAATCCAAGCATTATTTGTTTATTCACTTAATTTGCCTTATTTTTTTTTTAATTTGATTGGGCTGGAGACCACCCAATCCAAGCATTATTTTAATATAGGTGGGACTCGAGCCCACTCTAGCTCATGCGTGGCTCCGCTCCTACTTTCTTCATTCCTTTGCGTTGCGCTTCTCAGGATTGGTATTACATGAATGAAACGGATCCGGAATTATAACCGGGTTCCGAATAAATCTTGTTTTTAACCGCGCCTGATTTAATAATAAACCCGAATAAATCTTGTTTTTAACCGCGCCTGATTTAATAATAAAATAATAACACTGTATTCTAATTGGTCCAAAATAGAGGAACATCGAAATCGATAGTAGAGAATCCGGTGTGGTATTATTTACGATATATTATTTGCAAATTATATATATATATATATATTAATTAGTGTATATATTAAACATATTTATTATTTTAAAAATAATAAAGTCATGAAAATAATTTTTCATGGTTTCTAATACAATTAAGAACGTGTAAATTATTATTTAATATCTTCCTATTTTAAATAATTTGATCTCCCTACCTTAAATATATTTTCAAAATTTGAATATATATATATGATTTAAATATAAATTGAACCTAAATTATTTAATTTAAAAATATATTAATTTATATTTTTATTGACATAAATAAATATTTATATTTTAGAAAGTTAAATTATTAGAAAAATGTTAATAATTAGGAAAAAAACAAATTATATTATACATGTTAAATTTTTTCACTATCTTCTATTAATAATTAGATTTTATTATATTATTATAATTTCATTTAATTCCACATATATATATATATATATATATTTAATTTGAAATAAAAAAAAGTGAATAGTTTTTTTTTTTTTTTTTATCTTTAACATAGAAGGTTAATAGTTTTTCTTGCGAGCCCTCAGAATTTGAGTTTGTGACGTGTTTTATTCGATGCAATATCTTATTTAGTTAGATCAATTTTTAAATTTTTGTAATTTGAATAATCGTCTGAGTTTTGTTTGTATATTTTTTTGAGTCCGTGTTGGTTGACTCTTTAGTAGTAAAAGAAATGAAATTATCGGATGAAATACTCTTACATTTATTCTTACATTTTGACCATTTATAATTATTAGTTATCACTTGACAAAAATATTTTTTAACATTGTTTATCTTTGATCTAAGATTTTTTTAACACCGTTTGATTGAACACCGTTTGAATTTTTAGAGTCGTGAAAAAATTCGTGAAAAAATTACATGAGTATTAATTTTTACACTAGAATTTTAATTCTCATATGATATTGTTTAAATTTTATATTTTGTAGGTTATTTTTTAAAATTAATTTTATATGCATAAATCTTTGTTTAAATTAATGTATTTATTTTATATAAAAATAAAATTTAAAATATTATATATAATAATTGCAAATTTTGAGTTAAAACATAATAAAATATATAAAAAGAACTATTTTTGTCACTCAAATTAACATAAACTTAATATTAGTATATTTTAAATATATATTTATGTTATCAGTGATAATTATATATATATATATATATATTTTTTTTTTTAATTTCAATTATTTTTTTTATTTAATTTGATATCTAAGAAATCTTATACTTCATTTTGGTCATTCTAACTTTCAAACTTACAGAACTCCAAAAGTCCAAAACAAAATATTTTTACAATGAATTTACAAAATTTGTTTCCCAATTAATACTTACATAAATCTATTTTAGAATAATAAGGATTGTATTACTAAAATTATGGATTGTTCAAATATATATACTAATATAATGTAAATTATTAAAATCTTTGCTATGAATTCTACAAAGTGATCTGTAATATTTACACAATTCATGATTTATTTATTTATTTTGTTGAATAATACTAGTTGAGAACCCAAATTCTTAATATTAGTTACATGATTTTTTTTTTTTACTTAGTAATGATAAATTGAATAAATTAAGTTGTTTGGTTCATAAGTTTGATCGACATATTGATTTGATTACTTAATACTAAGAAATGATTTTTTAAATTTATTTATTAAAAGAAATTATTTAAATTATTTAAATAATATCAAGAAATTATTTAAAATAAAATATAATTAGTAATAATTTTAATAAAATATTCTTTTTATAATAATTACAATAATTAATAATAATATAGTCATTTTATATAATTAATTATAAATATTATCAATAATAAAATTATAATAAATAAATTAAAATATAAAAACTTAAAATAAAAGAAAATTTTATATAAAAAATATTAGTAAAGTCAAATATATATGAAAAATTTTAATAAAACATATTATTAAAATAAATTTACTATGTTATAATATATGTTATTAAGTAAATAAAATATTATATTTAATCTGGATGTGTATAATCTACCTTTAGTTTATAATATTTGTCATATATTGTTTATGTAATTCTTAACAAATTTAAATAATTCAACTCTTTTTTTTTTTTTTTTTTTTTGTTATAGTGAAGAAATATAATTAGTATGATAACATATTATGTGTTTATATTTTATTATCTTATTAAATGATGATATACTTGAATATTTTGTATATTTAAAAGAAATTATGATATAAAAAAAATTATAATATTAATATTAGTTTCAATTATAAAATTATCAATTATACTCATTATTATTATCTACATTTATCAATTATATTATTATTTTCTTATTTGACTCGAATGTCTCTTTACTTTTATTAAAATTTTCAAAAAAAAAAAAAATACTTTTATTAGAAATAATCTTATAATTTTAATTTAAAACTATAGCTTAATCTTTTGTTCCATTTTTTTCCTACAAAATAAATAAATAAATTGAGATGGGTTGAATCATTTTAATATTTTATTTAATGCAGCCTTAATCTACAGTGGATTCATTCTTACCTACTAGGAAAAATGTATTTCTACTATATTCATGTAATTTGCTTTCTCGTGGTAATAGTATTTTTTTTAATATGAAGCATGAAAATTGATAAAGGTCACAAAAAATATTTGGTGAATTTTACTACATAACCCTATATAAATATAGGTAGGTTAATGGTATCAATTCAAACCATCAAGCTAAATATTCATAGTCAAAGATGAGTTCAACAAAATACCTTCTGTTATCCTGCCTTCTTTTTGCTTCACTATTTGTTTATTCTTACTCGAGAGCGTTAATCGACAATGATAGCTTCGTAGCCTCTAACGACGACAAAGAACTTGTTTCATTAGATGAAGACTCCTCTAATGACGACAATGAACTTGGTGGTATGTTATATGAAGAGTCATTAAAAAATGATCATCTTGATTCGATCGAATCAATCGATGAAAAAAATTCTTTAGAATTTAATGATCTTGATTCGATCGATAAAGAGTCATTAGAAAATAATGATCTTAATTCGATCGACAAAGAACTTGTTTCGTTAGATGAAGACTCCTCTAATGACGACAATGAACTTGGTGGTATGTTATATGAAGAGTCATTAAAAAATGATCATCTTGATTCGATCGAATCAATCGATGAAAAAAATTCTTTAGAATTTAATGATCTTAATTCGATCGATAAAGAGTCGTTAGAAAATAATGATCTTAATTCGATCGATGAAGAGTCATTAGAAAATAATGATCTTGATTCGATCGATGAAGAGCCATTAGAAAATAATGATCTTGATTCGATCGATGATTCATCAGAAGAAGATCACAAGAAGTCTGGTCACAAACATAAGCGTCATCCATGCAAACGACATTCAGGTTCAAAGAAGGGTGGACAACATCACGGAGCAGCACACCCCCCTAAACCTTCCTCTAACGTTGATGATTTCGTGGATAATGAGGTGAATCAATACGAAGGACTCGATTCATTCGATGAAGAGTTATTAGAGATGGATGATGATGATGTTGCTTCGATCGATGAAGAATCACATGATGATAACAAGGAGCATGGTCACAAAAAAAAGCATCATCCATGCAAACGCCATGCACATTCACGAAAGGGAAAGGGAAAACGAAGTCATGCACCTGTAGAACCACCTACAGGTTCCTCTAACGTTGCTGACATTAATACATGGATGGATCTAGATGAAAGTGTTGCTTCTGTCGATGAAGAATCATTTGATCAAATGAATTATGATGATCTTGATTCGATTGATGAGGAATCAAATATTGATGATCACAAGGAGTCTGGTGGTCACAAACATAAGCGTCATCCATGCAAACGTCATTCTCGTAAGAGTGGTCGACACCATCACGGATCGGGACCAGTACAATCCCCTAAACCTTCCTACGAGATTAATGACATCGATAATGAGATGGAGCAATATGAAGGAGTTGATTCAATCGATGAATTAGAGCCATTAGAGATGGATGATGATATTGTTTCGATTGATGAAGAAGAATCAAAGGGAGACAAGAAGCCTGAGCACAAAGGCAAGTATAAGCCATGCCGTCGACATGCAAAGGGAAGAAAAAGCCATGCACACCCACCTAAACAACCAATGGAGGAAGCACTCATATGAACTAGTAGACCGCCAGTACTTAAACCTTGTTTCGACAATGAGATCGAACATCTAATAATTAATATGAGTTGAGCTAAGTCATGTCATAGGCTCGATCATAAACAAATTCCAAATAATAATTTATTCTATGTTTCTCCAATAAAGAAGTGCCTTCATATTGAATCTTGATATTCACCTTTTCAGACCAACAAGGATTTCACCAGTAATTTTGTGAGTGTTACTAGAAAATGTATGGACAAATAAATATATAAAAGGAAAAGGAAGAATTAATTAAGGTCTCTAAAATTCTTGCTAAAGGCATATATACTTATTTTTTTTTCAAATTTACAAATATTAAAGACAAAAAAAATCAATAAATAAATAATTAATAACATTGTCCTTGTATATCACAAAATATATATATTAATTAAGATATAGTTTCTATTGAATTGATAGAATCCTCATATTCTTGTTCTTGTTTTAGACCGTGATTGGCCAAATAATTGGCTCGAGAAATGGATGAATTTAAATAAGGAGCATGTAGATTCTCAGTTTGTGCATCATGTTTTAAAATTTTCATTAAATTATAAAATTATATTTTTCATCATTAATTATTATAATTTTTTAAAACATAATATATTACATATATATATATATATATATATATATATATATATATATATATATATATATATATTTTATTAAAATTTTTTAATGTCATTATAAATTTATGATTTTACATATTCTTAATTTAAATTATAAAAAACAAATATAATTTTGTTTGAATTATTAGATTTAAAAGAGTTTTTCAATTTATATAAAAATTGATAAACATAATAATTAAATCAATAAATATTAAAACTCAAATAGAAGACTTTTTCTTTCTAATTATAACACATTTTAATTTGATATATTTAAGTTTTCAAATTTATTAAGAGAAAGTAACATATAAAGGATAAACTGTAGATGAAAATAGATGTTTGATATCAATAATAATTTCACCCTATAAAAAATTAAAATTTATAAAGAGAATATTTTAACACATATGTCATAGGTCTCTTCTATCTATCAATTACAAAAAATGTTTCGATCATCATTTAGATGCCATTATATTATCATTTAATCCAATATAATCTTATATTGGTCCGAGCAGAGTTCGATCTGAATTTTGGACTATCCCAAACTTTACATAGAAAAATGTATGATGTTTTTTTTTTTTTAATTCTAGGTTAGTTTAAAAATTACAATTTTTTTTTAAAAAAAAAATTGAACTCTTAACTAAATAATTTTTCTAATTTTTATCATAAATCACTAAATACAACATTTTATATTTATAAAAATAATAAATTATAACTAAATATCTTATTTGTTTAGTAAATTAGTTAGCAGACCGAAACAATTCTCATACTAATTTTGTTTATAATTCAATTTCTCAAACTAATCTGTTTTTTAATTTCTAAACTAACTTACTGGTTATCATATTTTTATTATATTTATTTATTTTTATTATATTTAAATTCTTTATTAAATATATATATATATTTAAATTATTATTTTTTATTAAAATATTTAAATTATTATTTTTATAAATTAAATTATTTATGTTTTGATGTATATATTTACATTATTATTTAAATTATGATATATATATATATTTTAAAATTTATTTATAAATTTTAAAATTTTAATATATATAATTACGTTTCAATTATTATTTATAATATAATATAATATAATAAATATTCACTTTATCATCCTCGTAAATTAATAAATACTAATAAATTTAAAATATTTTAACCATAATCATATATAACAATTTATAAAAATAATTACAATTATTTTTCTATAAATTATTAACGATTTTACTTAATACGTCTTTGACCGCGTCTTGTATAACCTTCTTGGCCATACATCTCACAAGTTAATAAATTATGGTCTTTCGTGAACTATCCATCTCAATTCGAATACAATGGCTTTGACTTCGTTAATTTTTCTTCTTTCTCAAAATTTTATTGGGAATAAGATTATCATATTTCTCCCAATCATGTGCTATTGAGAACATCAAATATTGATTTTCTTGAGCATATCTGAAATCGTCAACACTATATTTTATGTTAGGTTTGTTTGCCACTGATAAACATTTTTGGCATATTTCTCTCAAAATCTTAATCTTGTTATTCTTCACTTTGTTTAGTTACACTTTGAACGATTGTGTTTTTTTTAAATGTTTTTGTTATTATATTTAAATGATTCTCATTTATATAATATTAGATTAAACATTTTAAAATAAAAATATAAAATATATAAAATATATATTAAAAGTAAAATATATATTAAAATATAAATAATTAAATTTATAAAAATAATAATTTAAATATATATATATCAAAATATAAATAATCGAATTTATAAAAATAATAATTTAAATATTTTAATAAAATAATAATTTAAATATATATATATTTAATAATAAGTTTGAATCAAGATAAATAAATAAAAAATAAAAATAAAAATAAAAATAAAAAAATGAGTTTAAATAATAAAATAAATTAATTTGAGAATGAATAACAAAATAATTTAATTTGAGAATTGGTTCAAGTAGACTGCCTAGCCTCTCAGCCTAGCTAGAAAGGATTTGTTAGGATTACCCTATAGAGTCTTATGTCCTAGATTTTTTTCTAGCCATTAGAATTATTAGTCAGTTTTACTTAGGGCTGAAAATGAGACGAGCTG
This sequence comes from Impatiens glandulifera, assembly GCF_907164915.1. NCBI lineage: Eukaryota > Viridiplantae > Streptophyta > Magnoliopsida > Ericales > Balsaminaceae > Impatiens > Impatiens glandulifera. The sequence continues at coordinate 56,156,363 of NC_061863.1, forward strand.
CTCGTGAGCTGCTCGCGAGTAGCTCGGTCAAAGCTCGACTCGAGCTCGGTCAAACTCGAGCTTGAGCATGCTCGAGCTCGACTCATTATATAATCGAGCCGAGTTCGAGTAGTTATATACTCGGCTCGAGTACTCGACGAGCTACTCGAATATATATAATTTATATTAATATATTTTATATTTAATTTATATTTTATATTTTATATATATTTTTTAATTTATATTTTATATTTTTAAATTTATATTTTATATTTTATATTTTATATTTACTTTTTATAATATAAAAAATTGTAATACTTTAATTAAATATAAAATATGAGTATTAAAATATAAAATATAAATTTATACCCTAAAACTTATCAAGAAATTTGTCTTCCGGAATCCAAATAAGGTGTTATTTTTTAGTTTGGACTTTGGAAGTTTGGATTAAGTAAGTTTGGACTTTGGAATGTTGGGAACTTTGGAGTTTTGATTAAGTAAGTTTGGTTGTTTTATGTTGGACTAATTTAATATATTGTACGTTTGGACTTTGGATTTTAGATATTTTTAGTTAGAATGGTTATGTTTTAAGTTGAATGTTTTAATGTGTAATGTTGTGTGTTCTATTTGATTTTGATGGAATATTTATGTTTTAGGTGAAATGAATAATTCTATATGTTTATTCATTTTGTTGTGATCTTTTGATATATTGAAAGTGTGAAACTATTTAGTTGATATATTTTAATTTTGTATGTTTCGAGTCGAGTTCGAGCTCGAGCTCGAGCTATAAATCGAACTAATCGAGTCGAGCTCGAGCCGAGCTCTTGAGCTCGGTAAAATTCAAGCTAATCGAGTCGAGTTCGAGTCGAGCTCGAGTACTTGTTTTGAGTTCGAGTTCGAGCTCGAGCTTTAATTTTGATACTCGATCGAGCTCGAGCTCGAGTTCGAGCCGTTGAAATTTTTTCGAGCTCGAGCTCGAGTAGACCTCTACTCGAGCTCGACTCGACTCGTTTTCGGCCCTAGTTTTACTCATGTTTCCTCATTTCATTTATGATTTTGATCCCAAAATGACCTTAATTATTGAGTGTATTGTTAATTTTAAATAGTGAATAAATTTGAAAACAAATTTTGTGTCACATTTTTTATTTAGAAGTTCTCACAATTAAAAACATGATCAGATACATTAACAAAATGTTTCTTTCTATTATATTTAACTTTTGCATAAGGTGAATTATTTTGTACATTAACTGTATTAGAAAATTATATTATAAAATATAATATATATATATAATTTTAAAACTTAATTAATAAATTTGATACATCAGGGAACAAATAAAATTAAAATTTCTCTATGAATTAATTTATTAGGATTATATAGTATTAAGTCATAAGTATAAACTGAATTAACCAAATTTTGTGATTATAGACTGAATTAATCCTGTTTGTGACAATCACTTAAGTAAATAAAAAGTAAATTATTCATTGATATTTCAAATAAATTATTTGTAAATTATATAAACTCATATACGTGTAAATTATTATAAAATAATATTATATATATATTTTAAATATAAATTGTACCTGATATAATTTTAAAAAGTATTTATTATTTTATAAAGATAAATAAATATATATTTATATTTTAGAATTAATTTTTTTTATATATAAAGATAGAAAGACATTATATAACTCTTTATTTTTTATTTCTTAAAAATTACTAATATTATTGGAGTTACAGTATTTTTAGAATTAAATTATTATAAAACATGGTAATTAGAATATATATATATATATATATATATATTATATATATAATTATTTTCAATATTTTCTATTAATAAATATATATTATTTCTCGAGAAAAAAAAGTTTTTAACAAAATTTGAATTTATCTATTTATCATTAGGACAGAGGATGTCTCTTATTTCTTTTAATTCCCAAATTTCAGTTGGTGTCGTCTTTTATTTGGTTTAGCATCTTATTTAAGCAGATCAAAATTTTTATTTCAAATTTTTATAATTTGAATAATACTCTTACGGATTGATTGGTTTATTCGGTTTTCTATACATCATTATTTATTATTACGGATCTTTGGAGTCACCATAAAAAATATTACATTTTTGTTGAATTTTTACACTTGAATTTTAATTCTCAAAATTGAAAATGAATTTATAAATGTAACTCCTTGTTTAATTTTACGATAATTAATTTATATTTTCTATAGAAAAAAATCATCATATACAATTTCTAATTTTGAATTAAAATATAACAGATAACAAATAAAGAATCATTTTTTTTTTTATAGTTGAACACCCAAAAACAGATAACGTATATTGATATTAGTATATTTAAACAAATATATTTATGTTATCATTTATAAATTAATTATTTATATTTTTTATTTAATTGCAATTATTTATATATTTTATTTAATTTGATATCTACAAAACCTTATATTTCATTTTTTTCATTCTAACTTGTCGAACTCCAAAACTCCAAAAAAACATTGTTTTACAATGAATTCACAAAAATTGTGGGTTACCAAATAATATTTACATAAATCTATTTAAGAATAAACAGGATTGTATGACTAAATATGGATTGTTTAAATATATATACTGAAATTATGTAAATTATTTAAATCTTTGCCAGGGATTCTACAAAGTGATTTATAATATTTACATAATTCATTGTTTATTTTTTTTAATGATCCTAGTGTAAAAACCTAAATTCATAACCTTGAAAATATGAAAAAAAAAATTGGTGTTTTATCCCACTGTTATGAGTTTTCACTGTTTTTAACACTATATTGTGGAATATGTTTTTATCAAAAATAATTTTGTAATTTTAAGATCATTAAGATATTTTAAGTGGCAATAATTAGGGTAAAAGATCAAATATACATGTGTGGACTCCGAAAATTGAAAATTGGGCTGCCTAGGATAAAAAAAAATGAGAAAATAATTTGGCTGTTCAATTTTATTTTTTTATATAATTAAAAAAATTGTTTTCTCTAAATCTGAACCAATAATTAAATAAAAATTTTACTTTTCATACTAAACTACTATACTAAATAACATATTTCTTTGTTAAATAGACTGCCCTGAGGATGAGCTGGCATAGCATGTGGATTTACCAAGAACCGACTTTGTATAGAACACCTTAAATTTAAGTGTATGTCGCTTAGTAGTAGCAAAATATGAATATTCCCAAACTCCTTGACAGGGACGGACCCAGGATTTCGATCTGAGGTGGGCTTGAAAAAAATTTAAGGTGAGCTTAAAATAATACCGAGAAAATTTTGAAATAAATAAGTATATAAAAATAAAGTTTTATCATTTTTTTTAATAATTAGATAAAAAAACAATGAATTATATTAAATTTTTAAAAAAACTTACAGGTAATATCATATTTCTACCGTAAAAATATATATATATATATATGTATTTTTTTTTTGGGTGAGCTTCAGCCCACCCGAGCCCCTACATAGATTCGTCCCTGCTCTTTGAGGTCTTGTGTTCGAGTTCATAAGGCGACAAATTTTACTTACTTAGTTAATTGGTTAAGTGTGTTTATTAATTATGCAAAAATTAGTTACACTCTGAAGGTGGAGTGGAATAAAATTAGATGGAGATCATGGATGTGAGGTCATGCAATAAAATTTAAGATCATTTGAGTCATTTTAATATTTTATTATATACTAAAATAATTTCATGTGTCTATGTTCATTTTATTTTAATTAATTAACTGTCTGAATTATATAAATTTAAAAACATTAATCTATAGTGGATTCATTGTTACCCACTAGAAAAAAAAAAGATTGTCTACTAAATTAATGTAATTTGCTTTCTTGTGGTAATAGTAAACAAATTTAATATGAAACTTGAAATTTGATAAAGGTAAGAAGATATTTGATGAATTTTACTATACACTAGGAAGATCTTCTGCCGGTAAAATATAAATAAAATATTATTTATATATAAATATTTTAAATAAAAATAATATTATTCAAATTTATGAATTACAATTCAAATTTAATGTTTATTTATATTTGTAAATTCATGAAGTATATATAAAGTTTAAAAAATGTACTATTAAAATATCTTACACTTATATATATTTACTAAATCCTATGAGGACGAATTCTTAGATTTTCTTATTCAACACTGATCTTAAGTATCACTTACACACATATAGACCAATGATGGTTAAAATAATTTACAATTTTGTTTATATATATATTTTGTAATTTGTATTTTGAATAATTATATATATAATATAATTTTTTATTATTGATAAAAAAATATAATAAAAATAATTATATCTCTTATCCTAATATTAAATAAAAATATTTTCATTAATAATAATATATATAACATTATATATAATAAAATTAATTAAATTTCTTAACCTAATTTTATTTATTAAGTTAAGACACATTGAGTACCTATAATAAAATTATTATAATGTTTTTATTGTTGAATTTATTTTGTTTATTATTTTTTCATGTGCATCACAACATTTTCAACATTCGATACGTATATTATTTTTAATTTTATTGTTAATCGTTTTAAGTTTATGGACGGGTTAAGTATCCATTTACTCTCACATATATATTCAAATTAATCATAACTCTTACCCGTCAAATATATTATATAAATTTTTTATACTGATAAAAAAAATATAATAAAAATATTTCGTTAATATATATATATATATATATATATATATAATAAAATTAATTAATTTTTTAACTTAATTTTTTTTATTAAGTATAAGACACACTGGTACATATTTTAAAATTATTGTAATTTTTTTGTTATTGAATTTATTTTAGTTTGTATATGTTTTTTTTATGTGCATCCAACGTTCGATACATATAATAATTTTTATTTTATTTTTAACCGTTTTAAATTTATGAGCGAGTCAATCCACGATCCGACTCATGTATTAATTTATTTTCACACATATATTCAAATTAACCACCCGACAAATTCAAATTAAACATTAATATATATTGGAGGAATTTTAGTACATAACCCATATAAATATAGGTAGGCTAATGCCATCAATTCAAACCATCAAGCTAAATACTCATAATCAAAGATGGGTTCAACAAAATATCTTCTTTTATCTTGCCTTCTTTTTGCTTCACTATTTGTTTATGTGTACTCCAGAGAGTTAATCAACAATGATAACTTCTTAGTCTCTAATGACGACAAAGAAGTTGCTAATTCGTCGGATGAAGACTCATTCGAAGAAGATGATGATGATCTTTATTCAATCGATGAAGAGTCATTAGAAGATGATGATCTTGATTCAGGAGATGAAGAGCCATTAGAAAATGATGATATTGATTCAGTGGAGGAAGATTCACATGGTCACAAGAAGCCTCGTCACAAAAAAAAGCATCATCCATGTAAACGCCATAAACGTTCACGAAGAGGAAGTCATGCACCTGTACACTCACCTAAACCTTTCTCTAACATTGCTGACTTTGATACATGGGTGGATTTAGATGAAAGTATTGCTTCAATAGAAGAAGAATCATTAGAAATGAATGATGATCTTGATTCGATCGATGAGGATTTAGATGGTCACAAGAAGCCTGGTCACAAACATAAGCGTCATCCATGCAGACGTCGTGGACGTAAGGGTCGACGACACCATCACGGACGACGTCGGGGAACAGTACAACCCCCTAGACCTTCCTATGCCATTAATGACATCGATATTAATGAGATGAAGCTATACAAACCAGTTGATTCAATCGATGAACAGTCATCAGAAATGAATCATGATGAAGAATCACAGGGACACAAGAAGTCTCATCACAAAGGCAAGTATCATCCAACTCATGCACCAATTCACCCACCTAAACCATCAAAGGGAGGCCGAACTGATGAACCAGTAGACCCACCAAAACCTTGATTCGACATTGAGAGCATCTTATTAATAATATCACTTGACCTATGTCTTAATGAATAAATAAATTCCAAGTAATTTATTCATTGTTTCACCAATAATGAATAAATGAATTATCACTTAATATTTTATTGAAAGGATGAAATTATTTAATAAATTTGTGTGAAACAGTGATTACATATATAGCACTCAAAATTCTATTGTTCCGATGTCTAACACTTGATACTCGGTCGGGTCGTTGGGGGACATCCCGACTCTTAAATGCAACATATATAGTTGATCACCTCATTTAGATGGATCATAAATATTTGCGACGATAATTAAAGAGTTAAATGGGAAGTCGACAATTGCATCATCACCATCGACATGCAACGGTACAATTTTCATTTTGCATAATCTCAATTGCACAAGAAAGATGCACTAAGTTAAGCTTATATAAATTCCAAGTAATTTCATCAATAAAAATAAATAATAATCTACTAATTTATAACATTATATTCAATTTCATTCCATATATTACCAACAAATTAAATGATGGTTGGATTTTAAAATTTAGTTGGTTTGGAAATTAATTTTATAAATGTAAATCCTTAATAAATTTAATGAGAATTAATTTTTTTTTCCAATAAAATTATTATATTTGAAATCATTATTATAATTTCTAATTTTGAGTTAAAACATAATAGATAACATATAAAGGAATCACTATTATAGTTGATCAGCTACTTGGTTAATAGATAACATATATTTGATATTAATATATTTTAAATATATATTTATATTATAATTTATAAATTAATAATTTATATATTTTTATTTAATTCCAGTTATTTATATATTTAATTTAATTTGATATCTACACAATCTTATACTTCTCTTCGTTTTAGTCATTCTTACTTATAAAACTCCATAAGTCCACAAATACATATTCTCTTACAATGAATTTACAAAATTTGTGGCATACCAATTAATATTGTAACATAAATCTATTTAAGAATAAAAAGGATTGAATATTTGAATTACTAAAATTATGAATGGTTTAAATATATATACATATATATACTGAAATGATGTAAATTATTTAAATCATTAATTGCTATGGATTCTACAAGGTGATCGATAATATTTACATAATTCATTGTTTCTTTTAATGGTCATATTGTAAAGACTCTAATTCATATCCTTTAAAATGTGATTTTTTTTTTTTGTGTTTTACTACTCTGTTATAAATTTTTATCGTTTTTAACACTATATTGTGAATTATGTTTTATTAAATGATTATTCAATATACTATTGTTAAAACCTTAAATTTTAAAATATTTGAAACTCAATAAAATAGTTTAAGTGATAAGAGTCAGTGCATAATATCGGTGCATAATATCAAATGTAAGGTAATCTAAAATTTAAGTGGAGGTACAACTATGGGTTATATACCTTCAAAATAAATAAATAAAATTTAAGATCATTTGAGTCATTTTAATATTTTATTATACACAAAAACATGTGTAATGTGTCTAGGTTCAATTTATTTTAGTTAATTAAATTTATTAATTATATAAATTTGAAAACATTAATCTATAGTGGATTTATTAATGCTATCCACTAAAAAAAGATATTTCTACTTAAATGAATGTAATTTACTTTCTTGTGTTATAAATAGTAAACAGATTTAATATGAAACATGGAAATTGATAAAGGGTAAGAATATATTTGATAATTTTACTACATAACCCATTATAGGCCGGGCCGGCCATATTAAAAGTCTGATAAAGGGCTTCCAATTAGGACAACTCATTTATTAAAAATAATAAGATAATTTATTAAATTTGTTGTATTTTAAACATAAAATATTTTAGCTATGTAGTTTGAAATAAGAACTTAAAATTTTATTTGATTATAACTTCTAATCTCACAAAAACCATTTTTTTATTAATTTTTTAAACTAGACATAGAAAAAACATATCGACATTTTTTCTATCGGGGGCTGAATCAGCCCAAAACTCAGGGTTAGAGATGTTCAATATTTGGTCTGAACTGAATATTTGACCGAATTCGAATTACATTTTCAGTTTTTGAATCGAATTCTAAACCTATTTGAATTCAAATATGGTTCTCAGTTTGGTTTTCGAGTTTAGGTTTCAACTGGAAAACCAAACCGAAAACCGAATTCATTTATTATTATTTATTTTTATTATATATATATTATATAATTTATTATATATTAGATTATTATGAGCCTCATACTATATTCATAATATTCAGCCCAATAATTCAGTAAATTCATAATCTTTTATTCATTTTTCTTTGTCTATAACCGTCCACCTTCCTGGCCTTTGTGGTCATTTCAATTGTCCACCTTACCTCTAACTTTAAGAATATCTGATAGAAAAATTAAGTAGATTAATTTTGGAACCGGCCAGACGAACTAAACAGAGGTTAATCTTCATGTGCAGGTACTTCAAAAAACTGCATGAACCGGTTGGGGCATCAGAAACCGGTTGCTGATATACCTCAAAGAAACCAGCCTCGTGTGATCAAGTCAAAGATCAGAGGAACCGGTTCTACCTTTCTCAAGCGACCGGCTAACGAAGAACAAAAGATTACACTCCAACCGGATCATAATGCACAAGACACAGAAACCGGATAGTACAGATCAAAAGTCAGAAGATTCAAATTTCAAGAGTGACGTACCATGACGGAAGAAACATGTCTCGAAAGAATAAAAGAAGATCGGATCCGATCTGAAGCATGCGAGGAAAGCAATGATGCTTTGTTGATCCGATGCTGACAACCGGAAGCGGATGTTCAACACGTGTCTCAATCTGAAAACCGGGTATGTCATCACATGCTCAGAGTCACCTGCATGAATGTCAGGTGTTGAGGAAGTTGAAGCGTGCAAGCAACCTCTCTACAAACAGGCGTGATAATGTTCGACCAATCCGCAAGAGAGAGAAGAAAGTAGCCGTTAGCTACTTTCAGCTATAAAAGGAAGACGGATCGTCTTCATTCAACGCAGTTCGGCAGTTGTATTTGTGAGCATCATAAATTCTGAAAGTCATAAAGCATTAAATTCTAGAGAGATAAAGTCCTGTATTCAAAAACCGGTGTGCTTAAAACCGGAAGCTTTGTGTGTGTTGTTTTGTTGAGTTGTTGTATTACATCAAAGTGTGAGTTTGGTGTAACCGGCGAGTAGCGAAGTTGGGCTCGACCGGAAGTGTAATTGTAACTCTAAAGAGTTAGTGAAGATCCTTCTCATAACCTGAGAGGAAGGGGTGACGTAGGAGGGTTTGCTCCGAACATCCATAAACAAATCTTTGTCTCGTGTTCTTTCCTTCACTTTCATTTCCCGCTTTCTTAACGAAAACCGCAAACTAATCATACTCCTAAAACCGGTCACTCACCTCCATTAAACCGACTCCTTCTTAAACATCATCTAAAGTCGCAAACATTGCTTCAACCTGAAACAGACATTTCCGCCCTTGAACCCGGTTCAAGAGTCTGTGACAGGTTGTGCAGTGCTGAGAAAGGTTTTAGTCTCTAACCGGACTATCACCAAAAAGTTGTGTGTTGTGTAAGCGGCCACCCTTTACCGAAACCGGAAAAATAACCCCGGTCCTCCAAGGGCGTCCCCGATCCTAACAAGTGGTATCAGAGCGAGGTTCTTAGCACTCAAGCAACCAAAGATGGTGGGAAGCATGACCCACAGCGACAAGCCGCCAATGCTAAACAGCGAAGCGTTTAGTAGTTGGAAGAAACAGATGTATCTACATCTGATTACGTTAGATGATGAGATGAGCCGAGTCCTAAAAGAGGGACCGATCAAGATCAACAAGGAGGAAAGCCAATGGACGAGTGAAGATCGGAGAAGAAGCAACCTGGACAACCATTGCATGAGGCATATCTATAAGGCTATAGATAACAACACTTTGAACAAAATATCAGAGTGCGAAAATGCAAAGGAAGCCTGGGAAACGATTATCCAGATCCACGAGGGAAACGAAAGAACCAAGGAGAACAAAATCTTGGTGGCTACGCAGAAGTATGAAAACATAAGGATGAAACCGGGAGAAAATATGAAGGAATTTAGCAACCGGTTCACCAGCGTAGTAAACGAGCTTCAGACACTCGGAAAGAAGTATGACAACCGAGAAGTGATCATCAAAGCTTTAAGATCTTTGCCAAGCACGTGGGATATCAAAACCATGGTGATGAGGGAATCAAGCACCCTTGGGCAGATGAAGTTGCATGATGTGTTTGAGGACTTGAAAGCCTACGAATTCGAGATCAAATCTCGGATCGAAGATGAAGCATCTACATCAACCGCAACAAGAGCTTTGGTCACATCGGTGGAACCGGCGACTCCAGTATCAACCGCACCGGCTCCAGTCAAAAACACTGATCAAATAACCGACGATGTGATGGCGATGCTAGCCCAGAAATTCGGGAAATTCATGAAGAAGAGCCAGCCACCATCTAATAATTATTTTAATTATAACTATGTAGATAAATCAAACAAGAGATGTTATAACTGTGATGGTTTTGGACATTTCAGGTCAGAATGTAGAAAACCAAGAAGAGACGATAGAAAACCGGAAGGAAACTATCAAGGAAATAATTATCAAGGGAATAACTATCAAGGCAACCGGTATCAGGGAAATAATTATCAAGGAAATAATTATCGGGGAAACAACAACAACCAACGAAACGACTACCGAAGAAATGATGATCAACATGCTGATGAAGGAAAGGAGATTCAAAAAGCACTCATTGCATCCGACGGTGGAAGCGAGTGGGCATACTCCGATAATGAAGATGGTGAAGAGAAAGTAACCTGTTTCATGGCAAACGACGAAGAGGTATTTGATTTCTCTTCTGATGAGTTTACTAAAGAAGATCTAGTTTCTGCACTCAACCAAATGGTTGCTGAGTTCAGAAATATATCTGCGTATATACCAACACCTGTAGAACCTAAAACCGAACAAATAAATGATGAAAACGATAAAACATGTGAAATCGAAACGTATGAACCGGATGAACTATTCTCCGATAATGAGAAGACAGTTCAAACGGTAACCGAAACCGATGAACGAGCAATGTACGTCACGGCTGCGTGGGAGAGATCACGTCAAGCAGTGAAACAAATGTGTAACTATAAACGACATCCTAAGTGTAGATATGGTATCGGTTATGATCCAAGTAAACAAAATGAAACAAAACAATCCAACGGGATGAAACTAACGAAAAATAATCTTCCATTTATAAAATTTGTCAAAAGTTCACAAACCGAAAATGACTTAAAACCAGAAGAAACGCTTAAATATGTAGGCCCTAACGAAACTGAAAAATGGCTTCATCTTGAGAGAAGGAAAGCCAACCGGAAACCAAATAAAAATAATAAAAACCGACATCAAAGAAGCCCATCACCACATAAGGCATTCTTGAGCAACGACCAAGAAGTTAAGCCAAATATTATCAAAACAATAACCGGGAAAGTGATCCGACTAATTCAAGTCTGGATCCCAAAGGGACTAATCAACCATGGACCCAACTAAATGTGGGTACCAAAAAGGTGTAAATAATTGTTTGTTGCAGGTTAGGAGGAGCAACCGGTTGAAGAATTCTGAATGGTACTTGGACAGTGGATGTTCAAGGCACATGACCGGAAACAAGGAGCTACTGACCGACATCAAGTACGAAACCGGAGCATTCATCACATTCGGGGATAACTCAAAAGGTAAAACCGTGGGCAAGGGTAAGATTGTCCATGGTGAATTATCCATAAATAATGTGCTATTAGTAGAAAAACTAAGCTTTAATTTACTAAGCATAAGCCAAATGTGTGATGTGGGCTACAAAGTTGAATTTCATAAAAACTCATGCTTAGTCAAAAATCAAAATGATGACACCTTGTTAACCGGTAACCGGATAGGAAACATTTACAAAGTGAACTGGAAAACTGATTTCGAAAAACCTGTGTGTATGATAGCCGGAAATGATCCAAATTGGCTTTGGCATAAACGGTTAAATCACTTGAATTTCAAAACGATTAACTTTATTTGTTCCAAGGAACTGGTTCACGGCTTTCCAAATGTTAAGTTTTCAAAAGATAAAGTATGTGCTGCATGTCAAATGGGGAAACAAGTGAAATCATCTTTTAAAAGTAAAGGAAATTATCAATCTGAAAGATGCTTAGAACTCTTGCATATGGATTTGTTTGGTCCGGTTAAAGTAACTAGTTTAGGAGGAATGCATTATACTATGGTGGTTGTTGATGATTACTCTAAATTTACTTGGGTTACTTTTCTAGCTTCTAAGAATCAAGCAACTCCAAACTTGATTAAACTGATTTTGAGAATACAAAATGAAAAATCTATTAAAGTAAACAAAATCAGAAGTGATAGAGGAACTGAGTTTATAAACAGTAATTTAACTACTTTTCTTGATGATTCCGGTATTAGGCACGAGTTGTCTAGTGCCAGAACTCCTCAACAAAATGGCCTGGCTGAGAGAAGAAACCGAACTCTCAAGGAAGCCGCAAGGTCAATGATAGCCGATTCGGGTGTCGCTCAAAAGTTTTGGGCTGAAGCTATCAACACCGCTTGCTATACACAAAATCGATCTCTAGTGACTAAACGGTTCTCGAAAACTCCTTTTGAAATTTATTTTGATCAAATTCCAAGTGTACGGTATTTTCGAATCTTTGGTAGTAAATGCTTTGTTCACAATAACGGCAAGAAGTACTTGATCGCTTTTGATGCTAAATCCGATGAGGGAATAATGTTGGGATATTCAGCTGTGAGTAAAGCCTACAGAGTATACAATACTAGGACTTTAACAGTTGAAGAAACCGCACACGTTGTTTTCGATGAATCGGTTGAGCGAAACACTGCATTACCCTTCGACCTTCACAACAGAATGGAAAATTTCAATATCTATTCTGATGATGAAGACGAGGTTCCGGTTTTTAGACGCTTTGTCAAGGACCAAGCGGTTGATGTTGAAATTCAGCCTGATCAAGCTGCCTTACCGCAGAAAGTTGACGCTTCAGTTTCTACTGAAGAAATCGGTCGGTCTGACTCTGTTCAACCTACCGATCAGTCTAACCTTGATCAGCCAACCGAAAGCTTGGTAGACACGTCTCGGATTAACCTCAGAAGGAACAAAAATCATCCTCTTGAACTAGTAATAGGTAACATATCCTCACCCGTCCGAACTAGGCAACAAAATTTGGATCACTATGGAAACTCTGCTTTCATATCACAAATTGAGCCGAAAAAGGTGGATGAAGCACTGTCAGATCCAGATTGGATCTTGGCAATGCAAGAGGAATTAAACGAGTTTGAGAGAAATAAAGTCTGGTACTTAGTTCCTAGACCGAAAAACAAACCGGTTATAGGCACACGATGGGTATTCAGAAATAAACTCAATGAAGACGGTTTAGTTACGAGGAACAAAGCCCGGTTAGTGGCTCAAGGCTATAAGCAGGAAGAAGGCATTAATTTTGAAGAATCATTCGCCCCTGTAGCTAGACTTGAGGCCATTAGAATATTTTTAGCATACGCAGCTTTCAAAAAGTTCAAAGTTTATCAAATGGATGTAAAAAGCGCTTTTCTAAACGGTAAGGTAAATGAAGAGGTGTATGTCAACCAACCTCCAGGTTTTAAAAATCCAGAACATGAAAATCACGTTTACCGGCTGAATAAAGCCCTTTACGGTTTGAAACAAGCTCCAAGAGCTTGGTATGATACTTTGACTCAATTTCTATTTGATCACAAATTTACAATCGGTTCGGTAGACAAAACCCTCTTTAAATTTGAAAGAAAGGAGCAAATTTTACTTGTTTAGATTTATGTTGATGACATTATATTCGGATCAACCGATCCAAAGTTATGTGACAAATTTTCGAAAATGATGACTAATAGATTTCAAATGAGTATGATGGGAGAAATGAGCTTCTTTCTAGGACTTCAGGTTAAGCAGATGGAAGCCGGAATCTTTATAAGCCAACCGAAGTATACAGCCGAACTGCTGAAGAGATTTGGGATGGATACATGTGCCGAAGCGGCTACGCCAATGAGTCCTTCCGTGAAGCTGGACAAAGATGATGATGGTCAAGCCGTTGACATCACAGCATATCGAGGAATGATCGGATCGATGTTGTATCTCACGGCAAGCCGACCTGATATTCTGTTTGCGGTTGGAGTGTGCGGAAGGTTCCAAGCAAATCCAAAGCAATCTCATTATACGACGGCTAAAAGAATCTTGAAATATTTGAAGGGAACTCAAGAAGTGGGACTTTGGTACCCAAAAGACTCGAGCTTCAATCTAATAAGCTACTCAGATGCCGATTACGCGGGGTGCAAAATCGACAGAAAGAGTACAAGTGGAACCTGTCAGTTTCTGGGTGACCGGTTAGTCACTTGGAGCAGCAAGAAACAAACGTCCGTTGCAACGTCAACCGCAGAGGCAGAGTACTTAGCGGCTGGAAGCTGCTGTGCACAACTCCTCTGGATCCAACAGCAACTCAGGGACTTCGGAATAGAAGCAAATGAGTCTCCAATCTTCTGTGACAACACCAGCGCCATAGCAATCACATACAATCCGGTGTTGCACTCAAGAACAAAGCATATCGACATCCGACATCATTTCATCCGGGAGCATGTTCAGGAGAAACACATCCGGCTGGAATATGTGTCGACCGAGCAACAAGTAGCGGACATCTTCACGAAACCGCTACAGGAAGCTAAGTTTTCACATTTTCGAAATATCTTGGGTCTCACTAATCTTAATCAATTGATATAATCATAATGCATGCGTGTATATAAAACCGGGATATGTGTTCAGGGAGAAGCTAAAGCTTCTCAAACCATATTCAAATAGGCCATTAATAAATCAAATATGCTAACCGGGAGGAAGTCTCCGGTTATGCCCGACTATTTCAAAAATTCAAATCAAATGTATGTTTACTAATACGGTTGAAATAACCAGGTTGAAGTGGATGAAACAAGTCCAAAGTTGAACAATTGTTGATATCAATCAACTGTTTTTCATAAACGGAAATATCCTACTAAAACCGGTTATGGAAAACCGCTTAGTACATATGCACTCTGGTCTGATGAAATGAACTTTTCCGGTTAACCTGAGATGACTGACCGAGTTTTCGTGCATGTTTTGAAAAATGAAGCCTGTAATTAATTAAGACAAGTCTACCACAATCGAGATGACGACATGTGTCCATCATCAAGAGAGGGAGACTTACATCTTGTCAATAGATATTTTTCATCATTGCTATCTTAGTAATTATTAGATTTACCTTGGAAATAACCATTAGTTACTTCAACAAGTTAAGTCTATTAAATAGCTGATGACATCATCAGGCATGCTTAACCTCATTAAAGACCAAGTCGAATCCCCGGGCTATATAAACCATCCTTAATCCTTTTTAAAACATCACAAGTTCACTATTCACAAGTATCATTCTTGAGATAAAATCCCCTCTCTCTCAAAAACATGAATACCAACTCCCTGGCCAAGAAGATCCTATTGGCAGATTTTGAATCAATCTACCAATATGAGGATCATGAAGTAAAGGAAATGTTCTTAGCCATAGAAAGGAGTGGGCTAAGAAGTTTTCTTGAAAACAGGTTCATCATCGACTACCTTGTAGTCGAAGAACTGTTTGAAACCGCGAAAGAGGTGCATCGAGATATACTCGTTGCACAGGTTTACGGTCAAAAATTCCTATTCAGCGAGACGGATTTCGCTGTATACTGCGGTTTACCCAATGAAGGGGTAATCGACCTAACCTATTCCTCGGTGACAATGGAAGAAATGTGTCGTCGGTTCTCTGGATCTGACATCCCGGTTAAACCCTGGGGTGCTAAGAGTCAACTTTCTCACAAGTACCAGATTCTCTGCGAGATTCTGGGAAAATCTGTCTTGTGCAGAGAGAAAAGTTACTATTACACTCAAAGGGTATTCGAGATGATGATCGCCGTAACGGTTGGGACACCGGTCAACTGGTCTTGGATCATCTTCAGTAACCTGAAGAAGATGCTTCTCTCCAACAAAACCGGCTACGCTCCTCAGCTGAGCAGTTTCTGTGCAAGTCTGGACATCCACTCCGGACCCTTCGTCACTCTTCACCCAAGGCACGTGCTCACCAAAGAACGAGTACAAGAGATGATCGACCGGTGGGAAGCGATTAAAGCCAGAAGAATTCAAGCGGCTGAGGCTTCAAATGCTCAAGCGGCTGAGTCATCAAATGTCTAAACCTGTCTTTCCTCTCTTCTTTTATCTTTTCTTTACAAAACCGGTACTTTTGCTGTACTACCGGTTTCGTACTCCAATCAATGAATCAGATTTCCTTCCTTTCCAAGTCAAAATCTAAAATATTAAATGCGTCGTATCAAAATAAATCATTTCACTCTTGGAAACATAAATTCTCATTATCAAAAAGCATGTCTGACTTGATTTGACAAGACTTGCCTTTATTCTCTTGGAAAATCACAAAAACATTAATGACTAAGTATAAACGGCTAGATTTTCAAATCCTCTCATTAAATGCTCTCATTCACTCTAGGCTATAAAAAAAGGGGCTCAACTTCCATTCTCAAAACACGCCTTCAAGCATTCTTCTCTCTAAAAACTCAAAAGCTCAAGAACTCTCTCAAACCTTCTTCACTCTTCATCATCATGTCTGCCGAGATAAGAAACACTTTGATCATTGATTTTGAAGACATCAAACACAGTTCTTACTATGAATGCATTTTTCAGCATGTCATAGAGTCTGGCCTGAAAGGCTTTCTCAAGGGTTCGGACCTCATCCTCGTGGAGGAGGTGTGCGAATTCTACAACAACGGTCATGTCTTGGATGATGGCAGCATTCGCACCATCATCGACGGTCAGTTCCTCCAGTTTTCTGAGGAGGAATTTGCCACCTTCTTTCACCTTCCAACGGAAGGTTTCTCTGATTTTCCGACGCCGTATTTACCGGCTAAGGAAACCTTTTCAAGATCTTCTCTTCTTCATACACTCCTGTTAAGGACTTTGGGAAGAAAGAAGATCTCGCTCCTCACTACCAAGTCTTTCACGATTTGGTCCAAAGGTCTATCATAGGCCAAATGCCCAATCAGAACTACAGCCGGGAGGCATTCGATATTATGATAGCCATCATCCGCGAAACCGCCATCAACTGGGCGTCCTATCTTTTCAATAAGCTGAAGCAGCTTATGACCGGTAAAAGAGGAAGGATCAGCTACGCTCCTCAGATCACCCGATTTCTCATGTCCAAGCGTCGCAACCTTGGAAAAGGTGTTCCGGTTGGATCCTTCAACACCATCACTATAGATATGATCTATAAATGTGTGTTAAGAATTCAGGAACGGTCTCCTCAAAACACCATGGAGAAGTGGTATGAAAGGAGGTTGGAAGGAGGATGGTTTACTGAATAATTCTCTTTCTTTTCGTTTCCTTTCCGGTTTCTGGTCATTTTGTTGTACGACCAGAACCGCTCCTATGTTAATCATTTCTTTTCCCGTATCAATGAAATATTTCAACTCTTAAAAAGTCTCCGGTTTTTCATTCACATTATTCCTTTCCGGTTTTTCAAACTTATACAAAAAACTTAAAGCTAACTTAACTATCTCCGGTTAACAAGACTTCAAGAGAAACCGGAACTTCTAGCAAAAATGAAAATTTGAAAAACCTTAACCGCCCATGGTTTTACCTCTCAAAATTTACCGCCCATCGAATTTCCGCTTTTACCGCCGAAAGTTACGGCAGTAACTTTTTGGAGGGAAAGTTGGCGCCAAAACATCAAATTGACGGTTCATCTCCAAAACCGCTTGGAACCGCCATCTATATAAACTCAAATCAGCCCATTCAACACATGTGCTTTCTCTCTCTAAAATTTCCAGAACTTCAAAACTTTCCTCTCTCCGATCATCATCACTCTTCATTTTCCTCTCTCAAATACTATCATGGATCTAGGCAAAGCTCCATTTCAATGGATGTTACAGGTAGATTTCGCAGATATTGATGAGCATGCTGACGACAAGAACAAGGCTGTTCTTCAACTTCTACGAGAATCTGGGTTGGAGAAGTTCCTTTCTGGTCCGTTCACCATTCATCCGGCGGCGGTGACGGAGTTCTTAGCGACGGCGACGCTGTCGAAGAGGAAGATCTCGGCTACTGTCAACGGGAAGGCCGTCCTCATCACTGAAGAAATCTTTGCGGAAGCCCTTGGTCTGCCCAACACAGGTTCGGATCTAAAGATTGACTTAACCGAGGCAGAATCAAATGCTGCCCGGTTGGTTGTATCTTTCTCAGGTCAGGATCTGGTGATTTACACCAGCCGGAAGATCAAGCTAAAACCGGAATACAGATGGTTAGTGACCATCATCGCCAAATCATTCCAATGAAGGGGAGGTAACTTCGATAACCTCACAAAATTTAAGCTCAGAATGTTGTTGGCCATTGTCCGCGGAGACAAGGTGGACTGGGGATACGTTATATACGAAGAGTTTTGTCAAATGGTGATAAAGAAAGATGGCCGGGTGCAGGCCTATGCTATGCAAATCGTCAAAATTCTTGAGTTCCTTAATGTGGAACTAGGTGAAGGCATACCGCTTCCGATCTCCAACATTCTTGACTCTGAGTCAATGATAGAAAAACCGGAGAAGACGATCAAACCAGAATCCTCAAAGACTAAATCATCCAAGGGAGCCAGTTCATCGGTTCCAGTTGAAGAAGAAACAAGACAGAAGAAACCGTCAAGAAAAGCGGTTGAAACAGAAGTACCACCAGAACCGAAGAGGAGGAAGAAGGTAGCTGCGAAGAAGAGTTCAAAGAAACCGGCGGACTCCGAGAAAACGCTTTCCTCGGACAATCCACCGGAAAGAATCGCAGATGTCTTTCAACCCATCCCCATCAACACCGTTATTCCAGTTCCCATCCCATCCAATTCTCCAAGGCAAACCGAATCTTCGGGGAGCAAGGAGAACAAGTCAAACTCAAAGGAGGAGGCAGAGGCAAATGTTCACTCTGCAACCTCCAAGTCACCCAGTAAGCAAGTTGAAGAGGTATTGGTCGATGTGGGCTTGAATACCTCAGAAGCAATTCAGAATGTGGTCCAGGAGATCACAAGAGAAACCGAAGAGGACGATGTTTCAAGTCGTCGAAAGCCAGATGATCAGGTTGAAATACCTGATCAGAATGAAGAACAACCGGTCGGTGAGACGGCCAACACAACAGAAATTGCACCTCCGGCTCAGGAGGGAAATATTGAAGAACGGGAACCTTCCGGTTCCGCAGGAGGAAAGATGGTCTCAGAAAATCAACCAGCTCCAACACCTGAAGGTTCCACTCAGGTAGATAAAGGCAAAGGAATTCTCATTGAAGAAACAACGGCAACCGGAACAGGCACGCTGCAAACCAATCCTCAACATGAAGCCATAACCGGGGACGATATTCCTTATACCATAGAGCAAGAAAATGAGATTTTCGAGGAGTGTATTCAAGATATGAACAAAGGGGCAAGTGATGCGCTAGCGCCATACATCTTGTGGGTGAAGCTCCGATGCGAAACCAAGTTAGCCGACATGCTTCCAGGTTTTAGTGGAAACAAACAATGGGACAAGCTCATCCAGCTGGAAGAAAGGGCACTTACTTTGGCTAACACCAACCTAATCCAACCGGCGTTTAACAAAGCTCCGGTAATCCTTGAAAATGCTCGGTTACAAGCAGTTGAGAATGCGTTTCAAGGAACCCAAGGAAAGACGCTAAACCCGATCGAAATGAGGATGGCCGAACGATTCATTGGGGTACGAGAATAGCTTGTGCGAAATCTTGATCGTCTTGACATGCAGTGGTGGAAAAGTTGCCAACGTCAATTCAACAATGCTGAATTATATCAAAGTAAGCCATTTTTTATGTGTAGTGAGACATCCGGAACCTCTGAAAACCTGGAACAAGAAGCCTCTCAATCGGTCAAAGCTCTGGAAATAGATCAAATCAAGCAAGCGATGGCTGAAACGGTTGACTCTTGCATTGGAAAGTTCAAAACCGTAACCGATGAAAGAATTGCAGTGGCTGAAGATAAATTGTCAAGTTCTCTACAAACCATGATGGACACGACCATGCAGACAACAGTAAAAGCCATGATTGCCGAGTCCGTCAAAGCCGCAACCGCTCCATTAGTTGACATGCTGCAAGCAATGACAATTCAAATCGGGGAAATGTCCAAGGTTCAAGACACCACAACTCTGACGCAAATCGAAAAGGATGCTGAAACCGCAAAGAAACTGCAAGAGGAAGAGATCGAAAGGGAACGGTTACAGAAGGAGACTGAAGATAAAGACTATGCGCTTGCCCAACAATGCAACGAGGAAGAGCAGGCCAACGCCCAGGATCTCTCACTGGTTCAACCGTCCCACTCCATGAGTACAAGGAACAAGAAAAAGCGAAGTGCAGTTAAGAATGTGATGAAGAGAGCAGAACAGAAAACAGCCTTACCAGTTGTGATAAATGCACAACCGCTTGATGAGGAAGAAGAAGAAGATCCGGAGGAACTCCATCAACAGAAGAAAAGGACAACCGGAGAATCCACAGCAACTCCGAGCTTCAGACCTCCAAATGTTCCACCGCCTCCACCACCAAGGCCAGTTTGTGCCAACTTTGATCTCAAGAATAAGGGCACCGGTCATTCAAGTGTATGGGCCGGTGTGCTGATCGATGCCGAAAGACGTGCTAAAGAACACAGAGCAAGGCAAGAAGAAGAAAGAAGACGGTTGGAGAAGGAGCAAGAAAAAGAGCAACACAAGGGGGGATCATCCAAGCCCTAAACCTCTTTATTTCTTTACTTTGAACAATTATGCTTTATTCTGTTTCAGAAACTTGGTTACTCTGCTCTTTCTAATAGGTTCTAGCATATTTCTTTCAAAAATCATACTCATGCTTTTGAAACATTTTTCTTTCAAAAATCATACTGATGTTTTGAAACATTTTTCTTTCAAAAACAATCAAACTCATGTTTTTAAACCGGCCATATATTACATGTTTTGAATATTTATTCTAAATAATCAAAAAGGGAGAAATTGATAGAAAAATTAAGTAGATTAATTTTTCTAAACTGGCCACTAAGCAAACTTTTAACAAGCCATATATTACATGTTTTGAATATTTATTCTAAATAATCAAAAAGGGAGAAATTGATAGAAAAATTAAGAAAATTAATTTTGGAACCGGCCATACATTACAATTTTTTGAATATTTATTCTAAATAATCAAAAAGGGAGAAATTGATAGAAAAATTAAGTAGATTAATTTTGGAACCGGCTAGACGAACTAAACAGAGGTTAATCTTCATGTGCAGGTACTTCAAAAAACCGCATGAACCGGTTGGGGCATCAGAAACCGGTTGCTGATATACCTCAAAGAAACCAGCCTCGTGTGATCAAGTCAAAGATCAGAGGAACCGGTTCTACCTTTCTCAAGCGACCGGTTAACGAAGAACAAAAGATTACACTCCAACCGGATCATAATGCACAAGACACAGAAACCGGATAGTACAGATCAAAAGTCAGAAGATTCAAATTTCAAGAGTGACGTACCATGACGGAAGAAACGTGTCTCGAAAGAATAAAAGAAGATCGGATCCGATCTGAAGCATGCGAGGAAAGCAATGATGCTTTGTTGATCCGATGCTGACAACCGGAAGCGGATGTTCAACACGTGTCTCAATCTGAAAACCGGGTATGTCATCACATGCTCAGAGTCACCTGCATGAATGCCAGGTGTTGAGGAAGTTGAAGCGTGCAAGCAACCTCTCTGCAAACAGGCGTGATAATGTTCGACCAATCCGCAAGAGAGAGAAGAAAGTAGCCGTTAGCTACTTTCAGCTATAAAAGGAAGACGGATCGTCTTCATTCAACGCAGTTCGGCAGTTGTATTTGTGAGCATCATAAATTCTGAAAGTCATAAAGCATTAAATTCTAGAGAGATAAAGTCATGTATTCAAAAACCGGTGTGCTTAAAACCAGAAGCTTTGTGTGTGTTGTTTTGTTGAGTTGTTGTATTACATCAAAGTGTGAGTTTGGTGTAACCGGCGAGTAGCGAAGTTGGGCTCGACCGGAAGTGTAATTGTAACTCTAAAGAGTTAGTGAAGATCCTTCTCATAACCTGAGAGGAAAGGGTGACGTAGGAGGGTTTGCTCCGAACATCCATAAACAAATCTTTGTCTCGTGTTCTTTCCTTCACTTTCATTTCCCGCTTTCTTAACGAAAACCGCAAACTAATCATACTCCTAAAACCGGTCACTCACCTCCATTAAACCGACTCCTTCTTAAACATCATCTAAAGTCGCAAACGTTGCTTCAACCTGAAACAGACATTTCCGCCCTTGAACCCGGTTCAAGAGTCTGTGACAGGTTGTGCAGTGCTGAGAAAGGTTTTAGTCTCTAACTGGACTATCACCAAAAAGTTGTGTGTTGTGTAAGCGGTCACCCTTTACCGAAACCGGAAAAATAACCCCGGTCCTCCAAGGGCGTCCCCGATCCTAACAATATCTTAAATTTTCACCTATCTAGCTATTTCACTAATAATATAACAATCGTCATCAACACCTCTCCACCGCCATATATTGTCGCTGTCAACACTGTTTTACTTCCGTCGTTCAATCGCCGAATATTGACAGTGAATCACTAAGCTTAATTTGCATAATTTATATATTTTTTTTTTATAATTTAAGTAAATAAGATTTCTCTATAAACTTATTTATTTTGTTCATTTTTTAAAAAAAAATTTCATCTTATAGATATGTGATGTTTAATATTTGGTTTGAATCGAATATCTGACCGAATTCAAATTCACATAATTCGAATTTATTCAAATCGGTTTGGTTTTCAAATTTGCTTAAAAAATAAAAAATCAAAGAACCTAAACTGAAAACTTGAATAACCCAAAAACTGAACCGATAAACACTACTCAACTGGTTCTGATTATAGGTAAACTAATGTTATCAATTTAAGTTTCAAGTTAAATATTCATAATCATAGATGGGTTCAACAAAATACCTTAATTTTATCTTGCCTTTATTTTTGTTTCACTAGTTGTACTACACAGAGTTAATCAACAACGATGACTTCTTAGCTTTTAATGACTAAGATGAACTTATTTTTGTTAGATGGAGAGTCATTAGAAAATGATGATCTTGATTCAAGAGATGAAGAGTCATTAGAAAATGATAATCTTGATTCAAGGAATGAAGAGTCACATGGTCACAAGAAGCCTGGTAACCAAAAGCACATTCACGGAAGGGAAGACGAAGTTATGCGCGCACCTCTACACCCACCAAGGTAGTTTAGTGGTAAGAATCGGTTTAAAATACCAAAATATTACGGGTCCGATTCCATCAAGAAGCGCTTTGAATTTAAGCGTGGGGCGATGATTGTGGTTCTCCTTTAATTAAAAAAAACATTGTTGACTTTGATACATGGATGATCTAGATGAAAATACTCTTGCTTCAATAAAAGAAAAATCATTAGAAATGAATGATGTGTTGGAATTATTTCAACATTTTGGTACATATATTATTTAGTAATTGTGTATTATAATTAATCATTATCATATAAAGATTAAAGCTCAATTAATGTGATTTATTAAAATATAAAGGTTATGAGCTTATTTAGGCACCTATAATCAATATGGGAATATATTTGTGTAGATGCATAAATATCATTTACTATTTCGTTGATGGACCGAATAGTAAATGAGTATATTTGGGCTAGGTCCTCAACCCATATAAATAGCCTACATATTATGTTTCTCTATCAGACAAAAGATAGAGGTATGTTTATCTCTCAAGAACACTCCAAGGCTATGAATAA
Organism: Impatiens glandulifera; assembly: GCF_907164915.1. Classification (NCBI taxonomy): domain Eukaryota; kingdom Viridiplantae; phylum Streptophyta; class Magnoliopsida; order Ericales; family Balsaminaceae; genus Impatiens; species Impatiens glandulifera. Next base: position 56,180,152 of record NC_061863.1, read on the forward strand.
AGAGTTGGAAGATCTAAACCCCGCCTAAATCATTCATTTTGATCCAGGTCCATATCCAGAATTAAGAGATCTAAGATCGAGAGAAGATAAAAAAACAACGAAAAATAACTTAATGGATCCTTCTTTATTTCATATTCAGGTATGTTTCTGCAAGTACAGTTTATCTTAATTTATCGACATAGATTATAAACTTAAAAAATAAAGATCTAGATTAAAGAACGAGGTGCCATCGGACGTTCAACAGAATGAAAAAGACAGGTTCCGGTACCGGTCGATGGACGTAAGTCGAGGCGTTGAGGAATCAAATGGTCACAAGAAGTCTGGTCCGAAACAAAAGTGACATTCATGCAAACGCCATGCACATTAGAGTGGACACCATCATGGACAAGACCAGTACAACCCCTAGACCTTCCTATGACATTAATGACATCGATAATGAGATGGAGCTATACGAAGAAGTTTATTCAATCAATGAAGAGTCATCAAAGATGAATGATGATATTGTTTCGATTTATGATAAATCTGATGGACACGATAAGTCTCAGCACAAATGCAAGTATATGTCATGTCATGTCGTCGATATGCACATCCACCAAACACTACAACAAAACATACTTTCAGCGACCCTTATATGCCAACCCATATTAAGCGTGGGTAAAAATTAAAAGAAAAATACTTTTGTCAACCTTTATATCTATACCACCACCTTTATTTTTTTTATATACCAACTTTGTAACTTTGTTAAAACCTTATAATTTAAATATTCTAAATTTTAATAATTTTTATATTTTATTTTTAAACTTTGTAAATATTTTATTATAATTTTTTAATTTTTTTAAAATTAAATTTGACTTAAAATTTTGTTAAAATTAAAATTTAATTAATATTTTTTATATAACATAATTTTTAAACTTTTTATAGTATTATTAATATATGTCTTTTATTTAATTATTATTTAAATTTAATTAAATTAAAAGTAAAATATAAGAGAGTTCACTAGTTTATGAAGTGTTAACATGACATTTATCCCACATCGGAGAAAAAGAAGAAGTTTTTGGTATATAAAATATGAGAGAGTTCATTAGTTTCTGAAGTGTTTTTAAGGTTATAATGCGTTGGAATATGGGTTCACCCTAAGGGTTTAGGGTTATGTTTATTAGGTACTTGAGAGATGAAGGGCAAATTTGATAATAGTAGAGATAAAAAATAATATCTAAAATGAAAATAGAAAAAAAAAGTTTAAAAATAAAATAGACTTTTAGCGACGTTTTTTAATTTTGCCAACGCTTAAATAAGCGTCGTTAAAACTTTCACCTTTCGGCAACGCTTGTACCGACGCTTAAATAAGCGTGGTAAAAACTTGCGCCCACCCTACTTCTGGCGACGCAAGAATAAGTGTCGGTAATGTTTTTGGCGACGCTTTTAAAAGTTGGTAGAAGTCTTTTTAAGCGTCGCCGAAAGTCATTTTTGTTGTAGTGAAAGGGAGAACGAACTCATGCACCAATCCACCCACCTAAACCACCAAAAGAGGACTAAATGATGAACTACTAGACCCACCTAAACCTTAATTTGACATTGAGAGCATGTAATAATATCACTTGAGCTATGTCTCAATTAAAGCTGCAAATGAGCCGAGCCGAGTTCAAGCTTGTTATAGCTCGAGCTCGACTCGATTAAGTATTTACTAGCTTGACTCGAACTCGAGCTCGAACGAGCTTATAAATTAGAGCTCGAGTTCGACTTGACTATATTACCCAAAAGTTCGACTCGACTCGAAAGCTTGAACCAAAATTAAATTATATATAATAAATTAATTTTTTTTAAAATTTTTTAATATTATATATATTATATACTTTTATTATATATAATATATTAACATTTTTTTATCTCATTCAATATTATATACAATATACTCATTATTTTCTTAGTATTTACTTTTATTATATATAATATATTAATATATTTTTTTATCTTTTTAATATTATATATAACATATAAGTTATTATATCCCTAATATTTATTTTTACTATATATAATATATTAATCTTTATTTATCTCTTTCATTATTATTTATAATATACTTTTATTATATATATATATATATATATAATATATTAACTTTTTTTTTTATCAGAAATCCCTAATATTGTTTGTTGACATTTTTTTATTCTCAATTAATTGTTTGTTTTTTTTATATATTTTTTCAACTCTATATATATAAACATAAGTTTCTCATAATACATGAAGAAATCAAAAAGAAAAGAATGAAGAAGACTAACTTAGTGATGTTAAAGAAGAAGAAAAAGAAAGGTAAAAAAAATTTGAAAACTGAATAAGAACTAAAGAAGAAAAAGAATAACTAAATAAGAAAAAGAAGAATTAAAGAAAAAGGAAGAATAAAAACTAAAGAAGAAGAGATAAGAGAGAGTTATTGAAGAAGAAGAATAACTAAAGAAGAATAAATGAAGAGTAACTGATGAAAAGAAGATGTAGAGTAATAATATGACGAATGAACTATATATTAGAAATTAGGGTTTTACTTTATGGATAATGGGTCTTCTTCATATTGGGCTTTGAAGAGAGAGGGAAAGAAAACAAATATTGTGTAAAATTTTAATATTAAATAAATAAAAAATATTTAATTATTTTGAGGCTCGAAAAAGCTCGACAAGCCATCGAGCAAGCTTTATATGAGCTCGAGTTCGACTCGAATAATAAATGAGTCGGCTCGAGCTCGACTCGAACTCGATCAAAGTCAAGCTTAAGTCGAGCTTTGACCAAGCAGCTTACGAGCGACTTGACTCATTTGCAGCCCTATTCTCAATGTTTTATGCATAGTTTTGAAACTCGACTGTGATATCAAGTGAAGGAACTGGATCACTAAGTTACTGGTTCAACCAGTAGGTCAACTAGTTCAAGTAGTGGGTTTTATATAGTAATGAACCCATGTAGGATCAATTTTTCTTCTTACAGAAGTTTGAGATTGTACACTTGAAGAATTTGGTGTTGCATCTGTTGGTGTTTCTCCAACATAATCCATAATCAAACTACACATAAAAAGATAATCAAAAGATCTAATAATCATTATATGAAGTATGAATCTCAAAATAATATCAAACTACTGTCATCAACTATATAAAATATGAACCTCAAAATAAGCCAAATTTTGACAAGAAATAATGACAATATCTTAAAAAAGTTGAAATAAAAGAGACTTAACTAAATTATGCGAGGGACAAGGTTTCAAATCAAACTATAACATCCGATTTTTGAATAACTATACTTTATCTGGAGAAAAAAACCAGGTTTAAGTTATGACTTACAATGCCAACTTAAATCATTTTTTTAGTCTGATAAAAGCGAAATCAGTTGATTTGAGTAGGAGTGGAGCTTGAGGTGAATGAAAGAGTTTGTCATTCTCGTGTCAAAACTAGAAATCGATAATCTACCCACATGGAACTAGAATTGGTAAACCCAATTAGAACAAAAAAATAAGAAAAGGGAAACTGAGAGAGTAATAAGTGAAAAAAAAAGTGATTTTTTCTTTAAAAATAGAATAAACTCGATGGGTTAACCCGGACTACCAGATTTCTGGTCCAACTGACGGGTTAATCAGATTTACCTAGGTTGATTGTGTTTTCAATTTTTTCATCAGCTTAGTTCACTGAGTTTGTTGGTACGACAGGCCGGGTCATGTTTTAAAAGTATAGTGTTATGTCATATGCTAGAACAAAAACAAATAAATATATAAGGAATAATTAAGGTCTCTACAATTCTTGCTAAAGGCATATATATATATATATATATATGAGGAGTGATAAAGTGAGGGAATTTAATGAGGGAATTTGGTGAGGGAATGACGTGGCATCACCTTCATTGGTTGGAAAATGTAAAAGTGAGAGGAAAGAGAGAAAAGAGAGAAATTATTTGATTTTTTCAGCGAATAAAATTATGGCACGTCATTCCCTCACCAAATTCCCTCACCAAATTCCCTCACCTAATCATTTCTCATAATATATATATATATAGAGAGAGAGAGGAGTGATAGAGTGAGAGAATTTAGTGAGGGAATTTGGTGAGGGAATGACGTGGCATCACCTTCATTGGTTGTAAAATGTAAAAATTGGAGGAAAGAGAGAAAAAAGAGAAATTATTTGATTTTTTCAACAAATAAATCTCACGTCATTCCCTCACCAAATTCCCTCACCTAATCATTTCTCATATATATATATATATATAATACACAGGAATCATTCATTTATCTATATGGTGGAAAGAATAAATCTCATTCCTGTGTATTATATATATATATATATATATATATATATATATATATATATATATAATACACAGGAATGAGATTTATTCTTTCCACCGTATAGATAAATGAATGATTCATGAGAATTTAATAATCAAATAACTCATTAACCAAATACTAAATTTATTTATTTTCTTATTCCTGAGTAAAAACACGTCTCACAATTTTTAATAAATAATTGACAACATTGTCTTTGTTTATCACAAAACATATTATTAAATGATAGTTTCTATCAAATTGCTACATATAAATCCTCCTACTCTTGTTTTAAACATGATGGATCAAACATGATTCTTGGGTTTGTGGACGATGTTTTAAATTTTCCATTAAATTTATAAAACTATATTTTTCATGTCTTCTTTATCTAATGGCCGACTTCCTCAAAAACAAAGTTGCGCCATTTCTCTTCTTCTCTTATTTAACGTTTTTCGTCGTCTTCATGATTCATCTCCCAGCCCGCGACTATAAAATAAGCCCCAAATCAAATAGTGAAGGGATCCCCCATTTTGAGAGAAGGAGAAGCCTACATATTCGTGCTTAGAGCGATTAAGGCATATTGTATTTTCTGAGTTCTCCTTTCGAAGCAGCAGCAGCAGGAGAAGCACTGTCTGAATTCCTTAATATGTAAGAATCCGTAATTCTAGTTAATTAGAATCAATGCTAGGAAAAGTAGAAAATCATGTATAGGATTTGAGATAAATTTGTCAATTCTTGGCAGTTTTGTTAAATCTATTAAATTGAATTTTATGAAACTTAAACTAGGGATACTACTACAGTCATTCCCTAATCAGAACCAGAACTGTTTCCATTCGCACGAAAACCCTAATTTTGTGGATTTGTTCGTCTTCCAGACCTAGCGGAAGGAGACTGACCCATTTCTAAATCTCAAATCTCATCGCTCAAAAAATGCTAAGGTCTTCGGAAGACACCGAAAAGAAGGTAACTTTGACCACCTGGATTTTGGATCCTGTTATCTTACCATGACCCAAATCAGCGCAACACTCATGGTTTCAATGTTAGGTAACGGAGAAACCACTGAAAGATATGGAAATCAGTGTTCCTATAGTATGCGGCAGTGCAGCATTCTGGCTTGGTAAAAAGGCGAGCGAGTAAGTAAGGTCTAAGTTTGTGAATGTGTTATAGGAAGTGCCAGTTTGAACTAATGACTGGGTAATTAGGTTCCAATCTCATAAATGGACCGTATATGTTCGTGGCGCTACAAATGAGGACCTCGGGGCTGTGGTAAAGCGTGCAGTTTTCCAGTTGCATGCAAGTTTCAATAACCCAACACGGTCCCTCGATACTCCGCCCTTTGAGCTGTCGGAATCAGGCTGGGGAGAGTTTGAAATTGCTATCACTCTTCACTTTCACAGTGATGTTTGCGAAAAGCCCTTACACTTGTGAGTAGCTGGAGTGGCTAATGGCTATGTTCCATTTCATAAACCATGTTGAGATAATAGATTTTCAATGCATAAAACTTTTTTTTTTTCATTTCAGATTTCATCATCTGAAGCTGTACCCGGGGGATGACTCTGGTTCCATGTCCATTAAGAAGCCTGTTGTTGTGGAATCATATGATGAGATTGTTTTTGCTGAACCTTCGGAAAATTTCTTTGCTCGTGTGCAGAATCACCCTGCTGTTAATGTGCCTAGGTTACCTGCTGGTTTTACTCTACCTCCTCATGGTAGATTTTGGTCTTTTATTTGTTAGATCTGTTCTTATTTCTACTTTCTTAGTTAATCGAGCACCTTTGATTTTGTAGTTCCAGTGGAGGATGTTGATAAGAGAAAGAAAGGTGACACCAAAGAAAATCCTATAAGCCATTGGTACACAATTTTTTCCGAGGCTGATGAGCTTCTTAATCTTGCAGCTGCTCGTCAGCAGGTAAGAATGAGTTCTTTGGTCTCGGCCCCATTTGGAAACACTTTTAATTTTTGTTGTTTGATGTGGATTCAAAGTCTGAATGGTTGTGTCCTTTGGCAATCATATTGCACGTCACAACTCAAGTCTTCAGATTTCCTATGTTTTATTGGAAGAGTTGGTTCTTTCTTGACAGGGTGTTTTTCTAGCTTTCTTTGTTACATGGATTTCTTTTGAACATTTATTTAACGTAGCATATGATGGATAATGTTAATTTTTTATGGTTCATTTTAATATTGTAGGTGCAAGCTAGTATTGCTAGATTCAGAAGGCAAATGAGTATGATAGAGGGGCATAACCAGATCCAGAACCAAAACCAACAACTAAAATCTTCTTCTGATCTGTGAATGCACATCATTCATCTAGGTTTTGACAGATATCTTATTGTTTCTCTGACTTTATGATTGTAATCGAACTCGAATATCTGAATGTATGTAATATTAGTGACATTTTACATCCCTTAAACCGAGATGTGACCCACTGGTTAGAAGAGTTATTTTAAAGTGACAAGTTAAATGTTATAATCTCATTGTTATAAAAAAAAATATTCTTAAACATATGTTTATGTTACAACTTGAATTGTAACTAGTATTTATGGGTTCTTGATTTCAAGAATCGAGTTCTTGATCTCTAGGACCGAGTGAAAATATATAATTAAAGTGCAGCGGAAGAGTTTTATAATGAAGAATTTGGAATGAGAGGAAAGAATAATTAAGGATGAGAAGAGAATACTGTTAGTCTATATATACCAAACAGTCCAAAATAAATAATCATAACATAGGGGTGAAGAACTTTCACAAATAATTTCATATATTCATTATTCCATTCATGAGTTCTTGGGGAAGAAGAATTAACTTTATATAGGAGTTGTTTTGCCATAGAATATTCAATTATAGCAATAACTAGAAAATAACAGAATTCTGTTTGAAAAACAGAAAGGGAAAGCAAAACAGAATGTTAAACAAAAAATAGAAATTTAGCCCAAGTGCACACTAGGACCGTGGAGAGTGCTGAAATTATTTTGGGACCACGGCCTTTATTTCTGAACCGTAACATTATCTCCCCCTTCAAAATTCGTCTCACTCGACGAAAAGACCGTGGCTTGGTCAGCTTCTAATGCGCGTGCCCCAATCTTCAAAGAGAACTATTTTCTCTTGTTGTTCGGTCGGATTTTCAGCAGGTCCAACAAGTGTCAGAGTCTAGGACCGCAATCCTTTAAAAGCCTTTGATAACATTTTTCCAGTAGTGGAGTTGGTCGGGGCCTTGTCATCTTTAGCACTGTAGGGTCATTCGTCACTCCGCCCATGTGGGAAATTCTTGTGCACCCAAAGTCAAGTTTTCTGTTGTTGAGAGCTGACATTTGTTGCTGTAATGTCACAAGGACCTGGAGCAAATATATAAAAAACTTCTTCCAGCTCCGATTATACTCTAGAGTGTTTTAAAAAATTTAGGCCACGTCTTTTTTCCGAACTAGCACCACAGGGGCAGCAAAAGAGTCATGGCTTCTAATTATTCTTTTGACTGGTGGTAGGTCTTCGGGTTCTTGGAATAGAGCATTGAAGACTTCAAATAGTTGGTGGAGATCTTTAGGAGTGTCTTCCAATGTTATTGCTGCGAGTGAAACAGTTTGGCCTTCATGTTGACTTTTTATTTGCACCATGACAGCAACACTATATTTTCCTAAGGTCTTCTCCAGTTGGTTGCCATGCATTATATTGACCTGTGCCCGAGGAATACTCTGCAAGACCGTGGTTCTGCCTTGCTTCTCATAAGAAAGGGTCAGATTTTCGAAATTCTAGGATGAAGGGCCTAAAATAATCTGTCACTCAATGCCCAGCACAATATCATATACGTCCATGGAAATTACCTTCATTTCTGTTTGGTAATCATTGTCTTCCATCGACCCTTTCAAGTCTTTGCAAATGCTAGAGCATAAAATATTGGACCCATTAGCCACTCTAACCGATTGCTCTTGGGTGGGCGTACAATTGTGTCATATTTTATCCAAAATCCTATTATTGCTAAAATTATGGGTGATGCCTGTATCGATCAGGATCACCACCGACAAATTTCTGATTTTCCAAGGATCTAAAGCGTTTGAAAGGTTTTAGAACCGGTCAATGCATGTAGAGAAATGGCTGGTTCATCCCCTACCCCAAGCAGCAAAGGTGGATCATCAAAAGCAGATTCTTGATTGGGTTTTTGGACTTTTTGATGATTAGCCGAAACAATGAATAATTTGGATTTGCACCTATGGTTGGGCTTCCACCTATCATTGCAAGTATAGCATAGGACTTTCTTCCTTTTTTCATCCATTGCAGCCGAGTCTAATTGTTTCATGTAGCCCTGGTTTATGCTAGAACAAGACGCATGAAAATAGTTCTTGATGTCGGTATTCCGGTTGGTGCTCGGTCAGGCCGTGTTAATATTGGATGGATTAGGCAGTTGCGATGCTTCAACGCTGTACAAGTGTCCGCTGCTCATTAGAGACTTGTACGTTGTTTCTTGGACCTTGTCCATGGCCATGGCTTTGTTTAGGGACCTAAGAAATCGCAGTCGGATGTAGTTCGCAATTTCCTCCCTTAAGTCAGACAAGTAGCAGTCCATAACGTATTCCTTTGACATTCTATATAATTTTTTAGAAATCGACATGTATTGCAGATTGTATTCTTAAACAGAACCAACCTGTTTCAGATTCATCAATTGTCTCATTAAAGTGTCATTATAGAGAGCCCGAATTGCGCCAAAAGGTTTCTCTTGAACACATTTCATGTCATGACTTTTATATGGTTGCGGTTCTGCAAATATGAGTCATACCACATTTTTGCTTCGTCAGAAAAGTGAATGGGACAATTTCTAATTTAGTGGCATCCTTAGTCTTGTCCACTCTAAAGAATTGCTCGGCGGATATTAGGAAACCCTCCACATTGGGCCCATCAAACTGAGGAAAATCGACATTGATTAGTCGGGTTGGAGGACATAGTGTTGGCCAGGGTGGTAGGGCCGATTCTGGGGAGGACCGTAGCAAGAAGCATCTTCATAGGGTCTAGTACGGGGATCTTGGCCTTTCCAGACGCACCACTTTCAATTGTTGCCAGTCTTTTTTCTGCGGCATTGAACCTTCTGTTCATGTTGTTGCTTAATTCGGTCATATTTTGCTGAAGGGAAGCGTGCATAGAGGCTGACTATTGGAAAAAACCTTCGATTAGGGTCTTTAAAGCATCCATCTCTATTTACTGGCGGGTTTCTATAATTGAGAATCATCTTGCTCTGATACCAATATGTTACGACTTGAATTGTAACTAGTATTTATGGATTCTTGATTTTAAGAATCGAGGTCTTGATCTCTAAGACCGGGTAGAAATATATAATCAAAGTGCATCGAAAGGGTTTTGTAAAGAAGAATTTGAGATGAGGGGAAAGAATAATCAAGGATGAGAAGAGAATATTGTTGGTCTATACCAAACAGTCCAAAATAAATAATAAAACATAATAACATAGGGGTGAAGAACTTTCACAAGTAATTTCATATATTAATTATTACATTCATGGGTCATTGGGAAAGAGAAATCAGCCTTATATAGGTGTTGTTTTACCGCAGAATATTCAGTTACAACAACTAATAAAAAATAACATAATTCAGTTTGAAAAACAGAAAGGGAAAACAAAACAAAATATTAAAACAAAAAACAGAAATTTAGCCCAAGTGCACATTAAAACCGCGGAGGGTGCTAAAATTATTTTGGGATCGCAGCCTTTATTTTTTGAAGGGTAACAATTTCATAATTGTATCAAGATTTTGGTGGATGATCAGCAGTACTACACATATTAAATGGGTATGATGAGTACACGATTAATGTCTTTTACAAATTTAATGGTTGACATAAATGTTGTTGATGTACAAAATATATATATATATATATATATATATATATATATATATATAATAGTATTCCTAAAACACGGATGTGCCTTCATATCAGTCTAGAGGATAAATTAAGTGATTAGGATTAGATATTAAGTCATAAGAATAGACTGAATTAAGTATTAACCAATTTTTGTGACAAACACATAAGTAAATTAAATCAAATTTATTCATTGGTATTATTTAATACGTTATTTGTAGATTATATAATAAATAAGAAATTTATTTTGATAAAATAATAAATATGTTTAATATATAGACTAACTTATACATATATAATAAACATGTAAAACATATTTATTATTTTATCAAAATAAATTTCTTACGAATTTGTTTTTCATAGTTTATATATATATATATATATATATATATATATATATATATATATATATATATATATATATATATATATATATATATATATATATATATATATATATATATATATATATACCTAAATTATATAATTTAAAAATGTATATTATTTTATAGAGATAAATAAATATTTATATTTTAGAAAGTTAAATTATTATAAGAAAGGGTTAATATTAAAAAAAATTATATTAATATATGTTAAATTATTTTCACTATCTTCTATTAATTATTGGATTTTATTATATTACTGTAATTAAATTTAATTCCAAATATATATATATATATAGGTATTTTTAAATTTAAAATACATAAATATATATAATTTAAAAATTAACTTTATTTCTCTATAAAAAAAAAAAAAAAATCTTAACCAAAACGAGAAGTAATTTTTTTTCTTTAAGGTTGAAGGTCATTCTTTATTTTTATTTTTTATTTCATTCCTTATAACTTCAGTTGGTGTCATGTTTGATTCGGACCAAATTTTTATTTTAGATTTTATAATTTTAATAATACTCTTATTTGTTGACATTTTTTTGAGTAAGTGTTTGTTCACTTTTTAGAAGCAAAAGAGATCAATTATCGTATATAATTATATTTTTTTTTCAACAAGGAGTCAAGGAATTGAAATTGATTTTCAATTGAGACTCCCTTCCATGTATTCTCCAATTATTTCTACGATATTACCCATTTTTAATTATTTAAATAAGAGTTAATTATCTTTAACGAAATATATTTTGATATTGTTTATCAACCCTATGTTCGATTTTACTATACTTCATCACTTATTATTACAAATACGTGAAGTTATAAAATTTTAAAAAACAAGGCAATCTCGATTTTAATTACACTAAAATTATAATTATCGTAAAATATTATTTAATTTTTAAATTCTCATTTATTTGTTTTGGCTTTTTATGTTGATTTTAAATTAATTATATATATACAAGAATTAATAATAATTTATTTATTTTTCTTATAAAAAATAATATTTAAAAATAATTTCTAATTTTAATTTAAGATATAATAAAAAAACAAATAAAAAACTATTTTGTGTCACTTCAACTAACTTTAGTGGATATTTGATAGCTTGAATTTGATATTAGTCTATTTAAAAAATATAGTTATGTTATCACTAATAAATTAATTATTTATATTTTTTATTTAATTTAAATTATTTATATATTTTATTTAATTTGATAATCTAAGAAATCTTATACTTCATTCTTTGTCATTCTAACTTATCAAACTCCAAAAGTCCAAAACAAAATATTTTTACAATGAATTCACAAAATTTGTGACATATTACTAAAATTATGGATTGCTTAAATATATATATACTAAAATGATGTAAATTATTCAAATCTTTGCTATGAATTCTAAAAAGTGATTTGTAATATTTACATAATTCACAAAAAAAAAAAAAATTGAATGATCCTAGTTTGAAGACTCAAATTAATAATCTTAGAGACATGAATTTATATGCTCTAACAATAAGTAAGTGACGAGTCTTCCTTCGATATTTTATATTTCATTAAAAGCTTGTTTAAAATACTTTTATTACAAATAACCTTATAATTTTAATATCATTTGAAACTCACTAGTATAATTTATGTGATAGTATTTACCATTCTAATTTATAACACTTTAAATTGAAGTGTAGACCATTATTCTAGAGTCATACTAACTTTCTATCTACAAAATAAATAAATAAAATGAGATCGTTTGAGTCATTTTAATATTTTATTAAATACTAAAATATGTGTAATATGTCTAGGTTCATTTTTTTTAATCAAATAACTTTCTTAATTATATAAATTTGATAGTAGTTTCATTGTTACCCACTAGGAAAAATGTATTTATACTAAATTCATGTAATTTGCTTTCACGTGGTAATAGTAAAAAAAAGTTTAATATGAAACATGAAAATTGATAAAGGGTAAAAAGATATTTGGTGAATTTTACTACATAACCTTATATAAATATAGGTAGGCTAATGCCATCAATTCAAACCATCAAGCTAAAGATTCATAGTCAAAGATGAGTTCAACAAAATACCTTCTTTTATCTTGCCTTCTCTTTGCTTCACTATTTGTTTATGCTTACTCGAGAGTGTTAATCAACAGTGATAGCTTCGTAGCCTCTAACGACGACAAAGAACTTGTTTCGTTAGATGAAGACTCCTCTAATGACGACAAAGAACTTGATTCGTTATATGAAGACTCGTTAGAAAATATTGATGATCTTGATTCGGTTGACGAGGAATTAAATGATCACAAGAAGTCTGGTCACAAACATAAGCGTCATCCATGCAAACGCCATTCTCGTAAGACTGGTCGACACCATCACGGACCGGGACCAGTACAACCCCCTAAATCTCCCTTTAACATTGATGATTTCGTCGATAATGAGGTGGATCAATATGAAGGACTTGATTCATTCGATGAAGAGTCAAATGAAGAGTCATTAGAGATGGATGATGATCTTGCTTCGATCGATGAAGAATCACATGATCACAAGAAGAAGCATGGTCACAAACACAAGCGTCATCCATGCAAACGCCATACACATTCACGAAAGGGAAAGGGAAAACGAAGTCATGCACCGGTAGAGCCACCTACACAACCACCTACAGGTTCCTCTAACATTGCTGACAATATTGATACATGGATGGATCTAGATGAAAGTCTTGCTTCAATAGATGAAGAATCATTTGATCAAATGAATTATGATGATCTTGATTCGATTGATGAGGAATCAAATATTGATGATCACAAGGAGTCTGGTCACAAACATAAGCGTCATCCATGCAAGCGTCATTCTCGTAAGAGTGGTCGACACCATCACGGATCGGGACCAGTGCAATCCCCTAAACCTTCCTACGAGATTAATGACATCGATAATGAGATGGAGCAATATGAAGGAGTTGATTCAATCGATGAATTAGAGCCATTAGAGATGGATGATGATATTGTTTCGATTGATGAAGAAGAATCAAAGGGAGACAAGAAGCCTGAGCACAAAGGCAAGTATAAGCCATGCCGTCGACATGCAAAGGGAAGAAAAAGCCATGCACACCCACCTAAACAACCAATGGAGGAAGCACTCATATGAACTAGTAGACCGCCAGTACTTAAACCTTGTTTCGACAATGAGATCGAACATCTAATAATTAATATGAGTTGAGCTAAGTCATGTCATAGGCTCGATCATAAACAAATTCCAAATAATAATTTATTCTATGTTTCTCCAATAAAGAAGTGCCTTCATATTGAATCTTGATATTCACCTTTTCAGACCAACTGGGATTTCACCAGTAATTTTGTGAGTGTTACTAGAAAATGTATGGACAAATAAATAAATATATATATATATATATATAAGGAAAATAAGAATTAAGGTCTCTAAAATTCTTGCTAAAGGCATAATGTATACTCTTATTTATTTTCAAATTCACAAAAAAAATATATTAAATTTTTCAATAAATAATTGTCAACATTGTCTTTGTTTATCACAAAACATATTTAAGTTATAGTTTATTGAATTGCTACATACAATACTCATATAAGTTATAGTCATATTCTTGTTTTAAATGTGATTGGCCAAGTAATTACTTTCTTGAGAAATGGATGAATTTAATAAGAGTACTGGATTATATTTTATTTTATTTTGTTAAATTTATAAAATTATATTTTTCATCATTACTTATTATAATTTTTGAAAGCATAAAAATTACATTTATATATATATTAACTTTTTTAATGTCATTATAAATTTTTTATATTTTCTTAAATTTAAATTTCAAATCATATCAATTAAAATATTATATTTTTATTTGTTTCTTTAATTAAAAATAATTGGTTTTAGTGTTTTTATAATTAATTTAAATAAATCAAACTAATATAATTTTATTTGAATTTTAAACTTTTTTATGTGTTTTTTATATTAAAAAATATTTTTTATTTTATAAAAATAAATAAATATATATATATATATATATTCATATTTGAAAATTAATTATTTTTTTAATGTAGAAAGATTAAATAACACCCTAACTCACTTTTTATCTGTTACCTTAACTACTTGGAGTATTTTAGAATTAAACTATTATAAAATAAGTTAAGAATTAGAATATATATATATATATATATATATATATATATATATATATATATATATATATATTAATATATTTGAAATTATTTTCAATATCTTCTATTAATTATTCAAATTTATTATATTAATAACAATTTCATTTAATTCCAAATATAAATATAGACATTTTTAAATTTAAAATATAAAATATATATAATTTAAAAAATAAAATTTATTTCTCTTGAAAAAAAAAGTTAGTCATTCTTTTATATTTAGGATTCAAGGTTAGTTTTCTTTCTTTTTTTTTTAACCGGAAAGAAGTTTAAAATTCGAATAATACTCTTAGTTGGTTGTAAGTAGTTGTTTGATGTTCATACTATTCAATTATTTTTATGAATAAAGAGTTTATCTTATTATTCTTAAAGGGATATTTTAGTTAGAGGTAGAGGTAGATATTTTATGCGTTTCTCACTTTTTTTTTCTTTTTTTTTTATATATGGTTAGTTATTATTTGACAAACAAAATTGGATGGAATGTTTACCAATTATGGTCAAGAATAATTTTCAATCTCACTCATAATATTTTGTAAAGATACATCCGACGCCATTAATTTATCCTCTACTTCATCATTTATCGTTATATATCTTTGAAGTCACCATGAAAGAATTACATAATTGTTAGATTTTTACACTAGAATTTAATTCTTGTACATTATTATTTAATTTTTAAATTCTCCTCTGTTGTTTTAATTTTATTTATGTTGTTTTGAAAATTAATTTTATAATTTTATTTAATGTATTGATAATTAATTTATTTTTTCTATAAAATATTATTTAAAATTATTATATATAATAATTGGTAATTTTGAGTTAAAACATGATAGATAACATATAGGAATTGGTACACTCTCGATTTATAAAACGGGAAGCAAGCGAAGTGAAGGAATATATGGGTTGATCTCTAAAGAAGATTCTAAAACTTAAAGACAACATCACATCGTTTTTCGACATACGATTAGAGATGGTCGAAGCATTTAAAAACCAGCCACTTATTCTTAGAGAAAAATTCTGAAATATACGTATAAGAAGAGATTGGTTGGCTGCCACGGTAAAAGAAGTAAGAGATGGGCAATGGAGTTCGCTCCTTAGGCGGGTTCCGGAAGGGCAGCGAGTTCATGAACATATCAACAACATTCATTTTCAATAGAGAGCCGATGTACATTCATGGGAAGCCGAGGAAAGCGGGAAGTTTATTTCTAGCAAGGTTTAGAACGTTATTCGAGAGAGAGGGTAGGTCGTTGGATGGGCTCCACTTGTTTGGTCTTCAAAGGTCATCCCGATGCATGGTTTCGTTCTTTGGTTAGTTTTTCATAGGAGGCTTAATACACGGGACCGTATACGAAGATACATGGATAGACCGGATGTTAGCTTCCTATTATGCGAGGAGGTTCCATTGATCACTTACTTAGGGGTTGCCCGTTTACTAAGTTAGTGTGGAGTGAATTTGTCTCGGCTATGAGTTTATTGAGTTTTCCGGGAGCGTGGGAAGATATCAAAGTTGTTGGCCTAAACAAAGCGAAAGACAGTAAATTTCCTACAAGTATATTCAAGTGCGGATTTGCTTCAATAGTCTACCATCTATGGGTTGAAAGAAATGCGCGGGTATTTAGAAGAATCCGTAGAAGTGTAAACGATGTTTGGAGCGATATTGTGTTTGATTGTGGAGCACTTATGAACTTGGAGGGGAATTCCGAGGGTGAGCAAGAATGGAGCCTATGTCAAAAATGGAGAATCTCTTATGAAGAAGTCACTAGTTTCAAAAAAAATTCAAAGTGAGATAAAAGATCAAGTATTTGAGTGTTTGATGGTTTGTAATTTATTTGATTTTCCGAACATTTGATTATTCTAAGTTGTTAAAATAAAACAAAGGAAATATGTCCTACGTCTAAAATGACAAATAAGAGGTTTTAAAAAAAACAGAAAAAAAAAACATGTAAAGGAATCGATTGATTGGTGGGTTAATAGATAACATATAATTATATTAATACATTATATTGTCACTTATGTATTAATTATTTATATTTTTTATTTAATTCCAATTATATATATATATATATATATATATATATATATATATATATATATTATTTAATTTGATATCCATAAAATCTTATCTTATTTTTGTTATTCTAACTTATCAAACTCAAAAAATCAACAAACACATTTTTTATAATGAATTCACAAACATAAAATCTTATCTTATTTTTGTCATTCTAACTTATCAAACTCCAAAAGTCAACACACATTTTTTTTATAATGAATTCACAAAATCTGTGGCATATCAATTAATATTTACATAAATCTATTTAAGAATAAAAAGAATTGTATTACTAAAATTATGAATTGTTTAAATATATATACTGAAATGATGTAAATTATATTTAAAGTTTTGCTTCGTTCTACAAATACAAAGTGATTTGTAATATTTACATAATTCATTAATTATATATATATATATATATATTATAGTGTAAAGACCTAAATTTATAACTATGAAAATATGAATTTAGGTGTGTTTACCACTTGGTTATGAGTTTTTACCGTTGTTATTATACTATAAATTATGTTTTTATTTAAAGATTGCTTAATAATTTAAATGATAAGAGTAAATACATAAGTTTAAGTTTAAAGATACGCGGTATAATTCTCATTTAAAACATCTTAAATTTAACTGAAGGTCATGATTGTGAAGTCATACTAATTTTTTATATACAAAATAAATAAATAGATAAAATTTAAGATCATTTGAGTCATTTTAATATTTTATTATACACTAAAACATTCTCAATGTGTCTAGGTTGATTTTATTTTAATTAATTAACCTTCTTAATTATAAAAATTTGAAAACATTAATCTATAGTGGATTCATTGTTAACCTCTAGGAAAAAGGTATTTCTACTAAATTAATGTAATTTACTTTCTTGTGGTGTAATATGAAACAAGAAAATTGATAAAGTGTAAGAAGATATTTGATGAATTTTACTACATAACCCTATATAAAAATATAGGTAGGCTAATGGTTAACAATTCATAGTGAAAGATGGGTTCAACAAAATACCTTCTTTTGTCTTGCCTTCTTTTTGTTTCACTATTTGTTTATGCATACTCCAGAGATTTTGACCGCAGCGATGACTTGGTAGTTTTTAATGACAATGATGAACTTGTTTTATTAGATAAAGATTCATTAGAAAATGGTTATCTTGATTCTAACGATGATCCTGGTCACAAACAAAAACATCATCCATGTAAAAAACATGCACATTCACCAAAAGGTGGAAACCATCACGGACCGGGACCAGTACAACCCCCTAAGCCTTCCTCTAACATTGATACATGGATGGATCTAGATGAAAGTCTTGCTTCAATCGAAGAAGAATCGTTAGAGATGAATGATGAACTCAATTCTATCGATGAGGAATCAAATGGTCACAAACAAAAACATCATCCATGCAAACGCCATTCACGTAATGCTGGACACCATCACGGACCGGGACCAGTACAACCCCCTAAACCTTCTGAACACCATCACGGACCGGGACCAGTACAACCCCCTAAACCTTCTGAACACCATCACGGACCGGGACCAGTACAACCCCCTAAACCTTCTGAACACCATCACGGACCGGGACCAGTACAACCCCCTAAACCTTCTGGACACCATCACGGACCGGGACCAGTACAACCCCCTAAACCTTCCTCCGACATTAATGACATCGATAATGAGATGAAGTTATACAAAGAAGTTGATTCAATCGTTGAAGAGTCATCAGAAATGAATCATGATATTGTTTCGATTGATGAAGAATCACAGGGACACAAGAAGTCTCATCACAAAGGCAAGTATAATCCAACTCATGCACCAATCCATCCACCTAAACCATCAAAGGGAGGACGAACTGATGAACCAGTAGACCCACCAAAACCTTGATTCGACATTGAGAGCATCTAATAATATCACTTGAGCTATGTCTTAATGAATAAATAATTTCCAAGTAATTTATTCATTGTTTCACCAATAATGAATAAATGAATTATCACTTAATATATTATTGAAAGGATGAAATTATCTAATAAATTTGTGCGAAACAGTTATTATATAACACTCAAAATTCTATTGTTCCGATGTCTAACACTTGATACTCGATCTTCGTTGGGGGCATCCCGACTCTTAAATGCAGTATAGTTCACCTCTTTTAGATGGATTGTATATATTTACTTCAATCAGATGAAGAGTTATACATTAGATTTAAATGGGTAACAAAGTTGTCACAAGCATCAATATTATATCACCATTGACATGCACGGGTAAAATACATAAACCTTAGTTTGATATTGAGATCATTGCATAATATCAATTGCAAAAGAAAGATGCACTAAGTTAAGCTTATATAGTATTGTACACATGAGTAAACCAAACTAATATTCACATTTAAAATGCAAAATCTGATAATCCAATTATAGAAATTGATTAGATCAATTAGGTTAGATTTTAGGGTAAATCCAGTTAGACTCTTTCCTGTGTCTATCAGACCATTAGCATTAGATAAGGTGAGATATAATCAGCCAAAAACCAATATGAATGTAAACTTCTGGTTACCAAATCAATTTTGGATTCAGATGTATTAGATTCCTCATAATCTTCCACTGTTTTATCCTGTTCAATTTGTTCTTTACAGAGGCTGCAAAACACATTGATAAACATCAAGTCTCAGTTTGAAATTTTAAATCCTTTGACACAAAAAAAAAAGAGTTATGCCTGAAATCTTATTGTGCTATTGTACAAAATTGCTAAAAAAAAAGAAAAAACTATCCATGTATAGACTAAAATTTTAAAGAAAAAAACCAAGCTTCTGGCATTGACTATGCATGAGGCTCAACAAAGTCCCACAAAAAACTAGGAGGGGAATCGGGGTTGGATTGTGGACAATCTAATATACCCTTCAACCAGTTGATCCTGATAATAAGCTCCTCCAAATCCATAACAGCAGCATCAATAGTATCAGCAGAAGAATGCATGGAATTTAGTGAAACTTCTCTATCAGGTGTATCCTTTTCCTCATTTGTTTCCCCTTCTTCTTCTGCTGCTGCTGTTTTTTCAGCCAAAATATTATTGCTAATGTTTGAACTGACCACACTGTCTGAGCAGTTTGCCTTGACATCTGTTGAACAATCATCTATTTCCATGGGCACACTTGCCTCTTCTACTTGCTCCATTTCACCACCACTGGCCTCAACTGCCTCTGCTACTTGCTCCAGTCCACCACTACTGGCCTCAACTGCATCTTCCATCATCGGGTCATTCACAGCTTCAGGAATTAATACACTAGTTGAAATTGATGAAGCTGAGACAGTATTGTTAAGAGATGGTTGGCCACAGATAGACTCGGTATTTTCAACACCTTTCTCTAGTGCAACATTATCAACATTTGTATGGCTTCCTGCAGCAGCTAAAAATATTTCTAAAGTCAGGATTTCACAATCACTTTGCAAGCTAACTAGTAAAATAAGATCAATCATCTTAACTAACTGTGATCAGAAGATTCATATGTGCTAACGAGAAAACAGGAACTTGAGAAAATCCATGAATATTGCTAAACAACAACTTTTAAAATGTTAAACTTTTTCTATGGCTATTGTGACCATTATTTGAAAAGGCATTTTAAAATTAAAAAAAAATAGTAATAATAGTGTTATCGAACAACAATAACACTGCCAATAATAATAATAGAATAGTACTGACAAAATAATAATAACATTAAATATAACAAAATGATGGTGACGAAGATGAATAATAACAACAAAAATATGTCCTACAATGAAAACACTTGAATATCATAGTCTTGGGGCCTAAAATGAATTGTATAACCATGACATTTGGGCATTTAACAATGATAGAAATTACCAATTATTTTAATATTTTTTTAACATATCAGCTCATTAGGACTCAATATGAATATCTTTGTTAAATTTTATATCCTAATATTAGTATAGAAAAGTTTTAGGTCCCAATTTGATATTTTTAGATGAACACAAGTCTTCCATTTGCATCAATCACTGATTTCTCACAGAAGTCTAGTTCTTTTCCTCAAAAACTGATACAGAAAAGAATACACTACTGTTGTTCTTTACCTAGATTCAGTGGCTTAATCAATCGAGCAGTAGGACATGAATCTTCGCGTTCCTACAATTCAGAAAGAAGAAGAAAAAGAGAGTTACTTTTTAGCAACAGACCAAAACAATGATAAACAAAAAACAGGAAGATTAGATTGTTTGTCCATGTCTAGTAAGAATATTTTTATTTTATAATACTACTACACCTATAAAGGAGGAGATAAGGATGCTCCATTTATCCCCCTTAGGTTAGTGACCAACAAGTAGACCTCAGAAATAAGTTCGTGTTCTCAAAAAGTATTTCAGGAAACCAAATGCCTGCATACCCTTCTACTAAATTTGAACCGTAACACTAAGTCCTCTTTGTAGATTATTTTTTCCCAAAAATGGTAAAGAGGCCTCTATTTTAGGACAAACAATTTTTAAGTAATGAATAGTACTTATGGATGAAATCACTAATGGTACGCCATTAATGGTACATTAAGGTGAAATCTAGTATATTAAAATTCAGTGAACAAAGAAGATCCTAGAGGAACAACAAAGAAATATCTTGATTTTCATCAAAGATCGCAGAGATCTTCAGCTCACATAGGCGTTATGATATTTCTTGCGTGAGTTTCAACAAATCTTTGGGAGATATTGGCTTTTTCCATAAGGGTAGAAGAAAGCTATTTTTCTTTTGTGCAAGAACTCCCACTCAAGAGCACAAAAGAATTTGATAGAACACACCATTGGCACTGGGAAATATAGTTTCCCAAGAACAACCGAACACTCACGAACAAAAGAACTAAAACTAAATAAAATTTTGTAATTGAATCAAACGTGATGAAATTTTGTAGAATGAAATCAGACATCGGTTGAGAAAAGAATTGACAGAATATGAGAGGTTGTTTTTATACCATTGATACGAATTATCCCAATAATTACTTGAATTGAGAGAGAAAATGTAAGAACTCTAGAAATAGATGAGAAAAGGAAACCCCAACTTTATTCCACACCTTTACAAAAATATCCTTTTAATATTTATACTAATATTATCTAACTAATATTTGACGTCCATGACTTAGGCCGTTAACCAACCCAATTACAAATTTCAGCCAACTAAAATACTAAAAACACACTAACCTTGTGTCAGATTTGTTTCCGTAGAAAAGATGCGACTTTTGCATTGAACATGTGTTAATGATGTTTTTTTTTATCAAAAAAAATTGAAATTAGCATTATAATAACACCAGGATCTAATCAAATACACTAACAGGATACAGTAACCTAGCAATATTGGTAGAGTACAACAGAAAACAACCTACATCATATGTCAAAGCTAGTATCTTTGCTTTGTAGGGCTTGCATACCCATAAAAGTGCACAAAAATTACTTCTAATAGAAAATCCTTAGAAGTTGTGTTTAGATAGAGAGATTGGCATGCTTCCATTCTGAACGAGAAGAATTAAATAGCATAATGGTCCCTCTAACCAGAATTCGATTGGAGTTTTTCAATGCATTCACATGGTAAAGGTCATAACGCAAGGTTAGGTTGGAAGAAAAGTAAATACTAGATCCAAGCACAAAGAGGAACATAAGGGAATCACCTGTATAGGAACACTCCATTCAAACTCCAGAGACCAATCTAAAGAAAGGCGCAGATCCTTGCAATCAACTGTATATGATGAGCCTTCACCAAGAGGAGGTGGCAACAGGTCAACCTTGAGATAATGTGAAGAAACCATTAAAATTCAAATGGGAAGCAATCTAAGAAGACATCAATGGAGAAACCTTGTGCAACACTGAAGGCCTTTTCCAGATCAATATAAAAACTACAAGTCCAGGAACAGAATAACCCCTCAAGCTATTGAGCCTTTTGGGTATTAGATTTTTGTCACATAAAAAAAATCCCAAAACATCATTTGGCTAAAATGTGTGATAACAAAATCCGGTAGCACAATCTATAAATTTTATAACTTTTCACACTGAAAAAGTTCAATCACACTTTTCATATCAAATTCAAATAAAACCACTTTCACTTTTAGAAGAGATTGTGACAAAATAACACCTTCCTAAAAGGCTCATTATCAACCAACTACATTCATGTTATCATTTTCCTTCACTAGTGGAATCATTTGCTGAACTTGATGTTTTAACTTCTTTTACTCAAAATACTCTAGTTTTAGAGTAGTATCTAATGGGTACGATTAAGGTTAGGATTATTAGAAAATTAATGAATATGAAGAGTGAAAAACTCATGTCCAGCTATGGAGGATTTCTCATTGTGTCTCATCCTATGTTGCATTGATACGGGTTCGGAAATACGACAATTTTTGAAAATATAAGACACAATACGTTTAGGATAGGCCAATTATTAAAAAGTATATAAAAAATTATATATATATAATATTTATATAAATTTAGTATTAATATAAATAGAAATAATATAAATTTAGTATTAATATAAATAGAAACTCAAATTCATTATTCATAATAAATTAGGGCGGCGGCAGCTTTCGATGAGTGTGATTGTGAAGAAGCAATAGGAACCGTGAAGAAGATGAAACAATAGGAAAAAGATGTAAGAGTAGGTCAAGAATTAGTTTCACTTTTTTAGTAATTTTATAATTAATCCCCATAATTTTAATTGTTTACAAGTATCCAAAAATTTGTCCAATCCATATCCAAACCGTATCGGATTGGTCAAACCTACCAAATGTCAGCAATACCGATTTTTCCGTATCGGATACTAAAAAAATATTCCGAGTATCCTTGCTACTTAGCTCTCATCTAAAGGCTTAGGCCATTCCTTTCTCATCTCTTCTTTTATTATCCCATTTCATTCTACTTGTTACATTAAAACTCTTCATACGCATTCACTTCCTAATAATCCTAACGGTAATCTTACCCATATTATATATTACTCTAAATGGGCCTAACTATTACATAAAATGCTCCAAGGCCTTATAGAATAATAACTCATGACAACTCCACCTTCTCGCGAAAACTGGTCGTAACCACGGCTGACATCAACACATAATGAAATGGGATAATAAAAGAAGAGATGGGGAAGGAATGGCCTAAGCCTTTCAATGAGAGGCTAGGAGAAATCCTCCATAGCCTGGCATGAGTTATACACTCTTCATATTCATTCATTACATAATAATCATAACCCTAATCTTACCCATTATATACTAATCTTATTGGGCCTAACTATTACATAAAATGGAAAATGGCCTTATAAAATAATAACTCATGGCAATATATTTCTCTCGCAGACAAGAGAAGTCGAGGGGATAGTCTTATAACAAGTTATTAGCATGAACTGGAAGGTCTTGTCACAGGGGATTATTTCTTTTTGCTGTCCTTTTTCATTTTATTCCTCCAAGGCCATGTGACACTTTTGTATTGGAGAAGACTTTGTTTTTTGGGGGGCTAGGGTTTGCTTTTGTATTTAATGTTTGGTGGGTAGGTTAAAGGGATATGCTTATTTTGATGAAACATTGTACTCCCACCTCCTTCAATTCTATTTTCACCTTAGGTCTGTTAATTTCTCATCCACGTACTCTATTCTCTCACCCCTCTTCATAGTTCTTACCCTAACAATTTGAGTTCTTACACATTTTAAGGAGAACATAATGCAGGTAGCTCTGGATTAATACAGCCCTAAAGGAAAATATTGAATAAGTTCCGGGTGGTTAGTAAGGAAGTACCATCCAGGCATGAGAGATACATTAGCATGTGCAAATGATGAAAATTCTCTCCAATCACTTTAAAATATAGTTTGCTTTCATCTTCTGGAAATTTTGATTGTTCTCCTTTGTTAACATACGATTTGGTTTAGTTTCTTCGCGCAAATTTCAAAAACTCATAAACCTAAAGCCTACTAATATATGAGGAAAATAGAAATTGCAATTAAAAAATAAATAATAACAGAGCAACACCCAAAAATCAAGTGAATCTATTTGGGATTCCCTTCAACAGTCATCAAAATGAGAGGTATAGATGAGGGCACACCTCATGCATAATAGCAACTGGTACAAGCAATAGCAAAAGATGAACATGCAAAATACCTTAAGCTTGCCATTATCCAATATTTCAGTCACTATTCCAGACCAGTAACAACCATCAGTCCACCAATCTACATAGTCTCCAACCTTCCAAGAACCAAGAACTACAACAGTATCTTCCTGGACTGTATTTGCATCAGGGATTCCTTTTTGATGACAGATAATAGGATATTTTGGCCGCACCATTAGCTGCATCGGCATCTCCTTTCTCTTCCTCTTATTGACCGGATTAACTTGATATGCTTTTGTCCAATATATTTCTGCAAACAACCATTCAAGAAGATGCAGATATATCAACATTTTTGCATCTGACAACTGAATGTTTAGTATCAAGTATCAACTATAATATCTTGTCTTAGTTATTTTCAAGTTAGAATGTTGTCATGGCAAGTCCCATAACATTTTAATAAGGAAGAGGCATTCTGCATAACATTTTATTGATGCCAAGAATTGTTAAAAGGATATTTTACTGATGCCAAAAATTGTTACAAGGTTATGAAAGGATGATATTCACCCTTGTGCAGATACCAAAGTAGATATTAAGAAGAGCATATGAAGCTCTTAAGTAGGGTCATGCTTCTTTTTTGTGAAAAATATGCCCTCTTCATTGATTGGGTTATGGAATGTATCTCTTCTACATATATCTCGATATGTCTCAATTGTCATACCATAGATTTTTTTCAAAGGGGTGAGAAATCTGAAACAAGGAGATCAATTGTCCCAGTATCATTTTGTCAGTGTCATGAAATCCCTTGTATCTCACATGTTATATTGGGATCAAAATTAGTGATGTTGAACAAGGCTTTAATTCTTTGACATCTATAGCATTAAGTAAAAAAAATACACGCTTCGGGTTATTTGAGCATTTGAAGCCTTGAGTTTAAGTCGAAATTGTCTTGGACTCTAAGATAGAGACTTTACAATACCACTTGTTTGGAATGGGAGAAACACTTCTTTTAGGTATGCTTCTTCCGGCCAACAAGGTCTATCAGTCAGATTTTTTGGCAATGAGAATAGTTTTGGATCCACAATTAAGGAGTTGAGCATTCACCAACTTCATGGGGTGGAAAAGATATTTGAGGAGATCAGATATTGGAAGAGACATCATTAAGGAATTGCACGAAAGTATGAAAGATAATGATCAATCAAGAGATGATTTAATCAAATGGAAGGGGGGACATTATGAAACTTTTAGAGCAATGTTTGTGAATTAGTTAGGCCGAAAAGAGAGTACAAAAGGCAAAGCCTGTGTTGCAACTAAGGGGATTCCAATACAATCATGTATCGTGTGGTTATTCAAGAGAGGTGAAGCACTATTGTGAGATTGAGACATCACATGCCCAATATTTAATCAAAATGTTTGTGTGGAGACTGAGAGGAAAGACACGATCATATACTATTTGATGGCCCATTGTCAAATATGATATGGTAAGAGGTGTGTACCAAACTTCGAATCAAAGGGGAAAGATGAATGGAGAGACATCAAATGATGATATACTACCATGACAAAGTGATTCTCTCTTACCACCATACTCAAGTGTGCACTAACTAGTTTTGTATATGAGGTAGGGGCAGAGAAGAAGAATCAAATGTTTAAAGAGAAAAAAAATGGCATAACATATTGTGGAAAAAGTAATGATGGTGGTAAAAACCAAATCCAGTGAATGAAAACCACTTTGTCACTCCTTGGAGAATGATATATAATGTGGAAGATGGGAATTAAATTCAAATGTTATTTTGGCAAGAGAAAGTTGAAAATAAAATGGGGAATGCTAGAGATGACATGGTGCTTATGGCTTTGTGCTTAAAATTATTGAGTTGATCATATAGTGTTTTCTTTTGATTATTTTTTAGTTTTGATTTCTCAAGATGGGAGATTTAAATAATTTTGAATGTTTTTATGTCGTGAGATTGCAAAGCTGTGCACAATAGCAACAAACTGGTTTTAATTTTGTGTAACAATAGTTTTAATGTTCCCGAAAAACAATTCCATCTTTAGATCAAGTAACTTTGCATAGGAAAGTGAAGATTAGAGCATCAAATAATTGATTCAAGTCATACAAATTGTGTGATCGATGCAATACTATTTCGTAGATGCAACAAAAAATGCAAGATAAATAGTTGTAGCCAGCCGGTACCAATGATCATATTTGTTTACCAGACACTATTGCAGTTAATAGATGTGAACTTTTGGAGGATACGCAAATTAACCCAAAAAAATGCTTAGAATAAATTGATATGGGGTATTTGATAGAGAAACCTTAAACCCTAAACTCTTGTCAAATAAAATATGAGAAACATGACATTCAAAAAAATACATAAAAAAAGAAAAACTCCTTACTTTCATCTGGGAAATCAATAAATTCTAACGAGTATTCAAGATACCCCTTTCTCCTGGAAATTCCTTTGATCTGATTGAGACATAAAACAAAGTGTAAGAGCACAAACTTATTATATTAAATCAGTGTAAATCTTTGGTTGGACAAAGACCAAGGTTCTTGATCTTCATACAAAGGCAATGATGCATCAAGAGATAATTGAAAATATAATACAGGCAAAATCCAACACCTTAAATGAAGTCGCAAGAAGCAAATATACAAGAAATGGGATGAGGAAAACACAGTGATTTTCACATAACAAACCTAACCACTTTATCATATACATCATGTTTATGCAACGAGAGAATCTAAAATGATTTGGACTGAAGTTCATCATTAACAGACTAAAATAATTCTTATTAAACATTTTTTATAATAAGATTAATCACCTTGCCCCGGAACCATGCACCACGGAATCCTGAGGTAAAAGATCTTGATTCAACCATTTGTCCCGCTTTGAAAGGTAGATTTTGCGACGTCGTCATGATTCAACAAAGAATTTCTTGCTGCATCAAAAATACTGAAGCAACATCAGTAAGCAACTACAAACATAAATTTACCTGTCATAACTGTTCCCAATTAAGTAGTTAATAATGTCCAGTGATTGTATTTGAAATATGGTGTACAAAACATAAATCTAACTGCAATGGTGCTTTCAGCAGGGCCATACCCGAGGCATTGGGTTGCCCTAGCCAATCCCAATATTTTTATTTCTATTAGCAAAAATAAAGTCATAAAAGATAAACACATAAGAAAATACTATTACATTAACTACATAAAAAATCAAAATGTAACATGACTTATGGTGCTTTTATAATTAGCACTGTCCCATTCAACGAAAACAACTTATCCAATTTTCATTCTCTGATATCAATGATGCATAGTGATCTAGAATTGGATGAGAAACAGAGTTCAATCCATAGAAATAGTTGAGAAGAATAAACCCTAACTGTTAGGCTTGAGATACAATCATGAGATGATAAGAAAGAATGACATTTTTCTTAACAACTACTAGTCACTTTCTATTAGTGGGCATTAGCTCTAACCCTTTTCTTCTTGTATAACATTATCACATTATTTGCATTCAAAAAGAGAAACATATATACAGAGAATGAAACAAACAAGATTGAATTTTAACAGAAATTAACCTAATAAAACTAATAAAATAAACAGTCTGCATATAAATTAGAAATCTGTGACAAATTGTTCTCGAGGTAGCAATCTAACCTAATAAAAGAAGATACAAAATGAAGTCAGCAGATTTAGAATTGGGTATACCAGTACGGTGAGGGTAGCCTGGACGATTGGAGACGGGAAGAATCGACTGTAGTCTATCTTCTGTGTCGCCCAATTGAGAGATGAATCGAATGACGAATCGGCAGCCGTCGTCACTGAGAATGGAAGGAGACGTAGCCGACCCTTTTCTCAGCCTCCTGTCCCCCCTGCTGGTTGAACAAAGAGAGGACAGCTCCTTTGTTTGAATTTTGATGTGGGTTTTTTTTTTAAGAATTTGTTTTTATATTTAGATAATATAACATAATGTAAAAATTATACTAAATATCTGTCCTTTTATTTATTTATTTATTTTATTTTTCTTCACGCAAATAATGAAAATATTGTTTTTAAAAGAAAATTTAAAGTATTTTAATATATATTTAGTTGATAATTTAAATTATATTATTAATAATACTAATGTTTTTATTATGATTGTATTTTTAGAAAAATCCAAACCGAACAAATTTATTTATAGAAAGATTATTAAAATAAATAAAATATTATTTTCTGCATGGAGCCAACAGATGTCAGGGTTCTGTTTTTCACTGTTGATAGTCTGTCAGACTCAGGATAGGGACTAAATACTGTACAAATTAGTTCGTCTCTTTGGAATAAAATCTGGGTGATTTTTTTATTTATAATATTAAATTTGGTCCCTGAATTATTTTATTTTATTAAAAATTAGTATATTACTTATATATTTTTTAATAAAATCAGTATATTCAAAGAAGGAAAAAAGAAATCAAATTTTCATATATAGACAAATAGTAAAAGTTGAGGATTGTTACTATTATTATTTATGCTGGGATTAGTCTTTTATTTTTTTTTATTTTTTTTACTTTTTTTTTAGAGGACATCATAAAGAATTTGAAATTTAAACGATTTTTTCTTTAAATTTATTATCTTTAAATTTATATTATATTTTCTTCCCATTTTTGTAGAAATTTCTATACTAACTTTTACAACTTTTAATTACAATCTAATTTTGGGAAGGGTGGTTTAACTTTCTTTTTTTTCTTGACATTACACACTTTTAGATCATTTTATTAATATAGAAATGATTAAGTATCTTGTCTTGAAATTAAAAATATATATATATAATTTATTTACAAATGCATTTAATTGACATTAAAATAAATTGATATATTTGAATGAGTTTGCAATGATGCAATTAAAATGGATATTAATATCATGCAAACGAGAATTCATGAAAATGCAATTAATTTTATTCCTAGGTGAATGAAATTAGTATCAGATGATTGACTAATTTATTTTGATACAAATTTTAAACTAAAGCAATTTAAGAACTATATAGTCTTGTTCCTTCAATTATCTTAAATTAACTTTAAATTTTTTCATTTTTAACATTAAAAAAAAAGCTAGTTACTTCAAAAAAATTTCTAAAATTTTTTTTTTTTATTGATCATTTTAATAATAAATTTTGATCCGGTGTTAGTTTGATCGTGTATGTTTATCAAGTTCGATGCGTAATAATTCTAGTGTTGAATTAATACTAGATTCATTATACTCTACGATACGGTAATCTAATAAACTTCGGCACAAGAAGTTAACGGTGAAACTATTTTAAAATAAATGTGTTAAACAATGTCTTGAATAACTTTTGACTTCGGTGATTTCGGTTATTTGTATACCATAATTTTATTGACTATTCTTGGCACATCTATGGTCAAATATAATATAACCATGTCCAATAAGTCTTCAACTAATTCCGGGTTGGTGGATGTTACATGAGACTACTGTAGAAATGATGAAAAGAAAAGGTGTTGAAATGGTCAAATTTGGAGCTTATAAATTAATACAAGTAGCTAGCTAGGTAGGTTGAGTTATTATTATATTGGAGATCTTTCAATTCAATGGCTAATAGGAAGATGATGATGATCATACTAGCTTTGCTCATGGAGCTTCTATTCTTCTTTATGTTATTTCAACACTCATATGTATGCAAGTTAGGTTACTTTTCTAAATTAAATATAATAAATAAATATGTTACATTAATTGTTATATTACTGTTCTTTTTCTTCTCTCTTTTTTTTTTAAAAAAAAAAGATTTGTTCCCTGAATTATGCTTGTTCTCAAAACTTGTAAGTTATGACTTTGCCTGTATTTTCTCATTATTTTTATACTATGTTTAAGAAATAATACCAAATTAGGGATATTTTTGGCCTTTTTAATTATATTAACTATTAAGTGTTGATTTGTGTGTCATGTTAAGTATTAAAAAAAATGTTCAATTAGTTAATATTTATGTTACAAATTTAACAATGTAATAGTCTTTTATTCATAAACATTAACGCAGAAAATCACTTTATAAAAATCAAACCAAATTAATACAAGTAATGTCTTTGGTTAATCAACAAATATCAAAATAAAAAGTGACAAAGTACCCACAAACATCAGGATCCAAAAATGAAGATTCTCAAAATTATTAGTATATGTGTTTCCTTAACAGAGCTAACCCCATCTTCCAGTAATTAATAATGGATGCTAATAAAACTTGGGTTTTTATTTGTCAAATTTTGATTTTTTTAATTATCTTTATAAATATGGAATGAATCCGACTAAAAAATAAAATCACGAGTTTCATTTCTATTAAAATTAAAAACAATAAGGTTGGATTCTTATATCATTTACGTGTTTGTATAACTTTTAACCAACTAAAATTTGTTATTTTTATTCAAATGAATATAAACTTATTATATTTATTTAATTTAAAATTAAAAGTAAATTTAGCTTTTTCCACTTAAAGCATCCTAATTGTCAAAAATATAAAAAATTAATTTGAATTTTAATATATATAATTAATTGAGTGATTTTAATTTAAAACTCAAAACCAAACTTATAATCCAATGCAGTTGCATTAAATTCATTCAATTATTCAAATGAAGAACAGAGAATTTTAAAATAGCATTGTTATGATTTGTTTAGATTTAATTCAAAACATTAATATTTTGTTATGCATTTTGAATGTGGGACAAATTCACTACTTTGATTTTATTTTGGAACATACTTATTATTTGTATTCTTATTTATCTTTATATATTAAAATTAATCTATATATTCTGAATTCCAAACAAAATTAACTTTAAATTTTCATATAATAATAAATTTGACTATTTTTGGCACATCTATGGTCAAATCTAATATAATAAATGTCCAATTAGTCTTCAACTAATCCGGGCTAGTGGATGTGAAGGCTATATATGAGACTATTAATTTAGGAATGATGAAAAGGAAAGGTGTCGAAGTGTTCAAGGAGTTAAATAACTCGAATCCGAACAAGCCCTATAAATACAAGTAACTAGCTAGGTTGAGTTTATATTCGAGATCATTGAATTCAATGGATAATAGGAGGAAGATGATGTTCATATTAGCTTTGCTTATGGAGCTCTTATTCTTCTTTATGCTGCTTCAACATTCATATGCTGCAAGTTAGTTCTATTTCTATTATTTACTCTTCATGTTTTATATTCATTTAATCTTTATCACAAATTATTTTAACGATCAAACATGCACACAGACAACCAAACAGACAATCCTTGGAAGACGATCTATAACACTCCGCCAGATAACACTTAGTCCGGTCATTGATGAAAAGACCAATTCTTGTTCTCAAAACTTATAAGTTATAACTGTGGCTGTAGTTTCTCATTATTCTTATAGTATGTTTATGAAATAACACCAAATTAGGGATAATTTGGGCATTTTTAGTTGTATTAATTATTAAGTGTTGATTTGTGTGTGTCATGTTACATATTAAAAAAAATGTTGATTTATGTTACAAATTGAATGCATTTACTCTTTTTGGAATTCGAACTATAATGAAGTTTAATTTGAAAGTCATTTGACCATATAAAAATTAAGCCTAAATAATACAAGTAAAAAATAAATATCAAAATAAGAACCTCGGGATCCAAATATGAAGATTCTCAAAATGACTAGGATTAGCTTGAATATGAGTTTCCTTAATAGAGCTAACCCCATCTTACTGCTGCTGATATAATTTGGGTTTTTATTTGTGAAATTTTGATTCTTCAATCATAACTTTATAAATATGGAATGATTTATTTATTAGGTAATTATTGTAAACATTAAGATAGTTTAAATGTCATCAATCAACCACGAGTAACCGAATCGATCATGACAAATTTTCCCAGAGACCACAGTAAATTCTCATCCATACCAAGGCGGAGTTGGGGTTCAGATAAATCGGAGTGGGGATGTGGTTTCTATTCCCCGACCACAAACCGCCCCATTTGCTGTCTTCCTAAATATATATATATTGTTCTAAAGTTTCTGTTACTATAGAAATGGGAAGATAGGTATTATTCTAGTATAAATTATATGATCTTAACTCTATATCCATCATACAAAGTATGGAAAAAAAAATTGATTGACAAGAGTCAAGACACACTAGGATAATTCAATTGATAAAAGTCTTACCAAGAGATAAAATGTTAGCATTTATATTACCTACAATCTGAGGGCAAGTTCACAAGCTTAGGGCGTTGAGTCTTAGGATCGACCTCAATTTTCAGACCAAGTCTCGAAATCTCAGGCACATCTGCTGCTCCCTGCAGTTCCAATTCCGAAACAAATCTTTGATTCTCCATATTACCTTCTAATAAGTTTCTCACAGCCCATAACCCCCACTCCCTCAAGAACGGATTCTCTTCGTCAATTACACACTGCTGCAACAACACAAATATACCCTTCCTCTCCCTCACTTCGTCTTGAACCTCCTTCCTTCTGTAAACACAATTCCCTATAACCGCAACAATATCTCTCCGGAATCCTCGGTATGGACAAACCGCCTTTCTAGAGCCAGATGAAACTGACCTATCAGAAGAACTATTCATTGGTTTCTTCATACTTTCTGGAGGTTCAAGGTTGGCAAGCAATTGCAGAAGAAGTTCCATAAGGCTAGAGGATAATAAAGAAGCAATACAACTTCCAGGGCCATCATTCGCACAAATATCCCTCAAAATAGTGAGTGAATATCCAAGAACATCAACAGCAACAATTCCTGTAGGAAGACTAGACTTTGAACCTGATTTGAAATCAATCAGCGCGGCACTTTGCTTGAATATCCCTAGAATATATGAAGCAAAGTCACTGGAAACGGGCATGCCATTCCCACCTAACTGCTCATTCAAGATCTCCGACAGAATACTTAAAAGAAAAACATGGTCGGTCATAAACTTAGTTTCTCCAGACGAATATAGTGCAGAAAACAGTTCAGGAAAACATGCTTCTTCTTCTTCCTCTTCTAAGCAGATTCTTGACAAAAGAAGCTTTACCCAGTTCTCATCAAACCCAACTAATAGCATAATCAAGAACATAGATCAGTCGAAAGGAAGAAGAAGAAAATGAGAAATAAAATATAAACCAAAGAAAGCATATAATACCTTCAGATGCAGTGCGTATAATTTGTACCAATATTGAAATCCCTTGATCACGACAAAGTTGATCGATAATTACTCGGCTTCTGTCACAACACGTATAGATAACCATGCATAAAGGATCAGAAACTTCCTTTCGTCGCACCATTGCAATCTCGTAAAACTTAACAGGAAAAAGATGGTGCCAAATAGAATGCTGATGCACCTCTCCAGCTAACGAGACGTTGGCTATAACTTGCAAGGTCATTCTAGTAATTTCATAAGGTAAACTGGAGACTCCTTCACAAGAATCTAATATACTCATAAGAATCTCAATTCCATTATTCTCGATAAATAAGTTCTGGTTTATTAATTCACCAGCACATAAGTTTCTCAATAGCTTCAATGACAGTAGGAGAAGATCAAGAGAAGAAGAAGAAGACTTGGAGAGATGTTGACATAGATTAAGCACGACTGGGAGGAGGGACTTGGAGGCAAGGTTGGATCGACCACCAGAAGTTCTAGAAGCATCTATCAGAACTTTCAAAGCATTCTCTAGATTTGATGAATCAGAAGCAACAAATAATTGATGAAGGATTTCTTGGGGTAAGGAACATGGATTAGTAACTGGTTCTTCAAGCATTTGCAATCCCATGGATAAAAAGCTAGTTTTAGTTCGTTCTTTGTACACAATAACACTAATCACCCTGCATTAACAAGCATTCCATGATCAAATGACAAAAGAAAAGCATGAATTCTGCCAGATTAGACCTATTTGAAAACACTTTTGTTTAAAATGACCTATCAAAACTTTCAATATAAGGCATAACAGTTAAAATGGTCAAAGTTATGTCAAGAAGGTATGCTTAGAATTTCAGCTCAATAGTACTAGGGAAATACAAAGACAAATTCGAGGTAATCATGCATATCAAAGCTTAAAATTTCAACTAAAATAGATATATAATCCTAGCGATGACATTAAAGAAGGATACATACTAACTTGAATACAATAACTGAAATGAAAACAAGATTCGAACTTCTCACCTGGGTGTCCGTCCAGCCGGATGATACCCAGTTGTTGTTTATCACAAAATCTCCTGGGAGCCAATAGTTAGTTATATCAGGAGATATGACAAATTGAAAATGAATTCGCTGATAAGAAAAAGGATCTAAAACCCAAAAGTCAAAAGTTTACTGGGGAAGATAGCCAGCCAGCCAGTCGGTGAATTCGCTGTATAAGACTTCAAAAGCTTCAATTGTACTATTTGACATGTAAAGAACGAAATTAGAGACTAAAAGGTTCGGCTGTACAGTGTTTTTTAGGTTTGATTGAAGCGGGTTTCGGGTCTGATCGGATTGAACCCACTTTGGAGTTTTGTCCACCGTGACTCATTCGAGCTTCCTAGTTAACTAATGAAGAACGAGTCAGAGGGTCAGAAACTCGAATAGTAAAAAATCATTAATCAAACTCTAAAAACCCTAAACTTACAAATTTGAAAGACTTCTTTATTAGATTGTATGGAATTGGAAGTGTATTAGGGTTTTGAAAGGAGTAAATATACAAGAATGTGACCAATTATTTTTATTTTACATAAATATTTTTAATATTTTTTATTAATAAATATTTTGTAATTCTATATATACAAATAATTATTATAATTTTATAGTTGATATTCTATTAAAATAAATTTTAAAAACTATTTTTATTTTATTTATTTATAATCTTTTAAAAGATTAAAATATTTAATTAGTATTTATATTAAAATTTGACTACTATTTATAATATTTACACTGAAATATATAGAGATGTTATTATCATAATGATAAATCTAGTTGTGATATATAATATAAATGAACCTCAATGTCATCAAAACACAATAATAAAAATGGAACTAAAACATTATTTAAACATATGCTAAACCCAAACTAGATTTAATATCAAAATCACCTCAAAGGTTTACAACAGCCAATACAACATTCAACCGTTGTAGAATTCATTAGAAAGAAAGCAAACAAACACACCAAAAACATTCTATTTTTAAAAAATAGAAATTCTAAGTGAAGAAAAATGTAGTGCTTACTACTACACTTTAAACCATAGAAATTTAAATTAATCGGACAAACCCCATCTTGTAGCACTAAGGAGATGATAAAACTTAGAACCCATCGTCACCTCCGTCACGGTAACCACCACCACCACGGTAGCCACCACCGCCACCGCCGCCACCACCAAAATTACCACGGGGTGGACCCTGCCTCTCGTTAGCGAAGCTGACACGAATGTTTCGGCCTTGAAGTGGCTGTGGGTTTTGAAAATAAATATATCAGAAACATAACCAAAAGTCATTCAATTCTATTGACAGATCTAATTTGCAATAACATATACCTGCCCATCCATTGCTTGTAGAGCTGCAGAAGCTGATTCAGTATCAACAAAGCTCACGAATCCAAATCCACGTGATCTTCCAGTGTCTCTGTCGTTAATTATTCTTGCTGTTCATCAGAAATACAGGAAAAAAAGGTTTATGGATGAAGGAAGTGTATTTAAAACATTATTATTCACTGTTACAGTTCATACCAATGTCTAACAAGTTAGACTATCTTAAATTGTTAATGATTTGATAACACAACTTATGGATGAATTAATCTAAAAATTCAAGAAATTAAGGGTTACACATTTCATCAAACTAAGTACATAAAATCAAGATATCTCATTTGTCACTTAGATTTCAGCTTTAACACCAAATTTTAAGCTTTATGAATTCCACCCATTTCTTATCTAGCAATAAAAAAGTGAAAGAATGTCTACAAGCAATCAAGCATGAAGAACATCATTGAACTGACCTTCAGTGACATCACCAAAGCTGGTAAATGCATCCTTAAGAGAGTTGTCATCAGTTCCAAAAGAAAGACCTGGAATAAAGATGGAAACAATAACTTCAGCAAATAAAACTTCAAAAGGTAAATGAAAATGGTAGCAACCCCTAAAGTATATGATGATATTACCTCCAACAAACAGTTTATTGGTAGATGAGAATCGGATAGCGTTAAATGCATATGGAGAAGAAACCTTTCCCATCGATCCAACATTCTGCATAACTGTTTGTTTCATGAGACCACCAAGCTTGTTTAAGAAAGCCATTGAAAACGTCTTACTGTTCTTCTGGTTAATATCTGCAAATCAACATGAGAAACGGTTATCAGCTAATCTACTCACTGCTCTTAGCTTCATAGTCAGTGGAGGTATAAAGAAACAAGAAAACTAGACTTAAATCACATAAGAAAATGCTTAAATTTTAAAACCCTCAAAGCGTCGTAACTCAAACAGGCTTCGACATCTACACAAATGATTCTAATAGAGACTATGAACAATATAAAGATGTAGACACACAGGATCGAGACCGTCGCACGAAACTATGTTATGAGAAATCGAAACACATATAGAACCAAAATGAACTCTTACATAAACAACAAAGAGAATCGAAATAAGTTAAGAACGGTGGAAATGAAACGCGAAATGGAGTAAAGGTTGGCGATTCATGAGAATAATCATACCTGAGAGAAGAGAGACAGTGAAGATCAGCAGAGACAGAGCGGCTAGGGTTTAGTTCGGCTTCCAGCATTTATATAAGCGAGTGCTTTAAGCAAAAAAAATATCTTTTTTAACATTTGTCCCTAAACCCTGATTTTTTCATTTGCCACTTAGGGTTTTGGTAATAATAATAATTTATTATTATTATTTTGGAATAAAAAAAAAAAACCATTATTATATTTTTATCTCGTTTTTTATTTTTTTTCTTAATAAAATTAAATTTCATATATAATATATATATAAGCTTGAAATAATCTAAACTGTTTAATCCAAAGAAAATATTTTGGATGGGATATTGAGATTTCACAAAAGTATAAAAGGTATATTATGTAAAATTATAGTCAAGAGCATAATTTTAAACCAAAGATTATTCATAAAAATTATCTAATAAAAAATAAAGAAGTTGAAAAATTCTAAACTTGAAAACAAATTAAAAATAAATTTACTACGAGTTGATTTCTTATGCTTCAGCAAATAATACGCAACAAAGGTAGGAGTTTTAAACATTTAGTTAAGCCTAAGATTTTTTATTTTTATTATAAATTTAAAGAGAGAAAAATGGTAATGATTGATAATAATTTTAAAGAGATAAATTTTATATTTTATTTTATGAAAATTTTTAAACAATATTAATATATAATAATAATTTAAAATAAATAATATTTTAATTAATAAATTAAATTATATGATAAAATAAATAGTTAAATTAGGATCATTATTACACCTAAATCTATGGACAACCAATAACATTAATTAAAATATACAATAATATTCTTTATAATATAAAATTTAAAATAATTAGTTAATTTTATTTTTTTTAATAAATTTATATATATTATTTTGAAAAAAAATTAAATGTTTGAAGCTTAATCTTAAAAAATTAAAAAATTGACTAAATTTAAAAAATCTTAACACATCCAATTTTAATTTGACAGGAAAATTTTAATCTTACCACTATTTTTAATTTTATTAATGCAAAAGTTATAAAACAAAATTTAAAAAAAAAAAGAGATAAGTTAGATATAAATCAACTATAATTACAAATTTATGTTATTATATAAAAATAAATAAAAAATCAGAATTGAGATAAATTAAGGAACGGTAAAGGAATTTAGCGAAAATAGACAGCCAAAAAGTATCAGCAGTTAAAAAAAGCAATGAGAAAAGAGCCAGGTAAACAAGACCCTAACAAGTATTACAAAAACATCATGATATGCAATCATAGGCGAATAAGCTTTTCAAAATGATCAGACAATGCGCCCTATATTGGAATGTGGCAGGCCCGTCGTGAGCCGATGCCAAATTCGCAGAAAAAAATGAAAGAAAGAAACACACTTTGATGAACAAATAGTCTCTTACAAACACATTATTAAGTAGAAAACAGAAACAGCAGCACACTTATTCAAAAACAATCTAGCTTTCCATTAGTAGACAAACATCTTGCCTGTGTTTGCAAAGGATTGTAAAACAACAAGTGAAAATTTATCATTCCCTATCTAATATAGAGAGCAATTTAAGACATCATATTCATATGACCATTTAATATATAACAAAGCAACAGAGAATTTAGCTCAACATACATCCATTAGCTTAAGAAGTTGGCTAAAAACATTCTGCAGCATATCCATGGTTAGAAGAGCAGGGTACTTCTTGAAATCCGTCTTTGGTCCTAATCAATCTATTCTCAATAGACCTGCAAAAGAAGGGGTAATGGTATGGAAGGGAAAAAAAAAATGGATTACTCAAAGATATACAGCAAATTCCACGTGCCAAAAAACACCAAATGATCCTCCACAATGCTAGTTTCCAACTTGACTCTGTACTTCTCCGTCAACCAGAAAGAAAGATGGCAG
Source organism: Impatiens glandulifera (assembly GCF_907164915.1). Lineage (NCBI taxonomy): Eukaryota > Viridiplantae > Streptophyta > Magnoliopsida > Ericales > Balsaminaceae > Impatiens > Impatiens glandulifera. Next base: position 56,219,502 of record NC_061863.1, read on the forward strand.
CAGCTCCATAGCCATCACATTTCATAGACAATATAATACTTTTTGCTTTGAATGAGAACTTAATTTTCATTTATATGATGGAGGTCTGTTTGTCAACGTCTGGAAAAGTGTCCAATGTTGCATTCTTCTTGGAGTAAACAAAGTCATTTTGATAATCATCAAGTTCTTCACTAGGTTCAACAAGCTCGAGAGGATCTCCATTATCAAGTTTTACCGATCTTGATCTTGACCTTGACCTTGACCTTGAGCGCCTTTTATGTTTTGATTTATGCTCATTTGAATGTCCGGGGGACTTTCTACTTCCTTTTCTATGTTTACAATCTAGAGATCTTGATCTGCGCTTCCTTCTTTCAGGATCCTTTGATTTCTCATCTCTACGTCGACCCTTCTCTCTAGTTTGACGTTTTTCTTTTGGAGATTGAGACCTAGAATGCTTTATGTGCTTTGATTTACTTCCATTTGAAACAACTGGGGACAACCTAATTTCCCCTTGGCGCTTGTGCTCTATTGAAGTAGACCTGGACCGCCTTCTCTTATGATACTTGGACTCTTCTTCTTCGCTTCCATCAACTTTGTCACCAGATTGATGCTTATCATCTGGGGAGTTTGATCTGGAAGACTGTCTTTCTTTGGATCTTTCATCATTTCTGGGAGATAACCTCCTACTTGTGTGATGCCCAGGTGATCTTGAACGGGAAGACTTTCTTGGCTTATGTTTTGCACTTTCTCTATGACGTTTTGGAGAGTCAAAATCATCAACTTTGCCACCAGATTGACGCTCATCTGGGGAGTTTGATCTGGAAGGCTTTCTTTCTTTGGATCTTTCATCATTTCTGGGAGATAACCTCCTACTTGTGCGACGCCTAGGTGATCTTGAACGGGAAGACTTTCTTGGCTTATGTTTTACACTTTCTCTAGGACTTTTTGGAGAGTCAAAATCATCAACTTTGTCACCAGATTGACACTCATCTGGGGAGTTTGATCTGGAAGGCTTTCTTTCTTTGGATCTTTCATCATTTCTGGGAGATAACCTCCTACTTGTGCGATGCCTAGGTGATCTTGAACGGGAAGACTTTCTTGGCTTATGTTTTACACTTTCTCTAGGACGTTTTGGAGAGTCAATATCAACTTTGTCACCAGATTTACGATTACCATCTGGGGAGTTTGATCTGGAAGGCTTTCTTTCTTTGGACCTTTCATCACTTCTGGGAGATAACCTCCTACTTGTGCGATGCCCAGGTGATCTTGAACGGTAAGACTTTCTTGGCTTATGTTTTGCACTTTCTCTATGATGTTTTGGAGAGTCAATATCATCAACTTTGTCACCAGATTGACGATTACTATCTGGGGAGTTTGATCTGGAAGGCTTTCTTTCTTTGGATCTTTCATCATTTCTGGGAGATAACCTCCTACTTGTGTGATGCCCAGGTGATCTTGAACGGGAAGACTTTCTTGGCTTATGTTTTGCACTTTCTCTATGACGTTTTGGAGAGTCAAAATCATCAACTTTGTCACCAGATTGACGCTCATCTGGGGAGTTTGATCTGGAAGGCTTTCTTTCTTTGGATCTTCCATCATTTTTGGGAGATAACCTCCTACTTGTGCGATGCCTAGGTGATCTTGAATGGGAAGACTTTCTTGGCTTATGTTTTACACTTTCTCTAGGACGTTTTGAAGAGTCAATATCATCAACTTTGTCACCATATTGACGCTTACCATCTGGGGAGTTTGATCTGGAAGGCTTTCTTTCTTTGGATCTTTCCTCATTTCTAGGAGACAACCTCCTACTTGTGCGATGCCCAGGTGATCTTGAACGAGAAGACTTACTTGACTTATGTTTTGCACTTTCTCTATGATGTTTTGGAGAATCAATATCATCTCTATGCGATTTTCTTCTTTGAGGGCTCATGCTACGACTCCTATTTCTCCTTGAAGAATAAGATTGATGTTCATATGATCTCCCTGAATCTCTCCTCCTATCAGTGTCACCTCTCCTGATATCCCTGTAGGATCGACGTTTGTAGTCAAAGCTAGAGTAGTGGCTGGATCTCACTGGGGACCTTGATTTATTGTCTCTGTAATGATGGTAACGATGTGAGAATGAGCGGGACCCCTGTCTGCTTCTATAAGTGACGGGAGATCTGGACATAGACCTTGATCTGAATCTTGGTGATCTGGACCTCGGTTTTGCAGGAGAGGCTGAAGGAGATCTGACAATATTAAACAAACTAGATAAAGCAATATACCAAGAGATCCACAAATGGAAATAAAATGTTAAGAAAGTTGTTCATTCTCTTGTTCACGTAGTTTTTTCAGTAACACATATATTAAACCCGTTTCTAAACAACCCTCACATTCTTTGTTTTTGAAAAGTTAATGAAAAGTTGAACATTGTTAAAAATACTAAATAATAAATCAATTCTAAGGAACTCTCAAGTCATCAAAAGAAATGATATGTTAGGGCTTACTGGATTAAAACCAAAGAAAAGTACTGAGCACTTCTCTTGAATTTAACTATTGTAAGTTTTAAGTTGTTGGATAATTAATATTAATATGAATTAGAATTTGGCGACAGATTCAAAGTAATACTCTTGAGGGTTCAACTGAAATTTGGATTATCCCATCCTTTTGACAAGGTAGACAAAACAATGCTATCAACCTTAAAGTAGAGAACACAGCTTCCAGTCATAATTTATCTTTCCTTATGAAGTTAAGTGTCTATTATGCTTTTTTCAATAGTTATTTTTTAATTAAATTGATTTATAAGTGAATTGAATAATCACTTGTAGTAAAAACTGAAAGTAGGCATTAAACCAACTCAACTATGTGTTGAACACTTGAGTTGTTGAATTATGGTTAAAATTAGGTCTAAATATTTTTCCATAATATTTTACTATTAGTTTACATAATATTTCAATATTCAATTTTCAGCAATTTAATCAGTTTTATACCCCAGATCTTGCCTCCTAATATGAGTGTCATATAAGTCCATAATATTATCAATATCTACAATCTCCTTCATGCAGGCAACTACCTTGAAATAGAAAATTAGACCACCATACCTAACATTCGTCTCTATTTCATTATCGCCAATGACAAGTCCATCTGCTTTTAGCTTTTTGCCAATTTCAGCTGCTCTAGACGCCGCTAGCTCTGTCGCAGTCTTCATGGTTGCAGCTCGATTTGCTGCTTGCTGCGCAGTCAATGTCTGTTGCATTAATAGGGCCTGTTGGAATTGCATCTGTTGCATGGCAACCGCTTGCTGCATCATCAGTGAAGATGATGCAAGTTGTGAATTCAATAAGGCTGGCTTTGGTGGAAGTGTTTTTGCCATTTCAACATTCAAAGGCCGCCCGCCAACTTCAAAGTCATTTAAAGACAATGCCGGTGTTGCTTCTTCTGGTTTTGAGTATTCTATGTAAGCAAAATGCTTTGAGTCTGTAATGTAACAATCAACCACAGTGCCAAAGACACCAAAAATCTGTTTCAACTGATCCACGGTTAGAAGCGGGTTGAGGTTGCTAATTTGTAGAGTTTTTTTAAGAGATTCTCCGTCCCTTTCAATTGATCCTATTAAGAATCAACAATTATTATTAGATAGTCATCCAAGTAATTTTTCCAAAGGGTAATGACAAATTAAAAAATACACCACATACATAAAAACAAAGGAAGATAATAGAATAGCAGAGTAGCCAAAGGCAAAAGTTACTAGTAATAGAACAGATAACAAAAAAGGGTATATACTAAAATGAAACACAAACACCATAAAATTATCAATGAAATAAAATATGGCAAACCAAACCACTGAGATTATTGAGCATTGTAGAAGTTAGTAAATATACATGGAGAATGGATAAAAGTACCAGATGAGTTTTTAGAAGATTGAGCTAATGCTTGTGCCTGAGCAGCATGTGCTTGAAGGGCTTGAGCAGCCACAATTGCCTGTGCAGCAGCCATTGCAGCTGCAGAAGGTGCCATAGGCACTTGACTTAAAGTGTTCATTGATGTTGTGGCAGCTATTGCTGTCATCAGCAAATTGTGGGGTGGATGACTGAATTTACAATCTGTTTTTGCACAGCGTCCACTTAGATATTCCCCACAAATTTCACCAAGAGAAGCTCCCATTCCAGGTAAAATTACCCCACCTGAGGCACCAGCAACCAAGCCCGGTATCATTCCAAGAACCCCAGGAAATGATCCAGAAACAGACCCAGAATAATTTGGCATATTAGGCATGGTCTGGTTAACTAAATTTGGCAAAGCCACTGACGGAGCCATACCCAGCAGACCTCCTGTAGTGCTACCTGCAAGACCACATGATATTCACAACCAAATGATACATAGAGTTGATAAGGAAATGGTGTATAAGTATGCAAATGACAAAGTGCGAACAAAAGTCTAAACACATACAATAATTGGATTCTTTGGGAAGAATGGGGAGCTGACAGCACCAAGATTCTGATCAGCACAAGATAGGACTGAAGAAGATTGATGATGAAATCTTTTGATTTGTAGAAACTTTTAATTTTTCTTAATTGTTTTGTAGAAAATAATATATTTTTTCTTTGCTTTGTTTAGATGAATAAAAAATGTTTAATGTCTTTACTTTCACACAAAAACTCAAGGAAATTTTAATAAAAGGTTAATCTTTTCCCAAATAAAAAAACATAAGGAAATGACTCCCAATAGCTGCCACTTCAACGGTGACATAGATTTTCAGGACTCATAGAATCAAACTTGATTAATTAGAAAAAAAGGAAAGAAAAAAAAAAAAAGTAGTTTTATTGAGCTGTTTTACATTACTACCAACAAAAACTTCCCAGTACTAACAGTAAATAAATATCAGATACACAACATTATCCACAAAAATGATTCACATAAATTAACTAAAGCTTTTCATATTATTGTATAAAGTAAAGAAAGATATGCTAACATGATGATCATGTACCTGCACTGAAGAACACGGGAAATGGACTACCCATAATGGGCTTTCCATTACATTCCACATTCACCATATAACTGCCCCTCTTTGGAACCACATAGGTAACTGCATAAGTACCATCTCCCGTATCCTTCACCATCCCGTCTTGTTCAGATCCCCCAACACCCGGTCCAGGCAATACCTTAACCTTGATCTGAGCTCCACCATTGGGCACTTTCCTCCCATCGGCATCCTTTGTAACCACAGTGAATGACGAGGGAGAGCAAGCCGTCCCACCAGCTATCCCTGTCCCAGCAGCCATGCACTTGGCAGGATCCACCGCCCCTATTGGCTTGTTTGCCAAGTTTTCCCATTCATCATCCTCACCTTCACTTTCGGAAGACAATTCCTTCCTTTGGGTTTTATCCACATTCTTGAATGTAGCCTCAAATGCTGCCTTGGCAGCTGCATCTTTCTCAGCCTCGCTCTTAATTTTTGCTTCTTCAGCTTGCTTCATCCATATGGGCTTTGCTCCAGCCGAATTACCAGCCATAGAATAGAAACCCTAAAGTTCACAGGGACAAACAGAAACCCTAGACACTTATTGAGTCCCTAAACCTGTAAAGAAATGTCAATTAAAGAAACGAATAAACAGATAATACATTGCAAAACCAATCTTGATCCAACTTTATCTTCCAATTCACACATAAGTCAGTGTCTAAACTGCGCAATTGTGGATATTTCTACAGAGAGAGATACACATGATTCATTGGAAAGCCATATACGGAACCCTATATTTCACAAAAATGAAACCGAGAGAGTGAATACCTTTGACGAAATTCTTGATTGATGTTTCTTTCTCCTTGCCGCTGTGAACTGATTATCAACTAAAATAATCCAAAAGCCTTATTTAAATAACTACGTGATTATATTTACTAAATAACTCCTATATAAGAAAACACATAAGAAAACATATTTTTCTTATAAGTTTATAATAAATATGAATTGTGAAAAATAGAGTCGGTCACAAATGATGTTGGGAATTATGTAATAACACGTGATTGAACTTATAAAATGAAATTTTCATATTATATTTAATTCAATCACGTGTTAACATATAATTTTTAACTTCATTCATGATACCAAATTTTTGTTCCCTATCGTTCCTCTTATACTTATTACACTACCCAACCAGCTAATATAATGGGCAGTTAGGGCACGTGATTATGAGCCTTGAGCTATGGTGTCGGGTTTCGAATCCCTCCTCGCCCACAACAGTGATAGGAAAATCATGACTGGGATAGTGGACGACAAACTATTAGACTTGGGTGTGGAGCTTTGTCGAGATTGAATAAAAATAACATTTAATGTAAAAATTGTAATATCAATGTCTAAAAACTTATAAATGTATTTTAGTTTATAGACTGGAATTAAGAAGGCAGCTGAATTAGGCTCTAACTTGACATTGTTTCCAAACAGTGACTAATATATATATATATATATATATATATATATATTAATAATTTTGCTATTTTTTATTTTTATTTTATGATCACTAATGTTATTGGTAATTTGTATTTTTTTAAATGATCGTTAAAGTTGATTTTGGATAACTCATAACATTTCTTAAACTTAAACTTAACTATTTTTTTTAAGTTGATGGTTAGATAAAACAATTTTGTGAGTCTTTTTCTTAGCAATAATAAAAAGTGGAATAAAAATATGTCAAATATATAAAAATGATTTATTGTATTATTTGAATATATATTTTATTTGTAAATATTATTTTGGTCATTTTTACTGTATAAAATATTTGTTGAATTAAATTTTGTTATAAGGTTTTTCTATTTATTTGTTTTTCATAAATAAAATAAGAAATATTTTGACAATAGACACCTCAAAGTTTTGAGGAACAAATGAGGGACGGTATCGATCATCATTGAATAATTTTAAATATGGTAGTTTATTTAAATAAGTTTACCACTAAATTTCATTTACAATAGTGCACTATTTAGATAAAAAGAAGCAATTTAGTTATTAGAATTATTCCATGAGGAAACTCTTAATAAGAACATGTTAAAATAGTTTGTAACTGCAAAGGAATTAGTGATTATTATTATTATTTGGTGTGCATAATTAATTAACCAAGAAATACAAGATATTATTGTGAGGTGAAATAGTTTGTAACTGCAAAGGAAATAGTGATTCCTACGACGTTGTTTGGGGAGTCGTTGATTCAGAGAGAGCGGGGTTGTTGCAATTGGGGGAATCGGACGTGGGGAGATGAGAAGGGGAAAGGAGAGAGAAAAAGTGAGGTGAAATGAGAGGTGAAAAGAATAAAAAATTAATAATAGTTAGGGTAAAATTATCAAAATAAAAAAAGGTTATATTTGAAAAAAGATATTATGAATGTTAGTTTTGAGAACGACTCTCCTTTGAGGGTCATTTGATCAAATTTCTCGATGACAAGGAGGATCCAAAAGTTAGAGTTGAGTGTAGATTTAAGAAAAAAAATATGGTAACTTAAAAAATTAAATGAAAAATTATGAATAAATTGAGAAGATAAATATGAGTTTTTGTCCATTTTAAAAAAATTAAATATGCAAATAATAAATTAAATTGAAAAAATATTAAGAAATCATAGATCATGTCACATTTCTATCGTAAAAATATATATATTTTTTCGATGTGATTTTCTGAACTCTAACATAGATCCGTCGTACTCATTATTATACTATTAGTTATATTTTCTTATAATTATATATAATAAAAATCAGAAAAATGATAAAGAATAATTTTTTTTTTTAAGAATGACATAATTAACAAGCAATTATGCACTTTGAAGAAACTTCTATTCATGAGGTACAAATTCTGGTTTGAAATAAGAACACAATAAGGTTGCTCTTTTTATCTAGAAAAAATATTATATTTTTTTATTCAGAAAAATCTTCATATAATTTCAAAATTAGTATGAATTTGTAAGAAGTCTGGGGTCATTTTCATGCATGTAAAGTTTAGAGTTAAATTATATATTTTAAGAACTATAAACTGTTACTCTCCAGTTTTTAATATTAAATTTATTTCAATTCCTATAAAATAATATATTATATAATAAATTAAAATATATGTATTTATCTTATATATATATATAATTTAAAATAAAAAATGATTAATTGACCTTTACACATGTACAAGTTATCATCTAATTTATTCTATGCACAATGACAAAGTTTCACTACTCATATTATATATATATATATATATATATATATATATATATATATATATATATATATATATAATATAAATAATTGATTGTGGTATATTGTTAAATTTAAGTGAATTATAGGATTTTATATTGAATGGTTATAAATCTTATTAATATGAATTTCACAAAATATATGTGAAATAATTTTATTTATACTTGAAAATAGTTCTTAAATATTCATATAGATATAGAGTGAATTAAAAGTTTTTTTTAATATTTTATATATAAATTTTTTAGATTTAAATTGAATATTTTAATTAGACACTTCAAAATATATATATATATATATATATTTTTAAAGAAACGTGTATTTATATTAAAAATAATAAAAATCGTTTAAAAACAACAACAAAGTTTGACATGAGAAAAAAAAAATCAATATTTTTATCGAGCTCGTAAGTTTCCAAGAAAACAATTAACACCCTAACAAATTTTACTATTTTTTCGGAACGAATCTTAAAAAATGTCGTAATAATATCATTATGAATGATACCCGTCGAATTACTACGATAATTAAAAGTTCGACGATTTTTCTTAAATTAGCTAGATAATCTATAAAAAAATTGAAATGTTAGCATTAATATGTAGGTATATCATATTAGTATTAATCCAAACTTTCTAACCTCCAATCAAATATTGATTATGTTATATTACACCGTAACAATTTTTTATAACAAAATTTATGTTCATACCTTATTTAATAATTATTAATTAGATAGTAAGTTCAATATATTTTTTAAATATGTTTATATAGATAGGTTAATATATATTATATAAAATAATTAATAAATATAAAAATATTGATATCTATTTTTTTTAACTAATTTTGTTTAACTAAATAAAAAATATAATTTAGTTGATAATAAAATTAATAAATATGAAAAATAATTTTAGAATATTTTATTTCAAATATATTAAAATGAACACATTCATAATTGAGAAAAGTATAAAACATAAATACTTTTTAAAATAAATTATTTGAGTGAAGTTTATAGAACCATTTGTAAAATTAAATTGAATACTAAAAAATTATTTGAGAGCTTTTTTATTTTAGATTATTTTTAAAAATAAAAATATCTATTATTATAAAATTGTTTGATGTAAAAATTTTTATTTGAATAAAATGTTAAAATATACATAATATTAATATTTTAAAGTATAATAAAAATACAATAAAATTATTTTTCATGATTTGAATATAAACTAATAAAGTAAAATTTGATGGGCATTAAATTATTTGAATGAAATGTAAAATATTTTGAATAACACAAAAGACTAAATTGATAAAAAAAATATTTATATAATTATATCTGTATACTTAATTGAAAAAAGAAAAGAAAAAAATCTCTTTATATTTTAATTCATTATTATATTACATTTTCATTAAAAAATTATTTTAAAAGAAAAAACATTTAATTTAATTTATATTATATTATATTATATTATTATGATCTTCTTTATAACTTAACTTTATATTTTTCGTTTTATGATTTTCTTTATAATTTAATTGATAGTTATCCATAAAATTAATTATTTTATATTTTTTTTATAATTTAATCTGTAGTTATCCACATAGATAACTTTTACTTTTATATGATATATATATATATATATATTATGATCTTGTAAGACAATTACATAGAAACTAAACTTTATTATATTTTCTTCTTATAGATCGTTAAAAAAATATGGGAAAGAATAGTCCTAACATGGTATTTTTTATGATTCTTCTAGGTAAATTTTTTTTTCTTTTATAGAAATAATACTTATTTTTTTCTTATCTTGACCTAATTCATTTATAATTTTGTTATTTATATATTTACAGGTCTTTTATTCTCAGAAACATTAGGATGTAAGACGCAAGTAGAATGTCCTAGATGTCACTTTGGTTTACCCGTGTGCATAAATGGAAGGTGTGAATGTTTTGTTGAAGAAAAAATTATATGTAATATGATGGAGTGTTTATGTAGTCATGGTACTCCCAGGTGTGTTAATGGAAAATGTGCATGTATTGATGACATATAATTCCAATAGAATAATAGTCACTCAATAAAATTGCTTTTGATGAAGATGTTTCATTTTTTCATAATGGCTAATCTTTCATGAATTCCACTTAATTTGAGAATAGACAAAATAAAACAAATTGCAAGCATTGAAACCTCATTTGTTACAATAATCATTTACTAAATCGATTGAAACGAAAGCAATGCCATGAATTTTCTACTAAATCGATTAAAACGAAAGCAATGCCATGAATCTGACGTGTTCTGTCACTTGTTGAAGAGAGAAATAAAAAAATTTCCGAACATGTTCATTTAATCTTGGAAAAAATAGATTTTCTCTCTCCTGCACATGTCTCTGTTCGGGACAAAAATCTCCAGAACATATCTATTTTACCGGAAAAAAATAATTGTTTTTCTCACATAACCACGTTCGGGACAAAATTCTCCCGAACATAACCATTTTCCCGGAAAAAATTAATTAAAAAAACAAAAAAACAATATATTTTCTATCTTTTCTGCACATTTTAATGTTTAGAAAGAAAAAAAAGTCCTAAACATATTAATTTTTTCAAAAAAAAAAATTAATTAATAAAAAAATTCTCTCTCTTATCAATGTGGCTCTTTCACTTTCTTTATAACTTCGTTACCTAAATTATTTCTATATTTATTTATTGTCTAATAATATTGTATTTAATTTTGTGTGAAAAAACAAAATTTTGAATATTAATGTTGGGAGTTTTAAGATGAATTATTTGAGATAGACTTAATAAATTAAATAAAAAAATATGAATAAATTGAGTAAATGAATCCCCGTAAAAATTTTTTTTTGTAATATCAATGTCTACAAACTTATAAATGTATTTTAGTTGATAGACTGGAACTAAGAAGGTAGCTGAATTAGCCTCTAACTTGACATTATTTCCAAACAGTGACTAATATATATATATTAATAATTTTGCTATTTTTTATTTTTATTTTATGATCACTAATGTTATTGGTAATTTGTATTTTTAAAATGATTGTTAAAGTTGATTTTGGATAACTCATAACATTTCTTAAACTTAAACTTAACTATTTTTTTTAAGTTGATGTTTAGATAAAACAATTTTGTGAGTCTTTTTCTTAGCAATAATAAAAAGTGGAATAAAAAAATGTCAAATATATACAAATGATTTATTGTATTATTTGAATATATATTTTATTTGTAAATATTATTTTAGTCATTTTTACCGTATAAAATATTTGTTGAATTAAATTTTGTTATAAGGTTGTTCTATTTATTTGTTTTTCATAAATAAAATAAGAAATATTGTGACAATAGACACCTCAATGTTTTGAGGAACAAATGAGGAACGGTGTCGATCATCATCGAATAATTTTAAATATGGTAGTTTATTTAAATAAGTTTACCACTAAATTTCATTTACAATAGTGCACTATTTAGATAAAAAGAAGCAATTTAGTTATTAGAATTATTCCATGAGGAAACTCTTAACAAGAACATGTTAAAATAGTTTGTAACTGCAAAGGAAATAGTGATTATTGTTATTATTTGGTGTGTATAATTAATTAACCAAGAAATACAAGATATTATTGTGAGGTGAAATAGTTTGTAACTGCAAAGGAAATAGTGATTTCTGCTTGGGGAGTCGTTGATTCGGAGAGAGGGGTTGTTGCAATTGGGGGAATTGGACGTGAGAGATGAGAAGGGGAAAGGAGAGAGAAAAAGTGAGGTGAAATGAGAGGGAAAAAGAATAAAAAATTAATAATAGTTAGGGTAAAATTATCAAAATAAAAAAAAAAGTTATATTTGAAAAAAGATATTATGAATGTTAGTTTTGAGAATGACTCTCCTTTGAGGGTCATTTGATCAAATTTCTCGATGACAAGGAGGATTCAAAAGTTAGAGTTGAGTGTAGATTTAAGAAAAAAAATATGGTAACTTAAAAAATTAAATGAAAAATTATGAATAAATTGAGAAGATAAATATGAGTTTTTGTCCATTTTAAAAAAATTAATTATGAAAATAATAAATTAAATTGAAATAATATTAAGAAATCATAGATCATGTCACATTTCTATCGTAAAAATATATATATTTTTTCGATGTGATTTCCTGAGCTCTAACATAGATCCGTCGTACTAATTATTATACTATTAGTTATATTTTCTTATAATTATATATATAATAAAAATCAAAAAATGATAATAAATAATTTTTTTTTAAGAATGACATAATTAGCAAGCAATTATGCACTTTGAAGAAACTTCTTGAGGTACAAAATTTGGTTTGAAATAAGAACACAATAAGGTTGCTCTTTTTATCTAGAAAAAATATTATATTTTTTTATTCAGAAAAATCTTCATATAATTTCAAAATTAGTATGGATTTGTAAGAAGTCTGGGGTCATTTTCATGCATGTAAAGTTTAGAGTTAAATTATATATTTTAAGAACTATAAACTGTTACTCTCCAGTTTTTAATATTAAATTTATTTCAATTCCTATAAAATAATATATTATATAATAAATTAAAATATATGTATTTATCTTATATATATATATATATATAATTTAAAATAAAAAATGATTAATTGACCTTCACATATGTACAAGTTATCATCTAATTTATTCTATGCACAATGACAAAGTTTCACTACTCATATTATATATATAATATAAAATAATTGATTGTGGTATATTGTTAAATTTAAGTGAATTATAGGATTTTATATTGAATGGTTATAAATCTTATTAATATGAATTTCACAAAATATATGTGAAATAATTTTATTTATACTTTGAAAATAGTTCTTAAATATTCATATAGATATAGAGTGAATTAAAAGTTTTTTTTAATATTTTATATATAAATTTTTTAGATTTAAATTGAATATTTTAATTAGACATTTCAATATATTTATATATATATATATATATATATTTTAAAGAAACGTGTATTTATATTAAAAATAATAAAAATAGTTTAAAAACAACAACAAAGTTTGACATGAGAAAAAAGAATTAATATTTTTATCTAGCTCGTAAGTCTCCAAGAAAACAATTAACACCTTAACAAATTTTACTATTTTTTCGGAACGAATCTTAAAAAATGTCGTAATAATATCATTATGAATGATACCCATTGAATTACTACGATAATTAAAAGTTCGACGATTTTTCTTAAATTAGCTAGATAACCTATAAAAAAAAATTTGAAATGTTAGCATTAATATGTAGGTATATCATATTAGTATTAATCCAAACTTTCTAACATCCAATCAAATATTGATTATGTTATATTACACCGTAACAATTTTTTATAACAAAATTTATGTTCATAACTTATTTAATAATTATTAATTAGATAGTAAGTTCAATATATTTTTTAAATATGTTTATATAGATAGGTTAATATATATTATATAAAATAATTAATAAATATAAAAATATTGATATCTAATTTTTTTAACTAATTTTGTTTAACTAAATAAAAAAATATAATTTAGTTGATAATAAAATTAATAAATATGAAAAATAATTTTAGAATATTTTATTTCAAATATATTAAAATGAACACATTCATAATTGAGAAAAGTATAAAACATAAATACTTTTTAAAATAAATTATTTGAGTGAAGTTTATATAATTAATCTAAATGATAGAACCATTTGTAAAATTAAATTGAATACTAAAAAATTATTTGAGAGCTTTTTTATTTTAGATTATTTTTAAAAATAAAAATATCTATTATAAAATTGTTTGATGTAAGAGTTTTTATTTAAATAAAATATTAAAATATACATAATATTAATATTTTAAAGTATAATAAAAATACAATAAAATTATTTTTCATGATTTGAATATAAACTAATAAAGTAAAATTTGATGGGACATTAAATTATTTGAATGAAATGTAAAATATTTCAAATAACACAAAAGACTAAATTGATAAAAAAAAAATATTTATATAATTATATCTGTATCCTTAATTGAAAAAAGAAAAGAAAAGAATCTCTTTATATTTTAATTCATTATTATATTACATTTTTATTAATAAATTATTTTAAAAGAAAAACATTTAATTTAATTTATATTATATTATTATGATCTTCTTTATAATTTAACTTTATATTTTTTGTTTTATGATTTTCTTTATAATTTAATTGATAGTTATCTATAAAATTAATTATTTTATATTTTTTTTATAATTTAATTTGTAGTTATCCACGTAGATAACTTTTACTTTTATATGATATATATATATTATGATCTTGTAAGACAATTACATAGAAACTAAACTTTATTATATTTTTTTCTTACTTGATTTCTTTTATAGATTGTAAAAAAAATATGGGAAAGAATAGTTCTAACATGGTATTTTTTATGATTCTTTTAGGTAAATTTTTTTTTTTTTATAGAAATAATACTTATTTTTTTCTTATCTTGACCTAATTCATTTATAATTTTGTTATTTATATATTTACAGGTCTTTTATTCTCAGAAACATTAGGATGTAAGACACAAGTAGAGTGTCCTAGATGTCACTTTGGTTTACCAGCGTGCATAAATGGAAGGTGTGAATGTTTTGTTGAAGAAAAAATTATATGTAATATGATGGAGTGTTTATGTAGTCATGGTACTCCTAGGTGTGTTAATGGAAAATGTGCATGTATTGATGACATGTAATTCCAATAGAATAATAGTCACTTAATAAAATTGCTTTTGATGAAGATGTTTCATTTTTTCATAATGGCTAATCTTTCATGAATTCCACCTAATTTGAGAATAGACAAAATAAAACAAATTGCAAGCATTGAAACCTCATTTGTTACAATAATCCTTTACTAAATCGATTGAAACGAAAGCAATGCCATGAATTTTCTACTAAATCGATTGAAACGAAAGCAATGCCATGAATATGACGTGTTGTCACTTGTTGAAGAGAGAAATAAAATAATTTCCGAACATGTTCATTTGATCTTGGAAAAAATAGATTTTCTCTCTCCTGCACATGTCTCTGTTCGGGACAAAAATCTCCAGAACATATCTATTTTACCGGAAAAAAATAATTGTTTTCTCACATAACCACGTTCGGGACAAAATTCTCCCGATAATGACCATTTTCCCGGAAAAAATTAATTTAAAAAACAAAAAAACAATATATTTTCTATCTTTTCTGCACATGTTAATGTTCAGAAAGAAAAAAATGTCCTAAACATATTAATTTTTTCAAAAAAAAAAATTAATTAATAAAAAAATTCCCTCTCATCTCTTACCAATGTGGCTCTTTCACTTTCCTTATAACTTGGTTACCTAGATTATTTCAACATTAATTTATTGTCTAATAATATTGTATTTAATATTGTGTGAAAAAACAAAATTTTGAATATTAATGTTGGGAGTTTTAAGATGAATTATTTGGAATAGACTTAATAAATTAAATAAAAAAATATGAATAAATTGAGTAAATGAATCCCCGTAAAAAAAAAAAAATTGTAATATCAAAGTCTAAAAACTTATAAATGTATTTTAGTTTATAGACTGGAACTAAGAAGGCAGCTGAATTAGGCTCTAACTTGACATTGTTTCCAAACAGTGACTAATATATATATATTAATAATTTTGCTATTTTTTATTTTTATTTTATGATCACTAATGTTATTACTAATGTTATTGGTAATTTGTATTTTTAAAATGATTGTTAAAGTTGATTTTGGATAACTCATAACATTTCTTAAACTTAAACTTAACTATTTTTTTTTTTAAGTTGATGGTTAGATAAAACAATTTTGTGAGTCTTTTTCTTAGCAATAATAAAAAGTGAAATAAAAATATGTCAAATATATACAAATGATTTATTGTATTATTTGAATATATATTTTATTTGTAAATGTTATTTTGGTCATTTTTACTGTATAAAATATTTGTTGAATTAAATTTTGTTATAAGGTTGTTCTATTTATTTGTTTTTCATAAATAAAATAAGAAATATTTTGACAATAAACACCTCAAAGTTTTGAGGAACAAATGAGGGACGGTCTCGATCATCATCAGATAATTTTAAATATGGTAGTTTATTTAAATAAGTTTACCACTAAATTTCATTTATAATAGTGCACTATTTAGATAAAAAGAAGCAATTTAATTATTAAAATTATTCCATGAGGAAACTCTTAACAAAAATATGTTAAAATAGTTTGTAACTGCAAAGGAAATAGTGATTATTATTATTATTTGGTGTGTATAATTAATTAACCAAGAAATACAAAGATTTTTTTTTATTCTTTTGTACAAGCTCCACATGTGACATTGCAATTACAGATGTGAGAAAATCCATCATCGGCTGTAATACATTTATCACAACTTTTTATTACCAAATTCTTTCCGCATGCATATTTGTATTCGTCGTTGCAACCAGACAAAGTGCCAAAGTTTGGTCTACATGGCCCAAAGAATCTCTTCTTAACTGGGCAAAACTGCTGAGTACTAAAAAAATATATATCATATATAATACTGGTTATTATATATAAAAAGAAATCTCATTAAAGAAATAAAACTGTATAAATTATTACATACGTACCTTTCAACAAGTAAACCTAAGAGAATTATCATTGAAAAGAATAACCAGATAACATTTAACTTTCCCATTTTATATATATTAGAGCTAGCTAGAGTCTAGAGAATATCAATTTTATATGAATGAGAACTTGATAAATATATCAATTTATATCAAATAATACATTAATGATATTGTATAATATTCTATGTAATGAATATTTTACTTTAAAAAAGGTTTATTTTTTATTAAAAATGATAGGTATGTAATAAATATTAAGATATGGTTTGACTAAAAATTAATATTATACTTTAATAAATTTATAGTTAGGGTCCAAAAGTATTACATAAATCTCATTAATTAAAGATAAAAAGGAATGCATGAATTATTTTAATTAATTTTTGAATAAAGTTTTCCAAGCAGTTGATTATTTTCTCTTTCTTCTCATGATTGTTTTAAAAAATTCATTTGGCCATAATAAATTCAATTTATATATATATATATATATATATATATATATATATATATATATATATATATATATATATATATATATATATATAACAAATAGTTAAAATTAAAAAAATTACATTTAATTAGTAAAAAATATAATACCCTCCATAGAAAGAGTCAACTCGACAATTCATGATTGTAAGGTGTGAGTTTTCCCTAATTATTTCTTGTATAGTATTGTGATAAGCCCAAAATTTTTGTTAGTTTGAGTTAGAGACCATTCAAAAATTATATTTGGAATTATTTTAAAATAAGCTTAAAAAAATAAAAGAGAAATGAGTGAATGAATTTGAATTTTGACTTAAAAATTTTAGAAAAATAAATAATGAATTAAATTGAAAAAAAAACTCTTAGTAGTGAATTGATCATATTTATAGTGAAAGGAAGCTCCTCACAAAGAGAGCCCATGGTCAAGATGCAAAACAATAACACAAACAAGTTAAAGATTTGACATAATTGACGAAAATAATACGATGAACTAAAAAACAAGGATGAATACACACTGAATTTACAGCTGTTGCTAACCAGATCCATCGTCTGCAATGCTTCAACTAAGAGAAAGGTAATATAACCTATTCATTAGCATAGAGTCAACCAGACCACGAAAAACTAGCCGCAAAAGGCAGGCCTGTTCAGAGTTACTTAAATAAGTTTGTGGGTATGTTACAATTTTAAGACACAACTAAGCAAATCCCAAAACTTTAACAATTATTACACCATTCCAAACAAAACACAACTATAGATCGCCTTGACTTGAAGTAATAATAATCAGCACATCACTATTATCTTAGCTATATTCAATTTTCCAACATACTTCCTATGAACAACATCCTAGCAATAAGTACTAATACCAATAAGAATGATGTTCAATAGCATCATCTGTTTATAAGGATGAATGACAACGAGCTCTACCAACAAGAATGTTTGGATTTTGAATGAATTCAATTTTCAGAACTTGTTTCAGGTTGGAGTTCTGCCCGTGCTTGTTGCTTAAGAATTGCTTGAATTGCATCAACGAAGTTGCAAAGGTTATTCCGTACTTGCATATCCAGCGAATTTGACAATTCCTGTCGATAGTAATGAAAGGCGTGATCAACAGAATAGTGTAATAATCATTGTACAATACCAACTTATGTTGGCCAAAATTCACATAATCTCAAAATTTATCCAGAATAAATAAATAAATAAATCACTACCTATAACTTTGGGGAATGTTATCGTTTTTATTGACACAGTGATTGTGACTGAATACCAGTTTCCAAAAAAGACGCGTAAAAGATGCATGATGGTACACGCACAATGACTAAATAGCTAAATTGACTCAAAATGAGTATATGGAATAACCCACCTCAATCCTGCAAAGAAAGCTCAATGAAATATCGTTTGAACGAGAAGTGCTCTTAAGAGATATCAGCTTTAGTGCATGATTGGACAATGGCCAGCCTTGAGAAATCTTTATGAAAGCGTCAACTCCACCCACCATATGTGCTATCAATGTCTCTTCTCTATCCAAGTACTCAATGGAGTTACTGCATGCATTTTACAAATAGTGTTGAAGATTGTATCCAATTAGATTTCCAGTTCATAGCAGTGTGTTGATTACATACAAAAGTCCTATTTTATTTAATATGTTATAAATATTTGTTGTCACAAAATCACTTTATTGTAACAGGTCTACAGTGTTTGGTTTACTTAAACCATATAACTGTCAATAAAAAAATGGCTTCTTTGTGATCTGGTGTACTAAAAGGAAGAATAATAATATATTACTGTCCTTAAAATGAAGCTCCTAAACCTACTACTCAGCTCGATTAATTTCAAATATAACCATTTCAAATAAAAAAGAATAAGCTGTATATTTTGGAAAATTGTGACACCTTTTCATTAATTCCAAGTGTCGCGGAAACCACAAACATCTAGGGAGAAAACCAACCAAATTAGCACAAGTTATGACAATGATAGTCATCAGATACAACAAAAGAACAAAAAATAACTCAATGGACATCAGAGAAGGCAAACAAAAAGAAACAATAATGCAAAAGAGGTCGCAGGTGCGAACAAAGAGTAAGCTATATATTTTCTCTATTTAAATAAACACAAATAAAATAGTTTAATAGTAGTATTTATCATCATGTTTTCATATGATATTTTTAGTTAAGTAAACATAGTTATGAGAATTCTCATGCACTAGGATTAAAGAGATTTTGTGTCTTTACCACGAAAAAAGAACAAAGAGATTTGGTGTCTATAATCCTGTAAAATATTGAGTAGGATTGTGCTGACAATTATAATATAAGACCAAGTAGCATCGGGAAAGTCAAATTCACTATTAGGACTGAAGCGACATATTTAATGGAAGGAAAACATAGGACATACAACATGCATAAAATCCTAACCTGGATTTGTTTGCAGATTTTACAAGCATCATTCTCAATGAGCATAGAACAATTCTTTCTTGCACTCTTCTGACAAACCACTCGAGTGGAGACCTAATCCCCACTGCTAGCATATCTGAGGACAACTGCCTACAAGCAATATTAAATATTAGTTTCTGGGAATTGAATTCAACCAATAAGAATCAAATCGATGAACTGTCCAGGTCATGCTGTTCAAACTAACATCCCAGAAAGAAAAAGAAGAAAACGTCAAACCGACTAAATGAAAATTTGTCATAGAGCAGTGGTAATAAAAATATTTTGTTCAGGGAGGGACCAATGATGCACCCTGAGAAAATCTATAGAGGATAAGTGCAGATGAACCAGCAGAAAAAATGAGATTTCAAGATACAACATCTCACACTTTAACTTTTGCTGGAAATAAAACATAAATCATTGCATGTTGCAACAGGAATAACAAAAGCCTGAATACTATCACTGTCCAAAATATCCCAGAGTGGAGAAGAATTGCAAAATCTGATTGGCTGTTAATCATGTGCAAAGTAAATATCATCAACTTGAATGCTTAGATAGAAATGTAATAACTTAAAAATCTTGTAGCAAAATAAAAAATGAAAATCTTACCTAAAGGATTTTGCAGCATCAACAATTTCACCTAAGTAGACATCATCTGGGAAGATCTGTCCACGTCATAGGCAACATTAGCAGCAAATCAGCACGAAAGAACTGCAGATTATCTGACGAATATCTTCAGCTTTGCTTTCTTTTACAAAATGTGTCTTATCAAAATTAAATAACAATCAATGATTATTACAGTTGTGTCATGAACCTATGCATTAAAGTTAGGACTCTGGAGTATTCATAGCCAAAAGAAAAACCCTAAAATTAAGTGTATAGGTATATTATCGCTTTTGAAGTTTCAAAACAGACTTTACTAACTCCTGGTACAGCCCAATTGCTATTTGATTACAGTAAAACACAGAACTGTTTACCTCAACATTCTTTAGCTCCATGGTTCCATCCACAACTTCAATCAACAATTCATGATTGTGTTCTGAGGGCTCAGAAAGATCTTTGAGTTGCTTTCGGCACAATAAGCTTTCTAAATTTGGTATATGAGTCTTCAAAGACAATCTCATGCTGTTCCCTTCATATTCAATTACTTTGACACCTGATAATAGATCCTCAATCTTTTCTATAGCCTCAAACCTACATGACAAAACGGTCAACACGTATATAATGGATAGTAGAATGCAGAAAAAAACATAGGTATCTCTACATTGAAAATACCTTACAAACATGCATTCAAGATCCTGCAATGACTTCAAGGTCATCTTATTTTCCTCTATCTGCTGACTAAGCTCAAACATCTGCATTGCAATGACAGGGACTATCAGAGATTCTATTATTTCACTTTGTTCTAACCAATTGTTTTAAGAGAAAAAACCTGGATGATGTTAAAATAGAGTAAAGTTAGAGAGTAAATAATTTCATATGGATGTCTAGTGTCTACAACATGGGATCTCACTGATAAATTGGCATACACTCAGAATATTACTCTCCCCATTTTAATAGATGTTTTCAAGACTATAAAATTCAACAAATAGATAAAATAAAACCTTAAAGTTGTTTCTTTTTGTAGCATTTATCAACTCTTTCTCCTCTTCTCCATGTGAAAAGCAATCAACTTGACCATCATTAACTTGTATTTCCTCTGAGCCCTGTAAACCAGAAATATGGAACAAATAATAAACAATGCATTCTCTAGTGTCTAAGTTAACTCTTCAATTGGTATATTTCTTTTTTTTTTCTAATCAATTAGTATATTTCTTTGTTTCACTATATACCGGAGAACAGAAAAGACAAAATCATATCGCATGGGTGAAGTAGAAGGTTTTAAAGCTACAAAAATATTCAGTAGTGGGAAAGAAAATTGCAGTTTTAATATAAATGAAGATGGGAGAGAAATCAGAAGGAACTGAATTGGACCAGGTTGCACTAAGATGCAAAATTTTAAGAAAGTTGTCTTAGTCACATAAAATCTCCTAATGTACAATTACATGAAGACAATTCAGGTTCTACGTACAATATCAGGAGTCATAGATTAAGAGTGATGAATAATAGGTATGCATTCAATATATGCAAGTCCACACTTCAACCCATGCAAAAGTAAGGCTCTAAGGAATGGTAAATCTCGAAATAACAAATACACAATATGATGTCAAAAAGATTTGGTTATATGAATACCAAGCATACATCTCTTTATCCGTAACTGTTTCCTGTTATTTATGCAAGTAATGATTCTGCAGTCTATTGAGTTTTTTTACCACAATTAATGTCCTGTTCACAAGCCAAGAAATGTAGGTGATAGTTATTCAATTCTTTACGATTAAGCACAATATCACTAGTTACCATAACGTAACACATTCTTGAAGGACATTTGTAAGAGAGATGTTTGAAACTAGCAGCAGTCACTTCTCTGGCCATAGTTTTTTTTATTCAGATATCCGAATTTATTTCGAATCATAGACTATTGGTATCTCCGTGTAAGAAAAACAGGTATCCTGTAAGAACCTGTAAAGTGGCCAATTTAGTCAAACAGTCCAAGCTTTCAAGCTCACTCTCAAAACTATTAGAATCTGCAAGGAGAACAGTCATTAGAAGGACAAAGAACAATTTCACACACGCAAGTGACAGAATTATTCAGAACAATCATCATATTCTGCCTTCTCTAGATTTTCTCTTAAGATCTTCAATTTCGTTGGATATCATAGCATTTTCAGCGTCCATCGAGTTGAGCTCGTTCTTCAAAACACTCAAGAACGCATCTGCATGCAGTAAATATCCAAGTAATTTAACCACCCATCATTAATAAACTTCGAGCAACCATATCTATCTCTAAACAAATGCAAAAAAAAACAACAAGTTTTTACCCAAATCTGGCGCAGCTAAAGTACCAATATCGGAGAACTCCAACAGAAATTCACTTATTTTCCCCTGTAACACATAAGGCATACAAAAATATAAGAAACCCATACATATTTCGACCATTAACGCCTCCAGATATAAATCTGCAAGAATAGTAAGTAAAGAATCAAAAGGTGGAATTTTAAGACTTACCTCGACATGGAAAGCAGAGTCTTTGAGTAACTGATTCGACTCGGAAGGAGATAATTTCGATTCATCCTTAGATCTTCCATATGTGTCTCTTAAATCGCTAATTCGACTGCAAATCAAGAAGAAATAGTAAGAAATTTATGTCCACTGTTGTGCTAAAACTCTGGAAGTTTGCGCAGAATCAGAAAACCTTCGCATGCTATGAAGATCAATCATTTCCGAACACTGAATTCCTTCTTCTACAGGTTCATCCATTTCCATTTTCCCTCCCTTCGTAAACCGAAAATGTCATTTTAATTCAAAATTTATCAATTTATTCATATCCTATTTAGAAATCATAGTAAAAGTTTAAACGGGCCCCATTCAAACGGGTAATGGCCAAGTAAGAGCCAGGCCCATTTACACAGAGTTTTTTTTTTATTAAAATATTATTCATTTATGATTCACAAATTTATAAAAGATTAAAATTTAATAGACGTATTTTACCCATCACACAATATTCTAAATATATTTGAAAAATATATATATTTTTAGTTCATAGCATATATATGAGTGATCAAGTATAGTAAACCAAGCTATTATCAATTAAAATATGTTAAAAAAAAAACACTTTCTAAACTGCAATAAAAAAAACATTTTTTTATTACATCATTTCTTTGGCTAGCGACAACAAGAGGTAGAGTCGGCCCCAAGGTTTGGGCTGCCCTAGCCTCGATAGAAAAAGTTCGATATACTTTTTGTTGCCATAACTCTAGTTTTAAAAATTGATAAAAAAAAAAAAATCGTTTTTGGTAAAATTTGAACCCATAAAAAAATTAAAACTTTAAATGCATATCTTGAATCACCAAGCTACAACCATTTATGTTTAAAGTTACAATAAATATTTTGATATTTTTAACAAATGGGCTGCCCTGGGGAGTGAGTTGCCGTAGCCCGAAGGCTTTTCGAGCTTACCCCAGGGCCGACCCTGACAAGAGGAAGTTATTCCCCAGCTTCCCGATCTATTAGGCGGCAAGTTTTGTGTCTGTTTAAATGATTGTTTGTGGGCGATTTTTTCGTTCGAAAATATCCTCCCTTCTTCCACTCCGTCCATACAAAATTACAATTTTTTGTTTTTAATACTCCAAATTACATAGGAACTTTTATCCTCTATAATTAATTATAATATATATATATTAGGGTTAAATTTAACATCTAATTTTTTTTAGAGCTTGTCTGATCATGGATTATTTATTTATTTTAATTATTTGGAAAAAGGGAAATTATTTTTATGTGAAAGTTATTATTTGAATAATATTACAAAATATGAATAATATTAATATTTTTAAATATTATAAAAAAAAAATTAAGAATATTTGAGTTTATGATTTTGAAATCACAAATCTAAAAGAAGTGACTTGATATGAAAGAAGTGTAAGATCATATATATATTTTTTACATTTGACAAGAATAATAACAATTTTGAAGTACAAAAATAGTTAACATTTCCCAAATTCTTAACAAAAAAAAACTTATATTTGTTCAAAATTTCAATGTTTTATTGACAAGAATTTCACTTCAACTAACATAATAAAACTCCTATAGCAATATTTTATTAGATCATATATATTATACCTAACCAAATAAATGTTTTAACATGATTTTCATACTCAATATATAATTTAATTCATTGAAGATATTTTATTGTTTTTAAATAATTAAAATTATATTACCATATAACGGATTAACCAGTAATTTAAAATGAACTCATTTAAGATTTCTTGATCATAAATGTATAACTTTATTTTGAAACACAATATTAAAAATACAAAAGACAATCGTATTAGGCTTTAAAGGATTGTTAAGAACTGACTATTCACATTGTTAAATGGGAGCACAAATTCAAAGCTACCTATTAGAGGGGAGCATTGTTCTATTGACCTAATTGAAAGTTGAAATTCAGTCTTGTAAAAAATGTGAAATATGTTGCTTAAAAATTAAGTCTGAGAAAATTGACAAGGCGGGTTATTAATACCATTAGCTAATCCTGAAAGTGGAAATATATATAAATAAATTGCATTGAAGGTTTACCTAAGTTGAATAGGTATACAACCATTTTGTGATTATAGATTGATTTTTCAAATAAGCTTTGGTACTAAATCACCCTTTTACTTCTTATCAAGTAGCTATAACTTTTATGTAAAATATCTATAAATTACACACACCATTGTCACCCAATCGAGATCCTATTTATACTAGTCTATTTTAGAAGCAATTATCACTAGTAAAAATGAACTTTTACCGAAAGTTTATTGTGTCGGTAAAGGCCCCAAATTTGTCGGTAATAAACTTTTATCGACAAATGTAAAGATGTCGGCATATGTCGGTATAGGTCTTGTCGGTAAAGGTATTGGAGTCTAAGACAAATTTATAAACTTTCGGTATAAGCTTTTGCCAAAAGATATGTATAATTCTTTCGATAAGGGCTCTTACAAAAGATATAATTAGATCTTTCGACATAAATTATTAATTGACATTTTAGCATCGATCGTATTACTTCTAATTTGGTTGATAACAGTTTGAATATGTAACAACCGAATAAGCTATTTAATCTTTATTAAAGGTATAAAATCTCTCGGTATTTTGTGCCTAAACCGACAGATATACTCATTTCTTTCGGCTTTGGCCTTAATCATTTAGAAATTTTTAAAGTGCTGAGAAGTGGCCAATTATCGAAAGATTTTTCCAATTCTTTCGGCTTTACCCTTAAATACCGAAAGATTTAATATAAATCTTTTGGTATTTGACCCATTCAAATTTAATAATTAATCGTATTGAAGTCTGATTATATTTTATCCTTAATAAATTAAACACAATCATATCTTTAGAAATTAAACAAAATGCCAACACATAAAAACAAAAATCATAAACACGCATTCTAATTAAACTCAAACACAAACCTTATACATCTTTATATAATCAAACAAAAATTAACATATACTTGTAAAATTATAATAAATCTCGTGCATTTGTACGGATAAAAATATATACAAAATATTTATCGTCAAACTCAACCACTAATCACTAATTGACCATTATCTTGTGCCTCACATTTTTTCATGTCTCTTTATCCTTCGACAAACCACTCACCAGTTTTAGTCGACCTCTCTTTTATTCTCATTTCAACAAATCAACAACCAATTCTAATTGATCACGACCCTTTTATCCAACGTCAAACCAACCACTAACCACCACCCGACCTCCATCTTGTGACATCACACTTTCAAATGCTCATCAAACCAACCACTAACCATCACCCGACCTCCATTTTGTGACATCACACTTTCAAATGTTCGTCAAACCAACAACTAATTCCGACATCTATCTCGTGACCTTAGACTTTCAAGAATGCATTTTTTTAAATTTAAATTTGTATGTTTTGGGATTCGAACCCTAATATATATTTTGTAAATTAGATTTTGAATAATTATATAAATTATTTACTAGGTCTAATATTACTTATTATTTATTTATTTGAAAAAATAAAAATATTAAAAAAAATTAAGTTTTTATATCTATAATGATTTTGATTATTTAATAACCAAATTCAAGGGTGCATTCTTAAACATTTTTGGGCACATTGAATTTTGGATCAAATTAACAATCAAATATAAAATTTTACGAGGGTCTAATATTACTTATTATTATATACTTATTTGAAAAAATAAGAATATTAAAAAAAATCATCTAACCAATTCATTTAAGTTTTTATATTTTTTATATCTATAATAATTTTGATTATATAATAACCAAATTCGAGGTGCATTCTTAAACATTCGATTAAACTTGTTTTATCACCAATGTTTGTGTTACTCAAGCCGACATTCCCTCCGTGTACGAACCCTTAGACTTTCTCTCCAATGTTTGTTTTACTCTAAGTCGGCTATATTTCATCCAAAACGAACCCTTAAATTTTTTTCACCAATGTTTGCGTTACTTAAAGCAACATTCTCGTTTCCGTTTCAACTACCAATGTTCGCCTACCCACATATAATAATTACTTCTTTTGGATGAATTCGAATCTTAGTATCTAGTATGAAATGTTAACAATTTAATCGCTAGACCATTGTTGAAATAATTTTATAATTTTGTGTATGTATATATATATATATTTTGTAAGTTGAATTTGTAATAACTATATAAATTATGTAATTTTTTCACACATAAAAATAATTATCTCTTATATTAATATTAAATACAAATCTTTCTATTAATAATGATATAACATTATATATAATATTCTCTCTTCTAGCGACAATAAAATATGGATAGTAGCACTAAGTTCCTAGGTTCGAGCTTTAAAAAAATTATAAATAATAAAATTTATTATTCTAATTTTTATAAATATATATTATATTAATAAAAATATTTTTTTTTCTTCTTACATATATATATATATTTATTATTCTAATTAAAAATATTTTCCACTTAATTTATTTTTCAATATAATTATGATTATAAATATATATTTTTTCCTAACTAAATATTAAATATTTTTTGTGTTTTATATTTATGTATATATATATTATATTCAGGAAAGAAATATATATATTATATATATAAATGATAAGAGACAAACAAAGTTAATTAATAAAGAGATAGTACAAGAGATGAGATATATTATATATATAAATGATAAGAGACAAACAAAGTTAATTAAGAAAGAAATAGTACGAGAGATGAGAGAGAATTGATGACGTGAATTATCGTGGTGCGTTGACTTTAAGCAGTATTATATTATACTAGTATGTAGTTCGTGCATTTGCACAAGTAATGATATAAAAATCGAAAAAAAATTACGGTATAAATTTGATATCATTTTTATTTTATATTTAACCATTTTAAATTTATGGCGGATCAACCCACAATCCGACTCAAGTATTCATTTACTCTCACATATATATCCAAATTAATCATAGATATCGACCCGGCAATTAAGACACTTTGAAAAATAAACATTATTATATATTTATATATTAGTTAGTTGAAAAAAATTACTTAATAAGTTATTGAGCTCGTAAATCTTCGAAAAAACAAATCCTTGATATAATAATAACATTATGAATGATATGCATCAGACGACTACTATTATTAAAAGTTCGATGATTTTTCTCGAACCAGATAATCCATAAAAAAAAAATTGAATGTTAACACAAATATATAAATTTTATCGTATCGCTGTATCAATTCAAATTTTCTAACAACCACCCAAAGATTCAAATAATACTTAAAAAATAATAAATAAATTAACACATTTTTTAAGTGTTTTAATCAAAATTTATGTTCATAACTCATTTAATATTTATTAATTTGATAGTAAGATCAATATTTTTTTTTAAATATGTTTATATAAAATAATTAATAAATATAAAAATATTGATATCTATTTTTTGATTAATTTTGTTTAATTGAAATTGTGAATAAAATTTATAAATATGAAAAATAATTTTAAAATATAATTTTTATTTGAAATATATTAAAATGAACTCATTAATAATTGAGAAAAGAATAAAACATAAATACTTTTTAAAATAAATTATTTGACTGAAATTTACCTAATTAATACAAATGATAGAACCATTTGTAAAATTAAATTGAATGCTAGGCTATTTTATTTTAAATTATTTTTAAAAATAGAAATATATATTATAAAATTATTTGATGTAAAAGTTTTTAGTTAAATAAAATGTTTAAATATACCTAATATTAATATTTTAAAGTATTATAAAAATACAATAAAAATATTTTTCTTGATTTAAATATAAATTAATAAAGTAAAATTTGAGGGCATTAAATTATTTGAATGTAAGTATTAATATGGTTATATATTTATAATTTATTTATTTATATTATATTATATTATATTATATTATATTATATTATAAATATTATATTATATTATATTATATTATATTATATTATATTATATTATATTATATTATATTATATTATATTATATTATATTATATTATATTATATTATATTATATTATATTATATTATATTATATTATATTATATTATATTATATTATAATTTAATATTTTTCATTTTATATGTAATGATCTTCTTTCTAATTTAATTCATAACTATCTATAAATATTTTTCATTATAAGGCATTATGTACATAGGAAAGCAAAACTTTATTATATTTTCATTTTATTTAATATCTTCTTAAGATTGTCCAAAAAAATTATGGGAAAGAATAATCTTATTATGACATTTCTTTTGATCCTTATAGGTAAATTATGCTTTTTTTTTTTTTTTATCGAAGCGTAATTCTTATTTTTTTTTCTTATATTGATCTAATTTCATTTATGATTTTGTTATGTATGATATTTACAGGTCTATTGTTGTCAGGAACATTAGGATTAAGATGTCACACAGCAAAAGAGTGTCCTAAATGTTTCTTTGGTGTTCCAATATGCTCTAATGGAGTGTGCGGATGTTTTGAAGAAGTAAAAATGATATGTAATCCGGAGAAGTGTTTACCATGTGGCCATGGTACTCCCAAGTGTGTTAAAGGAAAATGTGTGTGTATTAAAGACATATAATTCCAAATATTATCTTGCTTATGAAAAATGTAATCACATTAAGAGAATAATACTCATTCAATACAATTGCTTTTGATGAAGATGTTTTATTTTTTCATAATGGTTAATCTTTCATGAATTCCACTCAATTATTAAACAATAGACAAAATAAAACAAATTGCAAGCATTGAAACCTCATTTGTTATAATAAATCATGTACTCATTTATATTTGAACAATTATAAATATGAGTCGTGATGGGATAAACGAAGTTAATAACGAAAGTAATGCCACGAATCTGACGTGTTCTGTTACTTGTGTAGTAAATAAATAAACAAATTCTGAACATGTTAATTTTTCTCTCTCCTGCACACGGCAATGTTCGGGACAAAATTTTTTCGAACATCTCCATTTTCCCAGAATTTTTTTTTCTCACATGACCATGTTCAGGACAAATATCTCCCGAAATGGTTATTTTCTCGAAAAAAATAATAATTAAGAAAATAATATATTTTTCTTAAAATGTTTAGAATAAAAATGTCCCGAACATGTTAATTTTTCCGAAATAAAAAATTCCTTTCTTACCAATGTGGAAGGATACGTCTATAATTTTCATTATAACTTCGTTACCCAAATTATTTTTCTATAAATATATTATCTGATAATATTGTATTTAATGTTGTGGGAAAAGAAGAAAAAGAAATTTGGATATTAATGTTGGTGGTTATAAGATAAATTATTTGGGATAGGCTTAAGAAATTAAATGAAAATTATGAATAAATTGAGTAAATGAATATGAGTTTTGTCTATTTTTTAAAATTAAATAAGCAAATAGTTAATTAAATTGAAAATATGTTATGAAATTATGAATTATGTCACATTTCTACTGTAAAGATATATATATTTTCGATGCAATTTCTTGAACTTTAACTCATACCTATTATTATACCGGTTGGATATCCGATCATGGCACAAGGCAAAATTTTAAAATTAAATTATTATTTACATTTTCATCTAATTATATATATAATAAAAATCAGGAAAATATAAGAAACATTTTTTTTAGGAAACATAATTAACCTAATCAATGATGCACTTTTGAATAAACTTCTATTTATGAGGTAAAAATTTGATTTGAAATAAGAACACAATAAAAAAATTTATCTAGAAAAAAATATTACTTTTTTTATTCAGAAAAATCTTCATATTATTTCAAAATTAGTATGGATTTGTAAAAAGTATAGTGGTCATTTTTTATCTAGAAAAAAATATTACTTTTTTTCATTTAGAAAAATCTTCATATTATTTCAAAATGAATTTGTAAAAAGTCTAGTGGTCATTTTTTATCTAGAAAAAAATATTACTTTTTTTCATTCAGAAAAATCTTTGTATTATTTCAAAATGGATTTGTAAGAAGTCTAGTGGTCATTTTCATTATATATATATATATATATATATATATATATATATATATATATATATATATATATATATATTAATAACAATAATAATAATAAAACTTAAATTGGATTGCGAGACATGATTAATTTATTTTAGCGTGAGAATAAATAGGTACGGCTGTATGGGTCTAACAGTTGGTCGATTTAAATAAAAAAAAAAGATAAGATTTTTTATATTCCTTCTTCCATTTCTCACTCTAATTAATAAATAAAAAGTATAATCAACATTAACAATTTAATAATTTTTAAGAATAAAAATTTATATATATATATATATATAATAATACTTAAAAATTGGATTGTCGGATCGAGACAAAGGTTAATTTGGATCTTAACGTAAAAGTAAATGGCGACCCGTTAAGGTCAATCCGTGGGTCGATTTAATAAGAAACGAATAAATTTTTTTATATTACTTTTTTTTTGTTTATCTCTCTAATTAATAAATAAAATTATAATCTATATTAACAATTTAAAAAATGTTAAGAATACAAATTTAATTTAATTATATTAAAATAATAAGGGTTCATTAATAAAATATATTCTACACCATTTTTTAAAATTATATAAATTTATTTATTTATTTTTCACTTTTTATACTTAAAACATTAAGGATTTAATAATTAATCAATTTTAAAAATAAAAAAATAATTTAATTATATTAACAAAATAATTATTCTTTTATAAAAAAAATAAAAAAATAAATAAATATATATATATATATATATATATCAATAATTCTATTTATATTAATTATTTTTATATTATTATATTATATATATATTACACTATTTTTTTAAATTATATATTATATATATAACAATCTATTTAATACTTAATTTGTGATAAATAAAAATAAATTATTGTTTTTTATTATTTGTCTATAATTTATATTTAACGAGTAACTAATATATTTTATTCTGAAAAAATAGTTAAAAATAAATTAATCTTTTTGATTATTTATCTATATTTTATATTTAACACAAAATAATAAATAATATTTTTTATATTGAAAATATAATTTTAACTTATTAATAAAAAGGGTCTAATATTTTTTTGAATTTTATCAAGAAAATAAAAAATTTGAAATTTTATTAGTTATAAAATATATATACAACAACATGTATACACAAAGTTATAAATAAAACACATCAATTTGTTTGCTAAGAGATTTGTGAAACAATGAAAGTGTGATTGAGATTTGTGGTTGATTTGCGGAGAGATAAGAGGTTCGTAACAAAAGATTGTGAGTTCACGAGATTAGATGTCTAGTAAGATTGGTGGTTGGATTGTCGATAAATAAAAGACCGGTAACATTGGGATTGAGATGTGATTTGTTGATGAATAGGAGGTGGATTGAGATTTTATGGTTGGTTTGCTCTTGCGAAATTGTGAGATTGGAATGTGGTTTATCGAAGAATAAGAGGCGTGTGAAAGTGATATTGAGTTTGGTGGTTGGTTTGTCGAGGGATAAGAGGTATTAAAGTGTGATTAAGATTTGTGATTGGTTTACCAGATGAGGCCTGTAACATTGGTTTGTCAATGATAAGAGATTTGTTGTTGGTTTGCCTAGAGATAAGATGAGAGATTAGTAACATGAGAGACTAATTAGAAAATAAAAAATATTGGTGGTTAAATAAATGAATGAGATTGTTGGCTTACCGAAGAA
The DNA here is from genome assembly GCF_907164915.1 of Impatiens glandulifera. Lineage (NCBI taxonomy): Eukaryota > Viridiplantae > Streptophyta > Magnoliopsida > Ericales > Balsaminaceae > Impatiens > Impatiens glandulifera. Next base: position 56,251,974 of record NC_061863.1, read on the forward strand.
GTTAAGGTAAAGAGATTAATGATATGATAAGATTGTTGGTTTGTCAAAAGTGGAATTAAAATATGTTGATACGGTTGAGATAGTTGGGTGCAAAAATGATATTACGAGATTAGTAATATGAAATGTCAATTATGTAAGATATGATACATTTGGTTCACTGAAAAATAAGGATAAAATCAGTGAACTAATGAAAAAAAAAGTTAAATGAATGTCTTCTTATCAAATTTGTTATTTTGTTTCTCTTTTTTGATGAATAACAAAAACAGCATTGTATGAGAGGAGTAAGTCGACCACTATATTGTCTCAATCATTAAAGTCCCTCATGTTCATACCATAGTTATTGTCGACGAAAAGATAAAGATGATAAAAACGATAATTATAGCAACGAAAAAGATGTGAGTATTGTCTATTTTAACTTTGTAATGTAATTTTATTTATTTTGCAACGCATGTTTAGAGTTAAATTATATATTTTAAAAATTATACTCTTCAGTTTTTTAATATTAAATCTCTTTTAATTTTTATAAAATAATATATTATATAATAAATTTAAATATATTTTATAAAATAATATATTATATAATAAATTTAAATATATTATTTATCTTATAAATATATATATAATTTAAAATAAAAAATAATTAATTGACTTCACATATGTACACGTTAACCGTGTATATACTTTATTCTATGCACAATTTTCACTACTCATATTATATATATTTATATATATAATATAAAATAATTAAAATATATTTATTTAACTAATTTAAAAAAAATTTTGAGAAATTATAAAGATTAAAAGGGTTAGTGATTGTGATATATGTGTTAAAATTTAATTTAATTATACGTGTAAGGAATTTATTTTGAATGGTTATAAATCTTATTAACGTGAATTTCACATAATATATGTGAAATAATTTATTTTTTTATACTTAGAAAATAGTTCTTAAATATTCATATAAAGTGAATTAAATGTTTTTTAAAGTATTTTAATAAACAAATTTTAATTCTAAATAGATGTTTTTTTAAATGTACACATATATTAAAAATGATTTAAACACAACGACAAAGTTTGACCTAAAAAAATAATTATTTAATAGGTTATCGAGCTCATAAATTCTCGGGAAGAACAATTAACTATTTAATGGATTTTACCGTTTTCCGAAATAAATCTTAAAAAACGACAAAATAATAACATTACGAATAATACACATCAGACGACTACGATCATTCAAATTCGACAATTTATTTCTCATACTAGATAATCCATCAAAAGAAATTGAGATGTTAACACAAATATGTAGATTATATCGTATAGTCGTATCAATTCAAACTTCCTAACAATTCGCGAAGATCTCAATAATACTTTAAAAAAATATATTATATATTTTAATTATGTTATACTACAAATTAACATATTTTTAATTTTTTTTATCAAAATTTATTTTCATAACTTATATAAAATTATTAATAAATATAAAAATACTGATATCTAATTTTGTTTAATTGAATAAAAATATATAATTTAATTGAGAATAAAATTAATAAATATGAAAAATAATTTTAGAATATAATTTTTATTTTAAATATATTAAAATGAACTCATTAATAATTGAGAAAAGTAATAAACATAAATACTTTTTAAAATAAATTATTTGACTGAAATTTATATAATTAATCCAAATATAGAATCATTTGTAAAATTAAATTGAACAATAAAAAAATTATTGAGAACTTTTTATTTTAGATTATTTTCAAAAATAGAAATATTTAGTATAAAATGTTTGATGTAAACGTTTTTATTTGAATAAAATGTTAAAATATTCATAATATACAATAAAAATATTTTTCATATTTGAATATAAATTAATAAAGTGAAATTTGATGGGCATTAAATTATTTGAATATAAAATATTTCAAATAAAACAAAAGACTAAATTGATATAAGAAAAAAACATTTATATGAAAACATCTTTATACTTAATTGAAAAAAGAAAAGAAAAACATCTTTTTATACTTTAATTCATTACTATATTACATTTTCATGAATAAATTATTAAAAGAAAAAGTATTTATATTGTTATACCTTTATAATTTAATTCACGGACCAGTTTATTTAACATCGACGCTAACTTATTTAACTTATTCGTAGATACGTTTGATACGATTAAACTTGGGTATATTTAATTAATTTTATACGCTCAGTTTATTTATTTTTTATATTTATTAATATTATTTAATAATAAATATTATATATATATATATTAACTTAATTTTAAATATTAATAAATAATTAAATTAAAAAATAGTATATTTAAAAATAAATTATATTAATATATTAAATTTTATAACTGTTTTGTTAATATATAATTTAAAATATTTATAAATGACTTAAATTAAAAAATAATATATTTTAAAATAAATGATATGAATATATTAATTTTTATAAATATAATTTATATAAATATGATAATATATATATATATATATATATTTAATAATATTAAGAATAATTTCTATATTCATATTATATAGATTACTTACACTAAAAATTAGTTTATTTTAAAATAAATAATATAAATATATTAATTTTTACAAGTTTTTATTAATATATATTTTTAATTTAATTAAACGTAGTTGATTTCTAGTGTTCATACACATATTAATTTTTTTATTGTCTCAAATTTTGTTTACAATTTTTTTTAAAAATATTCGATGATTCATTGATGTATTTACCTATTATTTAATGGTCATATAAGTTTATCATAGTTAATAAATAAAATTAATTTATTATTATTATATATCTTTTCTCATAATTTTCACACTCTCCTTTTTCTGACATAATATTTTAATTGTCATTTTAGGGTACTCTTACTCTACGACAATCTAACAAACTCGTACTCCTTAATAATTAATTAAGGATAGTTAGTTTGATTTTCAAAACTATAATTATAAATTAAATTTGTGTATTTATATTTTATATTTTGTTTAATTATTTTATATAATAAAATATATATATTATAAATAATAAATAAAAAATATATTTAAATGTATGTTTTATTATTATAATATTTTTATATAAATATATAAAAATATTAGAAATAGATAGAATATAGGAGAAAAAATGAATAAAATAATTATAAATAAATGAAATAAAATAAAATAATTAGAAAAAAATGAAATTTATAAAAAAGAATGAATAAAAATATATTTAAAAGTGATGAGAGAAATAAACGTTAAGATTATAACTTAAAACCTGATAATGGAAGTAGAGAGAAAATTGAGTTTAAACGCAAAAATGTGTTTGATTATAATTTTTTTCGTTAGCTTATTACGCAAAATTATTATAACAGCTTATTAAGTAAACGCTCAAACGCAAACGATCAAACACAAACGCAAATTATAAACGCCGAATCAAAGAGGACCACAATCTATCTACATTTATATTATATTATATTATATTATAATTTAATTTTATATTTTCACTTTATATATAATGATCTACTTTATAATTTAATTCATAGTTATCTACGTCTATAATTTTCACTTTTTATATATATATTTTGTAAAACATGTACATAGAAATTAAACTTTATCATATTTTTATCTTATTTGATTTTTTCTTAGATTGTAAAAATATTATGGGAAAGAAGTTTTACCATGGCATTTTTTATGATTTTTCTAGGTAAATTATTTTTTTCTTTTATCAAAATAATACTTATTTTTCTCTTATCTTGACCTAATTCATTTATAATTTTATTATGTATTTTTATTATCTATAGATCTTTTATTCTCATAAACGCTTAGGATAAACGCTTAGGATGTAACATACAAGAAGAGGAGTTACCTTGGTTTTTCAGTGTGCTGGAAGGTGTGGATGTGTACCTAAAAAAAATGATAGGTAATCCGGAGAAGTGTATACCATGTGGTCATGGTACTTCCAAGTGTGTTAAAAGGAAAATGTGTATGTATTGAAGACATGTAATTCCAAATATTATATTTCCTATGAAAAATTTAATCACACTAAGAGAATAAAAGACAACAAATACTATTGTTTTTGATGAAGATTTACGAAGTTGTTTCATTTTTCTTCTTATATATTCTATAAACCCATCAAATCTTTTATGTCTGCGCGTTATAATGACTAATTTTTCATGGATAGATTCTACTCGTTATCAATCAATCGAACACACTTAATAATATCTTTTAACTAAAATAAAACAAATTCTAATTTATTTATTTTAGAACGCTGAGTTCAGATTCTCTTTTGGTGTGCGATTAATCTCCGTAAGTTAAACGCATAGCCCGTAAACACATTTAACCATTAAATTAAATGAAAAACTTGTCGCTTGAAATACTCGAACTCAGGACTTTAGAAAGGCTGGGATATCCCGTTCTTGTGACCTCATTTGCTTAAGTGTGATTTGTGTCGCATAGAGATCAAATTGATAAAATAACATCATTATAAATGAACAATTATAAATATCTTGTCTAATAATAATATGTATGTGTTTCCATGAAAAAAAAAGGATATTAAGATAAATTATTTGAAAGTTCAATGCCTTAATTATCTTTGGATATAAGTTCATGGATTTAGTTGGTCTTCTCTAACTATCATTTTTCCCATTCCCAAATTTTACACTTTTACTCCATTGCTCGCTTTCTGCATCATCATCATCATCATCCTTTTGCCAGGAAGTTAAGCAAGGTAAACAAACTCTTATATACTCACGATCAAATTGGAGATCCTTCGTACGAATTTCCGGATAGATCAGTTGGATCGCGAACTCAGCAATCTCCTTATTGTTGTTATCATCACTAGAAGGAAAGATGAATATATTCCGATTAGCCGGTGATATGACTCATCTCGCAAGTGTTCTCGTATTGCTTCTCAAGATCCACACCATCAAATCATGTTCTGGTTTGTTTATCTCATATACTTACTTCTGCTACTTCTTCTTCAATAACTGCAGTTTCAGCAAAATTTGGTCATCTCGAGCTTTAAATATTAGGGTTTCAGCTAGTTTTACTTAGATCTTTTTATTTTCTTTCTTAGGTGTCTCCCTGAAGACTCAAGAGCTTTATGCCATTGTATTTGCAACACGTTACTTGGACTTATTTACTGACTATATCTCGCTTTACAACACCTTGATGAAAATAATATACTTGGCAAGTTCTTTCTCAATTGTCTGGTATATAAGACATCACAGGATTGTTCGCAGATCTTATGACAAAGATCAAGACACATTTCGCCATTATTTCCTTGTTATTCCTTGTTTCTTTTTGGCCTTATTGATACATGAGATGTTCACTTTTAAAGAGGTATAACATCTTCAATTTCTTGTAGTTTTACTAGTTAGCTATCTGCATATGGGCTCATGTTTGTTGAATTTCCATGTATCTGCTAGTTTTCTTATGTCCCCATGATATTCTCTATACGATATTGATAGGTGATGTGGACATTTTCCTTGTATTTGGAAGCTGTTGCCATACTTCCTCAGCTTGTGTTGTTGCAAAGGACTAGAAATATTGACAACTTAACAGGACAATATGTTTTACTACTTGGGTAATCTTTTAGACATTGTTTTTGTTGGATGAATACCCAGTTCAGATCAAAAGAGAGTTTCTTATTTGAAGATTGTGGTTTTCAGAAGATGACCAGTTTCTTTGAATCTCTTTTTTCTGGTGCAGTGCTTACCGAACATTTTACATTCTTAATTGGATTTATAGATTCTTCACTGAGCCACACTATGTTCATTGGATAAGTAAGTATGATCTTTCCCTTCAGCCTCTTCCAATCCTTCTCTATCGAACTGTGTAATTGTTATTGAAGCATCTCTATGATTACAGCTTGGATATCAGGACTTGTCCAGACATTATTATATGCTGATTTCTTCTATTATTACTTCCAAAGGTAAATTTGGTCTGTTTTTGAATCAAACACTAATATATATCTTATATTAAGGTTGCTTAATGTAAGGGTTTTGTTGGCAGCTGGAAGAACAACTCAAAGTTACAGTTACCAGCTTGAGAGATCATATACGGGTATGTAATAGAATTATCCATCTATGTAATGATACTTGCATTCTTTCATTCATTCCGTTACTGTACAACTGAAAATCTTATTATATATGTTTTAAATACTTAAAGTTTATTTGTATTCAAGTAACAACTTCTTTATAAGCTAGAGTCTTGTATGTAGGATAGTGTGTATAGTATTGAAGGATTGACATTAATCACTTGCATTGTATTTGTATCTTTGTTTTTCGATTTTATTTCTAGCTTTCTCCTTCACATTTTTACTCTTTTTGCTTATTGTTAGCTTATATAAATTAACATTCTTTTATGTTTTACTAGGAAAATTTTCCTAAGCTAAATGATAATTTGAAACTGATAAATTTATGGTGAGACATGTTGAAAGCTAAAGAAATGATCTCAAAGGAATGAGGTCAGATATGCTGAAACTAGTTTGAACAAACTGGTTCAAAAATATAATTCGTGTCACTATTGTAGTCTTATAGAGTGAAAAAAGATGGAAGAATTGACTTATTATAGGGTGAATATTACACATTCTTAAGTTTGGCATCAAATTTAAATGTTATTGCTAAAGTAAATAGGCAAAAATAAAATTTTACACTAAGGCTTGTTTGATTTTTAGGTTTTTCTAAAGAATTTTTACATCCAATCATCATTTCATTCTCTAATCACTCTTCTTATCTATCAAAATCATAATTTTAAATCATCACCCGGTGATTTGATGGGTTTGGGTCAGTTCCCTGGTTCAATTAATGAATTTCATATAATAATAAAATAATATAAAATTAGCAAAAAAAATTCTATCAAAAGCGAAATCAGTTGAAGGTGAATGAAAGAATTTGTAATTCTCATTTTTTTAGAATTAGAAATAGATAAACTTAATGTGAAACAAAAAAGGGAGACGAGAACTAAGAGAATGATAAGTGAAAAAAAAAATAAGTGATTTTGTTTAAACTATAATAAATCTGTTGGGTTAACCCGGATTGTCGGATTTTTTTGTCAAACGGCAAGTTGGTCAGAATTAACTAAGTTGAATGCATTTTCAAAAAAACTTAACCCGGTTTTACAATCGGTTCATCGGGTTTCAAAACTATTATCAAAATTACCCTTTATTTTATTTTATTATATAGGATTTAACTTATCGTTTAATTTTGAATTTTTGATAGATAAAAATTAAGATTAATCTTTTTTTTCAATAAACACTAAATTTTTGTTTTTTAAAATTATCAAACAGGGTTTTTAAGGAAAAAAAAAAAAAAACTGATGCTGCACTATTTATTCACTACCTTGAGGGAGTGAGAGAAGGAACAATGAGAAGTCTTCATGCTCTCTTCAGATCGACGACGGCAGAACCAATCAGGAACACAATCCCAATTGCTTCAAAAATCTCTGAGAAATTCGGGCATACCTCTAATGGAATCAATGATCAACAAGAGACCCAATTCATATCCCTAATCCACTCCTCGAGAATCACCCAGCATCTGCAACAGATCCACGCCCAAATCATCGTTCGCGGCCTCTCTTTCAATAGTCGGATCGTGACCCAGTTCATTTCCGCGTCTTCTTTGCTCAAATCGTCTGACTATGCTCTCTCCATCTTTAAAGAGTTTGGGAATCCTAATGTGTATGTCTTCAACGCCTTGATTCGAGGATTGACTGAGAATTCTCGTTTCAAAATCTCAATTTCCCATTTCGTTCTCATGATGGGGTTGAATATTTACCCAAATCAGCTTACTTTCCCTTACGTTCTGAAGTCAGCTGCTGCATTGTTCGAATGCGACCTCGGAAGGGCAATCCATGGAGAAATATTAAAACTCGGACATGAGTTTGATTCCTTTGTTAGAGTTTCTCTAGTTGATATGTATGTGAAAATGGAGATCTTAAACTCTGCACTGCAGGTGTTTGATGAAAGTCCTGAAAGAAATAAGAACGAGAGTTTACTCTTATGGAATGTTTTGATCAATGGGTGTTGTAAAGCTGGGGACTTGGTGAAAGCCATGGAACTGTTTGATACAATGCCTGAAAGAACTTCTGGATCTTGGAATAGCTTGATTAATGGGTTTATGACAAACGGGGAAGTTGAGAAGGCTAAAGAACTCTTTAATAATATGCCGGAGAAGAATGTGGTTTCTTGGACTACTATGGTTAAAGGGTTTTCACAGAATGGGGAAAATGACAAGTCGCTATCGATGTTCTTTACGATGTTAGAACAAGGCGTGAAGCCAAATGATCTTACAGTTGTCTCTGCACTATCAGCTTCTTCTAAGATCGGAGCACTCGATTCTGGAGTACGAATTCATAACTATCTCACGAATAATCATTTTGCGTTGAACAAAGTCATTGGAGCTGCTCTTGTTGATATGTATGGAAAATGCGGGAGAATTGATACAGCAAGTCAAATCTTCGACAAAATCAAACACAAGGACTTGCGAACGTGGAGTGTGATGATTTGGGGATGGGCCATTCACGGCTGTTTCGAGCAAGCTTTGGATTGTTTTACGAAAATGATATCAACCCGTACGGTGCCCACCATTCAAAGTTTCACAACTTTTTAGTTCCAAAATCGAAAATCCGATAAATCAATCATCTTGATGATTTGTGCAGGAATCAAACCGGACGAAGTTGTATTCCTCGCCATCTTAACCGCCTGCCTACACTCAAGACAACCCGACAAGGCACTGGAAATCTTCGACAGTATGAGAAACGATCATTCAATAGAGCCGGCTATGAAACATTACACCTTAATAGTGGATATCCTCGGACGAGCAGGTAGATTGGCCGAAGCCCGAAGCTTTATAAACAAAATGCCGATGGATCCAGATTTCGTAATATGGGGAGCACTTTTTTCAGCCTGCCGAGCTCACAAAGACGTGGAAATGGCAGAATTAGCCTCTAAGAAGCTCCTGCAGCTTCAACCAGATCACCCTGGAGTTCACGTTTTCTTGTCAAACGTCTATGCCGACGTGGAAAGATGGGATGACGTGGAACGGGTAAGAAGTTCGATGAAGGGTAAAGGTGTGGAGAAAGATCCGGGATGGAGTTTTATAGAGGTGGACGGAAAAGTACATAGTTTTCATGCAGGCGATAATGGTGACGACGATCATATGATAAAGATATACAAAATATTGGAGGAAATGAGTAGGAATGTTAGGCGAAAAGGGTATTTTCCGGGGACAGAATGGGTATTGCATAACATCGAGGAAGAAGAAAAAGAAGGAGCTTTATGGAGTCATAGTGAGAAATTGGCGCTTGCGTTTGGCCTTATTAGTACGGAGGCGAAAACGACGATTCGGATTGTCAATAACCAGAGAATCTGTGGCGATTGCCACTCGATGATGAAATACGCCAGTGAAACGACCGAAAGGGAAATCATACTCAGGGATATCAAGCGATTCCATCATTTCAAGGATGGAGTTTGCTCGTGTGGTGATTATTGGTAACTTTCTCAAGCTCTAACGATTTATACATTTTTAATGAGAATGATTCTTGACACACCTTACCGTAGTTGGTTCATTCAATCATATTTTTGTAACAACAAAACAAAAGTATTTGTATTTGTTAAATATTATTGATGAATTCACATAGTGATCAAACATTCAAACTACAGCACAAATTTACTTATAGAAAAAGCTCTCAACTTTACAAGAACTCAATGAATTGAAAGTTGGTTAGTAGCCTTGAAATTGAAAGTAGGTTTTCTGTATTATAGGTCATAATAAACTGATTCGGGTTGACTGTATATTGTCGAATTTTAGTTTGCATCAATAGTTTAGTGGTGAATTCTAGTTTTGTGATCAAACTAACTATAACTACAATAAAATATGAAAAACATAACAATAATAATGGGAGATGAACAAAGTTAAGATCCATGTCTCAAATTTGTATATGAACTAAAAATAAGTTGTTTATCAATAAATAAAATTTAATATTGTTAATTTTGCTAGATTCATAATTAAAATTTTGAGAATTGGGATCCAACTTTGACAGAAACAAAATTAACCCATGATATACTTATTCATAACTAGTCACATTTTCGTACGATTAAAAATAAAATAACAAAATTATCATAATTATATACAATTAATTATATAATACTTCTTGACTACTAATCAACCTATCTTTTTATTATCCAACCATCTTCTCTTTATCGACTTTTATTAACTTAATTCGGTCAACCAATAATCTTATTTTCACTTACTTATCAACTCACTTCTGTCAACTAATATATTCTTTATTACCCAAATATCTTCTCTTTACTAATTTTTATTAACTCACTTCAGTCAACTAACAATTTTATTATCACTCACTTATGCAACTCACTTTCGTTAACTAACATATTTGTATTCCCTCTTTTGCACCGTGTGAGATTTAAACTCTCGATCTTTATTATGTATAATGAACACTTAATCATTACGTCACTTAAAATTGTTGGTTTTTTTTATAATTTTATATATAATATAATTGATATAACTAATAATTATATATATATATATATATATATCATTAATTAAAATGTTGAAATTATATTTCTAGAAATGTTTATCAATTTTGAAGTTGAATTTAAAATATATTTTAAAGTTGAATTTAAAATATAAAACGTTATTAATCTAGTTAGTTAAAATGTTGAACTTATATTGTACTACTACTCTAACATCTCTTTATACTACTCACTCAAACACATTAAAATTAATCCAATTATAAAGCAAATTAATTTTAAGTTGTATACAATCAACAACTTAATTTTAATTCAAATTCAACACTTTTAAGTTCAACTAGTATAAATTTTAAACTTTCAACAAACTTTATAGTAATATATGATATTTCTTTATTTCTTTTAAATAATTCAATCTTGATTTGAAAATTGGCTGCCTGGTTTGAATTTCAAACTATTATTTAAGTTAGCTCGTGCCAAATGTTCTTGGATATTTTAATTTTGATTTCCAATTAAAAATACTTTGATTTAAAAGTCATTAAAATGAAGATAATGCTAGCCAATATGAAAATAAATCACAATAAAAAAAAAATAATTAACTTGTAATAAAAACGTTATATTTTTTTAAATAGCTCAATTATACTATAATTAACTTTTATATATATATATTTAAATATTAGTATTTTAATAGAGGATAAGTAATGATAATAAATCCAATAATGTTTCATCAAACAAACAAGGAAGAATCCTGACCGTTGATCTGACTGTTTCAAAGCCTATAAATTGTTCTTCCCTCCACCTCCATTTTACACGCCAAAACTTCCTCTCTTCCAATACTAACAAAACCAGAGAGATTAATTCTCTGATCAGATCAAGCCACGCCAAGCCAAGCCATGGCTCTCCTAGTCGAGAAAACCACCTCCGGCCGCGAATACAAGGTCAAGGACATGTCGCAGGCTGATTTCGGCCGTCTCGAGCTCGACCTCGCCGAAATCGAAATGCCCGGTCTCATGTCCTGTCGCACTGAATACGGACCTTCTCAACCCTTCAAAGGAGCAAAGATCACAGGATCTCTCCACATGACAATCCAAACCGCTGTCTTGATCGAGACCCTAACCGCCCTCGGCGCAGATGTCCGTTGGTGCTCATGCAACATCTTCTCCACTCAGGATCACGCCGCTGCCGCAATCGCCCGTGATTCTGCTGCCGTGTTTGCCTGGAAAGGCGAAACTTTACAGGAATACTGGTGGTGTACTGAACGAGCCTTGGATTGGGGACCCGATGGCGGACCAGATCTGATTGTTGATGATGGAGGCGACACTACTCTCATTATACATGAAGGAGTTAAGGCTGAGGAGGAGTATGAAAAGACAGGAAAGTTTCCAGATCCGAATTCCACTGATAATGCTGAGTTTCAGATTGTTTTGACTCTGATCCGTGATGGGTTGAAAATCGATCCGAAGAAGTATCACAGGATGAAGGAGAGACTTGTTGGTGTATCTGAGGAAACTACTACTGGTGTCAAGAGACTTTACCAGATGCAGGCTAATGGCACCTTGTTGTTCCCTGCCATTAATGTCAATGATTCTGTCACCAAAAGCAAGGTATAAATATATATATATATATATATATGTTTTTGTTTTCTCTGATCAAAATACTTACATATGTTTGTATTGTATGAACAGTTTGATAACTTGTATGGATGTCGTCATTCACTCCCGGATGGTTTGATGAGGGCTACCGATGTAATGATAGCAGGAAAGGTAGGTGTGGTTTGTGGTTATGGAGACGTGGGTAAAGGTTGTGCTGCGGCATTGAAACAAGCTGGTGCCCGTGTAATCGTAACAGAAATTGACCCAATCTGCGCCCTTCAAGCCTTAATGGAAGGTTACCAAGTTCTAACTCTAGAAGATATAGTCTCAGAAGCAGACATTTTCGTTACCACAACCGGTAACAAAGACATAATTATGCTTAGTGACATGAAGAAGATGAAGAACAATGCAATCGTGTGTAACATTGGGCATTTTGACAATGAGATTGACATGCAAGGGCTGGAGAACTACCCTGGTGTGAAGAGAATCACGATTAAACCACAGACTGACAGATGGGTTTTCCCTGAAACGAAGACTGGTATTATAATTTTGGCTGAGGGGCGACTAATGAACCTGGGGTGTGCGACGGGGCATCCTAGCTTTGTGATGTCGTGTTCGTTTACGAATCAGGTGATTGCTCAGCTTGAGCTGTGGAATGAGAAGAGTACTGGGAAGTATGAGAAGAAGGTTTATGTTTTACCCAAGCATTTGGATGAGAAGGTGGCGGCTCTTCATCTTGGTAAACTTGGGGCTAAGCTCACTAAACTGTCCAAAGATCAATCTGACTATATTAGTATTCCAATTGAAGGACCTTACAAACCGGGTCACTACAGGTACTAGAACAAGAACACAAGAACCAGCCATTGGGTTTTGTTCTGCTTCCATTGTTTAATGTTTTGGATGAATTCGTGTTTAGTTTAGTTGTGTTTGTTCTATCCTCATCGGATCGGTGAAATAAAATATGTTGGTTGTTAATGCTGAAATCTTTAGTTTATCATGAATCAAATCAAAACCATTTCTTTACAATTATTCAACAAATTTGCCAATATACTAGATCCAAATACTACAAGGAAAGGAAAGCACAAAAGGACATTTGTCTATAACTAAAAGTTCAAATCTTTCAACCCTAACTTCACAAACAAATAATCAATTTTAATAAACAAGAGAAGGGCAGCATAAACCCTACTATTACAATCTCATACAATAAACAAACATGGAAAGAAACAATCAAAATAACGATATGATCAAATTCAAGAAAACAAAACAAATCAAATCAATTTCAATCCATAATTCTTCTTCTTAAGGATGTTGGTCGTCTCCACTAATGCTTCTGGCACATCCAGAGATGATCTCACAGCCTCTGTTGTATGGATTTGCTTCATCCTCAACTGCTCTACAATTGTAATAAGAAGCTCCAGGTCTTCTACATGGAACCACATCCTTTTTCAAAGTTGCATAACTTATATACCTCCTCTCCTCCTCCTCCTCCTCCTCCATCATCAACACTCTCCTCCTCCTTATGCCGATCTCCACTTCCTCGATCTCCAATGCTGAACACTCACTCGCATTTCCATTACATAGACTAATAATGGCGTCCGATTCACTGGTTGCGAATGAATTGGGTCCCATATCTGAAATCTCAAGACAGATTGTGAAATGGGTATTGAAGAAGAAAAGGGTTGAAGTTGAAATCAGAAGAAGAATGAAGAGAGAACGAATTTGGGGTTCGATCATTTTACTGATCTGAATGTGAGAAGTGAGAGCTTCACTCTCTCTTGTTGGCTAATGGGATTGCGATTGGGATTAAGGGATGGGCCTGCAACCTTTATGTCAAAAAGAAGAAACCACGTGAAGTTGCCCCTTTTGACCTGATTAAAATTAAGACATGAAAGCTATCTCTTTTCTTTCTTGATTTCGATTCATTTCTTCTATTTGTATGTGGTTATTTCATAAAATTTAATTCTAATCAAGTCATCTTGAACACTCTAGCTACAAAATTTAAGAATAAAACACATTTTAATTAGTAGTTTGACTTATGTATAATATATATGGACATTCTTAATAGCATATGACCAAAATATTGTCTATTTGATCTAATATATGTACATGACGGGGAACATAAATCATCGTCACATAGTTTTATAGGGAAATTTGAAGAAATGACCCTAAAGATTGATGAATTTGTATATGTGGTAACACACTAATTTATATTGATATGGTGGTTACTTTATTTTTTTTAGACGAAAATACCCTATTCGCATAAAGAAGTAGAAAATGAAGGAAATGAAAAAAAATGAGTATTTATACAAACTCTAATACATTTCGCACTTCGCGTTACGCGAATAGAGTATTTTTCGTCCAAAAAAATAAATGACCAACAGATCAATATAAATTAGTGGGTTACCACATATGTAAATTCATCAATCTTTAGGGTCATCTCGTCAAATTTTCTTTTTCATAAGGTTATTTGATTCTTGTGATTTTTAACTTTTTTTTTTAAATCATGGGTTAACTGGGAGTTTTTGTTTCTTTTTGAATGAGAGTTTATATTTTAATGGAAGATATATTAATCTCTACCATCATGTCTCGGGACTTTTTTAAGGAAGAATTATAGAAAAAAAAAATCTTAGTTAAACTATTCTAGTGATTGAATTTTTAAGATGTGAACCAGAGATTCAATTATTTTAGATTTGTATAACAGTAAAATTAGGTTAGACTATAGGACTCTAGTTTAAATGGTAAGAGATTTGTCATTTGTTTAAGGGGACCAATTGTATGTGTTTCATTAACAACTCTACTATGTACAATCGTGGAAACTCTTGTCTAAGGCAGGTTAGATAGCAGTCTAGACTCTAGAGTCCCCCACTTACACGGCAAAATGTTGAATTTGGCTACATTATTTATTAATAACATTTAACAAAATTGTTTTTCATTATTAAGAAAATGTAACTATTATTATATTTAATATATAACATAAAACAAGTCGTAAAAAGAGGTGGATACTATATCGTAAAAACATATTAAATTTATTGCAAGAACTAATCGTGTTCCGAAAAAGAAGAAGAACTCAACATTTAAAAAATACTAATAATATGAGAAGTAAAAACAATTTTATTTCCAAATTAGGACACAACGTAGTTTTTTTTTCTAAATATGTGCATGTATATTAAAAATGAATTTTTTTTATCATAACGACAAAACATTAAATAAAAATAAAATAAAAATAAAAAATAGTACTTAATAAGTTATATAACTAGGAAATCTTCGAGAAAAAATGATTAACTCTCCGATAAACTTTATTAACTTTCATGAACGAATCTTAACAAACGTCATAATAATAACATTATAAATTATACGCATCGGACAACTACAATCATTAAAAGTTCGATGATTTCTTTACAACCAGATAATCCACCAAAAGATAATTGGGATGATAACTCAACTATGTATGTCTGTCTTATAAGTCGCATCAATTAAAAATTTTCAAAATACTATTAACCTCTCAACAATGCACAAGTAAGTGAATTGTCGATTCAACTTTTTCGTGACACATACGACAATAACTAACCATAATACAACTTTTTTTCATGCACATACTATCCGTAAAACCGTGAATAACGTTTCATCCAAAGAACGAAATCTTGAATGAAATTTTTGACTCCCAAAGTTTTTTTAACAAAAATTATATAGAATCATTTTAGTAAACAATTTGTAACAATGTCCCATATGAAAACTATTTATATATGAAGATGTTTCAAACGGGAACACTTATTTGCACCTTATTAAAAGTAAAACGGAAAAAGTCTCCATAATATTTAATTTTCTTTTATATCTAAATCGGTTAAGAAAATCACCGTTCTGAGGATCAAACATCTTCTTTACTATGTCATTTTTGCATATAAAAATGAAAACAAACTAATGTATACGTCGTATTAAACTTATATACAATGTTAGAATCACTATGATATTCTTTTTCATTGAAATATCAAATATGAAATCTATATTTCTCCTTGTAAAAACACAAGATTTACAATTACAAAGACCAAAGCTCGAAAGAAGAAGAAGTTGAGAATAAAGAGCAACAAATCCTAGATTCTGAATTTTCTTATGTGAGCCTTTTTCATTGTTCATCCTATTAACTAATGTTACCAGAATTATTATCATTCGTTTAGTAGATAACAGGTTTCATCTCCGCCAGTATTCCAAAGAAAGTGTGCATAATTTGCAGAATAATAAGAATTACTTGGCTCTGCAGATATTGCCTTCTGATAATTCTCCTCCGCCGCCCAAAGATCCTTTTTCACCTTCCATAGAAATATTGCATACTTGTTCAGAGCTTCAGCATCCACAGGATCCACTTTACAAGCCTTCATGAAATACTCTTCCGATCTGAAATTAATCCAATCCAAATTCAATTCTGAGTTCAAATTCAGTTCTTCAATAAATAATCAAATTTAACACTTTTCTTACCTTTTGTAATCACGGGAGACCAGGTAAAGAAACTGAGCATAATTTGCGAGTAAGAGAGCATTATTCGGATCATGGGCAAGACCCATCTGGTAAAGGATCTCCGTCTGCTTATACTCCTCCTCCGTACTATCCGCCTCAATCTCCGACGTTCCGTTTGGAACTTCCGTCCGATCGCACTTCCCCGATGATTCGCCGTCTCCCTCCGTTCCGTTAGCAACCGGCCGGTATTTTCCGCCGTTGTTTCCTCCGATTGAAGCAGTATTCCCGCTGGAAGAGTGCGAAATCATCGAGAATTTCTTAACCGATGATGAATCGAAGCTGAATTTCTCCTGCTGTTCGTACGCAGGGGATGCGATGATGGCGGCGTTGGCAGACATCGAATGAACGCTGTAATTTGCTAGCAAGATCATAACGTACATCATTAGAGTGGGGGTGTGGGAAAATACTTGCTGAAATAGCCAAACAAATGAGGCGTGCATTTCCTTCTGTACGCGAAGGATTATAACTTGAAGATCTTCGTATAGAAGCTTTTCTCTCATTTGGAGAGTAAAGCTATGGAGCTCACGGATGATGAAAACCATGGAGGAGAACGCCTTCTTCACGGAACAGTAAGCTGATTCATCTTCTTCTTCTTCTTCTTCTCGCCACTGCATCTTCCGTTTTATTATCCGTATAGAGTGAGGGAGTTCTATTCTGTTTACCTTATGCTCAATGTTTGCCGGAATGCGTTCCGATGTATTCATCGGATCAGATGAAATCTCCGATCGATCGAATCTAATCGATTCAGATTCAAATTGAGATTGAGATTCTGATTCGGTTGTTGATTCTTCTTCTTGTGACAAGTGGAATCTCGTAACAATCTCTTGGACACGTTTGGAAAATTCATCATCTGAAAATGTATCCAGACTTGCGATGGAAGCTCGTGACAATATTGTTCTCTGTCTTGTACTACTGCGGTGGTTAGAGGCTTCTTTTCTGGAGCGGTGGAGATTCGTTCCCCAAAAGAAAACAGAACTCCGGCGTCTGTGACTGTGAGAAGCTAAGGCTTGCGACGACGACGAAGAAGAAGACGGTGAGTGATGATAAGACTGAGATAAATGCATACATGTCGTAGCAACAATCTTCATTTCCATCATCATCATCTCTCAAGGTTAGAGAGAACTGAGAAATTGATAACAAACAAACAGGAAAATCAGAACAAAGATCTGCAGAAAGAAAGAAAGGATTGAAAAACGACTTTTATGATTGCTGAGATCTACCGTTAAAAACGCTTATACTTTTCCTTCTATACGTAAAGAACCTGCAATCAAATCAATGAATCAATCACGAAGCCATAGAAGGAAGGTAGCAAGCATCCACACGACACGAATATGCAAACAAGCTCAGGCAGCTTTTGTCTCCGGTGAGGTTATTCCCCAAATTAAACAACGGAGAACGGTTACGGCGGCGATTGACGATTGTCACCGGCGCGGCGGCGAATGAGTGATGTACAGCCTTCTTCACTTATCGTCAAATTGTGACTTGAGAGCGGCGAGTCTAAAAATCTAAGTGGGGGCAGTTTAAATACGAAGAAAATATTTTAAAAATAAAAATAAAATAAAAAATCTCTCCAATGCGTGGAGGGAGAGAGGAGAGAATATGGAATCGGGTGCCACGTAGCAATATATATAGACTGGCAATTGTGAGTCAAATAAGTGAGTTAAATATCTTATTATTATTATTATTATTATTATTATTATTATTATTGTTATTTCCTAGGAATAATTAATTAAATATCTTATTATTATTTATAAGATGCTAATATCAAGCGTCATTTGTCCCCATATCAATAAAATTCTGTGGTCATTGGCCACCGAACCTCTCGGTGTAGTACAGAGAAAATGAATATTTATTTTATTTATAATTCGGTTTTTATTCTACCAATAAATCTTTATTTCAGATTTTGGAACTTGTACATATTTGGACTACAGTATCTTATTTTTAAATAAATTATTAATAATCTATTAATTTAAATCAAATGACAAATATACATGTTAACATTTTTTTATAGAATAATTTCATATTTAAAAAATATATATATATATATTGGAGAGTTTTTGTTTAAAAATATTTTAAAATAACAAAATTTGATAAATGAATAGTATTTTTTTGTTATATTTATATATATTATAATAATTCAAATTCTGTCTGATTTAGGAATTTGAGAGATAATAAATGCAAAAACTAATGACAATGGTGGGCAAAGGGTAGATAATAATTCAGAGATGTTAAAGTGAAACAAATTAATGAAAGCAGAAGGAATTAGGATGTGTTTGATAGGTATAAATTAATAGTGTTTTAATATGGTGTTTTGTTAAGATTTTATTATTGGTATAAATTATATTTCTATATAATTTATATTTCATATTTAGTATAAAATTGTAACTAGTTCTCTAAATACAACACTTTTCTTATAACATTTAATTTTTAATTTCTCATTATAATGTTTGTTAATATTATATATAACTTATTATTATATAATATATTAAATATATTTTATTTAGTTTTAATATTATTATTATATTTAATATATAAAATTTTAAATAGTTCAATATTTTAATTAAAAATTATTTATTTATTTTTATAACGATAATTTTATTAATTATTAATTTATATATTTACTTATATTATATATAATAATTTTATTTTAGTACAATTATTAATAATATTTAAATTAAATAAACATATTTTATGATTTATATTATAATTAATTTTGTATATGTTAATTAAATTTACATGTATAACCATTTATAATATAATAAACAATATTATTTATAATATAAATAAATATAAAATAATAATAATAATAATTAAAATTAAAATTTTAAATTAATATTTATACAAGTTATACTACATCCTTGTACTATATATCAAACACAAAATTATAAACCCTATACAACTTATATTATTTTTTATAATTCATTTCAAACATCAATATATAACCTATACAATTTATACTACCTATATTATTTATACATTGTTATAATTTATATCTCTATACAACTTATACTAACACACGTACCAAACACGTTATCTAAAAATATAAATATTTTTATTTTTCTTTTTTCAGTAAATACTTACATTATAGAAATGCTATATGATTGTTTTGACCATATGCTTTGCTATTAGAAATGGGTGCCTCTTTTATCCTACCACCTTCTAGAAACATGCACGTGCAGTCCCTTAATTTACGTTCTATGAAAAAAAAAACTAATTTTTATGTTATATTCAAAATAATATTCAAAATATTTATAGTTATAATAATAAAAATAATCTAATTTAATTGTTTAATATTTGTAGAAGCCATGGTAAGTGTCACAAAGGCAATTATGCAGCGGAATTTTTCTAACTTTCTGCCCTTGTGCGGCCTGTTTTGCGCACCAAAACAGTCAGCCCAACTCCAACACCGAGGTTAGTTTTTCGCACAGAAACTAACCAGCAAGTTCACAACACAATCAAGAAGTATGCAGAATATGAAAGACACAGAATTACGGGCGAATGCCCAACTTTGAAATATATTCACTCACAAATATGATTACAAAGAAGGCTATAAATCTCAAGGCTGCACACAAAAAGACGCTCACTAGTTGTGGGTATTTCTCTCTACCAAAACTTGACTATTTCGTCTTGTGCAGCTCATGATATATTTATAGCCCTTAAGAATAACAGTAAGAAACTTGGAGACGGAGAAAGCTCTTGGCTAAGTCTTGGCTGAAAACGTCATCCAAGACTTGGCCTTCCGAAATTATAGGGACTTTGACCGGGCCTTCCCGAAATACTCGGTCTCGGCCAGGACTTTGACCGGGCCTTCCCGAAATACTCGGTCTCGGCCAAGACTTCTTCCATCTTTGACTTAACGATGCGCCTTTCTTCGGTCGCCCAGAGGATCGGGACATTATCGGTCCACAACTGGCCCAAGGCCCAATCTCTGGTCGAGGCCTGACCCATGCACAATGATCTGGCCCATGCTGAAACGCTTCGGTCCTCGGTCATCGGTCCTTCTCGGTCGGATGCTTCCGCAAGGCTGACCTTCTCTCGGTCCCTACTTCGGCCAGGCTACCTTCTCTCGGTCCCTGCTTCAGCCAGGCTACCTTCCCTCGGTCCCTGCTCTCTTCTCCACACTTTTCCCACCTTCTGCGCGCACACTCAATGCGCCGGCTGTTGTTACTCTTTCGGCCCTAGGTCGCACGCACACGACCCCCTTCGGCCCGGTCTCGGCACTCCTCATCGTGCCGAGACAAACCCGCATGCTTGCATCGATCTCTCGGTCCTTGTCTTTCAAAACTCGCGCCCCGACAGAATCTTTCGACACTTCGCATATCGCCACTCCGGTGCCCATGCCGCACACCCGCGACATTCTTTTTAGGCACCACTCGGTCCTGGCCTTCCGCAATCAGGCCAAGACCGAGGCCAGCAAGTTACGCTTGTAACACACCACCCCCACCAGACGAAGCCAACGTCCTCGTTGGGGCATGCACTAACCCTGCCTTGCTCAAACACACAAAAATTATTTTCTCGGTCTTGCTAGCTGAACGCACCTTCAGCTTTCTCATCAGGACCGTGTACTTGTATAATCTGCCCCCTCCTGGGACCGAGGTCTTCCTGCTCGCCTTCAGGAATTTCGCCGCACCCAAGTATCTAGAAAAACATTCATCGGTCCCCTCTGCTGGAAATACCTTTAGCACCCCCATTGAGACCGTATACTTGGCTGCTCTACCCACACACGGAGTAGAGATCTTCCCACTTGCACTTGGGAATTCGAGAACGAAGCCCTTTGAGAGATACCTGCCCATTCTCCCCGGAATATGTGATGGTCGCTGCAGCAGACCCACTTCCATCTTCTTCTCGGTCTTGCCCAGTTTACATACCGAACAAGCCATCAACTTTCCCCGCGGCTGATGTTTAGGGCCCTTCTTGGTTACCTTTTTAGCAACTTTCGAAAATCTAGACCCCACAAGCGTCGGGACCTTAGAACAGGCCGACCCTTGACCCTTTCTGGCTTTCTTCTCCAACCCAGTCGACGCTTCTGCCTCCTTCTCTCCAACACAACTTTCAACTAGCTGCATGGCTGCAAGGCATCCCGACTTACTTTTTTTTAGAGATTCATAAGTTTCTTTTATAAATGAGGGATTCTTGGGATCACCAACGAAAATCCCTCCCAAATGAGGCATCACCACCACCATCGCTTGGATCAAAAACTCAAGTCCTAAAATGACTTCATAATCATCTAAAGGGACAGCCATAAACTCGACCTGCCCCTGCCAACTTCCCACCTGGAGATCGGCCTTGGCCATGCCTTTATTTGGCGTGGCTTCAGAATTCACGGCCTTCAGTCGGCCCTTGTGTGGGGACATCACCAATCCCAGCTTCTGAATTTCTCGGTCTGCAACAAAGTTATGAGTGGCCCCTGAATCCACCAGCGCCATCACCTCTCTTCCATTGATACAGACATTCACAAACATCAATCCCAACCCTGGAACCGATTTCTCCGCATGCAAGGCACTCAATAGTTGAATCGGATTAACCCTGGCTTGAAATTCTTCACTAGGTTCCTCATCTTCCTCGGCCAAGAGTGCTGCTACTCTTGCACGCTTTGGACAGTCCTTCATACGGTGGTCGCCATCACAAAGGAAGCACCCCTGGTTGGCCCTGTCCTTGAAAACAAAACTTCCTTTTGTCTCTTTCTTGCTGTAGGATCCCTCAGACTTGGCTGCCTCTTTTCCAAAAGATTTGGCCTTTCCCTTGTCTCTTTGCGTGTGCTTCTTGGCATCAGGGTTCGCACCCCCGATTGCTTTAAAGTCCACTAGGCGATCCGCTGCAGCAACAGCCGAAGGCAAGTTCTTCACATCCTGCCTTCTTAGCTCGGTTTGCGCCCACGGTTGCAAACCCGATACGAAATTAAACAACTTATCCTCTTCAGACATGTCTTTTACATCCAGCATTAAAGAAGTAAAATCCCTAACATACTCCCTGGTCGAGGCACCATGTTTCAAGTTTCGAAGTGCCTCTCTCGCCCTCCAAGATGAGTTTCGAGGCAGAAATTGTTCTTTCAGCTCACCCTTTATGCTTTCCCACGAGTCAATCCTAGCACGATTTGCACTCGTATCATCTGCTACGCGAGCTCTCCACCACAACTTTGCATCCCCCGCAAGGTACATGCTTGTGATGGAAACTTTCTCCTCTTCCGGGATCTTCGCCGCTGCAAAGTAAGTTTCCATGTCCCATAGAAAGTTCTCCAGCTCTTTGGCGCTTCTCACACCACCAAAAGGCTTTGGCTCCGGCACTTTAAATCTAGATGCAGAAACAGGGGCTGTGGCATGGCTGCTGCCAACAGCTTTCTTCAAGAGCCTGATCTCTATGTCGAAGTACTCCAATCTGGACACAAAGTCAGCTTCGGTTACCATCGCTCCCTGGCCAGCCGATTTTGAAGTATCAACCACTCTCTTCAAGAGTTTTATCTCATTCTCGAAGTGTTTCAATCTCGAATCTAGGTTTTCTTGAGTTACTAGTTGCTCCACTCTGGAATCTAGTTCCTCATCCGTCACCAATTCTTCTAGTCGGGCCTCTAGATCCTCTTCAGTCACTAGAGCCTTCTGACCAACAAACTCTGAAACAGCAGCAATGGAATTTCGCGTGGAGACCCATTCTGTATTCAGGTCGCTGATCTGCGCAAATATGGAGGCCTCCTCTCCATTAGTAGGGACTCCGACCAGCGCTTCCAAGCGCTTTAGCCTTGGCTCCAACTCTAAGGTCAGGCTTCGGGTTTCCCTTCTCTCTGTCATGCTTGATAGAACTCGGAAACAGGGCTCTGATACCACCTGTCACAAAGGCAATTATGCAGCGGAATTTTTCTAACTTTCTGCCCTTGTGCGGCCTGTTTTGCGCACCAAAACAGTCAGCCCAACTCCAACACCGAGGTTAGTTTTTCGCACAGAAACTAACCAGCAAGTTCACAACACAATCAAGAAGTATGCAGAATATGAAAGACACAGAATTACGGGCGAATGCCCAACTTTGAAATATATTCACTCACAAATATGATTACAAAGAAGGCTATAAATCTCAAGGCTGCACACAAAAAGACGCTCACTAGTTGTGGGTATTTCTCTCTACCAAAACTTGACTATTTCGTCTTGTGCAGCTCATGATATATTTATAGCCCTTAAGAATAACAGTAAGAAACTTGGAGACGGAGAAAGCTCTTGGCTAAGTCTTGGCTGAAAACGTCATCCAAGACTTGGCCTTCCGAAATTATAGGGACTTTGACCGGGCCTTCCCGAAATACTCGGTCTCGGCCAGGACTTTGACCGGGCCTTCCCGAAATACTCGGTCTCGGCCAAGACTTCTTCCATCTTTGACTTAACGCTGCGCCTTTCTTCGGTCGCCCAGAGGATCGGGACATTATCGGTCCACAACTGGCCCAAGGCCCAATCTCTGGTCGAGGCCTGACCCATGCACAATGATCTGGCCCATGCTGAAACGCTTCGGTCCTCGGTCATCGGTCCTTCTCGGTCGGATGCTTCCGCAAGGCTGACCTTCTCTCGGTCCCTGCTTCGGCCAGGCTACCTTCTCTCGGTCCCTGCTTCAGCCAGGCTACCTTCTCTCGGTCCCTGCTTCAGCCAAGCTACCTTCCCTCGGTCCCTGCTCTCTTCTCCACACTTTTCCCACCTTCTGCGCGCACACTCAATGCGCCGGCTGTTGTTACTCTTTCGGCCCTAGGTCGCACGCACACGACCCCCTTCGGCCCGGTCTCGGCACTCCTCATCGTGCCGAGACAAACCCGCATGCTTGCATCGATCTCTCGGTCCTTGTCTTTCAAAACTCGCGCCCCGACAAAATCTTTCGACACTTCGCATATCGCCACTCCGGTGCCCATGCCGCACACCCGCGACATTCTTTTTAGGCACCACTCGGTCCTGGCCTTCCGCAATCAGGCCAAGACCGAGGCCAGCAAGTTACGCTTGTAACAGTAAGTAAGTAGGTGGCGCTAAAAGTAACCTAACTCTAGACATGTATACATGTTACAAAGTCCTTTAAAAAATAAATACAAAATTTGTCCATATTAAAAAAAATCAATTTTTTACTTAAATTACACATTTTTTAAATCACTTAAACCAACTTTAACAAATTAAAATACGTAAATCTCTAAAATTAATTTTAATATAATTTTATTTAAAAACGTGATAAATTAATTAGAAAAACAAAAATTATACATTAAAATAATATGACAAATATTTTGTCAATTTATAAAAAAAATACAAAATAACTAAAATTTTAATAACTAGGAAAATCCATGCGCGATGCACACGGATAAAAATATATTGTTACAACATCCCGCGTTCATCAAATTTGGTGTTGAATTAAAAATATAAAGTGTTACTAGTCTAGTTGGTTAAAAAGTTGTACTTGTTTTTGTTAGGTTGCGAGTTCGAAATATATTTATAGTATTTTTTATTTTATTTTTAACCGTTTTAAGTTTATGGGCGGGTCAACCCATAATCCGATCCAAGTATCCATTTACTCTCACATATATATCCAAATTAACCACAGTTCTCAACCCCCAATCCGGACACTTTCAAAATTAAGCATCATTATATATATATATATATTTGACCCATATAACACAATCCCATTAATGAAGATGAGTTTGAATATAAAATATCAATTTGATAATTTTTTATACAACTTTTGATAGTTTTTATGTTTGCAAAGAATAATCAAGTGTAGACATTGATTTATATTGTTTTGGAAAAAGAAAAGATGAACATTAGTTTCTAGCTAGGACTATATAAACTTGTTTTTGCACATTTTGCCATTCGTTCATATACATGTAGTTGAATTGCAACATTTAAGTATTTCTAAAAGATTACCCACATTTGATACCTTAAAAGTAAATTTAATGATGACTTGACACCTTTTGAAAAGATAATCTGTTTGGGGTGGAAAATAGCTAGTTTGATGAGAAATGAATGAATATAGAATTGATTGATCCAAGAAAACAAACAAACAAACAAACATGCTGCACCGGATTTTCCTTTTCTTTATTTTCTTTCTTCTTTCTTGTGTCACTTTATGTTTAACTCTAGCTATCTATGATATGATATTATTGGTTTATACTTTATAGAGAGATGAACCACTCTGTTTAATTAATTAATTAATTGGTTTCTGTAGAGAAGTAGATGATTGATCGATCGGTTGGTAGTATTACTTTTAATTACATGTGATCTCGATGGAATTAAGGGTGTCTGGACTCGGGTTGTTTGGGTGTGAAAAGTGGGTTGCAGGCAGCAGCAGGAGGAGGGACCTTCTTCACATGTGCAGGTGCAGCCATGCTTAATTAATTAGATACGACAACCATTTCAAGACACACAACACAACCCACCGCCGCCACCCGACAACAACCCATCCATCTCTCTTCTCATATCTAATTATGCTGTAATTACAAATATATCCCAAGCTTGATTTTTTTACCCTCATTTGGGGGTGGGTGGTCCCAAATTTTAAAATATCTAGCTATATCATATATAGGAAACTCTTTTTTCCACGTGAGAATAATAATAATCACTTTTCTTTTCCTACACCTAGTAGTAGGCTTACCTAGTTACCACACAAAAGGGTCAAGGTAATTAATTGAATAATATATATATTGACCTTTCATCCACTGATTAATATATTTATATTATTTAATATATATATATATAATGAAAAAACATTTGATCAAAGCTAACAATTCCTTAGGATGAGATCAGTGCACATACACAGATTGATGAGTAAATTCATTCTCAATTGGTAGGACAATTTGACAGAGGAAGATTACCTCATTACAAGTTGTTAGAAGGTTATTGAAAATAATTTTATTATTATTAAAGTCACAAGAGTTTATGACTAAAATCTTATTAGAAATTTAATTCTTATTTAAAACGTTTAATTGAAGTTGATATACATGATATTACTAGTAATGACATTCATTTAGATTTAGGGTGTTTAAATAAGAATTGAAATTCGTGATATTTGATCTCTTAAAAATTATTTTTTACGCTTAGAATTATTTTATTGAATTAAATCATAATTCTCAAATTATATATATATATATTAATTAGAATTAAAGGATTTTGATGAATAATAATGAAGGGTGGTTGTGATGGTTCAATCATATTTAAGACTATTAAGGAGATATTTTAAGTAATTGGGATTTGAGAAAAGAGTTCCTATTTGACTTGTCTCTCGGCCCATAACACTTATTTAGTAGCTAGGGATGTATTTTCTTCATTGACTGCTGTTGGCCAACTTGGCCTTATTGATCAACTACATATTACTTGTTCTTCTTTTAAGCATTTTAAGGCCTTTTAGTCAGCATTTCAAATTCATCATTTTAGGATATTATTCCTTTTATTTTATCAATAAAAAAATGTTAGAGAATGGGATATTAAATAAAAAAAACAATTTGTCTAAGAATAACAATTAAATTAACCTCATGTTCCAGGAAATAAAGTTAACAATGGAACTCAGGTCACAAAAAATAAAATAAACCTTTGCAATTCTCCTAATAATTTATAACAGCTTAACTTTATTTTTATACAAATAAATAAGACTAACATATGAATATGTATTGTGAAATAATAAGGTAAAAATATTGAAATTAAACAGTTTGTTTGACAAAAACAAATTGGGAAAGAGAGTTGATATTAAAAAAACATAGGATGTTAATTTCTCCAAAGAGAAAAAAGTTATACAAATTTAAAAATAGCTAATAGGGTTTGAATTTTGTAAGTTAAATATTAGTTTTATGATTAATTATTTTAAAACTAATTTGTAAATATATCAAATTATTATTATTTGATATATAATAGGATATTTCAGAAAATACCAGACCAATATATGATATATTTTCAATTACTAAGAAGAAGGGTTTGATAGAGAATAAATTAGTGTTGGACCAAATGACAGCAATTCCAAATGTCATTTTTAAACCAATTTTTTTTTTTTATAACTGCATATGCAAATTGATCTTTTAATTTATTTTGTTACTGGTAAGATAAAAAAGTTATAATATTTTTTAAATGTATAATTAAATAATTAAATTGTATTATACTTGAAATTTTATCTAATTTATTTATATTTTATTTATAAATTATAAATTTATAATTTTAAATGATACAAATAATATAGAAAATACATTAAAAAAAACAATTATCTGTTACATCATAAATAATACAACAACTAAATGTACAACATAGATAATATAATAGTTAAACGTATTATTGAATTATTTTGTTGTGGATGAATTATTGATGTATAATTAATTTTATCTTAATTTTATTAAATGAATGAGAAAAAATTAAAATTAAATATGTAAAGTTGATAAATATATAGATAATATTAATAAGATTAAAAAGTTAGTGTAAAAATGAATTATTTTAAAAATATTTGTTTGAGTTTGAAAATGAATTTTGAATTAGAGATGAATTACGGTTTGACAATTACTATATTTTTTATTGAGAATAGTTTTATGAGAATAGATTTATGTGTTAGAGATAGTTTTATATATAAATATTTAAGTTTAACCCAAAAAATTGCATCAATCCGTTCACAATCACTTTAATAAAATCTAAGCTTCAATCAAAATAAGAAAATCAACTAATTAGTAATTAGGTATTTTTTATGTTGGGTAAATTTTAAATAATTCATAATACAATATACATGTATATACTTACAAACAATTAGTTATCTAGTTTTGTTTGGTTGTATGTTTAGCGATTTTAAAATGAGGAGGGATAAAAGGAGAGAGTTAGGAAAGAAAATGAAAAAGGAATGATACTTAAAAAAAAAAAAGAAAATTGTGAGTAAAGTTAAATTATTTTATTTTTTTAGCCAATCAAATTACAATAACATTCTCTTATTCACCCCACTCATTTCTCTTTTAAAATATATCTAATCAATAATCATTTTTATTTATTTGTTCATAAATTAATAAGTCATAAGAATAATTTATTTAATATATATAATACAACTATAGAGAAAACGTTTTCGACCAAATGTTACTTGAACAATATTGGCAATCGAATATGTTGAGTGATTTACAATTTCACATTAAGAGTTTGATAATTGGTCAAAGGCAAATTATAATATTATATGATCACTACAAAATTCAAAAAAAAAAAAAGGCAAGAGTCAACCATTAAGATTATTTCCATTCTTTTTTTTTTTTTTTGCGGTGGGTCACTAAAGAAATATAACGTTATTTGATAACAAAAGTTTTTTATGCGAGAAGAATGATAATTATTTATTTTCATGATTTTATTTATACATTACATTGTATACATTTTTTTTTGTTTCTTAAATGATGTTTTTATCACCTTTGATTTAGGTCATAATAAGTTTTGATAAAAATGTTAATATTCATACTTTTAAATCAATCTCTGGCTTTGTTATATTCATACGGTTTATCTTTAAATTCTTTTCCAAAGTCTAACACCATTTTTTTATGAAACTTTATTTCATTTTAAAGTCAAATACTTTTTTATAATTAATTTAAAGTCAGACCCTTTTTTTATTAAATTTTATTAAAATGTTAAGCTAATATAAATTAACTCACTAAAGTATTGTAAGCAAAAAGAAATTTTGTTAAGTGATCAAAGTTTATACTAAAATTACCATGCACAATTTAAGTGTGTATTCTAAATTTTTTATTATAGTTACTTACAAGATTCTCTTTGGAATGAATTCTTTCAATAAATCCCAAATCTCATAATTAAGCTAATCGAATCTAAAAAAAAAAAAGACCAAACATTTGAAAACATTTTTTTAGTTTCCTTACGTCAAATTATCAAATACTGATCAAGATACATATACACATTTAAATATAAACTCAATCAAAGACAAAAATAAAATGTTAAAAATAGTTATTTGCATTGAAATATAAACAATTTTTATTAAAGAAATATTAAACTGGACTTAATTATATATATATATATTATATTAATATTAATATTCAGAAACATAAAATAATTCCCTAATTAAGTTAAAATGTAAGTAATTAAAACTATCTTCTTAAACTAAAAAAGAAATAGAAACATAAAATTATTTTATTGATCCTTTTTTATTATTATTTACTTTTGCAAATACTGATTTTTACCTATCAAAATAATATTAGAGTACTAAGTTAGCAAAAGATTTATTTTATAAACTATAATACTTTTTTTTTTCAAATATAAGATCTAACTTACAGTCCTACATATAACTACGTATAAGTAATTTTTAACTTTTATAACTTAAATACAAAAATATTTCTCAAACATATAAAGTTATAAATTCGATTCTCACTTTTAACGTCTTTTAAAAGAAGTTAAAATCATTGACCATGTTAATATCTCTTCTTGTTTTTGTTATTGTTTTGAATAACAATTTTTTTTATATATAAATAAGGTATATATATAAAGTATGTAAATTTTAGTTTTTGTGTTATGAGTAATGATATATACAACACCCTTATACAACACTTTTGTATAACACCTACCTCATTTGGAAAGAAAGAAAAAATATTTTTCTCTCTTGTATTTTTTTAAAATATATTTTTTCTTTTTTTCCAAATGAGGTAGGTACTAAGCGAAGGTACGGTATAAGAGTGTTATATATATCATCAATCTTCTTTGTGTTGATTAATTATATTTTTCTAATAAAAAAAAAAAAATCCATATGACCCAAAGCAAGTGGGTAACAGCAGCCAATAAAGAAAAGATTCCTACGCGTTATGACCCTTAATTCTTATGGCAGCAGCCAATAGTTTTATTTTATTTTATTTTTTACTAATGAATATTGAGCCAGTCAACCTCGATCCACTTTCTTTAATCCGTATCTATAAATAACAAGCCAAATGTGATCCCTTCCAAACTCAAATCATCTCAATTTTCTGTTTTTCATAAGCTTAATTCATCATCATCATCATAATAATGTCTTCTTCACTACAACTCCTCTTTTTCTTTATATTAATCTTAAATCCATTTCTCAATATGATCTCGGCTCAGTTATCTCCTACTTTCTATGCCACCACTTGTCCAGACGCATTGACCACGGTCAGGACGTCTATCAGACAAGCAGTCTCCCGCGAGCGTCGCATGGCTGCCTCACTCATTCGTCTCCACTTCCACGACTGCTTCGTCCAAGGCTGCGACGCCTCCATATTGCTTGACGAGCAAGCAACCCCCACCAGCGAGAGGAATGCCTTGCCCAACAAGGGATCCGCCAGGGGTTATGAAGTCATTGATAACGCCAAGGCTCAGCTCGAAAACATATGCCCCGGAGTCGTTTCATGCGCTGATATCCTTTCCTTGGCTGCACGCGATGCTTCTTTTGCTGTAACTATCTTACCTTGCATGCATGCTTTTCTTAGTTAATTATAACTTAAGCTTATCAAATTAATTCATGATTTTTTTAGGTTGGTGGTCCTTCATGGACGGTTAAATTGGGAAGAAGAGATTCCACAACCGCAGATATCGATTCGGCTAACGCAGATCTTCCTAGCTTCAAAAGTAGCCTTGATCAACTTATTCAAAACTTTGATAGGAAGGGTCTAACCGAAAGGGACATGGTTGCCTTGTCGGGAGCTCATACAATAGGTCAAGCGCAATGTTTCACATTCAGGGATAGGATCTATAGCAACAACACAAACATTATTGATGCGGGATTTGCCAGTACTCGTAGCCGCCAATGTTCGCAGACTTCCTCTGCTGATGGAGATGCCAAATTGGCACCTCTCGATTTGGTCACGCCAAATTCTTTCGACAATAACTATTTTAAGAATCTTATTCAGAAAAAAGGTCTTCTTGAATCAGATCAAGTGTTATTCAACGGAGGATCTACCGATAGTATCGTAAGGGAATACAGCACCAGCCCGGCTAAGTTCAGTGCGGATTTTAGTTTGGCTATGGTTAAAATGGGTGACATTCAACCCCTCACCGGCCAAAATGGAGTCATAAGGAGGATCTGCAGCTCTTTAAACTAGGGCTCAATATTTTATTTGTAGCAATTGTATAAGTAAAGAAGTGTCAATAATTAATTTGTTTTATTCTTTCTCATATTCAAGTTGTGCTTTTGTTTATAATCCTATTTTGTATCTTTCACAAATATTATATCATTATCATGTTATTATTTTCATGCAAAACAAGAGATATTTTTCACTAACATAATTTAATATATGCACAAAATTTCTATTGAGATTTAGATGATGTATAATTTAAACTGTTAGGGCATAATATATATAAAGGCCCTATATATTTATTTAAGTTTTAAATATTTCCTTATTAATTATTATTTGATTTGAAATTGTTTATTTTTATTTAAAATTATTCATTCTATATTTATTTTTATTTGAAATAGTTTGAATCTTTCAATCAGTACAAAATAAATAACATAACTTCAAGTATAAATAATTTTTATTCTATAGTAAAAATTTGACTCTCTTATAAGTTATAACTAATTTTAAATAATTGATTAGTTAAGATTTCAACTAGACTGTGTTTCTCGTATTTGGATTATAACTTATTTTTTACTAATAAATTAATTTCGTTTTCAAATAAAAATATATTAATTTTCACTAAATGGATAACCGCAATTTTGGTGTAAGTCCTATTTAACGGGTCGATTCAACCATATTATAAATTTTGTATTACGATATCATATTTTATATCTCGCAATCTCTATCATATTATTTATATATATAACTAAATAAGTATTAGACATCTTTCTATTATTCAACAATAATATCCTTTATCATTTAGAAATTATTTTGGGACACAACACAAACACAATATATTTAAATACGGAAAAAACGAATGAGTAACACCTCGTCGTTGTATGAAAATGTAACATAGTAATGCGTTATCGTTTAATAATGAAGTTAAAAAAGTCATTTCAATCAAAACGAATGTGAAAATTTTATCCACAACCAGATTTAGAAAGAAAATGAATATATCACCCATAATAAGAATTTATACATATTTTAAACACATATTTTATAAATTCAAACAAAAATAAATGTGTAAGGAGTAATTTAAAACAAAATAATGTATAAAGATATTTAAAATTTAACTAAGGCATATGAAACGTTATACTGGTTAAAAAAACTATTTTGTGACGACAGTGACAAAACAGTGACAAAACAATGTAGAGGCTCGGGTGGGCTGAAGTTCACCCCCGAAAAAAAAAAATATATTTTATAATAAAATGTGACATTACATTTTTTTTTTAAATTCAATATAATTAACTATTTATTTATATAATTATTTAAAAAATTATAAAATTTACACTTATTTTATCCAAAATTTCTTAATTATTTTTGTAAGTCCATTATAATTTTTGTTTCAAACCAGCAAACTCTCAATCCTGACTATATTGTGATACAAACTACACACACAATACACATTGATTCTTAAAACAATCAAACACATTTATATTTATGACATGTGATAATAATTTATAAATGAACTTATACATAAAGAGAAACAACTAAATGACAAACTCAAAAAATAAACATGAAATTATTAGCACAAAAGAAAATGAAACATTAGACCAATCAAGAACATCCAAGGTTAAGTCTCAAGAAAAATCGATACAAATGAAGAGATTACAAACCGAAGAATCTGAGAATTATGATAATGGAATATGCTAGCCAGCCAGTCATCAACTCATTTCGTCACCATATAATCAATCAATTACAAGCAATCATAATCGACTGTTTACTTTACTCTTGTCCTATCCTATAATCGGAGGAGGAGAGAGTCTAGGTCAACGACTGAGTCGAAATGCTTCACCGGCGGAGTATCCTTACCGCCGCCGCCGTCTTTTACCTTTACCTCCTTCTCTCCGTTCATTCCCTTGAAGATCTCACGCGCAAACAGAAGCACCAAATCGATGGACCCATCAAAACCCTAGTAGTTATAGTCATGGAAAACCGTTCTTTCGATCACATTCTCGGCTGGTTGAAGACCACTCGCCCGGATATCGATGGACTCACTGGAAAAGAATCGAACCCACTCAACGCTTCAGACCCTAATTCCCCTCAGATTCTTGTCTCTGATGACGCTGTCTTTATTGATTCTGACCCAGGTCATTCCATTCAGGCAATAAGAGAACAGATATTTGGGACCAACGATACGTCCGCCGATCCGGCTCCGATGAACGGTTTTGTTCAGCAGGCTCTGTCTATGGAAACAGAAGGAATGGAGAAAACGGTAATGAGCGGGTTTAAACCGGAACTCGTACCTATCTACACCGAGTTAGCAAACGAATTCGCCGTGCTCGACCGTTGGTTCGCTTCTGTTCCTGCGTCAACTCAACCTAACCGATTTTACGTCCACTCCGCGACTTCTCATGGAGCTTCAAGCAATGTTCGTAAAGACCTCATCCATGGCTTCCCTCAAAAAACCATCTTTGATTCCTTGGAGGAGAATGACCTAACATTTGGAATTTATTACCAGAACATACCCGCAACTCTATTTTTTAAGAGCTTGAGAAAGTTGAAGCATACAGTTAAGTTTCACGACTACAAATTGAATTTCAAGTCTCATGCCAGAAAGGGTAAGCTCCCAAATTACTCCGTGATCGAGCAGAGGTATTTTGATATCTCGATTGATCCTGCAAATGATGATCACCCTTCACATGACGTTGCGCTTGGACAGAAGTTTGTGAAGGAGGTTTATGAGATACTTAGGGCTAGCCCTCAATGGAAAGAGATGGCTCTTTTAATAACTTATGATGAGCATGGTGGGTTTTATGATCATGTTCCCACACCTGTAAATAATGTCCCCAACCCTGATGGGATCATCGGGCCTGAACCACATTATTTCCAGTTTGATCGGCTGGGTGTTCGCGTCCCCACTTTCCTTATTTCGCCTTGGGTTGATAAGGCCACAGGTCAGTTTTATATGCTTGGCTTTACTGCAGTTTGTTTGTTTATTAGCTCTGTCAATTAATTTGTATCTTAGTACTAAATAACTTGTAGTCAGCTTGAATATTGGATAAGTTTGTTCTTGAAGGAGATATTCCCTTGATTGTGTTTTAGAAGGTCATATCCTTTATTTCTATATTGGGATATTGATGCTGAATCTCATACATTATTTAATAGACTCACATATGACCAAAGAAGAACTTTCTTAAATTATTAGCTTCTTTACATTGTTTTATACTATATTCATTGGACTTATTATGGTTTTCAAATAATTGTTCCAACGCTGTACTCGTGCTGAGTATTTGGGAAGCTTCATCTTGAAGAGGATATTCATATTCATAGATTGTTATTTTTCAGTTTTTCTTCTTAAATTTTGAATATAATTTTTTAGATGCAAGTCATATTTCAGTAGCCTTTCATTTTGCCCTCTTTGAAGTGGTTTACTAAGAGTTTGATTTATTTATTTTTGTGTGTGGAGCAGCATAATAATTTGATGTAGGCAAAACAAAACTCGATCTTTAGTTGTGGTTATTTTCTATCTTGTTTGTACTTTGAATATTAAGAATGTCTTATACGTGAGACTCTGCTGGATTCTATACCATGCACAAAGATGGCTAATACTAAGTTATCATAAAAGTTTTGGTAAAATGTAATAAATGTGGGATGTGCATTAAGTTGTTAGAAAAAATTAGTGAATTAAGTTTGCTGCACTTGCTTTTTTTACTAGTTTTACTTACTCTTAATATAATCTGTTCATTCCAATTTTTGGTTTTTGCATGCTTTGGCATTCAACATAGACAGTTTAATGTTTTAGTGATGTTTTTGAATTTGTTTGAAAGTCAGATTTGTCGTGATTTACAATTATTGGTCTTTGGAAACATATGGTTTGGTTGAGCATTGGAGAAGTTTCCTTTTAAAAAGGACTGGCTATATAATTGATTAGTTTACTGGATAGAATCAGATTTTTTTAATGGGCACACATCTGGACAAGGAAGTATTTTGTCAATTGATTAGCTCTAACGTTTTCGTATCGCTACATATTATTTGAATTTATTTAAGTTTCCATAATTGGGTTTCCTAAACTTCTGTGCTCACATTGAGCAACTGGGAAGCTTGATGTTGAAAGAGTCCATAAGATTGATTTGACTACTTTTAAAATATTGATACTTAGTAGTTGTTTTGGATACAAAATTATAATTATTTATGGAATCTGGCCAAAGAATTCAGAAAAAATAGTCAGCAACAGAAAGTGGTAAGCCAATTAGTCGGTGAATTGAAAATCTGCTTGAAAATAATAGTAGCAAGTGTGGTTAGCTTGCAACAAAAACTTAAGATGTAATTGAAGCCTTGAAATGCTATTTTTATTTTCTTAATTTGACATTTTAGCTATATGATGAGTTGAGAGGTGACAGAAAACATATTATCTAGGAGGTTATGATGAAGTTCTATTTTTCTTTTGAAATAATCTGATTGTTTAGTACAAAAAAACCTTGTTTGTTTAACATTTTCTTTTGTATTTAATATTTTAAAATGTTATAAAAAGAATAAAATAATGGTATTTTAGTTGATGATTTGATTTGATTAGGTGATTGAATCCTTCATCAAACTTGGCCTAGTGTTTGGGGGGCATGATCATATAATTTTGATATTTCTTTCCAGTGATTTTAATTTTATATTAAGTCTGCTTGTTCTATGAACTTTGTCTGTTTATTTCATATACTAACATTGACACTCCAATTGTCCTGTACAGTGATCCATGAACCAAATGGTCCAACCCCATATTCACAGTTTGAACACTCTTCTATTCCCGCCACTGTGAAAAAGCTTTTTAACCTGAAATCGAACTTCCTAACTAGACGAGATGCATGGGCTGGAACGTTTGAGAATGTGTTCCACATCCGTAATACTCCTCGTGATGATTGTCCAGGTATCCCACTACTTTTTTCTTTCAGTTGACATGAATAATTTTATTTAATTTGTTTACTAGTCAAGTCTTCTTCATTACAAAGGATAATACTATTTTATGTAGGACCAAGAACAAGCCACAAAAAAAAGTATAATCACATTTAAGATGCATTAATCTTGATGTGACATTCTTTTAATAAAGCTATTATAGTTGTATTTATATATAGCTATAGTTAGATAACGATTGTCAATTATAAGCGTATGAACTTTATTTGAACAGCACTGGCTTCATCAATAACTTGGCTCAACATGAGTTGAGCTTTAACATCTGCAGTCTTAGGACTTGTCTGATCAAGGGTTATTTGAAAGAAAAAAACTAGTTTATTTAAAAAAAATATCGTTTGATGTAGTTGATTGAAAAACAGTTTAGTTAGGCATTTTTACTAAATTACCCTTAGATTTGTAAATTTTAAAAGTTAAAATAGGGTGTTTTGGTATTTTAGTTGATGAGTTGATAGAAAAAAATGATGGATGATGGGATAGTGGGTTATTTGAAAAAAACTCCAAATAAACCACACCACACAAGCTCTTAAGGTGGCATTTGATAGGGTACATAAAGACGAAAATTAAAAGTAAGAGCCTTACTAGATTGGTTGGGTGAACTATATTTACAGAGAAGCTGGGGGATGTTAAGATTAGTCTTAGACCATTTGGTCCAAGGGAAGACTCTAAACTGACAGAGTTCCAAGAGGAGTTAATTCAGCTTGCAATGCAACTTTCTGGTGATTTTATTCTGAATACTTACCCGGAAGCTGGGAAAAGGATGACAGTCGGCGAAGCTAACCAATACGCAGAGAAAGCAGTTGAGAGGTTCTTGGAAGCAGGAAGAGCAGCTTTGAAGGCAGGGGCTAATGATTCTTCTTTCGTCAATATGAGGCCCTCACTCACTACCAGAACCTCCACACCATATGCAAGCAGCTATTGATCTCTTATTTTGTACTATATCTGTAAATATGAAGAAGCCTATTTGAGAACACCATCATCATATACTTAAGGACATTATTGTGTAGTGTAAACATTAAATCAATCCCCATAGCTGTTGGTTGGTCTATCTATGGGACCACTATACATTAATGGATGATCATCACCTTATTACTGTAATTTGTAAATCAGCTTGTGTGATAATAATAATAATAATAATAAGTAAAGCCTTCTTCTTCAATTGGGAGTTTTGCTTTCCCTATTTGCAGTCATTTTTAGTTAAATTTTTAGGATTTATTGAGTAATGATTAAAGATTATTGTTTGTATGAGTCCTGAGTTGAAACGGACGCCTGACCGAGTTAGATGGATATCCTCAGTTGAACAAAAGCTGTGAATAAGAGTGCGCAACCAGTCAACATAGCAATTGGAATGTACCCACATGCAACAACCACCCTTCAACCCTTGTGATCATCCACTTGATATCTAATGCATTTAAGCCATCTCAATAATATCAAATTTCAAATAATCTCTTCTTCATCTTCATCATCATCAATGGACTCTGTTTCATGGGAGACCAGCGTCACAGATTCAATCAACACCATCTATCTCCTCTTCTCAGCCTACCTCGTCTTCGTAATGCAGCTCGGGTTCGCCATGCTATGTGCCGGCTCAGTCCGAGCTAAAAACGCTATGAACATAATGCTCACTAACGTAGTAGATGCAGTCGTTGGAAGTATTTCTTATTACCTATTTGGCTTCGCATTTGCATTTGGTACTTCAAACCCCTTCATCGGCACCGAGTTTTTCGCTCTCAAAGATGTCCCAAACAGTTCCTACGATTACAGCTTCTTCCTCTACCAATGGGCTTTTGCCATAGCTGTTGCAGGCATAACCAGCGGCTCAATTGCAGAACGAACCCAATTCAGCGCCTACCTCGTCTTCTCTTTCTTCCTAACCGGCTTCGTCTACCCGATTGTTGCTCACTGGCTTTGGTCGTCCAACGGCTGGTTGAGTCCGAACTCCACGGCCCTATTGTTCGGTTCGGGTGCGATTGATTTCGCTGGGAGTGGCGTCGTTCATTTGGTAGGTGGGGTTGCCGGATTCTGGGGTTCGCTAATAGAAGGACCGAGAGTGGGTCGCTTCGATGCTTTCGGAAAGCCGGTTCCAATGCGAGGTCATAACGCGACCCTTGTTGTTCTCGGAACGTTTCTCCTTTGGTTTGGATGGTTCGGGTTCAACCCAGGTTCGTTTGACAAAGTTCTAGTGGCTTACCCAGATGCATCCGGGCAGGGGAACTGGACTGGTATTGGCCGGACGGCTGTAGCCACCACCTTGGCCGGTTCCACGGCTGGGCTGGTGACCTTGTTCAGCCGTCGGCTGCTGGTTGGTCATTGGGATGCTTTGGACGTGTGTAATGGGGTGCTTGGTGGGTTCGTGGCCATCACCTCAGGTTGCTCGGTGGTGGAGCCTTGGGCGGCTATTCTGTGTGGGTTTGTGGCTGCTTGGGTTCTGATTGGTTTGAACATTGTAGCGTTGAAGCTTAGATTTGATGATCCGTTGGAGGCGACACAGTTACACGGCGGTTGTGGTGCTTGGGGTTTGATATTTACAGGTTTGTTTGCAAAGGAGAAGTTTGTGGTTCAGGCTTATGAATCCGGGGAGATTGGGGTGAGTAGGCCTTATGGGCTGTTGTTGGGAGGAGGGTGGGGTTTGTTTGGAGCTCAGGTGGTGGAACTGGTTGTGATTGTGTTTTGGGTTAGTTTAACTATGGGACCTCTTTTTTATGCTCTTCAAAAGCTTAAGATCTTGAGGATTTCGGTTGATGATGAAGTTGCAGGTCTTGATATCTCTAGCCATGGAGGTTATGCATATTCTACTCATCATGAAGATGCTCCTGGTTATGCTGATTATGTCAGGTTGCAGAATCAATTCATATAATATACAACAATTCTCCATTTCATTTCATTCCATTCATCACTGTAAATGTAAATGTTTGTATGTTGAAAACTGCAATCCAATTTAATTGCAGCATCGAATTTAATTGAAGACTTGTTAATAATGAAATCAGAATTACTCATCTTGTAAACAGTACCATGTTCTTTCTTCTGATTCCTTCTTCGAGGGCAAAAGATCGGGAATGAACAATGTATGAAGAATCAAGGTTAGAGCCAACTGAATAGTGAAACAAGTGTTAGACACAATAATATTGGATACTTAGAAACCTAATCATTCGTTGGCCAAACATTGGAAAATCACGGCATTAATTCACAGTTTTTCCGCATAATTTCAGCTCAAGCACAATGATATCTTTTTTTCGCAGACCAAATCCAAGGGCTCATGAGTCTCCCCAACCCATAAGTTAGAATATTGGTACTCCCCAAACCCATAAGTTAACATAATGGTGCAACATGCAAGGGATAATAGGACAATGCCCTTAAGGTTCAGAAGTCATTTTATCTAATTTCAGCACCATCTCTTATATATAAAAATTTATAGTTATACAACCAAATATTTCAAATATTCTCCACATTCATATTTCATACAAATTATATACTCAAATATGTAGCATATTTTTAAACATTCAAATTATTTATATTTCTCTTCACATATAGTCATATTATCAAATATCTACAATATTTTCAAATATTCAAAACATTCATATTTCATATAAGTCATATGACTCATATCATTACATATCCCTAATATATTTGAATATTCATATTTCATATAAATTAACCATATTATAAAATATATACTATTTCTTCAAATGCTCCAATTATTCATATTGCATATATGACTTCTTTATTCCTTTCAAAATACTTTTTAAACTTCATAATTTCATTAATCATTTTACTCATCTTCATCTTTCCTATTTTCTAATCATATTTATAATTTCATCATTAGTCTTTTCTAAAATCACACATCAACCCTAAATATATTTTTTTTTACAAATACTTTTTTTTTCTAATAAAGGAGAACTAACATATTTTCTTTTACAAATACTTCGTGGTATCAGATTCGTTCATGCATTTTAGTTTCCTTTAACAACTTATCATTATCTCTAAATAAACTTTTATGACATTAATTAATATAGTTATTTAAGACTAAGAAAAATAATGAAATTTTCATAACAATTCTTTTGTCTTAACCCAAAACAAAGTCTTTTTTATTTTATTTTTCTTACTATAACTTTCCTCTTCCCTTCTAGAGGCTTTACATAATTAAAAATAATAATGTCAAGTGTTACATATGCCCATTTAATAAATAATGTGTAACACCTCTTTTATTATATATAATTTGTTATGTTTGTTGCTTCAACCACATACCAAGCTAGTACACACTATGAAGAAGAGAAAAATACAATCCGAAAAAGGCTCTACTAATTTTCATTTATCCACCAATCAAGGGTTAACAAAAAGGAAAATAATTTAACTAATAATTTACTTGAAAAAAGATGAAGAGATGAATACTATATCTATCCCTGAACTTCCTCAAGATGTTACCTATACCCTAATACTGTAAAATGTAAGAAAAATATCTATATTCTTAATCATTTCTCCAATCTAATACACGGAACAAGGGAGATCATAGAAAAAAAAAAGAAAAAAAAAAGTGTACAATTGAAATAATTGTCCGCTATCCCATGGAAATCCAATATTTGTTAAAATGTTATATGTAATAAATTTTATAAATTTTGTTTTTGTGAATAAAGTTTATTTTCGAGATAGGTAAACATGATATTTTTATTGAAAATAATTAATTAATTTTTTAATGAGAGTAGCTAATAAGTTCATTTTTTTAGAAGTTTTTATTATAGGTATATATATTAACCCACAAAAATAGTTTAATTAAGTGGTAAAAATTTTACTTAAAAAATCAAAGATTTTCAGATAAATCCTGTCAAAAATAATACTTGTCACTGTCCATTTAATAAATAATGGGTAACACCTCTTTTATTATATATATATTATTTATTTATTTATTATTGTGTTACAATCACACCTCTTTAAACAAAAATAAAATAAAATTGGTCTTTCAAGCTTTACACAAGTACGACTCAAACAGTTTAAGATATTTCATAATTACTGCTCATATGTTACATCATTTAAGAGATAGTTCGTTAACGAAACACATGTTTTTTTTTTCTGTCCATAATCCGAATTGGGTTCTCCTCATATGTTAGATCATTTAAGAGTTTTAGCGAGATGTATTTGATGACATGATTAATATTAGGAATATATTTCTTCAACATTGATACATGAAAAATGTTATGGATTCCAACTAATTGTGGTGGTAATGTAAACTCATAAGCAACTTTCCCAATTTTCCTTAATATTTCAAATGACCCGACAAATTGAGAACTCAATTTCCTCGTGCTTCAAATCTTAATACTCCCCTTCATCGGTGATATTTTAAGAAATACATGATTGCCTTCACTAAATTTCAAATCTCTTTTACGATTATCGGCATAACTTTTATGTCTGCTTTGAGTGGTAGCTAATCTTTCTGTAATTACACGCACTTTATCTATCATTTTTATAATATATCTGACCCAAAACATCTTTTCTCGCCCACCTCGTCCCAACATATCAGTGAACGACATCTTCGACCATATAATGCTTCATAATGAGTCATCAGAATACTGATTTGTTAGTTGTTGCTATATGCAAACTCTATAAGAGGCAAATGTTTATCTCAGGAGCCTTTTATATCGATGATGGACACACGAAACATGTCTTCCATGACTTGATTGATCCTTTCCATTTGGCCGTCACTTTGAGAGTGAAACACTATGCTAAAGTTCAGTTTTGTCCCCAAACATCGGAGTAGACTTTTCTAAAAGTGAGTGACAAATCGATTATCTCTTTTAAAACAATAGACGACGAGATACCATGCAAACATATAATCTCCTTAAGATATAGTCGTGCTACATTGTCTAATGAAAGTTTTGTTGTTATCTCCTTAAGATATATTTGGTCAGTAATCCAGTATTTCCTTTTTTCTTTTTTGATAGTCCAGACACAATGTCCAAAGAAATGTCTTGCCATTTCCATTGTGGGATCAATAATGAATGTAATAATCTCGCTGACCTTTGATGTTCTGTTTTTATTTCTTGACAAATGAGACATTGAGAAACGAAATCGATCATATTATTTTTTCATGTTGTTCCACCAATAATTCTCTTTCAAATCTCGATACTTTTTTGCGCTACTCGGGTGAATCGTATTTCGTGAGCAGTGTGCTTCCTATAGTACTTCCTTCTTCACAGTCTCATTATTCGGAATACATAATGATTTTAGAATCGCAAAAGTCCATCATTATCCAATTGAAATTTGGTGTTTTTCCCCTTTGTTAAATTTATTTTAACATTCGATAATTGAGAATCATTTTGCTGAGCACTTTTAACTTTCTCGATTATAGTTGGACGGATCATTAAACTTGAAATCAGAAGATGCTCCACTCTTGACGGTCTCCTACTCAAAACATCAACAATCACATTGACCTTTCTAGGGTGATAATTTATTAATAAATTATAATCTTGATGAGATCTAACTATCTTCGTTGACGCATTTCAAACTTTTGTGATCTGTGAAGATTTTCACTTTAGGCCCATATAAGAAATGTCGCCAAATATTTAATTCAAATTCAATTGCTTATAGCTCAAAATCATGAGTATGATAGTTTCGCTCATTCGACTTTATATTTCAAGATACATAAACAATAACATTATTATTTTTCATTTAAATACAGTCCAATCCACTATGTGAAACATCACAATAAATACTCAAATTCTCATCCTCTATAGAATGGAGAATGTGATCAACCATTTCTTCAATTATGAAAACTTTTTTCACAATTTTCAGATCATTTAAACTTCACACATTTTTTTGTCAAACGAGTTAATGAGAGTGTTAATTTAGAGAATTCTTTCACAAACCTTTTATAATTACTAGCTAAACTGAGAAAACTACGTATTTTTGTAATCGTAGAGGGTTTGGGTCATACTTGCATCGTTTCAACTTTCTTTGGATCTACAATTATCCCCTATTTAGTTATAACATGATCTAAGAAAGATATGCTTTCCAGCCAGAACTCACATTTAGAAAATTAAGCATATAACTTATTTTATTTTAAAACTTGTATTATTATTCTTAAATGACTCTGGTGTTACTCTGTGTCTCTAGAGTATACCAATATATCATCGATAAAAATACTATCAAATTTATCGAGGATTTGTTTAAACACCATATTAATGAGATCCATAAAAGTCGTAGGTGGTTAAACCAAATGACATTACTATGTATTTATAATGTCCATACCTTGTTCAAAAAGTAGTTTTAGAGATATCGTCTGACTTGATCTTGAGTTGATGATAGCCGGTCAGTTTTGCTAAAAGCTTGGCCCCTTTTGGGTGATCAAATATGTCATCAATTCTAGGTAGTGGATATTTATTATTTATAATCATTTTGTTAAGTCCTCTTTAGTCAAAGTCAATACAAAGACGCTTGTCCTATCTTTCTCTTTTACAAATAGGACTAAGGCTCTCCAAGAAGTGACACATAACCAAATATAACATTTTTCTAATTACTTTTCTAACTATTTGCGCAACTCCTTTAACTCTGTAGGGCCATACGATATGGAGTTTTTTGTACCGATGGAGTTTCGGTGAAGTCTCTAGTACAATATCGATAGAAAACTCTATTTCTCTATTAGGAGGTAATCCTGATAGATCATTTGAAAAATCATTTTAGAATTAGATCACAATAGCTACTTCCTCTATAGATTTTGCCGTATTCTCGAATCCCAAAAAACTACATTATAGAATTGACATCATTTCCTTAACATATGTTCTACTTTTAAGGCTAAAATTATTCGGGGTGGAGTGATAATAGTTCAACCCACGAAAAAGAAGGTGGGATTTTCAGGAATTTGGAAGATCACTTTTTCTTATTGCAATCAATGGTAACAAAGTATTTTGATAGACAATTTATTCACAGTATGATATCAAAACTACACATATCAAGTACAATAAGATTGACATGTAACTTTTTATTTTCTATACACACATGACAGGATTTGTGAACTATATTTGCAACCACTTTGTCACCTAACGGATTTCACGAATAATATCAATCTCCACAGTTTATGTAATTCAACTATAATTTTTCACGAAAGACTAAAATACAAACGAATTTGTCGCACCATAATCAAACAATATTAGAG
This sequence comes from Impatiens glandulifera, assembly GCF_907164915.1. Taxonomy (NCBI): domain Eukaryota; kingdom Viridiplantae; phylum Streptophyta; class Magnoliopsida; order Ericales; family Balsaminaceae; genus Impatiens; species Impatiens glandulifera. The sequence continues at coordinate 56,296,600 of NC_061863.1, forward strand.
CATAAACAAATTATATGAGAATTGTACCTAAAACTGTTGCTTTATATGCATCCACTTGTTTTTCTAATGGAAACACTCATGTCTGTCTTCTTAATGAATGTGTTGTCTTATTGCTTACGTTTATCATTGCTCTCAAACTCAATTGACCTCAAACTCAATTGACCTCTAACTTCTTCTTGATGGAAACTTGCTATGTAATGTCCAAGTTGTTCGCAATTATAACAAGCTTTAAAGATCCAAAGACAATCCTTAGTTTGATGATTCTTTCTGCAATGTGCACATTGCGATGTAGAATTTTGTGGTTGATAAATCTCAGAACGTTGCACTATCGGTTGACCTCAAGTTGGTCTCTTCGACCAATTGAGATACTAGTTTCCTGTAAAAACTGATGGCCTTGTTTTGTTTCCTAAAATTATCATAGTTCTTTTTTTCTGATTTAATTACCCATCTCTCTACGAGTAACGTTTTATCCACCACAATACCGAATGTTTTTAATTGAAAAAGAGTCAAGATTACACTAATCTTTGCCCGTAAACCTAACTCAAGTTCATTTACCCTCTTCTCCACCCGTCCAAGATTTGACAAATTTTGTAAAATGTAAGAACTATTTAGTTCGATACTCCGTCACCTTCATGTTTTCCTTACTTTAATTTGAAAAACTCAATTTTCTATTATTGACGAACACTCAATGGAAAATACGTGAAATATAATTTCTCTTCTTTCCACCAATCGTTTGCATCCCCACGTAATTGAAATACCGAAAAACGCATTTTTTCCATGTCTTTACAATCAAGTACTTCGAATATCTTCTCCAATTCATTCATCCACATCCCGACTTTCAAAAGGTCGATTGCATCCTTAATGTAGGGTGGAGCCATCTTTCTAAACATCATCATGCTGTCTTGCTAATCATGTCTCCTTCTTTCAATCCAATGGTTGAAAAATGTTCCATCTCATTCTATACCTAAGATCAACATTACATGTATTATCATGTGTTAGAGATGAATCTCAATAAAGTTATTTGTGAAAGTCTTTGTCCTAATTTGTACAGTTTGAGGAACCATATGATTTGATACCACTTTTGACTTTACTGCTACGCTCCAAACCCATAGTTTTATTTTGGACGTGCATTCACCGCATTTTATACATATATGTTGTTAATAACACGTTGTGCCGAAAGTAAATCAATAATGTTATATTCATAAATACAAAATACAGAGTGTAAATGCCTTATCTATAATAACTATATATAAGTACTTACATATATATGATTTGATCATTTTGATCCTTATAAACTACTCTGATCTCTGTCTGGAAATAATTAATCCAATTGGAGTGAGTTAAACGCGCGGTAGAAAATAACAATTTTATTTAGTAGTTAAACTAAGTTACATATATTATGATGGAAAAAAACGAGACATACATCACATAATGTATTTACATTTGATAATTACTCTAAGACTCAAATAAATCCCTTTATCTTTATTTTTTTTAACAATATCATCAACATAACACAAATGCTTATGAAGTAATATTCAAAGTTAATTTTACGAAATTAGTGTGATTATTCTAAAAGTAATCTTTATCAGTCTAACAATCAACTTAACATTACAAAACTCATACTTATTCGTTTGTTAGCTTAGCAGAAAAAACCATTAACAACTCATAAGCTAGCAAAATGGTACAATGCCTTTCAAAAATTAGCATAATGGCGCAAGACCCTTAAGGTTCAAACGTTAGCATAATGATGTAACACCCTTCAAAAGCTAGCATAATGCCGCAAGACCCTTAAGATTCAAACGTTAATATAATGGCGCAACACACTTCAAAAATTAACATAATGATGCAATGTTCATTAGGTTCAAATGTTAGTATAATAGCACCAGACCCTTGAGGTTCAAATCATTTCATCTAATTTCAGCACCACCAATAAATATATATATATATCCAAATATTGTCAACATTCATACTTATATTTTCACACAAGTCATATCATTTCAGCACCACCAATAAATAAATATATATATATATATATATATATATATATATATATATATATATATATATATATCCAAATATTGTCAACATTCATACTTATATTTTCATACAAGTCATATCATTATTTATTATTTATCTATAATGTCTTCAACTATCTCAAACATTCATATATATTACATCTAAATCTAAGTTATATACTCAAATTCAAAACATTCATATTTTTCTTCATATATATAATATCTACAATGTCTTCAAATATTTTCAACATTTATATTTCATATGTCATATAATCCTATATCCTTAATAATTAATATCTTCAAATACTCAAAATATTTATATTTCATATAAACCATATTATCAAATATCTATTATGACTTAAAACACTCCAAACATTCCTATTGCATATATGACTTTTTCATTCATTTCAAACACTTTTTAAACTTCATAATTTCGTGAATCATTCTACTCATATTTACATTTTCTATTTTTTATTCATATCTATAATTTCTTCATCACTACTCCTCTCTTAATATCATACATCAACCCTAAACATATTTTTCATTACCAATACTTCATTGTCTTAGATGTGCTCAATGCATTCTTAGTCCTCTTTAATAACTTATCATTATCTCCAAAATAAACTTGTATGAAAGTTTTCATATCTGGTTAATGCTTCTTTGTCTTCACCCAAAACAAAGTAGCTTTTCTTACTCTTTTTGACTCCCTCCCACTTTCCTCTTCCCTTCTAGAGGCTTTAAATAGTCAAAAATAAATAAATAATGTCAAGTGTTACCACTTATCCATGTCAATTTAATAAATAATGTGTAACACCTCTTTAATTTATTATATATATATATATATATATTTTCTGTTTGTTACCCGATCTGCTTCAACCGCACACCATGCAAGTACACACTATGAAGAAGAGAAAAATACAATCCGACAAAGGCTCTACTAATTTTCATTTATCCACTAATCAAGGGTTAACAAAAAGTAAAATAATTTAACTATTATTTTACTTTGAAAAAAGAAGAATATATGAATCCCTGAACTTCCTCAAGATGTTCACATATACCCCCAAAAAAATATCCCTATTCTTATTATTTCTCCAATCATTACACCCGGGAGATCATAGGAAAAAGTATATAGTTGAAATAATTGTCCGCTGTCCCATGGAAATCCAATATTTGTTAGAAATATTATACGCAATAAATTTTATAATTTTTGTGACTCAAAGTTTATTTATAAGAGTGTTATTAGTGAAAATAAATATTCAATTTTTTTTAGATTAGAAACTTTAATTAATTAAATATATATATTAACCCACAAAAATAGTTTAATTAAGTGGTACAAAACTTACTTAAAAAATTAAAGGTTTCAAGATAAATCCGGTCAAAACATAATAATTTATATTATTTATTGAATAAAAGGTCATTATTTTTCTCAAAATAATATTACCTAACTGTGCATCAATATGTGTATAAAAATGTTATTTTAACCGGTCATTAAATTAGAAATAAGAAAAAAATGAAATGAAATGAAAAAAAATACAAGTTATTTTCGCGGGGAAAGTCTCTCCTCCACCTTATTTCAAGCTTTGCAGTTACGTACTCTCTCTCTCTCCTAGAACTCTTCCTTGTAAGAGAGAGAAAAGAGAGTCAGAGTTCGTTATAGTTTTACACTGATTTATTTTCCCTTCCCAACACGTGTATAATAACTACACGCTAGGGAGAGAGAGAGAGAGAAACAATCAGAGCCGGACCGATCATGGCAGCTCCCGGTGGGAATGACTACCTCGGTGTATTGGAGCTAGAGAGCGGTCCAGATCCATTTACGAGACAATCGAATGCAGAGTCCTTGAACGACGAAGATGAGCTCGTTTGGGCGGCGCTTGAGAGGTTGCCGACGAAGAAACGGACGAATTTCGCATTACTACGACGTAGTGCGTCGGAGGCAGTTGGCGGAGAACAGGTGGTGGAGACGGTTGATGTTCGGAGATTAAATCGTAATAGTCGAGAACTCCTTGTTAAGAAGGCACTTGCCACCTCTGAACAAGACAATTATCGTCTTCTCTCTGCCGTTAAGGAACGACTCGATAGGTAATATTTGAATCATCAGTCTCGATCGATTCTCTTAATCCAAACGTGAAATTATTGATTTAGAAGAAGCATTTGGTTGAAATTTGCAATGATTGTTCTTATTTGGTACATTTCTTTTCTATATGTTTGATGATCCGTCTTTAATTTATCTGAATCATGAAGTAGAGAAGAATCATCAGATTGACTGTTGTTTGATTAGACGATCGATTAATTAACTGTGTGTAATGATGATGAACATGCAGAGTCGGAATTGAAGTTCCGAAGGTTGAAGTAAGATTCCAGAATCTGAATATAACAGCGGAGGTTCAAGTTGGATCAAGAGCCTTACCTACTCTAATCAACAGTGCTCGTAATAACATTGAGGTCTGTGTGCGTGTATACATAGTTTTAATTAATTATGAGTCCAAATTGAATTGAAATGATTAGTTCTAAATGATTAACGAGTTCTTGATCTGGCATTTAAATGCAGCAATTGCTAACATTCTTCAGAATATGCCGTCCAAAGAGACATTCTCTTACCATCTTGAACAACATCAATGGCGTGGTTAAACCAGGGAGGTAATTAATTATCTTTTCATTTCACATAGGTAGAAACAGAATATGCCTTTTCAGCAAATTAAACTCTCTCTCTCTCTATTCAGTTTGAAAACACTTATGACAATAACGTGAATTTGTTAGCAGTCATGTGAGAACACATAAGGGTTTAGAAATTATTGAAACTATAGCTTAGCTAATTAAGAGCATTAGAGTTGATAACTTGTAGAGATCGATCACGTTAAGGGACCTAATTTTGCCGCTTTTAACAAAATAAAAGGCAGCTGGAAAGTTGTTAGAATTTGAAAGCACTCTTCTCCTAAACCCTTGCATTTCCGTGCTACCCTTAATGTGTTTCACGTTTGTTTCTAACCGACTTTAAGATATATAGCATACAATTGCTCTACGGAATTTAACTGTTTGTTGTAACATTCAAGCTTCTTTCTAGCTAGGTTTTTCATTATTTGAATTAATTACTAGGAATTTAACATCAATTGGTAGTAGAAGTAGAAAGGCTGCTAGCTAAAATTAAATCTAATTAATTATTGTTACGTACACGGAAAATATTTATATATGCCTACATGCATGTGTTACTTTTTTATTTTGTTTTTAAAATGGCATGTCATTTATGATTAATTGGTATCTCTAGTTGCTATAAATGACAAAGTGTCTGATTGAAAAGAATGCATTAATTTGATCAAACATTAAGCTATGAGGAATATCTGAGTACTTAAAAAGTCTTATTTCATGGCACTACTATTATATGTAGCATTATTTAACTGATTATCAACATAGGATGAGTACCAGTTACCATCTATGTAGATTGTATACTATTTTTTGACATGATTGAATATTTTAACCAATCTAACAAAGTAGGACCAGTGAGTTAAATTATTATTATAATTTTTTTTGTTTGTTTATGATTGAAAACTATAATTCCCCTAATTGACTTTTATTTCAACTCTTATGACGCCAAAATATGTCTTTTATCATTAAAGAACATGAAAGACATGTCTCCTGATCAATAAAAATGATTACAAACAAAATATTGTACAAATTAAAATTCTAAAAAAACAATGAAAATTAACTGTAAGGAAAAAAAAGTGAGAAATCCCCGCTGCATCATGTCAAAAAAACATGTGTGGTATGAAACTAATTACATGGTAAAAAAGAAGCCATAATCCAATTAAGTTGTGATCATATGCATGCACTTAGGTTAACATGAAGCCTTATCTTCGAGGTTTCTCATGGAGTAATATAATACTTATTATGTCGATCTATCTTCATCTCATACCACTCAGTATGTAAATTCAATATCCATCTTAAATTATGTAACCTTTTTCTTTCTTTTTTTGTGATCCTTATTTTTTTTTATTATCAATTTTTACCTATTTTTAATCTCTCCTTTATATATCTTCAACCTCTATTACAATCCTCTCATTGATCAGTCCAACCTTCCCAAAAGTGGAGGGTTGCCCCTTTACCTATGGACCCAATATTGCCAATTTTGTGGATCTCAAGCATAGAATTTGATGTCCTTTTTGCCTTCAATATCCCGACCGTTTCCTTAATTAATTTGACAAACAAACTTAGGATCATAAAAAAGTGTTTTGCTTTAGGAAATCCGCTTCTCCTATTCAGCAAATTATAAAAAAATTACTGTTTTTGTTCCTCAATTCACAGCAGAAAACTTGACTCCTAACTTTCCTTAAAGTTTATTTTGATCTCAGCATTTTCGTTAATATGCAAATTAAATTTGTACTTTTGGTAACTCGTGTGATATTGTGGGTTGATTTTCAGGATGACTCTACTTTTAGGTCCACCTGGTTCTGGAAAGTCCACTCTACTCTTAGCCCTTGCTGGAAAATTAGACCCCACTTTAAAGGTAAATATTCATCATTATTAGACTGAGTTAAAATTTTGCTTTTGGTTATCTTAAGTTACAATAGCACTAAATTTTTTAGTTTGAGGTAAATATTTCAGAACAATTAATTCATTGCAAGAAACTTCAAGAAAGACAAAAAAAAAATCTAGTCACATGAAAAAAAAAGACATGTATAAGTAAATATCCTAATTTCTACTAAATAATAACTAAACATTAAATTTATAATTTCAAATAAATCGTGGTAAAGTAACAAATTATTATGATAATAAATAAAATCAGATATAGTTAAGTGATAATTTAAAACAAATAAACATATCAAAATACAATAATCAACTTTTCTATATTCTTATAATACATTTCTAAAAAATAAGTAAATAATAATATGGATATTAAGCATGTGGTAAACGGACATGTATATTTTATTTTATTTTTAAAAAACGGGAAAATAACCAATTTGAAATTTGGCTCCTAGCTAACTGTACAAAACAGTTCAAAGCTATAAAAAAAAAATGTTCTGATATTTGCATTTAATAAAAAAAAATATAATTGAATTTGATAAACTTTTCCTAGGTAAAAAATAATTATTATTTTGGGACAAATTTGTAAATTATATTATACATATATTTTTTTAATGTTTTTTTTAAATATTTATATCGTTATGCTTTAAACATTATTTTTTTATGGCCCATTTTAAAATTTAAATAAAAAAGGCTTATTGCTAAGTAACCTGACATGCTTTTATTTATTAAAACTAAAATATTATGAAACTAAATTTAAGAGTGATACACTGATACTAAAAATGTCTTATTTTAAAAATTGTGTTAACTAAATAATGCTTATTGCTCTATATTAAAATTGTTTGGCTTTGGGAGATTTTGTAACTTTGTCACACATAATAGTAACCATTAGAAGTTTAGAATGTGCAAGGCAAATATAATAGCGAGAAAAGTTTACCCTTTTCCCTTCACAGCAAAAAACGTATCCATAAAGTGGGTAAGAGAATTCTGCATTCTCCCGGGAGGGTTCTGTGTACAAGCACACTGTAATTAGAGCTCCAGCTATGCCGAACTCTCTCGGGAGATTACTGGTTTTGTTGTTTGATTTGGATATGAAGATTCAGCTATACTTTGAGTTCATCGACGATTTTAAACGAATCATACTCTTGAGACACCTAGGAGGATTTGTGTGTCAGACAATAGTATTCAAACACGAAGTTCTGCTCTCAGCGAGGACTCGATATTTAGATGACAGAGTCCCAAGACTTCGGTCATCAGGAAGATGAACAGTAGTCCATAGGCGAACAACGTACGATGCTAAAATCGTGCCCGTCGAATCTTGTTGTTAGATGACAGTACTTCTTTTTACATGACACAATACTATGCTATATCATGCTCCTTATTTTCTTTTTCCAGAAAAGCGGGGACATCACGTACAATGGGCATAAGCTTAATGAATTTTGCGTGCAGAGGACTTCCGCATACATAAGCCAAACAGATAATCATATTGCAGAACTAACTGTCCGGGAAACACTGGATATTGCTGCTAGATTTCAGGGTGCAAGTAAAGGATTTGCAGGTCTGCTTGTTTTATAAGTAATGCAAAATCTGGAATTTGGAGATTCTGGGGATTAATATAAATCTTTTAGAGTAATCCTTTCACTTATTGTTTCACTGTGATGCTTAAGATGCTAATGTATATGATCCAAGGAAAAGTTCGGTTGGGCTGTCTCCAACATCATTCATTTTGTCGCTCATTTGACGTTTGCACAAATGTGATGCTGAAGTTGAAATACGTGTTCATAAATGCCCTTATTCTAAATGTTTTTGTTTCTTTTTCTTCTACAAAATAAGTAAATTCCTTCAACTGCTCCCCCACTATTTGCAGGATACATGAATGATCTAACCCGTTTAGAGAAAGAAAGGAACATACGTCCTAGTCCAGAAATTGATGCTTTCATGAAGGTAATGTTGTTAAATTCCAATCGTTAGCCAATTTTTGTTTTTGCATCTTCTTTCATTCCAGGTACACATGAGTCACCTGTTTATTCTGCTGATGCTGATTAGAACAGGCATCTTCTGTTGGTGGCAAAAGGCATAGTGTATCAACTGAATATATCCTGAAAGTTCTTGGTTTGGATATATGCTCAGACACCCTTGTGGGTAGTGATATGGTAAGGGGTGTTTCAGGTGGACAGAAGAAGAGAGTCACTACAGGTTTCTTTCCTCCACAATCATACAATGCAAATTAATATCAATTTTCAATATGATGCTGTTATGCTTATATGTTATTTTAGCTCTATTGAGCTATTACACTTTATAAAGTTAATGGTTCAAATGTTGTGTTTATCTTTTTTGATTGGTATGATGCTGTCTTTGCATCCAATGTTGGAATTACGATTCCTACACTTCCTCATCAGAACACCTTAATGGATGCAACATAGTATTCATTAATATCCGAACTAATTGGTGGATTCCTAAATGATTGTGATGCATAGTATTATAGATTTAGATGAGAAATAATAATGGTTTCATAAATTTGAGATTGGATGAGGATGGAAGATCCTAAGTGCTAGGGTTGAGAATTGAGATACAATCTTGAGATGAGAGAGATAGAAACTCTAAGAAGAGATAACAAAACATTCAACTAACTTTCAGCTTGCTAAAACATAGCCATTATTCCTCTATTTATACTGTTCTATTACTAACCACCACTCTTTATAACCGTTAGACGTCTTTACTCCTTTCCTTAATTCTTCCTTCTTCAATTGGCCCTACCCTACCTCCCGTATCAGATTGTTCTGAGAAACAATGGGAGATGAAGAAAAATTCCTCAAACACTAGGTGAGAGAGCCTCAAAAAATGGAGAGTACTAAGCAATTCAGAACTCAAAATACAACAAAGAAACAATGTCAAACATCTATGAGCACCAAACATCAACATCAAATCAAATTGGCCACATACTCACAAAGGCCCGTCCAAGAATCAATTTCGATGAATTATGTAGTAAGTTGGGCATGTATGACATGTACTTACCCAACTTGAAGGGGAGTATGGAGTATATGTAACTATGGTAGGATATGTGATTGAAAGATATAACTTGAGTTGAGTTTCTTAATTGTTCTCATTACATAAATAGTTTAGAACTATTTGTATATATATATAAGTACAAAATATGGAAGCAACTATGTACAAAATATTCGATACATACAGGATTCTTCTCTCAATATTAGCTCCTGATGAATGATGATGAAATTCACCTTACAATGGGAAATAACTTTTGTGCATGGTTAAGAGTTCAAAATAAGTTCCTCGTGATAATTTTAATGCATTTGTGTGTTTGTGTTGCTAGCTTTTTCACAAACAATGATGCTAATGGTGTCAGTCATATATACAGGAGAAATGATAGTTGGGCCAAGAAAAACCCTTTTCATGGATGAGATATCCACTGGACTTGATAGTTCTACTACCTATCAAATTGTCAAATGCTTGGGGAACTTTGTACACCAAATGGAGGCTACAATACTCTTGGCTCTTCTTCAGCCGGCTCCAGAGACATTTGATTTGTTTGATGACCTTATATTGTTATCTGAGGGATATCTAGTGTATCAAGGTCCCCGAGAAAAAGTACTGGAGTTCTTTGAATCTCTAGGATTCCAATTGCCTGATCGTAAAGGAGTTGCAGATTTTCTTCAAGAGGTTAACTTCTTTTACATTACATTTAAGATTGTTGGTTAACTGGTCTTTAATTTTCATTTTGACATGTCTAGGTCACCTCTAGAAAAGATCAACAACAATACTGGGCTGATTCTTCCAAACAATATGTGTATCTCCCTGTTTCAACTATTGCGGAAGCATTTAGAAGTTCTATATATGGGAAGTCGTTGGAAGCTTCACTTTCTGTTCAATATGATAAATCCAAGAACCATTTTTCAGCGTTGGCCAAGTCAAATTCTTCTGTTTCATTGTCAGAACTTTTCAAAACATGCTTTTTCAGAGAGTTAGTGCTGATTAGCAGGCACCGGTTTCTGTACATTTTCCGTACTTGTCAGGTATGCATTATGTTGCAGTTTTCCACATGTGATTATTTAACTATTCAGAAATTCGATTGGGTTCTGCTAGACTGGCTGGTTGACCCATTCTATTTTCCATCTTTCTTACCCCATCTTTTGTCTGTTGATACATAATTGTTTTCATATATTGCAATGACAAGATTATATATAATTGAACCATCATATGTTTCATCTTGTAATCAAATTGTGGTTATTCTCACCAAAGCTCCCTCTAGACCAAACTTTGACTAATTAAGAGGCAAGTTGGGCGTGCACAATTTATTTTACCCAACTTGGGTTAGTGGAGAAATAAAGTCAACCAATCCTATCGTGAATTCATTAGAAATCAAGACATATTAGAGGATACTAATTTTATTTGATTTCATTACTGTAGTCTTTTATATGAGAGGTTTTGTATGCATACAATGTACAATGCACAACGTAAATGTTTATTCATTTGATCTAATATAAAAAAACAGCCTTTAAGGTCTCTCTCACTGCCTTAATTAACAAATTCTTCAAAATAAAAGTAACTATTTTTGTTTTCTTAGTTTGGAAATTCCGAGGACAGCAATGTATGTCATATTTAAATGCTGGTTGAAAATTAAATTTTGGAAAAACTGGCTATGTTGGATTGAAGAAAAGGTGATTGCCAATTTATCTTCCTCTTCTGTGATATATGTGTTTCCTACAACTAGTTTCTTGTGCAGTTTGTCTTTACTTAGATATCTTTCTGATTCATTACTAGAGATGTTATCCTCCCTCAAATGTTTATTATACAGGTTGCTAAGCATAACCTGCATAATTTGTGATTTGTTTTCTTATCTTTTTGGAGATCGGCATCTGGGGTATATCTTGAATTCCTGATCTACATTTTACAGGTAGCATTTGTAGGATTTGTAGCATCCACGGTATTTCTAAGAACACGACTACATCCCACAGATGAGAATAGTGGTGCCTTATATCTTTCTTGTCTTTTCTATGGTCTCATACACATGATGTTCAATGGATTTAGTGAGCTGCCTCTGATGATATTCAGACTTCCAGTTTTCTATAAACAAAGAGACAATTTCTTCTACCCTGCATGGGCCTGGTCTTTATCTAGTTGGATCCTTCGTATACCTTACTCTCTTGTTGAATCGGTGGTGTGGTCATGTATTGTATACTATAGTGTTGGTTTTGCCCCTTCTGCTGGAAGGTACCTTCTGCCTATTACTATTTGGATGAAACCTTTCTTTAGTATCTCTACATGCTAATCAGCTTCCTTTAAATGTTTCAGGTTTTTCCGGTATATGTTGACACTGTTTTCAATCCATCAAATGGCACTAGGTCTTTTCCGAATGATGGCTTCTCTTGCACGAGACATGATCATTGCCAATACATATGGATCAGTTTCATTATTAGTTGTATTCTTGTTGGGTGGATTCATCATTCCAAAATGTAGGTATCTTTAGATTTTCTTCAGATATGATTGGATTGCGAGTTTTCTTGACCGAGTTCCTTATGTTTCAGCAATGATACAGCCCTGGTGGATTTGGGCTTTTTGGTTGTCACCGCTATCCTATGGGCAACGAGCCCTTTCAGTGAATGAGTTTACTGCTACAAGATGGATGAAGGTGCAATTTTAGTACTACTTATTTTTATTTTTGAAAAAGGGTCAACGTTGTATTAAAATTGAAAGCGATCGCAAGGAGCGGTCATTTTTTACTAGAGGGGGGAAAGAAAAGTCAGTGAAATATATTAATTTTTATTTTGCTGAATAGTCTTGAACTATGATAACGAAATGGTATATTTGTCTTTATAAACCAACAAATGAACTAACTGAGCTCAAAATATCTCGTTCTTTGTAGAAATCAACTCTTGGAACAGGCACTGTGGGTTACAATGTTCTCCAATCACATGGTCTACCAATCGAGGATGACTGGGCCTGGTTTGGGGTGTTTGTTTTGTTGCTGTATGGTGTTCTTTTCAATATATTTGTCACTTTGGCCTTGGCGTACCTCAATCGTATGTCTTGATAAATACACGTGTTTATGTTTATGACCATTTTTTGCAATGTAATAGAGTACATATTTTATTAATTATATTTCTGTGATCTTATTGCAGCTATCAGAAAACCTCAGACCATGATTCCATCTGATAATGATGACATGAAATCAGGTTCAGAGGGTGAAAAGCATTCTTTATATATATAGTTTATTGCTTTGAATATTTATTTTACTGTTTTAAAAAAAGAAATTCAATATTTTGTTTCTATTTCCACTACTGTGCAGGGGTTACCGACCAACATACTGCATCAACTACATCTGATAGGAAGAGGGGAATGATTCTTCCATTTCAACCCTTAACCATGACTTTCCATAATGTCAATTACTTTGTTGATATGCCAAAGGTAGTTGATTGTGGTTTTATTTTCTGAAGTCCTTTATAATCTCAAACAACAATTTTTTTGGTTTATCAGGCAATGGCTGCACAAGGTATACCAGAAAAGAGGTTACAACTTTTGTCGAATGTCAGTGGAGTATTTTCCCCAGGAGTTCTAACTGCACTAGTTGGGTCAAGTGGAGCTGGTAAGACCACCTTGATGGATGTTCTTGCTGGGAGGAAAACTGGTGGATACATTGAAGGGGATATTAGAATCTCAGGTTACCCAAAAGAACAAAGAACTTTTGCTAGAATTTCTGGATATGTTGAACAGAACGATATACATTCTCCCCAAGTTACAGTTTACGAGTCTTTATTGTTCTCTTCCAATCTACGTCTTCCAAAAGAAGTGGATGGCAAAAAGAAGCATGTTAGTTTCATTTGGCAGCTGACACCATTCTTTTTATTTTTGAGTTATACAGCTTCAACAGAAAAGTCACCACCATATCTTGCAGGAATTTGTTGAAGAGGTGATGCGGCTGGTAGAGCTTGACCCGTTGAGGGATGCTTTGGTAGGTTTGCCAGGTACCAGCGGCTTATCCACAGAGCAGCGGAAAAGATTGACTATTGCAGTAGAGCTTGTAGCAAATCCTTCTATAGTTTTTATGGATGAACCTACCTCGGGTCTAGATGCAAGAGCTGCAGCTATTGTAATGAGGACAGTTCGTAACACTGTTGACACTGGAAGAACAGTAGTTTGCACAATACATCAGCCAAGTATCGATATATTTGAGGCATTTGATGAGGTAATGCTGTTATATATATCAAATATATTCTACAGAAGTGTGGTTTTTGCAGATATATTTTATTAATGACCTTTAAATTGCAGCTGCTACTGATGAAACGAGGGGGACGAGTTATTTATGGGGGAAAGCTTGGTCAGAAGTCAAATATTATGATAAACTATTTTCAGGTGCTGCCAATATTTGTCCCTGAAGTTTAATAACATTTTTGTAGTTCATTTTGTTTCTAAAGAGGAAACTCATATTCAATTGCTTCTTAAATACCTCATTCCAGGTTTTGATTTGTGACAGAATTTATAGATTTCACTTTTATTGTTAGAATTTCTTTTTGGGAGTTTGTCGTTAAGATGTGCAGACAATATTTATCTTGTAGGCAATTGATAGAATTCCTCCTATTCCAAATGGTTACAACCCAGCTACATGGATGCTTGAGATTAGTACACCAGCTGCTGAAGAAAGAATCGGTAGAGACTTTGCAGATATATACCAAAGTTCTCAACAGTTCAGGTGTCTGCAACAGTATTAGTATTGCATTAGTAGTATGAGTAGATATGCTTTGATTACATACATGTCTGTCTTAAAAAGAAAGCTAAACTAATTAAACCTTTTTTTTCTTTTGATAATTAGGGATGTTGAAGCTTCCATTGAGCGTATGATTGTCCCGCCTTCTGGTTCAGAACCACTAAAATTTGATACGATGTTTTCTCAGAGCTCTTGGTCTCAGCTCAGACTCTGCCTGTGGAAGCAAAACCTTGTTTATTGGAGAAGTCCACCCTATAATCTTGTGAGGCTTTTCTTCACTATCATTTGTGCACTTGCACTTGGATCAATATTTTGGAAAGTTGGTTCTAAGAGGTAAGCAATTTAGTATCATTTGCAACAAATATCTGCTGCTAGCTTTCCACTGTTTTTCTTTAAAGGATGAAGCCATTTCATTGAACCACATTTCTGCAATGACCACAAATTTGCGGTGAAAATATCCAAGCAAAAAACATATCAAGTTATTATACATTTTACGTGCCCACACAAGTCAGACCTTTACTTTTCCACAGATTTTGATTTTATTAATGGGACACGCCCACTTAGATTTGATTCTTGTATTCTCATTTTCATTCACACTAACAAAAACCATCTACATAGTCTAAATTTCAACAATCTATTATTATTATTATTATTATTATTCTTTGGCATCTCTCTTAAATGAAGTGCGGTTTAAACTTGTGCAGGAACTCAACTAAAACCTTAAGGGTCATACTAGGGGCTCTTTATTCATCATGCATGTTTCTTGGGGTAAATAATGCCTCTTCAGTACAACCTATAGTTTCCATTGAAAGAACTGTTTTCTACCGAGAGAGAGCAGCTGGAATGTATTCACCATTTCCTTATGCTGCAGCCCAGGTTAGTATCTCCTATTTACTTGGCTTCTATTTGTGGTGTATCCTGAATACAGGATCTTTCATATGTATTTCCAAGATCCATTATGTTGCCTATATCCATCCAGGCATTAATTAGCAAAGATGAAAAATTGAAAGAAGTTATATATATTTATATTTAATGATTTTTGTGTTCCCATTTGTAGGGACTTGTTGAGATACCATACATTGCTGTGCAGACCATAGTTTACTCTGTAATTACATACCTGATGATAGACTTTGAGAGGACTCTTGGTATGTTTTATTTTCTTATTTATGCGGTGGGGGTGGGTGTTGGTAGTGAATAATAAAAGATGAATGTGGTTTTGCAGGAAAATTTGTTCTGTATGCAATCTTCATGTTCCTGACGTTCACCTACTTCACGACGTATGGGATGATGGCGGTTGGTCTTACTCCTACACAACATTTAGCAGCAGTGATATCTTCAGCGAATTACTCGTTATGGAATCTTCTGTCGGGATTTTTAATTCCAAAACCAGTAAGTAATTATTATTAGTAATTAATTAATTAATGTAGTGGTATAAGGATGATAACATGTAAACAAAAATGTAAAATGGTTGGTGCAGAAAATCCCAGGGTGGTGGATCTGGTTCTACTACATCAGCCCAATCCAGTGGACTCTTCGTGGAATAGTTACATCTCAGCTTTGGGATGTGGAGACAATGATCGACGAGCCATTGTACAAGGGTACAGTGCAGGGTTTCATAAGGGAATCGTTTGGATACGAAGATGGGGACACTGGTCTATCGATTGCCGTCCTAATATGTTTTAGCGTTGTATTCTTTAGTGTTTTTGCAGCTTCTATCAAATTCATCAACTTCCAGAAGAGGTAGTAGCAGTAGTAGAAGATTATTTATGATGACTGCTGATCTGGAAACTTGGTACGTGAAATGATATTTCACTACCCCTCTGCTACTTAATTACTCTTCAGGCTTGCTTAGACTTTCTTCTTCTATTATGTTCCTGAATAGATCCATCTATCTATCTATTTATGTTTTAACATTCTTTTGTAGTAGCAGCAGCACCAGCTCCATCTATCTCAAACCAGAACTTTTATATTATTTTGAATTAAATGCTTCAGTTATTTTATCTTCCTTTCTTCAAGTGCCAATATTAATTGCATGCTATTATATATTAATACTTTTTAATTTTTTTTATTAAAACATATAGAACTCCTCAAAATCATTATCAACTTTTTAAATAACTATTTTTTATTTTAAAACCTTAGTATAAGTTACCTTCCCACATGAATATTATTATTTTTTCTAATTAATAATGATCATCAATATATATATATATATATATATATATATATATATATATAATTAAATAAACATATTGATATATAGATTAAAATTAACAAATTTATATTTAAGTATATTAATATATATAACAACAATATATAAATATATAATTTAAAATAGATTTAAATATATATATATATATATATATATATATATATATATATATATATTATAATACTTTAATTTCAAAAGATTATATCATATTTTTTAATTTAATTATATATATAATTAAAAATTTGATAGATTATGAAAATAATCTTTATATTAGGAATATAAAATAATATATGTGAACAGATTATGAAAATAATTTTATATTAGGCATATAAAATAATATCGTTATTATATTATTAGTTTCCTTATTAATCTTTTGTAATATATATATATTGGAGAGATTTCCCTGATGTAAAGGGCAACAAGATTAAACAAGATTCTCCCTATTCTTTTATAATCTGTTCACATATATTATTTTATATTTCTAATATAAAGATTATTCTCATAATCTATCAAAATTATAAATCATGAATTACTAGTTTGTATTGTAAGAGTATAAATATGTGAATTTTAAGTTAGATTTTAATAAAATTATCACCAGAAAACAAATCCTCTCATTTAGGCCTCTTTTTAGGGTCATTTGTTCAAATTTCCCCCTTAAAGAAGTCCTTGAATTACAAACTAAAGTGTAGCCGATGTGTGCAAGCCATTTCGTATCCTTTCACTCAAGTCCTTTGTCAAACAACTAACAACGGTGTAAGCTAAAGAAGTTAAATGATCTATCGTGAGGTTTTATGCAAAAGGGAAAGTGTGTCAATGATTAGTCCGACGTTTATAGAATCAATAATGATGTGAAGAGAGGCGACATTAAGTCAATATTGTGAACCATTGGTTGTGACATATATTGTTTTAGTGAAACTAACATTCGAAAGATAAATAAGTGAATTGTAAAGGATCTATGTAATTGATAGTTGTATAGATGAGAAATTCTTGATTCTATAAGGGTGTCTCGTGGGATTCTTGTGGATTATGGAAAAAAAGTTATATTATGATAAGTCATTGTCGTATGAAGGAACAATCTAAGAATTTGAGTTGGAATGGGCTTGAAAAAATAATAGAAAAGTTATAGATAAAATGAGTGAATAAACGTAAATTTTGCTCTATTTTTTATGATTTGGATAAACAAATAGTGAATTAAATTGAAAAATTAAGAAATTATGGGGTCATATCACATTTCTACCGTAAAAAAATAAAAATGAAAAATCGAGGTGGGCTAATTTTTTTGTTTTTTTTCCGAGGTGGATCTAACCATAAACCCCTGGTCGTATGTGTCATAAGAAAGTGAAATCGACGACTCACTTACTTTTGTAGTGTCAATGGTGACTAGTATTTTATATTTTTTTGTGAAGTATAACTAAGATTTACTAGATAATGCTCGAGTCTTTGGATAATTACTATAAAATTAGGATTGAGACGGCTAATATGACATAAAACGTTTTTGATTATTATTTCAATTATTTTTTTGTTGGACTATCTAATTGAAAAAATTTGTAGAGAACTTTCAATTACCGTAGTTGTCCGACGTGTATCATTCATAATTTTATTATTATTACGCTTTCTTATATTCATTCTGAAAAATCAGTAAAAAAAATTTTTTTTTACAAATTTACGAGCTTAATAACGTTTGATTTGGATATCGTGTTTATATTAGGTTCTTATTTTCTTATTGTGACTTTTATTTTTTTATTTTTTTTCTCCTATTATATTATGTTTTGTCGTTAATATACCTCAACTTCTTTCTAACAAAAATGTAAGACATTTTAATAATAAAATGTGAGAATAATTTATTTAAAATATTAAATAATTTAATAATAATAAATTGTCGAGAATAAATTCTTATAAAAGTAAAATTTTAAAATGAACATAATACAATCTCAACTCATTAAACAATTTTTTTCTCATTTAAGTCATGATATCTAATCAAGTTCTATGAACAACAATAAATCATAATGGATATAAATTATAGTATCAATTATCCCAACAAAAATTAGTGATTATTTCATATTACTTTGTTAGTTATTTATCAGTATCAAAATATATTTTACATCAAACTGTCAATTGGTTTCGTCAGTCTAATGTTAGACTGAAGGTCTCCGGTTCGAATCCGGGCGAAGCCATTATTTTTTGTAAATTTTACTGCGAACAAACAATGTCATGTTTTACTGCGAACAAACAATGCATATTACACTTATTATTATGTTCTATTTTTAGACAATGATATTATAGATTAAGGTGGAAATGTTGTTTACTTATTTATCTTTTTTATCTCTTGAGTATGAGTGCATGCGAGATTCTAAACAATAAAGGATATTAAAGAGAAAAAAATGTATAATATTTTGTATAGTTAAAATATAATTAATATTAATAGAGATTAAATATGATAGTGTAATATAAAACTGTTATTCTCCCTATATATATATATATATTTTTTTTTAAAATTAATATGAACATATTCTCTACAATATCCAATCATGCATGTTACCTTAAGAAATTTCATATTTTCCCTAGTGAGAAAATGGGGTAGTTTGTTATGGCCATTTGGAGGAGAGAGAGAGAGAGAATCGGAAGTGGGAGGTTTTGAAGTGTTGTGAGAAGTATAGATTTCAATGGCTACGAATGAAGAGATGGGTAGAGAACATTAATGGAAGGCGAAGGATCGATCGATCCATCAATGGAGGAGGACACCTTTCGCAAATGGATGTCAACAAATATCTTCCTGCCACCACTTCAGCCTGAATCATGGGCGTTCTGTCTCGGACCACTACTGCCGCCTCCGCCACCTCCACCTCCACTCGCTCCTCTCTCTTTGCTCCCCTTCTTGCCATCGTCTGTTTCTCCATAGTCCTCCTCTTTGAGGTTCGATCTTTCATTCATTACTCTCTTTTTCTTTTCTTATTTTATTGTGTTCATTTTACCTAACCCAATTCAACAACAACAACAACAACAGGTGGAGAGCTACATTTCACGGACCAAAACAATCGCAGGTCACAACTTAGACCCAACTCCCTGGCATCAATTCCCGGCCAAAAACTTCACCGACGAATCCCGTTTAACCCTTGCATCCAAAATCATACAGTGCTCCTATTTCTCTTGCCATTCTTCGCCGGAGAATAATAATACTAATACTGGGTCATTCTTTAAAACCGACAAGGCAGAGAAATGCCCGGAATTCTTCAGATGGGTACATCAAGATCTAGAGCCATGGGCCGAAACCGGCGTAACTCTAACTCATATACAGAAAGCCAAAAACCACGCATCAATGAGAGTGGTCATAGTGGAAGGGAAACTCTACGTGGATTTATACTACGCCTGTGTGCAGAGCCGGACCATGTTTACTGTTTGGGGATTCTTACAACTTCTTAGAAGATATCCTGGTTTAGTCCCCGACGTAGATTTGATGTTTGATTGTATGGATAAACCCACCATTAACAGGACCCATTACGGATCATTGCCGTTGCCCATGTTTCGTTATTGCACCACTCCTGATCATTTCGACATCCCATTTCCAGATTGGTCTTTCTGGGGTTGGTAAGAAGAACAATTTAAGACAACCCATTTCTAGATTGTGTTGTTTTTGATTTGTTTCAATGTTATTAGGCCAGAGGTTAACATTGGAGCTTGGGATGAAGAATTCAGTAGCATTATTCAAGGTTCTTCACGTCGAAGCTGGCGGAGGAAATGGCCTGTCGCTCATTGGAAAGGTAATCCTGAAGTTAGCTCACCTATTCGCCAGGAGCTGCTGAATTGCAACCACTCTCGTCTTTGGAGGGCACAAATTCTTCGTCAGGTATATAGATAGAGTCATTGCTGAATCCCAAAAACAAAACATAATTTTCAATTGATCATTTCTCAGGATTGGGAGGAAGAAGCCAAGGATGGATTTGAGAATTCGAAACTCTCTAGCCAGTGTGAACACCGGTTGAGTCTCTGTTTCTTTTTCTTACAAGTTTTCATTCCTTAAAATTTCTTAAAACAAAACATTATTGTTGTTGGTGCAGTTACAAGATTTACGCAGAAGGATTTGCATGGTCTGTGAGCTTGAAATACATATTATCATGTGGCTCACTTCCACTTATAATATCTCCTGAATATGAAGATTTCTTTAGCCGTGGACTCGTCCCCATGAAGAACTATTGGCCTATTTCCACAACAAACTTATGTCCCAACATCAAATACGCGGCCGAGTGGGGCAATGCGCATCTGCGCGAGGTATATATGTTCACACAATTTCATCGAATCTATCTATCTATATGACTATATGTATGTTAATCAAGTAACAAACACTCTTTTCCTTTTCAAGGCGGAGGCAATGGGGAAAGCTGCTCAAGATTTCATGGCATCTATGAACATGGACCGCGTTTATGATTACATGTTTCATCTTTTGAACGAATACTCAAAACTACAAAGATTCAAACCCGCACCACTTTCATCTGCCCTGGAAGTCTGCCTTGAATCATTGTATTGCTACGCCGATGAAACCGAGAAAGAGTTCCTGGAGAAATCGGCTTCCATGACAGCCTCCGCCCCTCCTTGTACACTTCAGCTAAAAGATGATAACATCATTGAGAGCTGGTTAGATAATAAGATTAGAGTCATACAAGAAGTTGAGAACTATGTGTCTATTGATTATATTTGATTTCAGATCATTGCTTCTTCTTTTTGTCAATATCTAAGCTTCACCTTTTATAGAATTTAACTTTTCATCAAACTAGTGTTGAGAGAATATTTGATCGATGATAAGTGAGTTTTTAAAATTTTATTATTAAGAACTAATAGAAGAGATGGTGGAGGATGAATCAAATTAAAAATAAATATAATTTATAAAGAAAACTGACTTTTGCCTAGATCAATATTCCAAATTTTCATATAATTTTATATTATTTTCATTTCATATGAAGTTTAAAATTTTTTTATTTTCTCATTTTATTTTATTATAGGGAAGAATGTCAATTTTATCACTGAACTATAATGGGATATACATGTATATCACTGAACTAATTTTTGTTCGTTCATACCACTGTAGTTGAACTTAATATTCATCTATGTCACTACTCCACCAAATCTCTAACCCCGTTAAGTTTATGTTAAATGAGATGACATGTGGGATTGATATGTCATCTTTTTTAATTAATATATTGTAGGATTGACATGTAATCTTTATTAATTAATATATTATATATATATATATTTATAATTCTAAATAATAATATTAATAATTTTTCTCTTCTACCCTAATTAAGCTCACTATTCTTCTTCTTCCCCTATTTTGTTTTTTTTTTTAATTTATGATATTATATGGATTTTTATTAATGTTATTTATGTATGTTCTTAGTTTATTTTTTTGACTACTTAGTGAATTAGGGTAATAAATGATGAGAAAGGTAAAAGTGATTTATTTTATTATTTAAGAATGTTAATAAAAATAAATGTTGAAGATATATTAATTTAAAAAAAAAGAATTATTGTTAATGTCCCTCCAAATGTCTAAATTATTTGGTTAATGAATCTAAAATGTAAACGTTTTATTATTTAGAAATATGAATAAATAAATATAAAATATATATTAATTTTTAAAAAATGACATGTCAATCACATGTGTCATCTTTTAACGAAAAACGTGACGGATTTGGATGTTTTGTTAAACAAATGATATAGATGAACATTAAGCTCAACTACCGTGGTATGAGCGAACAAAAATTAGTTCAGTCATATATGTGAATATTCCGTTATAGTTAAGTGATAAATTTAGCAATCTTCCCATTCATTATATTGTGTATATGACACAACACCAACACCAAATTTTAGTTCTTCAAAATGAGAATTCCTAAAAAGAAAATGCATAATAGTATTGATTTCTACCCAATGAGAATTTATATATATATATATAATGAATAATATTAATAAAATTATAAATTATTAATTTATAATTAATTTTATCATAATTTTTTTTAATGAGTGTGAGTTTAAAAAAATATCAAAGTTTAATTTGTAAAGTTGATAAATATATAATTAGTTATTGAAAAAGTTAAAAAGTTGTTGTAAAAAAGAATATTCCTATAATATTATTTTAAGTTTGAAAATCAGTTTTTTGGTTAGAGATAATTACTATTTTATGTGATATTTACTACATTTTGAGTTTGAGAATAATTATATGGTTTGAAGATGGTCTTAAGTCTACTTGGGTATAAGTTATTTAAATAATCTTTAACCCAAAAATTCTCTCATCCATCACATTATTCAATTCATTACTAAAATACTAAAATAACATTTATTTTAAGTTATTATTTTTTATTTTATCATTATTTATTAATATTTTTAAATATTTTTATCAAAAATATATCACCTCAAAATCATCGCTAATCATTTAAATATCTCATTTGTTTAAATAACCTAAATTTGAAGGAGCAATAGTTTAGACTTGAAAGAAGTGACTTCAAATCATTCACTCCATTTATTTAACTTGGGCTATGCAAAAAAATATAAAAATGATAACTCAAACGATCGGTTTATTGGTTAATCGGTTATAATGATTTCGGTTAATCAATTTTTTACCAGTTAAACGGTTTAGTTTTTTATTAACTATTTTTTTAGCGATTCAACCGATAAACCGGTAAAAATTTAATCATATATATTTATATTAGTTATTTTTATAAATATTAAATATATTATAAATAATATTTAATAATATATATTAGTTTTTTTTATAATTTTAAATTATAATTTATATATAACTGTTTTAAAAAGAATTAATTTATATGGTTATTAGTTTAAAAATGAATAATTTTAAAATATATTATATTGTTAGAATAATATAATATATTATAAAATATTTCTAAATACATTTATGAAATATTATTATAATATTTATAATATATTATATTATAACAAAAAAAAATAGAGAATAATATAAAAGTACGGCACAAATAAAAATTTTGAAAAAAAAAAACTTTAATAAATTTAATACTTAATTTAAAAAAATTGAATTGTCAGTTTACGATTAAACCGGTTAATCGACATAAACCAATGGTTCTAAAACTGATAAAACTGATACCAATACTGGTTAGTTAATCACTTTGTAAAATAAGAGATAAAATCAGATTTAACCAAAAACCATTTAACCGACCAGTTGAATACCTTTATATTTAACAAGTTGTAAAGGAATTTATAAATATTACAATAAAATAGTGAATTGAGTTAATTATACTAAATAATTATTTCATTTAAAAACATTTATTTTATCTTGAGCCTACATTCAATTGAAATAAGATATTAAAACAAACATAATACAAATACATATTAAAATATTAGAATCATATAATAAAAAATATAAACATTGATATTATAACCAGTATAATTTATTATATTAATAAAAGAAACTATTTATAAATAATATATTTTAATTTACCAAATAATATTCATAGTATATAGTATAACAATACTTTCCTCATTTCTCAGATATAAAAAAAAAAACAATATTTCTAGGCAATAAATTACTAGAAATGTGAGATAAGCCAAAATCTTTACAAATAATTTTGTTTAAATAATACAATCAAATAGAGTATAAAATATATTAAATGAAATATTTGAGTAACCGTAAATTTAAGAATGAAATTGACTTCAGTAATATAATTTTGTTCACTCATTTCCCATCTTCATAACCAACCGCCGCTCGTTCTTCATATATCTCACTACGTACTCTTACTCTGTTTCTTTCTTCTATAAATGTTGATGCTTTATTAGGGTTTGATTTTCAATCAATCAATCATGTCTAGCAGCAGCAGCGGCGTCGTCACAGTCTATGGAAACGGCACAATCGCTGAAACCGCCAAAACGTCTACATTCTCCGTCAAGGTTGGCCTTGCTCAGATGCTCCGCGGCGGCGTAATAATGGACGTCGTTAACGCCGAATAGGCACGCATAGCGGAAGAGGCTGGCGCCTGCGCCGTCGTGGCATTGGAACGAGTCCCAGCAGATATCCGCGATCCGCAGCTGATCAAAGAAATCAAACAGGCAGTTACAATCCCTGTTATGGCCAAGGCTCGAATTGGTCATTTCGTTGAATCTCAGATCCTTGAAGCAATTGGAGTCGATTATATCGACGAGAGTGAAGTTCTTACTCACTCCTGCCGATGAGGATAATCATATCAACAAGCATAATTTCCGTATTCCATTCGTCTGTGGTTGCCGTAATCTAGGTGAGGCTCTCCGCCGAATGCGAGAAGGAGCCGCAATGATTCGAACCAAAGGTGAGGCAGGGACCGGAAACATAGTGGAGGCTGTGCGACATGTTCGTTCGGTTATGGGTGAAATTCGTCTTCTCCGTAATATGGATGATGACGAGGTTTTTGCTTATGCTAAGAAAATCGCGGCTCCGTATGACTTAGTTATGCAGACGAAACAGCTGGGGAGACTTCCTGTTGTCCAATTTGCGGCTGGTGGCGTGGGCGCTGATGATGCAGTTGGGGTGTGATGGGGTTTTCGTGGGCTCCGGTGTGTTCAAGAGCGGTGATCCGGCGAAAAGGGCACGAGCTATTGTCCAGGCTGTGACTCATTACAGTGATCCGGAGCTTCTTGCGGAGGTTAGCTGTGGGTTAGGTGAAGCAATGGTGGGGATTAATCTCAATGATGAAAAGGTCGAAAGGTATGCTAATCGCTCAGAGTAGTATTATATATATATATGCTTTGGTTGATCTGGAACTGGAATTGGAACTGATGATCTATAATGGCAGCATACATCTTCTTATTCTTCTTCATTTTATAAATGGGTTTCTTCCTGTTCTTGATTTTATCACAGTTTGAACAAATGGTAATCTTGAATTGAAAAAATTGACTTTTTTGTAAATGAAAGAGATGGGAAGGGAAGGGAAGTCGTCTTCTTCAACAACCTGAACTAATTGAGTCCCCATCGATGATGGGTCATTGTTTATGAATACATTTATTTAATAATAATAATAATAAATGTGTGCAAACTGATGATCATGCACACACATATATATATATATATATATATATGCATTTCAAGAAAGAGATAGATAGAGACTAGAGAGAGAGAAAGAGAAAGAAAGAGAAAGTGGGGTTTCAAGTCAATGGGAAGTACATACAGGATATGTGTGTGTTTCACGAGGAAATTCAGGATCACAGAGGTTGAACCACCGCCGGACATTAAAGAGGCTTTTACTAACTACTCCAATGGCGGCGCTCACATGACAGCTGACCAGCTCCACCAGTTTCTCCTCGATGTTCAGGGAGAATCCGCATCCACGGTCCCCGATGCCCAGCGGATCGTCGATCAGATCCTCCAGAAGCGCCACCACATCGTCAAATTCACCCGTCATGGACTCACTCTTGAAGATTTTCACTACTTCCTCTTCTCCGCCGATCTGAATCCACCAATTCGACCTCAGGTATGTATGTATAATCATATAATCAATCCTTTCAGCTCTAGTAATCACACGATGTTTTCACATTTATTGGATTCATGCGATTTGGCCTCAAAGCAGTTAGCTGTGGGATTGACGATTTCTGTGAACTGGTCATTAAATAAATACGCTGTTTGTTGAACTAAAGTTCTCTGATATGAGTTTTTTATTTGGCACAAAGTGATGATGATTGGCAGGGAGCAGAGCAGAGTGTTTTTTCCCCTTATTTGTGGTCCTCAATCAAAACAGATTCTGAGTCTCTTTATTCCATCTTTCATTGTCAATAAATAAACTACATAGATCCATTGGTATTTTGATTTTAGTGTCATAAAACTCTGTTACAGGTCCACCATGATATGAATGCTCCACTGTCTCACTATTTCATCTATACTGGTCACAACTCTTATTTGACCGGAAACCAACTCAGCAGTGATTGTAGCGACGTGCCGATCATTAATGCGTTGAAAAGAGGCGTTAGAGTAATCGAACTGGATTTATGGCCTAATTCCTCCAAAAACAATGTAAATGTGCTACATGGAAGGTATAATATTATGAAGCACTCACAAGATTAGCTTTCTACAAATTACTATAAAATTGGATGTCATGTCTTTTGTTCATATACAGGACACTTACTACTCCTGTGGACCTAATGAAATGCTTGAAGTCTATTAAAGAACATGCTTTTACGGCCTCTCCTTATCCAGTCATAATAACCTTGGAAGATCATCTTACACCAGATCTTCAGGCCAAAGTAGCAAAGGTTATGTCCTTTTGTAGATACCATATTATTGATTGAAATACTCGTTTGGTTTAACATTCTACCGTTTCATATCATTTGACTGCAGATGCTTACACAAGTATTTGGGAAGTTGCTTTTCTACCCTGAAACAGAATTTCTGAAAGAATTGCCTTCACCAGAAGAGTTAAAACACCGTTTTATCATTTCCACCAAACCTCCTAAAGAGTACCTTGAAGCTGAAACTTTCAATGGAAATAAGTCTCAGAAAGACAAGGATTCTGATGAGGATGTTTGGGGAAAGGAGCCTTTGAAACCTGCTGACAAAGATATAACTGTACTTTCTTTTTCATTTGTGCCTTTTGCAATCTTAGCTTGCTCCATTTGCTTCTTATGTTGTGGGAAATATCTTGCTCTTGCAGAGTGTTGTTAAGGGCAAGAGCGGGGAAAGTCAGGATGATGAAAAAGACGACTCTGAACAAATTTTACAGTCATTAGAACCTCCTGTTTACAAGCGTATTATAGCTATTCATGCGGGAAAACCCACAGGTACACTAAAGGAAGCCCTTGAAATTGATGTTGATAAAGTAAGACGGCTTAGTTTGAGTGAACAAGCACTTGAAAAGGCTGCAGAAACTCATTGGATGAATGTTGTAAGGTAGAAAAATACATTTCCAGCATGAATATCATTTGAACTTGTATATTTTCAAGTTATCAGAATAATATTGATCCTAAAATCTTTTCCACACAAATCTAGGTTCACTCAAAAGAATCTTCTTAGAATTTACCCAAAGGGTACACGGTTTAACTCGTCCAATTACAAGCCATTGCTTGCTTGGACTCATGGAGCTCAAATGGTTGCCTTTAATATGCAGGTTTGTCCCTTTTGTGTTGAGCTATTCTATAGACTTCGTACGTACTCTTTTACTACATGTGATTAAAATTTTGCCTTGCCTGAGCCACTGTGTATTTTGATATTTATAACCACCTTTTGGTAATCGGCTCCAAAGAAGATTATAAAGGTTAAAATGCAGTTTAATTGAGAGGAAACAGTTGTTTTCTGTATCAAACACTTTTTAGGACTTTCAAGTCTGATTTTGACTGGACATCATGAATTCGGGTGACTTCTAAAATCAAACATGGAATTCCAATAACCCAATATCCAATCTACTCATCATTCAAATCATCAAACAAATACCAAAATATCATTTATTTGATATATATTTATACCTAATATCTTTTTACCCTACTAACCTACAACAACAAAAATGTTATATTTGGAAAATAACAGCTTGGTTATTCAAATAACCCGTCCTACTGTTGTGGTTACCATCAAAAGGCTGAAAGTTCAAGAAGTCAACACCTTCAAAAGTCGAAACTAGTAGTTTTTACAGAATAAGGCCTTTGATTTGGGCTATTTGAGATTAACCTACTATTCCCATAATCAATCACATCATTCAAATCATCTACCAAAATACCCTATATTTCTTTAAAAATAAATAAAATAAAATCATTCTATATTATTAATACCTCTGATGTTTTTTTTACCCGAGTAAACCCCAATTTACATTACCCTACACCCAACAAGGTTATTTAGAAATAACATAACCCAAGATCGAACAAGCCCTAAATGGTTCTTTAGTATATAGTTGAATATAAAATGTGGGCACAAGGGGTTAAGTACATCGCCTCTAAACACACTTAACCATTTATGGGAATTCCATAGTTATATAGTTGAATATTGGTGTTTAATTGCAGGGTTATGGTAGGTCTCTGTGGTTGATGCATGGAATGTTTAGATCCAATGGAGG
Source organism: Impatiens glandulifera (assembly GCF_907164915.1). Taxonomy (NCBI): domain Eukaryota; kingdom Viridiplantae; phylum Streptophyta; class Magnoliopsida; order Ericales; family Balsaminaceae; genus Impatiens; species Impatiens glandulifera. The sequence continues at coordinate 56,325,085 of NC_061863.1, forward strand.
CTGCGGTTTCGTCAAGAAGCCTGATTTCTTGATGCAGATAGGACCAAGTGGGGAGGTGTTCAACCCCAGAACAAAGTCGCTTGTAAAGAAAACCTTGAAGGTGATATTATTATATTATCCCCAGAGCAAGTCAGATTCATATTCTGTATGAGTAAATATCTTCTTGACAATAAAAAAAGGTAAAATCTATATAACTCATCAGGTGAAAGTATATATGGGTGATGGGTGGCATTTGGATTTCAAACAAACACACTTCGATAGATACTCCCCACCTGATTTCTTTTGCAAGGTAATTAAGTTTATGGATCTAAAATCTGGATAATTTCTGAATATGTGGATTTTGATGTACGTAATGATTAACAGGTTGGCATAGCGGGAGTGTGTGATGACGTGAGGATGAAGAAAACAAAGACAAAAGAGGACATGTGGACACCTGTCTGGAACGAAGAGTTTGAATTTCCGCTAACTGTTCCTGAATTGGCTCTACTTCGGATAGAAGTACATGAACACGACATGGAGAAGGATGATTTTGGTGGGCAAACATGTCTGCCTGTTTCGGAGCTAAGGCAAGGGATCCATGCGGTTCCTCTCTTTGGTCAGAAAGGAGAGAAATACAACAATGCTCGTCTTCTTATGTGCTTTCAGTTTGCCTAACAAGCCATTTCCTTAAAATCCCACAAGGATGTTTCTTTTCTCCATGTATGTCCCCTGTAATTTGTGTTTCATGAGAGAGCTGTATCGGTTTCATTTTTTTTTCATTTTTTGTATGTATTTACATGTATTATTTTGCATCTCCATTTGGCCTTTTCTTGTGTCTAGATCCAAAATGTATTATTGTACCATTCAATTTTATATATTCATTTGTAATTTATAAGTCTTTTCGTTCTTACTTGAATTCTCGATAGATCTTTGTGGAAAGGAGTGTCAATGTTTTATCTTACCATTTGGCTCACGAAACTTGTTGGCATCCTTAGCCAAAAAGACCAAAAAGTTTTTTTTTTTTTTTGTAGTGACACTTTCTTAGCCAAATAATAAGGGACTGTCTGATTGAATGGGAGAGTGTCACATATTTTGTTTTGAAAGGATAAAATTTATTCTATTGATGCATCTAATTAATCACCCATTATTTGTCCTTTTCTTTTCAATTTGGTACTCGTTTAACCCTTTTCGAGTGGCGCAAGTCATTTCTAAAAAAAAAAAGCACCCATCATTTGTCATGAGTATGAGTACACGACTTGAGAAACCGGTGAACGGGGAGATTTAAAAAAAATATAGATTCAACATCAATTTCTACTCGAGTTCACGACTCAAGAAACCGGTGAACTGGGAGTTTTTTTTTATAAAAAATTGTGTTTGATTTTCAATAAAAACGTTGAAAAGAAAATGAAAGATAATAACTTTACGAAGTCCTACTAATTTTCTAAAATTAAAACAAAAAATTAGTATTGATTCTTCAACTAAGTTCTTCTTTCAAATTAGTAGATTAGAGTTTAAAATACATTTATATAATTTATATGTTCTCAACTTCATTTCTAATTTAAATACATATAGTTGGAGATTAGACAAGATTAATTATACACCAAATTATTTCTAATTTAGATGTGAAAAAGTTTATTCTTACTAATATTCCAAATCTTCAAAAGAGCGATCTAAATCTCATCTTTGTTCTCTAAGAGCACATTTGATGTTGACTTTGTATTTATTTATTTATTAAAAAACAACATTTCACCTCTAATTTACTTTCAACCACTCAATTCATATAAATTTTTAATACAGAAAAAACATCCAAGTAATTCAACTAATTTAAAACCCCAATAACCAGATAAGTTTTCATCAAACAAAATTTTTATCTAAAAAAACCCAAATAACCCAACATTAAACTATCTCTAAGACATTGGCAAAGAATAGTTGGACAAATACCTCTTTTTAGTGAAGTGGTTGGTTCAACTTCATTGAGATAATCATATAATTAAAAACACTTCCACTTGAAGATGACTGAAATGGCAAGATCGATCTTTCTCATAACTAGTCATTTATGCACAAAGATAAAAGATTGGAACTTTACTTCAGTCATGACTCATGGTCCATCTTCATTAATTACATCTAGACCCACCATCAACCAACTTTGCAATTATGGTGTTAGCCTCTATATGGAAACCCTAAGGAATAGTTAGTATAGTAATACTAGGATCGTGAAGATTCATATTCAAGTGGTAGAACAAATGAACTCATAAGCTTATGGTCATGGATTCGAGTTTTCATTTTGAAAATAATAAGTAGTAAAGCAGGGTAAGGACTAAGGATAGAGACAATAACCATTTTTTTCAAATGAAATTTTAATAAATTGACAATTTTAAAAAAAAAGTTTGACAAATTCAACAAAAACACCATATACTATTCTTACAAAAATAATGCATGGCACTTTAAGCCAAATCTGCTTAACACCACATATATTTTTTGTTGGGTTGGGGGTAATTTTGAGATATTTTCATTATTTTGTTGATGGATAGATACATCCTCTATAGAAGAAAGGGGGGAATCACTTGTGATAAGAAGGGCATGATGGTCATCTTCATCTGGTCAGGTAAAGTTGTAAAGGGGAGCTGTCACAATAATCACCTTTTTCAAGTGGGGGTATGTATGACTTTCTTGCCCCCCACCATCCTTATTCTATTCTTTATTTTAAGGACTTATTAAGGAATACCAAAAATATATTACCAAATATCAATACATTGTATGTATTTTGTATTCAAAATTAAACTAAATTATAAAACTACTTAATTAAATTTGTCATAAGTGTAAATTCTTTTCTTACAAGTCATTTTTTAATACTTACCCATTCATTACTATTGTTATTGTGATTGTAGTTATGGAAAAAAAAATCTTTTTGTTTTGGGAGATTCATATAATTTTGAGTTTTTTTTTTATATCAAAATCATTTTTATCTAATAATTCAAAATACTTTTATTTTATTTTTTTTATAAAATTTATATTTTAAATAGAAAATAACATTACAATAATTCATAAAATAAAAATCCAATAAAAATTCTAAATTACCCAAGATCAAGCAAGCTCAGGTTGATTGAATGAGTGATTCACACTCTTCTTCTTTCTTCATCATTGTATTTTGTTTTGATTTTCTATATATTTATATTATTTTTCTGATTTGTTGTCTTCTTAGTGAGAATTATAAAAAGTATTCCTTGTTAAATAAATAAATGAGATGGTTTAAGTTTGAAATTTTAGAGAGAGAAATAAGTGAATATTGTTATTATACTGTCAATTTCATAATAAATCCAAATTGATATTTTTAATTATTAGAGAATTCCAACCAAACAAACAAATTCACGCGTCTGGAAATTAGAGTGGTTAATCTTTTTCAAGCTTTCCTTTTCAATTGTTCTTTTTCCACTCCCTTAAATAAAATAAAAGTAACAAGAATGTTTGGTTGATTTATTAATAATATTATTTATTTATTTAATAAGGAAACACAAATTATTTTTATGATATATAGGATCTGTTTGGTTCACATTGAAATGAGATTAAAGACAAAGAAGATCAAATCATAGGGGGCCTTTAAGCACCCTCGAAAGCTAAGAAAGAGTTTGAGACGTGGAGATACGGATCAGGTCTTTTGTACAAACCTGCCTGCCTGCCTTCTCATGCATATAATTCCAAACACATCACAAAAGTTATGTCTTTTTCTTTTTTCCTTTAAAAAATATTTGTTTGAAAAATCATTATTTTAATTTTAAGGGTAATTTTTTATTTTTTTTAAACACAGGTTTCGTTTTTTCTTTAAAGTGCGACTAATATTATTCCAAGCAGGTTAAGGTTAAGTACACAAGCCACAAACACATTTAACAATGTGCATAATTTGTTGTTTTACAGGTTAGAACTCAGGACATCAGGGAGGCTAAAAATATCCACATTTTGTTAACACTAGATTAAAAGAGGGATCTCTTTTTATATTATTATAATATTTTCTTATACATCTAATTATATTTCAAACCAAACAAATAATAATCTATATAAATTCAATTCAATTCTTTATACTTCTTACCATTTATATATACTTCATCCTCTATGGTGATTGGTGAAGAGTAGATACCGCAAATTAGCAACGGGTAGGGAGTGAAGTACTCATTTTCGAACCTAATTTTCATTTTATTATTCGATTTCGATTCCGAACCGACAGGTATTTCTATTTCTATCCCATCCCCAATTCGTCGAGTACCTGATCCTCGATGGGTATCCTATTATCCGATTAAAATACTTTTAACATTATAAAGATCGAAGAAAAAAACACAACTTTAATAAATATTTTTAACATTAGTAATATCAAAATATTAAAAATAAAAATTAAAACATTACTTATCTACCTCATAATTTTTGTAAATCTTAAAAAAATAAACTAGAGTGAGAAAAAGTGGGATGAATATTAAAAATAAAAATTTAGTAAAAAGACTGATGAGAGAGTAATATTGTTATTAAAATAAAAGTTAAAGTTGAAAATTTATGTAGAGTAATATTTTTTTAAGGAAATAAAAAGATTAATGTTGAAGTGTAGTATATATATGACTATGATTGGATTGAAGTGTGGATAAGATCAAATTAAATTATGTATTTATGATACATTTATAATGATGAATCATTTGAAAAATCACACATTAACTTTTAATAAAAAAAATATATTCGGGTTTGAGTTCCGCACACTCCCTATTCCCGACCACATACCCAACTGGGTACCTTCTCTCTCTCCTCATGCCCGACCTTGTTTCCGAACCCGATTTAAAATACCTGAACCCAACTATCGGGTATCCACAGGTATCGGACATACGAGTACCCATTGTCAGGATAGTTTCCCAAAGTAACCTTATTTCGCGTTCACTTTCCCAAACTAACCTAATTTGTTCATTCATTCCCAAACTAACCTAGTTTACTATTCAATTTCAGTTTTTTTTTTTATTTATTTATTCTTTTTACATTTAAAATTTATTGTATATAAAACTAAATTATTTATATTTTGATATATATTTTAAATTATTATTTTTATAAATTTAATTATTTATATTTTAATATATAATTTAAATTTAATTATTTTTTATAAATTTGATTATTTATATTTTAATATATATATATATATACATTTTAATTATTATTTATATATATAATAAATATTTTCTTTAATATTCTAATAAATAAATAATTGATAAATACTAATAAATTTAAAATATTTTAACTATAATAATATAATAATTATATATTCATAAAAACTTTTTTTAATTTATCAATTATTTATTAAATATAATAATATTTTTAATTAATATTTTAACCCTAAAAATATGGTAATCTTTTTATTATATTTAATAAATAATTGATAAATTTAAAAATGCTAATATTTAATTATTATATTGTTATGGTTAAAATATTTTAAATTTATTAGTATGTAATTATTTATTAGAATTATTTAATATTTATTACACTATATAAATAATAATTAAAAAGTAAATATATATATATATATTAAAATACAAATAATCAAATTTATAAAAAATAATTATATTTAAATTATATATCAAAATATAAATAATTTAATTTATAAAAATAATAATTTAAAATATATATCAAAATATAAATAATCTAGTTTATATAAATAATAATTTAAAATATATATCAAAATATAAACTTTATATATAATAAAATTTAAATGTAAAAAAAATAAAAAAATAAATAAATAAAAGTGAGTTTGAACATTAAACTAGGTTAGTTTGAGAATGAATGAACAAACTAGCTTAGTTTGGGAAAGTGTACGTCAAACAAGATTCCTTTGGAAAACCGTTCCCCGTTGTCATACAAATGAAGAGGTATAAAATTATTTTAAATTTAAATTAATTACATATTCTTTTATCTGAGTTAACATAATAGATTTAAAGAGATAACTCTTGAGTGACCTCCTTTTCAATACTTTTATATCGTTTAAAAATTGAAATAACTAATAGGAGCATGCTGATAAGAATTGAACCAATGTTTTTTTTTTTTTAAATAATCAAATTAAATATATATTTTTAAATGTGTTGTAATTGTACTCGTATGGTGGACTGGATCTGTTTGGTTCACATCGGGGAGAAAGTGACATGAGAAGGAAGGACAAACAAGGTCAAATCACAGACCCACGCAAGTTTGAGACTTGGAGCATCTAAATACATGGTAATAACATTTTCATCTTTTTTATAATTATTATTTTGGAGTAATATATAATTGCATGAAAATAAAATCAAAACGTTTTTTTGTATGGAATGTTTATTTTTTCTTAAATTAATAATAACTAGAAAACAAACTTTACTTTTAACACAACAATTTTTTTCAAATCAATTACAATTTAAGTAAAATCTTGACACAACTTAACTTAACCTAACTGATAATAAAGGAATAAAACTGGGATAAATACTGATAACTATTATTTTGTATAGTTTTTTTAATATTAAATTAAAAAATAAAGTGTTCAAACAAAATAATAAATTATATTAACAAAAGTTGTTAATAATATATTGTCAATAATTATGTAAAACTAATTAAGTTATTCTGAAAATATATAAAATTATTTAGGCCTTGTTCCATCAAATAAAATTAAATATCATTTTATTATTCTTTTATTTATTTAAATTATTAATCAAAATAATAAAAATACTTTATATTTTAAATTATTATTTTTTATTTTATTTATATATATATATATTAATATTCTTTAAATATTTTTACCAAAAATATTTGTTACCTACTCAAAATCATCAACGATTATTATTTTTCTCTCTATCTAGGTTTTTCAAACAACCCCAATCCAAACAAGCTAATATACAAATAGTTCAAATAAATCCCCTCTTCTAGCCTAGTGGCAACAAGAGGTGGATATCCCCCAGGCCTCCATGAGGTCCTGGGTTCGAGCCCGTCAGGCGGCAAGTTCTGCGCCTAGTTAATTGGTTAAGTATGTTTGCGGGCTATGTACTTAATCCGCGAGGATTAGTCGCACTCCATAAGAGCAGCGGAACTCAGCGTTCTCACACAAAAAAAAAAATAATAATAATAATAATAATAATTCAAATAAATGATATTTTAAAATAAGATATTACCAATAATTAAACATAAAATATGTCATTATTCTTATTCTTATTGAATTAAGATATTTTAAATAAAAAATAAAGACATATTGAGTAGATTGTATTTTAAGAAATACACATTTTACTATATTTAAAAAAATACTATTTTAATAAAATAACAAAAACTAATAATTTTATAATAACAAATGTTATTAATAAATAAAGACAAAAACAAATAATAATTATTTGCTTGATTTATTATAGATTTATTTATAATATTATTATTTCATTTATTTTAAAAAATATAAATAAAAAAGTTTGCTATTATAATATTATTATTTTATATTATTTATTGCAAAAAATATTAGCCGGAGATAAATACATTTAAATAAATACAGGTAAAGTGTCTATTAATCTCTAAAACGTATTATATTAAGTGTCCATTTCATAATGTGTTTTTTTTTAATAAAATATTTGTCATAAAATTATGGTATTCTGTTTAAATATATATTAATTTATCTTAATTACTAATATCCTATCCATACTTTAAAACACGCCTAATGAAATATATATTAATTTATCGAAATTACTATTATCCTATCCTCACTTTAAAACACGCCTAATTACTTTTTTCATGAACACATCCATTGATGTATACATATAAATTTATATACTTTTTCAAATTTGAACTAACAGAATTTAAATTTGAATTTTTAAGTTAGGCGTTATGGATGGTAGGATATATCTTACATGTCGGGGTGGAGTACCTATCTCGGAACCCGTTTTTTATTTTATTACCCGACTCCGACCTTAATAGGTATGTATCACTATTTCTATCTTTATCATCGTTCGTCAGGTATCCAATCTCCGACGAATATTCATAACCCGATTAGAAGAAGCGTTTTGAGTTTAAACGAGGGTCATGACTGTAGGGTGACATGCTAGTTCTCTTTTAATTTAAAAATAATAATAAAAAAGAACCGATTAAAAACTTAGAAAACCGTAGAAGTTGAAGAAGAAGTAAATAATAAAAGTAGTAATATCGAAATGTTAAAAAACATAAAATAAAATATAAACATTATTTGCTATTATATAATTATGTTGTAGATCTAGAAAAATATACTTTATTATTACTAGAGTGAAAAAAAGTTAGAATAAATACTGAAGAAATAAAAAGTTAAATATTGAATTTGAAAAAAATAGAAGAAAATACATTTATATGACATACGTGTTGTCATGTGTTTTTCATCGCACACCGTTCAATTCTTTTGAAGTCAACCATCTGCGACCTGTGATAAAATTCACTACCCATATAATAATTTACAAGTTACATACCACTAAAGATAGACAAAATTTGTTAACACTTAATTTGAAAATCTTATTTATTTTTCTAAAGAGATTTTAAATTTTTTTCACTGTTCTATATATTCTTGTAATTCCTAAAAGTGGTTGTAATTTTTTTTAGGTTTCTCTTATAACATCATGTCATCACTAAAACTCCTCTAAATTGATATACATACAATTAAAAACATAAGACAGAAATATTTGTACAAAACAACAATAAAGTCAATATAAAATTTAAAATTTATAAACAAGTCTTGTTATTAGAGACAATTTAAGTAATACAAATCTTGCATAATAGAAAGAAAAAAAATTGAGTTCTAGTCTTACTAAAATCGTGTTAAAATAAAAAGTTAAAAATATATAATTTGAAATGAAACTAAAAGAGTGAAAAAATAAGTCTTAAATGTTAGTCAAAACTTAAAAACCTAACAAAAATGAAAGAACATAAAACTATATAAAACTATACGTAAAAGCCAAATGCAAAAACATTTATATTATTGTGAACTTTTGTAAAAGTAACTTGACACAATTGAAATTTTTTTCTTAACAAGTTTACAATATATCTATTGTTTTAATTAAATAATGATATATATATATATATATATATATATATATATATATATAATTATTAAAGTTAGAATAAACTTAATAATATTTTAGGTATTTGGGTCACTTATATTTGTCTTATTCTTTTTGTTTTCTTTTATACAATGTGTGTGCCTTATTCCATTAATATTAATGAATGCTGTTTAAATTTGTAAAAAGTAATAAAACAAAATAAAATAGTTGAAAATGGAAATAAAACAACCTTTTTTTCAAAGAAAAATAAAACTGGAAAGAAAACAAACTTAAGAAAAGTACATTTGAATAATATAAAAAGTCATTTTCAACCAAAAAAAATCTAAGATTTATAAATATAAATTCAATATAAAAGGTCTTTTTCAAGAAAAAAGAAGAAGGTAATGGTCTAATTTAATAATATAATTATAATTTCGTGGAAGGTCTTTTTCATTAAAAGTTTGATTAAACCTTACTAACAATACTTAGATTTACTTATAAGAACTCAAATACGTTTTATTAAATAAACTTAATGTATTGGTCATGAAGAATATTTAATCAATTTTAAAATGTATTTGAAAAAAATTAAAAACCTCACAATATTCCCCAATCATGATCAAATTTTAATTTATTTTGCTAATTTCTTATCATATATTGCTAAGAAGAATTATTAGCAGGATATGATTCTAAGTTGATGGGATGTGATTCAAAGTCATTTGTGATAATTGAAATTCGACCTCTTATTTTTTTGAATTTAAATTAACATGCTTGTAAAGCTGATTTATGTGGTGTTAAAATGTTATAATTGAGAAAATTGTCATTATTATATTTATAAAAGAAATGAAAAAAAATAGATTAAGTGTTAGCATTTTATTTTAAATCGTGAATATATATTAAAAATAATAAGAATTGTTTAAACATAATAATAAATCATTATATAAAAAATGATAATAATAATAATAATAATAATAATATAAACACGTTACCTTACATATTATCGAGTTTATAAATTTTGAAGATAAATAAATAACTCTATGTCTTGTTCCACCGACTTTCTATAACGAATATCAGAAAAAATTATAATAATAACATTATGAATGATACACATCGGACGACTATGATAATTAAATATTCGACGATTTCTTTCCAACTAAATAATCCATCGTAGAATAATCTATGATAACCCAAATCACTTCACTCAAACACAACAAATTAATACATAAAGACACGTCACATAATAAATCTCAATCATCCTCAATCAAAGACTAGGTAAGTCGTTAATTCCACATCCTTATATCACACACGATAACGACTTGTCATAATACAATTTTTTTTCATAATGCCACAAAAATCTAACGAGACACTTCTATAGAATCAAGAGATTCTCAACTACACGACTGTCAATTATATAGTTCCAAAGTGGTGAATTAATTAAGTTTCTCCTCCAACTATCTACAAGTTTCAAATAAATTATGTCTTAACCTTCAAATATAAAATAGTGATAATTGAAAAAGAAATGATGGTTTATTATTATTGATTTAGAATAACTTATTATTATTATTATTATTTGTTGTGAGGATTAGGAATTTAGGAGGATAGGATAGCTGGCGTGTCTCCACCACCACCCAGATTGTTATCACTCCTCCTCACATTACCCTCTCTTTCTTATCTCTTCTTATCTTTTATCTATTCTTACCCATTCAATTTTTTTTACTTATTTTCTTATAAAAATATTTTAATTAAGTATTTCAATATTTTAGTAACAAATTTAATTAAGTAAATTGTAGGTATTTTTTTTTTAAATTTTATTATTTGTGGTCCAAAACAATAAAAAGTTTCAAAAAGGGTGAGGCAAGAAAAGATATGTTTGAAACTTTTGCATCCGATTTAACGAAAAGTTTTATTATTTTTTAAAATAAATAAAAAAAGAAATAGAAAAATTATTATTATTATGAGGAAAAAAAGGCAGCAACAGCGACGGCAGTGGCGTCGTTTGATTGGGCCATCTTCTTCGTGGTGGTGTCAAGTGGAGAGTGGACATGGCGGCATCTCTCTTCCAATTCTTGGTTTGGGTTTCTACTGTGTGAAACAAACAACCATCTTTTTTGGCAATAGGTGGATGAAAGCAAGATCTTTCCTTTCCAGTGAAAGGGAATCTGTGCTCCACCAAGTTTGCGTCTTCATTCTGGGTCCCCCATCCATCCATCACCCAATATGCTCTCTCTTTCTCTCATCTCTCATCGACCCACATTTCCATTTCCATTTCCATTTCTTCCGTCTGCTTCTTCTTCCTTTTTCAATCAATCAATACCCTCTAGGAAAATTTTTTATTTTTTTTAAATTTTCATAGCAAATCGGCGATACATATATATAGTTCGTCGCCGGCGATGCCGACGCCGGTTAGTACTGCTAGACAATGTTTGACGGACGAGGCGGCAAGAGCGCTCGACGAAGCAGTTTCCGTCGCCCATCGTCGGAGTCACGCCCAAACAACTTCACTCCACGCCGTATCAGCCCTTTTATCGCTTCCATCATCATTCATTCGCGACGCATGCGCACGCGCCAGGAGTTGTGCTTACTCTCCACGCCTACAGTTCCGGGCACTTGAACTCTGCGTAAGTGTTTCGCTAGACAGAATACCGGTGACGAAGGCGGTCGCGGATGAACCTCCTGTTTCGAATTCGCTCATGGCAGCGATTAAACGTTCTCAAGCGAATCAGAGACGGCATCCGGATACTTTCTATTTGTACCAACAGCTTCAACAGTTTAACAATTGTAATCAATCGTCTTTGTCTTGCGTTAAAGTTGAGCTCAAGCACTTCATCTTATCGATCCTTGATGATCCAATTGTGAGTCGGGTTTTTGGAGATGCTGGGTTTCGTAGCTGCGATTTGAAGTTCGCAATTCTTCAACCTCCCCCAATTTCTAGATTCGCAAGGTCTCGTCTTCCTCCTTTATTTCTATGTAATTTACCAGATTCAGAATTAGACCGATCCGCTTTCACTTTCCCCTACGCTGGACTGGAAATTCAGGACGAGAATAATAACAGAAGAATTGTCGAAATCCTTACGAAGAAGACCAACCCGTTACTGATTGGGGCTTGTGCAAAGGATGCACTAGTTAGCTTCACCGAATCCTTAAGAACAGAGAAACCCGGGACTCTACCGGCTGAACTTGACGGATTGAGGTTGATTTCTCTGGAGAGAGAGATATCTGAGATTTGTGAAGCGAAATTGGAAGTTAAGTTAAAGGAGATTGGCGATTCAGTTGAGCAATGCTCTGGGCCGGGAACATTGATTAATTTGGGGGATTTTAAGAGGTTGATAGTAGAAGATGGGCATGGGGCATCATCATCTTCCATTGATGCTGTAAAGCTTCTTGTTTCAAGATTGACAGGTCTACTTAAAAATCATGGCAGAAAGAAGTTATGGGTAATTGGGGCTGTGGAGAGTTACGAGAATTACAAGATGTTTCTTGCTCAGTTTCCTTGGGTAGAAGGAGATTGGGATTTGCAGACTCTACCCATCACTTCATCAAAGCCATCGCCATATCCAAAATCCAGGTTTGTCCACTTCAAAAGATAGATATAATTTCGCTTTTGGAATCTGAATGGCAGATTTTTAATCTTCATGATGATGATGATGATAACAGGTTAATCGGGTCATTTGTCCCACTTGGTGGTTTTTTCTCTGGACCAACAGAGTTTGAGAATCTACAAAGTGGCAGTGGTGCTCATGGGTTCACTTTATGTGAGCTTTGCAACCAAAAATACGAGCAAGAATCTGAGCAAACAATTGGGGTGCAGTCAAAAGATGATCATGTAATATTAAAGGCCAAGTTAGTTGGTTTAAAGCAGAAATGGAATGACATCTGCCAACGCCTTCACCCAATTCCACGATTCAATCATGGACCTGCGGAAAGCTCTAGATTCGTTGCTAAAACGAAAGAAAATCAGTCCACGAGCTCAAACGAACCATCTGTGGTTCGTGTACCTGAAAATGCAGAGTCTTTGGGGCAGCGACGGCCATCCACAGATCTTGGTTTGGGCTGCTTCAGCAATGAGCAGCATGAAGGGCAGACCAAGAATTTCAAATCTATCTGTAAATTCCTGAGCGAAAGAGTTAGCTGGCAAGACGACGCCATTTGTCAAATTAGTCAAGCCATATCTAACTTCAGAAGTGGAAACAGAAGTAACAGCCAAGGAAGAAGAAGACATAGAGGTGACTTATGGCTTAGCTTTCTTGGACCCGACCAAGTGGGGAAGAAAAAGGTTGCATCTGCACTAGCTGAAGTAATTTACGGTTCAATAGAAAGCTTAATATATGTGGATCTAAGCAGAGAAGATTGGGCTGGTTCAAATATTCGAAGAGGAAAGACCGTGATCGATTATATCTGCGACAAGCTTAGTCTAAAACCTCATTCAGTCGTTCTGCTTGAGAATATAGATAAGGCTGATTTTGTAGCTCAAACTAGTTTGTCTCGGGCAATAACAACCGGGAAATTTGCCGATTCCCATGGAAGAGAGATTGGCTTGAACGACACTATCTTCGTAACAACCTCAGGTTCTTCAGAGTACACAGAGGAACAGATAGCCAAAAGGAAAAGGAAACAGATTGATGTCAACATTGACTCGTCTGAACAGGACAGGCTGGGAAAGAAGAAGAAACACGATACTAGATCATTCCTAGACTTGAATCTGCCTGCAGATTCATTGGAAGAGGAAGAAGAAAAGAGTGACTCGGAAAACTCCAACAATGGTAGTGATTCTTGGGTAGAGAGTTTCTTGATTGAGGTGGACGAGAAGGTGGTTTTCAGGCCTAGAACTTCTTAATAATATTCTTCCCATAAAAGTTTTTCTTTTTTGTATGCAATAATAATAAATAGGATTTTGTATGTTTGTATGTAATAATTGCTGCTGGGCTGGGTAATTTAGTAGCATCTACTTATAATATGGTGGTGCTCCAAATGTAAATTCCTGTATAAAGAAACTAGAGGAATTAATGATGAATGAGGTTTGTGACATTCTTTGGATTTCATGTGTATCAAATGTAAGATGGACAATGAAGATACAATTTGAAAACTACTTCATGTAAACGGTTTCTCATCTTGATCCAGATAGACAACAAAACACAGGGGACAGGAAGAATAGGAAACAGAGAATAAAAGATCAAATTATTCGAAACAAACAAAATTTGAGGTTCGACATAATGGTAAAAAATGTAATCTTAACTAGGAAGAAGACTACTCAACCAACAAGTTCTACATAACAGTAATAATAGATGAGATAAGGGTAGGTGATCAATCACCCACAGCCACAACAAGATCACAATAGAAATAATAGCAGCAGCAATCAATGATGACTTTCCTTTCCTTTTCTTTCTTTTTTTTTGTTCTTTCAGGGTTATAAAAATGGTGTAAGATTACTTATTCTTGGTTGGCTCTGGAAAGCCATAAAGACGAGGATCGGTTTGGTAATAGACCACATCTCCCTCGTTGCTGACATAGTGGTCTTCCCTCATGCTTCTTGAGAGATTACCAAACAGGTGAAACGGGAACAGACCTGATCTCTTTGGCTCTCTGTAGTACTTACCCAGTATCGGTTTAGCAGCCTTTGTCTGAAATGAATTATAACAATATCGATAACAACATCAACAACTGTAATAATAATAATAATAATAATAATTTCAAACTAAATTCTTACCGCTTCAACTAAGTGATAATGTGGCATTTGTGGGAATAGGTGGTGGATGACATGTGTGCCGATGTCGTGGTGGATGTTGTTGATCACACCATAATCGCGGTCCACTGTCGTTAGTCCTCCCCTAAGATAAGTCCATTCCTGCATTGTCGAGAGGCAAAGACAAATCATTCAAATTATCAACTACAAAATAACTTACATCAATCAAACAATAACAATACCTTGCCACGATACCAGGGGAGCTTTTCCTCGTGACCGTGGTGATGCAAATAGGTGACGAGATCTAGCCATGCCACAAAAATCTACATCAAAGAAAAAGATAATTTATATGAAAGTGGAATTTGGGTATTGATTATTATTATAATATAAATTGAGAAAGAAAAAAACTCACCAAGTATGGGACTCCATAAACCTTAAGCAATTGAGGAAGGCCTATTATGGTGGATGAGATGAAAAGAATGGCAGCCATTAAACTCCAGCAAAGAGTTGAGACAGTGACTTCATTCTTCTCACTTGGATGGAACAGATCACTGTAAGGATTGAAATGTGAACCTGTCTTTCCTGGGCTCCTCCACCACTGAAATTACAAAAACAACTTTCTTTAACAGAATTTCCCAAATCAATCTGCTAGCTTATCGAAAAATAAATAAAAGAATCCTCACCAAGTATATTGGATATGCAAACAGAGGGAAAGGAATTTTGAACCTCAAGAACTTGGTTGAGGAATCTAGACTATTATACATTTTCTCCGGCAACTACAAAAATATAAACATGTTACATAAATAAAACCAAGAACACTTGTTTTAAATGAAATCAAAATGGCACTAACCGGCACCCATGACTCATCTTTCTCGACGTTCCCATGGTTTTGGTGATGAGTTCTGTGGCTGATTCTCCTGAAATGTTTACATACTGTGAGAAAGAATAATAATAACAAGAACAATAAATGGGGTTTAATTTAATAAGTTATCAAAACCCTGACCAGCCATGATAAGGGACTAGGATGAAGCTATGAAGAACATGGCCAACCACGCTGTTCAGCAGAGCACTATCCGAAAAGCTTCCATGCCCACTATTTACATGAAAACAAAACGACAATTAGAGGTAACAATTCAATTAAATTCAATAATCATATACATATATTATTATTATTGTTACCAGTCGTGTCCTAGAACAAAGAAGGCCCAAAACATTGTCCCCTGTGCAACCCAATAAATAGGCCAAAACGCCCAATTGTCGAGGTAAATAGCTAAAGAGGCCAAGGCAACAACAACAATGATATCCCTAAAAACATAGCTCATGGACCTCCATGGGTTCTTGACCCAGCAGTGCTTGGGGATAGCAGCCCTTATGTCAGCAATCTTAAACGGTGGAGGGGCACTTGGATCAAAATCAAAGTCATATTCTTCACCACCACCACTACCATTCTCAGTCTTCTTCACAGCACCAGAGTTAACCTTGCTCAGTCCATTATTAGCACCTGCACCACCCATATCACAATTCAAACCAGATTCCATTATATAAACAAAAACAACAACATTACACTTTCAACATGTATGTTTGTATGTATATGTATACCTGCCATTCTTTAAAATGAAGAACAGAGTACAAGTAAAGTTAAAGCTTCTCTTACACTAAATAAGGGGATGGATTATGATGGAGCAAAAGTGTGTTCAGTAGTCACACCAATTTGATTCCTCCCCATTTCAAGGGTTTAATATTCTACATTTCAGTTTTTTTTAAATTCATTCCTAATCAAAGAACATGATTCCTCTTAAAAAAAAAAAAAAAAAAACAGGAATCTGATACTAGGTTTTATCTATATTTTCTTAATATTACAAATATAAGTTAGATTTGATTTCAATAATTGACTTCCTTTGAATATAAACCAAATAAGGTGGTGTGTTAGTGGGGTTTAAAGAAGACAATATTAGAAAAAGGCAATAATAAAAAAGAATTAATTGAGGAGGCAATGCGATGGCACGTGATGAGAGGCGAATGGTGGCCCACCACTAGTGGGGAAAGAATACAAAAGATAGCAGCCCAATTGTCGAATCTCGGCCCAGATAGGCATGTGATTTGGTAGGTCACTTTAGCCCTTAAATGGGGCCCACTTGATTTTTTTAGGGCAGAACCCAGTACCCAGTAAAACAGGGAATAATAATAATAATCGACCATTCCGCCGCCGCCGCCCGACCCCGACCGACCTCCACCGGAACTTTCTCTCTCACACACACTCACACACACACATTACAATCTTAGATCTTGGATTATATCCATCGATACCCACATTATTTGAGATAGAAAGAAAGGAAGGAAAGGTTTCAAATTTTAAATCTAAATGAAACAGGATGCAGAGCAAGAACAAATCCATCATGAATCGATCCCCCATTTCAAATGAAAGAATTACAAAATACAGAGCAAGAAGAGATCAATTGGAAACAGTTACGATATGGAAGATGAAGGAACAATGCAATCAAATTAGAAACTAAATGAATGAATGAATCTATAGAGAACCCATTAATATGAATGATAAGGAAATCTGAAGAAAAGGAATAGATAATACCTTGAACGCCCTGCATCTTGGAATTGTCCCAAGAAAATGGCTAATGGAGATAAGCAGCCACCGTTCTCTCTCTCACACACACACACAAAAACACACACAGAGAGAGATATAGAGAGAGAGAATTAGGTTATAGAAAATAAATGTGTGAAATTGGCAACTCCAAAAGCGGAGCTGCAGAGGTGAGAAGTAAGAAATGAATAGAGAGTAGGTTTGTGTATATATATAGAATTAAGAACAAGAAGAAGAAGAAGAAAGAGAGAGAAATCATGCAAATTTTAGAGAGAGAGAGATTCACGTGTGGAGGAGGAGGAAGAGAGAGAGAGATAAATGTTTTTTTATTATTAATTTTTTACAAAAGTAATAAATAAATAAATAAATAAATATTTGTTATATGAGTAGGTGAAGGTGCTTTGCAATTGCATCCACATATGGCCACATCTCTTACGAGGTATATAACAAAAATCTTTTATTTTGTAATTTCATTTATTTATTATTATTATTATTTGAGTAGTGGAGGCTAACATGAACTTACACTAAAAATAATAATCACAAATAAGCCAATATATCTCGAAATATTTATTAATTAGCAATGTGATGTGTTATCACTTATCAACAAAAACAAACAAAAAAAAATTTACAAAATGTTAACAATTGTCATGCTTCTAAATAATATCACATTTATTTATCAACCTTGCCTTTCCATTTATCAAAATTTTAAAACAATAAAAAATTATGAATCAATTATTATACATAATTTTGTTAAGAACATCTTTAATATACAGAGCTAGATCCCATATATCCTTGATCTTTTAGATAATTTTCGTCACTACACTAGTAAAGGGAGTAAATCATTAAATTTATAATAAGTACAAATACAATAAAATTGATAAAACAGTTGAGCGAATGGTTAAATTTATAATAAGTACAAATTCAATAAAATTGACGAAACAATTAAGGGATGCTGAAGAGATAAACTTAAATACAGAAAAGAGGAAAAGACAAAAGATAAAAACTATGATATAACATAGAAACTAAATTGTTCATCCTCAAATACTAAAGTAAAAAAAAACATTGACAAAAACCTTGAAATCCTAAAAAAATAATACATTTTATCATATTAGTACGAATTCATAGAGGAAAATTAAACAATGGGAGGAAACAAACATCATTATCTGCTTCAATTTAATCTCTCTTCATGAAAAAGGAAAGAGAAAGTGAACGTGGAAGAAGATAATATGATAAAAAAAAAGACAGATATTAAGACAATATATGTTGTGATAAATAGATTAATTTGTGTTTGTAATGTGGTTTTGATTGCTACCATTTAAAGTTTTTGGATAATTTGTTTGTTATCTTACAATCAAAATTAAGATTTGTCTAGATCCTCTCACTTTTTAGAATTCTTAATGAATGTTGTTAAACCATTTTTAAAAAATAAATATTAATTACAAATTATATTTATTTAATTTATAATTTAAACCATTGAATTTGGATGGTTTTTTAATATGTTTATTTTATATTTTATTTTTACTAATTAATGTTTAAATAAAACATTAATTGAAAAAGGATTTAACTTTGTGTTATAATTAAATTTTTATTTATAATAATATTTTATTTGTCAGAGTACTAACTATAAATTTATTATATTTAGATTGGTTAAAAATGCCTCTAATTTGATATAATTAGTGAAATGTATTTTTAATTTTAAAAAATAATTGACTTTAAAAAAATTACAGAAATATTTTTTGTGTGAAATATAATTATTAAAAAAAATTAAAAATATAATTTTGTTTGAATAATATAGATAATTCTAATCCAATTCGAATTTAATCAGATTCGATCTCAATCTAATCCAGAATACTTAATCTAAATGAGTATTTCGGATCCGAATTAGTTTAAACGCTCTACCTTAAAGATAGTTAGTGTAGCACTGTAGCCTACTAGGTTATATTTAATATAACAAATATCATATTGAAAAAGTAGAAATAACACTTCAATTTTGTTTGTTTTAGGTTTTTGAAAATAATTTTAGATGATTTTACAATGTTAGATGAACATAATCTAAGTTAGTTATTAAGAGTAGAGTAATGTACACATTATTTTAAATTGGTTTCGAAATAACTTTATTAAAAATATATATTTAATTAGTATCATTTTGAAAACGTTTGATTTCTTTGTGAATTGATTATCTTATTAATAAAGAGAATATAACCAACAACTCAACTAGACATAAATCATATTGCTTAAGTCATTATCTATATATTAATAACAAGTGTGGAAAAAAAAAGTGTAAAAGAAAGAGACAATTAAACAATTAAAAAAGAAGCCGAAAGAAAAAGAAGGAGAAAATCAAAAGGCTTGGGCTTTGTTAGTGATATTTTATTTATTTTTCTAAAACACACTGATTTTTCATTAAGTAAAGCAAACAAGATTAACCAAAAAAAAACATAAAACCAATCTAATAATGACATAAGCAAACCCCATTTTGAGAACTCTACCCACCATCAAACTCATATAATAGGTTTTTTTTATTTATTTCTCTCTTGGAATCCACCAAAACACTATTTTATATATATTACCGACGATTTTATATATATTATCGTCTTTATCTATTTTAATATTTATAAACTGAGTTTAAAAGTTATAAGTTTAATTTTATTTTTTTATATAATTTATTTATATATTAATCTTATTTATATATATATAATCTTTTAATATATTCATTTTGTTTTTTATATATTATATAATTTATTTATATATTAATTTTATTTATTTATATATATTTAATTATTTTTTTCTTAATTATTTTTATTATAATCTTTTTTAATTAAATAGAAAAAATATTGGGGTTTAATTTGTAAAATTTATAAATATGTAGATAGTATTAAAATGTTAAATAATTTGTAAAAAAATGAGTATTCTGATAATATTCTTTTTAATTTGAAAATAAGTTTTTGAATTCAAATTAAATTATTGTTGGTTTAATATGACATTTATTGTATTTTAAATGTGAAAACAGAATTAAGGATTAAAAATAATCTAAGAATAAGACTATATATTTGTAAGATCATATGTTATAAAAGTGAAATTTAGTGACTAGATCAATCTGTTTAAGTCCTAAAAACTAATTACCGACAAACATCTACATTTGATTTATCCCAAGAACACATGTACATGTGGTTGGCAGGTTCCACTATATATATATTGATAGATCTGGGATCTAAAAGAAATGATTTTGTTTGAATATTTTATTCATCTTTGATCTATATATGATTTGCATATATTTTATTTTAGTAATTGATCAATTTACTACTCGTAATATATATGTCCAAGTGATTCCTGCAAGCATATACTCTGTCCTAACTCCTAATTTAACCATATAAAATGACCAAATAAAAAAATATTTTATAGGCATCCCAAATGATAAAAGTCATCAATCAACATCCAATTTTAGAGATGAAATCTCTTGTAGAAATATGATAACAAACCCGTGCAGTTTACCAACTCCAACTCAAAAACTTAAACTTTATTCTTAAACTAAAAATTACTTAAAATTTAAAAAATGTCAAATTAAAGAATAATTTATCTTTAACTCAAAATTCATTTTTAAATTTAAAGAATATTCTTGGAATATTCTTTTTTACACCAATTTTTTAAACTTTTTTAATATTACCTATATATTTATAAGTTTTACAAATTAAACCTTAATATTTTTTCACACTATCACCCATTAAAAAAATTATGATGAAATTAATTATAAATTAATAATTTAAACAAAAATAAACATATAAAAACAATTATATATATATATATAATTGTATTATATAAAAAAATTAAACATATAAAAACATTATTTAAAAAAATTAAACATATACAAAAATTATATAGAAAACTAAACATATACAAAAATTAAACATATAAAAATGTTACATATATAAAATTATCATAGTTTAAGAATTAGAAGACTAATTTAAAATTAAAAAAATTGGGTTTATGATTAATAATAAAAAATGGTGGAAAATTCAAAACAAGTTTAAGTTTGCAATTGAGTTGGAGTGAAAAAATGATTTCAGGTAAGAGAATGCAATTGGGTTTGGAGATAATCTTAGGACAATCAAGATCAAGTTGAATATATAATTCTCTTTAAATAATGAAGCATATGCATAATGGTGATACTCTTAACTTATTATGATATTTGTTTTTTAATTCAAAATCTTTATTTATACTTGACTTATCTATTTATCATATCAAATAAAAAAGATATGAGAGAAATTAATAAACATTTTTGTTGTGTAAGCACCTTCTCTTCTTCGTAATAATATAAAATGTACCCTAAATTATATATATATATATATATATATATAAATATATATATATATATAAATAAATAAATAAAAAGATACTAAAGAAAAGGGACCACTTACTTTGTTACGTAACTTTCTTCTGATTATATATATATATATATATATATATATATATATATATAAAATGAATTTCAAGATATTTATATGAATATGATGAGATGAAAGATTAAATAAATGTGAACAAAATTAAACATTTTTTTACCTCTTTTGTTGCAATTGTGCCTTCTAAGGAACCATTGTAACCCCCCAAGGGTCAACCTCAAATACATTTGAAAGATGTTTTTGATTTATTTAATTAATATGTGACCATCATTATTCCTCGTGATTTCTGATGATTCTTATGTTATTTATTGTATTAATATATTGGTATTTCAGACATACAAGCTCATAACAGGATGCTCTATTATATTGTATTGCAATTTTTGGAAATCTATTAAAAAAAAATAAAAATAGAGGAGCTTAAATAAAAAGAATAATATTTAAAATATCAATATCTTAAATTCTATTCTAACTAAAAATATTTTAGGTTGGAGTAATAATACTTATTTCCTAAATTTAAAAACCAAAATAAATAAATTTGGAAAGTCATTAATCTTAAATCATTTTCAGAAAAACAATCAAAAGAAAGTTTTTGAAATTTTGGTATTTTACCCTTCACAAGTCATTTACAAGATTTTTTTCATTTAATTTGAAAACATATATTTGTTAGATTTTCATGGTAGTAATGGAATTCCATTTGAAACAAATTTAATGTGTCATAAATTCACAAATTTCAGTTTTTAATATATATGTGCAGTATAAATGTTACAAAATTAATTTTAAATAACCCACTAGAGGCTATGCCTAAAATTAAAGTGAATTTATATTTATAAAATTTAAAATAAATTATTACTTATTTAATTAAATGAAATTTTATAATTATTGTCTATTTCTATTATCATTTGTTTTTAATGTTTTTTAAATTAATTTTATATTTAATTATATATATATATATAGATAATAATAATAATATATTACTATTTTATAATTTAAGTAATATATCATTTTTGATAGCATTTCTTAAACTAATAAAATCAACCGGATATTCTGAAGTACAATTTTACAAAGAAAAAAAAAAGGATAATCTAGCTACTTATTTTATTAAGTTCAAGGGAGCGTAATTGCAAATATCGTTTTCTAAGAACAGTGAAATTGGGCTTGATTGATGTGAATTATTTAGAAAAATTCAAATACATTATCATTAGTAAATCAAAATTTCAAATAAAAAGAAAATAGTACTTTATTCTTTATAATATTTAAATATTAGGAGTATTCTTATTATTTAATATGACCACCATGTGAAACAAACCCTGCTTGTAATGTCTTTGTCTATATCTCATTTATTAACATAATAAAATCATTATTTTTATCAAAGAAAAAATATATAATATATTAAATAATAAAAAGCCATCATTGATAATTATGGTGGCAGTGGCACCACATAGTCAACAAAAGTATGAATCATAAAAAAAAGAAAAAAATATATGAATTTAAAATATCTTTATTATTAGATGGATTCTAAACATGTTAATTATTATTTTTCTATAACATACGTAAATATTATAAATTATAACACTAAATAAAAAAATGTAATTAAATATTAATTATAAAATATTATTCTAATATCATAAGATAATATAATATGTTTAAACAAAAAATAAATTAAGGGACAACCTCACAAGAAACAATAATTTTTATCTTCTACTCTTCTAATTTTGATGTTTTCTTTAATTATTGTTAAGAAACTTCCTTAAAAGTAATTTTTACTACTCCAATTGATTCAATGTCATTTAACACTCAAACAAAACTTCTAAAATGAATAATCTTATATCAGGTTTATGTGATTTTTTAATTCACGCAATAACCAATCACATTATATTATTCCTCACACAATCTATAAGATAGTTTTATTTTAAATCAAATTTCGTTACATTTCTTAATTTATGTAGATAGTTATAACAAACTAGCAATGTAAATTCGTGAAAACATCTTCTAAAAAGAGGAACCGGGTTAAACTCATCCTACTATGTTTGTGTATCCTATACTTTAACTACATCTTAATGTTCATATATAATTTATAGAATTTCAATGAGAATAGCTTTTCATTTCCATTTGGAATTGCTTCCTCATAAGTGCTAATTTATATGTTCTTACTCCCTCCCTCATTTGAACCCATTTGAGACACACCAAATTGGTAGTAATTTCATTTTGATCTTTAAAATAATTAAAAAAATATGTTAGTGTTAGTTATTCATTCATAGAAACTCATTCGAAGTCGGTTTAAATTGAATCATTCGATACAACAAGTTATTTGTATCGCTGACTAAATTTACTCATAAATCAAATTTCTTTCTAAGCAAAACTTGTCTATTTGGGGGAAAGGGGCCATAATTTCATTAAGTGGACATTTGATTTGAAATTAAATTACATTTGGAATGATAGAAATAGAATTAATAATAATAAAAATAATAATAATTGTGTGGAGACAATTTGAATTTTTGGATTGCCTTTATCAAGAAAAGATGTGACCTTCCTTTTATTATTAGTACCCCACACTCAAGAAAATTTCAACCTCTCCTTGTCTTTGAGAGGAGGACAAAGTAACATATTTCATGTTCATGCCAGCCAGGTTGTCCCATACAAATCTACATTAAACTATATATCTAATATTTAATCATTTCATTATAAATTTATAATTTGCTACATTACAATTTAACATTATTTTCTCATTCTATTTTAATAGTTATTTCAACTGTTTAAACATAAATGGAATTCTTGTAAGATATATCATGTCTATATCAATTATCAAATATAGGCCTGGTTTGATTCAACATTTAAACGCTGCGTTTGAACGTTTGCGTAATAAGCAGAAGCCGTCTGTTTGTGCGGAAGGTAAAAAAGTGTTGATCAATGACGTATAAAAAAAACAGATGAAGAGATAGACTTGTTATTATCAAAGATAAAATGTGTACGACAAATGAAAAAGACTACAACTATTAAAATACTAATTACAAGGAAATGTAACCGTGGAATAAATATGATGTAACGAAAATTAATATAAACCACAAACAATTAATGGTTAATATTAATTCACATATTAAAGACAAATCATTACAAATCTCCACCTTACCTTAGTATCACACAACAAGAAGAGTCTTATTAGGTTATTTTCAACTGTCAACATTTAGCAAGTCAAAATATTGGGTGAATTTGTTAAGTGAGACCGGATTCGTGAACATGTCAGCATGATTATGATGAGTGTTGATCTTCTTCAACTTAATTTTTTCCTCGGTACGAAGAAAACGATAACAAACATGATGCACTTGATCTTTGGCCAAACAGATAACACTTAAGTTATCACAAAAAACAATTACCTGATTATGATGGATACCAAAATCACTGATTAATCCTTTCAACCATATACTCTCATTGGTTACTTCTGTTAGCGCCATATACTTAGCCTCGGTAGTGGACAACGTCACAGTCGACTGTAATGTTGCCTTCCAACTAACCACAGAGTCACCAATGGTGTAAACATAACCATACATTGATCTTCTACCATCGATATCTACAACATAATTTGAGTCCGAATAACCAGTTATGAGACGCTGTTATTACTCACATAAATGAGACCAACATCTAATGTGCCTCTTAAATAGCAAAATATTCGATTTACCACTTGTTAATGTTCTTTACCAGGTCGAGACATAAACTTATTAACAGCACTAACTGAATACGCAATATTAGGTCTAATGCATACCATGACATACATTAAACTAGGATAATAAGTGATAGCTAAAAGTTCAGAACAGGTAGTTGTTAAGCCCTAGGTTATGACTGTATTTGTGTAGAAGTTATACAAACCAAAGCCTTCTAGTGGAATTCTTCTAGAAACAGAAGAAGGGATGGCAGAGGAGTTTCGTCTTCGAACATCCATAAAACTCTGGTGTTATTTCCTTATTGCATCTAACAGTCTTGCATTTGCTGCTTCAAATCTAGTAAGCATTTCTGCACTTAAATTCGTTCAAGAGCTTGCGATAATTTGTCAAAGAATAGAAACAAATTTTAATCTCTAACATGATTAAAATCGCATTGCAAGTGAAAAATAGCTCAACAATATTCAACCCCCCTTCGATTGTTGAAGTCGATCCTAACAATATTACAAAATAGTTATAACATCTTATACCTTCAACTTGAGCAAGACCCATCAATCAGAGTGTATATAATCTAGTGTGCCCTTAGTTTTATGAACTCCATTACCGAACTTATTGCGATGTTTTTTTTTCTTTCCGAAAATGCATTGTTCACACAACTCAAGGTTGATAACTTTGTGGCCAGATAGAAGATCCCATTTGGATAAAATTTGCATCCCCCTCTCCCCCATATGTCCAAGTCATATATGCCACAACTTGGTTATATCAGGGTGCCGATTCACAAATTTGGATGTGACCGCAACGGAACTTGTCAACATCTTACCTTGTAGTTATACAAGGTATTCTGTTTGATATCTTTCTGTATTACTTTTGAACCTTTACTGATGCAGAATGTTCCTTTTTCATCGCCAAACTTGAAACCTTTAACATCTAAAATCCTTAAAGATATTAAGTTTTAGAGTCATTTTTTACCATCATAAGTCAAAATCTTAATAATCTCAATACCCACAATTCTACATATGACATCATTTCCCATGACAATGTTTCCACCATCATAATCTTCATAGGTATCGAACCATTCTTTGTTCAGACTCATATGATATGAACCCCCTGAATTCAACTCCCATGTATCAATAGGGTATAGAGAAGCGTTAACTATAAGGGCAATGTCCTCCTCAGAGTCGGTGTCTCTGTCTTTATGTGTTATAGAAGACATAAAATATTTGCCCATTTTTTCTTAGGACAATTATTCTTTCAATGACCAAGTTATTTTTAGTAATTGCATATGTCTTTAGCACTAGGACCCTTAGATTTGTATTTTCGATCCTTCTTCTTTTCAGATCCTTTGTAGTTGACTGTAATGACAATCAACACCTATAATTTCACTACTCGCCTTATGACGTAGTTCTCTAGTATAAAGTTCTAACTAAACTTCCTCTAAAGTCATAGTGTCTTTACTCACAATGGATGATTGAACAAAATTTTCAAATGAGTTGGGTAAAGATACCAACAGAATTAATGCAACATCTTCATCTTCGATCTTAATATCTATATTTCTCAATTCAAATATATAGTGTTTAACTTATCGAGATGTTCACGAAGAAACTTACCTTCAAGCATACGAATAATGAACAAACGTTGCTTTAATAACAACTTGTTAGTTAGTGACTTTGTCATTTACAAAGCCTCTAACTTTGACCACAAACTAATTGTTGTATCTTCATCTGATACCACAATATTCACTTCATCAGCTAGATAGAGTAAAATCGTTGAGTGTGTCTTCTCTTCCAAGATCTCAAGCTCAACAGTAATTTTACTAAAGGTAGACTCTTTTGTAGGACCTGCAACAATTTTCACCTTGTCCTTAGACTATGGTGTCCAGACGCCTTATTTTTTAAGCAAGACTCGCATTTTGATCTGCCATAGACCAAAACTATTTTGCCCTGTGAATTTTTCAATTTTCAGATTCATTGAAGACATCTTCTCGCCAGATAACAAATATTGATAAACTAATCGGATATAACCCGCTCTGATACTAATTGTTGTGTGGAATGTAAGAAAGTGTTGATTAATGACGTATGGAAAAATAGATGAAGAGAGAGACTTGTTATTATCAAAGATAAAAATCTTACGGGCAAATGAAAAAAACTACAACTATTAAAATATAATTACAAGAAAACGTAAACATCTAACTTAAATAAGTATAACCGTAGAATAAATGTGATGTAATGGAAATTAGTATAAAGCACAAACAATTAATGGTTGATATTAAATTCCTATACTAAAGGCAAATCGTTACATTGTCTTAGGAAATGTTTAACTTAAAAGACAGATTCCGCTAATGTGAGGGAGCAACTTGCGGTGCACTCATTCCTGTTACGAGAATTAAATGATGCCCCACCCCAGCTCGAAAAGAGACCAAGACTCCCTCACACCAATAGCGTAATGCTGAAGATGGATTGAAAAGGAAACCCTTTAACCCCTCCCCCTCCATGATGCCTACATACTTGTGTTCGTAGCTTGACCGGTGGTCAAGCCTGTAGTCCGACAGAAAAACAGAAGTCGTCCGTAGAAAGTGATACGTGAATTGCTCAGTAGTGTTCGTCACTATCGTAACTAGCGAAAGTAACTTAATGGTAGAGCATAGCCTTGCCAAGGCTGAGGTTGAGGGTTCAAGTCACTCCTTTCGCTCTTGGCTTCGTCGTTTATTTAGGACTGCTGCTGATGATTTTTTTGTCTCGGCTCTGTGCTTTGGAAAATGCGGTTACACCCAATCCAAGACAATGATATGTCATGCAAAACCCTTTTCTATAGAAATAAAATGAATGATCCCCGCCTCATTTGCAATGAAAGATTCGAGAAGGGACCTATACTTTATTTTATAGAAGACATGAAAAGAAAAACTCATATGCTTGAGTTTGTTGAATCATTCTCAAAGGATCAATGTATTCATGTCCAATCAACCTATCAGGGGTGGCATCTTTTTAGAAATTATACATATGTGAAAGGTATGATACGAGGAAGACCCGTTCTTGTAAGGGAAACTCAGGGTTTAAGATCTCTTGGGATAGTCTCATTTGCATAATACTTCTGGATTACAACTTTGACTTGCTTTAAATAAAGCGCAGTAAAGAGTAAGCCAGAACCCCGCCTTATTTATCCTAATAACTTCGTTACCAAAAAGGAAGCTATGCAGAGCTCTTTTGATAGACCATCAGTGAGTGCTAAGAGTTGTTTGTTAAAGATTGATCTTAGCCGAGAGTTTTCCAAAACTCTCTGCAATGACAATCAAGTTTATATCATAGCGCAAGAAGGAAATATGACGTATGCTCGACTTCGGTTGTCAATGCTATAGGTAGGAGTACATTATGGTAGAGGATCAGTTACCCGAGCAAACTAACCTTCCCCAAGAAGAATTGTGCTATCCCCCATCCCTAAAGAGCAAAAGAGTTGCTTGGTGATCCTGCGACGTCCTTGGTGCCATCGCCTCCTCAAAAAGAGAGTGAGTGCTTGGAAAATAAAGATTTTGGACATATTATTACCAAGAAAAACAGACTCTATGTGAGGCTTCCCGATATAGGTAAAGGTATGGTCAAAGACAATCGTTGAGTGAACTCTATCTTTATTGCATTCCGCTACAATAATTTTTCATAATAAACTCACGCAAACAAAATTATTTAAACACATTTTATGTTCAAACTCAATTCTCTCTCTACCTCTCTCTTCAGCGTTTAAGCTTATAATTTCAAAGTTTTTATCTCTCATCACTTTTAAATATTTTTTTATTCATTCTCTCTTATCTATTTCATTCATTTCTAATAATTTTATGGGAAGAATGCCAATTTTACACACCAAGTTGTAAGAAGGTGTCAAATTTACTTATTAAGTATCAAAATTCCATTTATATGTATGAACTTGTCAAAAAGTGTCAAATATATTTAAAATAACAGAAATGTTAAACGGCGTTAAAATTTTTGCCACATGTAATATCCACATATTTTTTATTTTTTAAAATTGACATTACTTTAACTATTTTTTATTCAAACAAAACATTAAAATCTTTTCTTATTTATTTTCTCTCTCTCTTTATCCTCACATCTTACCATTTTCTTTAAATATTTCTCTCTTTAATTTTATTATTAATAATAATATTTAATTAATTAATTATAAAAATTGTTCTAAAAAGTAACGAGTTATTAGGAATTCGCCACAGCGCTGGCAATTTAGGATTCGGCCAACAAAGATTTCACCACAACATTGACAATTTAGGATTTGATCAATGAATGTTTCAACCAATGACGATGGTAGTGTAAGATTTAACTGAGAAAGACTTGGATTTGGAAGTTACGTCTAGGAGCTGATAAAGTTTTACCTTGATTCGGCATTGTCCGCTAATGGCGACAATGATTTAGGGTTCGACTAATAAAGATTTTGGCCACAACGTCTATGATTTAGGAATCGGCCAACAAAAACTTCCATCAACGACGATGACTAATGACTATTTAAAGTTCAGTTAGGGAGCACTTGAAGGTTAGAAGAAGGTAAAAATTCAAAAGAACTTGGGCTAATCAAAGAGAGAAAAGTTAAAAAAAAAATGGAGAGTTGTGGAGGGATGAGAGAGAAAGTAAAATAAGTTTTGTTTGAATGAAAAAATAATTAAAGGTAATGTCAATTTAAAAAATAAAATAGGTGGATATTAAATGTGGCCAAATTTTTTTGACGTCGTTTAATATTTCTGTTATTTTAAACACATTTGACTTTTTTTTGACAAGTTCATACATATAAATAGAATTTTGATACTTAATAAGTAAATTTGACACTTTCCTACAATTTGGTGGGTAAAATTGACATTCTTCCCATAATTTTATTCATTCTCTCTCATAGGGCTAGTTTGATTCAGCTTATTCTCAGTTTATTGACTATATACAGTTTAATATGACCTCAACTTATTTAATTATTAAACTTGAGTATGTTTGATTCAGCTTATATGCCTAACTTTTTTTTATATTTATAATATTATTTAATGATTAATATTATATATATATATATATATAATGTTATATATAATTCTAAATATATTTAATATAAATATGATATAATATATATATATAAATTAAAATATTTTAAAATTCTCAATCTCTTCTCTCTTATTAGAATTTTTTTTTTTTTTTGTCTTCATTTCTATTTCTATTTTTATTTCAACCAATATTTAGATAATTCATTCATGTATGTACTACTCCATGGTCATATAACTTTCATAGTCAATAAGAAGTAATTTATTATTATTATTATTATTATTATAAATTTTTTACCTTTCCTCTCTCAATTTATTTTTAGGTTTGTTCACCTCCTTCTTATCATCATTCATTTTGATCATGTTGATTCATCTCAATTGTAACAGTTACTTTAATATAATTAATTAATGTTAGTTTATTTCTAAAATTATAATTCTAAATTTAAAAAATTAATAATTTATTTATATTTCATATTTTATTTGATTATTTTATATATTAAGATATATATTATAAATAATAAATAAAAATATATTTAAATGTATTTTTATTATTATAATAATTTTATATAAATATACAAAAATATTATAAATAAATGTAATAGATGAGAGAAGGAATAAAATAAATAAAAAAATATTATTTATGGTCTAAAATTATTGTAGTAACTTATTAATTAAACTATCAAAAATGACATATATTTAATATCTTTTTAATTATTTTATTAATTATCTTTCATCTATTTTTAATATTTTTATATATTTATATAAAATTATTATAATAATAAAATATATATTTAAATATATTTTTTAATTTTTTTATAATATATATATATATATCTTAATATATAAAATAATTAAGTAAAATATAAAATATAAAATATAAAAACCCTTTAATTTATTTTTTTTAATTATAATTTTATAAATTAAACTGCCAATAATTAATTAACTAAAGGTACATTGAGATGAATCAAATTTGGCCCAGAATGAATAGACTCAGAATAAATCAAATAAATCAACAGTTAAAAGATTGGAGAAATTTGACGAAATTTCCAAATTTAGCATAGGCAAAATGATTTTTTCAAATATAATTTTTTCTCTATGGAAAAAGACATTTTTGCCCTTATATTAAAAAAAAAAGTTTTCCATCCTTTCCCTTCCTCCCCTTCAGTTTTCCCCATTTTCCTCCCTCTCCTCCTCTTTTCATATTTCCAAACGACAAACTCTCCCTGATGACGACCGATCCAAACCCCATCTCTCCCCGACGACGATCCAAGCCCCTGAAACCTCACCTTTCCCCGACGACGTTCCAAGCCCACGAAACCCCACCTCTCCCCCGACCCCCGACGACTATCCGAGCCCCCGACGACGATCCA
Organism: Impatiens glandulifera; assembly: GCF_907164915.1. Taxonomy (NCBI): domain Eukaryota; kingdom Viridiplantae; phylum Streptophyta; class Magnoliopsida; order Ericales; family Balsaminaceae; genus Impatiens; species Impatiens glandulifera. The sequence goes on from NC_061863.1 coordinate 56,356,788, forward strand.
AGCAGAACGACTATCATTGAAAGTGAGTTTTTCCTGTTTTCTGTCTTTTACCTTCCATGCATCTGTCGAAGGCTTTAGTGTTTTAGTGTGAACGATTATCCAAGCAGAAGCAGAACGAACGACTAGTGTTTTAGTGTTTATTGTTTAAGTTTAGTTTTAGGTTTAGGTTTAAGTTTATTGGCTGACTGAATCGTTTTGGGTTTAAAATGCATATGTCGAAAGTTGTTGCAGGCTGTCGAAGACGAATGTGCATTTGTCGTAGACGAATGCGCATTCTTCTACGACAGATGCGCATTCGTCTGCGACAGATGCACATTCGTCTGCGACACATGCATTTTTCGTCTACGACCTTTTGGTTACTTGGTTGTTTGTACAAACAATGTTAGCTTGTTTTCTGACATTGTGATTTACTTATCAGATAACTCAGTACAATTGGGCATGACCCTTTATGCAGTATGTTGATATTGAAGGTCTTGGGTTGGATGAATACTATGAGTTAAGGTACTTTTTTCTTTTTTGGTTTACATTTCTATTGATTTTAATGTTGGAAAGTGTGTATAGGTTATTGACAGACCTATGTACTTCAGTACTATAAAGAATCAAATGGAGGCCAATGATGGAACTGGTTATAAGAATGTCTGTGACATTTTTACTGATATGAGGCTAGTGTTCGACAATGCAATGCAGTATAACGATGAAAAGAGCGATGTTCATTTGATGGCGAAGACTTTGTCAGAAAAACAAAGATATTTTTACAATTGTTTAGAACATTCAAATTAAGTGTCTTACAATAAATGATACATGGTGATAATTTAAATAATGATGAGAATGATTAAATCTTAGTACCCAACTCTAATTGATTGTTTTCAAATAACACTCATTTTATGTACAAAACATCAATAATATAAATATTTTGATTAATGATTATTAGATTGGATAGTAAATTATTAATTATCAATATCATGACATGTCTGATTGGTTTAAATGAAACTTAATTTCTCAACACATATATCAACAATTAAACATCATTTCTAGTAATCTGATTTCAATAGAAATGATTATGACAAAAAAAAACTGCAACAACAAACACCACCACACAGTGATAAAAATAAAACCCTTCTAATTCACAAACATATCAATCAATCAAAATATCATTCTTTGGATTCAAATTTAGAATTGTTCCTCTTTTACTTAGCATTTAAATCAAACTCACCCCCTCCATCACGCCAATCGTTTTGCCCATTATAAGTCTCCTCGTCGTTCAGAAAATCCTCTAAAGGTTCTTTTTGATCATCCCTTTGTGCATTCACCTCTCCACACCCATTGTTATTATTACCCATTTCATTCGGGCTCCCTTCATCCTCAACGCCCATTCTGTGTGCCCACCCATTGTTATTATTACCCATTTCATTCGGACTCCATCCTCAACGCCCATTCTGTGTGCCTCAAAAGCATTCAAACGTACAAGCTAGTGAAGTTATGCTCATTCATTGATTATAGACATCAAAATAACACATGCATAGACCAATAAGCAAAACATAAAATGGAGATTGAGAGATACATATCGCAAACGTCGCAGACGAATATGCATCTGTCGCAGACGAATGCGCATCTGTCGCAGACGAATGCGCAACTGTCGCAGACGAATGCGCATCTGTCGCAGACGACAGATGCGCATTCGTCTGCGACAGATGCACATTCGCCTTCGACAGTCTGCAACAACTTTCGACATATGCATTTTAAACCTAAACTTAAACAATAAACACTAAAACCCTAGTCGTTCGTTCTGCTTATGCTTGGATAGTCGTTCACACTAAAACACTAAAGCCTTCGACAGCTGCATGGAAGGTAAAAGACAGAAAACAGGAAAAACTCACCTTCAATGATAATCGTTATGCTTGGATCGTCGTCGGGGGCTCGGATATGTCGTCGGGGGCTCGGATAGTCGTCTGGGGTCGGGGGAGAGATGGGGTTTGGATCGGTCGTCATCGGGGAGAGTTTGTCGTTTGGAAATATGAAAAGAGGAGGAGAGGGAGGGAAAATGGGGAAAACTGAAGGGGAGAAATGGAAAGGATGGAAAACTGTTTTTTTTTAATTTAAGGGCAAAAACGTCTTTTTCCATAGGAAAAATGTTATATTCGAAAAAATCATTTAGCCTATGCTAAATTTGGAAATAACCCTCCTATCAGGGTTATTTCGTAAAATTTCCCAAAGATTTGGTCAAAGAGAGTGAGCGTGTGAAAATATAAAATGATATATAATAATAAATTAATTTTTTTATTAAAAATGATTCACTTATATGAACATTTAATAATATGTAAATAAATGAATCTTCTAAAAAAAAATAGAAATAAAAATGAAAATGAAGAATTTTCAAATAAGAGGGAGAGAAGAGACTAAGAATTTTAAAATATTATTAAATATTTATATATAATTTATATATTTTTTATATCATAATTATATTAAATATATTTAAAATTATATATTTATAAAAAATAATATATTTATATCATTTATTTTAAAATATATTATTTTTCAATTTTAGTCATTTATTAATATTTAAAATTATATATTAATAAAAATTATAAAAATAAATATATTAATATAATTTATTTTCAAATATACTATTTTTTTTAAATTTAAATCATGTATTAATATTTAAAATTAAATTAATAAATGTGTATAACATTATATATATATATATAATATTAATTATTAAATAATATTATAAATATAAAAAATAAATAAATTTAGCATATAAGCTAAATCAAATATTCATAAATTTAACTATTAAATAAGTTGAGATAATATCAAAACTGTATCTATGAATAACACGAATAAGGTGTCAATAATCTAATCAATAATATATTTTTTTTAAGTCCAATTATATTAAAAATGATAAAAGTTGTTTGAAGACAATGACATAACATATGTTATTAAAAAAAATATATACTCAATAAGTTATCGAATTCGTAGTTATCAAAAAACGATTAACTCTTACTAATACTTTTTGACGATTTGTCTACAACAAAATAGTCCATCAAAAAATAATTGAAATGGTAAAACAAATATGTAGCTCAATCTAAACTTCTCATTAACTACCCAAACTCAGGATTACTCAATAAATTCCAGTATTACTCCATAAATGACTTCAAATACTACTTACCCCTAAAAATGCAAAAGGATGTGAATTGTCGATTCAGTATTTTAGTGACATGTACGATTAACCATAATTCAACATTTTTAATTAACATATCAAATATAATTTCATTTTTCATCGACATATCAAATTTTTTTTTTAATATTTACATAAATAAGAAATACAAATTAAATTATATTTTAAAAAAATTACATTATTGTTATTATTATTATTATTATTATTGTTTAATGAAAAATTAAAAATTAATTAGTACACTAAAAACAAATTCAGAAGAAGGATGCAATAGTATAGATCAACAGTACTAGATGATTTCCTCTTGAGTCAAACTTAATGGAAAACTCATCGGAAAACCTCTCCTACCCTCCGATCTTCCGCCCCTCAGACGTCCACCACCGCGGCGTCGAAACCCATGGGCTGATGGGTCCGGAGGCATCTGGCCCAAATCATGATATCCCCGCGATTGATCTGGAAAACCTAATCGACCAGGAGAATCTCGAAGAGGCTTGTAGAAATTGGGGAATTTTCCGAGCAATAAATCATGGGATTCCGGAGACCTTGTTTGGACAGCTCCTGGAGCATGCCAAGAAAGTGTTCTTGCTTGACTTTGAAACCAAACGGGACTTATTCAAATCTCCGGTGACCTACTTTTGGGGCTCGCCGGCGCTTACGCAGGAAGGGGAGACCATAAATGAAGGAAACATAGACTGGGTCGAAGGTTTCAACTTTCCTCTGTCTCAACTATTTCACCTGCCGATTGAACAAGATCCAAACATAAGAACTTTCAGGTAAATTGCAGAACCGACCTCGTTTGATTGTAATTCTTCAAAATTGGTTTTTGTTTTTGCTATAAATTTTGGGTGTTTGACGTATAAAAAGGGTGTTGTTAGAAGAATATGGGATGCACCAATCCAGATTAGCTAAGACAATTTTCCAAGCCATGGCTAAGAACCTTAACTTGAGTCCAATGCAAGTAAATGATTACTTGTCTTTGAAAACCGGATTCATAAGAGTGTACAGATATCCACAATACTATTCAGACTCTAGCAAGATATGGGGAATGAATCCTCACACCGATAGCTCGGTTCTGTCAATAATTGGACACGATGATGTTGGTGGTCTTCAAATCAAGAAGGATCATAGTTGGCTCGATGTAAAATCAAAGTGTGAATCTTTGGTGGTTAATGTTGGAGACATGATGCAAGCTATGAGTAATGACAAGTACAAAAGCGTGAGGCATGGAGTAAGGGTAAATAATAAGAAAGAAAGGATATCAATAGGGTATTTTGTGTTCCCAGCTGAAGAATGTGTGATCAAGAGTGACATATACAGACCTTTTACTTACTCTGATTTTCATAAACAAGTCCAAGAAGACTTGCTTACTAAAGGCTTCAAAGTCGGCCTACAAAATTTTTTGCTCACCAAAGCGCCATGATGAAAAGAATAATATGTCTGATCTCGACGTTGTAGCTTTCTTTTGGTTTAAGTTATGCTTGTAAATTGGAGTTGTTTCATGGGTATAGAAAATAATAGCAGTTGACATGGAAAGATTATAGAGTGACTAATATAAGAGAGTAAAGATGTCTAATTTCTTCATCCAACATAATTAAGTGGTAAGATAATGGTGTATGCATTAGTAAGTATTACCTTAATTCTTATACTATTACTTGGGCACAACCAATTGAGTATATTATTGTAATTTGTATGTATGTATATACTCGGAGACAAATTAAAAACATGGACATTTGCAACAGTCAAAAGAAATCATGGGCTCAATTTTAATCTCAAGTTCTAGGGTTCCTAAACCTAAACCTCAGAAATAGGTGAATGATCCTACTTATGAACTAGACAAGTTGGTCCCGAAACCAAAGTCAATATATGTCCCCACACTCACAGTGTCATTCTGGCAAATTTAAATCTCGGTGTCAAGTTACCTACTACAGTTTAATGATTTAATAAACAAATTTTGACAGTTTTTTTTCCTCTTTAGAATCTGCCCACGGTTTGGATTAGAAAATAGGATAAACCAAATAATCATGTTTGAAAACGCTTTGGGTCTGGAGCTGAAGCTGTGTCAAAATGAGAAACCGAAAAAAAAAATCTGGTTCTAGAGGTTATTCTAGACATTTTGAACACATATGGTTTTACCAAACTAATGAGATGTGTCGAAATGTCAAAAGAGGCCAAAGGAGCTCCGATCAGAGCCTCAGAGGGCCCAAAAATAGTGAATAAGCAATGATCATCAGGCTTGAAGATCTATTTGCAGAAGACTATAAAAGGTTTCAGGTATTGAATTTGTGTCTATTTCATTTAAATGATAGTCCTAAAGTTTGATGGAGAAAATTGAAGAATAGCTTGTATTGATGGCGCAATGGCTGGAACCGGGAAGCTTGTTACTTGGAGTGATTTAATCGCGACATACAATTTGAACGCTTTAAAACGTATATTGAGAATCAAACTTTTGAGAAAGGAGACTGAGTTAGAAAATTGTTTAGTACAACTAAAGTGTTCAAATGTTCAAATACAGAGGACATGAGTGTAAATACTTTTTTTTAATAAAAAAGTATTTCAAAATTATATATTTTAAATAATCATATACTTCTTTGTATATGTAAAATTCAATTATTACCTCAAAATCTAAAAAATCAATATATCGTATTTACTATAGTTTATTCCTAAAACAAATTGAAACCAATAAAACAAGATAAATAAATAAAAAAAAAACATACAAAATTCAAATTATTTAGACTATGAACTAACTAACAAATTGAAATTAATTACCACCACTAATAATTAATGAAAGGGTTAAAATTAATTAATTTATTTAAAGAGGTTGGAGAATGTAACTAGTTAGTTAGACAGGATTTTGAATTTCTTTCTTCCTACTTTCAAATTCCAATGATCGTTTACAAAGCAACGAATAACAAATAAAAAGTAAGTTTTATTTATTTAATAAAAAATAACTTTTGTTTTTGTTCTAGAGAATATATGATAAACACGAAAACCCTCGAATAGAGGAACATTGAAATTAATGGGCAAAAATTTGTACCAATTTCATTTAATTAAACACGATATGTAGTTATGTACTAACTTTTTTGAATTTTAAATTTTCATTCACCTCCTGTCTTCCAAAATGTAATTGAATTATGTTATGATAAATTTTGTATATACAAGGTTACAAGTTAAAACTTAATACCTTTTATAATATGAATTCTATAAGAACTTGTTTGATAGTGAGTTATTAATAAAAAAATGAATTGTAAATTCAAATTCTTTTTAATGAAAAAATAAATTATTTAAGTTAAAATCAATTTATAATTAGTTAATTTAAAAATATATATATATATTTTTGATGGTTCGAATTTAATAATTTGATTATTAGAATTAGATTTAATGCGATTTGATAAAGATTTATATGAATTTTGTTTGTATATTTCCAATTTTAATATTTTACTCAATTTGATATATGAATGTTCAAACTTTGTTCGTTTTAATTATATGAACTATATTATCTAAGTCTCGAATTATTAAAATTTTAACAGTTTGAAACTTTTTTGAAATGGACAAAATTTTGATGAGTTTATTTGAGTGACTAAAAAATTATAACGTAAATAATTTGAATGTATTTCTATTTTAAATTAATTATATTTTTGAGATATACGTGATATATGTTTGTATGTCTTGAAATGTGTACCATGTTTTAGAATAATTTAAAAAATAAAAAAAAGAAGAGAAATATCATTTGATTTTATAAATGTGTTAATTAATTAAGAAAAAAATAATATGTTAAAATAAGAAAAAAATTGTGAGAATATTTTAATGATTGATATTTAGAATTTTGTGTAACAAATTCAAAATTTGAATCTCATACACTGAAAACGAACTAAATTAGAGGCAAATTTTAATAAAATATCACAATTATAAATAGGGTTTAGTTTAATTATAAGAATAAAGTTTTAGTGTTAGAAAGAAAATGTGACAAGGGCACCGTCAAAAAAGAAAGAAGCTGATTCTTTAATCTCATATCACGTGAACCAATCCCAACCCTGTCCAAGCTATTCCTTCTTCATTCACAGTTCATCACATGCAATTCCGACACAAAACAACAAAACAAGAACACCCATTTTTATTTATTATTATTTTATTTTATTTTTTGTATAAAAGTCGTAAATGCCTTTCTCTATCTGTCCTGTTTTCTTTTATCAGATCATATACTTTCACTTTTCCTCTTTCTCTTCTCTCTCTCCTTAATAATAATAATAATGCCTCTGGCCGCATCGTCTCTTCCCCGCCATGCTTTTCTGTCATCCATTTTGGGTACTACCCTTTTTCTGATTATTGCGTCTCCTCTGCAAGTATCGGCGGTTCTACTTGCAGGGCTGAAGAACCACAACTCCGGCGACTTGCACCACCGGAGACCATCTTTCCAGTCGACCAACTCCTGCTCTATCTTCGTCGGGAACTGGGTCCGAGATGACTCCTACCCCATTTACGAATCCTCCGCCTGCCCCATTATCGACGACCAGTTCAATTGCCAGTTGTACGGCCGTCCCGATTCCGACTATCTTAAGTACCGCTGGAGACCTACTAACTGCGACCTACCTAGGTATGTATAAACATCTTTCCCTCTTCTTCTTCTGCTCTTTAGGTTTGATTTTGGATTTTGGGTTTTTTAAAACATAACATGTTTAATTATAAATTCCCACATTTTGGACTTCTTTCTTTTAAATTTCTACTACTACTACTCTTGACTCTGAGTTGACTCCATTGGGTCATGATTCATTGAATTTATATATATAGATTAGTATGTCATAATTAAATGATTTATATATGTTAAACGTGTCTGGTTATAGAAAGAAATTGGGATTGAATTATTATTGATATTTGTATTGGGGGTGTTGTAGGTTTGACGGTGTAACTTTTCTGACGCGGATGAAAGGGAAGCAGATTATGTTCGTGGGTGATTCATTGGGGAGGGACCAATGGGAGTCGTTGATCTGTATGATATCGACGGCGGTGCCAGCTACACAGACTCAGATGATGAGAGGAGAGCCTCTGTCCACTTTCAAGTTCTTGGTAAGGTATTATTATTATTTTCATTTGAAACAAACATATATATGTGTGTGTCTGATATTTGAAATATACGCACAACAGGATTATGGAGTGACGATTTCTTATTATAAGGCGCCGTATCTAGTGGACATAGATTCAACATCGCAAGGGAAGAGGGTGTTGCGGTTGGGGGAGATATCGGTGAATGCAAAGGCTTGGCACGGGATGGACGTGTTGTGTTTTGACACGGGCCATTGGTGGACTCACACAGGATCACTTCAAGGGTGGGATTATATGGAATGGGGAGGGCAATTGTACGAGGATATGGACAGGGTTGTAGCCATGGAAAAGGGGATGAGAACATGGGCAACATGGGTCGATGCTAATCTAGACCCTTCACGAACCAGACTCTTTTTCCAGTCCATATCTCCCAATCACTACAAGTAAGTTTCTTACTTGTTTCTCTACTACAAGAGATCAATCAAGAGCTACTATGACTCAAGTTTTAGTCTTTTTTATTGAATGAATTGGTATGTATGGACTTACTTGACAGCCCGATGGAGTGGGGGGCGGCAACAAGGAGCTGTTATGGTGAGACAGAGCCGATGACAAAGATGGGATCATCTTACCAAAATCAGGACCAGGACCAGACAAACGTGGTGGACGTTGTGATTAGGGACATGACGAACCCACCCTACCTCCTTGACATAACCGGGCTCTCTGCCATGAGAAAAGACGCCCACCCTTCTATTTACAGCGGTGACCTAACCCCAGACCAAAGGGCCAATCCAGATCACTCCTCCGACTGCAGCCATTGGTGCCTTCCAGGCTTACCCGACACCTGGAACCAATTGTTTTATACTGCTCTCTTCTTTCATTAGAGAATTAGCAGTTCTAATCTAAAAACTGTCTTATTTGGCTAATGCCAACTTGTTTTCATATTTTAGTAGTAAGCATTACACTCAAAGGTGACTCACTGACTGACTGACTGAATACACCTAAATTCATTCTTAGTCCACTAAATGTCAAATCATATATTATATAAATATATATATAGATAAACATCATATGGTGATTTTAATCACCACTTCCACTCTTTAACATTACCTTATTATATATTAAAGATATACTGGTAATATAGTATCCATAATATAGTAAGTACATACTACATTACCTAGCTACTCACCAAACCGTTAACCATCTTCAATGGCATACTTCCATTGTTTCCATTGGTCTGCTGATAAGCCGAGAGGTGGACGCCAAAGGCAGCCCTGCCAGATGGGTCAAGGTTATTCGACCATGAGGGATCCCATCCCACAGCTTCAGCCGTGCTGCAGGCTACGCTTTCCCCTCCTGGAACCGTCATCTGAGCCGAGTTCTGCAAAATGTAATTTCATCAAGTTCTAGTAATAATAGAGGGTATTTGGTTCATGATTTGATTAATTAGATTATTGAGGACATCGATGAGATAGTTTGGCAATTTTCCAAAGATATTATGATAACATTATTTTCGTTTCCAATTAGCTTGAATGTCCGAAATCACCTGTGGGAAGAGCCTATCAAAGATCATTCTGTAGTAATAAGCTTCCTTTGACTTTGGTGTGTTGTGAGGGAAGATATGTGCAGCATTTTGAAGCATCTTGTCGTGCACCTGTACAAAACATGGACACGATTTCAGAGAGAATCTAACGAAGAGAAATCAAATTAGGAGCTACAAAATACTAAGGGAATGCATACGTGCTCCTCGGCATGAGCTTTAAGTCCGTCAATCCACTTGTAGCCCACGCCATCACTGAACTGCTCCTTCTGCCTATACAGTATGTGCTGAAGAAATGAAACTCTACAGTGTCAGTATATTATGAAACATTTATTATTATACAACCATCAAACCGAGTTACAGACCTTTGGCAGGTATGGTTGTTCTTCATCATCAAAGGCTTTTCTTAATATCCATTTCTCAATCATTCCTTCTTCAGGCCTGACCTGAATTTGTCAATATTCAAATGGATTCAGACAACAAACCCACATCATTATCCATTTCAGTTCTTTTTGGGTGAAGTTTTTTTTACCATTTTCCATTTTGGGTCAATGCTCATCGCAACTTCAATGAACTCCTTGTCCAGAAAAGGGACACGAGCTTCTAATCCCCAAGCAGATGTTGATTTATTAGCCCTCAAGCAATCGTATTGATGAAGTGCCTTTATCTAGAAAACATGAACCACGGAGATTTTAGATATGTAGAACATGTAATATGTTTCTTCTAGCAAAGATTATATATGTTTTCTTCACCTTTCTACATGACTCGCGATGGAACTCTTCTTTATTGGGTGCCCTGTGGAAGTACAAGTAACCGCCGAAAACCTCATCTGCACCCTCCCCGGAGATCACCATTTTCACCCCCATGGCCTTGATTTTCCTCGCCATTAGGAACATGGGCGTACTTGCCCTGATTGTGGTGACGTTATACGTCTCAATATGGTAAATCACATCTTCGATGGCATCAATTCCATCCTGGCAGATGTAAAGTTTCGCCACTGAATTAATCGAGAACATGTATATGCATGAATATTCGGGTTCAAGTTGAGGCAGGTTCTTTACCTGAACGGTGAAGTGAAACTCGTGATGAACTGTTCCTATATAATCGGACACTTCTCTTGCGGCTTTCAGATCAGGGGATCCCTGCTTAGAACATAATATATAGTCATCCTAACCGAGCTCGCCAATTTTGGCCTATAATTGATTGATTGATTACCTCTAGACCGACGCAGAATGAATGGAGCTGAGTTCCCCAATGCTTGGCAGCCCTCGTTCCGGCCAAATGGCGAGCCGTGATCGAAGCCACCAACGACGAATCAAGGCCTCCAGAGAGTAGAACGCCAAAAGGCACATCAGTCATCAGTCTCTTAATAACAGCCTGCAACGTTGGAGATTATGATTGTTGTTAGGATTCCTTACATTATCAAACCAATGGAGATTATGATTGTTGTTAATGTTCTTACATTCTCAAAGGCACGTCGAAGGAGAAGCGGATCATATGGAACGGTTGGAATGGAGTCGGAGAACCAAGGAGGATTGTACCATCTCCTAATTGCACCTTGTTTGCTCGAGTACAAATGACCAGGTGGAAACACCTCAAAATGTTCGCAGTCATCGTGCAATCCTTTCAGCTCCGACGAAATCCAAACCGAGCCTATATTTGAAAACAATTTTGAAACGATGAAACAGATAAAATCGCTTGGAACTGTTAAACGCGATGTTGATCTTACCATCAAGTCCCCAACCGATGTATAGTGAAGTGATGCCAATAGCATCACGGCCAACGACGAAGCTGTTGTCTCGTGTATCCAGCAAGACGAAAGAAAACATTCCATCCAACATGTGAACAAAATCCTCCCCATACTCTTCATACTAACAAATCGAATTGAATTGATATAAAATCAAACTGATATATAAACACATGAACATCAAACTAATTAATCTAAGAAGAATGAATACGCACCAAGTGTGCGATAACCTCACAATCGCTCCCAGTGCGGAACTTGTGATTCGACAAAAGTTTTCGCAGATCTTCGTGGTTGTAGATCTCTCCGTTCACCTAGTTCATTCATTCATTAATTTGATAATAAAAGTGATTTATCAATCTATCTAGTACTGTAGTAGTCGAGAGAGTAACGAATTAACTAACCGTGACAACAATATTCCGATCTTCGTTGAAAAGAGGCTGATCACCAGAAGCAGGATCCACAATGGCGAGGCGCTGGTGAGCCAAGTAGAAGTCATTGTGCTGGTATATTCCGCTCCAATCCGGTCCCCGATGCTTCAATCTATATCACACAAGAGCAATTTAACCGCCTTATTTGAGATATTCAAATTATTTCAAAACTGCTTCAAATTTAAACTAGTTTGGAGAGAGAGAGAGAGAGAGAGGAAGAGATGGCGGTTACCTGCGAGAGAGCTGAAGAACGCGAGCTCTTTTGGCCTGGGAATGGTCAGAGCAGCCCAAAACAGCTAAGATTCCACACATATTGAACGATCGGCGATTGATTCACTCTATCTGATCAGCTACAAACAAGAACAGAGATGATCGATCTTCGATGATGCAGCTATTGCAATTTGCAAATCAAAGAGAATGATAGTTTGCAATTGAAGAGGTTACATGTATTGTATTTATGCATGCTTTTTAACCTCCCAAGCGGTCACCTTTTGTCGCTTCAATCTATCCTACACACCGATTGCTTCTTTCAGTTTTTTTAATATATTTTAATCAAATTATTAAATTTCTATGTTATATTTTTTTAATTTTTAAAATTAAATAATTTATTAAATTTATTAATAATTTCAATATATATTTTTTATTATATTCTAAAATATATTTTTATCTTGTAGAATAATATAATACATGGCTCAGGTAAAGTCATCACTAGACTCTTAAAAAGTTTTATAACTCATTACATTAATTAAATTTTATTGATTTATAATACAAAATTATTATATTTTTTAAAATTTGAATTTAAAATATATTAAAAAAACAAGAAAATAATTATTTTTTAGCGTATGATACTTAACAAATATTTTAAATTTAAATAATAAAATATCTAGGCTCTTAAAATGTTATTAATTTTATTCATATTAAAAACATGATTTAAAAAAAAAATATCAAATTGATCTGATTTGGGGTCATTTGTTTCCTAAATATTTTATCAATTCTCATCATTTAGAAAACAAAGTTTTATTCAAACGATTTCAAATATAGCAACTTATTATTTATGTGTGGTTTATAAATAAATAATCAATTTTACTAATTTAACCACCTAACCACTAAAGTTCAAGGATGATTTTAACTTCCGAATTTCAAAAGAATTCGTTAAATATCGGTAATTAATTAGTGACATGAAATTTGTAATATCACGTAGATAATATGTAAAATCGTTTTGTATAACTTTAACAAAAAATAGCCCAAATTTTTAGATTTTAAAGAAGATGTCCGAATTTTCGATTGACTCCAATAAGAAATCCAAATTTACATTTTAGTATTTATAAAAATAAATAAAAATTGAGATTACAAAAGTATAAATGAATAGAAAATGTTTAGAGCATACCAATATTATTTATTTACTGTCATTATTTCCTAAAATGCAACAAAAGATTAGATAAGATAAAAATGAGTGTATTGAACTTATCCTTTTACATATAGAACTGATGATTCATATAAATACCATTTTAGTTAATTATTTTATTTATTTATTGGTTGTGGCTGAAAAGTTTGAATCTTCATTTTCTATAAATGGGAGGGATTTGTTTTCTTCATTTTCACGTCTACACAACAACAAGAACGAGGAGGAGGATGTAAGTTTTAGCTAACAATTGTTTGTTTCTTTAATCCTTCTTTCTTTTTAAAAGTAGTTTTGTTTTTTATAAAATTTCGGAACTTCATTAAAACTACAAGTTCATTGTAATGTTTTATTTTGACTTATCCTTATAAAAAAATTATTTAAGATTAATGTTCCCTTTTATTAACAATAATTGTTTACTTAATAATCTAAAATTCATAATAATGCTTAAGAGATCATTTTTAAAATAAAAACACACACTTGTTCCTTAATGAAAGTGGGTTTTAGTTTTAGTTTTAGTTTTAGTTCTTAAGAAGATCTCCTTTTACATTTTTTACAAATGCCTACCTTTATGGTAAATGCTTGTTTCTCTTTTAAATCCTAAACAATTTTATCTACTTTATTTAATTGTCTTGTTCTAAGCTTTTTGAAAATATAATATTGAAATGGATAATATTACTGTATTGCAATTTTATTTTAAATAAAATAGTTGATATTGTTACCAATTTTATTTTTAAACAATAAAATATTTGTGTTTTTAAACCCCCAAAAAATGTACGATGGATGAAATCCGTCAAACACTTTTTTTTAAATGATAACTCTTTTTCGGATTGCAACTAATTTTCGTGAGTTAAACATATATTTCACGTAAATATCATCCACCAATTTAACCAGACGAACGAAATATATCGCCCTCGAACCCAGACTTATAAGCTGCTTGGAAAATATGTTACACTTTAATAACACTCATAAATGTATTATTCTAAGCATTCACATACCCTCCAGTGATTAAAGATCATTTCTTTACCATCAAATCAAGAATGTTAACTTATTTATTACAATATTTTGCCTCATTTTATAAAAAATGAGATGTTTGCTAATTAAAAAGTTCCATCAAATTCTTTTTATATAACTTAATCTAAAAATTTATAAAAAAAACAATCATTCTTTTCATCCTCAAACAAAAATAAAATTACTTTTACTTTTAATAATTTTTATTATTAAAAGTGAATATAATTGGGTTGAAGATAGTGACACAATATGGGCATAATGCATAGTTTCCATTAAGGACTTTAAATGGATCAAAGATCATCTTTAGATTGAATTAGAAAACACTAAAACACTTAAACTAAAGTAGCATATTCTTATGGAATATTATAATATTCAACTTATTTAATCGCTAATTTTGACTAACTTTAATTCGGATATTTAATCACTAACACCGTGGACAAGGTTGATTCAACTTATTAATTACGTATTTTATTTAAAAATGATAAGGGTATTTATTGGATTTGGTTTAAAAAATATGGGAAGATCGTAAATTTTATTTATAAGTTGGAGCGACGTGTCAAATTTATTTATAATGTCGTAAAATCCTATTTTTATATATAAAGTTGTCAATAAAATATATGATAACAGGAGTCATCTAACGGGGTTAGATTTGTATCTACGTGATGCCACGTATTTATTTTATATTTTTTAAGCTATTTTTTTTTTTCATTTCAAACCTATACTCATCAAATAAAACTATCTTGACTTTTTTTTCCGAACCTAATTTACCTACATTCCTCATTTCACCAACCACCGTCATTGCTGACCTCTTCACCAGCAACCGCCGTCGCCGCCCTCTTCACCAGCAACCGTCGTCGTAACCATTCTCTCGATCGCGACAGTAGTTAGTCCATCGCGATTTTTGTCGCAACCCTAATATAGACGGACGTCAAAAAATGTTAGTTTTATCCTAACTAGTTTCCCTTGATAATTGTATAAACTCTTTTTGTATATCAATATTTGTCTTCTGAAATTTGAAATTTAATTTGATAAATTGAATTAAAATATATACTGCTGTTATAAATAATTTTAACTGACAATTGCTTCCTTGCTGCATTTTTCTTAATAATAAGTTAATATTGTTATGGGATGATATTGAGTTTATAGGTTAATGAGATGATATTTGAATTTGCAGTTATCGAGTTTAAGAGTCTATCTTTAAACAAAACAAATGAAAAACATTTTGCAAAAGTGAGATAACTCCTTTTTCAGGTTAGTTTTAACTAGTTTTCAGTTTTATTTTGATCTCTTGAGCTAGATTCGTAGCCAAGAACATACTGATTTGACTTCAATGCCGCGATCTCATAATTTGTTTGTCTTTCTCTAATCTAAAGACGTTTTTGTCACTGTGGATTAAAGAGTGTAAAAAATAACATAATGAAATTCTATAATTCAAATATTTCCTGATATAACACTAATTTTCGAAAAATGATGAAGGATGCAAGTATTCGCCTTGAATCGAAAACATTTGTCTCCTCCATCATTTTTCTGCAAACCAGACTAAATTAATGTTATATCATTAAATATTTGAATTATAAATTATGGATACATTATAATTAAAACCCGTATAATTTCTTTCCAAAATTATGTTTTTTTTGTACACCGTGCATATAAGACTCTTTTGTCCACATTGATAAAAAACGGTTTTAGATGAAGAGAAAGACATAAACAAATTATAAAGTCGTAGCATTGACGTCAAATCATTATTTTGATTTTTCCTAGTTACAAATCTAGCTCAAGAGATCAAAATAATGTTGAAAGTTGAAAATTGAAAATAATATATCATTCAAATCTAATTCAAATCTAATAGTAAACTCGTTAAAACTAACATGAAAAAGGAGTTAACTCAGTTTTTGCAAAATATTTTTCATTTATTTTGCTTGAAGATATATCTCAAAAGGTAAACCCTTAAACTCAATAGCTATAAATTCAAATATCATCTCATTAACCCCTAAATTCAATATCATCACACTAAAAAATGCAGAAGTGGAGCAGGAGAGATTTACTCATCAAACTGCAATAATAGTAGGTATGGTAAAGAAAGAAATATGTATCAGTTAAAACTATTTATAACAGGTATGGTTTCTAAACAGTAACAGCTAATTTCTGTAACTAATTTTTTCTAAACAGTTGTAACTAGTTTCTAAGTAATAATCTCTTAAAACTCTACAAACTTCAATTTATCATATTAAATTTCAGAACAAAATAATCCTTTTAAACACAAATATTGATATTCAAAAAAAAATTATACATTCATCTAGGTATGATAAAACTAACATTTTTTCACGTCAGTCCATATTAGGGTTGCGGGAAGGTCACCATAGACCAACTTTGTAAATAAAATTGACATTCTTTCAAAAAAAAAAAAAATTAATAATAATAATAATAATATATACATATAACCATAATTAAGTTATTTTTTGAAATATTAACTCATATAAAATAATATGAGAGATATTGAAAATAACAAAATATTTGAATGAAAGAGGAAAAAAAAAATATATATATATATATATATTTTAATTTATGTTTTATTATTATAATTTTATATAAATATATAAGAAATTAGAAGAAAAAAAAATATAATAGATGAGAATAATGAATAAAGATTTGAAAAAGAAAGAATAGATAGAAGGAATAAAATAATATTAAAAAAGTGATCAGATATAAAAATTGCAATAACTTATTATGCAAAAATTATTTAAGCAAATTATTACGGAAAGACAGAGTTTACACAAAGATATTTTGAATTTAAATATTATTCTATTGACCCAAATGGTGTTTGAGATTAAATAACGAAAAAAACAACTTAGGGATGGACAAAGGCTTTTCAAATGATTCACAAAGAAGTATAGTATGGTTACAACATAGGTTTCTTTTTCCATTAACAGTTAAGGCATTGTTTTAATGTAGTCTCTAATTTAATTTATTTCTATTTTCATTAAAAACCAACTATAGTCGAACCTAAACAAATCAGCTCAACTTACTTTCATGAACGAAGAGATTTGACAGCATTCATGAATGCTTCGATTCTTAGCTTATCCTTCTTCAACCCATCCGAGCCACAAATGCCACTACTCACGTCGATACCTTGTGGCCCAAGAACAGCAATTGCTTCCGCAACATTCTCAGGGTAGATTCCTCCTGCCAGAAGCCAACCCTGTTTGCTTTTAATTGGTGGCAGTCTAAATTTGGACCAGTTGAATCCTTTGCCACTACATATAATGCAATGTTTCAGTTTATAAAACAACATAAGTCAAAGTTTTCGATAATGAGGATAAGTTTATATACCTGCCCCCTTTCGCACTGTCAACTAGAATCCAATCTACTAAACCACCATCTTCATCAGAAATATCATTCAAAAGCTCTCCATCTTCATTGGCATGAAGAACATATATCAAACGTCGATTTTCTTCAACCAAAGATGAAAATGCAGCCCGAGAACCATCTCCATGAAGCTGTATGAATTCAAGGTCAGCTGCATCAGAAGCTCTTAATATTGTTTCTGCGTCATCATCTACAAATACCCCGACAGGTTTCGCCCCTAATTCGCGTGCAACTTTTGAAATCTCCTTTGCAGTTGAAATAGAAATTGAACGTTTAGAGTGAGGCCATAGAATCATCCCAATAAGATTAGCCCCTGATTCTGCTGCTAGGATGGCATCTTCAGCAGACATAATTCCACACATTTTAACTAAAGGATGAAGATGATTCTCTTCGCGTTCAATTATATCTAACTTGAACTCCGCGTTTGGATGCTGTTGTAATGCACAGATTCTTGCATTTTCATTTGACAATAATCCTAACTTTGGAAAATGCACTTCATTTTTCTGCAAGCCTGTTAATCAAGAACTTTTAAAATTGTACTAGATGCCTCCATTACAAAGAATAGGTATGCAATTAATTTACCATTCATCTTCATTGGCCATGGAGTATTTGCAGCTTTGGGTTTAAGGTAATCCCCCATTTCCAAACCTGTAAATGAAATAAGAATACTGGCTTCAATTTCCATTTGAAAATACACCATTTACAAACTTAGTCTGAAACAGATTCAGAAACCACAAAAGTACAAATAACAATGTTTACCTGGACTGGCATAAAGAGATGAAGCCCTAAAGCAAGCCATCATATTGTTTACTGTGGAATTAGAAAACAAAAGAAATGAATTAAACCCAAAAAAGAACAACACCACAGAAAGCCCTTAAGAGAATTTAAGCATGGATGATGAAGAAACCGAAAATCAAAATCAAATCATAATAATATTTGAATCAAAATCATACAAACTTATATCTATTCTTACCTGTCGGCTGCCGACAGAAGTTGTAAGCGATGGCCTCGGCGGCTTGTGGCTGCTGGAAAAGAAGAAGAGGATCCGGGAACTCCACTGATGGAGCGGATCACTGGGAGAGAAGCCAAAGGAAGGAGAAAAGAATAGCAGAAAAATAAGTTAGGGTATTTAGCTGGTTCGGGTCGGGGGATCCATCAGAATTATAAGGGTTAGACGCGTTTGGATATTGTATTGATATTCATTACTTTAAAGAGATTATTTATAGGAAAAAAGTTCACTTAGACTTAGGCTTACATATATTTTTTCTCCTTCATTTTATTTATTAATTAAACCAGTTAAATTTATTTTATTTATAATTTTTTTATTACTTTATATTAATTCTTAAATTCTTATTCTTTTAAAAAAAATTTAGTAACTTATTTATTAATTTTATATTTTCCTGTAATATTTTTATGAATAATTTCTTTCTTATTTAATTTAATATTAACAAAAATAAAAGTAATAATTTTTTATTTAATTTTTGATTCATGACTTATATTAGTAATAAGGAATATTGTTTTGTCTAAAATTTGATTATTATATTTTTTTTTGATGAATGAGTTGTTATTATTATTTAATTCTTGATTATTAATTAATTTATTTTTGTGCCAAAGGATTTTTATTGTTAAAAAGATAAGTTATAACAATATTCAAATATTGAGACTAAATAATTTTAAAATAATTAATAAATAATGTTAATATAGGAAAAAACATAAAAAAGAATAATAAATATTTTAAAGTTAATATATATATATAAGATAAAATTAAAATAATTAATAATAAATATTTAAATACTCCTATAAAAATAATAAAAATTTATAAAAAGATAAAATAAAAGATTTATTGATTAATGAAAAAAAAAATATATATATTAATATTTAATTAATAAATAAAAAATAATTATACTTTATTAAAAGAGGTTAAATAAACCTATTTATATGTGTTTAAATAACTTTTTATTAATATTTATGTGTTAGTTGTACTAAGTAAAATAGTGTGCTTAATTTATATTTATTTAAAATGTTGATACTGTTGTTGTTGTTTTTTTGTTTAGGGTAATATATAACACAAATTTACAATATCATATATATATTTATATAAATAATATATTTTTTATTATAAATAAATTTGATATTTTATTTTAAGGTGATGAATAAATTTAATAATTAATTATAAAATAAATTTATATATTTTAAAAATATTGTGATAAAAAATATATGTATAATTTGAAAGGGACCAATAATGTTTAATTAAATAAATGTACTCAATTGAATAGTTGTCATATAATAAATTGACAAGGAAACTACATTAGATTTATTGGTTGGATTTATGTTCATACTCTATCAAATTTGAAATGGATAGACATTTTAATGGAAAGAATATTTAAAAGATTTTATTTTATTTTAGACAATAAATAAAGGTGGGAAAGTTCATACTAAAATCAGAATTGAAATTTATAATTCATAATGTTTTTAATTCAAATATTTTATCATTAAATTATTTTAGAGGGTTCTTAATTTTCTAATTACTGAGGTTATTTGAGGTTTTGTTTTTATTTTTTAATTATTTTGTAACTTTTATTGCTAAGGTTGTCATTTTGTGTTTTGATTATCTGATTCTTGGTCTCCAACACCCAACTATAAGACCAATATCCAAAGTCATAACCCTAATCCTTTTTTTTTCAAAACTCATGGTGCATTCTTATCATTAAAATTGCAATTAAATTACAAAGAGACAAATTATTACATTTTAATAATTAGCGATGAGCATAAATGTATATGTAAGGGAATTGAAGAATGAAAAATGAATGTAGTATTATTGCTATGAATAATGATGAACAAATATCAAAATATTTGAGAACCCATATCATCTTATCATATTTCTTTATCTGTTTTAATACTAAGGTTGCCTTACCAATACGCAAGGGAAGTAATTAACTAGTCAAAGATAGCAAAAGCTGAATTGAAAAGACCATCAAAGTATGCCCACTACCCTATTACCAACCTTTTGCACTACCTATTAATGAACCAACCTCATTTAATCATAGCCAATGCGACTTCATTACCTTCAAATTCAATACAATCAAACCGAACCTTTTGCATCGGTTCTTCCTAGATTCAAAAATAAAATAACAGATCAAATGTATGTGACCAAAACTCACATTATTACCAAGAAGTCACACAATTATATTAAATGGAGATATGATCAGATCATAATCCTAATGAAAATTATATTAGTTTCAATACAAGCCTAGACTTATAGGAGCATTACTAAAGCTCTAAGTTAAACGACAATTTTTTTTACCTATTTTATAAGCGATCATGGTGTTACCAGTACCACCTTCAATAATCTCCATTCCAAAACAAGGGGTTTTGCTCTGTTACTTAGTAAACAAACTATGGTTTACCTAACAAAACTAATAAATTAACAAAAAAATAAGTTGCTGTCAATGAGGAAAATTGACAACATTTGCTTACTATTTTATCACATTCCTTAATCCTGCAGAAAAAAAGAAAATAAGATGAGAATCTATTATTCATTCTGGTGAGTAGTAGTAATCATTTAACCTTGTTTTACTCTTTTTTTTTCTTCAATTCTCTACTACCACCTGTCTTTAATTGCTTCAGAAGCAAACAAAAAAAAACACGTCAGATATTTACATAAACAAAATAATTCCAATTTCTTACATAATTGACCCATTATGGTACCTCAAGTGATAAGAATCTTGACCTAAGAGGCTCTTAAGCTCGATTTTCTTACTATGAAGTAAGAACAATTTGATTGAAGTTGGTTCATGGAGGTGGGATATTGTGCTATAAAAAAACTTGGTCTAAAGAAAAAGAAAAAGAAAGAAAAGGTAAATCTAGACTTGAGAACTTTCTGACAAATCTGAACAAAGAATCTACAATTGACAGTTGACAACTAAGCATCACTAAGGCATTGTTTGGTTGATGCATTCACTTGACTCAGTGGCTATATATTGGTGTTGTGAGTCATCCATCATAAGGTAAAACTTGAGAAGAGTATTAAAGACTATCACCTAACATTGCCACCTTATGACAGCTACTCCACACAGCCAAAGACAATGTCAACAAAGATACTACATTAATAAATCTATCACCAACAAAAAAAAAAACTATCTATCAATATAAGGAGATTGTGCAGTCGAGAATATCAAGTCTTTAAGCGCTTACCTGCATTATCCTGAAATTTCCATTCTTCTATGCATAGGGCCATCCTTTGAAGGATTAGTTTTGAGCCTCAGATGATGATGCATTTCTTTATAAGAGGCTAGCATTTTATCTTGAGTTCCCATCTCCTTCATCAATTGTAGACATAAGAAAATGGCAATAGTTGAAGATGACCGCTCCAGATTTTCCTGCCTGAACAAGGAACTTGAGGCAGCTCTAGCTAAGAACAAGTTGCTGGAGGAGGCAAATCAAGAACTAAGACAAGATGTGATCCGTTTGAAAATGCAGTTGAGTGCACTCAAAGCCCATGATAATGAGAGGAAGGCTATGTTATGGAAAAAGTTACAGAACTCCATCGATAAAGTAGATCAAGAGAGACCACATATGGAAAAAGGTGTTGGGGAAAGGAACAGACATTTCCATGCAGAACTTCTTCAATACACATCTGACAAGACAAAAACTGACATACCAAAACCTAAATCTATGCTGACTGTTGCCACACAACCATTGCACAAGCATAAAGTGCCACCACCACCACCACCACCACCACCATCATCTCCACCAGCCAGAGCCCCAATATGTTGTCCTCCTCCCCCGCCACCACCACCAAGCTCGACTGTGGTTAGATCTAAATCAATACAACGAGTGCCCCAGGTGATGGAGTTCTATCGTTTACTCATGAAGAGGGATGCTCATCAGGAGCAAAAAATCAATCTCGCAACCACTGCTCCAGTTATAAATCCAAGGAACATGATTGGTGAAATCGAGAACCGATCCACTTACCATTTAGCAGTAAGTACAAAAACCAGAAAACTCAGGATAGCTCAAGTGTAAAAGTCTTGAATGCTGTGCTAGCCTCCTCCAAGGAAAAACCCACTTTTTTGTTGTTTTCTGATACATTACATTATTTTTGTATGAACAGATTAAGTCAGAAGTGGAAACACAAGGAGAATTCATAAGCTTCCTTATAAGAACAGTAGCAACCGCATCATTCAAAGACATGTCCGAAGTTGAATCATTTGTCAAATGGTTGGATGGTGAACTAGCTTGCCTGGTTGATGAACGAGCTGTATTGAAGCATTTCCCTCAATGGCCTGAGAGGAAAGCGGATGCATTAAGGGAGGCAGCTTTTAACTACCAGAGCCTGAAGAGCCTTGAATCAGACATCTTGTTATTAAAGGACAACCCAAAATTGCACTTCTCACAGTTATTAAGAAGGATACAAGCACTACAAGACAGGTAACTATACGACTTAATACAAAAACTCAGCATATTAATTTAAGCTGGTGAACCACAATTACTGCAGATTGGAACAAAGTGTTGATAACATTGAGAGGGTTAGAGAAACTACAAGCAAGAGATATAAGGAATTCAATATTCCTTCTGGATGGATGCTCAACACAGGTGTACTTGGTCAGGTAGGTATCTAACTGGTATACACACTTACACATCAAATATATAAGATTTAAAAACTACTAAAAAGAACAACACCCAAAAAAAATAAAAATGGTACCCACTAAGAACATCTTAAAGTACTTAAAGTCTTAAAATAAGAGACTGAGTTCTCATGTTCAATTCCCACTAAGAACACCTTTACAAAATAACCTTGGTCTAAACTTTCTTAAATATTCCGTGCATATAATTGAAAATGAGCATTTAAACACAACAATTAAGCATGACATGAATGCAATAAGCACATTAAGAGTATACTTAACCAATTAGGCTGAATAATTTCTTTTTGTCTAAATTGCTTTTGAAAAAAATTATCTATTAGCAGACAAATTCAGATCTTTTGGGAATTGTTTATCAGATGCTTGTAGATCACCTGTTACTGTGTGATGTCTCTATCAACTGTAAGCTCACCAAATTAATAAAACCTTAACTTACACATTTATTTCCACCCATCCCCCATCCCCCCCACCACACACAATAAAAAAAACACATTTAATAAAAAAATGTTGGTTTTGCAACCAGTTGTGGTTCTCCTTCTTTCTAGATTTAGTTCATTAATTAGTAGACATGTAAGTTGTAGTTGGGTAATATTATCAACATAAACAAGCCAACTTTACTGAAGTTAAACTCTAAAGCTGCAGTTGAAATTGAGTTCACTGACATTGGCAAGGGCGTACATGAGAAGGGTAACCAGCGAACTTCAGGAGAGGATAAACTCACAAGATGAGGACCTCTTGCTTCAAGGAGTCCGGTTTGGTTTTCGAGTGCACCAGGTAAAACAGAAATTCAATTCTAAAACGTAAACTTTTCTTGCACTAGTCATGCTAATTCCTACCCATGTAATATTTCAGTTTGCAGGTGGTTTTGATGCAGAAACCAAGCATGTATTTGAAGAACTAAGGTTGGTTCGAACATCTAGAGATAAAAAAACAGAATATGGTGTGTTAGGATAAACCAGGTTAGTAAAAAACTACAACAAAAGATTGTGGAATTGGGCAACCAACTACTGGGAAGGCGAAATTGTAAGGATTTTATTAGATAAAGTATATAAGAGCTAGTATATGTAATGTTGCTAAGGAAGCTTCTGTTCCAGATGTAAAGTTTCAATATTGCATTTTCATAGAGAAAAATGTGTACATTTAAGCAAAATAATGATTAAAGCACATCATCATAGGGTACAGAAGAAGGAACACATAATCTGAGAAAATAGATCTCAAAGAGCACACCATATATACATGAATGATTCTACTTGAACTTGCAAAGACAAATGCCATAAGTCCACAGACAGGGAAGCTACAAAAAAAATAAGCCCAAGATCGTAGTGTTTAATTACACAGTGAATCGCATTATTAGTACATTACCAAATCGAGATTCAACTATACTATACATCACAAAACATACCAGACACAGGTTTGAGCAAAAATTCGGCGTTCTTAACACAAGAAAAGCATAATCCCAGAGAATCATAGATTCAGTGAATACTAAATTTCAACTACTGATTGAAAACTAATGATAAAATTCAGCTGCCAAATCAAATAGAACCATACCACTATGAAGGCCAAGTGTGAGATACTGCGATAGGGCCTTGAACGCTGCATGCGCCGCATCAAGCAATAAATATTTAGAATATGAACAATAGCCTACATCCAACTAGAAGAATAATGTTTCATTTATCTCTATTAAAATAAATAAAATATGAATTTTAATCTCTACTCTAATCTCTACAAAAATATGTCTCATTCCTAAAATTTTAGATATATTGATACAAGATATATTGATACAAAGAACTTTAGGTCTAACCCACCAAACTGGCTCATTAAAAAGAGTCAGTTTAACCAATCAAAATGTCACAAGTTTGATTACATCTGTAAGCGCTTTGAGTTTAAACGGGGACTATGGTTTTGAGTTGTAGGTTAATCCTCATTTAATTTTAAAGAAAAAAATAGGTCTATCAGTCTCGTTATGTCATTTTATAAGATTATCGCAAAATATTTAACCAACAGATTGCGAAGGGTGTTAGAGACGACCATATCTAATAATCAGATTACGTTTATCAATGATCGTCAAATTTATGATGTCATATTAATAGTTCATCTGAAAGTGCTTTGAGTTTAAACGGGGAACTATGACTGTGGGGTGTCATTCTAATTATCCTTTAATTCAAAAAAAAAAGAATTTTAAGTCTATCAGTCTCGTTTTATCATTTTATAAGATTATCGCAAAATGATTGGCCAACAAATTGCGAAGAGTGTTAAAGTCGGTTATATTTAATAATCAGATTACATTCATCAAATATCGTCAAATTTATGATGTCATATTAATAGTCAATGTGTGCATTAACTCAACTAATTCAAGAGCTGAGAAATGTGTTTTTTTTGTAAAGTTAGACATCGAAAAAATTTATAATAATGTCAATTAAGAGTTTTTATTTGATGTAATGGACAAAATGAGAATGAGTACGAAATGAATTGGTTGGATTAGATTTTACTTCTCGACGGTTAAGGTTTTTGTCATGGTTAATGTGAGTCTTAAGGATTTTTCGAGAACCTTAGAATGATCAAACATGGTGATCCACTCTCTCTTTTCTAAAAATGATGGCTTTCAGAAAACTTGAGAATCATCCGTGGAGTGAATTGTGGGCCAAGAAGATTTCTTTTTTCCATATCACATTTGTTTTTCACTAATGACACACTTTGCATGGTTTTGACTACTCATGAATTTTAAACACTTTCGAGATATTTTTTGGTTATTTAATGCATATTTCGGTCTTCAAATTGATTTCAATAAGTCAGACATCTTTTTTTCAAATTATGTTTCAAATAGAAGAATGATGATGTTAACAAATGTGTTGAAGTTTAGAATTTGTGGTCTACCGTCAACATATCTTGATATGTCATTAAATGCTAAATTATGATCAAAGGTCTCTTAGGACCCGATTATCACTAAAATGAAATATAAACTGTCTAAATGAAAAAAATAAAATAATCTCGAAAGAAGGCCGGGTAATCCTCATTAATAGTGTGTTGTCATCTATGCCCACATATATAATGTCGTTATTCATTTCCCAAGAGTGTGACGGTTAAAATGAAAACAATAATGTGTAAATTTCTATGGGGATCTTCTAACTCATCGTCTTGTCATCCGTTTTGTCATCTAATTAGTTGGAATAATGTTAAATGTTTAAAAGATTAATGAAGTCTAGATATTTGAGCTCTTATTTCTTATAATAAGACTCTTTTATCAAAATGGTGTAGTAGATTTGTAATGGAGACAAATAGTCTTTGGGCATCGATAATCAGATGTAAGTATGGTAATCATTGGTCTAGTTGGTTCACCAAACTGTCTAATTATACAGCGGGATGTAACATTAGGAGGGAAATTTTTGTGAAATTTTTTTCGTGAGTAGCCTAGATTCATTGTGGGGGATGATTATTCGATTAGATTTTGAGACGACATTTGGTGTGGTGTCAAAAGTCTAGCTACGACGTATCTTGAGTTTGCTTCCATTGTTATATGTAGAAATGTCATAGTTAAAGACATGTTTCATTCTCGTTCTAGTGGTTATGCTAGCCGAATTAGATATAGGAGGAGATTAAACATTATGGAGACTTCGTTTCATAATAGAATTTATTTCTTATAGAACGTAAACAAGTATCACCGTCTGAACAAGACATTATGCATTGATAAAATATGAATAATTTCTATGTGGGACATTGCTACAAGTTGTTCGCTAAGATGATTCTATATATTTTTTGTTAGAAAAAACTTTTGGAATCATAAATTCTATCTAAAATCTCATTTTTTATGGGGCGTCATTCATGGTGGAATTCTAATAGATGATATGTGCATTAAAAAATGTTGTATTATGGCCAATCGTTGTCATATGTGTCACGAACATGTTGAATTGACAACTCACTTATTTTGCATTGTCTAGGATGACTAATATTTGGAGTCTTTTGTGAAGTATTACTGATATTTATTGGGTGATACCCGAGTCTTTAGATAATTGCTGAAAAATTGGATTAATATGAATGATATTGCATGCCTATATATTTGAGTTACCATCCAAATTATTTTTTTGTGGACTATCTAGTTGAAGAGAAATCGTCGAACTTTTAATTTATCGTAGTCGTCCGATGCGTATCATTCATAATAATATTATTATGACACTTTCTGAGATTTGTTTAGGTAAGTCAATAGAGTCTGTCGAAGAGTTAATCGTTTATTTTCGGAAATTTACAAGTTTCACAATTTATTAAGTACCAATTTTTTATGTGACAATTTGTCGTTGTGTTTAAATGATTTTTTTACATGGACTTTTAAAAAGAATGTTTATAAAATATACATAATTACTAGTTGTTACATATAAATAAAATGAGAATTTGTAGTGTCGATGTATGAACACTATATATTAAAAGTGACATCCTTCTTCATTAGGTCAACTAAGTTTTTTTCATCTTGGAATTTTATGATTTATTTAAAAATATTTATTTATTTTATTAGATGAAAAAAATTAATTATTTAAACTTTATTTAAGATAAATGATTAAAATAATTTTTTATTTAAAATTAATAAAAGTATAAATATTTTAATATTTGTATTAATAAATGAAGTAATTTGATAATAATATAATACACATTTCTTTTATAAATCTAAAAAAACAAAAAGAATGGCTGATAGAAATATGGATGGACTATATTTGACAAGTTGAAACTTGAAAATAGCCTAAATAAATATTTAGGTTGATTTTTTTTAATATTAAAATATTTTATAGTTTGTTTCTCTCCATCTATAAGGTTTTCCATGAAAATTCTTCCATCTCTCAATCTGAATTCTCAATCCTCTCACCTCTATCCACAACGTCATCACCATGCCCCTGTTTCTTCTCTCGAGCTTTAGGATAAATCTCCAAAGTGACCAACGCAAAATCATAATCTAGCAAGATATATAGATAGAGAGACAATTAAGCGTGTTTTGTGTCCGAGAGAAAGAGAAAATGGGGACTGGTGTATCGAGGAATCTCGACAGTGGCTCTAATGGCGGCGAGGAGATAGACGATGATAGTTTAGACCATGCAGGTGGACAGCTTTACGTATCTTTGAAAATGGAAAACTATAAACTCAAAGGCGAGGTTGTCCCTCATGTCTACGGCTCAGTTCCGCTCGTCGGTTCTTGGGACTGTTCCAAAGCTGTAAGTCATTCTTTTTCCTCTCTCTTATGCTCTATCTATTCTAATTTATTCCAATGCTCCATCTTCCATAGCTTGCAATGGAGCGAGAATCAGCCTCAATGTGGGAGTTGAGCTTTGTAGTTCCCCCTAATCATGGTAATTACATAGCTTGCTCTATTCTTATTATTGTCTGATTATCGAAGTTTAGAGGAATTGATTGATTTGAGATTTGAATTTAGAAACGTTGGATTTCAAATTCCTTTTGAAGCCCAAGTACAGCAGCTCGCCTTACATAGTTGAGGAAGGCTCCAATAGGGTGTTAACAGGGGGAACCTTGCAGGGGGATGCAAGACCCGCTCTCTTCAGGTTGAGCACAGACGTTGTCGTTGAATATCAGGTGTTCATTAAGGCGGACCGAGTTTCTCCTTTTGATCTTGCAGCAAGTTGGAGGGCATATCAGGAAAATCTACAGCCTTCCACTGTTAGGGGAATCCCTGATGTCAGTATAAATTCGGCACCAGATTCGGGGACTGAGGTAGGAATATCCTTGAAGCTAGTGGCAGTTATCTAAGTGAATCGTGTTAACTTGGTCTCATTTTCTGCTTTATGTATATCTTTTGCTTCTTATATGCTAGTGCAGAAGAATATCCATATTGTTCAATTTTTCTCACTGGAATTTTGTTTATACTCTTGCTTTGATGATTATGCATGCAGATGTTTTATGTCAAATTAAAGCAAAGGCACATTAAAATTTTTCAATGGAAAATAATATGAGCTCAAATACACTAGTTATTGTCACTAAGCAGAGCAGATTTCAATGGAATTGAATATTCAAGGTTTGGTCTTGTTAGACAATTGAAGGTATCAAGTATACACTGCCAAAACATTCCTCCAGCAAAGCAAGACTAATTACCTTTTGTATATACTTTTGGTAATAAAGCACAAAAACACACCTAATATGTGCAAATATTCGCGTTCTGGGTTCTTGCTCGAGTAATGGAAAGAATAAGTCACTTCTAAAACTCTTTGAAGCTCAGAATTTTTGCCACTTCCTTGAGTATTTAACTTGGTAAATTTCTCCTATTCAAATTAATTTCATTGTCACTCTAAATCTCTGGTCCATCACTTCTAGCAGTTTTCTTAACCCACTCTTTTGATATAGTACAATCACTTTGCTTGTAAGGCTTAATTAATATAAATTCCTTCTGCTTGCCAATGAAAGTTGATAGAGGGTGCTTTCTGAATGATATGGTTCCCTAGCATAATTGTTTTACAAGGATATCAATATTTCTTTTATCTCTGTCCTAACTGACTCACATCCCCTGTCAGAGTGGCTCTTCAGTGGGATTGGAACTGGATCTTGAACATTATGTTGTCCCAGCGCCTGCAACCTCTGTCAACTCGGCTCTAGTTTATGCTGCGAACATGACAGAAACTCCTAGGTCTCTAACCAGAGGCGGGGAATTCTCCAAGAAAGATGGCCCAGACAATGCTTCATATTACCAAAAGGATGGTACTGTTTCCACTGATTGGCCTACGAGTACCAAGGTTATGTCTCTGATTCATATTGTCCTGCATAAGTAGGACTATTTGGCTTCATGTATTTCTCAGTAAAGATGGTTCATTTTCACTCATAAGATAATTTTTTTATATTCTGAAAATACCAATACTGTATGCATAAAGGTATTATCTCGTGTAACTAAAAGTTTTTTTTTTTTTATATATAAATGCAGCAGCTAATCCATATCACTTTGTATTCTTAACTGGTTAATTTACAAAAATCTTTAGAAGATAAAGACATTCTATTTGACTGACTTGTGTCTGTAATCTGATGTTATGTCATATTATCTTCTACTTCCTTATGCTGTCCCCAAGATTTTCCCCTCTAATGTTTTGCCAATTTTCAAGCTTAGAAAGTCTAAAGGTAGAATATGTTTCATTTCATAGGAGACGGAGGTCATGGTACCAGATACCAAGGTCTATTCCAGTCCAGGAATGTCTGAGTCAAAATCTGTGGGAACTATTGCACCTCTACATAAGCAAGATGGCCACAGAGGTCTTTTGGTAGATAGAGGTGTCGGATCTCCTAGACTAGCCAAATCTTCTAGTGCTGCTAATTTTAGCATTGATCTGAATTTGGATTCAGAAGCCAAGGTTGGTTTGAACAAATTGTTTAGCCTGCTGATTGTTTTTCTGGAAAAATTTGTTTTCTATGCAACTCTTCTAACGGTTTAGACACTTTATCTTAATTTATTTTAGAGTGCTATGCCAGCAGCTGCTGGAGCTGTTGCTGCTGCAGCTGTCGCTGATCAAATGCTTGGACCAAAAGAGGATAGACATCTTGCAATTGTCTTGGTATATCGTGATGCATCTAATTTTCATTTTGATTAATAAAATTGCTGATTGAAGCCCTCCAACGTTTGAGTTAGTTTTTTAGTTTGTCCGTGTCCTCTTTTCTTCTAAAACTGAATATCCCCAGGTTGGTTTGCCAGCTCGTGGAAAGACTTTCACTGCAGCTAAACTCACAAGATATCTTCGGTGGTTGGGTCATGACACCAAGCATTTCAATGTTGGGAAGGTACTTATACTTCATTCTGAGATTGCTCCTTGTTTTAATAGATTTGATCATGATGATAAATCATCAGTATGATTAACCATTCCATCTTTCTACAGTATCGTCGCCTCAAGCATGGAACTAATCAGGTGAGGATGATGTTATCTGAGATTCTTTTATTTTGGTCATTTCAACTTTTAGCTAGTAATTATGCTTAATAATTATATTGGTCATTTCAACTCTGCGAATTATGCTTAGTAGTTAATTAGTCTTGCTCCTTCCTCTCTCTCTCTCAACCTTTTTTCATTTAATTCCATGTCCACTTGATTTTCTCTTATAATGCATGGTATTCTTCTTGCAGTCTGCTGACTTTTTTCGAGCTGACAATCCAGAAGGCATGGAAGCAAGGAATGAGGTGAATCACCTCAAAGAATATGCTTATGCTTTCTTCTCTGTTTAGATTATTCACATTGCCTTGTAGCTGTTAATCATCTGCTATGACATTTATGTCAAAATTCGTCCATTTATTGCAGCTTTTCTATTAAAACTAGAATTTGTCACTATGCAAAAGAATAGAATAACTTATGTTCTGTAATGTCTTCAAAACATGAAACATCTAGGTTTGTATTGACCCAATCTGAAAACAAATATGGAACTTTTGTATGTTTCCAATTTTAAAAAGCAATCTGAAATTTCCAGAAAGTTTGGAAACCTTTTTTTTCTCTTTGTCATAACAAGCACAAATGTCACTGTACAAGTCTTCACGTAAATTCTTTTTTGAAAAGGGTGAGCTATAAAGTTACTTGGAGCTTCATATCATGTTTGATGGTATATACATGTTATTTCCTTTTTCAATCTCTATGAGAAAGAGATTGTGATGAATATTAGAACTCTTTTGTGTTATATTCTGCATGTGTTGGTATCTTGCATTTGTTTCTCAAAATGTGATTCATAACTTTTTTCCCCAACTTTTCTTGGATTTGCAAAAAAAAAGTAACTTTGTTTTCATGAATGATATTACAGCGGGAAATATAAGAGTGTTGAAGTTCTCTCTTGCAAGTTTTAATATATTGCATGTCAATAGGTAGCTGCCCTCGCTATGGATGATATGATTGCGTGGATGCAAGAAGGTGGACAGGTAATTTTCCCTGAGATTGATATGATATTGTCCTCCTGAATTTCTTTCTAATTGATTTCTATGTTACATGTAGGTGGGTATATTTGATGCAACAAACAGTACAAGGCAAAGACGAAATATGCTTATGGTAATGGCTGCAGGAAAATGCAAGGTAATTGCACACCACATCAGTAGGGTAACAGCTAGATTATTCTGAATAAAATTCATCTCATATTGATCAAAGTCTTGATTCATTCACTTAAATACTCCAGAGTGGTCAGTAAACAAAAAATGTTATTGTGCTTGCAAGGGAACTACTTTATCTAATCCTGGCCAATTTCTCAAAAATTCAAAGTAAAGCTTTTACATATGTGAATATTGTAGAATGTATGAACATATTGAATTATCTTGGAAATATACCTCACATGTCATGCCTTATCTACATCAACTCCCGAGAGCCTTTTAGTCTCCCCAAGACATCTTTGGTTACATCTCTTGGAAATGTACATATATATTCTTCAAATATCATCTTCAATAATTGATTTTCAAATTCAAAGTAAAGCACTCTCATACAAGTGTAAACCGTTGTATCACACCTTATTATCAAGCGTTCTCAAATGGGTTCCGTATAGAAGACTCATTTTCATCGATGTTCTTTAATTAATAGTGTGTCTGACTGATACATTTGCTTTGGTACATGACAGACTATGAAACATACATCGGTTTTTGAGAAATCATGTTGGGCCATCCATATATAATTTATTATTTCTTTACTCTAGTGGTGTATGAGCAATTATGTTTCCTTATTATACTATAAATAAGATTCTCTTCTGCAATTCTTATTTACTTTTTGCGTGTTCCATGTTTTTCTGACAGATTATTTTCTTGGAGACACTTTGCAATGATCATCGCCTAATAGAGAGAAATATACGTTTGAAAATTCAGCAAAGCCCTGACTATGCAGAAGAGTACTCTCGCTGCCTCACATTACAAAGTGCTTATTTGATATGTGCATACGTTGAAGGCCTTACAATTACTTAATGATCTTCGTTTACAGGCCAGATTATGAAGCTGGATACCAAGATTTCAAAAAAAGACTTGATAATTATGAAAAAGTAATATCCCTTGGTGAATTTTGACTCATCACGGTGAAACAAATGTTATATTGTAAATTTAGAAATGTCTTCATGTAACAGGTTTACGAGCCAGTAGAAGAGGGATCATATATCAAAATGATCGATAAGGTTAGCGGCCACGGTGGGCAAATACAAGTAAATACATCATCTCTTCTGATTTCTTATTCAATTGAGTGGGTTTGGTGGCAATGATTTGGATTATACTCCTTTATTTTGTAGTTGACACCTCAAAGATTCACCCAAACAAATAAATCTGCTACCAATACATTTTGAGCATACTGTGTGCAAAACCATAGATGACAGTTGACAACTATTTTTGTAAAGAGTTATTTTGTTCAATAGTCTTGAATGTTCGTTTACTGTTGAAGAGAATGAGAGATTACCTTTCCCCCCAATAAGTTAGTAGTTTATTGCCATCATTTTAATTGATCATTCATCACAATGTATGTTGGGGATTTTAATTCTTGTGGATCATTAGTCTTCACAATGCTGTTGAATATATTTCCTTTCGCAGTTGTTTCAACAAAAGAAAAGATGGAGTATTTTTCTAAGGAACTTCATTTGTGCAGGTAAACAATATCAGTGGCTATCTTCCTGGACGGATTGTTTTTTTCTTGGTATGTTATTCCTTCCAATACTGTAGCATATATTGTCCTCCTACTCATATTCCGAGAGCCATATTAGAGGCATATTGTTACAAGTTGTATTTCTTAGTTAGTTTATAACCTTTTTTTTAAGGTCAACTTTTCAATAAAATCAAAGAACGCAAGGGGAATGGAGAAGAATGAAACAGATACAAGTACATAAAAATATTAGATGCCAATAAGATCAAAGAAATTACATCCCGTGCAAGCCCTTCTTTTCCTAATTGATGCAAACGTATGGAGCAGGAATCCTTTTATTCTCTCAATACCGTAGCTTCTCCCTTTGAATGCTTTTATATTCCTTTCTTTCTAGATCTTCCACCACATGATGTGATGGATGGACTTGCAATCATTAGTGATGGTTCTTTCTGATTCCCATCCAATTCATTGGTCCAAAATATCAGTGATTTTGAGCGGCATTAACCAATGAAAATTGAGAATGTTCCGCAGGAGGGCCCACATATATTAGCAAGATTGCAATTATAAGTTATATTTATACCTTTTAGTTATAAGTTAAATTTACTATATATGCAATGTTATAACTTTTATTTAAGTTCTAAGTTACTTATAAGTTATATTAATACCTTTTTAAAAAAAGTTATCAATACCAGCGTGGGTATTCTTTTAATTGATTATGTTCACACTTAAATTTAATAGTTTGGTTTCCTATGTGTCCTATTAATATAGGAATAAGACACATTTAGTTCTTCAAATACTTGCATTGGTGTTGTCAAGCAAACTCTATTGCTAATGCATGGAAGTGATTTCATTGCTATCACGATCCGAGAATGATCCTTGATATTGCACTCGTTCCTGGGCATCTAAGAAGTATTTGAGTATAAAATAACTCTTGATAGTGCCTCCCTTTATTTTTGTGCTCTCAAATTCAACACTCTCTTGTATGAAGAAAAAAATCTAAGTACTTCAAATCCCATTGGGTAGCCTAATATTTATAATCTGTAAATAAGTTTGATGTTTTAATTTCTTTAGTCATTTAAGTCGAAATAGTTCTTGCCCCTGATTGTCAAAGATTTTGTTGAGCATAACCTGAATTTGTTCATCATTTTCCTGCAGGTGAACACACATCTTACACCTCGGCCAATTCTACTAACAAGGCATGGGGAGAGTCGGGATAATGTTAGAGGCAGAATTGGGGGTGATTCTGGTTTGAGGTCAACTATATTATTTGTTTGACTGTCCTTGATAAAAATTCTGAAAAGGCTTTGACCAGATTCTCTTTTTAAAGCTACTATTTTAATTTCAGTTTTTATTAGCTATCCAAATTTCTGTAGTTCTGTTTGACCTTCAATTTAACTTCTCTGTTGTTGCTTTCTTGGAGCAGTGATACAGGAGAGATATATGCTAAGAAACTTTCAAACTTTGTGGAGAAGCGACTGAAAAGTGAACGTGCTGCTTCTGTAAGCTTTGTCAATAAATGACTTCAGTTCACCAAAAAATAAAATAAATGGTTATTTAAAATTCTTACGTTGTTGTTTTTTGTTGTTTTTTATTTTCTGCTTTGATTTTTCCCTTTGAAGCGTTTGAACGTATCTTGCGTTCTTTTTAATAAAAAATTGACCTTTTTAAAAATAAATAAATAAATGACTTCACCATACAGGGCATTCTTTATCCATACAATTGCCTGTCTAGTTTCTATTATTGGTTGTTATCTCAGCTTTAAGTTTCACAACAGTGTATAATAATCATTTGGATACTGATTGCATTTTGGCATCACTTTTGATTTGTATTAGATATGGACCAGCACATTGCAAAGAACAATTATATCTGCCAGTCCTATTGTTGGGTTTCCAAAGGTTTGTGCATGAGTTTTGAAAGTTTTGGAGTTTTATTGTTATTCTAAGGTGATGCCTGTTTTTCTAATTAGATTGTTTGGATTATCTTAGTGAAATAAGATGATTTGGAATAGATAAGTTATATTTAAAACAAATTTATTTAATATTTGGGTTACTTAGTGTTGTTAGGAATATTATATATATCATGTACCGGGACGGATTGGGCTTGAGATAAATGAAGAAAAAAATTTGGAGTGGGCTTGAAAAAAATGAAAGAAAAGAAAATGTAATTAGAGAGAATCAAACCTAGTGTGATTTAAATTTTATGTCACACTAGTCACTAGACAAATAATATAACTATTATTATTTTTAAAAGATTATGATATATAACCCACCAAAGTAGTCCAGTGGTAAGAGTCGGGTTAAGAGATCAAAAGGTTACGGGTGGGAGGTCATAACTGTGTGGTGTCAATGCTAGTTCTCCTTAAATAAAAAATAAATGGAAAAAAAGTTGGGATATATATACTTGTACTTGGTAGGTAATAAATTAAGACAAAATTTGGAGGGGTGAGAAAATAAAGTTATTTTTTTTTAAAGAGAATCTAACCCTGTGTGATTTAATTTGTCACACTAGTCACTAGACAAATAATATAACTATTATTATTTGTAAAAGATTAGTATATGATTTGTTTGGATCCAGATTATCGTGATGATTTTGAGGAGGTAGTGATTTTTTGGTAAAATACTTAAAGGTTATTAATATTTAATAATAAAATATATATTTGTTTAAATAGAAGTTATTTTAGTATTTTAGTTAATGAATTAAGTGATTTGATAGATAAAAGTAGGAGGGAAATAATATTTGATTAGGTTGTGTTATTTAAATAACCCCGACCGAACAAAGTCATATATATAGACTTGTAGGTAATAAATTATTTTCTTTGGCTGAGTTTCAACCAAGTACAGCCCCTACGTAGATCCGTTGTTGATCATTGTACATTATATTAGGTAAATGTGATAATTCTTTACAATATTTGTAAAATATGTTTTGAGATTGATTTCTTACAATAGAATTTAAAATAAAATAAAAATACTTAAAGCTAGATAAGAATGTGAAGTGCACAAATATTTATTCAGACTTTTTATTACATCATTATTTGTTAAGGAAATTTATGGTTAAAATAATATTGGATCTTTTTGTTATCACTTTTTATGATTTACATCATGAACCAGAAAATCTATACTTATTATCTTTTAAAAAAAAAACACAATGATCTATAAAATTTCTGGTCCATAATCTAAATAATAATCTTTATGCTAAATGATGCCAAAATCACACAAAATTCTAGATGATGATCCATAAAATAATCTTATACTAAACAAAACAAAAATCCACACTATAATATGGATCATGATCTGAAAAATAATTTGAATCATGCTACCAAATGAAAAAAGAATTCACTTTCAATTTTAACTTTTGAATATTTTCCATGTTTGTGCCAAACATTGTGATAAATACCAGTTTCAATAGGCTGAATAAATTGATTGGTAATCTAAAAACAAATGTGATCTGATATCATTTTATCTGAAAACAAATAAATGTATGACTAGAATGTTATTGCTAGTTCTTGTCAAGAGGCAAAGTTGTCAGCCTTTTGTCTAATAGTTAATCTAATTCGACCCGATTATTATCCGGAAAACAAACATCATTGAGATAACTTTGTGAATGAGTTAGGTGTTATTGTTGATTTTCTACCAAATCTTGAATATTGTGGAATCTTGTAATTTCTCTCCAACAGTTTATAGGCAAAGGTCTTCAGATTGTTTCTGATTAAACGAGTTTTAAATTCAACTATTTTTCAAACACTTAGATACAATGGCGTGCACTTGATGAGATAAATGCTGGTGTATGTGATGGAATGACGTATGAAGAGATAAAGAAGAACATGGCGGAGGAATACGAGTACGTTATGATATTTGCTTAGGAATTGCATAATAATATAATGTAAATATTTCTTTATGGGTAAGCAGAAGAGTATCCATGCGTGTTTCTCTAAACAACCTGTTTGTGTAAACTCTGTTATAGGTCGAGGAAGAAGGACAAGTTGAGATATCGATATCCTCGCGGAGAATCTTATCTTGATGTTATCCAAAGGTTTTTCAATTTCAATTTAGTCCATCAACCGTCCTTTGATGATTAAACAAACTTAATTTTGAAGTAACTGTTTGTAGGTTGGAGCCTGTAATTATTGAGCTAGAACGGCAGCGTGCACCCGTTGTAGTGATATCCCATCAGGTCAATATTATATGGAGTTTTTTATATATTTTAATTACAAATACGTCTTTACCTATGGTAGATGCATTTTAACACCATATTCTTATAGGCGGTGCTGAGAGCATTATACGCTTATTTTGCTGACCGCCCATTGAAGGAGATTCCACACATTGAGGTATGTATTAATTTGTGGTGTTCCTAGAAGAATAAGTGGATAATTTGGGGTTATTTGGTCAAATGATTAAAAATAGCATTTGTATTTAATATTTTGAAATGTTATGAAAATTAAACTAATAGTACTTTAATTAATGATTTAATTGGTGATATAATAAGGGGTTAAATAAGGCCCTATTATTTTGTGTTCAAATCTAATTAATAAAGTATTGGTAATTTTCAGATGCCACTCCACACCATTATAGAGATCCAAATGGGAGTTAGTGGCGTGCAAGAGAAAAGATACAAGCTGATGGATTGAATTTTAATTATTTTTTTTGCTTTGGGTTGTAAGTCGTCACTATCTCAAAAAATCCTTGTACGATTCAGTTTTTATAACAAGTTTACATAAATGAGATGATGTACAGTAAACTACTACAATGTCATCAATTTCTTAGAACTAATGTATGAAAAATACTTGTATAACATCAATTTTCTATGAACTGTATGGCATGAGAAGCTTTGCATCTTTGTGATTTTTGAATTTTCTTAGTCAAAACCTCTTGTCAAAGAATTTGATAGATTGATGAACATTTCATAATCTATGCAGACATTTAATCATTATTGGATAAAGGTAAGGTCTTGCAATCTTATCCTGTTGGGGATTTTGAACAATGAACTGGTTGGTCATTGTGTGTGTCAATAGTCATTTTATTTGTATTTCTTTCCTTTTCTGTCATTGATGACAAGTCTTTTTTATTTTGTTCCCCGTTTGACTGACTGCTCAAGTGATGGGAACTTTCCCTTTGAATTAGGTCACAGTCTGTCACAGGTCACTGGCCGGGCCTACTGTCACCCCAAAACAAAAAAGGTGGGGTGTGGGGGGTGCTTGCTTATCTTTGCCTAAATCATGCAGGAAAATCTGGAATCAACCAACCTGCATTGCTTTTGTCTTTGCATCAGAATATTATTGTGATCTGATTCCAAGGTATGACAATCCCCTTTCTCAAACTTGACCCTTTATATTCAGTTACTTTAAAGCTGGAAGTTTTGCATAATGTACTGTTTTTCAAGTGAATGGTAAAATATGACCTTGATTTTTTTTTATTAATAGTAAGGATTGATTTCAGATTATTAGGAAATCAATACATCTATGCATACATATAATTGGTTAATTGTTCTTTTATCTTTCAGTAGTAAGTGACAATATGATAGTAAGCCTACTTGAAACTGCTAATTTGTAGTCCATTTAAAATTGTTAAAACTAAAATTCATAAGTGTTCTATTTATTTACTTAGAAAGCTATCACAACACCCAAAGTCACACTTCAAAATGTGAATCAAACTTGACAACTTTGGCTTCTTAAACTCTTTTTTCACTTGAGCTACCTTAGTAGTTTGATTTGGTATAAATTTCTTTTAGAATTCTATGTTAACTAGATTGTTTTTGATTTATGATTTCAGATAATCATTGTAATTTTCTTAACCAAGATTTATGGTATTAGAGGCTGACGTGTCCCCATCAATGAGACCATTCCCCCTCCCTTGGATAAAGGGATTCTCTTTTCCACCTAAGCCCCACCTCTCCCCATTTTTATTATAATACAATTCATGTGTGTGTGTGGATATTATTTAGGTGAACCACAGACAGAAGAAACTTAATGCACAGATGAACCCACAAACTAAACTAATCCCTTATGGAATAGTTACAGAATTCTCTCACGGAAAGCTAAATATCACTAAAAAGTAAAATCCTTTCTATTTCCTTATATACTTTCTTGAGCAGGAATGTTAGGCTCACCCAGTCCGGTTAGCCAATTCTTCAAGAACATGTTCTCCTACGATGGCAACATGATGCTAGCAATGGCGGTAACTTCGTTGATCCTTGTTGTTGCTTTTGTCTTCCTCCTACATGTTTATGCCAAGTGGTTATTAGTTCAGGCCCGCCATAGGAGTAGTGCAGGGTCTCCTATTAATAATTATCTTGGTCCTCGTCCTCCTTATCCTCCTCCCAGTATATCTCACCATAGGTACAACAGTACTAGTTACGAGAGTAGTCGGGGTAGTGATATGATGATGACTAAATTAGGGCTGGACCCGTCAGTTATTGCTTTGATACCCTTATTTGTTTACGAGTCATCATCGAGGAATGTCGGGCTTGAATGTGTGATCTGTATGGGGCAGTTTGAAGAGAAGGAAGTTGGCAGGGAATTACCCAAGTGCGGCCACTCTTTCCATGTTGAGTGTATCGACATGTGGTTGATGTCTCACACCAACTGTCCTTTGTGTCGATCAGCTGTACTTGGGTTTATTCAATCTGAAGAAGAAGAAGAATGTAAGGATACTGTAATGTGTGTTATTAATAACCCTTTTGTGTATGAAGAATTCTCTCATGGAGATTGCCCGGAATTGAATAATTCTAGTTCGAGCAACAACCATAATGAGAAGGACGATGGTGGGTCGGTTTTGGAAATTGTAATCAAGGTTCCTCCTTGTTTTGTAGTTGAGAACAACGATAATGACGATTAATTTATTCGAAGCCATCAGCAAAAAGTTTCAAAGAAGAGTGGATGGCATGACAATTGGGTTTTGGTCAACTTTTGCTCAACCGGTTTACCAAACTTTCAGTACAATAAACTAAAAATACTTGTTTGATTCCTCAAAAGCATCTACCATTATTTAGAAGTGCAATTTAGTTTGAATTAAAACTTTTGAAAGGACCAAACAATTATGTTAGTTTGGTGCACTCGCACCATCTTCCTGATCCGGTTTAGGTTCAGTAACTATTACATGGTTTATGAGGAACAAGATTAATAATGAAGTCAATAAAAACATTTTTAGCTTCCTAAAATATGTTGGTGTCACATCTAGACATGAAAGATGCAATTTTGAAGGGGATCCTATTCTAAATTTTCTTTTTTGCTAGGACATAGCTAAAAAGTATTCAATTTTTCTAAAGATGCTATTGGGCAGTAGAGTTTAATTCTTATGCAACTTTTATTTTTTCTAACTTTTTTTAAGAAAATTATATATATATATATATTTTAATGCTACAATCCATACAAATGATTTAAGCTAGTTACCTAGATATTTTCTTTTTACATTTTCTGGTTTTGGTTTTAGTCGAATGACTTCAAATTTGAGGTGAAATATATTTTTGTGCTAACATTTAGTGGAGCCAGGAATCAATTTAAATAAAAAAAAAAATCAATTTTATCTCTCCCTGTAAAAGGGTATGGAATGATTCATCAGAGTACCCTGCCTCTCCATTTAGTCCATGTAAATTTATAAAGAATCATTAATAATGAAATATTTGAAGTGCATCTTCTTGAGAATAAGATTGGACTGCTAACTAATAAAATTTGTTAGTGTATAAATATATATATTTTTATGTTGATAAAATCAAAATTCACGATAAATTTACAAATTTTAACAAATATCACAAATATTTTTTTAGAACTTTTGTGAATATTTTTTGAATAAAAATTATTTGATAAAAAATATATTTTTAAAGAGAAATTATTAAAATATTTAATAAAAGTAAATTAAAGATTTTGAACTAAACTCACATTTTTCATCATTAAAAATACAACATTTCGAATTAGGATTGTTGAAAAAAAAAAAATAGTTAAAGTGAAAGTGATATTATCCACAGTTCTACACTATCTAATATCAAGACTCTATATTAAATGTTATAATTGGGTAAATGTCCAAGTCAAAAGTTTTTTTTCTCATAAAATTAATGTTATAAATACAAATTAAACTAAGCTTCTCAATCACATAAATAAAATCTCATTTAATATTTGTTCGATAAATTGGGGTTATTTTGATCGAGGTATAATAAAATTATTAATTGAAATATATAAGTTTAAATTTTAAATATTAAATACTTAATCTAATAACCTAATTTTTTTTTATCAAGAAAAACATTTTTCAAAACAATAAAAAATCCAACAACAAACATATATAGATTTTTTTTTAAAATAAAATAAAAAGATGGAGAGTATATGAAGGGAGAAGATCTCGAGGCTGCTCCATCCACTCTGTATCACTTTCTCGTTTAATTTTTATGCAACTTTTTGTTTTTTCTAACCTTTTTTAAGAATATATATATAAATATTTATATATTTTAATGCTACAATTCATAAAGATGATTTAAGTTACTTACCTAAATATATTTGTGGGACACGCAAGATTTTTGATAATATATAGATTATCTCTAGTACTATTTTCGCCTAACCACGCTTAACGAGGAGTTTCATCGGTAATGAAATATTTGAAGTGTATTTTCTTGAGAATAATATTGGATTACTTATTAATAAAAGAAAATGGTCTTTTTTTTTTTAATTTATTAGTATATTTTTTTAAGTTGATAAAATCAAAATTTTATTGATGAAAATAACACAATAAATTTACAAATTTTAACAAATGACTAATTTTGTTTTAGGTTTTGGGATTTGTATGAATAATTTTTTTTAAAGCATCT
Source organism: Impatiens glandulifera (assembly GCF_907164915.1). Lineage (NCBI taxonomy): Eukaryota > Viridiplantae > Streptophyta > Magnoliopsida > Ericales > Balsaminaceae > Impatiens > Impatiens glandulifera. The sequence continues at coordinate 56,399,455 of NC_061863.1, forward strand.
GATAAAAAATATATTTTTAAAAATAAATTATTAAAATATTTAATAAAAATAAATTAAAAATATTTTGTACTAAACTCATCCTTAAAAATACAATACTCCTGATTGAGATTGATGAATAAAAAGAAGTTAAAATGAAAGTGATATTATCTGCACTATCCAATATCAAATTTCTATTAAATGTTAATTTGGTAAATGTCAAGTGAAAAGTTTTTATTTTATTTTTCTTTTTCTAATAAAATTAAGTTATAAACATAAATTAAACTAAGCTTGTGAACCACATAAAATAAAATTTCATCTAAGTTGATAAATTGGGTTATTTTGATCTAGGTATAACAAATTATTAATTAAAATATATAATTTTAAATATAAAATAATTAATCTAATAACCTAATTTTTTTTATCAAGAAAATTATTTTTTTTTTAAAAAGAGAAAAAAAAATCCTACAACAAAATATAGATTTTTTTGAAAAAAGAAAAGAAAAAGATGGAGAGTATATGAAGGGAGAAGATCTCGAGGCAATCGTCAAAAGAGGCTGTATCACATTCTCGGATCCATCTCTCTTCCGGTAAGAACCCGTTTCTAGATTCTTCTTCCCCGATCCAAAATACTCAATTCCAAGTTTTTCTGTTCTTGTTGATTTTGATCTTCTTTGCTGCTTGCTGCTGCACAGGAAAATGAGTTCGAATTTGAAAGTGCACTCCTTTGAAGAGGTTAGCAAGCACAATCATCAAAAGGATTGCTGGCTTATCATCTCCGGAAAGGTTTATTTATTTATTACTCTTCCTGTTACTCTTATTTTGTATAATTTTGATCGATGATTGCATGATGCTAAAAGAGTTTGAATAATAATTTGAGATTGGGACAAGGATTTTGAATTCTGTTTACTGGGTCTGGAGCAAACCCAATTTCAACAAAACTTCATTTTTATCAATAGTTAAGATCCATGGCAATCGATGGTATATTCTATTGTTGAATGACAGATTTCTAGTAAGAAATTGAGAGAACAATATTTATTCTCATCTCCCTATTAGCTTAGCTTATTGGTTGGTAGATAGAATACTGAGGAGGGTTCAGACCTATTCAGATTCATTAAAGGCCTGCAGCATTCAGGTGTTTGTGGTTGAGATAGATAGTGTTGAATGGTTTGAAATGAATGGGGTATTAATGAATTTTGTCAGCAGTTTAAGGCTCTTAACTTCTGAAAACCGAACACTCCCAGCAGGATCGGGCTAGGATTTTGAACACGATCTTGATTTTTTGTCTTGTTTTCTTTGGGTGAAGTTGACATAGTTCCCCAATTGTTCTAATTTGTGATGTTAAATCAATCAGACTACTATATACACTGTCTTTATGAAAATTGCTTAAACCTTAGTGTCATGTTAGACTAGGTTCATATACACCCCGTTATTCAAATGTGATCCTATCTAAATAGATCCATACCTAATGTTTACACTTGGATCCGGATAGATGTGCAATCGTCAAGAGAATTTGTGTTGGGTTAAGTTAAATTTTAAAACTTTTTCTCATTTGGATTCACATTCACATGAGATACCTCCTAGAAGAAAAATAAAAGTTTTTACAAATGGCTATGTTGCTTTGTTTCATCATCATCATCATCATCTATATATTAGTTATGATCCAACCTCCCTCTTTTTAGGTGTTTGATGTGACCCAGTTCTTGGACGATCATCCGGGAGGCGACGAAGTCTTGATAACTGCAACGGGTGAGTTTTTATTTAAAAACAACTGCCTGATCTATAATGCCAAATGTTAACCTAATCTGAATTCTTTTTAATAAAAAAAATTGCAGGGAAAGATGCAACAGATGATTTTGAGGATGTTGGGCATAGCGATTCCGCGAGAGAGATGTTGGATAAGTATCTGATCGGCGAGATTGACGTAAACACCCTTCCATTGAAAGATCAGTACATACCACCACCAAAAGGAGTACAGAATGATTCATCATCCAGTGTGTTTATTAAGCTACTGCAATTTGTTGTGCCTCTCTTGATATTGGGTTTAGCATTCTATTTGAAGCAGTATGGCAAAAAAGAGTAAAGTAAAAACTCTTCTGAAGAAAGCAGACAGATACTCTATTTCTTTGCTTTTTACCATTTTTAAGATTGGATTGAACCTGAATTGTCATCATCATTTATTTTGATTTAGGGTTTGTTTTCCTAAAGATTTTCATTGTAAAACTGCATCCAGTTCTATAATCTTATATTATCCTTGATTTTATACTAATTGAAATGTTGTCATTGATTGATTTCATACAAAGTCTAATCTATTGCATGAATAATACAGCAAATACAGTATAGAATGAGAACAAAAGAGATAGTCTTTATGTTGACTGCTCCAACTCAAGATTCTTCCAATTGTGTTTTTCAATCACAAAGGAAACAGGGTGTCAAATATAGAAGATCAAAATTCACAAAAGCATACAATTTCTGCAAAAAAAGAGAAAGAGTATTTGAATGGAATCGATCATTTTTCTTTTTATTAGTCTTCCGAGTTGGGGCCATTCGAGTGACCTTTCGATTGATCTTCACCACCAACACCATTTGTCCCATTTGGTAATCTATTAGTCGAGCTCGAAGTAGTAGTAGTAGTAGTAGAATAAGGCGAATAAGTAGAAGACACAACATGGCTACTACCTCTTGAATACCGATTCTGTGCTGCTATTCCACTGCTACTACCACTACTTCTAGTCGTTGCCTTTAACCGAGCTTTTCTTCCTTTTCCCATACATTTCTCCAAATGAGGGGCAAACCTTCCTGCCATTATAGATCGTCCGCAGTTCATACACTCGAAGATCTCGTTCGCCACAGGAGGATGTGTTTGCCCGAAAATGTCCACCACATATTTGCTACTTGTTGTGTCAGCACTGTTACTAGTAGGATCAGCTGCCTTTACCCTAGCTTGGGATGATAGTTTCAGTTCTTCTTCTTCATCTTCATAGTTTCGATCCAGCCCTAGTCTTGCTACACGGTGACACTCCGATGCAACATCCACTATGATCGAATTGAGTAGATCATCGAAACAGTGCACAAGGATCTGTAACATAATAGGTTTTTTTTTATCAGCTCATGATTTTCATTTTGTAAAATAAACTCCAATTCTTACTACCTGTGAATGAGCTGACACAATATCCTCATTTGGTGGCACTGACATGATGATTGCAGATAGTAAGATTCTTCTGCTAGCTATAATATATGTGATGATCCTGCAGAAATGTAGCAATAATGATGAAGCTAATTTGATATAGAACAACAAATAAAATGAGATATTTCTGCTAACGAGCAAGATCAAGCCTTTAAAGGAGTTGGAATCATGTATGGCTGATTCTTCATATATATACGTTATTTGAATATCATAGCCAGTGGAATGAGGAGATTAAGAGACATGATTAATTTTGATAATCTTTTGCGCTTCCAATCAAACTTTGCAGGTTAAGGTTCTAGCTCAATAACCGGAACCTAATATGATAGATAGCTATAAAGAGAGAGAGAATCACCGTTTCTATCGCTGCTTGGAATGAAAGAGATAAGGAGCGACGTAATCTGGAGACAGGTAGGGCAACAAACGATCAGAAGGATGCGAGAACAAACGATGAAGATCGAAATCCAGAAGCGAGATTGATCGATCGTATCTACTAAGAAGGAGGAAAGCCTTTCGTAGAGATAATCTTGAACCGCCAAAAGGAGTCGTCGCCGGTTCCCTGCCGAGGAGATATGATTATATCGCCGCCGATCGGACAAACACACATAGCTTCGAGATCTCACGCTCAAGTAGGAGAGAGAGAGAGTGGGTATATTGCTCCCTGTAATTTTCTAACATTTTCAATTGGGTCCATAAACTTATTTGATTTTAGTTCCACTCCTCAATCTCATTGAAATATAGCCCAGTTTTGAGAAAGAAAACTTTTTTTATGACTTTTTATTTTTATTTTTTTTCTTAACATTTAGTTCTCACTACTTTTTTTTTTATTATTATTTTTATTATATATAAATTTATCAATGACACACCTATGCCACTCAACTCTCTATACCAAATTAATATTTTTATATAATAGAAATTTTAAATAATATTATTTCTTAATTTTAATTCGTTAATGTATTTAAAGTCATAAATATATTATTTATAAACTTTTAAAGTAGTATATATACAATATATATAAAATTTTGAAATTTGTACAATATTTGAGAATTAATAAAGATTTCAATTTTTTACAGAATTTTCTTGTTACATCCCAATAATTAATTAAGTGTTCCTGAATTTTAAATTGATTCCAAATTTAAAATTAAGATAATCTTTTATATATACAATTAACTGATCAAACATTTTTTTGTGTTTAGAATTTTTTATAATTTATAATATAATGTTTAAGGGTAAATTACAATCTGTTTTATTATAATAAATAGATGAATTTTTGGTTGTAGATTTTTACATTTTAAATTTTAACAAAATATTTTTATAAATACATGTTGATGAATCTGTGATATTTTTATTTTATTTTTAATAATTTCTTAAGTTTTTTTTTTTATAATAATAGAGAATTATGTTTCTTTTTAATATAAGTCTGAATAATTTATTTTAGATGGTTAGTCATATAAATTTTTTTTTTTTATCTGACGATCGAGAAAAGGCTTAAAATTAATGTTTTTACCAGTAACGTCGAATAAAAAGAACGTAATGTACCTTTTCTGGGGTCCATTAGGTTAAGTCTTTAGTGTAGTACGTGTTTGAGTTGAGTGAGATTTTTATTTTAAATTATAAATATAAATTAACAATTTTAAGTGAAATAATAATTTAAGTGTTTATTATTTAAAATATGTTGATCATAATTTAAAATATTTTATTCATTTCATTTTGTTTATTATTTTTCTCTTAAATTAAAAAGAAGACTTTTTTATATTTATCATTTTTTGAAGTTATATTTTCTTTTAAAAACAAATGTTTATATAAGTTTTTTACAAAATTTCTTTATAGATAATAAAAATATCTGTATCATTTTTAAAGTTTTAAAACTTTTGAACTAAATGAAAATTTCTTTATTTGTATTTAAGTAAATATTTTGATAAGTTTTTTTTTTTTAAAATTAAAATGTTTAAAAAATGTAATTGGATTTTTTTTTTAAAATTTTATTTAATATAGATGAATCATTATTTTTTTTAAATCTTATTTAAAAATTTTAATGTTGTTTAAAATTTTCAATTATTTTTCTATTTTAATCATGTTTTAAAAAGTACTTTATTAATATGTATCTTTTGTTTTTTTAAATTTATTTGTTCTTTTAAAAAAATATTTGTGTAATTTTTTTATTTTTAATATTTTCTTATATATAAATTTATTCATACTATATTATTAAAAAAAATCATTTAAAATATTATAATAATTTGTTATTATTTATTTTATAGATTAATGAGTTATTTGAAACTATTAAATTATATTATTAAAATTTTATTTTATAAAAAAACATATTAGTTTGGTTCATTTGTTATTAAACGTTATATTTGAAATAATAAAATTTATTTTTGGCTTAGTTAAGAAGTATTGTTTCTCCTACTTTGGTGGTATACTCATGTAGTCGTTTTCTTTGTTTGAACTTTGAACCATAAATTTGATATTGAAATGACTTTGAGTTGAAAAATGAAACAAAAAAAAATTGACATGAGTTTTTTTAATAAAAAAAAATTATTGTAATTTCAAATTGTGTATAAAATATTGCAAGTATATTCCAATGGTGGAGATTAGGAAAGGAGTCTTTCTTTCATTTTCTCAGATAGTGAAGTTTGTTACTATTCATTCTATTATATGGTCGAAAGTTGTCAATTTTACATGGCACAAAAATCAAGGAACAAATGTTATCCTTTTTAAGAGAATAGTTTTCAAAAGAACAGTGTTAAGAATAAAAGTAGTTCCAATTATTGATGTTTTTTTTTTTTCTTTTTTTCTTTTTTCATCTGCATTCTGACTTCCTTTATCTAAATAAAAATAGTATTATTTGTGGGTCTCGTTTTTAATATAAAAAACTTTTGATGCATATTTTTTATTTATATTTTTAAATTCTATGTTACAAAATAAAGTTTCACAACTTTCTAACCACAATTAGATATTTTTAAAGTGATTAATCCATCAACATCTAAACTGAAAAAATAAAGTGAGAGATTAAATTTTGACATTTAAGTAGGATATTAAGTTTGATTAGAACAAAAGATGTGAAATATATATGTTATTTTATTTTTATTCATGAATTTATTTCTCATAATTGTATAGTGAAAAGCCTAACAAAATAAATAAATTCAAATTAAGAAAAACATAACTAAAAATTAATCAAAAGTGCAAGACACTATATTTAAAGCAATATTTGCCACATTTTTTTTTTATATATTTAAAGCAATAGATGATTGGTATGGTAACTGAGGTGATCCGAAAGGATTTTCTTGTTTGACTGGAGATCGGTGCGGATCCGATATCCGACTCGTATATATATATATAATTATAATTATATATATGTTTTATATTATATATGAATAAATATATTTGTATTATATTTTTGTGATAAAAATTTATATAACTTAAACCAATTAAATCATATTATTTCTTTAAGTAAATGTTCTTATTAATTATGTATATATTATTATATATTATCTGAATATTGGAAGTATATTAATAAATAAAAAATATCATTGTTTTCTCTACATCCCTTAATATTAATAAATAAAAAATATCATTATATACAGATCAAACTAGTTTTTAATTAAAAAAATGTATACAAATATTTGATCTCTCTTTTTTCTTTTAAATAGCCAAATCAATTTTTTCCGACAATTCAAGTATTAGAAAATAATTTAAATACTTGGTTTACTGAGGGGAATCTTTATCCCGTCTTAGCGGAAATGATATATAATAAAAATTCTTGTCGGGTGGAACCGGGATGGTAAAGGTTTTGGAGCAGATAGACCCAAACCCCTGAATGACCCAAATCCGTCTTAGGAGTGAATTATATATATATTGTCCATTTCAGGTCTCTTGATAATCTTTCAAGGTAATATATAATGTGTTTTAAATATCAGGACACAATATGAATAATCAAAACAGTCTAGATCCCAGTTTGATATTTTAGTCCATATTTTAAAATATTATAATCCTTTTAATCAATAAATACAAAAAAAGTCATTTATTAAACAATCAAGACTCAATCTTATTGAAAGAAGAGAAGAGAAGAGAGAGAGAGAGGAGTCTGAGAATTGACATGGCTAGAACTGTAGAACATGTGGCCAAGATTTTTCCGGCGGCCATGGCACCTTATCGGTTGGACCAAGTCAATATTGATCCGGGTCAGGGTCAGGGTGAGACCCGATTAGTGAGAGACAAACACTACGCTCTGCATGGACAAATCATGTTCTTCACAGTGGCAGTTATTTTCTCTCTTTGTCTTTTCTCTCTCTTCTCCGTCCCTTATATCCGCCGCCGGTTCCAAACTCGACCACCACAACACGCCGCCACGGAGGAGGAGGTGCCAACAGATTAGTGATTTTATTTCTATATATGATGTTTATGTTTATGATCTCTTATTATAATTCTTATTCATTAATTATATTATAATCTTCCTGTTTTTTCACACAATTGCAATTATTAAATGAAGAGGGACAAGGAGGGAATGACTTGTATCACTGGTGGGTTGGAAGATGGAAGATAAATAAATTATTTGATTTTTCAGCCAATCCCAATCCGTGTTCATTCTTCTCTTATTCCCTCACTCAAATCTCCTATTTCAATCATTTCTCTTATTAAATTAACATGATTATATCCTTACACCCCAGAGCTTCTTTGATCTTGTTTTTTTTTAAAAAAAAATATTGTTTTATAAAAAAATAAAAGTAACTAGGATAAAATTAAAAAAAACCCACATCAAACAAGCTTATTCTCAAATTAATATAATTTATTATTTAAATTCATTTTTTATTATTTTTATTAATATTATAATTTTTTATTAAATATATTGTAATTTAATTATTTTTAATTATATATATATAAATATATTTAGAATATATTTAATAATAAATTATAATATTGATAAAAATATAAATAGTATAACTAAATTTGAATGATTAATTAAATTAGATTAATTTGGAAAGGTAAAAGTTTAAAAAATGTTATTTGAAAATAAGTTTATTTCAACTCACAATATGGCATGCATATATAGTTAATGTTTTAGAGTTATATATTAGAGAGTGCAAAGATGATATAAACTATCATAAGTTGGATTTAATTAACTATATATATTTTCATATATCCATTTAACCGTATATATATATATATATATATATATATATATATATATATATATATATATTAATGTAATGAAATTGTTTTTATATACATTTATACCTAGAGATGGGTTTCTTCTTTGGAAGAGGGGGAGGAGGATTGTGACAGTAAGTAAGATATGGTTTTTTCCGATATGGACGAACAAGTGTACGTACATGAAAAAATATATAAAAGTCCTTCAACTTTGACATGAGGTTCAAACAAGTTTTCAAATATTGAAAAATGCCCTATATGTCACACGAACGAACATTTTATTTCAAATTTAAACGTTAATTATGAACTTAAATATTCATATTGTAGCTTGTGTGACGGTAAATGTTAATTTACTTACTGTTACATCTTTTACACATGTAAGAAAAATAACATTAATTAAAATAATAATTATTTAATATATATATATATATATTATATATTTAATCTATTTAAATTTATAAATAAATAACATAAAATATATTATTTTTTAACCTTTTAATAAATTTATATAGAACTTAACAAAGCTTATAAGGTCATAATTTTAAATTGATGAAATTTAAAATTAAGTTAATTTTTTAAATTTTATTATATAATAACATAATTTTATAATTATAATTAACTATAATAATTAACATAATTTTATAATTATAATAACCCCGCTTTTATTTAAACTTTTTATATGTTGCAAGATATATTTAATTTTATTATAATTATTTTTTTATATATTTGTAAAATTAAAAATAGTATAAGTTATAAAAGTTTATCAAGAAAAAACTTAAAAGTATGGTTAACTATAATTATAAAATTATGTTATTAGGTAACTAGATAATTTAACTTAATTTTAAATTTAGTCAATCTAAAATTTAGATTTACAAAATTTTAAATTTCCATAAAAATTTTAAATTATCATATAAATTAACTTATATTCATTTTAATATTTACAAAATATATATAAATTTATTGAAAATATTTATTTTATAAATTTAAATAAGTTAATCAATTATTTTAAATTATAAAAATATATTTACATATATTGTATATTTTAAATAATTATTAATTTATTTAAATTTATAAAATATAATATTTTAATATATTATTTTTTATTGTGTATCTTTCACACAATAAGAATAGCTGACACTCTTTGGAGTCAACAATTTATCTCAAATAACTATTGAACATATGGTGATCAAGATTTAAGTTTATTTGAAACTCAACTAATTATTATCTTATACCTAAAATATTATTATCTTATACCTAAAATTTGTAATTTGGGTAGAGAACATTATGGAAATACTTATAAATATGAATTAATGAGCTGGTGTACATGGGGTTTTGAAAATTAAGGAGGATAGAAAAAAATTGTAAATAAAATGATTGAAGATTGAAATTAGTAAAATGAGTTAATTAATTACGGTCGAGTCAAGCCTGAACACCCCAGGCTCGAGCTCGACTCGTTTAACATATATTCGAGCTCGGTTATTAAAGTCCGAATTTGGTTTGTATGTATTTAGTTGGGCTCACATGACTCAACACATTTAAAACTCGTTAAAAAAGTTTGTGAAAAGCTCATTTAGAGCTCTGGAGGAAGATTTCCCCCTCCCTTTTTTTTTGAATGTTTATTAAATATTAATTTATTAATAAATATTAATATAGGTTAGAGCAAATTGTAAAACTGACGAAAACACTCAAGAAATAACACATATTTAATGTTGTTCATCAAGTTAAACTTAAATACGTCTGTCTAAAAGATAATATTATTAAGAAAATTAGAATATATATTATATCACGACATTCTAGAGTTATGACATGAGTTTATATATTATTCGATCTTACGAAACTTTAATAGATACATAATTAAATTATTAGAAGCGATGTTCTAAAAGCAAATATTTGAGTTTTCTAAAGTACCTATATGTATATAGGAGTAAGGCTCAACATATACAAAATTCTAATAAATATAAAATTTTACCTGGTATAAAATTCTAGTCGATATAGAATTTAATAGATATATAATTCTAACATATATAAAATTCAAACAAATATAGAATTGAGTCGACTCATTAAGAATTATATACTTTGTATGTTTTTTTTCCAATAATATTGTTACATTCAACAACAATAAAATATGATTTCAAATCTAAGAATTTGTTGATAAATCATTTTAAAATAATTATTAGTATTTTTAAATATAAATTATATGACACACTGCTTTCATTCACATCAATTTCAAATGTAATCAAACCAGTGACATATTAGTCTCTTAAGTCGATTCTTACCATGTATGTGTCCACAACTTATTACCTGAATCATTTACTTAAACATATAAGGAATACAATTTTGACCAACATTGTAAAACTTTGTTAATTAGCAGATAATTTAGCAAAAAAAAATGTTAATTAAAGATAAATTATTAATTATATATTTATATTTTAATAATTTAACAAAATAATCAAATAAAATTTTGAATTCATGTATAATTTTTTATTTTACAAAATAAACCAAGTGAAACAAGTTTTCTAAGTAATAATTGAAACTCTTTAATATAGGAGATAAAATACAAAATTAAATTTAATAAATATAATTAATGATGATCTATTCTCTTTTTTTTTCATTCTCAAAACAATATAATAATATTATCTAAGATAATAAATCATTATTAAAACAAAATCTTCTATGAGATGTGAAAATGGTTAGCCAGACAGCTTTTAACAGAGTTTATTTAATGGCCTTCATTATAAGCAACTAATAATGCAATCTTTACAACAGATTAATATTTTCTAATTGCTTTAGACACTTAATGTATTTATTTTCAAATGCTGTTACACTTAATTATACTTTATAGACAAAATATTATTAGTTACAACATTATATTTTAAATATTAGCATTTGAATTCAGTCACAATTTATTCATAACTTAAGCCATTGTTTCTTAGCATTATGTATAGATTTATAATAAATATTTCGTATGTATACTCCTTATAAAGTATAACAATTTAATTTGTAGATGTTTTTGAAAAAAACTTGAATTACCATGAATATTTTCTTCAACAAAGAAAGGTTGAGTCTAAATTAGTTCATCAATTTCAGATCAACAAAAAAAATTCAATCCTAAAATAAACATTTTAACTCTTCGGATTTATATTTTACGAAGTATTTAAATAAAAATAAAGAAAGAAAGAACAAATTAATTAATACAATTTTCCATTTATTAACGGAGAATGACGATATACACAAAATCCGGTAGATATAAAATAGTTCTTTTGACGTGATTTATATTTATTTTATATGATTGAACTTCTTTAACGGTTTTTTATAATATTTTTTTATGTCTTTTTTCTAACTTATTTTGTTTGAATCACTTTGATTTATCTTGACTTTAAAAAAATATTTATATTGTTACAAAATAAAGTAATAATAAAAGAACTATGATGAAACAAGAAAAAATAATAATTTTATTTATAAACAACAATGTATGAATTACAAATAGAAATAGACCCCATAAAATGAACTATAAATTTGATTAATACAAGTTTTCATGATATTGTCAAAAAGAGAGAATTATTTGCTCAAATTAATCTTCAAATTATATTTGTTTCAATATAATAATCATGAACAATTCTAGACCATTTTAAAATAAATATTTTTTTATTCATAAAACTATGGATTACATGCATAATTTCATATCTTATCATTAAATTTCCTATATTTGACAGCTAATACTTTTTATATAATCAATCTCTTTTACTTACTTTATCACCATCACCCTCAATATAAATTCATCTAACTTCTAGGGTTTTTTCCATTTTCACTTCTCTCTCTCTCTCTCTCTAGATTTCACTCTCCCAAAAATAGAAATGTCTTTGATCATGGCAAGAGCAAAGCCACCGATTGTTCCAAGACCCGCCGGCGTGAGAATCAACCCTTATCCGATGAATTCCGGCCGCCCCATGATTAGTAATTCCAATGAAGTGCGGTTTCAAGCTGAATCCCGTTTTTACCATTTGGATCGGAAAAGGGCTATAGAAGATGCCCAAATGACCGATGCCCCTCGTATCCAATCTGTTCCGATCAGACCATCGGAAAACCAGATGGTCGGGTCTCAGGTGAAGCCAACTGTCGCCGGAGTTCATTTTCAGGCTGGTGTCGCCGGCAGCAGCATGGCGGTAAAGCCGGAGGAAGGGCTTTTGATGTGGAAGCATGGATACATAGACCCTAAAATGGAAATGAAGCGCGCCAAAAGGTAATTTATTCAATAAGTATTATTATATATGGAGATAAAGAGTTCTTTTACATCATTAACTTAAATTTCTGTAATTTCTTTAGGGATTAATTATTGAAATCCTAATATTACCATCATGAAACCTTTTTTTTTTATTGATTAATCTATCAAATACTTAGTTGTATAAGGGATTAGTAATGGGGAAATCTATTCATTGAATCAATTAATGAAGTGAAAAAAAAATGGAAAATCAATTTATTGATGTTTTGAGGTCTCAATTATATTTTAGGAAATTTTGGTTAGGTTTGCTAGATATATTTGTATTTCTATTATTTTTAATGTATTTATTTACTAGTTGTAAATATGTATATAGATTTTGCAACCTTCACCATTAATGGAATAATGATTTTGTTTTTTTCAAAAACAAATATACATGTCTAGCTAGTTCTTTTTAGAAATTTAAATCATTTCAAAACTTGGTTTATATTGATTGATTTTTGAACTTTATTCTTGTGATCTTTCATGAAGTCGAATCAAATGAAAAACGTCTTATATTTTTTTTTAAGTTTGAAAATTTTAAAGATATGGTGCGTTACTTTTATTTAGAAGTCGACAACAATTTCCAAAATCTGGTACAATATTAAATTATTAATTTATAAGTTTATTTTGTTAAAAATTACTTTCTATTATTTATTTGGTCGAAAAGATATTTGACTCTCCGAATCTTTATAATTTAATCACGAACCGTTCAAAATATTACTTATATGAGTCCCATTTTTACGCGTTTTCACTAGATTAATACAATCTAAATTAAGATTATATATCATATATCGATCTAATGTACAAATGATTAAGATTTAAGACCTTTTATAATAAATCACTCCTCTAATATGATTGTTAATACATATTTTGGCCTGAAAATAGATTTAATGAATTGGGTATGTAAATTTAATTTGCAGGATCATATCTAATCGACTTTCTGCTCAGAGGTCTAGATTGAAGAAGCTTGAATATGTCTCCAACACTGAGAAAAAGGCCAGATATCTGGAAGTAAGAATATTACAAATACAAATTAAGCAATAATATAATCCCCTCTTTCACTCTCTTTAATTAATTAATAAATTAATTGCAGGCTGAAATAATAGTACTCACTCAAAAAGTAGAAAGTGAGAGAGATACAAAGAGGAAATTAGAGCTGGAGAACATTTTGATAAGGAAAAAACTGGCTTTTCTTGATCAAAGAACAAACCATAACAATGGTTATACACTTATACTTATCTAACTTGGTTTAATAAATATATATTTTTATAAATCATGCATCTAATTATATGTATTTGCAGATGAGATGGAAAATAATCGAGTGGAAGTAGTAAGGCTGAGAGAACTTCATAAGGAACAGCAATGCATGATGGCAGCAGCGCAGGCGGAAGTCCAGCAGCATCTAGCTCCGGCACCAGCACCAGCACCAGCACCGACACCGGAACCACCATTGGAGGAGGGTTCAGGCTTAATGGATCAAATCTGGGATTATAAGTTCTACTTGAATCCGGATCTTGACTTTGATCACTACTTGGATCCCATCTTCAACATTTATTGATGGAGCCTCCAAAGAGCTTGAGAATTGATCATCGATTGTGTACTAAATATTAATCATGGGATTATAAGTGACTTTTATTGTTGTTTGTTTATTTGAATATTGGTTTGTAAGGAGGTTTTCTTATTTGTTGAATGGTTATTTTATTTATTTGTCATTGTTTGGGAACTTTGATCAATTATCTTCTAAATTAATTACTAAATATCTCTTTCCATATTCTTGCCCTTCTGAAGCTACGATTTTTAGTAAATTTATATTTGGGAAATGTTTTGTGTGGTGGTTTTATTTGTTTATTCTTTTGAAAAAATAATTATTTCAGATTTGTATTTAGGTTGTTGTTTATTTATTTATTTTTTAAATTTTTTATTCAGATATAATATCAAACATTTTTTTTTTTTAATTTACAAAAATTAGCACGGGTAATATGTATTTTTTCCCTAATACATTATATTTTTATTTAAAATATCTCCCTCTAAAAAAACTTGTTTTTATAAATTTATTGTATATTATATTTTATTTAAAATATCTTCCTTTACATTAATTTATTTGATAAAACTCATTATAAATTTATTTCTATTTAATTTACTACATCATTTAACTTAATTTTTACAATTATATAGATGGTCTTGTTAGGTGACATTCCATTTTTTTTTATAATTATAAACAATATATTATTAAAAATGTTATTTTGAGTTTATTATTATTATTTTTAATTACAATCTTAAATTTTAACTTAATTCTAAATATTAATAAATTACAAAATAATTTATTTTAAATAATTATATAAATTAATTCGTTTCTACAAGTTTTAATTAAAATAATAAGAAAAAAAATATTATTTGTAAAATAAAATATACCTAATAATGGATTGTTGATATTGATTTTTGGAAGTTTAGTTTCATATAAATATTTTATTATATTAAACAAAAATTACATCTAAGAGTTTGTTTCATCTTGGTTTACATAGGAGTTTTTTATAGAACAAAAATAAAATGTAGGTTATTTGAAAATTTATTTTATTTTGTTTAATTAATTAATTAATAAATAAATAAAATAGAGAAAAAATAATATAAAGGGAAATTAAAATAAAAGTTTTTAATAATATTTTTTTATAATTAAAAGAAATTGTAATGACTCCAAGGTGTCAATAATAAAAAGTAAAATCAAATAAAAATAATTATACAAGTATACTTATCAAACAAGTTAGCATACAAAGAATTGTTCTAAATTTTAAACACTACAATTTGACTTATCCAATTTATTAAAAAAAATAAAATAATTTTTCAAAAATTATAGACTTAAGGTATTTAAAAAATAAATAAACTTGAATAAATGATGTATTAAGTAAATTCAAATTAAATTTAATAATTAATTGGAAAAATATTGTATATGTAACCCCGGAAAATATACCGGAAAAAATCGTTAGTTCCGTGAAAGCTCGATGTTCGACATCAGTGTGCGTGTTAGTAATTTTTTAAAATAAAACATTATTTAAAAATATTTTAAATAAATTCTGATAGGTTTTAAAATTAATTAATTTGGGTTCAAATTTAAATAATATGGGAATTTGCAAAATCAAATTACAATTTGATATTTTTAGAAATTAGTTGTTTAAATTAATTAAAATAATTAATTTAAAAGATTATTATTTTAAAATAAAGTCCCTAATTGATTTTTGAAAATTAATAAACTGGTATATGTGTACAAATATATTTTAACTAGAGTTCTTTAACTTCGTAGTTTGGTGAAACTCGTGTAAGGGCTTTCGCACTTCAACATTCGTAATCGTTTTAGAAACGGTCTCTATTTATAAATTTGTCTTTTGAAAATCGGTTGAATAATATTTTATTTTAACAAATTATTCTTCCAATTATAGACATACATAGGTCTGTACCTATTTAAAGAATTATAACAACAATTATTTAAATGCTAGTATATGTTGTTGATGATGACTAGGAAGGAAAATACTTGAAGAATATTAAGAGTTCTCGGTCGGATGCGAGACTCCTCGGTCCTAGGTTTGACTTTTCAATCCTAGGTGGAAGTCATCGGTACTAGGTTTAGGAGTTCTCAGTAGGGTGCGAGACTCCTCGGTCTTAGGTCTGACTTCGGTCCCAGCTGAAAAGCCTCGGTCGGATTTGTCGCTCCTAAGTTAAATTTATCGGTCGGACCTCTCGGTCCTTAAGAACATCAAAATTGCAAAATCAAAATTGCAGGTTTTGTAATTTTGACGGAGACTTGAATTATTGGATTCTTTTATCCAAGGACCTGGGTATCTTCACAAAGCTCCCGAGAACATTTAAAACATCATCACAATGTATCAATCGACCTAAGCGATGATCAATTCATTCAAAATAGTTTATGACAAAAAATCGAGTTTTTGGTCTTAAAGTTGTTTTGAAGTGTAAAGAGCTTGTCAATAGCTTACTTATACTTCATATACTTAATTGGTACCAAAATATGAACATTGAATGTTCATTTGGACCAATTCAAGAACTCAAAATTTACAATTATTTTGAAATTTTTGATTTTGATCAAACATGATCGGGGTGAATTAAACATGATCCAAATAGTTTATCAACATCTTTAGAAACATATTGGGAAGATTTTTAAGCTGTTGTTCTTGAGGATTAGCCTAAGAACAGAAAACCATTTTTTCAATTATTATTTTTTATTTGAGATCGATGAAATTGATCGATATAAATGATCCCATGATCGACTTTCAATCAAAAAAATTCAACAACCAGGCATCATACAATCTTATAAAATCTGAAGTATAAAAATTTCAAATTCAAACTGAAAGTATAATTAAAGAGTGATTGAAAACATACCAAAGATTAGAGAACACTCATTGAAACCTTAGGAAAACTTTAAAGATGCTTAAATCTAAGCTTTAAGGCCTTATGCAAATATTTCGAAAAATCCAAAACCTTGAAGCATTAATGACATATTTTATATAAATCTTGATTCGAAGCTTGAGAGTGGATCTCTTGATTTCATAATTGTTAGGGGAGGCGATTTATAACCTGCCGAAGTCGGTTGAGGGAACAAGTTGGCTTGAATAAGCCAAAAGTCATTAATGACATTTTGATTGTTCTTGGTTCAACTTGTCGGAATAGGGCATAAATATGCCTAGGGTTATAGGAGAAATGATCATCTTGGTAAGGTGATCATTTTACCTTTCGTAATAGCTGAAAATGTGGACTATCAACTGAGTTCCATCTTTGAAAAATCAAAGATGGGATTCAATCTTATCTCTCCAGCGATCGCAATGAAGAAGATGATCGGGGAACCAAATGGCGTCGTTTTGGGCGACAATGCAGACGCGGAGCGATCCGTTAGCGTTCTATGAGCTCCGTTACGATTTAGCTAATAGAGCATTAGCTGATCATGTGCGGTGCGGGCGCGTGTTCCCCCATTGCAGTGGTCGACATGACGTATTTTTGGGATCCAACGCTCATCCGATGGTTTTGATTCTTGTTGTAGCCGTTTTTCACAGTTTCGACCACACGAGATCGCATATTTTTATTTTTATTTTAAAACCTAAAAGGTTTGTTTGAAATTGATTTTTCTTTTACTCTTTTGACTTAATTTTGATCTTTTAAAATACACAAAATATTAAAATAAATATGATAAATATTTTGCCAATTTATTATTTATTATTTTATTTTTATATTTTTGGGTTAAATAAATAGTTTTGGGATGAAAAGGGTACCACATTTTATCTTAAATGATTTATTTTTATCCCTTGATTTTTTTTAAAATTATTTTGATATAAAATGAGTAAATTTTTTATCCCAAATAATTTTATTTGGCCATTTTTCTTAATTAATTAGGTTTTAATTATCACAATAATTAATCTGACTAATTATTTTATTAGGTTTTGGTCTTAGAGTTAATTATTTTAATTTTATTTATGTGATAATAATTTAAAATAATAATTTTAATTTTATAAATTTGGTAATTAAAATTTTAATGTTTAGTTGGTCCATTATCTAAAATTAATTAAAAATTAAAACAAAAATAAGTTATTTATTAATTGGGAATATGTTGTATCCATTATCCCACATTAATAAAAAAAAAATAAAGACCAAAATAATTTAAATAAGTATATAGGAAAATGTTGTATCCATTGATTACAGAATAATTAAAATTAAAGGCCAAAATAAATTAAAATAATTAATTGGAAAATATTTATCCATTTATTTTAAATTTATTAAACATAAAGGCCTAAATAAATTAAATAATTAATTTCAAAAATATTAAATTAATTTATCTCAAATTAATTAAAAATAAAGGCTAAAATAAATTAAATAATTAATTTAAAAAATGTTGTATCCATTCCTCCAAAATTAAAATTTAAAATAAATTAAATAATTAATTAAAAAAATATTGGATCCATCTATCCAAAATTAAAATTTAAAATAAATTAAATAATTAATTAAAAAATATTGTATTAATTTATTCCAAACTAAATAAAAATAAAAAATAAACTAAATAATTAGTTGAGAAGATATTGTATCCATTTATTCTAAATTAATTAAAATAAGATCAAGATAAATAAAATAATTTGAAAAAATATTGTAGTCATTTAAATTTTAAAATAATTATTTATAAAATTCTAAAATATAAAAATTATAATAATAATATAGGCAAAAATAATTTTGTGTATTTTTACCGATAATAAATAAACAAAGGGCCAAATATAGTCAAATTTTATGGTCAAAATCAATGCCTCGCACAGACCAATCAGCACGCCAAAGAAGGCTAACAGGCAAGCTTAGGGTTTGCCTTGGGTGGTTTAATCCGAAATCCAATCCGATTCCTAAATACTAATTCGGATTGGATATTTTGGATTGGACTGAGATCAAATTGGATTGAGTTCGGATTGGATTAGAATTATCCAAATTATTCAAATTATCTAAATAAAAATATATTTTTTAATTAATTTTCTTTAAATTAAATTTCATCTAAATATAATATATATTTTACTTATCATCACTTATCACTTGACAACGATATTTATTTATTTATTTATTTATTTATTATTATTATTATTTTTATTATTTTTTTCAGATTCAAATTTAATAATAATAAAAAATTCGAATTTTTTAAAAAAGAATTTAAAAAAAATTGTTGACTAATTTCATATATAAATATTTTTTAGTTTGGATTATCCAAACCATTTTCAATCCAATCCGTATCCGATCCGTATTAATTAGTAAAATGGTTTGGATTACGGATTGGATAAACTTAGTTTGGATTTAATACGGATCGGACAAAACAGATTGATTTTACCCATTTGCTCACCCCTAGACAAGCTAACAAAAATATATACAATGTCAAACGTTAACGAAACGCGGACAGGTCGTCAAAAGATCAGTCGAGCGACTTCTTCCTTGTGACAAGGATAAGAACAATCAAGATTTAAAAAATAGTAAATCATTATCTCGACCATTTCTCGACGAGAAAGTTAAAAAGAGAAATGATCACAAAGGTTGTACGATAATTAACCCAATAACTATAAGTCGCCTTACTCACCGAGGATGTGGAATTCAACCCTACAAGTAGCCGACAAATAATGACTTTTGTCCTAAATCTGACCAATTTGAGTATCAACCGACCTATGCCAGCTATAAAAAAATCCATAGGCCAATACAATACGAAGAATAAGAACCCTAAACCTCAAGGCATTAATCAATCTCTTTAAATATCCGTCATTAAAAATTTGAACTTATTTTTTTTTGTGTTTTATAAATCTTTATATAGAGTTTTTAAGTTAAGTTTTGTTGATCATAAAACTTTAACAAATATTTTTATTAATTGTAAATATCGATATTTATTTAATATTTTAAAATTTAAAATATTAAATTTAAATATATGTCTAGAATTGAAAAAATATTTGGATAAATGAAATGTAAAAGTTCAAAGTAAAAGAGTTAATTAAATCAATAAAGACATAGCGCATAATTACTTTCTCGACTCGAGTGTTGACAAACTACGAACTCAATAAAGAATATCAGAATTTACGTTTATGAGTATAATATTTCTTTCTTTTTTTTAAATAAAGTGGTGCCTCTAAAAATTAAAAAATTAACCATTTAAAATTTAATTTAATTTCTTAAATTAAATTTATATCAATTTATCATTATGATCCCTCATATCTTTTATAAGATTCAAGAATAAAGTAAATATGAGATTTCGATAAATAGTTAGCTTAAAAATTAAATTAATTTTAACTAATTACTTTACAAATTTTAACCACACCAACACTGCCCATAAATACTTTTGGGAGCTTACACAAACAAAATATAATGTATAAAGTATTTTATAAAACAAGTTAATGTAAGATATTTCAAACAAAAATATGAGCAAAATACCTGCTCTACTTTTAAAATTTACACTTCTTCTTTTAAAATATAGACTTTTCATATTTATATTATTTTAAGGATTTTAGAAGTGTGTTCAATTATAAGAGTTGTAAATTTAACATTTATATCATTACAGAATCATGTGCACTTTTAATTAGCAGTCCAAAAAGCCCAATAGGCTGGAAATAGTACTTTTTTGAGGACTTGAACTTGCAAAAAAGAGTCCGTTAGTGATACTAACTTTACAACTAAAAGTCTAAAATTGTAGTGATTATAAATTTAAAACTAAGATCTTCCAAAATTAATTAAAATAGGAAAGGTTATATAAATCTCACGTGAAAACTCAAATTATATTACTCAAATGTACAAATTATTTAAAGCGTTTGTTTCTAAGAATCATTCAAATTTTGTTACTTTATTATATGTTATGATATTATAAGGACATGAACCATTTTAAAATATATATATGTGATAGGATATTAATCCTTCCAAAATATTATTTAACTAACTAGCAACTTTATTATATTAGTTTACTTTATACTAATTTCTTTCATTTTATTTGAAAAATAATCTATTTAGTATTTTTTTTTATTCATAAATTTTTTCTCTTTCTTCATTAATTAAAATTTCATCAAAATTTTCTAAAATAAAATTATAAATAATTTAAGAAAATAAAAATTATTCGTAATAAAATAAATAATTTACGCCTACTAAAACGAAGCCAGTGATTTTTGTAGCATTTCCATTAATTAACCAATTTTATACCTCTTGAATTGATAGAAATTTGGTACCCAACCAATTGTTTTTAGAAATAAATCTAATATTTTGATTATATTTTGATACTACTACCTCATTTAAACATATGAATTATATATATTATAATATATTATTGAAAATCTCTTATCTATTTATCGTATTAATATTACTGTGTTAA
This sequence comes from Impatiens glandulifera, assembly GCF_907164915.1. Lineage (NCBI taxonomy): Eukaryota > Viridiplantae > Streptophyta > Magnoliopsida > Ericales > Balsaminaceae > Impatiens > Impatiens glandulifera. Next base: position 56,420,881 of record NC_061863.1, read on the forward strand.
TTTACACACACATATATATATATTTATTTTTAATACAACTTTTTTTTTCTCTCTTTTTAATACTAGATCATAATTCTATTCAATTATTAATTTATTTATTTAATTATTTTATCAAAATAAATTTATAATATTTTTCTATTTTTTTAATATATATATAAACAAAGCTCTTCTTACCCAAAATTATTTAAATTTAAATAATTTTGTATTTAAATATTATTTTTAAAAACATAAAATAATTTACAAATAGATTTAATTTAACTAAAACCAAAAATATATTTAATTTAACCAAAGACTAATATATATATATATAAATATAAATGAATTAGTTGTACAAATACATCTAAATATTTTTTCTTCTTTAAAACAATATTTATTATTTATGTAAATTTTTAATTTCAAATATATTTACTTATCTATCTCAATTTTTAAAAATCATATATATATATATATATATATATATATATATATATATATATATATATATATATATATATATATGTGATTTTTAGGTTGTAGTTAGAATCAAATAAGAGTCAACTAATTTTTTTTTAATATTGAAAAAAAATATTATTTGATATAAAAAATTATTTAAATTTAAATAATTTTTAATTGATTAATTTTTTGTTCATATTAAAATTTTTATAAATTTATTTTGATCGAATAAATAAATAAATAATTGAATAGGTTTATGACTTAGGATTAAAATGAGAGATAAAATATGTATTAAAATATATATATATATATATATATATATTAAAATATATATATATATAATATTGCCAATATATTTATTTGTGCTTTATATTTTATAACATTATAAAAATATAATTTTATGATAGAAAAAATCATTTTTTTTATAATATATTATAAACGGTATCTAAAGTATTCCCGAAATCAAACTAAACAAAGTTTTATAGCAAAAATAGAGAAATGATCAATTTTCAAGAAGATCTCTAGAGATTTAGAAAAAAGTTTGGCAATAGTTGAAACAAATGAACTGAAAAGTTGGCAAGGCAATCCTAATTAAGCCTAATACATTGAATAATAATTGACTCATTTGTTAAAAATGAAAAGATTGATTAGAAAGTGACCAAGTTTCATTTTTCAATCAAAACTACCTTGTAAAGCCTTTCTGATTTATTTTAATAAAATTTTACGTTTTTTTTTTTACAAAATATATATATTTACTACGTACGTACTGCATTTCTTCGCCTTTTTAGCGAGGGGATATCATCCTCGTCTATATATAATATTGCCCTCAATCTCTTCACTGTTTGTCTGAACAAGTTGACTTATCTAATAAAGACATATCGATTGTCAAATTTGAGATTTCCAATCACATGCTCCATCTATCTTTTAAGATTATAATTAGTTATAAATATGTAAAAAGTATATATTACTATATTTGTACATAATCCGTAGATGTTAGTATTAATCCATATTATTACATTTGTAACTATATATATATATATATATATGTGAAATTAATTCAAGACATCACAAACCCAGGTTTTGTTTTACTCTAAACCCTAAAATGGTCGGTTGGATTTATTTTTCCTAAACCTCGAATTGCTAAAGCCTACTTATAACAACAAACATGTTGACATGTATATAGGGAAACTCATCCTATACTCTCTCTCTCTCTATATATATATATATATATATATATATATATATATGAACGGAAAACACGGAGACAAACATCCTTCATAAATCAAAGAGCTATAGAGAGAGAGAGAGAGGAACTAATTAATGTTGTTGGGGAAATGTGACTACTGTTTCATATTACTAGCTAGCTATATGAAACTTCATAATTTTGAAGAGAGAATGAAACATATATGAATCAAAAAGATAGAACATGCATTAATTAATTATCTGAGATTCTGATCAAACATAAAAAGAAAATAGAATACGTCGACAATAATAATAATAATATATAGTTGAGGCCGGATTACCTTAAAATTAATGCATGGCTACGTACGTACGTACGATACGAAGTCTTGATCGAGCAAGTACCAACAAGATCTCACTAGAACTGATCGATCATCACGATGATCAAATTCATTTAGTCAGACCAAGAGTACTTGCCATTAATCTTGGATATCCTACTACTACTACTCGATCCATGACTATATATATATATATATATTATTAATTTATAAGTTATTAAGCGGGCAAATTCAAGTTCAAGTTCAAGTCCATGAACTTGCCTCTCTTTGAAGACGACCGAAACAACGACAGAGACAAGCTGCTCTCCACTTCCTCCTCCTCCTCGTCTTCCCTAATTGGCCGCACCAGGCTTAGAGTCAGGTTCAAATCAACCTTAATATTCTTCTCTTCACCTTTTCTTTTCAATGACTTTTGCTTCTCATCATGATCAACTACATTGCTGCTCCAGCTTGTATGTGGAATAATATGGTTTTTATTCTTTCCTTCTCCTTGGATTACCAAATAGGGTTCCACTACTTGGATTGTCGACACCCTTTCATTCATTTTCGGCTGCCTAAAATCCTCCCAAGATCCATATATCCTCTTTTCAACTTCATCGCCTTTTAATAATACACCATATTTCTTTGTGGAAACATTAATAACGTGTGAGCTTTCGTTAGATCCAATACGGGAGTTGTCTGTCAAACAAGATCCTGATGATCTCCAATTTCCATAGTCTGCCCAACAAATATCACCACTTCTGTCCAAAATTATATATATACATAACTTTAATTAGGATTAATCATATATAAAAAAATTAAAACCATTTCATATAACTCATGTACAAATTGCAATTTATTTGTTCAGTTTGTTTCGTTCAATGCAAAAATTGCATTAATTGAACGGTGAATCATTCAATTAACAAAAACAAAAACAACATAGTAAGAAACAATCAGAGGTCATAACAACATATCATTCAAAGTGCCTGTATGAGCAACAGTTAAAATGTCTAAGAGTGGAAGAAATGTTTTTAAATTCAAAACCGAGTAACTAGGAAAGTAACCGATGTTAGATCCAACCATCAAGATTTGTGTTGATCTCGGTTCATTTGAGTTATAACTTAAAAACATTCAAGCTTTACCATGTACTTATATGAACTTTTTATTAAATTTGCGACAAAATTATGTAGTAACAAAATTGTTTATCAGTAAAAAAATGTCTAATATATAAATCATGAGTTAATTGATGAGAAATTAATCAAAACAACTATATGATAACTCATCAAATAAGTTGAAATTCTCCAATGAGCTAAGATTATTTTTCAACAAAAAAAAATTACCTGAAACTAGACCTAAGCCCTTTGTCAAGTCTTTGAGGTTGCCAGAAGCCATGAAATAATCCATCATCAATATACCCTTGACCAGTGATAACTGTTGAAGCCAATATTTTCTAAGTAATTAAGTAATACAAGATATGAATATCACACTGAAAAATGAAACCCTAGTTTTCAATTTCTTGAGAGATCGATCAAATTAGTGATGGCTTTATATATATATATGAAATACCTTTGCCCTGATCATCAATCTTCTTGCTCCTATACATCTGTAAGAAGTAAAACAACAATTTGATTCCGATCAGATCTCTGATTATTAGAACTAACTAATTGTTGAAAATTCAAACTTTGCTCTATTTAAGGTATTTCTTGCCTGCAAATGACTCTTTACATGAGCAATGTTTAAGTCCTTCACATTCATCATCTGCAGCACTGATTTAGGTGTTGCCCCTATATATATTTCACAATAAAAATTGAGAAATTAAAATTTTCAATAATCCATAACAAAAACCATTACAACCCAAGTCAGATTTGCTTACTTTCTTGACCTCCAAGTCTTTCAACTGCTTGAACAAAGCAAAGATGTAGTTCTTGTGTCCATTTCAGCCTAGGAACCTTAGATCGAACGTATTGACGAACCCCGGTTGCGCTTACCTTCTTCTGATCACGATCATCAAGATCTGTGGTGTTGCCTGAATCTGCAGCACTTGATGATCTGGGCTTGTTTTCACCATAACCTTCTTGAACAATCTCCATATAATTCCTCTCAACTGAATAATTAGACTTTGAATCTTCAACATCCCCTGCTTCCTCCATCACTGTTACTGATCAAAGCTAGTTTGAATCTACTAGAAGTTGTTAACAAGGAAAGTGAGATTCATTCTTTCTGATGGATGCAGAATTAATTCAGTACTACTACGTCTTCAAGTAAGGGAAACAGAAGTCTAAAATGGTAAACCTAACTCTTATAGAAAGTCATAGAGCTTATGTGGCATGATAGACCTGTCTAAGTTGTACATATTCTCATTTTTTCAAACTTGTCAATAATTATATATATATTAATTAAGTGATCTTGTCCTTATATGTAATGTTACAATATAGATCCATAGGGACACAGTACTTTGAAAAGTGAAAATTGGACTTTGTTAATTGATGATGGCTAAAGTTAATAAAGATTAGAATCACGAGGAGGAGACCTAGTAAACAAGACATGGTAAAAATAAATTTTCATTTTTTTACCCATGATAAACAACAAGATGATGCATGGGGATATGCAAGCACCTAATTATTCAATTAACAAAAATCATTAAATTGGATGCATATATGTTTAAAATAATATTTATGAGTGGTAGAGAACATAAGTGACGAGGAATCCATAGGAGTCAATTAATCCATAGGAGTCAATTAATCCTGTCTTTTGTCATCGATGCTCTAGTGATGTCAATTTTAGAGGTGATTGGGAAGGCGAGGTGGATGGGCATGAAAATAGTTCAAAACGCGGAAGCCTTTAGTGTCGCCCCATACAACATAAGATCGGTGATAGGCAACCCTAATTCAGGTGCGGCCTTCTTGTTGTTGCACCTCCCATGGTTGAGATACGACAACTAGAGTTATTTTACCGGTAACGTTGTTTTGTAACCTTCTCGAGCGAGATTTGCTCATCGAAAAAAGAGGAGACACAATTGTTATCGAGAATCCCACTAAGGTGATATGTTTGAGTGGAAGACAAGGTATTCGTCTGGGATCTTATTTAGGAAGAACAAGGAGGTTTTGAACCTTAACCATTCCTATTTTTTAGAAAGAAAAAATTCTATAACCTAAATGTGGGCGCTGGCGGATTCTAGAACCTGTCGCATTTCAACGATGCCGAATTAACAATGGATAGAAAAAATTCACCGTAGTAGATTCAAAAGAGGATTTTATTTTGAAAGAGCACCAAGATCGAACAATAAAATAATTTGAGTTTGCAAATGACGAACTCATATGGATCAATCATTCTGATGTTGATCTCTACACAAAAACTTGCAAAAGTTATTGCTTCTGTTGATTATAATTATATATAATTTTACATTTTGATATTAACACAAATAATGACACAAATTTTATTCAATGTTTTGGGAGTGGATTTGGTCACGCCTTTTTCTTTGGTAAATTAACTACTTGACACCATTGACTTTGCTACATGCTCTTTCATCTACTAATTTCAGAGTAAGCTAGGGTTTCAGAAATATGTGGAGATAAATTTACTTTTATTTTTGGTGTTTCTATGAAATGTGTTTGATATTGATTATTCCTTGTAATTTATGACAACTTTTGTCATTCTTTGATTTTTCAAATAAAGCTTGACTTTGTCATATTTAGTTGGACGAATAAAAAATTTATCACTCTTCAAAAACATATGAAATTGATGCTATGACGAAAAGTTGGAATGCAGAACTTAGAATGAGAATAACTTTTCAACTTATGCTGGTTTGGTCATAATCAATTATTCCTAACCCGGTCCAGGAGTAGGATAATGTTCCCTATAAACACCAATTCACAATATGAGATTTGCATTACGTGACTAAGGAGATCATGTGGAAGAATGGAGAGAACTCAAAATTAAGAGTTTTTAATCATTTCTTTTCTTTTTTATATTTAAATATAAAGGGAAAAAAATTTGTTAATTTGTCTAAGATGGAGCATTACATATAAGAAAGTCACGTTTATTTCTGATTTTAAAACATTTTAGGCTTCGTTGTTTGTGTCATTCACTTTTTTTTTCTCATTCTATATATTTTTTTTATCTTGTTGGATTCATTCATTTTTTACAAAACTTTTCCGCCTGAATCCTGAACTTTTATAATCATTTACCATTTTCGAGTCTATTTATTTAACTAAATTATGTCGTTTCTAAAAATAAAAAATATTAATCATGTAGTTATTTATAATTTGTATGATTGTGCATAAACTATATATTTTTTAACATGTATATATAGTCATAGTATCTTAAATTATAATTCTGAAATAATTTCTTATCTAAAAAACCAATTACATTTTTATGTGTTACAAAATATTTCTCTTTAATTATTTTAATAAAAAAAATATTTTCTTAATAGAGAAACCTTTAACATGTCAAATGAAGTAACCTTTAATATTGGCAAAGAAAGGGACAAGAAAGAATAGTGATTGATGCATCTCTTGAAATGTTGACACATCCAATGTATAGCTAATTAAAACAAACTCTTTCTTCTTGAGTTTGGTATGTGTCAAAACCGCTCATCTCTTATTATTGACCATACCCAAAAGAAATTGAAAGAAAAAAAAAAAAAACTAGGGTTTAGGGTTAGAGTAATACTAAATTAAATTTTGTAAACTAATTAAGATAATCATTAATCATATGGGGTCCAATCCTCTTAATTAGTTTATGGTAAATAAGAGATAATATTCCCTAGAGAAAAATAATAATAATACAGGATATATTATTTAACTCAATTAATTCCATGATTATTATTTTTAGTTGTCGTAGAGTAGTAATACTCAATGGTCCATTTTTTAATTGATTCAAATTCTTTAGTATATCAACTTTAAGGAATAATATTAAAATGTAACCAAAGACCTAATAGTCCCTGAACTTCTTAAAGTAGTGAATATAACTCAAACTTATCAAAATGTGGATTGTTAACCATATGCCTAACTAGCTAGCTATTTTTTATTTTATTTTTAATTCATATTCTATACCATACATTAAATTTATTTTATTAAAGACAAAATATCCTTAATAAAAGTGAATGAATATATAGGCCAATTATTATAAAATACTTTTAATTATTGACTAGCTAGGTAACATAATTAATTGTCCCATATGGGCATCTTATTCCACTCCGTCTATTTTGAAGTCTTATTTGATATATATTTCCAATGTAAGAAACTATTTGATACTCGATTATATAAGTATGAGGGCCTTTTTGATATTTGTTAGATAAACATAATAATATATATGTACAGATGACAGGTAGATAAATAATATGTATTAATGTATAATAATAGTTGTTGAGAAGTCTGTGCAAAACGATACTCGTTGTCGGTGTTCACGGATTAAAATCGAAGCATCACAATAAATAATTAAATAAATAAATTGTAACTATTTTCTAAGATTCCCTTTTAGATTTCCTAAACAATATTGTTTAGATTTTTCTAAAAAAATATATTATATTTCATAAATCACACTTAAAAACGAAAATCAAATCAATACGACCATTACATTACTCCTAATTATTTTAATTTAAAACGTTATTGGTGAAAATTGAACTCGTGAGATTTAATTTTCTATATATATACTTTTGTTGCTTAAGTTATTAAAATGGATTATCTTTTAATTATTAGTGATTTATCTTTTATAATTGGTTATACGTAGAATTTATAACTATTTTTTTAAAAAAAAAATGCTTCTTATACTTACATGATTCTTTTAGAAATTATTAATAGTTTTGCAATGAAAACACTATTATATTATTTTAAATTTTAAAAAAATCAAAGTTTATTATAAAATTATCTTCGAAGTATATATAATATCATTACAAAAAAGTTTTTCCGATGGTTCTGAAATATAAAAGAAAAACAATAACGAAAAACAAAATTTCCGACAATGTTTTATAATTAGTACTGTGAGGGATGAATTCTTATATATTAAACACTACGAAAATCATCCTAATTGGAGTGAGAATTCTGTAAAAATTTCAATACAACATGATTCAAATTAAATGTTATTTAGAATAATATATTATATTTCAACCATCATAAAAAGTATAACGGTTGAACTAGTGACAAGTCAAAGTAAATATATATATAGGACTTAATTAATTATACATAAGTTAAGACCAATCTTTGGTTTAGAGGTTTTTAGGAAGCTTGTCATATTTCTTTATTTACTTTGAGGTCAAATTAGATGTCACAAGTGTTGTTTTTTCTTCATAAAATAAAATTAAAAAAATGCACATAATTTCCAATATATATGAGATAGGATAAAGACAATATCGATATTTGCTTGGTTTCCATGCAAGCCAGCCAAAGCATGGGCAATGATATTTATAGGTGAGATTTAGGTTATGAAATAATGTTTTTTTTTGTTTTTTGAAATAGTAAGTTTATATTTATTTTATTAATTGGGGTGGGGGTGGCATTGAGACTTGGTAAAACAGGACAATATTGTCAAAGGTCAACTAAGAGGGATTCTTCTCCACATGAATTACAAAACAATTATATATATCGAGTATAACAACAGTCCACCAAACAAATTAAATTAATTATTAATTATTAATATTAATATTAATATACGTTACCCAAGCTCCCTCCCTATTAATGCGGATCAATGCATTATTCCCAGAATGAGCATGTTTGTCTTCTTCCATCTTTCAAAATATGTTTGTTATTTTCATTGGTTTTCTTATTTTCCCAATTCATTAATTTATAAGAATTATATATTTATATATAGGTAATGTTTGGTAAAAACAAAATATTAATTAAACATGGATATAGAAGGCTAGCTAGCTAATGGGTTTAGTTATTAATGTTTTGTTAGTCTGAATTGTGACGACTAATTAATTAATTAAGTTGTTTTTATAACTTCACACAGGTCATGAAGGACCCGCATTAAAAAAAACAAAATAAAGAAAATCATTCATTAAATTTGACATGAAACATTAATAAATAAAAATATATGACTATAAATTTTGTTTCCTCTCAGTCCACACTTATTATACAAGTTGATTAATATATATTAAGTCCTTTGAAAATAACTTTTTCAACACGCAAGTTGATGAGGACTTTGAAAGGCAATTAATTAATACAGTGATTTTTTTAAAATACTATTTTGAGATTTATAGTAATGTTTCATTTGTATGTATTTGATATCATGGACTTGTTTTGTATTAATTAATTTAGTTTTTCAAAAATAAATAATGTGAAAAATATATATATTCATTAGTCAATAGACCAGTGAGACAGGAACTTAAAACAAGAGAAAAGAACAAAAATATCTGTAAAATTAAAATGGAGCTTTTCAAATCATAATGGGTATTTTTTATTGTAAGAATAAGTCCTATATTTTCTTTATTACTTTTTTTTTGGGTTTGGGGTTTAAGGTTTAGGGTTCGTAGATGTGATTACAAAGATTCAAACAAATCTCTTTGTAAAAATAAGCTTTTGAGTGTTCTAAAATGAAACTAAACTAGACTTCGGTTTATTTTGCTTCTTTATTAGAATATTCGTGAATTCAAGAGCGCGGATCTACTCATAAGATTAAATGGGTTAGTCTAGTTGGCCTAAAATATTTTGTATATATAAATTGACTTGTGTAGATTTTGTGAAAAAATTTTAGTTCCGATAGATTTCAAATCCTATTATCCTAGTTCCGCCCACTTGAATTGCATCACTTACATGTTTGTTCTCCCATTCTAGCCATATTTTTTTTTTTTTGAATTTTAAGAAGATAATAGTGCCAACTTAAGAGCTGAAGATTGAATAATGCCAAGTTTGTAATGTTAATGTAGTGAGGAGGAAGTAGTAAATTCAAAGCATGCATGCCTGCCTATGGAGATAATTAATTAATAGAAACAAGTGACAGGTTTTTGTAATTTTGTAAGTGTCAGACAGACAAAGACATATGGAGGAATCTTCCCTAATTGGTGGCGCTAACTAGAAAGTTGACCACTGCGGGCATCATTATCATAAATATACATATGTTTTTTTTTTTTTTTAACTCTTGTAATATATCCACCAATTGACTGTTACCAACCAAAACCATACCTTAATTCATCATTTCCTTCCTGGTCCCCATGCCATTTTTCATTGCTTAATTTGCTATATATATATATATATATCATCATCATCTTCTTCTTCTTTTTTTTCTTAATTAGGGCATAACCATTGACCCTAGAATTCTCCTATTGGTATTCCATGTTCAACATTATAAACTATTTATGTCTTTTTTATCCTAGTTGATAGAGATCTAGCTAGCTAGGTCTAAGTAATGACAATCCAACAGTCTCCCCTACCTCTTTCACCATTCAGTTTCATCAGCCCACTTTCGGCCCAACTTATAAACCCTGCCTGGCCCAATCTTTAAGACTAGCTATGGTTATAAAAATGAGTAACACATTTATTTGGGTAAATAATCAAACTTAATTTAAGTATATTAAAACTTAAAATTGAAACCTCCAACACTTTTACTTCAGCGCGGCAGATTTATGTTATAGCTCAAGTGGACTTCATATTTGGGTTGAGAGAAATACAATAGCCTTCTATAAAGTTCAACGCGATATTGAAGCGCTATGGAGGAACATTGTGACGAAGGGTGGTTCGCTCATAAGAATGTGGAGGGGAATTCTCATGTGTGAGCAGAGTTGGAAATATGCATATCATATTATGAAGTCACTCAAATTATTTCTTACAAAGCGCGGTAAAATATTGAAGATTTATCTTGTAATATTTTCATTTTACTGTTTATAAACTTAAGGTTGAGTTATGATTTTTTATTAGTTTGTTTTTAAAAAATTAAGTATAGGTTTGTCTAGCTAGTTTGATTCAAATTATGTCGTTTTTTTTTTTTTCTTTTTGGAGTTTTTAATTAGATGACACTAAGTCGTTTTCTTAACAAAAAAAAAAAAAAAAAAAACTATTTTTCGGTAAAAATATGATATGAACCCATAATTTTCTAATTTTTTTAATTTAATTCACTATTTGTTTTATAATTTAAAAAATATATATCAAAATTCTATTGATGATGAGGATTTCGAGTTATTGCCTTTCAAAAAGGATAAAAACTGTTTATTTCTTTTATAATGAAAATTAGGGCTCTTCACTTAAAAAACAAAAACATTGTTTGATCGGCCGAGGGTTTAAACTTAATAAATGACAAACAAAAATAAAGAAATACAAGGTTAAATTCCAAATTTTCGATATATTCAAACATATACAAGGAAAATCTATATCAAATTTTGAACATTGAATTGACAATTCATTAATTAAACAGTTTGATTTATGCAGTTTTACTGAGGTGAAAAAACAATACAAATTTTCTCTATTAGGTACAACAACAACAACAAAATATAAAAAATAGGTTTTTTAAGATACAAAATTAAATATACATGTAGGCTCATCTACATTGCAAGTTTAATGCAAGAGATCTCTTGGATTAAACTAAAGTAAATAATAACAATCATCATATTTGTTCTTCTCGGATTTCTTTAACTTCCTTCGGTAGACATTATTTCAAGTTCCGCCCACCACAAAGGCGATATCTTTGGCGTCGCCCCTTCAGGGCTGACAGCCGTGATATCTTTCATTCTGGCAGTGACATCTTCCATAGTTGGTCTCTTTTCTGGATCATGATCAACACATTCCCTCATAACTTCAAACACATTCTCAAGCTGTTGCTCTTTGAATGATTTTAAACTTGGGTCCAGAATCTCTCTTATAGGCTTTTCGCCACTAAAGTATTCGTAAGTCCAGTTAGCAATGGAGCCATCGTGTACAGAGTAAGGAAGCCTACCTGTTATCATCTCGAACAGAAGCACACCAAAGTTATAAACATTGCTCTTTGGATCAGACAATGGTGTCTCCAAGAGAGAGGAGCCTGCTGAAGCCATGTTGGCTTCGGTTACTTCATTCCAGAAACTGAAATCTGATAATTTGGATGCGTAGTCCTCTGTTAGATAGACGGATGAAGACATTAGATTACCATGGGCAATCGGGGGTACCAGCTTGTGCATATGTTCTAGACAATATGCAATTCCCATTGCTATTCTTAACCGTGCCCCCCAGTCCAATCGCTCAGCTTCTCGTACTGCATTGAACCAAACCAGAAATTAGCCACTCAGGCTCAAATTGATTGTACTAGCTAGAATTTCATTTTGGAACTTACTGTGCAGGTGCTCAAAAAGTGTTCCGTTTGGAGCATATTCGAAGACCATCATTCTTGTGAAAGGCTGCTCTTCTTCACAAAAACCGATCAGATTCACAAAGTTCTTATGGTTTACCCGCGAAAGTGTCGCAATCTGGACGACATCAAAAGTAAACACAATGATGAAAAAGTCACTAAAACAGGAAAGAGAACTTATTCTCCATACCTTCTTTCTGAATTGACCCTCTAATGATTTAGACCAATCTTCAGCAGACTTCATTGCTGTAGAAATAACTGCTATCTCTACTCCACTAGAAAGAGTCCCTTTATAAACTGTTCCGTCTGATAATGAACCAATTATATTACTGAAATCTTCGCAAGCAGTTACCAGTTCCGATCTCTGCAGCTTTGGAACACCTGAAATGCAGGTCCGGTAATTGGAAAGGGATAAAATATTGCTAAATTTACGTATCAAGAAGATATAATCTTGAATTACTAACCAGTGACAAATGCTTTTCTTAGCTGGCCACTCAACCCAGTAGCCCAAGGTCCCACCATAACCACCTTATTTCGTCGACAAAAGAAAATGCCAAGTGCGGAAGCCACAAAGAAAAAAGACCCTCCTACTCCAGACCAGATCATCGCACGGTAAATGTGTTTGGAATGATTGTGAGAGCTCTGTCCGGGAATCATATTTGGGGAAGGTGGCAAAGAAGGATGGCTTAGTGGAGGTAAAGGAGTTTCTGGTTGTGAAATTGGTGTCAATACAGGAGAAGGTGATGGAACAAATGATTTAGATGGAGAAGACGATAATGGTGATGGTGATGGGCTTGGTGACAAAGATATATGTGATTGGATTGGAGACGGTGATGGTGAGGGTGAAGGCGAATGCAAAGATGGTGAAGGTGACGGTGATAATTTGGGCTTCTTCTTATTGTGGTGGGCATTTGTCTGCAGTAGTTTCCGTTTTGGGATCCTACAAGAAAAACTCATCAGAATCAGATCATATAAAAAGAGAGAGAAAAAAGTATCGGGTTTCTGCTGTAATTCTATATCGACGAGATTTACCAGGAACCAGAACTGCTAGTGCAACTGACACCCGTGCAAGAACTATAGGTTAGATCGTTCTCATCCACTTGAGATTCAGAAATCAACTTGAGTTGTTGAATTTCAGGAGAAAAATGATCAAGAAATTCATTGTTGTCCAATAAACTGCAAAGTAAGATTTACTAATAAGAAGGCAAGATCATAAGATTGAATGTGTATGAAGGATCTGGATAAAAGAACTGACAGAATCGACAATGACAAATTGTTGTCAAGATTGGTTGGCAAAGATCCACTGAAATTATTGTAGCCTAGATCCAACACTTCCAACTCTTTAAGTTTCCCAATCTCTTCTGGAACTTTTCCCCACAAAGAGTTATTGCGTAAATTGCTTCAGGAAATTAAAGCACATAAATATGAAAAAGGATATTCAGCAAAACATGAAATCCAATCAGATATATATAGATTGCTTGGGTTCTCACATAGATTTAAGGTAAGTTAGCTTTCCTAACTCAGGCGCAAGTGTTCCATCAAGACAAAGATTTTTCAGATTTCTGCAGTTTTAAGTCAAACAATAAATTAACCAAAGTTTCCTAAACCTAAACATAATCATAAACATAGTGAATCAACACTTACAAGGTAATTACTCTCCCATCTGTGCACCCAACTCCAAACCAAGAACAAGGATTGGCATCTTCATCTTGCACGTCATCATTCCAGCTCAACAGGGCACTGTATGGATCTCTTACCACTCTTTCTCTAAATCTCAACAGCGCTTGTCCTGCAATCAGAGCTTGCCCTAATCAGCCAAGAATACACGAGGCAGAAAGATGAAGAGGAGAGAAAAGAAAAGATGGGATACCTTCGGTATTGAGACAGCAGCAAATACTCGATCCGTAATAAAACCAGACTAAAACAAAAAGAAGAACATCCGGCCGAAGAAGCTTGAACCAATCGAAACTCCACCTTGAACCTCTCATCTCATATAATTGAACAGAAATCTAAAAGTAGAAATACACCCGTTTCTTCAATTTAGCAATAATCATTCAAAAGATCAATGCTTGAATATACTCTAGTGAATAGACTTAGTGGGTTTTGCACATGGGATAGCTTAATTGGATGGGTAAACACGAAACGCGTAATTAGATCATTTTTAAAATGATGAAACTATTTCAAACCCGTAACTCGCCGACAAACACCGGCTAAATCGAACGCGATGATCTTAAACACTAGAGAAATAGGCTATAAATTAAAAAAAAAGATGCATCTTTTAGATTGAATTGGGTATTGATAAACTTTCAATTTTCTGCGGCTAAGCTTACATGAAGAATTCAACGGTGGCGACTCTCTTGACTCCTCCCTCTCGCCGGCTACACCTTATAAATTAGCGCCGTCCTCTCGCTCTTGAACCCCACTCAGCACATGCTTTTGTCACGTGCTACCCCCTCTGTCATGTATTTTCTTTCTTGATATGCCAATTTTATTCTAACTCTTTTCTTATCTTCATCTTAAGGGTGAAGACTATTTTGCTCCTTTCACTTTTTTATATTACAACTTTTATAAATAGAACATCACTTTGTAGAATTCATATAGATTGATAGAAAGAATTAGATTTGGAAGTGGGTTTGAAAAAAATTAAGATTAGCTTAAAAGTAATAAAATATATATATATATATATATATATATATATATATATATATATATATATATATATATATATATATATATATATATATATAAAACGAATGTGCAAATATGAAATTTGCTATTTTTATGAAATTAAGGAAACAAATAGTTAATGAAATTATGGATAATGGGTAAGTCCTAATGTAAAGCCGCACATGAATCCAACATATGGATACGGAGTATCCCACAACAACTAAAAAAACGGATGAAAAGTTTGGGTCCAATAAAAAAGGTCGACATAAAGTTCAAAATATCACGAGTTCCTGCTACATGTATTTTGAATGAATGAAAACATAAAACATAGTGGTGAAATATAATGTTATTGATTGGTTAAAAAATAAATAATAATATCACGATATTTTTTTTAAAATATTTTGTATAAAAGCAAATCTAAAAACAAATAAAAATAAAGAAAACTAAAAACAATAAGCGAAATTTTGACTTAAAATAAAAGTTAAGGGGGCGGCACACTCTTTTACTAATTCTTGCTTTCTTATGAAGATTTTTATAATATAAGACTATTATAACAATCTTAAAAAATTACAGTCAAACATATGCTTGTTTTTTTGCATCATTTCATTTTCATGGATGTGTGGTTGTAAGTTTTTGTAACATAGTATTATAGCTTAAAATAAATTAATCCACCCTAGCAGTTTAAAAATATAATAATCTGATATAAGACTTTGTATTAAGATACATTAAAAACATGCATACAGATCACCATTTGTCTTTAAAACATTCTATATCATTTGTTTTCATACATAGTATTATATTTGAAAATAAAATCAAACTAACAAACTTTGTATTAATAAATTAACTAGTGTTAAAATAAAAACAAAAGTATCGTCATTTGTTTTAGACTCTTTACTTTTTTTCCTTTTTATAAATGGTTCAGATCTAAAATTTAAACTCATGATTAATGACGGAACAATGAACAAATTTCAACATTTACTTAAAAAAATGTCATTCCCGGGTCAAATTTTGGTATAACTACTTGATACTGAACGTATCTGGTTCTTTCTATCTTACTGATATATGAGCTCATGATTATGAATTACTAATTCTATTCTTTAAATAAATTAATTACTTATATTTCCATTTGTTATATGGTTGGTATGATGTCTAATTAAATTTTATTTTTATAAGGATAATGTTTACATATAAACTTGATAAATGTGGATACATTTTTTAATGGGGTGGGATGGTGAGTGAGTGAAATTCGGGCCTTCGTTCAGAAATTATAATAAGAAAATTATTATATCTTTTTGCAGAAATTAGTGTTATCTTTTTCAGTTTTATCGGCTATATTTTTTTGGGTGGTTTATATATATGAAGCTGTAATCGATCATAACTTTCAATTTAAATTTAATAAAAATTGAACACTAGACATTATTTAAATTATTTTAGATGCTTTAAAATTGTATATGTTACTTTATAATTATATTAATTTTAATGTATATAATAGTCCACTGTAATAAATTTTACTTAGAATGATCATTAAAAATTCAAACAGATAATGTTTAATTCTGTAAGCTCCATAGACTGGTTAGAATCAGGTCAGTCAAGGATGTGGATGAATTATATATTGCAACTATATGGTTTATGAAAAACTTGATTATTCTTATTTGATATTGATAATAAAACAAGCTAAAAAATGAGCATTACCATGTGTGTCAATTCCATAATTGTTTGTTGCGTGTTTCATCTAATCTTCTTATTGTCTACATTACTTAGAGGAAAATGTGAAATATGTCGTATAATAACCGAACCAATGAACTCTAACTCGATAAGCAACATGACAATTCATATAATTTCCAAATCTAGCTATTTGATATGGCACATCTAATGACTAATTAAGTCTACCACAAAAAAGTAAGTTGATAAAACTTTTAACCAAATATTAAAGACAAAACTGATTAATAATAGTCACTCTATGATGTGATTAGTCCACATTATTATTACATGACAATGGGTGGACCAAAAAAATTGAACTTCCTACCTAATCCAGTAACCCTACCATTAAACAAGCCACATTCTAACATCTTTTATTTATAATTTTCTTCAAACTTTTGCAATCTCAACCTATTATATTCATGCCAACTAAGGTAATTAAGTTAGTATAGATTTTTTTTCAAATATGAAATTATCTTTGAGTTATTGATTCTTGTGTATATTCTAAACTTCAATAACATCAGTTTGAAGTTATAAAAAAAATTGTGTAGAAAGTAATGTTATTTGATAATGATAACATTTTTAATTTGCTCATAATAACTTGGTAGAGCTAAATGTTATACTTTATTTTAGGATGACCTTAATTTAGAGTGCGAGTTAGGATAGAATAGAAAACTTATTATATCAAAAGTTTTATCAAGTAATGCTTTATGTTCGATTCTAATTAAATGTAAATGAATTAAAGAGTATGTTAAAAGCAAGGCATATATTACAAACAAACAAAAATAATTGAAAATACTTAAAATCGGTTGAACTACTTGAGTGAACATATTCATATACATATTTACGGGAAATTTGAGGAAATGACCCTCCAGATGGGCCTAATTACGGATGGTGCGGGCCCATAATTTTAATAGCGCTGGTGACCCTTTTTTTTAATGACAATTATACCCTTGCGTAACGCAACTCTAGTTGCGTGACGCAACCAATTTTTTTTTTTTTCAATTTTTTTTTCGTCTCGCGGTTGCGTGACGCGATTGCGTGACGCGACTGGGACATTTTCGTCCAAAAAATTTCATAATTAAAATTTTTTGAAAATAAAAAAATAAAAAATTGCGTCACGCAACCTGAGGATGCGTGACGCAATAGGGACATTTTCGTCAGAAAAAAAGAGGTCACCAGCGCTATTAAAATTATGAGCCCGCACCATCTGTAATTAGACCCATCTGGAGGGTCATTTCCTCATATTTCCCCGCACTAATAATTCAACCTTAAAAGACAACATTAGTTTGACCCTTAATTAGAAGATTCACAATGTTTCCAACTAAAAATGATTACCTGACTGCACTTTCGACCGTGTGATGAGAAATATAAAATTCAAATCATCCCAACACGACATGTTCTATTTTAAAAAATTATCCCCTCTTTTTTCATGCCAAATCATTCATATTACTAATATTAATAAATATTTCTTTTGTCAAGCAATATTATTTGTGGTCATTCTTGTCATATAATTTGGTTTGAAATGGTTAACAATATTGATACACGGTTACAAATTTATGATCTTTATGGAACCATTATAACTTAATGAAAAAGTCTTATGTTTAAAAAAAAAAATAATAAAAAATAAAAAATAACGTTATTATGGCCGCTTCTTTTCTTTCATTTGAACTTCAAATAATAAAATTTATTCATAGTTGCTAAATGCAACATATTTGTTATTTTTTTATTTTGTTTTAGATTAAATAATAATAAATAACCTATAAATATATCATAATTAAGCATTGAAAGGTCTTAAATCTAAACTAAATCAATTGTATTTGTGTTTTTTTTTATTATATTTAAAGTAAAAAAATTAACTTATCAAAAATATTACAATCATTAAAAGTATTTCCACTAAAGCCGATAATTTATCATAGTCTATGCCTAATTAACACTTTGTCTAAGAAATGTCTTTAAAAGTACTACAATTCATCCATAAATAAATAATATTATTACTTTTCAAAGCAGGAATATATATAACGTTAAAATAAATTAAATATATATATATATATATATATATATATTGATGTAAGTAATTAATCTTTCACTTTATTATTTTAAGGATGTATATTATATTAAAATAACAGTCATGAAATAAATTTACCTAAATTAAAAAAAAAAAGAAACATAAACAAATAAAAAAATCATCAAATTCCATGAATTGATCATGAATGTAGCTAGACCAAATGGTATCATTAAAAAAAAGAATGTTATAAGAAAAATGGAAAAAGAAAAGGTAACATAATTAATAACCTGGCATCCATTATTGTATTTGTGGGACAAAGCCACTCATATCATTTAACTTGCGTGTTGTTGTACATGACACTCCAAGACATTATATTAATATTATTGTATTCATTTATATATGCAATTCAAGTAGTATAATATTATATTTCCAATTTCCATTGTATACAATACTATTGATTAATATACTATTTCATTGAACTTATGGAAAAAAAAAGTTAGGGAGTAAATTTCACATTTCTTCTAGTAAAATGTTAAATGTTAAAGAAGATCCATTAATTAAATATTACCATTTTTAAAATGATTAAAATATTGTATTGAGCACTGGTGAAAAAGGGGTCAAAACCGAGAGTTAAAACTCTCGGTTTTGACCCTATAACTTTCGTTGAAGACACTTTACCGAAGGTTTTAGTAACTTTCGCCATCCCTCGGTATTGACTCTCTCGGGATTTCCACAAAGAGAAAAACCGAGAGTTATATGAGAACTTTCGGATTTTTCTCTTTTGGAAAAACCGAGGGTTTTACTAAGACCTTTCGGTTTTTCTCTTTGTGGAAAAACTGAGGGTTTTATAAAGACCTCTCGGTTTTTCTCTGTGTGGAAAAACCGAGGGTTTTACAAAGACCTTTCGGTTTTTCTCTTTGTGGAAAAACCGAGGGTTTTACAAAGACCTCTCGGTTTTTCTCTGTGTGGAAAAACCGAGGGTTTGACAAAGACCTCTCGGTTTTTCTCTTTGTGGAAAAACCGAGGGTTTTACAAAGACCTTTCGGTTTTTCTCTTTGTGGAAAAATCGAGGGTTTTGCAAACAACTTTCGGTTTTTCTCTTTGTGGAAAAACCGAGAGATATTAGAAAACTCTCGGTTTTTAGCCAAAGAGAAAAAACTGAAAGTTATATTAAAACTCTCGGTTTTTACCCGAAGAGAAAAACCGAAAGTTTTGTAATAACTCTCGGTTTCCTCTTTTGGGTAAAAACCGAGGGTTTGTCATATAACTCTCGGTTTTCTCTTTGGCTAAAATTCGAGAGTTTTCTAATATCTCTCGGTTTTTCCACAAAGAGAAAAACCGAGAGATTTCAATATTACTTTCGATTTTTTCCCGTAAATTTTTTAAAATGTGCGGATTATTTGCTCGCAACCAAAACCTGTTCAGCCAAACCAATATATTAATGATAAAAGAAATACAACATACATTAAACGATCACATTAATTGATCACGAACATTACAAAATTCGAAACCACACTAATATTCCGAATAATCTGTTCTAAATTCAACCACTAATGAAAAAATGTTTTGAATCGAAACAACCTTAGCTTGTGGGGGGAGGAGGTGGTTGTTGCCTCATATACAATTCAATTCTCTCCATTCTTGCGTTCATCTCTGACTTCTCCCTCTCCATTTTTGCTGTAATCTCTAACTTCTCCCGCTCCATTCTTTCCACAATTTCTTCCTTTTCGGATTGCATTTCTTCCATTTTGCGCCTTCTTTCTTCATCCCTCTTCTCCAGTTCCTCCAGCTTGAGCTTCATTATTTGATTCTCTTCTAACAATCGCTCATTGTTTCGCTGTGAACTGTTTCCACTACGACGATCCTCACGAAAGTGTGTGGGCCGGACGCCTGATCCCATTCCGAACACTACCCCGTGTTTTTATTGTCCGAACACCCTCTCCGTCAATTCAAAATCCGATATTCCCGGTTCGTTACTAACAACCTCCTCCATCTCAGCCTGCACAATTCAAATAAAATATCATTTCTATAATAAAAAACTAGGCATATTCAATTCACTTACAATTTTCTCTTGCACGTGTTCGTCCGGGACAGGTGTTGGGTTTTCTTGTGTCGGTTTTGGTGTACGGGTCCTCTTGAATACTTCAATTACAGACGGTGGCCGTCCCATTTCAATCACCTGTTGAAATAAATGATTTATATAATTAATAACAATCTTTATATTAAGTTATTACAAATAATGTACTTACCAACTCGTCTTCAATTTGTGCAAACGGTCTACTTCCCGTTCGATGCGGGAATTTCAGATTCTTCCGATTCTTCATATTTGTAGAACTGTGTCTCTGTATTTGAAATAACAAATGAAGTTAGATTAATTAATATCAACTTTTATTTGAATTATGAAACCGTACCTTAAACGTTTCTGTGAAGAAATGGTTGCGACACACAAACTCTCAATCATCTCGATCGTAGTCCGGTGGAGGATTATCCAGTACCGCCGCCTCGTCTCCTTTGTGGACGCGGATATAATTCTTGTTCAAATCCGACCGCCATCTATCCCATATCTGATTGGCGTGTCCCAACCCGGTCTTTCAAAAATACTCAATGTCACCATTAGTCGCTTCGAACGGATCCTAAAAAAATAACATCCAAATGTTACAAATAATTATTTAATGACGTAATGTATAATCAAGTTATAAGTATTACCTTGATAGCAGTCCACAGTGAATCCAATTGGTCTGCACTTAAAACCTTCCACTTGAGAAGACGGTGTGAGACGGTTGCGGGGTCCCGGATAATCGACCCCACATGTCTAGACCACCGTGTCATTCCCACGTCTGTACCGCCTGGCCTCCCATCCTTCTCTCTAAACGTTAGAGGGATCCTCATCCCCGCTAGCCTCTTAGACAGCGCAATATTCTTGTTCTTCCCCCGTCTCTTGTGGGCAGAAGATTCTTCAAAATTATCAAAATCTTAATTAAATATGTCAATCAATTGAAATACTAACTAATTTGTAAACGAAATACATGTCGATGATGGGTCGGGAGTGGTCCCGTGCTCCTCCTCGTCATCCTGCTCCTCGATAGGCTCCTCAAGACCCTCGTCTTCAGCCTCATCGCTAGGCAGGTTATCAGCGAATGTGCTCTCTATAAACTCTGCAAGATCATCATCGTCTTCAGTCTCGTATGTTCGGGGAGGCGCAGTAGCTATCGGGACCACAAGAATCGGTGGTTGGTCTCTAGAAGACGATCCTCGAAGCTTTAACGACTCGGATTGGGCAAGTAGGTTTTGGTAACTTTTATCCAATTTCTTGGGTGTCTTCCTCATACTCTTCCAAGTTGTTTTAGGACCTTCAGACATTCTTAATTCACACCATTAATAAAAATGAGTGAATAATTGAAATAAAGTAGTAATAAAAATGAATATAAAGTTAAAAACATAATTAAATCTACCTAATTAATTAATCTGAACTATATGTTTGTAAACCGCGGTTTTATTTTTGTCACAATCTTCCAACCGGGTCGGGCTGACATATCAGGGGCGTAGAATACTTGTTTTGCTTGACTCGCCAATATATACGGGTCTTGACTTTGAGAACATCAAGCAATTTATAAAATCTATGCGCATCTTCGACTGGTTCATCGTTATCCGGGACGTCATTAACGTTGGGGAACATATCGTTTATAAATTCGTGCATATAACGTTCTTCGTTGACCTCTTCATTAACTGTATTATTCATCTCCGGTCTCGCATCGTTGAATTCCGGCACGGCATCCTCCGACTGATCATCGTCATCATCATCATCATCGAAGTCATCAGCATCTTCATCGACATCGTCATTCACCACTTGAGTAGTACGTCTTTTTTCTCCATGAAAATACCAATACTGATAATGCACATTTATTCCATAAACAATGAGGTGAGTCTTCACTTCGTCTATTTTCATAAACGGCGTGTTCAAGCATTTCACGCAGGGACATTTCACGGTTTGTCGGGATGTACTCCTAACAACATACTCGAGGAATTTGTCAACGCCTTCCTCGTAATCTGGATGATCTCGACGTAAGGTCATCCAACTTTTATCGGGTACTTCCATATTTCTAATAAAATGGAAAATATCCCGCATTATTATTTACTTAAATTTGTCTAAATTAATTAGGCTTACATAATGCTAACATAATTTCTATCTAATGTCTCATTATCCAACAAAAATTCAACATACTTATAATCTAGAATTATATCATTCATACACCTTTCGAAGCAATCAATTATAATCCAACATAATTTTATTCATACATAATTCATTGCATTTAACAATTCTAACCTACAATCAAATCTAATTCAAACCCAATCTAATCCAACATAATCTAACAAACTTAATACCTAATCTAACATAAATCAAATCAAACAAAAATATCACTTAAATCTAACATGAAAAGCTAACATAATCAAACATAAATCAGACATGATACATAATCTAACATAAATCTAATCGAACATAAATCAAACTTAAATCTAACATGAAGAACTAACCTTGCACAAAAAGAGCAACGAAGAAGAGCAGCGGATGTAGATTGACGGGCGGGCAGGGGGCGGCTGAAATTCGTAATCCAAACCTAAAAACAATAAATTACACCCAAATCACAATCAACCCTAAACCCTAAACCAAAACCTAAATGAAACAACATATAACACAAATCAAACCAATCACAATCAAAACAAAATCAAACCAAAACCTAAATGAAACAACATCTAACACAAATTAAACCAATCACAACCTAAATCAAAATTAAACCCAAATCATACCAACCACAATCAAACCTAAATCAAAATTAAACCCAAATCATACCAACGACAATCAAACCTAAATCAAAATCAAACCCAAATCATACCAACCACAATCAAACCTAAATCAAAATCAAACCCAAATCATACCAACCACAATCAAACCTAAATCAAAATTAAACCCAAATCATACCAACCACAATCAAACCTAAATCAAAATTAAACCCAAATCATACCAACCACAATCAAACCTAAATCAAAATTAAACCCAAATCATACCAACCACAATCAAACCTAAATCAAAATTAAACCCAAATCATACCAACCACAATCAAACCTAAATCAAAATTAAACCCAAATCATACCAACCACAATCAAACATAAATCAAAATTAAACCCAAATCATACCAACCACAATCAAACCTAAATCAAAATTAAACCCAAATCATACCAACCACAATCAAACCTAAATCAAAATTAAACCCAAATCATACCAACCACAATCAAACCTAAATCAAAATTCAACCCAAATCATACTAACAATAACCTAATCTTAAACTTATAACCTAATTTAACAATAATATATACATAATCTAACAATAATCTAACCTAATTTCAAAAATCTAACAATAATCTAACCTAATCTGAAAAATCTAACAAGAATCTAAAATTAATCTAACCTAATTGCAACAATCTAACAATAATCTAACCTAATTGCAAAATAAATAATAAACTAACCTTGCAGGGCGGCGGCGGCGGCGGCAGAGATTCTTCAAGTTTCGGCGGCGGCAGAGGGCGATTCTTCAAAAGCTTCGGTGGTCTTCGGCAGGGCGGCGGCGCAAGGTCTTCGGCAGGGCGGCGGCGCAAGGTCTTCGGCAGGGAGTAGGCGCGGCGGCTTGTTCGTCGGGGAGAGAGATGAGTGCGGCGGAGATGAGAGGAGAAGAGAGAAATGAAATCGGGAAAAAGAAGAGAAAGAGGCGCCCGTTTTTAATTTTATGATGTCATTTCCGAGAGTTGTATATAAAACTCTCGGTTTTACCCTTATTAAAAACCGAGAGTTGTATATAAAACTCTCGGTTTTACCCTTATTAAAACCCGAGAGTTTTATATACAACTCTCGGTTTTGACCCTTATTAAAACCCGAGAGTTTTATATACAACTCTCGGTTTTGACTTAAAACCCGAGAGTTTTATATACAACTCTCGGTTTTCACCCTTATTAAAAACCAAGAGATTTATATACAACTCTCGGTTTAGAGGGGTATTTGCGAAGGTTAAATATATAACTTTCGGGATTATCACTTCCAAATTTGTTAAATTCTTTTGTTTCTCACCTACTAATGACCTTTAACAACATTGATTAAACACATTTGTTATCCTTACAATATTGCACAATCCATATGATCAAACATTACACATATTCTTTACATAATCATACATAAACATTCAAATACACTTCTCTATAATAATAAAACACAATCATAAACATTTCAACATAAAACACAATATTAATTTTTAAAATATAACTCACACTTGATTATATTAGTTAGGAGTCTATATTGGAAAGAAAAAATACTCTAATTTAAAAAATTGAAAATGTAAAAACCGAAAGTTATATAATTAACCTTCGCAAATACACATAAAAAACGAAAGTTGTATATATAACTTTCGGTCTTGAGAAGTATAAAATCCGAAAGTTTTATATAGAACTTTCGGTTTAGATGGATATTTCCGAAGGTAAATATTTAACTTTCGGTTTTATCACTTCCAAATTTGTTAAATTCTTTTGTTTCTCACCTTCTAATGACCTTAAACAACATCGATTTAACACATTTGTTATCCTTACATTATTGCACAATCCATATGATCAAACATTAAACACATTCTTAACATAATCAAACATAAACATTCAAACATAAATACACTTCTCTATAATAATCAAACACAATCATAAACATTTCAACATAAAACACAATATTCATTTTTAAAATATAACTCACACTTGATTATATTAGTTAGGAGTTAAGATTAGTGGCTTAAAAACAAAATAATTTAACAAATTAGGAATTGTCAAAACCGAAAGTTATAACATTAACTTTCATTTTTTATGTGTATTTGCGAAGGATTTACATATAACTCTCGGTCCTGACCATAAACATGTTTTTGGGAAGGGTTAAAACCGAAGGTTTATTTGAAAACCTTCGGTTTTCACCCTTCCCCATACTTAGAAAAAAATTAGATTTTTTCAAACATGGGTCAAAACCGAAGGTTTTCAAATAAACCTTCGGTTTTCACCTCAAAACCGAAGGTTTATTTGAAAACCTTCGGTTTTTACCCTTCCCTATACTTAAAAAAAAATCTAATTTTTTTTTGTAAGTTCAAAACCGAAGGTTTATTTGAAAACCTTCGGTTTTTACCCTTCCCCATACTTAGAAAATTTTCAGATTTTTTTATTGTAAGGTCAAAACCGAAGGTTTATTTGAAAACCTTCGGTTTTTACCCTTCCCTATACTTAGAAAAAAAACTAATTTTTTTTTGTAAGGTCAAAAACGAAGGTTTATTTGAAAACCTTCGGTTTTACCCTTCCCCATACTTAGAAAATTTTTAGATTTTTTTTATTGTAAGGTCAAAACCGAAGGTTTATTTGAAAACCTTCGGTTTTTACCCTTCCCTATACTTAGAAAAAAAACTAATTTTTTTTTGTAAGGTCAAAACCGAAGGTTTATTTGAAAACCTTCGGTTTTTACCCTTCCCCATACTTAGAAAATTTTCAGTTTTTTTTAATGTAAGGTCAAAACCGAAGGTTTATTTGAAAACCTTCAGTTTTTACCCTTCCCTATACTTAGAAAAAAATCTATTTTTTTTTGTAAGGTCAAAACCGAAGGTTTATTTGAAAACCTTCGGTTTTTACCCTTCCCCATACTTAGAAAATTTTCAGATTCTTTTAATGTAAGGTCAAAACCGAAGGTTTATTTGAAAACGTTCGGTTTTTACCCTTCCCTATACTTAGAAAAAAATCTAATTTTTTTATTGTAAGGTCAAAACCGAAGGTTTATTTGAAAACCTTCAGTTTTTACCCTTCCCCATACTTAGAAAATTTTCAGATTTTTTTAATGTAAGGTCAAAACCGAAGGTTTATTTGAAAACGTTCGGTTTTTACCCTTCCCTATACTTAGAAAAAAATCTAATTTTTTTTGTAAGGTCAAAACCGAAGGTTTATTTGAAAACCTTCGGTTTTTACCCTTCCCCATACTTAGAAAATTTTCAGATTCTTTTAATGTTAGGTCAAAACCGAAGGTTTATTTGAAAACGTTCGGTTTTTACCCTTCCCTATACTTAGAAAAAAATCTAATTTTTTTATTGTAAGGTCAAAACCGAAGGTTTATTTGAAAACCTTCGGTTTTTACCCTTCCCCATACTTAGAAAATTTTCAGACTTTTTTAATGTAAGGTCAAAACCGAAGGTTTATTTGAAAACGTTCGGTTTTTACCCTTCCCTATACTTAGAAAAAAATCTAATTTTTTTTGTAAGGTCAAAACCGAAGGTTTATTTGAAAACCTTTGGTTTTTACCTCAACATTTAAAAAAAATGGGTCAAAACCGAAGGTTTTCAAATAAACCTTCGGTTTTGGCGATGCGGTTTTTTTAAAAAAAAGGTGAAAAGTCAACAAAAACATAATTATTTAAAACATATTAAACAAAACCGAACAAACATAATAACAATAATTCATAAATATTAAAACATAACTGTCATAAACCGATAATAAATCCATAATAAATCTAGAAATTAATTATTATATGGGGTGGAAGGAGGGGGTGGTTGATTTAGTCGACTCCTCAACAAGACAAGTTCCTGTTCGAGATTCTCTAATCTCTGAGACATTTCGGCCCGGTCCGCTTTGATTTCACTCAGCAAACGACCTCTTTCGGCATCCCTTAATCGGATTTGTTCCATTTCCAGCGTCATCTTTCTGACCTCTTCCTCACGTGCCGCAATTTCTAATTGTGTTATCAGATTCTGGTAATACGAATGCAGTTTCTCCGGTGTACGCCGAAGTCTCTTCCATGTCGAATCACCCATATCCTAAATGCATTTCAGATATATGTATATATATATATATATATATTAATCAAACAAAATAACGTAAATTAATTAACATAAATCTATATCTATAATATATATATATATATAAACTTAATAAATCTAAATCTTACAATAAACAAAATAAAAAAAACCAAATCAAACAAATTACCTGAAGGGAGGAGAAGAACCCGCGGCTTGGAGGAGGCAGGCGGCGGCGGCGGAAGAGAGAGAAAGGAGAAATGAGCGGAATGGAAAAGAGAAGGCTTAGGGTTTGTATTTATAGAGGTTGAGGCCGAAGGTTTTCATAAAACTTTCGGTTTTGATTTTAGTCAAAACCGACGGTTTATTAAAAACCCTTCGGAAATAACCATTACCAAATTTAGAATTTTTTTTTAATGAGCAAAACCGAAGGTTTTTTGTAAAACTTTCGGAAATGAGAATTTCAAAAAAGGCAAAACCGAAGGGTCTTTGAATAACCTTCGCAATTAAAAAACCAAGGGATTTCAAAACCGAAGGTTTTTATAAAAACCTTCGCAATTAACCCACATACAACACTTAGAATTTTTTTGGGTTTTTTGGGAAGGTAAAAACCGAAAGTTCTTTGAAGAACTTTCGGTAATAGTTAATAAACCCGAAGGTTTTACACCCCACTCGGAATTTATTTTTAATCCCGAAGGATTTGTTCCTCTCGGGAGTATTTAGGAGAGGTTTACAAAACCTTCGGTAAAAACCGTCGGTAAAGGTCCTTTTTTTTTTACCAGTGGAGAAATTATAAATAAGGTATGTTTTATAAAGGGAATAATACATGGTTCTAATTCATATTTGACGTCTATTTCATACTAAAATAGTAAAAGTAATGATTATTGAACTTATCTTAGGATAAGTTTGATTCAGTATATATTAGTTTATTGGTTTCAGCTAATTCTACTAAAATATTAAAATTTGATAAGTTTGATTCATTTGAAAAATATTTAATAACTAATATTATATATATATTAATACTAATCATTTTTTTTTACATATTATTAATAATATAAAACTCACTATTTAATTAATTATATATGTATAAACTTAATATATACTATTTAAATAATTTTAATATTTTATTAACTTAATTTTAAATATTAATCAATTATTTTAAATTAAAAAATAAATTATATGAATATATTAGTTTTGATAATTTTTATATTTTTTTTATTTTCTAATTTTTATCTATTGTTTAATTTATTTCTTATAACAAAATTAAAATTTAATTTATTAATCCATTTTAACTATTATACAACTTTGAAAATGTTATTAATATTTTTTATTTTTGGATCATAAGTGAAGTCTCTAAACTCATTTATATATTTTTGAATTTTTTTGTTAATAATTTTTAATATTTTGTATCTAAAAAAAAAGAATATAATATTTTGTTATTTTAAATAATAAATATAAATAAAGTGAAGATAGATTTATATGTTTAAAATTGTGTCTCTAGATAAATGCCTTTTTGTTAAAAAAGAAAATTAAATGTTTAAATTTATATTTTATTATTATTATAATTAAATAGAATTATATTAATAAGAAAAGTAAAATAATAAAAAAAAAAGTAAAAATAGGAGAATGAAGGTATAAATAATATTAAAATAAAATAGTTGAGATTATAAACTTAAATTTGAATTATAAATAAAGGATATTGCATTGGTGTATTATACCGAGTCTCTACATAAAATTGAGTTTATAATTAAAATATTAAGTATAAATTATTATTTTTAACTAACTTATTAGTTAAAATTATTACACAAATCGATCCTCTTATAGGTTGAATCAAACATGCCCTATGTTTAACATCACAAACTAATTTCACATTATCTAATTTAAGGTTATAGTAAGATTATTGATAAAAGTAATATTAGATGAATTAATTATTTTATTTTGGATAAAGTTCATACCAAATGACTTTGGGAGACTAAGGCCTTGTTTGATCTTTGGGTTATTGGGGTTTTATTCGGGTTTTATCCCAAATAACCTTGTTTGATGAAATTAAGAAAAACCCAGTTTTTTATTTTTTATTTCCAAAAATACCCCTACTTCTCTTCCTCTCTCAATACATTTTAAAAATATATTAATTTAATTTATATTTAAATAAAATTTAAAATATAATATAATAAAATAAATATTAAAAATTATAGATATAATAATATTAACTTTTATTAATATATCAATTAAAATTAAAATAAATAATAATTTTATAATTATAATTTAAATATTATATAAGATAATATAGTATATTATAATTTTATTTATATTGTGTATTTAATTTTATTTAATATAATAACATAAAATTTTAAATGAAATAAATTTTATAATATAATAACAAAAAATCAAACAATTCTATTATAGTATTTATTTAGAAAAATAATTTAAAGTTAGTTTATACCAAAAAATAAATAAAAATAATAAATTTCTTTATAAATATTTAATTTAAATGAGATATATTTATAAATTAAATAATATTTTTTATTTAAATATATTTAACTTTATTTTCTAGTATAATTATTTATTAAAATAAATTTAAATTTTAAATGGTATATTAGATAATATAGTTGGTTAGAATTTTATTTATATTTTTAATTTATTTTTATTTAATATAATTAATATAATTTTTTTAAATGAAATAATTTATTAATTTAAATTATATAAAAATAAATTTTATAATGTAATAAAATAAATATAATATATATGTATATATTAATATTATTTTTTAATAATATAAAATAAAATATTTAATTAAAGGATAATTTTGGTATTTTAATTTATAAAATGATTGATTTGATTTGAGATGTGATGGTTAGGTTTTGAACGAGGCCTAAGAGAATTAATAGTGTAAGTCCCACCAAAAAATATATATATATATATATAAATAAATAAATAAATGATGGGTGACCTATTCAATCAGTTACCTTATTCTTATTAATTAATTAATATAATAATTATAAAGTAGAAAGAGATATATTGTCCTTTTTAAACATTAACATTGCTTTTCTCACACAGCAAATGAAAGCGACATCTAGTCTTTATTTATTTTATTTTTCTCTAAAACAAAGTCTTCTTTTAACTGATTTAGATTACAAAAATATGTATTCTTACATTTTAATATAGTCATTTTTTATTTTTTATTTTCTAATTGAATTTGATACTTTTTAATTCAAATTAAGGGTAGACTTGTTGTTGTTGCCATTTTCATTGATCTTATAAAAAAGTTTAGTCCATTAGAAATTATAGACAATTTATTGGATTTAGTTTTAGATATTAATTTTTGTTCTTTCAAATAAAATATATAAAATAATTTTTTAATCATATACTAGTTCATTGCACAAAATTTTAAAAAAATATATAATTATTTTGGAATCAACTTAAGTTGGCTATCAAGATAATTAAACGGACTTATCTATTTTAAAAAATAAAATCATACAAAGCGAATAATTAGATTAAATAATGGAAAATAAATCAATTATTAATATTTATTATTTAATTTCGTAACTATTTTAAAAAAAAAATAAATAAAGATATTTATTAATAATAATATTATATTTTTTAAACTATTATATATATATATATATTATAAGTAAAAAAATAAATAGGTTAAATAAAATAAATAAATATTAATTTTTTTTGCAAAAAAATAAGATATGTTAATTTTGATTTATTTTTTCTTATTAATTAAAGAAAATGAATGAATATTGACCGGAAAATGATATAAACTAGTGTTTGTTAATCGATAACTTTATAATTATTAATTCTCAATTTCTTTCCACGAGAAAAACAAATTATGTCACTGACGAAACAATACATTCAGGCCTTAAAAAAATTAAACTTTTGTCTAAATTTTTTATTTTTGTTTAAGTATTTTTTTTTGAATTAAAATGTAGTCAAACAGATAAGATGAAAATACCCACCATTTTTTACCGCTATACTAAAATAGGGGATGATTTTTTTTAGTGTTTAATTATAGGTTCAAGAAGTTTTTATCGATTTTATGAAATTATTTAAATAAACTTTTATTTTGTCTTTATTCTATTTATAAATTTCAATTTCATATATATATATATATATTTAAATTTTGGATAAAACATTATTCACGATGGAATTTTTACGAATGATATGTGCATGAAAAATATTATATTATAATTGTGTAACAAGGAGTTGAATCGATAACTCACTTATTTTTGCATTGTTGAGGAGTGATTAGTATTTGAAGAATTTTGTAGAGTATTTTTTAGATTCATTGGGTGATGTTTGAGTTTTTTAGATAGTTGCTGAGAAGTTTAGATGCAGGTTTACATATTTTGGTTACCAACCAAATTATTTTTTTGGTAAACTACCTGGTTTGAGAAAAATCATTGAATTTTTAATGATCGTAGACTCATAGTCGTTCAATACGTATCATTAATAATACTATTATTTTTTAAGATTCGTTTCGAAAAGTCCGTCGGTAAATTAATCGTTTTTCTAAAGGATTTACGAGCTCGATAACATATTGAGTAACGTTTTTATTTTATTTTATTTTATTTTAATTTAATGTCATGTTTTTGTTGATGTACTTAAACGATTTTTAATCATTTTTAATATACATTCACCTTTTTAAAAAAATGTCTTAAACTATTTTAATAAAATAAAATAAAAAATCGTTAAAAATAATATTTTAACAAAGTTTTTTTTAACTTTTTACATTTTATTTTATTTTAAATGAACTATAAAAGTTCTTGAATTTGTGGGTTAATTTATTTTTATTTATAAAATCAATTTATGAAGGTAATACATTTTTAGTTTCCTTTTATTTTCTCATTTTTTCAATAAAATACATTAATTTATTTAATGTAATAATCATTATTATTCTACAAACAAAATTATTTAATGTAAATAATAATTATTATTCTTAATTTTTTATAATATAAATAATAAGTATTTCTTTTAAAGTTATAATATAAATAATAAGTATTTCTTTTAAATTTATTCTGAGGGAGATAAGTTAGATATATTTGATCAGTTAATATTAGACCAATAAACGGAATAAAATAAGTGTAAAATATATTTTTTAAAAATGGTCAAAATACAACTCTTACAAATCTCTTTTTCGATGATGTTATTGTTTTAAACGCCAAAAATATTTCTTTTATTAATTTTACGAAAAAAATTAGGTGAAGGTTCTTAAGTCACAAACTGGTTATAAATCAATATTTCGTCGGAAAAATTTGTAGGGACGTCGTTTTAAACGCGTACCTGCAAATGAATGATTTATGATGTTTGGTAATTTGACTATCTTTTTTCATGATTTGTGTAAACTCAGTTCGACAGCTACTTGCATGATTGTTATTTAAGTATCTGAATCAGCTGGTTTTTGTTTTAAAAAGTTAATAAAATGGTTAGGGTTTAGTTAAACAATAAAAAAAATTATGATGGATTGGGCCTACATTCTATTAGCTGGATTAATGGAACCCAGCGTACAAGATGGGATCGGTCATTAATATTAATTAATTGGGGGATGGGGGATGGGTCATCTTGATTCTACTTATTTCGGTAGTTTGGCCCAATCTTCACTTTTCTGTTTTTTTTTTTCTTTTCTACCCCCTACCTAGTAAGTAATGCCACCAATAGATTCATTTTTACTGTTTGGAATTATTTGAAAATAACCCATAAATGGATAAGGGACTATTAATTATTGATATAATTTAATTAATTCTTTATGCTCAGTCTTTACAAATATGGGTAGAAGGCTCAAAGATGGATTGAAAATACTTCAATATTAATATTAAGGAACTGATCTTTTATAAGGATATAACCGAACCGATTGTTTCGAATTGTTTTTTTACGATTTGACCTGTAGTTGACTGGTAATGAAACGGGAACAGTATTTGTATCTTCGTTCCAATCTTTCCAATGATTCTGTCCCGAATATTATAAACACAATTAAATATATCACCAATATATTTATTTATTCATTATATTTTATAAAAGTTTTAAATTTATTTTTTTTTATAATAATATGAGTTTTCAATATATTACAATATGTATTATATTAAAAAATTTATTTATATAATTTTATTATATAAATATTATTTTAGAAATATGGTATAAACGGTGCCCCGTATTAATTTCTCGAAATCGAACGAGACGAGAATGATAATAAAAAAATTCTCGAAATAAAACGGGACGAAGATGTAAATGTAATCCCACCAAGGTACATTGCATTCCCTAATTTATTTCCAAGTCTAAATTGCTATCACACTAATAATATATATTTGTGAAGATGAAGTTATATATTTGGATCTTACTTTAAGAAACAAAATACTTTGAGTCTCCTTTCTATTTTTCATGTTTTATTATAATTTAGGATTTGATAATGTTTTGTTTATTTTGAACTTTTTTTAATTCAAAATTTCTGTTATTTCAAAAAGGTCTTTCTTGGTTGGGCATGGGTAAAACTCTCATTGATAAGTTTTCCTTATTGCATGTTTTTGTTGTTTATTGGTTGATAAATATGTTGTTAAATATATTGGAATATCTTAGCTAGAGTTTGTTGCCAGGATTGCAATGATGCATGTAACACCATTATTTAATTCTAATCTAATCAATTAAAATAATTTGGCATAAACTCAAATTCTCAAAAATAAGTTACTCTAATTAGTTATAAATCGAAAATGATGGTGATATATATACTTGTGCTGACTTGAGAGTTGAGAGAGTTATACTTGGGAAGACCACAATCCTGAGAATTAATCAAATTTCTCTTCAAAATCTCATATTTCAACCTTGCAACATAGGTATCATTATAATAATTTATAATATTAATTTTGTAACTTGTTACATGAATACATTTATATATATATATTAATAGAGTTTAATTTGTTTATGTTTATTTTAAAACATTTTAAAGTAGAATTGTTGTTACCTCTGATTGGCTGTATTATTAAAATTAATTAGTTTAATATTAAATTATTTTAAGCTTGGATAATTTAGAGATGTTTATATAACTAGTAAAATACCCTACGTTGTACGGGAAAAAATATAAATGAAGTTTTTATATGATATTTAATTCAATATGCTTATATATAATGACAAAAAATATTTATATAAAATTAATAATAAAATAATATATAATTATATTAAGAAAAAATATATATATATATATGAACTTACAATATTTAATTTTTTTATAAACGAACTTATATGAACTAAATATTCTTATATAAATATAAACATGAACTTACACTATTTTAATTTCTTTATTAATTTTATAAGTTTTTGTTCTTTTTAATGTTAAAAAATGAAATTTTTTAATGTAAATTAAGTGGTGTTCTGCAAAATGTGTTCATAACAATCATTAAAAGATACTAAATCGTTGGAATAAGCTAAATTTAACTTCATCAACAAAAACGGTGTCACCCTCCTTTACACCAAGTTTAGACAAAGACTTCTATATCCACCTGCTTCTAAGATGTGCTGAAATCTTCTTTTTAAATCTATGTAATTGTAATGAAAAGTGATAAGTTATGTTTACATGTTGTGTAGATGAAAGTTAAGATTTTAATTTCATTTAGGCCATCTGGTCCATTAGAGTCGTTCCATATCATCTCCATCTGCAAAATGTGTTTTCATAACTCAATCATTAAGTAGATACAAAATCGTTAAAAGAAGAAAAATCTAAATTTAACCTCTCCAACAAAAACGGTGTCACCTCCTTTACACCAAAATTTAGACAAAAACTTATATACTCCACATACTTTCAATACGTGCTGAAATTTAATAAAACTAAAATCATTTCATTACACACTCTTCACAATTAACTACATTATAACTGTCACTTTATTCTTGTCACTATATTTAACCCTAATACCTTTCTCTCTTATATCAAAATCTTCTTTCTGAATCTATGCAACTGTAATGAAAAGTGGTCAGTTATACAATTATCAATTCAAGTTTAGTAATGAAAAGAGAATCCAACATAAAAAAAAGGGTTTATGTTTTGTATCATCATCACAACCAAAAATATGTTTATAGGTTCATTCATAAACACTTTTGCATTATACTTCTGAAAAAACGTTAATAAATTTATGGATACAAAAATATGTATTTGGCTGAGATACAATGAAAATAGAAACCTCCCACTCTAAAAGAGAGTAATATTTTAAAACAAATTTGTATCTAAACATTAATATGATACTTCACATATTCTAGAGACATTAAGATTTCTTTAAAAAAAAAGGTAAGACATTGATTTATATTGTTTCTCTTTGAGCCAATATGAGTTTATAAGCTGCATATATCACTTCTAAGGTACCATTTCCTGTGACAACACTCATACAAAAACATTTAATACCACATCCTTCAAAATTTCCTTGAATGATACCCATTTTTCATGTGCTTCTGGATGATCCATTTTGTTATAAACTACCAAACATGTTTCTGAATCTATGTAACTGAAATGAAAAGTTGTCAGTTATATAATTATCAATTTATGTTTTGTAATAAAAAGAGAATCTAACATAAAAAATAAAGAGTTTATGCTTTGTATCATCATCACAAACAAAAATATGTTTATAGGTTCATTCATAAACACGTGTGCAATATACTTCTAAAAAACTGCTAATAGATTTTTAGATACAGAAACATGTCCCTAGTTGAGATACAATGAAAATTGAGACATCCCACACTAAAAGAGAGCAATATTTGGAAACAATTTTGTATATAAACATTAATATAAGATTTTAAATATTCTAGAGATATTAAGATTTCTTTTAAATAAAGGGTAAGAACTTTATTTATATTGTCTTCTCTTTGAGCCAGTATGAGTTCATAAGCTGTAACTATTGTGGATACCCTTTCCAGTGGCAGAACTAATACAAAAAACATATAATGTCACGTCTTTTAATATTTTTTCCTTGAATGATGCCCATTTCTCATATGCTTCTGGAAGATCAATTTATTTATAATCTACCCAACATGGTTTTTCAGAAAGCTCTGGAATAAACAATTATATTCCAAGCCGAACTGAATAATATTCGTATTCTGGCTGTTCAGATGAACCATCAATAACTTGTACCTGGTTTTCATAATGGTTATAAATAAGCATTAGCACAGTATGATGACATTAATGAATATATAGTTTCATTTTACCAAAATAAAACATCTTTCTGTGTGACTAAGAAATTCATGGATTAAACCAAAACCTTGGTGAGCGCCCTCGAGTAAACCAGACAAATCTGTGACAACCATTGTTATGTCATAATCGAATTTATTATATAACAACAATGCCTAGAGTTGGAAGTAAAATGGTGAATATTTATATAATCTCATAATTAACCCTAGATTCAATTATAAAAAAAGTTTAAAATTGACTCAAACTTTAAACAATTAGGAAGAATAAAATTTATTTAGACAACTTTTAGAATCAAAAGTTGAGAAAATGGTGGAAGATGCACTCTCATCTGAAAATTGTATAAAAGTTTTATTTATTAAAAGAGATGAGAAAGTAAGAACCTCTCTTTGTCATTTTGTCGAACACTTGGTATCCTACAACTATCACATCACTCCTCCGATTCTTCTCATCTCTCCTTTTCCCCGTCATCTTCATCGCCACCGTCGTCTCATCGGGGGAAGAAGACGATGCACTCACCATCTACGATGTCCTACAACAGAACAATTTTCTAGTAGGTCGTTTACCAAAAAGTGTAACAAAATACAAGATCAATCGAAACTTAGAAAAATCAATGTGTACCTTAAGGATACCTGTAGTTACAGCGTGGAATGTTAATAGAAGACGACGCGATGAACGCCATATCCTCCTGTGCATCAATCTCATCTTTTTATTAAATATTAAAAATAATTGAAGCCCCGAAATCTATCAAATAATATAAAGAGAAAATAAAATATAAATTAATTATTAAAATTATAAAAGAAAATAAAAAAATATTAATTAAGAAGAAAAAATTAATATATATATAAAAACGGAAAGAAAGAGAAATTAGTAATTATGAAATGAGAGTTAAATTAGTAATTATTGTAAGAGAAAATTTGAGAATTATTATTATTATTAGGTATATTATATATATATATATATATATATATATATATATATATATATATATATATATATATATAAAAGATAAGAGAGAAAAAAAATTAGGAAAAAAAATTAATATATATAAATTTTAGGTGAGAGAAATGTTATTTGTTTTTAAAATATTTAATTTTTAGATAAATTAAAATATATATAATTTTTTTCTTTTATTAAAAAAATATAAAATTTATTTGTGTGAAAATATAAAAAAAAAAATTATATTTATATAAAACTTATTAAATATAAAATTATTAATAAGGTAATATATATTTTATGTAATTTGTGTGAAAAATAATATATTTATATGAGAGAGAAAATAAAATAAAAATAAAATAAGAAAGAGAAATTAATAATTATGGTGAGAGAAATAAATTAGTATATATATATATATATATACAATGAGGAGAAAATAATAAATATATATATACAAAAAGAGTACTCGTACAAAAAAAAATAGATAAAATATAAAATATATATATATATATATATATAATAAATATGAAGAGAAAATAAATATATATATTTTAACTATTTTTTTTAAAATTAATTTAATAAATATAGAGACTAATAATTAAAAAAAAAGACTTTTTATTACTTAGGAAGAAACTTAATATATAAATAAAAAAGTGATAAAATAAAAAAACAAATTAATTATTAGCTATACAAAATAAAAATAAATAGATATTTAATATTAAATATAAAATTATTAATAAGGTAATATATATTTTATGTAATTTATGTGAAAAATAATATATTTTATATGAGAGAGAAAATAAAATAAAAATAAAATAAGAAAGTTAAATTAATAATTATGGTAAAAGAAATAAATTAGTATATATATTAACGGAAAGAACGATAAATTAGTAATTATGAAATAAAAGTATTTACTTGCAGAATAATATAGAAAAAATATAAATAATTTTTTTTATAAAATATTTAATTTAATAAAAGAGAATATATTTATATGAAGAGAAAATATATAATATAAATATATAATTAATAATTAATAATGGTTTGATAATATAAGTAAATTTTATGAAAATAAATAAACAGGTAAACGATTCAAATTTTTGAAAAAAAAATATAATAATTATTAATTTATCTCTAATTTTGTAAGATATATGCTGTTTATTTTTTTGAAAAAGAAAAAGAATAGAAAACTTACCACAGGTCTAGGAGAGAGTGAAATTGTCTTTAAAATTCATCCGCTCAAGTTCGAAATCCTCAACGTCAAGCTGTCATTCAGCGTCTGTGAACTCATCTAGTGCATTATAGTGTCTCGCACGTCCAAAATCCAAAGTAAAAAAAATGAATAAATGAGAAACGAAAAAGTAAAAAAAGGAACATGTGAGAGAAAGAAAAGTTCACAAATATTTATATTGTTTTTTTCTTATTTATGTTTAATTCTCATTAATTTATCATTTATTAAATTTAACGTTTTTCTCTTATTTATTTATAATCTTTCATTTATTAAATTGGAAGTTTTTTATATTAAGATAAATAATAAAAATAATAATTAGGAAAGAGAAATTAGTAAAATAAAATAAAAATGAATTAGTAAAAATAAATTAATAATTCTATGATAATTATGATAAGAGAGAAACAGTTATAAAATGTTAAAAAAAATATAATAAGCCTATGTGAGCTGTGGTGAGAGCGTGAGTGTCACCCTATATTTATTTTCGTCATAATATATTATATATATAAAAAAAATACACAAATTAATTATGAGAGATAAATTATATATATATATATATATATACATAATAAATATGAGGAGAAAATAAATATATATATTTTAACTATTTTTTTAAAAATTAATTTAATAAATATGGAGACTAAATTTAATATATAAATTAAAAAGTGATACAATAAAAAATAAATTAATTATTAGCTATACAAAATTAATTAATTATATATATATATAATAAGAAAGAAAATAAAAACTGAAATTAATTAAGAAATATATTATAGATAAATTAGTAATTATGGAAATATAATTATGATAGAAGAGAGAAACACATATAAAATATAAAATGAGGAAACTAATAATTATATTAAGGAAAAGAAATATATAATGAGGAAACTAATAATTATATTAAGGAAGAGAAATATATATATATATATATATATTATGAAATAAATGTATATATATTAAGAGAGAGAAAATAATTAATATAATTAAATTATGAAAGAGAAATGACTTGATTTGTGGATGATTGTGGAGAGAGCGTGTATTTCACCTCCAACATTTTAAATTAAGCGTCATTAGTTATATATAGATGAGCCCTCCTAAGTCCAATTCCAAAGCACACATGGCAAGTGTTCTAATTGACCACTTTTTTTACCAACAAAACAAAATAGAAATTAGATAACTAGATAACAAACAAAAAATCCATTAATAATAGAATGCATTTCTTTAACAATAATCAACCGGCAACATAATGGACAAGACAAACATTTGTGTATGTTGGAATGACCCATTGTCTTCAATGTCGCTAGCTAGCAACCTATCAACTTAATTTATGTGATGAACCTACATTTCTCAATGGTAGTTCAACCCATTAAGTCTTCTTTCTATACATGAATATATAACATGTTCAATTGTCATTCTTTTATTGTGTGAATCGACATATGCCAAAATAATATGATCGTTTACTTAGCGAGAAAATGTTCACTTTGAAATAGGCCTAGCCTTAGCTTTTGGTACAAATGAACTTTGAGCATCATCATGATAACTTTTCCATTGTTAATTATAATGAGAAACATTTGAAGCTGTGTAGGGACAAATAAATGTTATTAAATTTGTTAATATATACATAGTTAAAATATATTTTAGACTATTATTTTATGTAAATTAATATCAATAAATATTTTAAAAAATAATTTTAAGTAAAAAAAAAAATCGTCCATACTCATCTCGAGCTCTACAACCACAACTTCCAAATAGGGACGAAAGGAGATATTGGATTACTATAGTGGAAGTCCACTCTTTAAGTTTCTCACTTGTTTAATTGAGTTTTATGTCTCTATTTATAACGTAACTATACATTTTTATGCTTGTCTCATACTAAAATATGTGACTTTTTAGTGTTAAGCCACGTGATAGTGATAATTCTTATTTATTTCTTTTAAATAATATTAATAGTATGGTGACGTAGACTGGATATAGAAGAACAATAAAATAAGAAAGCTTAATAATATTAGTTAATAATTAATGTAATCCTATAGATCCCCTGTTCACGTGTTTGAAAATATTGGGTAGAGGGAGGCATTACACAAAACTATGATAACCCAAACTCAATTATAAAATACACATAATTAAGGTGTATTCCTCCCATATTTTTGCAATTTCTCTGAGGCTCATAACTCAAAAAAACACAAATTTAAAATTTGGAAAACTATGAGGGACTCTCACTTAACATAAAGCCTTCTTAACAAAAATTCATTTCTTACAAAAAAACAAAATTAAAAATAATCATAATTAATATATTTAAAGAATATGTTGAGTTGAACTCACAATTCAAATAATATGATGTCTTAAAAATGACAGCTCTTAAATAACTAACCATCTGATCAATTTACAGTCGGGTCAAAGTCAAACAGATCTTGTAGTTGTAATTAAATAGTTTTAATTATGATTGGTTATGTTTTTTATAAAAACAGATTAGTACAAATATCTTTGTAATTAAAAATGGATGTGAGTTATGCAAGTTTGGATGGAAATGAAAAAGGGGGTCTGAAAAGGGTCATGTGATGTGTTTTCACAAGTAGTGATGAGTCCTGACAACACCAACAATACCTTAAAAGAAATTGACTTTATTGCATTTGCATGTGAGTGAGACCCTCATTCCCACAAGTAAGCCAATAACTACTTTTCTTAGGGTTAGTTTGGGTAAAGAAATATAATAATAATAATAATATGCCCAATTCCTATTTGAGATTATTGTTTTTATCTAACGAGGTTCAAAATTGAATTGTACAACCGGTCTATTTACTTTAACATAATATTTTACTTTTCTCAATTAATTTTTCACATTTGCACAAGTAAAATAATAATTAATTCTTTATTTATTTTTTTTATTTTTTATACAAATTACATATTTTTTAAAACATTTAAATTGATTTAAAACATTTAAATTGAGAGTTTGAACGTGTATATTTCGAAAAAATACTTCAATTAAAACACAAATATGTCAAATTTGGTAAACCGTATACAAAATTATGTCATTATAAAGTTATTTAAAAATAAATATAAAATATATCTCTATTCAAATTTTCTTAAATTTTAACTTAAATTTCAAGAAGACAAAAATCTCGAAAACAATACTTAATTTAAAAATATATATACATCTAAAATGTCTCTAAATGTGATTTCATTTAAAAATATGATAAATTAATTAAAAAAATATACATAAAATTATGTCCATTTAAATAAGTTTTAAAAGATTAAAATTTTGATAATTCTAGTCTTATATGACAAAATTTAAAATTTGAACTCATTAAATTAAAACTATCCATATAGTAAATAATAAGAATAATATAAATATAAATATAAATATAATAAAAATGTAGTTTTGTTTATAGGAACTTAGATTATTTTCAAATAAATCAAAATTTCAGAAAATATAGAGATTAATTTTAATTGATAATGA
Source organism: Impatiens glandulifera (assembly GCF_907164915.1). Classification (NCBI taxonomy): domain Eukaryota; kingdom Viridiplantae; phylum Streptophyta; class Magnoliopsida; order Ericales; family Balsaminaceae; genus Impatiens; species Impatiens glandulifera. The sequence goes on from NC_061863.1 coordinate 56,463,057, forward strand.
TGGGGAAGAGGCATCATTCATCTATATGCATGTACACGTTTAGCTTAGCGTGTCTGCCAATCAAACCAAAGACTAAAAAAAAATGTTAAAAAATATATATATTTATTATCATCATGATTAATGAAATGAATATGATTCTTGATAAATGATGATAATGAAATTAATACATATAGTTAACCTACTACTAGATGATAATTAACTTCCTTAATATATAATTAATTATTAAAATGAACAACAATGTGTGCACCTCATGAGGCCGTTTTCATTGCACGCCGTACAGCTCCTAAACCCGGTTTTATCGGAGAATATCTTGCGGCTTCCGCTACATTCGTCGCAGAGGATAAATCTAAAACCGCCGCAGCTCTCGCAAACACCGCCTACCGCCGGAGGAATCGCCTGCAAGCATTTCTTAAGCTCGCCGGCTTCATTTAGATGCCGAATCTCATCGGCGCCGCCTATATACCTTCCTTCAATGAATATCCTAGGCAGCGATATCGATGATTTCCTCTTTAGAATCCCCTTTAACTCGTCCATGAATTTCGAATCCATAGCAAGATCGCGTTCGTCGATTGAGACGCGAAAACCTCGGAGGATGGATAGGACGTCTTTACAGTCATCGAATGTGGTTCGGACGACACGGAGGCTGGTGTAGTAGACGATTATCCGCTTCTCGGATCCCGGAAGCGATATTAAGGGTTCCGATGTTTTGTCATTGTTGGAATCCGGCGGCGGCGGAAGGGAAGGGCGCGGGGCCCAGGCACGGAGGATTGATTGAGCGAGACGGACGCGGTGGAAGATGGAGGCGGTGGAATTATGATGATGATGATGTAGTTGTGGGTGAGGAGGATTGGAATCGGCGGCGGCGGCGGATGGGAAGAGGCGGTGGATATCTTTGAAGGATGAACAATGAAAGTTGGAGTCTTTGGGGGGCGTTGATTTCTTCTTCTGTAGCCACATGAGAGCTGATGAGCTCAAATGTCGAGAAAATTGGAATCAAAATCTGTAAGGATGTTGTGTTGATCGATCGATGAGAGATTGAAGGGATCGAAAGAAAGAGATGCTGCGAATTAGGGTTGGTTTATACATACGGAGGGAAGAGCTGATAAAGCGGAACGGAGAGAATAGCGAAGGGTCGGCAGGGAGGGAGGGAGGGAGATGCTAAATAGATAGAGATATCCAAAGTCATACATATATATCAGTACAAACTAACGCTTTGTTTGATTTACACTTTATTATAATAATAAAAAAAATGATTATTTATTAGATTTATGTTTTTTTATACCATATCTTATTCTCATTCGGTATGAATCTTACTTACTTCTTTTTCTTACCACCTTCTCTTTCACATTATTAACACAGCTGTACACTATCCTATCATTCTTCTGCACTTTTTTATTTAATTATTATTATTATTATTATTATTATTATTATTATTATTATTATGAGTAGTGCATACTCAGTTTATTATTTTAATTATTCACTATATTTGTGCAATACATAGTTTATTATTTGAATTATTAACATAATTAGTTGGTTTAAAATTAGGTCACTATGTTTTTTTTTTTATATATAAAACACAGGAGATTTTGTCGAATAAGTTATCGAGTTAGAAGTTCTCGAAAATAACGATTAATTACCCGACCGACTTCACATACTTTTCGTAACGTATCTTAAAAAATATCATAATAATAACATTATTAATAAAACGTATCGGACGACTAATATCATTGAAAATTCGAAAATTTATTAGCAATAAGATATCTAAAAAAAAATGAATGATAATTCAAATATATAAGTTATGTCATATTAATTGCCTCAATTCAAATTTATAAGCAATTATCTAGAGATTCGGACATCACCGATAAATAATAGTCGTACTACATAAAAAAAAAAAAAACTCAAGATGCTAGTCACCCTAAACAATGCAAAAATAAGTGAGTCGTCGATTTCACCTTCTTGTGACACACAACGAGAACGTCATTAGTGTATTAATTTTTATTTATTTATAAAGTTAGTGTACCTCATATTCATGATGCCACAATTCAATTTAAGATATTTTAGTAATAATCAACACAAATAACTTTGAGCTTTTACACACAAAAAATAAATAAATTAATATTTGACCTATCATAATGAGTTAAGTTATATATGTCCCAACTAAGTTAAATTATGTTAAAGAAATTGTATTAAAAAAAACATAGTGTGTTGTTTTGTTTAGAAAATGAAACTTCACCTACTAACTTGTGGTACGAAGCTAAACAATTCCTTAATCTCAAAAAGAGGCCAAATTGTTGTTTTTTGAGTTTCAGGAAATTATAGTTGCGAGTTAGGCCAATTTTTTTTGTCATGTGGTAGTCATGTCAAATTATTTATTTATTTGCTTCATTAAGCCTTTTTTGTTTTGTTCTTTTGGACCTGCATACATATATTAGTTTTTCCAATTTAGAAGTTTATATATTGATTTACTTGTGTGAACTATTTCAAAGAACCCAACAAAATTATTGTATTGAGTTCTAACTTTTTTTTATTATTATTTTATTTGAAAAAGTAACTCTTTTAAATGATTTACATATTATGAAGGCAACTTCTAAGTCCTAACTTGAAAAAAAAAATCAATACTATATATCATGAAAATATTTTTTTATAAATTAATTTGTTTATATTTTTTAATGAAATAAAGAGTTCACTTAATATTTGGGTTTTGTGTTTCTTATTACCAAAAATCTCACTTTATCACATCTATATTTTTTATTTATTTAATTATTAAATTTATAAATTAAAATACTCAAAAGGCATCATTACTTATTAGTTAAGAGTTAACTCATATGTCATTTATCAATCAAATTAATTAATTTATTTATAAAAATATCAAAATACAATTTATTTATATTTTAGAACAAATATTTTTTCACTAAATATTAATATTCTTTAATCATTTTTACCAATAACCTAATTTTTCATAACCTATACCAAACAAAATTATTTAAATAACAAACAATGCGTTATTTTATTTTTATAAAATTCAAATTTTAAATAAAAAATACATTATAATATTCCAACCAATTAAAATATTAAACAGCCTACTTTTTATTTATTTTTCAAAAAGTCTATAAATCCCTAAATTACCCAACATCTAACAAGTTCTAAAAGAAAATAATCACACCATCTTTTGAAAAAAAAAAATACTTTTGTTCATATATATATCCATGTTGTACTTTTGATAAAGGATATTGTATATATATTTTATAATTTTGTATTAATATCGCATATAAGATCTAGTATAAAGTCCCATTTTATATATTAGTAAAAATTGTCTCATTTGTTCAAATATATCCCATCTTGTACTAAGAATGTTGGTAATTTGCAATATTGTTTTTTCAATCTGATAATTCTGAATTAAATTGCAACCTTAAGTTAGTTTAGAAGTTAACATTGTTTGCAATGCTAAATTTTATTTATTTATTATTCAACATAATTTTTATTTAATTAAAATTATTAACAACATTTAAGGTTATTATTTGTCATTTCTACAACTATGCACTTTTGCAATTAATTCACATTAGTGTAAACATTCATAAAAAAAAAATACAGTTACAATTTATAACGGATTTTACAAAGGAGTTAGCAAGTTGTTGCAAACTGTTGTAAAATGAGTTTACACGCAAATAATGTGTTTCCAATTTTTTTTTTTTAGTAATAATAATGAATCTAGAAAAGAATGACCAATAGAATAGAAGACGTGATCACGACTCCAAAATCAGTTAGCTACAAGGAAGACGGCGGGAACGAAATCGGAGGAGTTGATCGAGTAACTGAATAAAGGATAAATGGAGGTAGCCAACGCCGCCGGCGCCGATGGAGACGTTAACACCGCCGGTACTCTGATCATCGTGAATATAAAGTTCAGCGGACGATCAATATCATTGGATATCTCTCTCGATTCATTCGTTAGAGACCTCAAGTTTCATCTTCAGCCTCTCACCAATGTTCTTCCGCAAAACCAGAAGCTCATCTTCCAAGGTTTTCCTCTCTCTTTTATCGTTTTCCTTTACAACTAAGATAGCTGGCTGGTTGCCTTACTTTATACTACCTTGTCTACTGATCAAGGCGAAACTTCTCTCCTTCCATTCCTCTATGTAAACCTGGAAATTTGATTTTCATTTTCCTCCTTACTATTTCATCTATACAAGGCAAGCTTCTTGTGGATGACATGACACTTAGGAGTTCTGAAGTGATTAATGGGGCTAAAATCATGCTTATTCGTTCGCAAGGTCTACACCAAGGGGTAAGTACGTTTATTAACTCATTCATGAACATTCTGCTTATGAATAAGAGCTATATGTGTGTCAATATTGATTTACATTGGAGATTTATAATTAAATCACGTTTTCAAAAGCATATCCATAAGCTGATTAGTCTGTCATGATTGGTTGGTACAAATTACAATAATCATGTTCAGAAATTCCATCACTGATAGGCTAATTGCTTGTAATCTATCTGTACAGGTTCCTCCCGTTAAAAGGGACGCTTTGGCATCCTCTAAGTTGAAGGCAGTAATGGAAAATCAGAACAGTGAAAATGAGATTCGTTTCCTAAAGGATTTTGAGCATTGGAAAGCATCTGGAGTCATTGCATTATCAGACTGCCTTTTGGAAGTATGTAGACCTGATGCATTGTGTTTGAATGATTGATTATTTTATGGTTGATTGAAAAATTCATGTACATGAAAGTTCTGCAACATCTCTTAGAATTTGAGTGATTTGAGTTATATTGCTTGTCGAGTTAGGGTAGGGTAATAGAATTAGTCCACTGCAGATGATTCAGTGCACATGCATTTGCAATTGCTAAATAAGAAGGAAATAGTCATGATCGTGATCTAGTAGACATTGCAGCAGTGAGTTTTTCTGAACTGTGAATGTTTTAGCCAACTAAGTAGTGTAGGTTTGGATAACACTGGTTCTTGTTTAAGTATTGTTCCTTGCCTGATCATAATCAGGTTCTGGGAGGTAATTTAATTTTTTTACTCCATGATAACATTTTTTGATTAGTGGATAAACTGATTGTCTATGATCCATGTCAAGAAATTGTATAATATAATTGAGTGTGATAGTACTGCTATTGGAAATTTGCATCATCCAAGTTATCACTTGTTTTGTTTCAATAACAAAATAATTTAGCATATCAGAGCCAAACACTGATAATAAGCTGCAATTGATTGATTATTTGTTTTCTCATTGTTCTTTCCTAATAATATACAGTACTATGCTGTAAGCAATGAGAATTGATATTTCTAGAGTGACCTAAATTATGTTTCTTTCTAATTCGAACATATAGGACATTCCTGATATAGTTTATGCTGGTCGAACTTTCGCAACAGTACTAGATCTAAGCTACAACTTTCTACAAGAGGTGCCGTTTGCAATTAACTATTTCCAATCCCTGCAGGTAATGAGAAACTTTGTGTTTCCTTTATATACTTTTGGTCAAGCTAATGCAAGTGCTTTCATTTAGAGACTCACATATTGTTTTCTTCACTGTTTTGTAGAAATTGCTTTTGAATAGAAATGAATTAGGAGATGACTCAATTAGCTGGGCAGGACTAGCATCTTTGAAATCTCTTACAAATTTGTGCCTAAGCCACAACAAGTAAGTCATGTCTTCTTCTTTTGTATACCAATTTAATCACCAATCTTTGTACTTCTCAAAGTTATAACTTATTTACTAATCCCTTCATATAATATTATTATGATCTGATTTTCACCTCTTTTGATCAGTTGATTTTAAGATCCTTCAATTTGTCCAGAAGAAAAAATCTTATAGGGATTTTAGATAATCCATGATGTTACATATAATTTGTGCTCTCTCATATATTGTGGGGGTTCTTGTTATCTTCTCATTGTTTAGTAGTTCAAGGACTTGTATGTTCATGAGGGATTGGAACAAATTTTAGCTTCATCATCCGGACAACTGATGAGACGAATTTGGACATCTATAGATATGTGAAATCCCATCCACTTGAAACTAACAAAAACACTGAAGCTAATGAAAGGGTGTGAAATTCATTTCACACTGGGATTAGGTGAAGATATTGAAAAATTCAATGATGCCTGAACTGCCTGAACTGACAATTAGAGTGAATGATTTATTTATTTTTGGCTAAGTTGTATCTGATCTATTGTTTACTGTTCCAAGTGTGTTTTTTTATGGTTAGAGTTCTTACCTTAGCTTTTGCAGTTTGACAACTTTGCCTTCAACATTGGGATTTTTGACTTCCCTGAAGCAACTTGATGTTGCAAATAACAAGCTAACATGTCTCCCAAGTGAAATTGGACAGTTACCTCAGCTTGAAATGTTGATGGCAAACCACAATAGGTAAGTGCAAAGGTCTCAAATATTTTGACCTGCTCAAATTTTCATTTTAGCCATAAATCATGATTCTCATTCTTGGGACATCTTCAATACTTCACTTACCCATACCTGTGAGAGTAGTAATGCAGCTGGGTTGCTTCTGCGCCATAGATGCTTACTTTATCTTGTTCAAAGTTTTAATGTATTGTTTTTAATCTTTTTCTACATACTCCTTCCTATATTTTGTGGACGGGTTTCTTCGTTGCAGTCTATCCACTATTCCGACATGCATTGGCAACTGTATCTCACTCGTCGAGGTATAACTATCTTTTGGTTCGAGTATCTAGCAATTGTATGTAATAATATTCTTTTGACATTGATTTGGTAAGAATGCAGGTGAATCTTTCGACAAATCTTTTGACAGAGTTGCCGGATGCTTTTGCCAATTTACATAATTTGAAGGTTGGTATTTTTGTTTCATTTCTTCTTTTGTCATTGTGTTTGTGGTAGAACTAATAATTTATAAACTATTTTGGATATGAAGCATCATATATGCTCATATGCCAAACCAAGAAACGTGCACACATGTACTAGTTATGATTCACATTACAAGGGAAATTGTAGGATTCAAGAAATGACAAGGTTATGGGGAAAAAATGTTGAATTTGATGAATCATCTACATAATTTGTATTGGCTAATGAAGAAAGAATATGATTTTATTCCTATTTTGAGAAGGAAGGCCAATAATTAGGAACTCAAGATTCAACACTAATTCATTAATGCTTAGTGAATTTTGGTTAAAGAAACAAAAGATGCAGACAAATCATGAAATAGGAGATAAGATGTTAAAAGAGCATTGGTTCAAGGAGGAAGTGAACTGAAACATGAAGAAATAATTATCACTCTTACCTGCTCTTTTGTGATGTAAGTTGTAGGAGAACACTTTATATTTTCATCCAATTTTAGTAATGTAAGCTAAGCTTAGAGCATTCAAAAGGATAAATTTAAAAGGTGCCTAAAGTGTTGAAATAAAAGCAAGGTTAAGCTAGCATATAATAATAATAATCATAACCCATTTGGTTGTTTTTGTTTTGGCAGGTTCTTACTCTTAGCAACAACGTCGACCTTAAGTACCTCCCAAAAACCCTGTTTAAAATGTGCAAACAGCTCTTAACCTTGAACGTATATGACACAGAAATTACCATTGACCTTTTAAGACAGGTTTTCAACTCTTATTCTATTTCATTCATTCACCTATTATATTTTAAAATGTATAATGCATTGTGATTTTAGTTGGAAGGATGGGATCGATTTGAGTTGAGGAAGAGAAATAACAGGATTTTTGAATTGGGGGAATCTGCTGAATTTGCGTTGGAGGACGACGAGAAATAATAACAGAGCTGTTGATTTTCTGCACCTTTCAAGGTAAATAAATAAGGTGATATAGACTGATCTAATCAATAAATATCAACATAATTGGACAGATGTGACCTGAACTAGTAGTATCTGCCATTGTTTTTTTTAGAAACAGCAATATACTGACTGGGTAAAGTGTAAGAACTCATCCATTTTAAAAGAAGAAAAATTTGACACAAAAAATCAGTATTTTTCGGGTCTGGAGTACAAAACTGATTTAATTGGCAAATTCATCTCCTAAATCAATAAGATGATGGGTATGTTCTTAACCACAGTGCAAATGTCAAAATAGTTAGTCTAAATGATTATTCTTGAAATCCTTTATATAAACTAGTGATGAATACAATAATTTATGTTGCTAACTTTACATAAAGAAATCTCAGTATGTTATAATATCACAAGAGGTAGTACTGTAGTAGGGTTATAAATTGCTCCCTAGAAAAGTGATCAATAATTTATTAATCTGTTAGAAGTTTGAAAAATCAAAATATAATTTAAAGATAGTTCAATATTTTAAAAACATGGGCTTACATTTCCTTTGTTTTATGGGTGGAAATGGCAAGGAGTCTTTTTCATTATGAAGAACTGAAATTTAGTAGAGTAGCAATAAGAATCACAAGCACAATTACACCCAAGATTAACAAGATGCCTTTCTCAATACAGGATCAACAATAATAGCTTAAGTTTTGAGTTTTGACAATAAATGTTGGGGATAAACAAACCCCTCAAAAAAAAATTAACAATTCAGTGCCCAGTGGGATGTGGGATGAAATTCAATTGTCACAAAATATTTGGCATCATGTTGCCAACCAAAAAGTGATATTTTGTGATGCAGTCACAGCAAAAGCTTGATGATCAGCTACTGTGGAATCTCTAGGTTTCTCCCCCATGAGACACAAGAAGATGATGGGTCCCTTAAGGTAGCCATCATGGAAACAAAAGAGAAAAAAAAAATATATGAAGCAAAAGAATAGTTAACTAACTACTTCATGCTTTGTGGGTCATTCAAGCCACCACCCTTTTGCTTTTTAGTCCTTTTTTACAATACATGGTTTTGCTGCTGGGGTTAACTTACCTATAAGGAATTTGAAATGCCTAATCATTCAATTGACGAGGAAAAGGACTCCTAAATTGTCGCATCTTCAAGAAAGACACTATATCTCCACCCGTGGAAAGAAAAAGGAACACCGTATTCATAATAGTAATATTATTACCTATTTGGTGGTAAGGCGGTATTTTGTACATCTGACTAATAATAATAATGATCAGATTAAGGCTCTATATATAGCAACCAAACATACCCCCTTTAGTTTTACCTACTGGTGTTGTTGTTGTTGGGTCGCTGCAACATGGACAAAATCTCTGAGAAACGTGGACGTTTGGAAGGGCAAATGTTCCAGCATTTAATCATCACTGAACTAAGCATTTGTGGACAATCCTTTGGGATCTCCGGTCTAAGTCCACAAGCAGCTATACCCACGGCTGCCTGAACAGGTGAATACGATGAGTATGCCACCTCACCACTCACCATCTCCCAAATAACCATCCCATAACTATACACATTACTCATCCATGTTTCACTAACACTTTCTGGGTCCCCAGCAATGATCTGTGGACAACACAGCCAAACAGAACTTAGCATTTGTGGAAAATAACCACAACAAAAAGAACAAATTTAGAAAAGCATTGCATACCTCTGGAGCTAGCCACCTGTATCCATCTGTTTCATATTCCATGGCGTCGCCAACACCCTTGTTACAAGCCATAACTACTCCCATATCTCCCAAGCAAGCGTTTCCATGGCGATCCAACAATATCCTCTGTGTATTAAGATCTTTATATGCAACACCGTGATCATTGATGAACTTGGCCCCTTCTGCAACATCAGAAGCCATCTTTATAATCTCCTTAGTCTGAAGCTTCTTGTTCTTTAGGATTAAACTCTGCATTGAACTACCCTCCATGAATTTGGTCACTACACATAACCCATGAATCTCGTCAATACAGACACCATGAAACTGTAACATATTTTTATGCCCACAAGTCATTAACTCTAGCAGGTCTTTCCTGATCTCAAACCGATAAGAATTTCCCTTTTCACAACCTCTTAGTTTCTCTATCCCAACTTTCTTCCCTTTATATACTCCCTTGAATGTACCCGGACTAATCTGATCAACAAACTCAAGATAATCAGCATTCAAGTACCATTTCTCTATCTCCTCACCACCTGATTGAATAGTTTGCCATTCGTCAACTGAAACTGAGAAACATAACGAAGGTAAAGGTATCTGAAGTTGAATCTTTGAATTTAAGCTCTCTGAATCCTCCACGAAATCCGTCGGTTCTTCCTTCCCTCTTCCGGTCTCTTCTTGGCAGCCACATAATCCAAATGATAACTTCATCGTAGTCGATTTAGGTTTCTTAAAAGCTGACTTTACAACATTCTCGATTCCAGATTTGAACGACAGATCTTGCCCTTCTTGAACACTAAGCAAGACAACACCTAGAGTAAATCCTTTTTTTTCAAAGAGTTGTATCTTCTTGCAGGAAATAGAAGCACTGTCAAGTGCGTTTGACATGGATGACCATGAAATTGAGGAGTTGCAGGCAAATGTGAGCTTAAACAGGGAGCCTTGAACTTCATCATCATCATCATCCGACACCTCTTGAATCATAATAACAGGTTGTTCTTCCTCAGACGCCTGCTCTATTAATTTAATATGCATAAATACCTCTTTCAAATCAAAATCTGCCTGCAAATAACTGTTGAGCACAGAACGAAATCATCGAATCAAGCAAGCAGCCGCAAGAGTGAGATATACATTCAAATAGCACTTCATGAGTTATAAGCAGAATCTAATCATTACTTGTTAGATCTCGTCAATGTATAAAATAAGATCGGAAAAGAGAACTCACCTGAGTGGCATTGAATCGTAGTGTTTGCGGATGTTGGAGACAAGCTTCTCGGGGAGCTGGCTACCAGGGTAAAGCTGCGTCAAACTTCTAACGACGCTGCTCCAAACCACCTTACGGCAGCCATCGATCCGAGGCGGTGCAAGCTGCTGATTCATCGAGTCGCGAACCGAGTCTATGTTAAGTGAGTTCTTAAATGAGGCAATAGCCTCGGAGACATTGCGGCTGAACTTCTGGAACCGCTTCTGCATCGCCGACGACGACGAGGAGGAGTCCTTTAAGCCAACGGGGAGAGTAGAGGTGGAGGAAGAAGAAGATGAATTATCCGATCTGTCGTGCGTACGCATCAGAACTTGCTCCACCATGTCCTCGTCCGTACTGGCGCGGCCAGACCAGCACTCTAGAGCAGCAGCCATTGATTGAGAAGAAAATAAGGCAACGTAGGAGTATACAAAATCTAGTAGGTTTATAGTGAGAGAAATATATGTCCCCACTGGAGATAGAGAGAGAGAGAGAGTGATAGGCGTGAAATGTGATCGCTTTGTAAAGATGATGATGATGATGGTCTGCAGGATGTCTCATATCGCCATGATCACGACCAGACCGTCAGGAGAGATGGGTAGCTTTTATTTTACTAATTATTATTATTTAGATTATAATCTATTCCTCTTTCTAATTATGATCAAATTTACTTTTTTTTTAATAGTATAATTATGACTTTTGACAAAACAAAAATAAATAAATATTTTCCCAGATCATAATTCATATAAAAAAACTGCCTAAATAAAAGTTAGGCATGGTTGGGTTGAGTTTTTTTTAAACAATTTAACAATAATTAAAATTACTATTTTATTATTATAAATTAATATTTTTTAAGGTTTTATCAAAAACATTCCCGTTTTTAAAATCAATACATAAACATTTTTTAAATAAATTAAGTTTTTATAAATAAATCTTTTATTTTTTTTTAGAATCCTTGCGAACTCAAGACCTCACCTCACCTCGTAGAGGTTTTGGAACTGGGGTATCCACCTCTTACCGCTAGCTAGGCTAGAATAGAGGATAATAAACTCTCTTCTTACCGATCAAGCTATTAGGCTCATTCTGTTTAGGGTTATTTAAATAAATCAAATCCAAAAAACATTTTTTCACTCTCCTATTCTCTATTATATTACTTCATTCATCAAACAAAATATTAAACAAAATATTAAAGGATAATGTTTTATACACATTCAACTATGTTTTAAATATCTCTATACATGATCATTATACATTTCTTTTTAAATTGCTCCTTTTTACATTTAATTATGTTTGAAATTGCTTCTTATTACATTTATTTTTGTTTGAAATAATTTGAATCTTTTTTTAAGAAGTACAAAATGAAGAGCTTAACTCGAAGTATAAACAATTTTTATTTTATAGTAAAAAATTTGAATACTCTTGATAACTAATTTTAAATCATTGATCGTCTAATGTTATATCTAAATTATGTTTCTTAGATTGGGATTAAAACTTATTTTTTACTAATAACCTTATTTTCGTCTTAAAATAAAATTATATTCATTCTCATTCTCACAAATGAGATAGTCGTCATTTTGGTGTAAGTACTGTCTAACCGGTCGATTCAACCATATTACGGATTTTGTATTACGATATCATATTTTATATCCCGTAATGTTTATCATATTATTTATATTTTAACTATATAACTATCGTACATCTTTCTTTAGTTCAACATCAATATTTTTTATCGTTTAGATAATTTTGGAGTAACAACACAAACACACCATATCCAAATATAAAGGAGACGTATGAGTAACAACTTTTGTGTCGTTTTAATTTATCATCGTTGCCTGAAAATAAAATATAATAGATGTTTCGTCATTTTAGAATTGAGTTGAAAAATCATCTTAAGGCAAAAATTAAACTTGTTCGCAATATATATATATATATATATATATATATATATATATATATATATATATATATATATATATATATATATATATATATATATATATATATATATATATATATATATATATATATATATATAAAAGAAAATGATTAAGTGAGGGAATTTGGTAAGGAGATTTGGTGAGAGAATTAATTGTCATAATCTTATTCGCTCAAAAAATTAAATAATTTCTCTCTTTCCTTCCATTTTTACATTTTTCAAGGTGATGACAAGTCATTTCCTCACCAAATTCCCTCTCTCTACCACTCCTCTCTCTCTATATATATTACTCATAAATTTGTGTATATATTTTAAACACAAATTAACAGATTTATAAAATTTTAAATTAGTTTAGATATTTATAGTGTATATTCAAACAAAAATAAATGTAGTGAAGATCAATTTCAAACAAAATTAAATATATAAGAAACAATTTTAAACTAAAATAAATGTAGAATGATCAATTTAAAACAATATAATGTATATGGAGAAATTTAAAACTTATTTGAATGTATATAGATCATTCAAACTATTAATCCAAATATTAAAATATCATATATTTTAAAATTTATTTTATTATTATGTATTAATACTTTTTAAGTTTTTTATCAAAAATATTTTATATCTCTTCAAAATCACCGTCAATAATTATTTTCAAATAACCTAAATTCAAACAAGTTTTTATAATTATAATTTTTCAAATATATTTATAAGTGAATTAAGGAAATTTTATTTTAAATAAATAAAAGTGAGCGTGCCGGAGTGGTTATCGGGCATGACTAGAAATCATGTGGGCTCTGCCCGCGCAGGTTCGAATCCTGCCGCTCACGAATTTTTATGTTTTTTTATTTATTTATATGAAAGGCTGACTTATCAATATTTAAAATTAGATAACATTTATTATGACTAAATCTGCACCAACTATATTTATATATATTTAGGCATTTACAAGTACAAATAATTTATTGTGGGACTTAAGTACTAAGCCTGCACCAACTATATATATAGTCTTTACAAGTACAAATAATTGTGGCAAGAAATTGTTGACATTATAATATTTTTATCAAATCATTTTCATAATCTCAAGCTCTAATCAAATCATGAATAAAATGATTTTAAAATGTGTCCTTAAAGTTCAAGGGAAAAATGATATCATGGTATTAGCATTTTTAACAAATATTTTAAAATTTTGACACCTTACAATTAAAATTTTATAAATCTTAACTAAAATGAACAGTAAGACATCATAATATGTATGATTTGTTGTCCTAATTTAAATTAATCAATGCTATCTACTTTTACTTTTTAAGTGAAAAAATGATCCGACCTACCGGATTCGAACCAGTGACCTAAGGATGAGCTGTGAAACAATACTACAGTCCTCCGCTCTACCAACTGAGCTAAGGTCGGATGTGTGAAATTTAAATACATTTGTTTATTTATCTATTGATGTTAACTAAATTAAGAAGAATTAATAATGGGTGGAATTAAATAATGATCCTAATTTCTTATCGACTAAAGTTAATCGATTTTATTTTTAATTTTTAAATAAATTAGAGATGTAAAGTTTTTAATAAAAAAAAAAAACAAGAAATTTTGCATTAGACAGGGCAGATGTTAATACTTTGAGATTGTGTTAATTAGATCTTTGAGGTTGTTTTTTTTAATATTAAAAGTCTAGAATAGATTTTAATGACTTCCAAATATGGTAATATTTATACTAAATAATATTGAATTGATTTATAAATTAGATTCACTCGAATAATAATAGGAGTAGAAATCGCCGCACATCACTCGGCAAATGGAGTTTTTTCAGTCCAATGTCTTCTTCTTCTTCTTACATTCACTGCTGCTATTATTCTCAGTTCTCATCTCATTCTCGCCGCCGGCCATTGATGCCGTCGGCGTTAATTGGGGCACCGCCGCCTCCCACCAGTTGCCACCGGCCAAAGTGGTTGAGTTGTTAAAATCGAACAAAATCAACAAGGTCAAGCTTTTCGATGCCGATCCTCTCATTCTTAGTTCTCTTTCTGGATCAAACATTTATGTTGCACTTGGCATCCCAAATTCCATGCTTAGAATCTTCAACTCCTCTAAGACCGCAGCTGAAACCTGGGTTCACGATAATGTCACCCGTTTCATCTCCAGCAAGACCGGTATTAACGATGTCCGAATCGAGTATGTATCTGGATTTTCTTTTCTCCTTTCTTTGTTCCTTTGTAAAGGTTTTAGCTTCATTTGAGGTATGAATTGTTAAGGAATAGGAAGTGGGTGTCTTGAATTCAAATTATGGATCTATTCCTATTGATTGAAAAGAACATTTTGATTGAGTGATATCTATAGATGTTTTAGGCTTGAGAACTTCTTGAAACAGTCAATTTGCTCATACTGTGGAACTGGCAATTGAAAATTAACAGACCTTTTGAACTTGCCTCCTGTTACAGATACATAGTGGTTGGGGATGAGCCGTTTCTCTTGAGCTATGGTGAGAAATTTTACCCATTTGTGCTCGGTGCAGCCACCAACATTCAGACAGCACTTATGAAGGCAAACCTAGCAAACAAAGTCAAGGTGGTTGTTCCTTTTAGTTCAGACACCTTCCTATCAGACTCGGGCTTGCCCACAAAAGGACACTTTCGACCCGATATCAACACAACCATAACAGACCTTCTCGTATTTCTCGACAAGCTGCACTCTCCTATTTTCGTGACAATTCAACCCTTTTCCAGCTACCGTCAAAACAAAAACATTTCTCTGGACTTTGCTCTGTTCAAACAGACAGCCAACAGCCACAAAACTTACCAAAACAGCTTAGACATGAGCTACGACACTCTCGTGGCTGCATTATCAGCTGTTGGATTTCCTCGTATGGATGTTGTTATCGGACAGATTGGCTGGCCGACAGACGGGACAGTTAATGCCACCTCATCAACTGCTGAGGTATTCATGAACGGTCTGATGGATCACATTCGTAGCAAATCAGGAACTCCTCTCAGGCCTAATAACCCGCCAATTGAGACTTACTTATATAGCCTTCTCGACGAGGATCAGAGAAGTATAGACACTGGAAGCTTTGAGAGACATTGGGGAATCTTCACTTTCGACGGCCAAGCGAAATACCCTTTGAATTTATTAATAGGAGGGCAGGGAACGAAAAGCCTGGTGAATGCACAAAATGTGGATTACCTTTCGAATAGATGGTGCGTGGTAAATAATAATATTAACGGAGACTTGTCGAATGCTAGTAATAGAGCTTTAGAGGCTTGCTCTGTCGCTGACTGCAGTGCTTTGTCGCCTGGCGGTTCTTGTTTTAACCTTAGTTGGTCTAGTAATATATCATACGCGTTCAACAATTACTATCAGATGCGGAATCAAAGTTCAGAAAGCTGCAATTTTGGCGGTTTGGGGTTGATTACAACGGTTGATCCGTCTGTAGGGAATTGCAGGTTTGAGGTTGGCCTCAAGGGTTCTTCTGGATCAAGGCCACTTCTAAATTCTGTTTTTCAGTACTTTATATTTTTTGGCTATATTTTCTTCTTTGTTCTCCATGGTGTAGTATAGTAACTAATATCGTTACTCGTTAGTGGCACGCGATAGAGGAGAGCCCTTTGATTGAAGTATGATCTCGGGTTTTCATACTTCCTTGTCTTGATGTTCGTTTTGGCTATGTGAAGAGAAGTTTTTGTTTGTGCCATTGCAAGGATTTTGCACATTTTGTAGGTTAATCGAGTCAATTGAATATTTTATATGACATTTAATATTCATCATTTAAATTGATATTAAATTTATTGATGACGATAAATATGTCTATTTGGAATTTTGATTAAAAAGAAAAGCCAAACATGCTTAATTTGAAGACTAAGAATTTTGGTATTGATCTGGTTGAAAATTGAAGCCCCTTGTATAACCATTGTCATTTCAAACCTCATAATTTGAAGTTTTATTATTAAGATTATATAAAATCTTAATAAAAGTGAGTTTTTTTTCTTTAACAGTTTCAAATATCCGTTATTATGTGACATTTATAATTAAAAATAATTATATTATACGCACCACCTATCTTTTATCTGCATCCGACTAAGATTTTTTTGTTTAGAACACACATTTGCTCGAATACTAAGATCTTTTTGCCTACTATTCATGTACAAGGCAGTAGCACTCTACCATTAATGAAAACTAGGACAATACACAAGTCATTTCGTTGTCCCTTAGTGAGTAAGATTCATAATCTACCATTTTTATCTTCATTTTTGTGCACAAGATAACTACCCATAACTGTACCATTTGAAGAGTAGAGTTGTGAATGACCAACAAACAAAATAAACCTAGAGTAAATTGAAATGGAGTCCTCAAAAGGTGAAGATTTATGTGAGATGTAATTATTAGTTACATGAAATATATCAATTTTAATTATAATGTTACATAAAAAAAAACTTTTAACAAATATTAAACTCCATTAGAGGAAAAACTCATTTTATATAATTTTAACAATAAAATGGCCTAAACTATGAGGTTTGAAAAAACAAAACAGGTCTGAAAACCCAATATAAACAGGCATGAAAACCCAATGCATTGATGGATATCATGGGGGCCAAGATCGAATGTTGCAGGTGAAATCCCGAAAAAGTTTTGCTGTTATGCCATTTCTCGAAGCTGCATTATTTTATTCTTTTCGGCTGACTGGTTTGAATATTTGTTTTGCATAAATATGTCATTGATTGAGGCTTTACTGTATTTTAAAGTACACTGTAATGTCAATTTGTATTGATAATTATGTGTTGCAATTTGAAAAGGCCAAAGGACTTTTACTAAATCTGGCACACTTCTACGAAATTTTCACAAATTGCATTTGACCAGTTCAGAAAAATGCACCAAAATAAACACACCCATAACCATAAATTTAACCAATAAGCCAAAAAAGAACACAAATACAGTAGAAAAGGGTCAAATTGAGACACTGGTGAATTGGTTGGAAACACAGTTAAGTAGGTCAATCGTTAATCCTTAAATAAGTTAACTTCCATCTGCCAAGGCTGCATCCATTGTTCTACAGCCCCCAAAATAACCTACCTTAAATTCATGTATTCATTCTCATTGGTTATTAAACATAGAAGACCAATTGTCCAAATTCTCAAGAAGGACAACATTCTACTAGTGTAAATCATTATGTATCACATCGCGCTTAATACCAACTATATAATCCCTCTAAACCATAACTGATCAGACATGGTAGATTGAAAAAGAGTTTAAGTTAAACAAATGCCTCAGAAAATCCTTTGCTACATCCAAACCTCTCCCACATAAATATCAAACCTAAAAGAAAAGCTAAAACATAAGATTTTATGTTCTATTTTTGGCTTTAACGCACTCACCTGAAAATTCAACCTACCTTAGCAGCAATTTGGAGAATATCCATTATCCACATTCATCTATCAAAAACATTGAAATAGTTCAATCAATCAATCCCAACAAAAATATCTAAACACTCCAAACTAAAAGAGAAAAAAGGGGGGTATTGCTCCGATGTGAACGCAACCTACCTCTTTGTCTCCAATTGTTGACAACACAAGAGAGGGAATGGAATATAATGAAATCTCTCTTCAACCGTAATTTTAGTACATAAGACTTCTTTATTTGAACTTTAATATGGGCGAGAACGGTTTCCACCGTGATAATTTCTATCTGGACCACCACCATCTCGATGACGTCTATCACCACCGCCTCCGTAGCCTCCCCTTCCACCGCCCCTGTGTAGTCGCACAATAACAAGGTCAGGAAAATATAAAACTACCCATCTTACCTTATATCCCATTATTTCTTCTTTCCACCATTGGAATTTGATTCGTAAGAGGCATACCGATACTCAACAATTCTGAAGAGGCTATTAAAACACAACTACAAAAGAAAACAATTTCACCAGCCAGGCAAGGAAGAGGAGTTCAAGTTATCACAAGGAGTTGGAACGAGCACAAATTTGACATTCAATACAAGAACAAATCGATAAAACAAAACTATACCAATCCCTTGTTTGATGTAGGGATAATTGGATTTAATATAAATAACCCGTTAACCCATCAAACAATCACTTCATCAACAAATCTTTCCAATATACAGCTAAAATACCTTACTTTATTTTTATAAATATTAAAATATTAGATACAAAAGATATTTTATTCATTCAACCCAAATAATTCAGTTTTTCATCAAACAAGGTTTCTTTTTAACAAATCGGATTGTTTAAAAAAGACTACATCAAACAAACTCCAAGTGTTTTTGTTTACTTGAATGCAACTGACAAATAAAAAAGAGAGCTATGGAAGTTCAAAATTATGCATTAAACATAAGATACTAATTTCATAAGAGGTTAGCAAGAAGCTACAGTCTTGTAGCCGCCACATCACAGGTCCTGGAGGGAAAAGCACTTGCCCTCTTCAGGACTTTGTAAAACTTACAGCAACTATAATGTTACATTTTGTGCATATTGATTATTTCTAGCTCCTATGGTTCTAAACACATCAATTCAGGAGCAGAACTATTATCATCCACATTCTCAAGATCATGGAAGAAACATGTCACACAACATATATACCTACTCAAGAGTAGAAGAAATAGAGAAACACTATAACTCACTCAAACTACTGACAGTGAGTAATTGTGTAAACTAATCACTTAACATTAAGAATAAATTACAGAATTAGAACTAACTGTTTCTTATTAAATTTGAACAGGGAGACATGAATATGGAAATGTAGCAAAATAGTGAAGGCAATACAAGCCACTCAGAAAATGGCATACCAAGCAAGGTTATCAAAATTTTAGGTTTCAAGAAAATTGTGAGAATTTGATAAAATCACAAGATTTTAAAGTAAAAGTCAAATGATGTAAAATAGTGTACAGCTGCACACGATATTATAATATAGATAACTCCTAATTATACATATTCAATCAATTATGTAGCAAGTATATTCCAGTACAGAATATAGAGAAGAGAGGCCAAGAGAAAAGATTAGACCTAGACTGAAACAGGGAGAGGATACAGACTTCTAAGCCATTCATATCATACCTATATCCCATGACTCTATTCCCTTATATAGGGGCTCCCATTATCGCCTCTTACCGGCTAACTAACAAAGGAATCAAGTTTGTTACTAAAGATTATATCATCTACATCATAGCTCATGGGTCTTGTCCTCTTGATATACTCATAACATTGAAAACAAAATGTCTAAATATATGTTTGAATGGTTCCCTTTTGTTGAAAAAGAAAAGACTTCTCAACCACCTTATAAATGTTAATAAACTTTGGTGATTGAAACAATATAATAATGTCTATCAGAAAAAAGTTGAATTTTATAAAATTAATACACTTGATTTATGTACAATGTAAAATCTATTAACTTTTGCATAAACAGTATGAGCTGTACAATCATAACCGTACATGATTTTATAAATCCTAGGCTTGTTTAAAGTAGAATTGTAAGATTTTAACAACCATGATACCAAGGGATAAAATTCTTGTTTCACACTATTATTTAGGCAGAAATCAATACAAACACAAAATGGAGTCAAGAAGCATACCCAGAGCCATAAGCAGGAGCAGCCTTTGGAGCAGTCTTCTCAGCCATAGCTACTCCTATTTTATTGCCTCTCAAATCATAATCTGATGGACAATGTTTCATGATTAGTGTTATCTAGGTAATGACAATCCTATCTTTGCATTAAAATTCCAGAGGACACTACCATTGTAAAAACCTCCAGCAGAATGCGCTGCAGAAGGGTCTTCATAAGACAATACAGCATCCCCCTTGTTTTTTCCCTGATCATCTGTATATAATTTAATGTTCCAAGGCCATTGGTCCTTATAGCCACGCTTTTGCTTGATTCTTCCAACCTACAGAATAAGACAGACATGAGAAATATACATATTTATTCATGAAATATAAGACCAAATATACTTCGGAACTTTTTAAAGTAAATGAAATAAATTTCTATAATATATTAGTAGAAAAAATATGGCCAAACATCACCCCATTAGTAACAAAGTCCACAATAATGACAAAAAAGATGACATCAGGAATGATATGTTCATTCAAGGGAGAACACGGGTATACTAGCTAGAAACATGGTGCAAAGATTTATTTGCTCCTCCATTAAAAAATCATGAGCATATCTGAGTGCAAAACATCCTCCAATACTGTGGAAGTAGTAAATAAATAAGCATAACTTAATGGCTTCCAAAATTCAAGCAATTATAGCATGAAATGCAGGTAATGATAGGATCTTTGTGTTTTTATAAGAATTCAAAAGTGAAATAAACTATTGCAGTATTTGAAAAAACCGTGCAATTTGGGTTCCAACATGTAACACCATTTTGGAACAGCTCAAAATTTAATATTGACAGTTTTTAAAGATAATTCACAAAATTCTCAAAGAAAGAAGAAGCAAGGGTGCTAAGATAGATATTTTCCAATGCAAATAAATCACAGAAGTTAGATTACCTGCAAAAAGAATACATATATCATTTCAATAAAGAAGCAAATAAGCCATTGAATTCAGTTTATAAAATACTCTGGAACTTTCTTGACAAGGAATAAATAAGCCCATTCACCACATCCCTTATTGATCGATGTCAACTCAAACAAGTTAACATCATGACTTGTATACTCCTAGAGAAAGTTAAAGTGTTTATTTGCTATCAACATTGTACAAGGACTTAACTGCTCCTTTACAAACATTTAAAAGCAGGTTAGATATTTTTTTCCAATGATTCTCCACACAATATCTTTCAGCATGAAAGTATCTGCTTGTTTTAATACCAAGAAAAACTTGAGCACCCTCTTAGATGTAATTTATGGGTCTAACTTCCAATAGAACTCACAAACAGGGCACTTAAGAGTTTGGAATAACAAACACAAATGCTCCAATTAACTCATTCAACAAACAAATTTAAAGTATATAATGTTAATAAGCATTACCCAGAAAACAAGTGAAGGACAACAGAAAGTGGTGGCATTTTATCAAAATTAACATATAAACAGCACCTAAATCTGGCAGCATGTTTAACAACGCAAGCAAAATACCAGGTATTAACTAAAGACATACTTTCAGATAAATACTTGTGTCATTATTGTAAAAAAAACTATAATAAACAGAAATATAAGAATAATAGGTAAGGAATAAATTACTTGTCCAATGCCTCCAAAAAGTTCTTGCAGTTCCTCAGTAGTGACATCTGGAGGCAGGTTTGAAATGTATATTCTTGAGTTATCACAAGAATCATCACATTTGTCATCACACTGCTTCACCTTGGCAGCAGCAGCTTCCACAGGTGCACCACCACCATAATCACCTCCAGTGTTTCGTTGACCGCCACTGTAACCACCAGATGGACCCCCACGTCCACCTCTACCAGCATCACCACCATAAGATGGAGGATAAGAAGTGGGCCCACCAGTATAGCTCGTTGGAGGGGGAACTGCATCTGTAGCATATTCACGGTTCCCACCATAAGAGTGAGGTGGTGGGGGATAATTGCCACTTGGTCCCCCATAAGACGGAGGTGCCTGTGCAGGGGCTTGACCATATCCGCCTTCATCTCTTCCACGACCAGAACCATAAGAACCACCTCTACCTCCCCCTCTTCCACTTTCATAACCACCACCTCTTCCACCACGGTTACCATCATAACCTCCACCACCGTTCTTGTTATAATTTCCACCACTGTCACTTCCACGGTCACCAGACCCGGCTGGAGCAGGTCCACCACATTTATTACACTCCATTCTCCTTGCAAAGTTCATATTTCCACAGCTACAAATAGCAAGTTATAAATTAGAATAGCAATGGATAAGGTGTAACAACTCTGATTTCATGTGTCTTAAAGTTAAAAGTATTAACAACTAACAACTCAAGAAGATGAAAGTGTAACAATACAGAGGTGATGGTTATGAAAAATAATGAAATTCAAACAAACAAATATCCAAATGAGACTCTTTGAAACTAAAAAATCAAGAGAAATTATATGCAACACAAATTTCATAAAATATGCCATGAGAAGAAACATATGAAACAAATTCTGGAAAACCACTCAATCAACAAAATATTTCGAATTTATCCATACCCAGGATCTGAGCAACGCCAGTCTCCTTCTCTCCCACTTCCGCGCCCACTGTCTCTGTTACCTCCACCTCGTCCACCACGATCTCCTCCTTGATATCCACCACCACCACCACCGCCACCTGAAAAATACCAATAAGACAAGTTCAAAGATCCACTGTATACGTACATAACTGTGCCTGAACTACAAGGAATCTAAAGACCAAATTAGAAGATTCAACGACAAGATCAATACAATTCATCACAAAAAGTAACATTTATTCTTCTAATTCCCTACCATAGCTTCCACCGCCCCCTCTTCCACCGTATCCTCCAGAACCACCTCCTCTGCTTCCATAGCTTCCGCCACCCCTTCGACCGCCATATCCTCCACCATCAACACCTCCGCCGTAACCTCCACCACCGCCGCCGCCTCCATCACCATGTCCATCACCTCCGTAGCCGTAAGAGCCAGACATTTCTTGAGTTGCCCTTGTCTTTCGAGGTCAAGAAGAGAGAGTAACGGCGAAATGAATATGTAAGCCCTAGAACTTATTATACTAGAGGAGGAGGAATCGAATAAATTTATCAGGCTAATTTCTCGATAAATTAATTTGGCCCCTCAACTTTCTCAAATATATTCATTATGCATACTTAGCTTTATTTTGTCTATATACATAAACTTATTATTTAAAATTGTTTCAGAGATTAATAAGTCATTCTTTAAACACAACAATAAATATATATATTTCACAAAATATTATATATTAATTTTTTTTTTTATAAAAAAAGGTTTTATGACAAAATAACACAACAATCTAATATCTAACTATATATGATTAAAAATAAAGTTAAATATCAATTTTAATATTATTATATAATTTTTAATTAATCTTTTATTTTAGAAAATAGAAATACTCGTAACTCTTCACACTCGCATGCTCTTGAAAATTACCTGAATAGGTTTATAAGTTTTTAATTAATACTTATATAAATATAAATATAAATATTATAATAAATTAAATAATAATTTATTAATATATATATAATAACAGAATTTAAACTTTCTTAATTATCAGTAATTCTTTCGGAATTATCACTAAAATTTATAAGTTAGTATTTATATGTATAGATGAACATTAAAATATTATAAATATGATAAATTAATAATAATTAGTAAATTATGACTTATGAGTAACCCTTATCGAGATAATATATAGTTTTTTTTTATATATATTCGATTTATTTATTAGAAAATATAGTTTTTGGATTATATATATTTTATATAAATATTTATAATGAATTTACAAAATTAATTTTTTTAATATATTGTAGACATTTTATTCTTAGATTTCATAATATTAGTTTTCAAAATAATTAAAATTCTGAATATTTTTAAATAAAACTAAAAATATATAGATAAACAATTAAATAAACTATATTGAAATAATATCTAGAATTTATCTTTAATTTGTATTATTATCTTATTTTTATTTGCTACCTTGTAATATTTAAAAAATATTCTGACATTATTGGTTGCCTAATAAGATTTAAGGAGAAAAAGAGAGCATCAAAGATAAATAGATAGGTCATATTGATTTAACTAAAAAAAACTTCGAATCACTGTTGTTCAGGGTTTACTTCTCGTTTCGCTAAGTGCTTACCGTTTCGCTAAGTACATCGCGATTCGCGAAGGCCTTTCCGTTTCGCTAAGTATCTAGCGATTCGCGAGGTATTAATTATCTATTTCTCGTTTCTAAATCAAATCATGTTTTTTATTGCAGCTGAAGTTTTCGTTTCCTATAATGGAGAGTGGAAATTTGATGCTGATGGAATACTGTATTTTGATGCATCTTTAATCAAAACATTTGATTTACCCCAAAGTATTCGTTATGCTGAATTAGTTGATATACTATACGCTAGACTTAACGTATATAAATCTATGTACGATTTAGTGGTGTAAGTCAAGTATGGTATTCTAAATATAAAAAATCCAAAACTTGTTTTTGTTGATGATGATGGGGATTTGAACACATATTTATCACGCTTGATTTTGAGTCGAATCGTGTCAGCATTGTGTGTCTCTGTAGTAGAGAAGTTAGCATTTACTAAAGAAAAGATATTACTACTTACATACCCAACTCAAGAAAGTATACTACCACCACAACTTACTCAAAAAATTGTACCACCCGTTGTACCCTCGGAATTCTTTGTTGAAAGTCAAAATGAAGCCGGAGAAAACTCTTTGCATTACATCCCACTTACTCAGGACTTGCATGTTAATACTTGTGAAAATGCATCAATACCTATACCAACAAGTGCAAGACGACCATCAATGGGTACACCAACTAGTGCAAGAAGATCATCAATAGGTACACCATTTAGTGCAAGAAGATCATCAATGGGTACATCATTTAGTGCAAAAAGATCATCAATGAGTACACCATCGACAGACCCGACAGACACATCACCGCCAGACCCCTCATTTGCGATGGCATAAACTAGTGAAACTGTATTAGAAGTTGGTTCGTTGTTTGAAAATAAAAAAGAACTTCAACTTGCTCTATATAAATATGTGATGACCAATCATTTTGAATTCAAAGTGGAGAAATCAAGAAAACATCTTTGGGAAGTGAAATGTTTGGATGAGACATGCAAGTGGAGCTTGCGTGCTGTGAAAAGTAAGTTTTCTGAGATGTTTGAGATCCAGAAATTCGAGCAACAACACTCATGCTCATTTTTGTCGAGGCCAAAGAAAAAAATGCAAACACCAGCATGGGTTATTGGGTAGTGCGTGAAGAGCAAGTACATGGATCATCACCATAACCACTTGCCTAAGAAAATAATTGAAGACATGCAGTCAACTTATGGGATATTTTTTACTTATAATAAGGCATGGAGGGCAAGGGAAAATGTTTTAATAGCGGTGCGAGAAACGGTAGAGGATTCATATGGAATACTGCCATCATACCTTTACATGTTGGAGAAGTATAATCCTAGTACCATAATTGACATCCAGACAGACGAGCTCGGCCACTTCAAGTATATGTTCATGTCCCTATGCCTCTCAATTAGGGGTTTCAAAGCATTTTGTCGTCATGTATTATGCGTTGATGCTAGTTTTCTTAAGCACAAGGTGAGTGGTCAGTTATTGGTGGCTATTGCATTGGATGCAAATGAGCAACTATATCTTGTCGCATTCGGCGTTGTTGATTTAGAGAATAATAACTCCTGGACTTATTTTATGCAAAAACTGAGAGACGCAATTGGATTAGTTGATGATCTCGTCTTCGTATCCGACAGACACTCAAGCATTGTCAATGCCTCGTGTGCTGTTTTTCCAGAAGCAGACCACGGTGCGTGCACATATCACATAAAGATGAATATTGTGGCCAAATTCAAAAGTGATAAGTGTCTTGCGGAGTTTGATTCGGCTTCTAGAGCGTACACTATCCACGAATTTAATCGGTTTTTTTGACAATATCAAAGTTAAAGATCATAGGATTGCTGCCTATTTGGAATAAATTGGGTTCCAAAGATGGAGTAGAACATTTTTTCCCAATAACCGATGCAATCAACTCACAAGAAATTATGCTGAGAATTTCAATAGTTAGAGCAGGGAAGCCAGAAAGTATCCCATTTCAGAAATGACTGAGTATTTAAGATTCACAATACAACATTGGTTTAACGATAGAAGAGAAAAAACATCCAATCACGAAGAAGTTTTTATCTCCAAATTATGAGAAGGTATTACGTGAGGGATTCGAGAAGGCCAGATTCTATACAGTCCAATCGCTTAACCGATTCGAGTTTTATCTACATGACAATCAGTCCCATTTCAAAGTCAATTTGAAAGACATGAACTGCACTTGTAGAGTATTTGAAGTTTCGGGTCTTCCTTGTACGCATGCAATGGCTGCTGCTCGTAGTCGAAATTTGGTTTCTTATGACTTATGTTCAAGGTATTATTTAGCTCACATGTTCAATTTGTTTAACCAATTGATAAATCGTTATATTTTCCATGCACACAGGTATTACACAACTGAATGTTGGTTAAATGCATATGCGGAGACATGTTATCCTCCTAGTGATGAAGAAAATTGGGATGTTCCCGAACATATCAAGCAACGCTCGTGTCTTAAACCAAATGTCAAGGTTAATAAAGGCCGACCACAAACAAAGCGTAGATCATCCCAAGGTGAGGTCCATAAGGTCTCGAGACGATGCAACTCATGTGCTGGACTAGGACATAATAGGGCAACATGCAAAGTAGTGATGCCTTCACCATCTACTGCAAAAGCATCATCATCTAATCAGCATGAGTCATCATCTCAACAGTATGAACCATTAGCTTGAAATATTATTATGGTTGTAATATATGTTGTTAATTGAATTGAATTATGGTGGTACTGGTCATATATAAGTTGAAGTATGTGTTGTTCATTCATGTTGTTTGGAAAAAGTTGTAGTATATGTTGTTCATTCAGGTTGTTTGGGAAGCACTTAGCGAAACGCTAGGTCCTTAGCGAAACGTTAGGTACTTAGCGAATCGCTAGGTCCTTAGCGAATCTCTAGGTACTTAGCGAATCGCGAGGTACTTAGCGAAACGTTAGGTCCTGCAAAACCCATAAATTAACCACTTAACGAAATGCACAAATATGAACCAATATTAACTTCAAATATTTTAACATTTTACCAATTAAAGTTAACACTTTTTTTTACAACTTCAAAGATATCTTCAAGTCTGAGGTGCAAAATTCAATATATTACAATTTTATTACAATAATACTAAGGTTCGATAATTTGATGGAATAACATAACTGTCATCTTCTGCCTAAAAAACTCAATGTTATTGGAGGTCACATTCTGCACGCCTAGGTTTGCAGTCAAGTATTCCATATACATCAGTGTGAATACACCACAGTCCCCACTCTCTGTTGCTCTTGGGACTTCCCCTATTTTAACTGCCGCGGTTTTCACTTTCGGGTGTGAAAACCGTTTTTATGTCATGGGTTTGATGGGGTCTTTAAAGTTGAAGTCAGGATACCTTTTCATCTCACCGTTAGTTGTTGTATGTGAAAATATATGTGGAATCATCTCACACAACGGTTTCAAATAAGGATCGAGGTTCTTATAAAGATAAGCATTGCAGTCATACACGTCAATGCGATTCTTTTGAAGACGTGCTACACACAAAATCCAATGCCTCTGGTTTATGTTCACAGGCACGTATATATCGTCGATTGTTGACCATTTAGGCATATTTCTATGTGGCGCACCCATGTAATAGTCTTTGAATTCTTCGACTGGATATTTTGCACTATCTTCACTAAATTTATTATGCTCTCGCCTTATTCTATCGCTAAGTACGCAATCCCCTATTGCGACTTTAGAATTTTTATATGTCTTGGGATATTCAGCAATCCTTTTTCGCAATAAGTAGCAGAATGCATCGATTTCCTACACAGTGGGAATACATTCAGTATATATCAAACAACATTGAACCGTACTTAACGAATCGCGAGGTACTTAGCGAATCGCTAGGCACTTAGCGAATCGCTGGGTATTTAGTACCTCGCGAAGACATTAATAATGAATAATGAATTGCACGACTTACAGTGTCTTCAAGCCATGTCAACCTTGTTAGAACTCTAACAAACATATCCTTCCCTACTTCGCAAGTCGCTACATCCTTTTTCACATCATTGGTTTTTGGATCATCCAACCACTCTTTTATTTTATCCAGCAACTCATCTTCAAATTTTTGAAGGAGATTGACTTTCATTGGATCATTTGTCTTTGGCAGTTTTGACAAAGAAGGGTTGGTGTACGATTCATCTTTTTTTGGCTTCCTCACTCTCCTCCCAAAATTTCCTTTAGGAGGAGTATTGTATAACTTGAAATCATCATTGTCATTTTCAACCTTCTTACTCTCAATTCCTTTTTTCACTTTCACATCCTTCACTTTCACATCCACACTATCCTCATCCTTCACCTTCACTTTTAGATCCTTCACCTTCAATTTCAGATCATCCACAGCATCCATCTTCTCATCATCCTCCACAGCCAAATCATCGATCTTCTCATCCTGCAAAATAGCAACATTGTGGTCAGATATGTACTTAGCGAATCGCGAAGTACTTAGCGAAACGTGAGGTCCTTAGCGAATCGCGAGGTACTTACCTCATTCTCCTCCTTCTGGTCAACAACCTTTCTCTCCTCCTTCTGGTCAACAACAACCTTGCTCTCCTCCTTCTTCTGGTCAATAACCTTGCTCTCCTCTTCGAATTCTTTGACATTCACATCCTTAGGATCTTTCACCTGCAAAATAACAACATTATGGTCAGATATGTACTTAGTAAGTTCAAAATTCTAAATCTTACCTCTGTCTCCTCCACATTCTGGTCAACCTTGCTCTCCTCCTCCTAGAATTCTTCGACCTTCACATCCTTAGGATCCTTCACCTGCAAAATAGCAACATTGTGGTCAGATATGTACTTAGTAAGTTCAAAATTCTAAATCTTACCTCAGTCTCCTCCACATTCTGATCAACCTTGCTCTCCTCCTCCTCGAATTCTTCCTTAGGATCCTTCACCTGCAAAATAGAAACATTCTGGTCAGATATGTAATTAGCGAAACGCTAGGTCATTAGCGAAACGCTAGGTCCTTAGCGAAGCGCTAGGTCCTTAGCGAATCGCTAGGTACTTAGCGAAACGTTAGGTTCACAATACAAAATTTTACCTTAGTCTTCTCCTTCTTCTTGCCCATCTTGCTCTTCTTCTTCATCTTCTCCTCCATATCATCTAATTTGGTTAATAATATGGACATTTTTTGTTGGATTTATCTAACACCTGTTGGGACATACTAAAAACCATCTTCTTCATCGAATAAAGGTGAGTTTGTTGAGTTTCTTTGATTGTGATTTTCAACTCTTTGATGAGCTCTGTTTTTAGCTCTTTAAGCTCCTCCTTAAACTCTATTTTTCAGCTCTTTCACCTCCTCCTTCAGCTCATCACATTTACATCCAACACCAACATAAAGTGTTGGAGTTTAAGGACTTGACGTCGCGGTGGGGGGAGTAGGAATGCGGGTCGGACTCGATTCATAAGCAAGCCTCCTCTTCAAGTTGACTACTTCTTTGAGAGTGCCTTCAGCCTTTCTCTTCCTGGAGGCAAGTTTGGGGGGAGTACATTCTTCATGTTCACTTTCATCTTCATCAAAATCCTCTTTGATTACCTTCCCTTCAGTAAATATCTCAAAAAAACATCAGTTGTCTCGTCCATTTCTTCAAATTCCTCACCACTATATAACCTCTTCTCCATGGAGGACTCTTCCATCTCAGTCACATCCGTGGTCTCAAGGGCAGACTTTATCTCGATCGAGGTGTTTTTCCTGGTGGAATGATAGAGTAACAACCTTGGGCGTAGAGGGTCATTAAGCTGATTATTTTTGGCGAATTTAGGGACAAAGTTTTGGATGACTTCATACGTCTACACTTGAAGTTCCAGTGCGAACCCATAAATGTTATATGCAAAAGGAGCATAAGGATCATCAACAGTTTTCTTCTTCTCATAATATGAGAGACTGAGATATTTCATGTTCTTGTTTAAACCCTTGAGGGTGGCTCTAAAGGTGACCTTCCCCCATGGATATCGGAGGAAAGTTTCCTCGTCTTCCACCATGTGGAGAATTTTTGGAAATATCACCCTCCTTGGGTCAAATGTAAATAGGTACTGGCAATCAGGCATACCAGCCCCATCTTGAATGCATCTTCCTTGTCTTTGCATTTCAAAAAAGCAGTCTCCAACTCGCTCATTCGCACACTATTTTTCCCTTTCAAATATTTCACCGAGAGAGGTGGACAACCTCAGAATTATTCTTCGTTCAACTCAAGAAAACTGTCGAAGTATAGGCCTGTAACCAACGCATACTCCTTCATACCAAATATAAGTTCATGCCCATTCACCATGAAAGTTATTTTCTTGGAGTTTTGAGCTTACCCTCCTCATCAACATATGATGTATTATTGTTCCTGAGAACTGTAAAACTGGGGCTGTGAATAATGATCTGAACTGGGTATTGTAAACCCTCTCCAAAAGATCCATATCCTCTAACTTCTTAACAATCTTCTTCAGGTAGAGGGCACTTTTCCAAAAAATCCGACTAGGAAACTCAGTAACTGTGGTTTCTGCCATCTACAAAAGGAACAACATCATCAAAAATGTAAGAACAAATACATACACCATCGCAAACCATAAGTACTTAACGAATTACTAGGTATCTAGCAATTCGCTAGGTACTTAACGAATCGGGAGGTACTTAGCGAATCGTTAGGCACTTAGCGAATCGGGAGGTACTTAGCGAATCGGGAGGTACTTAGCGAATCGCGAGGTACCTAGCGAAACCCCAATAGCGAAACCATTGAGACATTAACTGAACATAAGACAACAAAAACCATAAACTAATAAAAAACCATAAACAAAAAACCAGAAATAGACAAGAAACACTAATACTTAACATGCAAAAACCCTAAAACTTTACATGTAAAAACCAAAACTCATAAATAAAAAACCAGAAAAGAACCAACCTGTTTAATAATGACGAACGAGAAGAAAGAACCGAGAAGACGACGGGCAGAAATGATTGGCCTTGGCAGGGAGCAGTTTAGTGAAGACAGTGAAGAGGGGTTATAGAGATACGAGTTGCGTGGTTGAAATGAAATGTTCTGAAATGTTTTTTTTTAAAAATATAAGGTATAGCGCGTGTGCATACACGCACCTTTTCAACTTCCTTAGCGAATCGCGAGGTACTTAGCGAATCGCGAGGTACTTAGCGAATCGCGAAGTCATTGAGCTCTAGGTAAGAGAAGATGGTTTGAATACGATTTCGTCAGTCATTAAGCATATTTTGGTTAATAACGAACGAAATCGAATTCAAACCATCATCTCTTAACTGAAGCTCGAAGTACTTAGTGAATTGTGAAGTACAAAAAAATTTATTGGTTTCATATGTAATCTATCTCGTTTGACAAGGTATCAACAACAAAGTCATGGTTTTGAAGAGAAGATGTGTTAACAAAACAAACCTTATAATTTTACATGGTAACATTTAGATTCTTCAGAAAAGGCCTTTGAAGAATCAATCATTGAGCTCCAGCTAAGAGAAGATTGTTTGAAATTTATTTCTTTAGCTTAATGACTAACGAAATCAAAGTCAGTCCATTTTCTCTTATCTGGAGCTCAATGATGAATTCTTAAACGACATTTTCTGAAGAATCTAAATGTTTTCATTAATGTAAAAAGATAAGGTTTGTTTTGTTAACACAACTTCTCTTCAAAACCATGAGTGATGTAGATACATTGTCAAATGAAGTTCATGATTAACTATAAATAACAAAAAATCTTGACACTTAGCGAATCACGAGGTACTACTTAGAGAAACGTTAATCCCTTAGCGAAACGGTAAGTCTTTAGCGAAACGGTAAGTCATTAGCGAAACGGTAAGTCCTTAGCCGCCGCCCCGTAGCGAAACGTTAATCCCTTAGCGAAACGGTAAGTCTTTAGGATCGTGTAAATAAAAACATAAATCGATTTAGGTTAGGGTTAGAAATAAAGATCTTGTAAATTTGTATGAATTGAACCGCCGCCCCACCGCCTCCGTCGCCGTAGCCGCCGTCGTCACCACCGTCGTGAAAGAGAGAACAAGAGAAGAGAGAGAAAGAAA
The DNA here is from genome assembly GCF_907164915.1 of Impatiens glandulifera. NCBI lineage: Eukaryota > Viridiplantae > Streptophyta > Magnoliopsida > Ericales > Balsaminaceae > Impatiens > Impatiens glandulifera. Next base: position 56,495,510 of record NC_061863.1, read on the forward strand.
ACGAAGCAAATGAAAAAATTATAGTATTTATACTAAACCTAATTCACTTCGCGAAACGCTAAGCCCCTTAGCGTTTCGCAAAAAGGACAATTTCGTCAAAAAAAAATAAACGACCACGAAAGCAATTTAAATTATAATTTACCACCGGCTCAAATAAGAGGATTTTTAAGGTCATTTCCTCAAATTTCCCCTTATTATTATAAATAAAGTTTTGAAGTAAAAAAAATACGATAAAATAAAAATAATAAAAATAAAATATGGAATAGACGATTCAAGACTGTGAGCTAAGTTAACATTTTTTTTTGTCATTGAGTGTTCATAATTAGTTATAGAAACCATTTTAAGATATAAAAAAATTGGGTTCAGCTGAAAGTCTTGATTTTATTTGTAAATTAGTATTTTTTGGAAATAGAAAATAATGTATATTATTTATGTTCATTTTCTCTGGATTGTAGTCATTAACTATCTGTTAACCGAAATATGAATTTCATTAATATTGTTATATGATTTCGTAGATAGCTTATAACTTTGTTCGATAATTGTGAAATATTAATAGGTTTGATTTGTATTTTATTTTTGAAATTTGAGTTATGGGCGAACTATCCCTGAGCTTCGATTCTAGGATAACGAGCCTAAAGAAATTAGTGACAAATTAGAGCATTCTTATCCTTATACCCATACATTAAAAAAATATTTATTAAAAGAATTTAAATGTCTAATTATTATTTGAGATTAGAACTTGTATTATAATTTTTATTCAATAAGACTCACATTGAATTATCATTTTTTTTTGTTATATATCATTATAACCTAAAGTTAGTAAGTTAAGTTAGTATAAATTAATAAAGTATTTAATTGTATTATTCAATTATAATTAAATATTATCATTTTAAATTAAATAAATATATATATATATATATATTTAAAATATAAATAATATAATAAATATAAAATTAATTTACATATTACCAAATATATAAATTAAAAATCAAAATTAAAAATTAGAAAACAATTTTTAATTACACTTGTTTATATAAATGTAACCCGAAATTTATTTATAAATTATTTATTGATTTCTCAGTCATATTTAAATTTGGATTCGTGCTCCGGCTCACCCAATAAAAAAAAAGGCAATATTAATGTTTGTTCGGACAAAATAAAGATGTTGTAAGGTGCGTTATGATTTGCATGTTTTTGTCGATTAATACAACTTTATTAATTTTATTATTAAAATGATGTATTTAAAATAATTTATTTATTTAATTATTAATTTTCAAATATTATGAATATAAGTATAAGTATTTCAATAAATTTATATTAGTATATTAGGATTATGTTATGATCATTTTTATCTTATATAAAATCATTTTTATCTTATATAAAATGAATTTATTATGTTTATAAATTTTAGCTAGTTTAATTCTTATTTCTAAACTTATTTATTCAAATCAAATTTTTATTTTTTTTATCATCATTTTAGAAGTTCTTGCTCCTTTACTTCTTAGACATAAGAGTCAAATATAATTTTTTTTTACTTTTTGTTTTTTTAAAGGTGTGGAGAAAGTAATGATGAGATGAATGTATGGTTTAAAATTTATAAAAAATAAAATAAAAAAATACGAGTTTAATTCTATTTAAATTTTTTTAATTTAAGATGTTTATTACAAAAATAAACTTTTTCAAAATAATTAAACTTTTTTTCTTAATTATATATATATATATATATATTATGTATTTTTTTTTTCCAGTTAGGTATTTTATGTAATGTTTTATTATTATTTTTAAAGTGGTTTTATTTTTTATTTTTACATATAATTTTCATGTTTCTGGTTAGGTTAGGTATTATTATGTGTAATATTTTATGATTCATGACACTGTGTTTGTAATGTTTTTTTTTATTAACTAAAATAAAGTTTTATTTTAGGGGGAAAAATAACTTATTTCTATAAATAACTTTTTTTATAATACAAAAATGTATTTTATAATATATTTAGTATATCTCCTTTTTAAGCCAATAAATTGTTTTGAACTGTTGAACATATACTGGATCAACCACAACAAGTATTATTAATGGATTGGGTTGGATTAAGTTTTTATTTTTATTTTTCATATGTTCTTTTATTATTTTATTTTTACAATAATAATAAACTCATAAAATGGGGTTTATGGCACAACCACACAACTCAACACACACACACACAATGACTATCATTATATAAATTTAAAAATCTCAAATTTGTATTCTAAAAAAAGTTTAATACATTTCTTGTTTATTTTATTGTATATATTTTGAAAATTATATATATATATATTAAAAAAATAATATTTTTAATATATTTATTATATTTATACTTATTTAAAGTTATTAATATACTAGTTTACATATTATATAAAATTTTAAAATAAATATATTTGATTAATATATATATATATATATAAACAATTAATATAAATATTATGATAAAATAAATAATAATTAGAAAACAATGAGTTAGACTCAATTAAATTACAAATTGTCCTATTTTTTTAGGAAAAAACTATCATAATGGATGGTAATCCAATGTTTTACCTATTAGTATAAATAATAGTTTTTTATAAAAAAAACTAATTCTCATTAAATTAAATAACGAGTACCTATAGAATACTAATTTATAAATAACAATAAATAATATCTAATATATATATATATATATATATATATATTACATAATATAAATTTGTAAAGATTAAGAAACTCGTTTAAATTAAATAATAATCAATCAATTATGAATGAGATTATACTGAGAAAACCAATTAAGCGGTATCGGAATAATCTCTACCAAACAATTATGAGTGGTAATAAAATGAATGTTAAAAATTAGTTTAATTTTTTAGTAAGTATATTTATTTTAATTTAAAATATTTTAAGAAAAATTCAAATTCGTGACCAATCTCTTACAAATCATTATTTTTAATTTTACATATATTTTTGTGTGTCATTCAATCTAAAGAAGCAACACTAATGGTAATCAAAGAGTCAAACAAATGTAAGTTTTTATAATTTTCATCATGATGTCTAGTAATTTATTTATTTTGAATTAAATATGAGTGGTCCCATTTTTTAATAATATTTTTAACAAAAAAATAAGATGAATAGAGTAAAAAAAAAATTAAAAAATATATTTGATTGTTGTTTACATACTTCATCACGATCCAATATTTCAATTTTTTTTTTATTTAACCAATTTACAATAAATACTCCCCAAGTCAATTTCATTAATTTTTTAATAACAAGTATTTTAATTACCAAAATAAAATAAAAAACTTTATCACATCAAATCACTACATGACTGAAGCAACTTAACGAGACAAATTATTGAAATCAGATAAATGACCACTTTGTTCAACAACTTAATATTTATATATGTAAAAAAATAAATAGATTAACATAATCTCGTGTAATTAATATTATATTTTCTTTAAGTTTTTAAATAATTAAATCTATATACAAAATAAAAATATATATAATGCTACAACTAAAAGTCTATAAGTAATCTAATGACTAAAGACTAAATTATAAACATAACTTAACTTATGAAATTGAGAAAAAAAATATAAAAATTTAAATAAATGTAGAAAGATACATGTGAGAATTATTAAATATTTGTGAGATTTATATATGTTGAAGTTTGAGAGGACAATTTAATTTGTGACTCCTCAAGTATTAAAATTAATATCATACAACAATTGTGATGACTTATTTTGTGAAAACTTCATAGTTCATCAATAAGATTGTTAATTAATATTCTCACCTAATGAGTATCTTCTCCTTTATTCTTATTTAAAGATAAATTTAGAATGTTTTTTTTTTTTTTATATATTCTCGTCAAAAGAAAATGTTAAAGAATATAATTAAATAAATTATTATTTCTTAAGATATTTTAAAATATCTTAAAAGTAAACTGTAATAACAAAGATATTAAGATTGTGTATAATCCAGTATATAAATAGAAACTCAAATCGTGAATGAATGAAGATGGAAAACTTACATATATTCATGATTTTTATATATTATGTATATTTAAAGAGTCATAATCTAATTCTACAATTACCATTTTTTTTTTCTTTTAACATCATTCTTACTTATATATATCAATAGGTTTTATTTGAGCATTTGATTATATTTATATTAATAGGTTTTATTTTATTTTATTAATAGGCTAATATAGATCATGTTTCAATGATTAAGATTTGAATTAATATTTTCATATTTATTAAAGATGTTAGAGCAATTAAACACATACTAATATATTTAAATATGAACATGTCAATACTACCATCACGTAATGTGAGATTTCATGGTGATAAATTATTAATAATATGATATTTAAGTTTGATATGTTTAGATATATTAGCATGTGAATACTATCATCACTTTAATTAATGTAAGATTCCGTGGTAAATCATAAATCCCTTAATAGTTAATAATATGATAAGTACAGTATTAATAAAATGGGATTGTTTATTTTAGGTTAATATTATTTAATGTTAAATACTTATAATTAATAAATATATGGTATAAATTTTAATGCTATTAATTTTTAATTTTATCAATAAATTTAATATATATATATATTTATAAAAGTTGCATGGATTCAAATTTTAAAAGTTGAAAAAAGAATTGTTATAAATTTAATATTATTAACAAAGTATAAGTTATTTTTTATTTTAGTTAAAAAAAAATATGATAAAAATTCATAATTTTACCTTGCAGTTCAATTCTGAACAATTTTAATCTACATTACTAACTTTTATAAAATAATTTAAATTATAAATACAATTAAATATATAATATTACTAATATATTTATTTATTTATAATAATACAAATCTTCAATATATTATTATATATAAAAATATGATTTTATCATTTTTTATATATAAATACAATCTACTTACAGTCACCTAAAATATAAAATATCTTTTATTTAACAAAATTAATTTATTCATATATATTTTTATTTTATTTTATTTTATTTTATAAACCTAAAATAACTAAGATCCCTAAAATCCTGGAAGTATTTAAACTGGATGCTTCTGCCCTATAGTAGACCAGTTAATCTCCTTATTCAACTGTTCCTGCTTTTGGTGGAATCCAATTACAATTGGATCTCTTTTTCTCTCTCTCTCTCTCTATATATATATATATATATCCCAAGATGGCTCCTTTCAAGAACCTAAGAAGAGCTTGACTCTTGTATGGCGATAACCCACTGGAGGTCAATTCAAGCGCAGGTTCAAAACCCTAGAAATCTAGTTCCCAGTCAAACTTCTCCCCTGTTAGCACCGAATCACCTCATATGGCAACCGACTTCAAAAAATCTGATCTTCTTCCAGTTCCACAGCCGCCCGAATTTCACCCGGAGATTGTCGTCACGCCGGCACACGATGGGCTTCACTTCTGGCAATTCATGGTCGCCGGTTCAATTGCCGGATCCATCGAACACATGGCGATGTTCCCCGTCGATACAATCAAAACCCGTATGCAAGTTCTAGGTTCATGTCCTATGAAATCGGTCAGCGTTCGTCAGGCCTTTGGATCAATACTCCGAATCGAAGGCATATCCGGCTTTTACCGAGGAATCGGCGCGATGGGTCTAGGCGCGGGGCCAGCACACGCCGTGTATTTTTCGGCTTACGAGATTTGCAAGCAATCGTTTTCCGTCGGCAATCCCAACAACGCCGTAGCCCACGCGGCAGCTGGAGTATGCGCGACTGTTGCCAGCGACGCAGTGTTAACGCCGATGGATATGGTTAAGCAGAGGCTACAGTTGAGTAATAGTCCATACAAAGGAGTGATGGATTGTGTGAAGAGGGCTATGAAAGAAGAAGGATTTCGAGCTTTCTACGCTTCATATAGAACAACTGTTTTAATGAACGCACCATTCACCGCGGTTCACTTTTCAACATACGAGGCGGCTAAGAAAGGATTGAACGAGATCTCACCTGAGAATGCCAGCGATGAGAAATTAATCGTTCATGCTACTGCTGGTGCAGTGGCTGGAGCTTTGGCTGCCGCTGTAACAACTCCACTGGATGTGGTCAAAACTCAATTACAATGTCAGGTATTATAATAATCCTCAGATCCCTCTTTTTCATGAATGATGTAAATTTCTATGCAGTCTTCAAAGTAATTTGCTGAATGATCGAGGGTTTGTTTACAACAGGGCGTTTGTGGATGTGATAGATTTATTAGTGGTTCTATAAGTGATGTAATTCGAACTATAGTGAAAAAAGATGGATACAGAGGCTTGATAAGAGGATGGATGCCGCGGATGCTCTTTCATGCACCTGCTGCTGCAATCTGCTGGTCAACTTATGAAGCCGGAAAGACATTCTTTCAAGAACTCAACGATGATTGATCATGATGATGATGCCCCATTTTTATGAACCTGTGTTATTTATAATGAGAATACAAATCGAGGCTAATTAGTGAAATGCCAGAAATTTTACTGCATTTTTGACTTGTAGAAGAGATGATGCTGTTTTCATTAGTTTCGATTTTATATCTTAAGGATTGAATGTTCTTTAGGACACAAACAAATAGAATTAGATGGTTCCTTCTTGTTTGTTCCTCATTAGAATGGTTCATGTATAATTCTTTACCACTTGGCCAACAATCACTGTAATGTCATCAAGCTTTCCACCTGCCAAAATTCTGTCTCCTTTTAGAGTAACCATTACAAAAACTGAAAGACAAAAGTCGAGAATCATGTTATCATTAATTCATTCACCTGTTAACTTCTGTCCTAGAAGTTTCTTCCACCAAGGGACGTCGAAACCCTTCTCACCAAGAAAATGAAAAATTAAAGTTTACACAACATCAAACTGCAAGTAATTACACGAAAACATACCCTTGACCTGGCCTCGATTGAGTATGGAGAGTCATATCTGAGATCGAGAGAATGTTTGTGAGCAAGTTCAGCTAATGCTTTGGCAATATCGCCGCCTGTGGTTACTATTGCAGCAATTTCAGTGTCGAAAACATTATCGAAAACTCCATCAGAGCCCATAACAATGATGTCCCCCTCTTTTAGCTGCACACTACAGACCTGTTTTTCTTTTAAAGTAAGTAATTTTGTTTGTCGCAAAACGGGAAAGAATTGAAAACATTACCGTGGCATCGAGGAAAGTTTGACCTACAGCTTCAGAGCTTAGCTGATAAGGGCAGTCGAAATAATGTTCAACAGGAGATGTGGAAAAGATTATCTGACCTAAATATATGTGTGGATCAAAAGAACATTAATGGGCAGGTGGGTAACTAAAGACGAACCTAGACTTAGATTTGTACAACCTTTTCGAATGATTCGCAATCCACAATCTCCAACATTGGCAATCTTTAAGATTCCTTCACTCTCAAGCATAGCAACGATTCTGTTAAAAAAAATTGTAAACTACAATGCAAAACCAGTTCAATTGCTAAATTACAGAGTTTCTGAAAAACCTACACGGTTGCTGAACCTATAGAAGACGTTGCAGCATGCGCTTTCTTCAGAAGAATTTGAGGATTATAATTAACCTCCTCATCCTCAATAAAACGTGAAGCATTAGCCATTAGCTCCCGAGAAAATAATGAAGGATCTACGTTTTTCTCAGCCCACCTAAAATATATCAAGTCACTTCTTGCTTCAAATTTCAATCCATATATATATGGTTATACTTTGCAGATTAAACTTACCCAGAAACGCCATCAGCAATGGCAATAGTTCCACCATTGTAACTGCTGATAAAGAATGCATCTTCCCCACCTCGATCAACCTTAATGAAAGAAAGTGGAGATTTCAAATATACACAACAAGATAGAAAGAAAAACTCGCTCACCTTTTTAGGATGTGGGATGAGGTGTGTTTTGATTTGGAGTGACAAATCTAACCTGCAAAAGCAACCAAGATGAATGTTCAAAACAATTGATGAACAATAGCAACAAGAGAAATGAAGAAAGTAATACCGAGCAGGGATTGATTCTGAAGTAGTAGCGCAACAACGAGAAATAGAAATATTATTTCTCTTCTTGGGAAATGGGTCCCTTTTGGATGAACTTCTGATAATGGAGAATGAACATCTCATTGCCGCCATAACCATTCCTCTTCTTTCTCTCTCACACACACAGTTGTGTCACCTGCTTTAATCTTCCACCACAGCCCAGAAAAATGGAAAACACAGTTCAGAGATGATTTTTTTTTTTTATTTAAAAAAAAAACTGATATTTATAAAAGAAAAATATAAATTTGAAAAAGAAAAAAAATATTAAAAGGTAGAGAGTTTTACTTTTTAGCCCCTCCCTGCTCCAAGGGTAGAATCGGCCTCTCTCTCATTCTCTTTCTCTCTCCACGATACTCTCGACGACGACGATCAGGATCAATGAACGCCGCCGTATCGTCCGATTTTCCTGATGTCCAGATCGTCTCAGGTTCGTAACTTAAATAGTACTGGTTTAGTTCTTTGGATTCTTTTGCTTCAGATCTATTCATAATGCAGAGAATCCAGACGGGAGCGATTCGGATTCGAATGCAGACGATTCGTCTGAATATTACCAGCCAATTTCTGCGATCGATGATGAGTATCTCTCCGATCAAGAGGATTCAGTCCGCGACGCGAACGAATCGTCTGATTTGCCGAACGGTTGTGTAAACGGAATAGAAAATGGAGTGAATGAGGAGGATGAAGGAAGTGAAGACGAAGAGGAGATTAGAAACCGAGAGGTGGCTGATTCTGAAATTCGTAGAGCGTTCAGAGAGGACGAAAGCCGCCGGAACGCGCCGTTGACGGACCAAAACGCGTCTAGGGTCATGGCTGCGATGCAGGGAGTTTCATTGGGAGGTTTGACTCCGGATTGGGCGAACCGAATCCCCGAAGATCAATGGATGGACCGGCTTAGAAGACTTAGGGCTTGAGGATATGGACCGGAGTCGGTTCGGTTGATTAAGGGGTAAGAAAGAATCAAAATCAATTTAATTAACTGTTTGATTATGTTTTATATATTATGCATCATCATTGTGTGATTTGAGGATCAAACCGTAATTTGTCCTTGAGCCAGCCCTAGTTTGTTTTGGATTATCTTTAAAAGTGTTAGTAAATTAGTTTCCAACATATTTTTTTTCTTTTTTTTAACTGATTCTATTTATTATGGATAGAAAATATGAACAATAATTCTGAAATAAAAAGATGATTAGACAAGGAGAACGTCTGTGATCAAATTAAGAGGTTCTTAAACACTCAATGTCCTATATTATAAATCAAGATAATTAAAGTTTTTAGTATGCGAACAGTTAATGTGTTTATAAAGTATAAACTAATTAAGATGCCTGAGAATTTTTTACACAATTTGCCGGTGGATTTATATGTTTTAAGTTTTAACACCTCTTACTTGAGCATTCACACTCTTCAAAGATAAAAAAAAATGTCTGATTACTTTTTATAAAAAATAAAAAAAATGAAATATCGGTACACAATAGGTTATTGAGCTTGTAAATATTCGAGAAAAACGATTAATTTTTCGACAAACTCTACTGACTTTTCATAACGAATCTCAGAAAACGTCATAATAATAATATTATGAATGTGCTACGGTAACAAAAATAAATGTTGCGGCCCTAAAATAATTTCGGCACTCTTTACCGTCCTAGTGTGCACTTAAGCCAGAATTCTGTTTTTTGTTTTAATATTCTGTTTTGTTTTTCATTTCTGTTTTTCAAACTGAATTATGTTATTTTCTAGTAGTTGTTGTAACTAAATATTCTTAGGTAAAACAACAACTATATAAGGTTGATCTCTCTTTCTCAAGTATCCATGAAATAATGAGTATATCAAATTTCTTGTGAATGTTATTCACCCCTATGTTATTATGTATTGAACCTTTGTTTTGGACTATTTGGTATAGACCAACAATATTTTTTTCTCATTCTTGATTTTTCTTTTCCTCTCATTTCAAATTCTTCATTACAAAACTCTTTCGCTGCACTTTGATTATATTTTTTCCACATGGTCCTAGAGATCAAAAATTGATTCTTAAAATCAAGAACTCATAAACATTAGTTACAAAACAAGTCGTAACAGAATGATACGCATTTGACGACTACAATCATTAAAAGTTCGACGATTTTTTTCAACCAAATAGTCCATCAAAAAATAATTGGGATGATAATCCAAATATGTAGATCTGACATCTTAGCCACATTAATCCAAATTTCTCAGTAACTATCCAAAGACTCGGACATCACTCAATGAATCCATTAATATTTAATACTTCACAAAAACTCTAAATACTAGTCATCACTCGACAATGCAAAAGTAAGTGGATTATCGAGAGGTGACTAGTATCTGGAGTCTTTTGTGGTATCACTGAGATTCAATAGGTGATGTTCGAGTCTTTGGATAGTTGTTGGAAAATTTGAATTGATGTGCCTAATTGTATGACAGACTTACATAATTGAGTTATCATCTAAATTATTTTTTGGTGGATTATATAGTTAGAGAGAAATTGTTGAACTTTTACTGATCGTAATCGTCTAATTCATATCATTTATAATGCTATTATTATGATACTTTTTGAGATTCAGTTTGAAAAGCGATAGAGTTCGTCGGAGAGATAATCATTCTTCTCGAAAACTTACGAGTTTGATAACTTATTGACTAACATTTTCTAATTTTTAGTTTGTTTTTTTTTTATTTTTTATTTTTATTTCATGTCATGCTTTTGTCGTCTTGTTTAAACGAATTAAAAAAATATTTGACATAACTTAACTTATGTAATTCTAAATATAACATTTAATATAATTTCTCTATTGTAACCAATAATTTGTATTAATAAAACAAATAAATAGATTTATTAAAGTCAACATCATTTTATCAGGTCATATATATATATATTTTGTTTTTTAAACATAATTGTCACAAAACTTGTACATCATTTATAGAATTGAAAATTGAATTATTAAATTTGATTTTCCAATCAACCAATCAAGTAACAACTACGTGATTGTGCATGGAGATATATATAGATAAAATGATAGTTTCTATATTCATGATCTGTCAAAGCACATGATCATCTATCCTATAAGAAGCAATATCTGTCACAATTATTTTCTACTCCCTTACATATATTAGGCATATAGCTAGCTATAGAATAGAATGGGTAAAACATTGATTATGTTTCCGTTGATTTTTGTTGTTAGTTTGTTGATGATGATAAATGGTACGTTAGCTTTGCCCAGTTTCAAGTCCATTCTCATATTCGGTGACTCATTTCTTGACACGGGCAACAACAACTATATCCCCACCATTGCCCGTGCCAATTTCCCTCCATACGGTCAGGACTTCCCGAACCACGTTGCCACCGGTAGGTTCTCCAATGGGCTGCTCATGTCTGACATGTTGGCGTCAGCCCTAGGGATAAAGGATCTTGTCCCCCCTTTCCTGAACCCAAATCTGCCGGATGCTGAGCTGACCAAAGGCGTTTGCTTTGCTTCCGCCGCATCGGGATACGACAACTTAACGATGGCGTTGGCCGGCGCGATTCCGGTGTCGAAGCAGCTTGAGTACTTTGAGAAATACTTGGAGAAGCTGAAGGTGGTGGTTGGTGAAGATGAAGCAAACGGGATTGTGAATGGCTCTTTGACGGTGATTTTTTCTGGTAGCAATGACATGATCCTTAGTCCTCGCCGCCTGCAGCTTGGACCTGAAGCTTTCGGAGATTTCATCTTGGACAGGGTCCAAGATTTCATTAAGGTACGTAGGTTTATTTACTATGAACATTTTTTTATCCTATCATTATGCATGCATGCATTTTCCTTACACTAATTAATTCATTGTATATATATATATATATATAGGCAGCATATGCGAAAGGGATCAGGAACATTTTAGTGGCCGGAATTCCAATGGACACAATGGGCTATAACCAGAAACTGGTGAACTTGCTGAGCAGATTGCAGGCATCTCTTCCAGGGACTAAACTTGTTTATGCAGATCTTCAATATGCCTTCTCTTCCTCGTATCTCACTGCCCATGCAAATGGTAATTTAATATATTTGTGTAATTAATTCCTTGTATAATTAATTGTTAAGTTATTCATGATAAAAAAATAAAATGGATTTAATTAATGTAACAACAGGTATAACAGAGCTACAAGTTCCATGCTGCCCTTTATGCATTCCAGCAGGAGGAATAGCATGCCCAAACCCAGATAATTTCTTCAGATGGGATGTTATTCATCCCACTCAGGCTGCCTACAAGATTATTATAAAATACCTTATTGATAATTCCATTCCTAAGTTTGCTTAATTCATTCATACTACTATATATCATGTATATATACAAACCCAAGTTTCTTTCTATTTATGACAGACGAAAAGAATAAGAATAGATAAATGCTCTTCATTAATCTTTATTAGGTATATTAAAGAATAAATAAAATAAAATCGCAGGCAGAACTTACCGCTAACTCAGTAACTTGAGTTTGAGTTTATTGAGAAATCATGTATAATGTATTTATATGAGAAATTGATAATTAATTTATTAATGGTTAATTTTTAGATTAATTTTTTTAAGCAATTAATATTGATATTATTATTTAATATAGCCATAACAACACCAAATCAATTTATAATAACATTTATTTGTGTCAATTCACTCAATAAAATAACCGTACATGAATTTATTTTTTATATAGATATAAAATTTTGATTTAACAGTAAAAATAAATTTTAAAAATATTTAATTCTTAATAAATGAAATAAACTTTTTAAAATTGAGTATATTAAATTTTATGAAATTTAAATTTTTTAATTAATTTAAAATCAAGAAATAAAATATTAAATAATAAATTAAATTTACTTTGACTATTAAAATTTGATAAATTATAACAATTTTAAAATAAATTATAGAACTAATTTAGAAAAAAATCAAACCAACTATAAAACTTTTTTTTGAGAGAGATGAACTATTGTTTGGTGAACTATTCGAAACCAATTAATGATAGTTGTTTCAAAACAATTATTCTTTCTGAATGAAAAACCATGTGGATTACCTATTTCGAAATAAGGTCAAATATATGTTGTTAATTGTAATTATTATTAAGACTGAGATATACAATATTTATTTTCTTAAAGAAATATTATAGATATATAATTTTGACTAATTGTATTAGACAATATATTTAACTTTTAATAAAAAAAATATTTATAGTTGTCAAGATTTGAACACAAAATCTCAACTATATTTTTTTTATTAGTGAATCTTTAACCATTAATTAGCTATCCATAATATTTATAAAGTTTATTATTATTAAAAATATATAATAATCGTATATATATTATTATAATAGAAATATTCAAATAATTAATTATTTTATTTAAATTTATTAAAAATAATTTTAAAACAAATATTTATAATATCAACCTCAAGGATAAATCTAATATTTTTTAAAATATTAATTAAATGTGTGGAAGACCGGGGAAGGCCCATAAATTGAAATGTGTTATAAAAATTGGGTATCATAGCACATGCAAACAATGAATGATGAATGGGTCTATTACCCACCATTTTAATTCATTTTTTTTTGTTCTCTCTTAAATTAAATGAATAAAGTTTATTTCTCTTATAATAAATTTATTTTATTTTTAATTTAATATATTTTATTATAATGTTTGGATAATATAATTTTATTTTATTTTAATAATTAAGTTAATACGTTTAATTAAATTAAATATATATTATATTAATGAAATTAAATAATTTGTGAAGTTAGAGAGAAGAGGGGTAATTGAAAATAAGAATAAAAAAGTGAATGATTTAGAAAAATGAAAAACGATGGGTAAAAAAAAACATAAATCTTTTAGTTTTAATATATTAGTTAATAACTAAAGAGGTAAAACCTCAAATTCATATATTTTTGTTTTTTTAATATTTTGTTTATGTTTTATCTAAAAAAATATAATTAATTATTTTTAAAAATAATATTATATTATTTTAAATAATAAATAAAAGTAAGGTAAAGATATTTAACTTAAATTTATCATGTGACCCTATATTTTGTGTAAAAGAGGAAAAAAAAGTTGTATATATGTTTTATTATTATTAATATATTTTTATATAAATAATTAATTTAATAAATATATTTAATTATTAAATTATATAAAAAAATAGAAAGAAAAAAAAGAATATAATAAAGAGGGGAGAATTAATAAAAAAGATTAAAAAAAAGTAAGAAGAGAAAAAATGTTACGAGGTAAAAAAAAATTGAGTTTAAAGCCAAATGTATTTATTATAATTTTGTATGTTAATTTATTAGTTAAAAAAATTAGTGTAACATATTGTTAAGTACCAATAAATCTACTTTTTAAGTCAATTAAAAGTAACTAATATATACACAAATAACAAACAATAAAGTTAAAAAAATAATCAAAAACAAGAACATACAATACAACATAAATCAAAGACATTTGGAGTTATATTTTCTTTTTAAGAAAAATAGAGAATATTTAATTTGATTGATATTTTAAATAATTTTATTATTCAAAAGATGTATAATTGTAATTTTATCATTTTCATTAGCATTTCTCACATCAAAACAAGGGATTTCTTGATTTGATAAATTAAGAACTCATAATTGATAGGTTGCTATGGTAATATCAAAGAAATTAAAGTTCCCTCATCTTGATGATCAAATGTCGACTATCATTCTTCAATATTGTAAAAATAAAAGATCTTTACATTTTAGAAATACAAATCCACATTATATCACTCCAACATGTAGAGATGCGGCCTCAGCTTCCAATGAACCCAGAAACCACTCTACTATTCTGTTTTCATAAAAGAGGGGGAAATAAGATTTTAACGTCGCTAAATTTTAGTAGCTCCTCAATAGTGTTGATAAAGGTAATTAGTGCCGGTGATATTGACCTTTACCGTCAGTTATAGCGATGCAAGTCGGAAATGTGTATTTTTGTATTAGCGGTGCTCTTACCAACTGATTTTATTATCTGCGACGATTGTTAGTGGGTAGTTTTAGTATTTAGCAGCCGTTTTACTATCAAGCAATTTATTGCAATAATAAAATTTAAACCCTAACAATATCACTTGTCTACACTTTTAGTTTTTGGTATGGATGTGACTATGATTGTTTAAATAAGTGGATGTTCTGCAAAGTCTTACATAAAGTGAGTTAAATACTAGTTTAGTTGAGAACGCTGTTTTTTTTTTTTTTTTTTTTTTTTTTGTTGTTGAGAACGCCGGGTTCCGCTACTCCTATGGAGTGCGATTAATCCCCGCAGGTTAAGTACATAGCCCGTAAATATACTTAACCAATTAACCAGACGCAGAATTTGGATATAATATTAGTTTAGTTGTAACTTTTTTAAATAAAATTTTATAGTATTTTGCTATTATTATTAATTTAAAATAAGAATTAATATTATTGTTTATAAACAAAAGTAATTATATTATATAAAACTGATAAATTTGTAGATAGAATTTTTTTTTAATAAAAATATTAAATTTATAAAAAATTAACAATACATTAAACTAAATTTTTAATTTTAAAAGTAATTAAAACCGTATTTCCAAAGTGAAGTTAGATATTATACAATAATTTTAAGGGTTATGAATTAATTAATTATTATTTTTTTGTTTATCTGCATCATCCAAATTTAAAATTAAAATAAAAGAATATCTCAAAACAAACCTTTTACATTATTAATTTATTAATTTTTGTAAAAATATTTTATTTTAATATAATATAAATAAGAGTTATTTAAGTCTCACAATAAAAACAATATCGAACTCGAAAGTAAAAAGTGACATCAAACACACTTAAATACAATAAATATTATATTTATTAAAATAAAAATTATCACACACCAAATTACACATTAATTAAATAACATAATAGTAATTGCATCATACCTTGCAGATTAACTTTGTTCATTGGTGAAGAGCATGTATTTCTTGCTTAAACTTGTCCATGGCAACCTTGGGAAGTCCAATGAAAACCTTAACTCCATCTTTATTGGAATTATCCAACCTAAGTGGAGGCAACAAAACACACAAATTATTGTTTCCAATCATATTATATGGAACTGGCACGATATTCACACAACCTCCCCATCCAAAATTCTCTTCCTCCCGAATACCAGCACTTCGCCAATCTGTTGCAAACATTACTCCTCCTCTACTTTTCAATATTGTCCCTATATTCTCCGATCGAGTCCTCTCCGATGAACTCAATGAACGTCGAATGAACTCGGGCTGAGAACAGATGTTCTTGGTCTCTTTAATCAACTTAACCATTTTCGAGAGAGGCCCCTCAACTAGGTCTCTCCCTATAACAAATATTGGCGATGATAATATGAAAGAGTTACCATAATATCCCTTTGGTAGTTTTGGATGATCTAAGCGATCTCTCAACCCCACCATCATGACAAATACCGTTTTGTCATCTGGGTTAAACTCCAACGCTTTGAATCTCGATCTCCAAATGTAAGAACTCAGTGCCTCGAATGTGGTGACGTTGTCTCCCAATTCCGTCGCTAATTTAAGCTTTAGCCTCTTTATTCCGTCGCTAGATATATCGACGCATTCATTTATCAACTCAGAGGAAAGATGCTGGGATTCTGGCAAATTGTTTGGCTGAGAATTATTATTATTATTATTACACACCGCCTTCTCCTCATCTGGCATAATATTTACTATCAGCCTTTCCCTTTCCCAAACAGGAATCACCGACGGTTCAACCTTCCCGCCGGCCAGTTCGGCCAACGCTTTAAAAAACTGAGCAGCTCCAAACACGTCAACAATAGAGTGCAATATGCTCATCCCGATGATGAAACCGCCGCAGGGGAACACAGTTACTTGGAGACGGAGAGGGTGGTATGGTTCTTGATCATCCTTATTTATGGGCGGCTGGTTATAAAATATGAACTCTTTGGCTACCGACGTAATCTCTCCATCCATATAATTAAGAGAGCTCAGATCGCAATCCAGTACGGCTGCCTCAAGGAACGGGACTCCAATATCTTCTTCATCCGAGTTGAACGTTATGCGAAGGCTTCGGTCAGGGTCGTACCTCATGATTTTTCCGGCGAGAGGGTAGTAAAACACGACAGTTCTAGCCAGACTCTGTTTCAGAACAGAAACAGGATCGGGGCAATTACTATTGGGAGGGGCCACAGCGATCGGACGATAAACATAGAGGGTGTGCGTGAAATTCTCGAGGGCGGTATAATTGTCAATAGTTGAGAGAAAAAGGTCGTGACGAGGTATGGGTGCAGAGGGTTTCACCAAAAGAGGGTCCTTTCTCATCACGCAGAAAGAAGTTGAAATGGGTTCAGAGGGTTTCACCAAAAGAGGTTCCTTTTTCACCACGCAACAAGAAGTTGGTTCATGCGTAGTACTGGCCATGGATGAAGATGGTGCTGAAACTCGATCAGTTTAATTATACAAAGATTGAGTTGGCTATTGCTATATATATTGCCTTGGAATTTAGCTATTTATAACTTATAATCCAACTAATGGTAGGTGAGATCTAGTTTTTCTATTTATTATAAAAATTACAACAATTTGTTGGGTCTCGGTTTTTGTTCTAACTTTTTTGTTTGTTAAAACTGATTCAAATGTTTATTATTTAGACACAACAAATAAATGTTTATTACTTTTTTGTGTATATATGTTTCTATAATTATATGTTTCCAAATACATAAACAAAGTGTTTTTAATGGGGAACAATTAGAACATCCTACTCGACAATCACAATTCCCTGACGGTCTATCTTTAAATATCACTATATATATACCAAGCAATTTTTACTAAAACAGAGGTAATAAACAGAAAAATCACTCTTGTAGGTAAGGCCCACCAAGCTACAGGCTCTAACTACCACACTAGTGCAACCAACCATGAGAAATAACAACCATTCCTATATATAGAAATTAGACCAAACATTCAAATCAAAGTCATAATTTATAAAAAAAAAATTAAGAAAAACATTTTAAATTTTTAATACTTCAAATTTATTAATTTTTTAAGACTTACCTTCATTCTTGGCATTTGGACCCAATCAACCGCAGTCCTAGTGACCTTTGAAAGTTAGAGTCTCTTAGCAATGGATAAAAGTCTGTAAACATAAAGAAATCATAAAAATACATATCTTATACAAAAAAAAAAAAAAAACAATATGCCAAAAAAAAAGCCACGAGAAAAGATAAAAATAATCAAATAAATTGGTACAAGAACTTGGGTGTTGTCTCGTGCATTTCTTTACAAATTTGGCTTGTTAAGAAATCATTGGATTAAATTAACTCTAAATGAAAATTTGACGGTTCTTCAATATTACTTTAGGTCATACATTTTTATTATTATTTTTCTTAGAACACTGAGTTCCGTTTCTCTTATGAAGTGCGACTAATTCCCACATGTTAAACATATAATCCACAAACACACTTAACCATTTAATCAGACGCAGATAAGAGCGGAGCCAGGTACAAGCCGGCCCGGACTGTAGCCCGGGTAGCCCTAAACATCTTGTATGTATTTATCAGTAACGACGGTAAATTACCGTTGTTATTGATTATTTTCCGTCGCTAAAAGGCACTAGTGATAGTAAAGTTAGTTTATATTGTTTGTTTATTTGATATTATTGTAAAATTAGCCCGGATAGATTTTTTTGATAAAAAATTAGCCCGGTAGGTTTCAAATCCTGGCTCCGCCCCTGGACGCAGAACTTACCGCTTCTCCTATAGGTCATACATTTACGTTATAATAACTTTGTTTATTAGTCTAAAAAATCATAAAAAAATTAGGATAAAAGATATTATAGTATTTAATTTGTGACTTGAACGTTAAACCAACAATACCTACAAGACTACAATTCAAAATTCTACGAAGCAAATAATCTTTTATAAGACATCATAATGTAATTTAATTTAGCAGCCCAAAATAATATATACCGTTTCAATTATGTTGCACTTGTAATGAAATGATTTCAAATACTAAATAACTTCACTAAACAATCTTGGTGACAAGAGTATAATAAAAAAATCATTAAATAAATAGTTAAAAATATTATAAAGTTGCTCAAGATATTAAAGTAAAGAATTTCATAAACCTATTTTCATTTTGCCTCAAATCCATATATAATGAATAATTTTAACGTATGAAATTAAGAAAACTAATAAAGTTATACAAAGTTTAGTAATAAAGTTACAAGAAAATTATTGATTGTAAAACTTGTTAGAATGATTGCGATAATGCATAAATTTAAATCATTTCTTTGAATTCTAATTAAAGTAAACTGATTAAGCTACTTATAAATTAATAAAACTAATAAAGTTATACAACGTTATTTTTTTTTTTCTCACTTATGTTATTTTGTGGGGGTGTTTAAACCATTCTCATTATAAACCATTTAAAATATAGGAAAAAAAGTTCACTTAGACATATGTACTTGTACAACTAGCTCATTTAGACGTATGTACTAATAAAAAGTCATTTAAACGTATTATCAAAAATAGGCTCATTTAGCTTCTTTTACACTAAAAAAAAAACGCTTGATTAGCGACGAATAATTATCGACGTATAGTTGACATCGGAAATATGCGACAGATATTGCGACGGTTTAATCCACGAAAAACATAAACGGTCACAAATATAATAAATAAAGAAAACTTTGTCGCAAAAAATAAAGATATTTATCTATGATCAACTATCATTGCTAAATTAAAAGGTAAATTTCCGTAGCAAAATCTGTCAATTAATTTAAACTATATTTTGGATGAAATTTGAGACGAAAAATGATTATCGTCGAAGTTTTTTTTAGTTGGTTAAAAAAACCGTGGAAAATAATCGACGTGAAAAATTCGTCAAAATTTTTGACGTTATATTCCACCATTATTATGTATATAAAAGATAAAATCTTACTTAATTAATAAAATAAATAAAATATAATTATCTTAAAATTAATTTATAAATAAAATAAAATATTTAATATTATCATAGCAAAAAATCGTGAATAATATATAATTTAATTATAAATTAAATATATAACTAATTAGTTTATAAAAATATAAAATACAATATTCTTGAACAATAAAATAAATAAAATAGAATTATTTTAAACACAAAATTAATATATAAAATAAAATATTATAATTGAGCGTCAAAAACTACGTGCATAATAGTTGAGCGTCAAAAATTACATTGGATCATGGGGCGTCGAAAAATACATGGATAATGTTGGGGGCGTCGAAAATCCCGTGGAAACAGTTTACCTTCATTCCGCATCATTTTAATTTTAGTTCCCACATTTAACCACAAGACCTTCATCATCCCTCGCGCTTCCTCTATCTCAACCGCTACTTTCACTCTAACCGGGACTTCATCCCCTTCCGGCTATCGGTCAAATTGCGCAACTTCAAAGGATTGAAGATCTAGTTCGATTCTTCTCATATGGATCTGTTTTCGAGCGAGGTAATCCTCTTCTTCTCCTCTATACTTTTGATGACGATCATCCGATTCCCTAAACAATACTCCATTGTTTGATCTGTTTTGTTTTTGTTATGCTCAAATATGAAATCTTATTTGAATGAAATTATGTGCATCGCGTTCTGCGTTTGACATTTCGCTACTAGAATTTACAATCGTTATTCACTCATCGTTTACTAAACTGTAGCGTAGAATTAGTAATTAGGGTACCACTAAAGGTATAGAGTTTTCCTCAAACTCACACATGACAGGATTTCAACCATTTGAAGTTTTCATAGCTCTAATTCCACCGTCTCATGTTAATTTGTAGAAATGTATGATCATATTTACAACTTTGATATAGACTTATTAAAAGATAATTTTATTTAGCTATTGATAACATATATACGAGAGTAGCTGATATTCTTTCAAATTTGAGGCAGACTGGATTAAAACTGCTTCTTGCCCCTCTTAGTTCAAACATTGTAGTGCGTTATGAAAATCATTTAACTTTTTTAAAATCATGGGCAGTTAGTATAGCATAGCTGCTTCTGGAAGCTCGATATCGACTCACTTCTTTGCTTCTGTGTTATGATGTTGTTTTTGATTCAACAAACACACTTTTAAATCATTTATAGATCGTTTCACTTTTACTGGAGTTGGGTCTGAGAAACTACAGAGGACATGTATCTTCTTGAATAATCATTTCATTCATTTGAACGTTGTGATTTTAAATTTATGAATGGATGGATGAATGAACAGACTACTTTGATGCAAGCTTGTCAACATGGGCATTGGGAGGTTGTTCAGATTTTCATTTTCTTCAAGGCCAATGTATGATTTATTTCTTGTTAATTTATTAATGTTGTTTGAATTGACTTATTATTAACAGAGGATGATCTTATTAGATTCACAAAGTAGATTATCTGAATGGAGGAACTGCCCTTCACTTGGCTGTATTGAATGGACATTCTCGATGCATTCGCCTCTTTCTCACAGATTATATTCTCAGTTCTCCAAATGTTTGGGACATCCTTACTACAACAACAAATGATGAGGACTCTAATAACTCGGAGTTTGACAAAAGATGTGTAATCTCGCTTTGTTTTTTTTTAAATTGAGTTGTGTTTGTGTTGGTATTATAGGGCATTATATGAGATAATCAATAGATCTTCTTATAACTGCTCTTCATATAGCTGCACATGTTGAAACTGTTCATTATTTCTTGATTTTAGAGCTTCTGTTTCTCAAGTTACTATTGGAGATGGAACTACAATTGATTTAATTGGTAAATAAATTATTTCCATCTTATTATTGCTTAATGCATTTCCCTTAATATAAGTTTATAATCACAAATTATGCGACAAGTGCAGGATGTACTCCTCTTCACTACGCTGCTTGTGTTGGAAATGCTCAATGTTGCCAGGTTTGTGCGTGTTTTGGCCCACTGCCACAACCTGAACTTATTCCTTTGCCTTTTCTTTCTCTTCCTCTTTTCAACATGGTCAAGATCGCTAGGTAAACAAAAATGCAATTCCAATGTCATACTCATTGTGTTCTTAAATCTTAATTCAAATATTTTGTCTCTTTTGACAGAGAATGCGGATGGAGGAGTGATTCTATCACATGTGTTGTGTTGTTGATCTATGTGTCGTTTGTTTGGAGAAAAAATGTATAGTTGTTGCACAAGGTACGGACCACCTTCAAACCAATGGAAAATGTTAAATTATTTCTAGTGTTACATGCTTTGCATCAAATGTATAATAGGCAGTTGAATCGAAATAGTCAATAGATTTATCATTTTTAGTTTATAGTTTTTCATTTTTGTGTACTTCTACAGGCTGTGATCACGAATTCTGCACACAATGTGCTCTATACATGTGTTCGACAAACAACACGACTTCAACTGCAGGCAACGAGCCTCCAGGTTCAATAGCGTGCCCTTTATGCCGACACAGAATAGTATCATTCGCAAAGCTCATTTCCACCAGCCCTTTGCCAAAGACAACGACTTTATCATCATCGTCCACCATTTCACTCTATTCTTGTTCAACAACAACTAATCATCAAATTTTGCAGGAGCTGTTAGAGACATCACCATTATGCAGAACCGAAAGAGAAAGGTTCCAGTGCACGAGAATTCCTCCGCTAGGATCATCTTTTCGTTCTTTAAGCTGTCAAAGGTTTCCAGTTACTTTTGATTCAACAAACACACACTTTTCCAGTTATATATTAAGATATATATTATAAATAAAAAAATATTTAAATATATGTTTTATTATTATAATAATTTTATATAAATATATAAAAATATTAAAAACAAATAGAATAGATGAGAGAAAATAAATAAAATGATTAGAAAGAGATTAAATAGATAAAAGAGAATAAATAAAATAATTAGAAAAGAATGAAATAGTAAGAGATAATAAATAAATAAATAGTGATGAGAGAAAAAAACATTGAGATTATAAGTTTAAAAGCTGAGGAGTAAGTGGAAAAAAATTGAGTTTAACGCAAAAATGTGTTTAATTATAATTTTTTATGTAAGCTTATTACGCAAAGTTACTATAACGTCTTATTACCCAAATGCCCAAAAGCTATTTATAAACGCCAAATTAATCAAATAAATCGCCGAATTAATCAAACGAGGCCAATGTCGGATTTAGAATTTAAAGTTCGGTGGACTCAAATTTTCTAAAAAAATTTATGAATAAAATGCCTATTTTTTAAAATTCATAAAATAAATAATAATTAAACAATATTTTTTTTAAGGAATTATGTCCAATTTTGTTTTGTAATAGAAATTTTTTGAAACAGAAACACGAAACAGAAAGAATAGAAGTAAAAAAAAGTCTTTAAAAAATAGAAAGAGGTAGAGAATATAAATTCTCCAATGACAACTCAATATTGATATTTGCCTGCCTAGTCATAGTCACTTTTATTAAATAATAGAGGAATGACAGAGAGCGCAACTGAGAGAGCGATGGTCGCGACTGAGAGACAACGATTGGGAGAGCGATGGTCTACGTGGCCGACATGTGGAATTAATAAAAAAATAAAAAAATAATAATAATTAAAACACGTTTGTAGAATATTCTCTCTTCTTATTAATTAATTTCTCTCTCCTCTTATTAAATAATTTCTCTCAATCTTTACAAATTAATTTATCTCATTTATCCATATTCTCACTATTATTATTTTACTCATTTATTATCTCTCATTTAACGGTTAAAATAACTCAATAATTTACAACAAACTCTCACATTAAATATTTTAATAATATATTTAAATAAATTCTAAACCCTAAACCTTAAACTCTAAACGCTAAACTCTAAATCCTAAATACTAAATTCTAAACCCTGAAACCCTAATTAATATCACTGATATTGAATTATGAATTTATTCTTTTTATTTTTATTTTATTTTATGACTTTTCAATTCCTTTATTTATCAAATATTTTTTATTTATTTTTTATGACCTCTTTTTTCTTTTTTTATTATTATTTTATATGATAGAAATTATTTAATAAGAGGAGAGATAAAATAATTAATAATAAGAGAGAGAATTTTCTTTCGGTCGCTCTCAAGTGGCTCTCTATCATTTTTCTAAATAATATATAATCTATTCATTCCTAATTAATTTATTCATCTCTTTAATATTTTATATTACAAAGTTTTTTATTTCATTATTTATGAGCCGAAAGAAAAACGACTTATTTATTATTTTATTAAAAATCCTAAAATAGAAGAAAATAACAGACATAATTCATTTGCTTTATTCCTATAATCAAATGTTCAGAAAATCAAATAAACAAGTCAAATAAATTACAAACAATCAAACACTTATCTTTTATCATACTTTGACTTTTTCGAAACTAATGACTTCTTCGTAGGGGATTCTCCATTCTTGACATAAGCTCCATTCTCGCTCACCCTCGAGAAATCCCCTCTAAGTCTTCATAAGCGCACCACAATCAAACACGATATCACTTCAAACATCGCTAACACTTCTACGTACTCTTCTAAATACCTGAACTCTTCTACCTACCCGCGCGTTTCTTTGAAACGTAGACTATTTGTTATGTAAAAAAAAATTATATATATTTCTTAAAATATAGATAGGTTTCAAATACATAAATGATAATTAAATAATAAATAAAAATAAAAATGAAAAACATTAATAATATAGTGACACATTTTATAATTGTAAATAGTTAAAAATAATAAATAAAAATGAAAATGGAAAACATTAATAATATAGTGACATGTTATATAACTTGTCACCAATAATATTTTGATAATTAGAAACATAAATTTAAATGATTATCACAAATGACCATTTTATTTTTTTATTTTTTTCTCATGATATATAAATACAACAAATTTATTTATTTATTTTATTTTTATCACAATTTATCTAAATACTTTTACGAGATTATTTTCAAATATCATAAAATAAAAATATGATTATATCTAAACTAATTATAAAAAAAAACAATATATATATATATATTATTATTATATTATTATCTCATATTTAATCCTATATAAAAAGTCAGTATTTTTTTTCACATTACAAGTGCAATAAATTTTTTTTATTTTTTTATTTATAATTCATTTTATTATTTTCAAATATCATCAAAATACTGTAGGATTATTTGTAAATTAATTATAAAGTAGAAAACAAGATAAATATATATATATATATATATATATTATTATCTCTCTTATTTTCTGTTATATATAAATATAAAGTCTTATATTTTTCCCTTTTCCCTCATTATAAGTAAACCATCTTTCTTCCTCTTTTATTTAATTATAATAAAAAAAATATTAAATTAAAAGAAAAATAACAATACACTAAACTGAATTGTTAATTTTAAAGGTAATTAAAAATGTATTTTCAACATTGTGGTGAAGTTAGAAATATCAATTATCTTTAAAGTAATTTTATGTATTAGGAATTAAGTAATTTTTTTTTTGTATCTGTATCAATAAAATTTTAAATTAATATAAAAGAAAATCTCAAAACAATCCTCTTACATTATTAATTTATTTATTTTTTTAAAAATATGTTATTTTAATATAATATAAATGAGAGTTGTAAAATTATTTTATTTCGCTCGTAATTGACGAATACATATTCAATTCCTACCGTGGATGCACGCCAATGGTCACTACTTGTGGAACTTTAATATCCACGGATTTACAATCCTTATTTTTCGGAAAAAAAAATAGTCAGTGATCACATCACTATTATCGTCGCTATTCCAGAACCGTACATAAGATCTTCATCTCATACGACTCCTCGAGGATCACAAAAATCTATGATTGAGTTACGAAAACTTCTAGATAGATATCCTACATCTGAATAAAATTCTTTCTGAGTTAAAGAATCTCTTTCTAGTTGTTCTGGAACAATTAAGAGGAGACACTCCTTCTCCCGAAATTACGGAACTATTTTGTGGTGTTCCTTAGACCAAAACCAAAACAAGCTACTCCGGATAAAAATAAATGAAATTCAAAGATCTTGGGAAAATCCAAACAGAGTTTCTAAAAAATAAAATACACGAAAATGAAAAGCGTCGTCAAACCTACTTAAACATAATCAATATTATATTTATTCAAATAAAATTTGATTTTACATCAAATTATCACTCCAAATTACACATAATATTAAACAACATAATAATAGTACGTAAATGCATCATATCTTGCCGATTAACTTTGTTTGTTCATTTGTGAAGAGCATGTATTTCTTGCTTAAACTTGTCCATGGCAACCTTGGGAAGTCCAATGAAAACCTTAACTCCATCTTCAATGGAATTATCCAACCTAAGTGGAGGCAACAAAATACACATATCATTATTGTTTGTCATATTATGAGGAACTGGCACGATATTCACACACCCTCCCCATCCAAAATCCTCTTCCTCCCGAATACCGGCTCCTCGCCAATCTGTTACAAACATTACTCCTCCTCTATTATTCAATACTTGGCTTCTAATCTCCGATCGAGCCCTCTCCGACAAACTCAATGAACGTCGAATGAACTCGGGTTGAGAACAGATGTTCTTGGTCTCTTTAATCAGCTTAACCATGTTGGAGAGAGGGCCCTCAACTAGGTCTCTCCCTGTAACAAATATTGGCGATGATACTAAGAAGGAGTTACCATAATATCCCTTTGGTATTTTGGGATGATCTAAGCGATCTCTGAACCCAATCAACATGATAAATATCGTTTTGTCATCAGGATTAAACTCCAACGCCTTGAATCTCGATCTCCAGATGTAAGAACTCAGTGCCTCGAATGTGGTGACGTTGTCTCCCATTTCCGTCGCTAATTGAAGCTTTAGCCTCTTTATTCCGTCGCAAGATATATTGATGCATTCATTTATCAACTCAGAGGAAAGATGTTGGGATTCTGGCAAATTGTTTGGCTGAGAATTATTATTATTACCCTCCTCCTCCTTCTCATCTGGCATAATATCTACTGTCAGCTTTTTCCTTTCCCAAACAGGAATCACCGACGGTTCAACCTTCCCGCCGGCCAATTCGGCCAACGCTTTAAAGAACTGAGAAGCTCCAAACACGTCAACAATAGAGTGCAATATGCTCATCCCGACGATGAATCCGCCGCAGGGGAACACAGTTACTTGGAGACGGAGGGGGTGGTATGGTTCTTTATCTTGATTGATGGGCGGCTGGTTATAAAATATGAACTCTTTGGCTACTGACGAAATCTCTCCATCCATATAATTAAGAGAGCTCAGATCGCAATCCAGTACGGCTGCCTCAAGGAACGGGACTCCAATATCTTCATCCGTGTTGAACGTTATGCGAAGGCTTCGGTCAGGGTACCTCATGATTTTTCCGGCGAGAGGGTAGTAAAACACGAGAGTTTTAGCCAGACCCTGTCTCAGAGCAGAGACAGGGTCGGGCTGTCTCGGAGAAGAGACAGGGTCGGGGCAATTGCCATTGGGAGGGGCAATAGCGATCGGACGATAAACATAGAGGGTGTGCGTGAAATTCTCGAAGATGTAACGATTGTCAATCGATGAGAGGGAAAGGTCGTCGTGACAAGGTATGGGCTCAGAGGGTTTCACCAAAAGAGGTTCCTTTCTCACCACGCATAAAGAAGTTGGTTCATGAGTAGTACTGGCCATGGATGAAGATGGTGCTGAAACTCGATCAGTTTAATTATACAAAGATTGTAGTGAAATTGATGAGTTGGCTATTGCTATGCTATATTGCCTTGCAATCTAGCTATTTATAATCCAACTAATGGTAGGTGAGATCTAATTTTTCTATTTATTGTAAAAATTATAACAATTTGTTGGGTCTCGGTTTTTATTAGATTGATTGAAAATGAGATATTTGATCAATTTATTTTAAATAAAAGCAACCTCCTATTTCTACAAATTTAACAAAAATAGCAATGAAGCTATCGTTAAAGGCTTTATTAGTGGTTAGGGAATTGAGATCAAGAGACTTCAAAACCATATATCGAACCTTGTGAGCAAAAGTGTTTATAATGGGAACAATTAGAACATCCTGTAACCAGACATTCACAATTGCATGATGGTCAATCTTTAGATCCCATAGCCAATTATCTTCACATAAATTTCACTATATACCAAGCAATTTTTACTAAAAAGGTAATAAACATAAAATCAATATATGCCAAAACTATCACACTAGTGCAAGCAACCATTCCTGTAGAAATTAGACCAAACTTTCAAATCAAAATCATAATTTTTAAAATTTTTTTTTTTAAAAAAAAGTGAAAATTTTAAAATTTTTAATACTTCTTCAAATTTATTAAATTTTTAGACTTACCTTCATTCTTGGCATTTGGACCACTCAACCGCAGTTCTAGTGACCTTTGAAAGTTAGTCTTTTAGAAATGGATACAAGTCTGAAAGCATAAAGAAATCATAAAAATACGTATCATATACAAACAAAAAATGTGCCAAAAACAAGCCACGAGAAAAGATAAAAATAGTCAAATAAATTGGTACAAGAACTTGGGTGCTGTCTCATGCATTTCTTTACAAATTTGGCTTGTTAAGAAATCCTTGGATTAAATTAACTCTTGATGAAAATTTTAACATATTAAATTAAGAAAACCAATAGTTATACAAATTCAGTAATAATGTTACAAGAAAGGTTATTGATCGTAAAACTTGTTTGAATGATTGTGATCGATATTGATGCAAATCATTTCTTTGAACTCTAATAAAAGTAAAACTGATTGAGCTATTTAAAAATGGATTGAGATATTAGGACAAATTTACCAACACTAACAAAATGGTATGTACATTTTAAACTAGAAGGCACCATATTTGTCCTAGTAAACATTTGTTTTTTTTAATATAGATAAGTCTCTGTTTTATGATTTTGGTTCGTATAGCTTTGTAAATTAAAAAAAAAAAATAGTTTTTTATTTCAAACTGCTTTCAGAGTGTGTAATTGTGTGTAAGACTAAAGTTTCATATTTCATAAGTTAAACAAGAGCTTATTTAAATAAAGCATTTTTGGAGAAACAAATTTTGGTAGAAGTGTATACCATTTTATATTCTTCTAGTAATTGTTATAATTTCCCAATTCACAAGTAAATAATTTTCCATTTTATATTCTTCTTGTAATTGTTATAATTTTCACTATTTATGCACTAGACTTCTTATGTAATACGAAAACAAATACAAGCAATAAAAATATTATTTTTCCTCTCTCAAAATTTTTACATGGTATCAAAGCCAAACTTTTGTTTTTGAGCTATAAATTTAATCTTCCGCTGCCTCCATCAATGGTTACCTTAGCCATTGATGGAAGACTCTAATCATTATTATTATCATATATTTTTTAATAATGCTCTATTAATTATTATTTTTTTCTTATTTTTTTCGAGAGAATATTTTAATCATCATCAAATTCCAGTGAACCTCTGGCAAATCAAAGCTTTTTCACTGCCATTCAGCGATACTCCGGCGTTTCAAGCCAACTCGCTTTCATCAACATTCAGCGACACTCCGACGATTCGAACGTCACTCGCTGTCATCAAATTCTAGTGAAACTTCGGCAATTCAAAGCCTTTTCACTGCCATTCAGCGACATTCTGGCGATTCGAACGTCACTCGCTGTCATCAACATCCAGTGAAACATCGGCAATTCAAAGCCTTTTCATTGTCATTTCATC
The DNA here is from genome assembly GCF_907164915.1 of Impatiens glandulifera. NCBI lineage: Eukaryota > Viridiplantae > Streptophyta > Magnoliopsida > Ericales > Balsaminaceae > Impatiens > Impatiens glandulifera. The sequence continues at coordinate 56,525,201 of NC_061863.1, forward strand.
TCATCGACAACACCCTCTTCAATCTCTGCCCAATGCTCTATTGCACCCCTCTACATTACATCCCGCAATCAGGTGGCTGACATACTTACCAAGGCGATTCGAGGAAGTATGTGAGAAGTTGAGCAGTTTCAATATCTACTACCTAACTTGTGGGGGAGTGTAGAATTATCTTGGAAGGAAACAATTTCAAGAATACAAATTCCAAGAATGGAATGTTATCAGTAGCAAATCAATTAAAATAATTGATTTGCTACTTAGTGAAGATTTGTCGCTGATTGTCAAATCAATTATAATTGATTTGATTTTTATTTTACTGATATTTTATTAATATGTAATTTTCACTATTTAAGCATTATATTTCTTATGTAATACGAAAATAAATACAAGAAATAAAAATATTATTTTTTTTCTCTCAAAATATATATATATATATTATATTATATTTATATTTATATGGAACCGACACAATGTTGACACACCCTTCTCTCCAACCAAACTTATATGCCTCAATTTAGGGTGTGCAAATGGGTAAACCCAAACTATATTACCCAATCCAAATTTAACCCAAACTAAATTTGGTCAACCCATTATCCAACCCATATTAATGAATAATATGGGCTGAGTATGGATTAGTTGGGTATGAGTTGAGTAACCCAAAAAAATTTTTAGTTTGTAACACTTTTATTACGTTTTTTACTCGTTTAATATTTAACATATTTTGATATGTTTAACAATTATTTGATTCATTTTACATAATTTAATACATTTGACTTATTCAACATATTTTTTAATCGTTTAACTAATATTTGATTCGTTTGACCTGTTTTGACTAGCTTAATTCGTTTTAGTTTGAACAAGTATGTAACTCATTTTAATCTATTTAATATATTTTTGGACATTTAACATGTTTTGGCACATTTAACACGTTTCTGACATATTTAACATATTTAACATGTTTTGGCACGTTTAACATATTTTGACACGTTTAACATGTTTTGGCACATTTAACACGTTTTTTACACATTTTTTTACGTTTAACACATTTTCACACGTTTAACATGTTTTTGACATATTTAAAACGTTTAACACATTTTCACACGTTTAACGTGTTTTTCATACATATAACACGATTTTGACATATTTAAAATATTTAACACATTTTCACACGTTTAACGTGATTTTCATACATATAACACTTTTTTGACATGTTTAACACATTTTAGAATGTTTAACATATTTTTTTTACATATTTAACACGTTTTTGAGACTTTTAATACGTTTGGACACATTTAACACGTTTTGGCACGTTTAACACATTTTGGCACATTTAATACGTTTTTGACATATTTAAAACGTTGAACACATTTTCACACGTTTAATGTGTTTTTCCTACATTTAACACGTTTTTGACATGTTTAACACGTTTTGGAACGTTTAACCTATTTAACACGTTTTTGGCACGTTTAACATGTTTTTGACAATTTAACACGTTTAACACATTTTTGGCACGTTTAACACATTTTGGCACATTTAACACGTTTTGACACGTTTGATACATTTTGGCATATCTAATATATTTTTTCATGCTTAACATGTTTTGGTCCATTTAACACATTTAATATTTTTGGTCCGTTTAATTTGTTTTATGCTCCGTCTAATATGTCTTTGACATTATTATACGTTTTTTTATCTGTTTAACATAACTTTTATTATTTTGAAATTATTTTGATATTTTAATTACTAAACTAGTTGAAGAAATAATATGTGGAATTAATATGGATTGTTTAAATAATATTTAGATCATTCATACTAAATAAAATTTGAATATAGTAAACTCTAATTTTTAGAAATAAATTAATTTATTAAAAAGTTTTAAAATAATAGTGATAAGTTAATTATATATGGCTAGAGTACTATAATTAATAAATATATTATTAATGAGTTTTAATATTTTTTCAATTATTTTTCATTTCACTGTAACTTGATCCATCATAGTAGAAGTCAAGAATATATATATTGGAGTTAAAAAATGTTAGTTTATATTAGATTAATAAGAGAGAATTAAAATAAATTTATTTAATTTGAATAATCAAATCCTAACCCAAATTAACTTACCTAAATTAATATTTTGGGTTATGGTTTGGGTCAACCCAAGATATGAATGCTCCCTACCTCCATCGATCAGATCCATTCCCTCGCCAATCTCAAATATCTCAAGCTGCTCACACTAATCGAGTTATCGTGAAATCCATTTTCATATAAATAAATTTTATGTAAAGAGGTGCAGTCGCCAAACTCGGGAGATATATGGCCGGAGAGAAGAGTCGTGTAGTCGCCATTGTGGATCGCATTTTCGCTAAGTCAACATTCGGTCGGTTAGGTTGGGGAGATAAAAAGGTGAAAAGATGGGAATGGGTTAGAGGGAGATACTCTATAGGTTAAAACTTTTGTTTATGTTTTGTTTGAATAGAATAATATGAAATTAAAAAAAATATATATTTGGGTATGACCGTGTCGGAGCCCAGCTGAATAGTTTTTAACACAAGACATTCTTTTCCGTTATTAAATATATAACGTGATTAAAAATATTTATTTATTCTATATATTTTATAATTGTTTTAAATTTATTTATTTAAAATAATATAAATTTTTAATATATTACTATATATATAATATTAAAAAATTTGTTTTTATAATTGTATGAAAGATTTTTTTTCAATTGGTATACTATGTCGGATTTAGAATTTGAGTTTGGTGTGGGTTTGAATTTTTTTTAAAATTTTTATAAATAAAATGCCTATTTTTGAAAATTTTAAAAAATAAATAATAAATTAAATATAAAAATTATAAAATTAGAGAATTATGTCCATTTTTTTTTTTAGATGTGCTGAACTTTTTTGAAATACAAGAATAGAAGTAAAAAAAATCTTCAGAATAAAATGAGCAGAGATTATATTGCTTACCTGGGCTGCCTAGTCACCCTCTCCAAGAAAATGTGATATACAATGTTGGATTTAGAATTTGAAGTTGGTGTGCTTCAAATTTTTTAGAAAATTTAGGAATAAAACGCCTATTTTGAAAACTAAAAAAATAAATAATTACACAAATAAAAAAAAATTAGAAAATTAGGGAATTATGTCGTATCCTTTTCGGAGTATACTGAAAATTTTAAAACTAGACCAAAAAAAAATAAAAGTAAAAAAAAATCTTCAGAATAGAATGAGGCAGAGATTATAATTAAACAGCACGGTTACCGACCACTAAATAATATATAATCTATTTATTCATAACTAATTTATTCAACTCTTTAATATTTTATATTACAAAGTTTTTCATTCTTTTTATTTTTTTAAAAATGTTTATTTGTCATTTTATTATAAATCCTAAATAAAAGAAAAAAAAGACAATTCTTTTGCTTTATTCTAACATCCTAAAATAATCAAATGTTCAAAAAAAAATCATATAAACAAGTCATAATGAATTCCAAACAATCAAACACTTATCTTTTATCTCACTTTGATTTTTTCGAAACTAATGATTTCTTTATAAAGGATTCTCCATTCTTGACATAGGCTTATTCTCGTTCACCCTCGAAAATTCCCCACCAAGTCTTCATAAGCGCTCCAAAATCAAACACGATATTGCTCCAAACATCGCTAACACTTCTACGGACTCTTCAAAATACCCAAATTCTTCTAAATACTAGCCTAAATACTCACGCGTTTCTTTCTGCCATAATGGTAGACTATTTGTTATGTAAAATATATATATATATATATATATATATATATATATATATATATTTTACAATATAGATAGGTTTCAAATACATATATAAATGATAAATAAAAACGAAAATGAAAAACATTAATAATATAACATATTATATAACTTGTCACCAATAATATTTTGATAATTAGAAACATTAACTTAAATGATTATTACAAAAATATCCCTTTTTTTTTTCATGATATATAAATGCAACAAGCTTCCTTTATATATTTTTTTTATCATAATTCATCTAACTACTTTTACGAGATTATTTTCAAACATCATAAAATAAAAATATGATTACATCCAAACAAATTATGAAATAGAAAACAAGATATATATATATATATATATATATATATATATATATATATATATATATATATATATATATATATATATATATATATATATATTATTATCTCATATTTAATCCTATATAAAGTCGTATTTTTTTATATTTTTTATATTACAAGTGCAACAAACTTTTTTCTTTTCTTTGATCATAATTCATTTAATTATTTTTAAATATTATTAAATAAACATCAAATAAAAGTATGAATTATATCTAAACTAATTATAAAATAGAAAATAAGAAATATTTGTATTTATATTATTCTCTCGTATTTTCTGTTATATATAAATATAAAGTCTTATATTTTTCCATTTTTTCTCATATAAGTAAACGATCTTTCTTTCTCTTTTATTTGATTATATATAATAAAAAATATTAAATTAAAAGAGAACTAACAATACACTAAACTAAATTGTTAATTTTAAAGGTAATTACAAATTATTTCCAACCATCAATTATCTCTATAGTAATTTTAAGTGTTAGGAATTAAGTAATTAAAATTTTTATTTATCTATCTGCATCATTAAAATTTTAAATTAATATAGAAGAATATCTCAAAACAATTCTCTTACATTAATTATTAATTAATTTATTCTTGTAAAAATATGTTATTTTAATATAATATAAATGAGAGTTGTAAAAATATTTATTTCATTCATAATTGACAAATACATATTTAATTCCTACTGGATGCACGTCAATGGATACTGCCTGTGAAACTTTAATATCCACGAATTTATAATCATTATTTTTCGGAAAAAAATAGTCGGTGATAACTTCACCATTACCGTCGCTATTCCAGAACCGTACATGAGATCTTCACCTCATACGACTCCTCGAGGGTCACAAAAATTTATGATTGAGTTACGAAAACTTCTAAATAGGTATCCTACATTTAAACAAAATTCTTTCTGGTTAAAGAATCTTTTTCTAGTTGTTCTGGAACAATTAGGAGGAGGCACTCCTTCTCCCGAAATTACGGAACTATTTTGCCGAGTTCCTTAGACCAAAACCAAAGCAAGCTACCAAATAAATGAAATCCAAAGATCTCGGGCAAATCCAAAGAGAGTTTTCTAAAAAATAAAATACAAGAAAGAAAAGTGTCATCAAACCTACTTAAACATAATTAATATTATATTTATTCAAATAAAATTTGATTTTATATTCAAATTATCACTCCAAATTACACAATATTATATTTATTCAAATAAAATTTGATTTTACATCAAATTATCACACCAAATTAAATATATATAATATTAAATAACATAATAATAGTACATAATTGGGAAGAATGTCAATTTTACGCACCAAGTTGTAGGAAGGTGTCAAATTTACTTATTAAGTATCAAAATTCTATTTATATGCATGAACTTGTCAAAAAGTGTCAAATATATTTAAAATAGCAGAAATGTTAAACGATGTTAAAATTTTTGCCACATTTAATATCCACATATTTTTTATTTTTTTAAATTGACATTATTTTAATTATTTTTCCATTATTTTTTCATTTAAACAAAACTTATTTTTACTTTCTCTCTCATCCCTCCACAACTCTCCATTTTTTTTCTAATTTTTCTCTCTTTGATTAACTCAAGTTCTTTTGGATTTTTACCTTCTTCTAACCTCTAAATACTCCCGAACTTTAAATAGTCATCATCGTTGATGGAAGTTTTTGTTGGCCGATTCCTAAATCATAGACGTTGTGGCCAAAATCTTCATTAGTCGAACCCTAAATCATTGTCGCCATTAACGGACAATGTCGAATCAAGGTAATAAAATTAATAATAAAATTACTCATAGATGAAGAAATGAAGAGAGAAATATTTAAAGAAAATGGTAAGTTGTGAGGGTAAAGAAAGAGAAAATAAATAAGAAAAAATTTTAATGTTTTGTTTGAATAAAAAATAATTAAAGTAATGTCAATTTAAAAAAATAAAAAAATATGTGGATATTACTTGTGACAAAAATTTTAACACCGTTTAACATTTCTGTTATTTTAAATATATTTGACACTTTTTGACAAGTTCATACATATAAATGGAATTTTGATACTTAATAAGTAAATTTGACACCTTCTTACAACTTGGTGTGTAAAATTGGCATTCTTCCCGTACATAATTGCATCATATCTTGCAGATTAACTTTGTTCATTTGTGAAGAGCATGTATTTCTTGCTTAAACTTGTCCATGGCAACCTTGGGAAGTCCAATGTAAACCTTAACTCCATCTTCAATGGAATTATCCAACCTAAGTGGAGGCAACAAAATACACACATCATTATTGTTTGTCATATTATGAGGAACTGGCACGATATTCACACACCCTCCCCATCCAAAATCCTCTTCCTCCCTAACACCGGCTCCTCGCCAATCTGTTACTAACATTCTTCCTCCTCTATTTTTCAATAATTGCCTTCTACTCTCCGATCGAGTCCTCTCCGACAAACTCAATGAACGTCGAATGAACTCGGGTTGAGAACAGATGTTCTTGGTCTCTTTAATCAGCTTAACCATGTTCGAGAGAGGACCCTCAACTAGGTCTCTCCCTATAACAACTATTGGCGATGACACTACGAAGGAGTTACCATAATAGCCCTTTGGTAGTTTGGGATGATCTAAGCGATCTCTGAACCCCATCATCATGATAAATACCGTTTTGTCATCGGGATTAAACTCCAACGCTTTGAATCTCGATCTCCAAATGTAAGAACTCAGTGCCTCGAATGTGGTTACGTTGTCTCCCATTTCCGTCGCTAATTCAAGCTTTAGCCTCTTTATTCCATCGCTAGATATATTGACGCATACATTTATCAACTCAGAGGAAAGTTGCTGGGAATTTGGCAAATTGATTGACTGAGAATTATTATTCTCCTTCTCCTTCTCCTTCTCCTTCTCCTTCTCCTTCTCCTTCTCCTTCTCCTTCTCCTCATCCGACATAATATTTACTATAAGCCTTTTCCTTTTCCAAACAGGAATCACCGACGGTTCAACCTTCCCGCCGGCCAATTCGGTCAATGCTTTAAACAACTGAGCAGCTCCAAACACGTCAACAACAGAGTGTAATATGCTCATCCCGACGATGAATCCGCCGCAGGGGAACACAGTTACTTGGAGACGGAGAGGGTGGTATGGTCCTTGATCCTTATTGATGGGCGGCTGGTTATAAAATATGAACTCTTTGGCTACCGACGAAATCTCTCCATCCATATAATTAAGAGATCTCAGATCGCAATTCAGCACGGCTGCCTCAAGGAACGGGACTCCAATATCTTCTTCCGTGTTGAACGTTATGCGAAGGCTTCGGTCAGGGTCGTACCTCATGATTTTTCCGGCGAGAGGGTAGTAAAACACGAGAGTTCTAGCCAGACCCTGTCTCAGAACAGAGACAGGGTCGGGGCAATTGCCATTGGGAGGGGCAATAGCGATCGGACGATAAACATAGAGGGTGTGCGTGAAATTCTCGAGGATGTAACGATTGTCAATCGTTGAGAGGGAAAGGTCGTCGTGACAAGGTATGGGTTCAGAGGGTTTCACCAAAAGAGGTTCCTTTCTCACAACGCAAAAAGAAGTTGGTTCATGACCGGCCATGATTGAAGATGGTGCTCAAACTCAGTTTAAACCAAGATTGTAGTGGAATTGAGTTGGCTATTGCTATATTGCCTTGCAATCTATTTATAATCCAACTAATGGTAGGTGAGATCTAATTTTTCTATTTAATTATAAAAATTATAACAATTTTTTTGTGGGGTGTTTAAACCATTCTCATTATAATTCATTTAAAATATATATATATATATATATATATATATATATTATATTTTTATTAAACTTTGATATTTATGTGATTTTAATTTTTGTCATTCATCCAAATTCTAGATGTTTCAATCTTTATTTTGAATATAAGATAATATATATATATATATATAAAATATATATTATAACTATATTGTTATATAACCTATCTAACCCTATAATATAACATTCAATATAATTTCTCTTTATTTTAATATGAAGAATAATTCTTCTTTCACATTACTTAGATTGATTGGAAATGAAATACTTGATTAATTTATTTTAAATAAAAACAACCTCCTATTTCTACAAGTTTAACAAAAATAGCAATCAAGCTATTGTTAAAGGCTTTATTAGTGGTTAGGGGATTGAGATCAAGAGACTTCAAAACCATATATTGAACCTTGTGATGTTGGTAGAACATTAATAAAGAAACCAAACTTAGACACATTTTCTTACATCGATTACAAAAGAAAAAAGATGTTATCCGATAATTTCAACATAAATTAAACAAGAATGCGAGTGTGCAACTATCATTTATAAAATAACTATGAGCAAGTGACATATTGGGACCGTTTTAGGTATTGTTAAGGGATCACAACAAATAAAAGTGAACTAACTAAAGATTTCACAAGCATAACTTTTTTGTAAACACATTTTGTTTATGTTTCTATATTTATATGTTTCCGTATACATAAACAAAAGTGTTTATAATGGGAACAATTAGAACATCCTGTAACCAGACAATCACGATTCCATGATGGTCAATCCTTAGATCCCACACCCAATTATCTTCACATAAATTTCACTATATATATACCAAACAATTTTTACTAAAAAGATAATAAACAGAAAATCACTCTGGCATGTAAGACCCACCAAGCTGCAGGCTCTAACTATCACACTAGTACTGCAAGCAACCAACCATGAGAAATAACAACCATTCCTATAGAAATTAGACCAAACTTTCAAATCAAAATCATAATTTATTGATTTTTTTTTTTAAAAAACGTGAAACATTTTAAATTTTTAATACTCCTTCAAATTTATTATATAATTTTAAAAACGTGAAATATTATAGATATATAATTTTGACTAATTGTATTAGACAAGATATTTAACTTTTAATAAAAAAAATATTTATAGTTGTCAAGATTTGAACACTAAATCTCAACTAGAATTTTTTTTTTATTAGTGAATCTTTAACCATTAATTAGCTATCCATAATATTTATAAAGTTTATTATTATTAAAAGTATATAATAATCGTATATATATATATATTATTATAATAGAAATATTCAAATAATTAATTATTTTATTTAAATTTATTAAAAATAATTTTAAAAGAAATATTTATAATATTTTTCAAAATATTAATTAAATGTGTGGAAGACCGGGGAAGGCTCATAAGTTGAAATGTGTTATAAAAATTGGGTATCATAGCACATGCAAACAATGAATGATGAATGGGTCTATGAGCGACTTAATGATCCCCTGACGTTCTACCCACCATTTTTTATTCATTTTTTTTTTCATTCTCTTTAATTAAATGAATAAAGTTTATTTCTCTTATAATATATTTATTTTATTTTTAATTTAATATTTTTTATTGTAATGTTTGGATAATATATTTTTATTTTATTTTAATAATTAAGTTAGTACGTTTAATTAAATAAAATATATATTATATTTATGAAATTAAATAATTTGTGAAGTTAGAGAAGAGTGGTAATTGAAAGTAAGAATAAAAAAGTGAATGATTTAGAAAAATGAAAAAGGATGGGTAAAAAAAACATAAATCTTTTCGTTTTAATATATTAGTTAATAAGTAAAGAGGTAAAACCTCAAATTCATATATTTTTGTTTATGTTTTATCTAAAAAAATATAATTAATTATTTTTAAAATTAATATTATATTATTTTAAATAATAAATAAAAATAAGGTAAAAATATTTAACTTAAAATTATCATGTGACCCTATAATTTGTGTAAAAGAGGAAAAAAAGTTGTATATATGTTTTATTATTATTAATATAATTTTATATAAATAATTAATTTAATAAAGATATTTAGTTATTAAATTAAATTATATAAAAAAATTAGAAAGAAAAAAAAAAGAATATAATAAAGATTGAAAAGAGTTGAGAATTAATAAAAAAATTTAAAAAAAAAGTAAGAAGAGAAAAAATGTTACCAGGTAAAAAAAATTGAGTTTAAAACTAAATGTATTTATTATAATTTTGTGTGTTAATTTATTAGTTAAAAAAATTAGTGTAGCATATTGTTAGTGCCAATAAATCTAGTTTATAAGTCAAATAAAATAACAAACAATAAAGTTAAAAAAATAATAAAATACAAGACAATACAGCATAAATCAAAGACATTTGGGGTTATATTTTCTTTTTAAGAAAAATAGAGAATATTTAATTTGATTGATATTTTAAATAATTTTATTATTGAAAAGATGTATAATTGTAATTTTATCATTTTCATCAGCATTTCTCACATCAAAACAAGGGATTTATTGATTTGATAAATTAAGAAATCATAATTGATAGGTTGCTATGGTAATATCAAAGAAATTAAAGTTCCCTCATCTTGATGATCAAATGTCTATCATTCTTCAATATTGTAAACATAAAAGATCTTTACATTTTAGAAATACAAATCCACATTATATCACTCCAACATGTAGAGATGCGGCCTCAGCTTCCAATGAACCCAGAAACCACTCTACTATTCTGTTTCCATAAAAGAGGGGGAAATAAGATTTTAACGTCGCAAAATTTTAGTAGCTCCTCAATAGTGTTGATAAAGGTAATTAGTGCCGGTGATATTGACCTTTACCGTCAGCTATAGCGATGCAAGTCGGAAATGTGTATTTTTGTATTAGTGGTGCTCTTTCCAACTGATTTTATTATTCGCGACGATTATTAGTGGGTAGTTTTAGTATTTAGCGGCCTTTTTACTATTAGGCAATTTATTTCAATAATAAATTTTAAACCCTAACAATATCACTTGTCTACACTTTTAGTTTTTGATATGGATGTGACTATGATTGTTTAAATAAGTGGTTGTTCTACATAAAGTGAGTTAAATACTTGAATTAGGTGGGATGGTGAGGTCAAATCGTGGACTCATACTCACAAAGAATTGAGATTCAAAGTGATATTTAGCTCTAATAATTTGTTGAATTTCATTATCCTCTTTATTGACTTTTTGTTGCATTTTAATGATGTTTTGATTCGATTTAATTTGTTAAACTTGGAACAAGTTTGGCTAAATTGTACTTATTTAAATGCATTTTAAAGAAAAATGTTTACTATTTTGAAAAAAAAAATAATAACATGTTTAAATTTTAAAATAACTATGAGACATAAAATAAACATTTAAAAGCTATTTTAATATATGCAAATTAAAAATAATAACTTATTATAAAACAATAATTTTTGTGTCATCATAATTAATGTTTAGCATGAGAAGTCAATAATAAATATAAAAAAAGTATAGAATTGAAAGAGAAAAAAGAATGAATGCCCATCAAAAGATATTATTTATAAAACAATAATTTTTGTTCATAATTAATGTTTCAAATGAGAAGTAAATAATAAATATAAAAAGTATAATTGAAAAAGAAAAAAGAATGAATACTCCTATCAAAATATATGAATTAAAGTTGTTGTTTAATTAGTTTTGTGTTGTATTTTAATTTATTTTTACTTTTTAAACTCTTGTAAATTTTATAATTTATGACTGTATATATCATAATTTATAATGATAATTTTGCATTAAGAGAAAAATATTGATTAGTGTTTGAAGATCGAATACAGTTAATAGAGACAGTTTCAATGTTTCGTCGCTAAATACCCCGTCACCAATAGACAATAATGAATACTGTCGCTAAAGCTATAATTTGAATTATCTTTAATTTTCTTTAGTTACTGTTTTAGAGTCAAATTACTAATTCTATTCAATCAATAATAGTAATTTATAATATTACTTTAGTTGTAGCTTTTTTAAACAAAATTTTATAGTATTATGCTATTATTATTAAATTAAAATAAGAATTAATGTTATTGTTTATAAACAAAAGTAATTATATTATATAGAACTGATAAATTTGTAGATAGAAAAAAAGTTTAATAAAAATATTAATTTTATAGAAAATTAACAATACATTAAACTAAATTTTTAATTTTAAAAGTAATTAAAAACGTATTTCCATGGTGAAGTTAGATATTATACAGTAATTTTAAGGGTTATGAATTAATTAATTAAATTTTTTTTATTTATCTGCATCATCCAAATTTAAATTTAAAATAAAAGAAAATCTCAAAACAAACCTTTTACATTATTAATTTATTAATTTTTGTAAAAATATTTTATTTTAATATAATATAAATAAGAGTTATTTAAGTCTCACAATAAAAACAATATCGAACTCGAAAGTAAAAAGTGACATCAAACATACCTAAATACAACAAATATTATATTTATTAAAATAAAAATTATCACACACCAAATTACACATGAGTTAAATAACATAATAGTAATTGCATCATACCTTGCAGATTAACTTTGTTCATTGGTGAAGAGCATGTATTTCTTGCTTAAACTTGTCCATGGCAACCTTGGGAAGTCCAATGAAAACCTTAACTCCATCTTTATTGGAATTATCCAACCTAAGTGGAGGCAACAAAACACACAAATTATTGTTTCCAATCATATTATATGGAACTGGCACGATATTCACACAACCTCCCCATCCAAAATCCTCTTCCTCCCGAATACCGGCACTTCGCCAATCTGTTGCAAACATTACTCCTCCTCTACTTTTCAATATTGTCCCTATATTCTCTGATCAAGTCCTCTCCGATGAACTCAATGAACGTCGAATGAACTCGGGCTGAGAACAGATGTTCTTGGTCTCTTTAATCAACTTAACCATTTTCGAGAGAGGCCCCTCAACTAGGTCTCTCCCTGTAACAAATATTGGCGATGATAATATGAAGGAGTTATGTTGGAGAAATCGAATAATAGCACCTGTTTAGTAATTCAGAAATAAACAAGCTACAACAAGGCCTAACAATTCTTTTTCCCTTTTGTGTAATCAAATAGGCAGCCAAAACAATTGAGCATCAAACAATCAAAAACAGAGAGTAGGACACCAAGATTTTACGTGGAAAACCCAAATTAGGTAAAAACCACGGGACACTTCGGACACTTAAATCATCCACTATATCAAATGGGTATACAATGTAGTTCAATACAAGCCTAGAGGTAATCTAACAAAAGTTATCAATTAACCTCATCCTAACTTGTCATTCACATACATTATCATCATCATTAAAGATGGCTAACCAAATGGAGAAGAGATAAAGGAAATCAGAAGAAGAACCTGCTGCTTTAATGGAGGAATTGATGCTTCAATGGAGGAAGAACTGCTGGAAGAGAGAGAGAGAAAACCAATCTAAAAACTGTTGTGTTTTTTTTCCTTAATTAAATATGCCCTAATGGGCTTTATTAATTTGTTAGGCCCAGCTGCCAAATGAGCTGACCCAACAAATCTCCCCCGTCAGCGCAACTTCGCGGGCTCCAATAAACCCGCTCTCTCCCGACAATCTTCAAACTTGTCCTTAGGCAAGGATTTCGTAAATATATCGGCACCATTCTCACTTGTATGAATCTTCTCCAAGTTCAGCTCTTTTGCCTCAAGCACATCACGTATCCAATGATATCTCACGTCGATGTGTTTGGATCTCAAATGAAAAGCTGAATTCTTTGAGAGATGAATGGCACTTTGACTGTCGCAAAACAAAGTAAACTTCTCTTGCTTTTGGCCCAACTCTTGTAGGAACTTCTTCATCCATAACACCTCTTTACATGCCTCAGTAGCTGCAATATACTCAGCTTCTGTAGTAGACAAAACAACACACTTTTGTAACCTTGACTGCCACGAAACAGCACCGCCTGTAAAGGTAACCAAAAAACCTGATACAGATTTTCTTGAATCAACATCACCCGCCATATCAGAATCTGTAAAGCCTTCCAAAATAAGAGTATCACTTCCGAAACATAAACGTGCTTTCGAAGAGCCTCGAAGATATCTGAGAATCCACTTAACAGCCAACCAATGTTCTTCTCCAGGGCTGGAGAGGTACCGACTAACAACACCAACTGCGTGTGCTATGTCCGGTCTTGTACATACCATGGCATACATAAGACTACCAACTGCAGAGGCATAAGGTACATTCTTCATTTCATCTTTCTCTTTCTCACTTGTAGGACATTGTTTAGAACTCAACTTGAAATGACCTGCAAGTGGAACTGAAACCGGTTTTGCATTTTTCATTGCAAACCTCTCAAGTACTTTCTCAATGTACTTCTCCTGTGATAGCCAAAGTGTTCTGTTCTTTCTGTCTCTTGTGATTTCCATGCCTAGGATATGCTTCACTGAACCCAAATCCTTCATCGCAAAAGACTTGTTCAACTCCCTTTTGAGCTTCTCAATTTTCGCAATATCTTGCCCAACAATCAGCATATCATCAACATAGAGCAGAAGAATAACATAATCATCAACACCGTATCTTTTGATGAAAACACAATGATCAGAAGTAGTCTTACTGTACCCATTTGCTTCCATGAAGGAGTCAAATTTCCTGTACCATTGTCTAGGGGCTTGTTTGAGCCCATACAAGCTTTTCCTCAACCTGCAGACAAAATCTTCTTTACCTTTAACTTTAAAACCCTCAGGTTGTTCCATATAGATCTCTTCCTCCAAGTCACCATGGAGAAATGCAGTCTTCACATCCAGTTGTTCAATTTCCAAATCTTGACTAGCAGCCAATGCTAACACAACTCTGATGGATGACCTCTTCACAACTGGTGAGAAGATCTCTTCAAAATCAATCCTCTTTTTCTGTCCAAAGCCCTTCATAACCAGTCTTGCTTTGTATCGAGGTTGTGAGCTATTCTCTTGGTGCTTCAACTTGAATACCCACTTGTTCTTCAAAGTCTTCTTTCCTTTTGGAAGTTTCACCAAGTCATAAGTTTCGTTCTCTTGCAAGGAATTTATCTCTTCTTGCATTGCCACCGACCACTTGTTCTTGTTTTCATGAGACAATGCTTCTTGATAGGTTTCTGGTTCTCCCCTGTCAGTCAACATCACATACTCATTGGGAGGATACCTACTAGAAGGTTGTCGCTGCCTACTAGATCTTCTAATATACTGATCATCAGGTGGCTCTAGAGAACTATCATCATCTTGTTCAGCTTCCTCTGTTGGCTCAACATCAACTAAAGGAGTCTCATCAACCTCAACTTGGGCATTCTCCACATCATTGGGCTGTGATTGATGTGTACGAATCCTACCATTGTCAGACAATTCATTCTCTGTAGACTTCGGCTTTTCCTTTTTCTCAAAGTCTTCAATGGTCTGATCTTCAAAGAATACCACATCTCTACTTCTAATGAGTTTCTTGTTAACCGGATCCCAACATCGGTACCCAAATTCTCCGTGACCATACCCAATAAAGATACACTGTCTCGTCTTGCTATCAAGCTTAGCTCTCTCATCTCGAGGAACATGAACAAACACTTTACAACCAAAAACTCTCAAGTGATCATAAGAGACGTCTTTACCTCTCCAAACTCTTTCTGGAATGTCGCCATCTAAAGGAGTTGAGGGTGAAAGGTTTATCAGATCAACCGCTGTCTTCATTGCTTCTCCCCAAAAGGATTTTGGAAACTTAGCATGAGACAACATACACAAAATTCTCTCATTGATAGACCTGTTCATCCTCTCTGCAACTCTATTCTGTTGAGGTGTTTTTGGCACAGTCTTCATAAGCTTGATCCCATGAATTTTACAGTATTCCACAAATGGTCCTCTATATTTGCCACCATTGTCCGAACGAACATATTTCAACTTCTTCCCAGTTTCTCTCTCCACTTCAGATTGAAACAACTTGAAGTAATCCAATGCTTGATCCTTAGTCTTCAAGCAATATGCCCACACCTTCCTTGAGCAATCATCAATAAAAGTGATGTAATAATGAGCACCACCTAAAGTCAAGGAATCCATAAAACATATGTCTGTGTGAACCATATCTAGGATATTGGGCTTCCTAGATGGAGAGAAACTTTTGAAGGAAACTCTATGTTGCTTACCAACTAAGCAATCTGTGCATGTCTTCAAATCTGTGGACTTTAAGCCCTGGAGATCAATTGTCTTGGAGAGAACTTGCATGCCATTCTGACTTAAGTGACCAAGTCTCTTATGCCAAAGTTGTGCTGAACAATCATTAACTGCATTTGCTTCTTCCCCGTAAGACTTAGTCTCTGTCACATAAAGAGAACCGACCTTCTTTCCTTTAGCTATCACCAAAGATCCCTTAGTGAGTTTCCATTTTCCTTCACCAAAGTAACTATGATAACCCTCATCATCAAGAATACCAGTAGAGATCAAATTCATCAGAATATCAGGAACATGTCGAACATTCTTCAAAAGTAGCTTGCACGAAGTGTTAGTATCCAAACAGACATCTCCTTTTCCAACAATCTTACACGTAACATGGTTTCCCAACATCACTGAACCAAACTGTCCACTAGTGTAAGAAGAAAATATATCACAACGATTGGTGACATGATAAGAAGCACCTGAGTCTACCACCCATTGTGTATCTTGAGAAACAAGGTTGATACTATCATTGTTGTAAACAATATCGATGTCGTTACCACCCACATCTGCAACCTTACTACTTCCATCTTGCTTATTATCCTTTTGTTCCCGCTTCAAAGATCTGCACTGATACTTCTTGTGTCCTGGCTTGCCACAATGATAACATGTAATCTCTTTTCTCGAGCTGGATGTTCCCCGTGACCTGTCTGAATTGCAACTGCGATTCTTTGGAGTTTTACTTTTACTTCTACCCCTTTTCTCAGTCACGAACACCTGACTTAGAGTCGAGAAGCCCTGTTCTTTTCTTCTAGCCTCTTCATTCAGCACGCTCTCTTTCATCATTTTCAAAGTGAGCTTACCTTGTGGAACAGAATTGGTAATTGAAACCACAAGTGTTTCCCAACTATCAGGCAGAGAATTAATCAAACACATAGCATGAAGCTCATCATCAAATTTCATTTCTATCGCAGCCAACTCATTTAGAATCCCCTGAAAAGCATTTAGATGCTCAGACATAGAAGACTCATCTTGATATTTCAACGAGCAAAGCTTCCTAAATAGAAATGCTCTGTTTTGAGTGTTGTTCTTCTCATACAGTTCACTCAAAATAGTCCACACCTTATAAGCATTAACTTCAGTAGCCACATGCTGATACACACTGTTGTCAACCCATTGCCTGATTTTACCAACTGCCTTTCTGTTCAGCTTCTTCCAATCTCCATCTGTCATAGCCTCTGGTTTGCCTTTATCACCCAAAATAGTGTCTTCATAATCATAATTACACAATAAGTCCTCCATCCGTGACTTCCAGATTGTGTAATTGGTAGCTGTGAGTTTGATCATCGTTCCATTACTGCTCAACGATTCTTCCATTTGAATTATACAAGAATCACCACCAAACGAACTCAGCTCTGATACCACTTGTTGGAGAAATCGAATAATAGCACCTGTTTAGCAATTCAGAAATAAACAAGCTACAACAAGGCCTAACAATTCTTTTTCCCTTTTGTGTAATCAAATAGGCAGCCAAAACAATTGAGCATCAAACAATCAAAAACAGAGAGCAGGACACCAAAATTTTACGTGGAAAACCCAAATTAGGTAAAAACCACGGGACACTTCGGACACTTAAATCATCCACTATATCAAATGGGTATACAATGTAGTTCAATACAAGCCTAGAGGTAATCTAACAAAAGTTATCAATTAACCTCATCCTAACTTGTCATTCACATACATTATCATCATCATTAAAGATGGCTAACCAAATGGAAAAGAGATAAAGGAAATCAAAAAAAGAACCTGCTGCTTTAATGGAGGAATTGCTGCTTCAATGGAGGAAGAACTGCTGGAAGAGAGAGAGAGAAAAACCAATCTAAAAACAGTTGTGTTTTTTTTTCCTTAATTAAATATGCCCTAATGGGCTTTATTAATTTGTTAGGCCCAGCTGCCAAATGAGCTGACCCAACAAGTTACCATAATATCCCTTTGGTAGTTTTGGATGATCTAAGCGATCTCTCAACCCCACCATCATGACAAATACCGTTTTGTCATCTGGGTTAAACTCCAAAGCTTTGAATCTCGATCTCCAAATGTAAGAGCTTAGTGCCTCGAATGTGGTGACGTCGTCTCCTATTTCTGTCGCTAATTCAAGCTTTAGCCTCTTTATTCCGTCGCTAGATATATTGACGCATTCATTTATCAACTCAGAGGAAAGATGCTGGGATTCTGGCAAATTGTTTGGCTGAGAATTATTATTATTATTATTATTATTACCCATCTCCTTCTCCTCATCTGGCATAATACTTACTATCAGCATTTCCCTTTCCCAAGCAGGAATCACCGACGGTTCAACCTTCCCGCCGGCCATTTCGGCCAACGCTTTAAAAAACTGAGCAGCTCCAAACACGTCAACAATAGAGTGCAATATGCTCATCCCGACGATGAATCCGCCGCAGGGGAACACAGTTACTTGGAGACGGAGAGGGTGGTATGGTTCTTGATCCTTATTGATGGGCGGCTGGTTATAAAATATGAAATCTTTGAATACCGACGTAATCTCTCCATCCATATAATTAAGAGATTTCAGATCGCAATCCAGTACGGCTGCCTCAAGGAACGGGACTCCAATATCTTCTTCATCCGAGTTGAACGTTATGCGAAGGCTTCGGTCAGGGTCGTACCTCATGATTTTTCCGGCGAGAGGGTAGTAAAACACGAGAGTTCTAGCCAGACCCTGTTTCAGAACAGAAACAGGATCGGGGCAATTACTATTGGGAGGGGCCACAGCGATCGGACGATAAACATAGAGGGTGTGCGTGAAATTCTCGAGGGCGGTATAATTGTCAATCGTTGAGAGAAAAATGTCGTGACGAGGTATGGGTGCAGAGGGTTTCACCAAAAGAGGTTCCTTTCTCATCACGCAGAAAGAAGTTGAAATGGGTTCAGAGGGTTTCACCAAAAGAGGTTCCTTCCTCACCTCGCAAAAAGAAGTTGGTTCATGAGTAGTACTGGCCATGGATGAAGATCGTGCTGAAACTCGATCAGTTTAATTATACAAAGATTGTAGTGGAATTGATGAGTTGGCGGCTATTGCTATATTGCCTTGGAATCTAGCTATTTATAATCCAACTAATGGTAGGTGAGATCTAATTTTTCTATTTATTGTAAAAATTAAAACAATTTGTTGGGTCTCGGTTTTTGTTCTAACTTTTTTGTTTGTTAAAACTTATTCAAATGTTTATTTAGACACAACAAATAAAAGTGAGCTAACAATCACACTAGTACAAACCAACCATTGAGAAATAGCAACCATTCCTATAGAAATTAGACCAAACATTCAAATCAAAGTCATAATTTATTAAAAAATATTAAGAAAAACATTTTAAATTTTTAATACTTCAAATTTATTAAATTTTTAGACTTACCTTCATTCTTGGCATTTGGACCCAATCAACCGCAGTCCTAGTGACCTTTGAAAGTTTTAGAGTCTCTTAGCAATGGATAAAAGTTTAAACATAAAGAAATCATAAAAATACATATCTTATAAAAAAAAATGTGCCAAAAAACAAGCCACGAGAAAAGATAAAAATAATCAAATAAATTGGTACAAGAACTTGGGTGTTGTCTCGTGCATTTCTTTACTCGTGCATTTCTTTACAAATTTGGCTTGTTAAGAAATCATTGGATTAAATTAACTCTAGATGAAAATTTGACGTTTCTTCAATATTATTTTAAGTCGTACATTTTTATTATTATTTTTCTTAGAACACTGTGTTCCGTTTCTCTTATGAAGTGCGACTAATTCCCGCGTGTTAAACATATAATTCACAAACACACTTAACCATTTAACCAGATGCAGAACTTACCGCTTCTCCTATAGGTCATACATTTACGACCTATAGTATTATAGTATTTCATTTGTGACTTGAACGTTAAACCCTATACCCATGACACCGTAGATCTCCGCCTTTGTCTCCTCGCTAACTACGCCTTAGAATGCTAATTTTTTCTCCTCGTTAATAGTTAAACCTATAACATCAGAAAAGAAATCATGTAAACCCTTTACGGTTTCAATGAAATCGACGTCTGCATGTACTAGAATGAACATGTCATCGACAAAGTATAAGTGGGTAATCTTTTCATCCTCATAGAAGGTGTGGTAGTTATATGGTCGATTCTTTCGGAATGTCTTAAAGACGCTCTCAAAGATCTCTAGAATAACGACGGAAAAATATGAAGAGAGGGGGGCCCTGCCTCACTCCTCTTTCTCCCGTGAAGTTACCTCCATGAATCTCGTTGACGCTAACTAAAAAATAAGAGGTAGAAATGCATTGCAAGATCCAATCTATATAAATCATCGGAAAACCAAATACTATAAAATCATGGATGGTTTCCCATCTCTGATATCAATTTCGAAAGTTACCCTCGGGGATACATTTCTTCTCCCGTAACCTTTAAGAAGGTCTGCATAAGTAAAATATTGTGAGAAATAGTTTGACCGGGGATGAATGCATACTGACTTAGACTAACTATCTTAGCAATGACATTCTTAAAGCGTTTTGAAAAAAAATTAAAATTATTTTGTAAATGACATTAAAACAAGATATCAGCCTAAAGTCTTGAACCTTTTCGGGATCTGAGGTGTTAAGAATCAAGGTAAGAACTATGGTATTCCATTGCTTCAACATCTTTCTATTCCGGAAAAATTCCAATACCTCCTTAGTGACGTCGTGACTCACAACATGCCGATATTCCTTGAAGAACTGAGCATTAAAACCATCCGGGCAAGGACTCTTATTTCCATCAATACTAAGCAACTGTCTTGACGTCTTCTATCGTGACCACTTTGATCAAATTCTGACTGTCTTTCGATGAAATATTTTTGTCAATAATCTGATAAAACGTATTCAAATGGTAGGGTTGTTGTTTTATGGTACTCATAAGTGAAGGAATTGTGTCCTTTAATTTAATGTGCAATGACTAAACTTGAATAGGACAAATTAACAGATATAATTTAATCCGATTATTTTAGGAGTCGTAGTGCTTTGCTAGAAGCCAACTACGATTAATGGGGTTAAACCTATAACTATTATAATCGGGTCCTATGAGGTCACACACTTAGAGTTGACCGACTAGATAAACGAGAAAGATGGTTAATTATTAATACATATTAGATATTATTAATAATAAGAAATATTATTTATTTGTGAAATAAAATAATATATAATTAATGGTTAATTATGGAGTTAAGATTGTGAAATAAAATAATATATAATTAATACATATTAGATATTATTAATAATAAGAAATATTATTTATTTGTGAAATAAAATAATATATAATTAATGGTTAATTATGGAATTTTATTTAATACAAAAGGATTCACTTATTTGCAAAAAAAATGGCAGCAAATAGAGAGAGAATTGTTCCTCTTTTAAAACGGCTTTTGCTATATTACGGTGAGAACTCCAAGAGGAAGAAATCATCTTTTAATCTAGCAATTGGATTGCTTCCCCTTTGTCTTTTTCGTCATAACAGTCGAAAGTAAAGAGATCTAGTCGGGCTCGTGTGGACCAAGTAGAGGAGCAACACATGGGGCTCTCGACTATTCATTACTACCAGATCTGATCCGGTTCGCGCATCAAAGATATATTTCTATAAACTATATATCATGATTCTATCAATTATGCATGATCATATGATTAGATGTTTAGATTAAATCTATAAATTATTACGCTGCGAACATCTAATTAACCAACAGTGGTATCAAAGCGCAATGTTGCATATATTGAAAGGATCAATAAATTAACTGTTAATTTTGATGCGGATCTATATCGATGATATAATTTTACATAGATTAAGATGTAAAACTATCTTTAAGAAAATAAAAGAAATATTTATTTTAATTGGATTATATAAATATTTGGATCAAATAAATATAATATATTTGTTTTCTAAAAGTTAGGAAATCCCACTTATTAAAGATTAATATTTTTCTAGTATGGCCCAGAAATGCGATCTGAGCATCGTTATGTTTTCTTATAACACGATCTACGTATCGTTATGTATTTTGTAATTTATTTTGATAATTAGATTATTATAAATAATTATGTAATACAAATAAGAACCATGAAGTTCAAGGATGGAGATCCATGAAGGGTGCAAGCATGGAGACCAAAGAAGTTTAGTTCTTTATATATATTTTTTTTGCATCTTAGGGCCATACTAGGATCACAATTTTCATTGCATTATTTTTTATTTATAATAATTTTCACTAATAAATAAAAGACAATCAAAACTTAAGTTCCTAAAGAAAATTGGGGCAATGCCTTTCCATGTCATGACCCATGAAGTTTATGGTTTTGGTTGGATAGGTTTCGCAAAAGCGAGGGTGTCTTTCCTCAACCTTAGGCTCCTGAGGATGAATCTATACGGGGATTCATAAACCTTGATACGGTTGTACCCAACAAGAGACCAAAAGGCAAAGTTTTGGATCTTGAGGCATGAGGATGAATCCTACATTGGATGTGGATCATCAACCAAGAATTATAAGAAGTTATAATTAGTAATTGTTACTTACCTTGAACACACAAGACTAAGGCAGTGCAAAAGTACGTTGGGGATTGTCTGTAATGGGATCTTGGAATCATTTTATTCATAAGGGACTATAAAAACTTGAATAAAATGTGCATTCACTTATTTTAAATTGTTCAATTATAAGTATTTTGCAAATTTCAAAACATAAACTGATTTGTATGTCATTTATATTCTGTAGAATATGTCGAACGATAATTTGAAATTCTCTCTGCGCTCAATTGTTGAGAAAAATAAGCTCAATGAAACGAACTTCCTTGATTGGAAAAGGAATCTGAGAATTATTCTCAAGTCTGAGGGACATGAGGACGTCCTAACTACCCCTATCCTTACTGTGACCGGAACCTCATCAGATGAGGAGAAGGCAACATCAACTCGGGTGAAAACTGAAGCATTACCTGTTACTTGCCTCATGCTAGCTGCAATGGAGCCTGAATTGCAAAAGAGGTTTTTGCATTCTGATGCTTATACTATCATAACTGAACTGAAAACGCTGTTTCAGGATCAGGCAAGGATAGAGCGATATGAGACTCACAAGGCTGTACTTGATAGCAAACTTGTGAAGGGAAAACCAGTGAGTCCTCATGTGATTAGCCTGACTGGACTTTTCAAGAGGATGGAAAATCTGGGGATCCCATATGACCAAGAGTTGGCCACTGATATTGTTCTTAGATCCTTACATGATGGTTTTGCACCATTTAGAATGCAATACCATATGAATGGTGTAAAGCATGATCTGAATGAGCTCCATAACATGCTTAAAAATGTTGAAGGCAATATTATTGATGACAAGAAGAAGGAAGTTCTAAATTTCAACAATAGGAAGGGGTTTAAGAAGGTGGCTAAGAAAAAGAACAATAACCAAGGGAAAGGCAAGCAAGTTGCCAAACCCAAGGGTGGTGAGAAGCCAAAGATGGCTGCTGATCATGATTGTTTTTACTACAAGGCCAAGGGACATTGGAAAAGAAATTGTCCCAAGTACCTAGAAGACAAGAAAAATGGGACTGTGAGTTCCACTTCAGGTATTTATGTTATTGAGATTATGACAACCGATGTTCTCACATTAAATAATGGTCCTACTTGGGCATTAGATACTGCATGTGGTGCTCACATTATTTCATATGTGCAGGGACTTAGAAATAAAAGACAAGTGAAGAAAGTAGAGATAGACCTGCGCGTTGGAAATGGAGCAAGTGTTGCTGCACTTACCGTAGGAGATTTAAGTCTATCTTTATCTTATGGTTTAATATTAGAATTGAATAATTGTTATTATGTTCCTTGCATTACTAAGAACCTTGTTTCGGTTGCTGTATTACATTCTGAAGGTTTTGAATTTAGCATTAAAAATGGAAATATTTCTGTTTTTAAGAATGATATTTTCTATGCGACTGCTCCAATGAGTAATGGGCTCTTTGTATTGGATCTCAAATCAGAATTGTATAACATAAATAACAAAAGACAAAAAATTAAATAGTTTGAGTGAGGATACCTATGGCATTGTCGATTGGGTCACATTAGTGCGAATCGCATGAAGAAGATCCACAAAGATGGGCTTCTAAAAGACATGGATTTTGAATCCATTGATACATGTGAATCATGTCTGATGGGCAAGATGACAATGTCACCTTTCAAAGAAACGTTTGAAAGGGCTACTGAACTACTGGGCGTAATACATATTAATGTATGTGGTCCAATGAGCACTGAAGCTAGAGGTGACTATAGATACTTCATCACATTTACTGATGACATGAGTAGATATGGGTATATTTACCTTATGTCACATAAATCAGAGTCATTTGAAAACTTCAAGGAATTTCAAAACGAAGTAGAGACTCAAAGTGGCAAGAAAATAAAAGCACTTCAATCTGATCGTGGTGGTGAGTACTTGAGCCACAAATTTGATCATCATTTGAAAAACTATGGGATAATCACACAGTTGTCTACCCCAGGAACACCTCAGCTAAATGGTGTGTCTGAAAGGAGAAACAAGACTTTGTTAGACATAGTCCGATCAATGATGAGTTTTGTTAATCTTCCGGTATCCTTATGGGGATATGCCCCCACTACTGCTGTACTTACACTAAATAGGACTCCGTCAAGAACTGTAAACAAAACTCCATATGAGATATGGACTGGAAAGGTTCCAAAGTTGTCTTTTCTGAAAATATGGGGATGTGAAGCTTATGTAAAGCGTTTACAAACAGAGAAGCTTGCCCCAAAATTAGATAAATGCTTTTTTTATAGGGTATCCCAAAGGAAGTTTTGGATATTACTTCTACAATCCAACTCAGCAAAAGGTGTTTGTTGCAAGGGATAATGTCTTTTTGGTAAGAGAGTTCCTTTCCAACAAGTCAAGTGGGAGAAATATTCATCTTGAAACAGTTCAAGATGATGAAGAGCAACAAACTCAACAACAAAATGACATGAATGATGTCGATGTAGAGATGCTTACTTTTGAAGGCTCAGGGCCTCAGAACATCCAAGAACCAGAACAAGAGGATCTACAAACAGTTGTAGATCATGTTCCGGATTTAGTTGTTGAACAAGTTGAACCCACTCGTAGATCGGAAAGGCCAAGGGTACAAACAAGACGTTATGATGATTTCATCTTAAATGTAAGCCTTGATGTTCTTATGCTAGAACATAGTGAGCCTTCGACCTATAAGCAAGCAGTGACGGGTCTAGACTCCAATAAATGGCTTGACGCCATGAGGTCTGAAATGGATTCGATATTTGAAAATCAAGTATGGGACTTGATAGATTTTCCAGATGGGGTAAAACCCATAGGAAGCAAATGGATTTTCAAACTAAAAAATGACAAGGATGGAAATGTATCTGTTTACAAGGCAAGACTAGTTGCTAAAGGTTTTAGACAAATTCATGGTATAGACTATGACGAGACATTTTCACCAGTTGTCATGATTAGATCCATTAGGATAATCCTAGCTATTGCTGCATATTATGACTATGAGATATGACAAATGGATGTCAAAACCGCTTTTCTAAATGGTTTTTTGGAAGAGGATGTGTACATGACACAACCTGAAGGTTTTGAAGATCCAAATCATGCTAGGAAGGTATGCAAGCTTAAGAAGTCCATTTATGGACTTAAGCAAGCATTCATGAGTTGGAACTTTCGATTTGATGAAAAGATCAAAGAGTTTGAATTCATTAGATGCGAAGAGGATCCTTGTGTTTATAAGAAGTTTAGTGGGAGTAAGGCAGCCTTCTTAGTCTTGTATGTGGATGACATACTACTTATTGGTAATGACATTCCGATGCTAGAGTCCGTAAAAGAATGGCTGAAGAAATGTTTCTCAATGAAAGACTTAGGAAAGGCTGAGTACATACTTGGAATTAAGATCTATAGAGATAGATCTAAGAGGCTTCTTGGATTAAGTCAAGGAACTTATATTGATAAGATTCTTAATAGATTCGGGATGCAAGATTCCAAGAAGGGATTTTTTCCCATTCAACAAGGTGTATATCTCAGCAAGACGCAGTGTCCTAAAACACCTGCTGAGCTTGAGAAGATGAACAAGATCCCATATGCTTCTGCTATAGGATCTATCATGTATGCCATGGTATGTACACGTCCAGATGTTGCATATGCTTTGAGCATGTGTAGCAGATACCAATCAAGTCTTGGAGAAGCACACTAGAGTGCAGCTAAAAATATCCTGAAGTACTTAAGAAGAACAAAGGATGATTTCTTAGTATATGGGGGAGATGAAAAATTGATTGTACAAGGCTATACTGATGCAAGCTTTCAGACTGACCGAGATGGCTTTGAGTCTCAATCGGGTTATGTCTTTATCCTTAACGGAAGAGCTGTGAGCTGGAAGAGCTCCAAGCAAGGTACTATAGCGGATTCTACAACAGAGACTGAGTACATTGCTGCTAGTGAAGCAGCAAAGGAGGCCGTTTGGATGAGGAAGTTCCTAGATGATCTCAGTGTTGTTCCTAGCATTTCAATGCCTATCGACATCTATTGTGACAACAATGGTGCCATAGCTCAGACAAAGGAACCGAGTTCGAGCTCCAAATCCAGACACGTTATGAGAAAGTATCACCTTATTCGACACATCATCACTATGGGTGATATTAGGATGTGTAAGGTGCATACTGATGACAACATTGCAGATCCATTAACCAAACCTATGCCTAGGCCCAAGCATGAGAGTCACACTAGGGCTAAGGGTCTCAAGCACATTGGAGAATGGCTTTGAGTTTGCTTTTGTATTACATTATGTATTTAAGAGTGTTAGACACCAGTTTTATGTTTGACTTGATGATTTTATGATATATGATATTTCATCCTTATTTATATTGTTTTTTATCGATATTGAATAATATGTCCAAATATTTCATTATTAACAAATGGGATCACCTTAAGTGTTCTGGTGAATGAAACCCCATTAAGTGAAATGAAGTTTTGAATTATTAAAAGTCTATAGTTTGAAATCATCAAATGGACATAGATGATTTTATAAGTTACTATATTGTAAGCTGACTGATAGCGTCAGGTTTCATGGGCTATAAGGACATGGAGATGTCTAGTCAATTACATATATGTGTATGGATGATACATGTAAGACTGACCCACCTTAAGACTCTCCAAAAGAAATTGTAGAGTTTTAAGTTAAACCATGTTTAGTAGATTCCTCAGACATGAGTATGTTGTGGCCTTACTTGATGATTAGTATTTCTTTGACACTGTTAAACGCTTTTCGTAAAAGGGAGTTATAAAGGCAGTAGTTGGGATTGCTAAAAATTGAGTGGGAGCCATAGTCATACAAGAATGGAGAAGTCCTCCTACTTCATGTATACTGTGATACATTGAACAGGAATGATGTCTCGGCCACTTGAAGAGCGAGAACTGAAAATGCATGGCCATGCTCGGATGGATTAATATGAATCACCTGTTTAATTGACAGTTCAAACTCAGAGTTCAAGAAACATATTTGATAGAAAGGTATGAATGTTACCATATCATCAAATAAGACATTAAGAGACAAAGGTATCTAATATTGCACACTTGTTTAAGGACAAGTGGGAGATTGAAGGAATTGTGTCCTTTAATTTAATGTGCAATGACTAAACTTGGATAGGACAAATTAACAGATATAATTTAATCCGATTATTTTAGGAGTCGTAGTGCTTTTCTAGAAGCCAACTACGATTAATGGGGTTAAACCTATAACTATTATAATCGGGTCCTATGAGGTCACACACTTAGAGTTGACCGACTAGATAAACGTGAAAGATGATTAATTATTAATACATATTAGATATTATTAATAATAAGAAATATTATTTATTTGTGAAATAAAATAATATATAATTAATACATATTAGATATTATTAATAATAAG
This sequence comes from Impatiens glandulifera, assembly GCF_907164915.1. Lineage (NCBI taxonomy): Eukaryota > Viridiplantae > Streptophyta > Magnoliopsida > Ericales > Balsaminaceae > Impatiens > Impatiens glandulifera. The sequence continues at coordinate 56,553,274 of NC_061863.1, forward strand.
AAATATTATTTATTTGTGAAATAAAATAATATATAATTAATGGTTAATTATGGAGTTAAGATTGTGAAATAAAATAATATATAATTAATACATATTAGATATTATTAATAATAAGAAATATTATTTATTTGTGAAATAAAATAATATATAATTAATGGTTAATTATGGAATTTTATTTAATACAAAAAGATTCACTTATTTGCAAAAAAACGGCAGCGAATAGAGAGAGAATTGTTCCTCTTTTAAAAACGGCTTTTGCTATATTACGGTGAGAACTCCAAGAGGAAGAAATCATCTTTTAATCTAGCAATTGGATTGTTTCCCCTTTGTCTTTTTCGTCCTAGCAGTCGAAAGTAAAGAGATTTAGTCGGGCTCGTGTGGACCAAGTAGAGGAGCAACACGTGGGGCTCTCGACTATTCATTACTACCAGATCTGATCCGGTTCGCGCATCAAAGGTATATTTCTATAAACTATATATCATGATTCTATCAATTATGCATGATCATATGATTAGATGTTTAGATTAGATCTATAAATTATTCCGCTGCGAACATTTAATTAACCAACAATAAGATGTTTGTAGAATTGAACAGCAAGGTCATGAACTTGCTACTTCCCTTGCACATACTCACCATCATCCGTTTTAGCCTATACACGTTCCGCAAGTTCCTAGCCGAGTATTTTCGAAAAAAGAAAACTGTATTTTTATCCCTAAGAGAAAGCCAATTCTGTCTCGATTTCTACTTTACAAAACTCTCTTATAACAAAATCAAGCTTCTAAATTTGCCAAGGACACCCTTCTCCTCTTCATTAATGGGTAGTGTTGCAAAGAGCACGTATTTCTTGCTTAAACTTATCCATATGCCCCTCCCCCAGCCTTCTCCTCTTCATGAATGGGTAGTGTTACAAAGAGCACTGTATTATTAAGCACGACGTTACCCATTGCCGTGGTTAATAATACTGTATTATTAACCACGACATTACTCATTGTCGTGGTTAATAATACTGCATTATTAACCACGACGTTACCCATTTTCGTGGTTAATAATACAGTATTATTAACCACGACTTTGGGTGAACGCCGTGGTTAATAATTTTAAAAAAATTAAAAGTCGCGGTTATTTTTTGATTTTCACAAAATCTATTTCAAATATTTTTACGAAAAAAAAGACAATACGGAAAAAAATAACTCATAAATTAAATTAAATTCAAATTCAAATTCGAGAAAATTCTAAAATAGTAATACAAAACTTTGAAATTAAATTGTAATGTGAATCACTGAGAAAGGGAATCCTAGGCTTCATCTTGCTGCTCTTATTATTTTTCTCCTGTAAAATGCTGGAGGCTCATCCACATTTTTCGAGCTATCTCAAATCCCCATTATGGAAAGTTTCATCAACAACAATACTAACTTCAGAAGGAAAACCATTTGCTACTACTTGATTAAGACTCCCTGTCACTTCGAGTTTAACATGTGTAGCAACACTTGGTTTCTCCATCAATATCTTACCTCTGGTACTATTCTGCTTCTGTTTGTTGTGGCCCATGGGTTTATGTCTAGACATGCTACCTTCACCAGCAGATTGAGGAAGAACTTTATATTCAGTGGAGTTAGTGATTTGAGTACTACTCTCTGTAACCCCTTTGGTAGAAACTAGATTTAAGGTAGATATATTAATCTTGGCAGCAACTGCAAGTGACCCCTCCCTATTCTCTTTCTCATTGACACAAGTGGGTGTGGCAGGTGTTTCAACTTTCTGAACCAAACCATCAGCAGACAAAGTGCGTTTATTCAACTCTTCCAACTTTAACAAAGCCTTTGCCTTCTGCTCTCTTTTCCGCTCTTCCTCTTCCTTCTGCAACTGTTTTGCACGTTCCCTCGCCATTTCTCTCATTTTAGCACGCTGTTTGATAACCAAGCAGGATATTAGAACAAGATATAGATACAGAACGAAAGAAAATCAAACAGAGTAGTTACACATTACTTGTGCCTCGCCATTGCTCTTATCAAACTCTACACATGAAGTTTCTCCTTCAACTTTGTTGCCTCTAAGGCTGGTTCTAGGTTTCTCAACAGCATCCTCAGAAATCTGTAGATCTTGTAAACAGGTAGTAGCATGTGCAGACTCAACGGCATGAGGCTTCTTTTGCCACCCATCCCCACCTTGAGCATTAAACCTTCTTCCATAATGATCAAGTTTTCCTTGCATCTCATGACCTAGTACCCTGAAAAATAAATTGTAGAAAGTCATTAACAAATTAATCAATTTTTTTTTTATAGTTTAGTCGAATCTGTATCGACGTCTTCGTGTCTTGACAGATTTAATTTTTCTTCTTTTTTTTGGCAAAGCATCGTTTTCATGTCTCGACAGATTTTTCCAACATTTCATCTGTTCAAAAATTATCACTTTTCACTTTAAGAGCCAAGAGCCAAAAGCCAAGAGCCACTTCTCTAACTAAGTGAATCATTAATTTGAATCAGTCAAATTGAAAAATGTCATCAACATTTTCATCTACTCGACAACATTCTCTCCACTCTCATAGCTGCCCAATGCCTTTCCTATTAGGTGGCTAACATTCTAATCAAAACTCTTTCAAGTCGATTTGAGAAAGTACGTGGCAAATTGGGCAATCTCAACATTTATTACCCAACTTGAGGGGGAGTGTAGAAATATCTTCAAATATAGAAAGTCAGTAACAAATCAATCAATTAGACTAATTGATTTGCTAATTGACCGAAAAAGAAATTAATGTTATCAGTAGCAAATCAATTAGACTAATTGATTTGCTAATTGATTAAAAATTTGATGTGAAATCAATTATATGATCTTATTGTTTAAATTATTTCGTTTTCTAAAAATGTAATGTTCACTATTTAAGCACTGAAGTACTTATTAAAATACTTATGTAAAAAACAGAAACAAAAAACAAACAATAATATACTTTACAATTTTCCCTCTATGTCTCTAAATTTTCTACATAAATGTTAGGCATCCTTACTTTCAATGACGATACTGCATAGTAAAATATACCAAACACAGTAAATAAGGTCCTTGGAACAGATGCTTCAGTAAAAGTTATTGATTTGGGATTAATATTTTGCTGAGGAACACACACCTTCTCTGACTGGATAAGGTCTCCACCTCCACGGTTTCGATCATTTGCTTGAAAGTTGATCCATTATATGTCCAAGTCAGAGATATAGCAATCAACAAACATACTTGAATGGTAGATAAAAAAGAGAGTCATGAGTAGGAAGTTATTTCAGCTTATTAACGACAACTTATTCAGCTTATTTTATATTCGTAGGTATGTTTGATATAATCTTAGATTATTTATTAGTTAAATTTGTGTAGGTTTGATTCAACTCATATCTCCAATTTATTTATTTTTATATTTATAATATTATTTAATAATAAATATTATATATATATATTTATTAATTTAATTTTAAATATTAATAAATGATTTAAATTAAAAAATAATATATTTGAAAATAAATTATATTAATATTATTTTTCATAAAATTTTGTTAATATATAATTTTAAATATTAATAAATGACTTAAATTAAAAAATAATATATTTTAAAATAAATGGTATGAATATATTAATTTTTATAAATATATAATTTTAAATATATTTAATATAAATATGATATAAATTTAAAAATATAAATATTTAATAATAGTAAAATCAATTTCTTCATTCATTTTATAAATTAATTGAACTAAAAATTAGTTTATTTTAAAATAAATTATTTTTTATAAATTTTTATTAATATATATATTTTAAATTTAATTAAACGTGGGTGATTTCCCATTACATATTACCTTTTTTATTGTCTTCATTTTTTTTTCCAATTTTTTCAAAAAATATTTAGATGAATCATGTATGTACCTATCATTAGATGATCATATGAGTTATTTCACATTTTCACACTTCACTTTCTCTGACATAAATTTTCAATTGACAATTCATTTTAAGGTACTTATACTCAATTTCTTAAAATTGCGAGTAAACTCATAAACTCGAACGAGTTTATGATTCAATCTAAGGAAATCGAGTCATAAGTCGCTAAAAATTGCAAAATTGTAAAATCGTTGTTGACTTGCGTGTTGACTCGGTAATCTCGCTAAAATCGAACAAGTTACTAGACTCCTCGACTTCTTCGTAATATTGTGTTTTTCTTGTTTGAAAATATAAGAAATTTGTTTACTTTTACAACTTTCCAAAGTCTTTCCTACTTCATTATTTGAAAAAAATTACTTACTAGCTTTCTTCAAAACTCTTTTGGAACCAGAATGGTGGTTCCCTTGTTTATCTCCTCTAATAGCTCCGTCTTCCTTTGGAGGAGGTTACCGTTCTGCAATTGCAATTTAAGGCACGACAAGACAAATTATAAATTTATTTAGACCTAGTTCTTTTTGAATTTTAAAAAAAATTCAAACAAAATCAATATTTCAATCAATAACTTCTCAACAATTACAATATATATTTAATTAATCAAAATACTAAAATACCCTCTATTTTAAATTATTATTTTTTATTTTATATATATATATATATATATATATATTAATACCTTTTAAGTATTTTTTATCAAAAATAATCGTCTCCTATTCAAAATTATCAACAATCATTATATTTTTCTCTATCTAAGTTTAGAAAAAAATCCTAATCCAAATTAGGCCTTAAATAATTTAGTATAAATAATAATCATTATTATCACCATATCTTTATTTACTTCTTCTTTTCATCATTTTTTTCACATATTTCTTCTATTTTCTATAGGAGTAATGATAGGGGGAGCGAAAATATTGTAACGATGTAGCGAATGACGTGTGAAAGTGATTAGGATTGATGACTAGGTCTTCTTTAATATATTTATTTATCTCTCCTTCTTTTCTTAATAATTTCTCTCTGTTCTCTTCATTTATATATTTTTTTATCTATTAATTTATAATTGTATATTTAAATTAATTAATATATATATATATATATTTAAAAGTAATAACTGTAAAAATTAATAAACATATATATAAAAAGAATAAAAAGTTAAATATGAATATGATTAATTTTTTTTAATTTAATTGATTTTTTGCGATTAATAGTTAATTAATTTATTTATGTATTTTTAATATAAATAATATCAAGGAGAACGAATAAATCAAATTAATAAAATATATAAATGCACATATTTTTTAAAATATATATTAAATTATAAATATAAATATATATAAAATAAAAATTAAATATATATATTCATAATTTGAATTATTTCTCTTAAAAAATATTTATATTAAATTATTATTTCTCTTCTTTAAATCATTCTTATTTCTCTTAAAAAAAAATAAAAAGTCTCTTTTTATTCTTATTTAATTTTCTTATAAGATATATATTAAAATTCACCTTCTAAACAATATTATAACTTTCATTTATATATAACGTTTCTTTCTTTGTATATATATATATATATATATATATATTGAAAATTAGTAATTTAAATTTTATTTATTATAAATATTAATAATTTGTATTTTAAGTTAAAATTACAAATTTATTTTTTTTAATTTTAAAGTAAGTAAATATTTATAATAATTTTATAATAAAATTAAAGAAGGGAAAATATTAAATAATTTATTTAAATAAAAAAAATTAAGAGAGAAAAATTATTAAATACAGTTTTGTGACATGTACAAATTTAAAATGAAAGAGAGAGAAAAATTGATACACATCATATTTATTAGGTGACATGTAAAATGCCCTCATCCGCTATAATTTTTTCGCTACCCCTATCATTACTCTAATTTTAAAGGAAATTAAAAATGTATTTCCAACCATTGTGGTGAAGTTAGAAATATCAATTATCTCTACATAAATTTTAAGTGTTAGGAATTAAGTAATTAAATTTTTTTTTATCTGTATGATTAAAATTTTAAATTAATATAAAAGAAAATCTCAAAACAATCCTCTTACATTATTAATTTATTTATTTTTGTAAAAATATGTTATTTTAATATAATATAAATGAGAATTGTAAAAATATTTTATTTCACTCATCATAATTGACCAATACATATTCAATTCCTATAGGATGCACGACAATGAGTACTGATTGTGGAACTTTAACATTCACGGATTTACAATCCTTATTTTTCAGAAAAAAAATCGGTGATAACATTACTATTACCGTCTCTATTCCAGAAACGTATATGTGATCTTCACCTCGTACGACTCCTCGAGGGTCACAAAAATCTATGATTGAGTTACGAAAACTTCTAAATAGGTATCCTACATCTGAACAAAATTTTTTCTGGTTAAAGAATCTCTTTTCTAGTTGTTCTGGAACAATTAGGAGGAGACAATCCTTCTCCCGAAATTACCGAAATTACGGAACTATTTTGCCGAGTTCCTTAGACCAAAACCAAAGCAAGCTACCGCTGATAGAAATAAATGAAATCCAAAAAATTTTAAGCAAATCAAAAAGAGAGTTTTCTAAAAATTAAAATACACAGAAAATGAAAGTGTCATCAAACCTACTTAAACATAATCAATATTATATTTATTCAAATAAAATTTGATTTTACATCAAATTATCACTCCAAATTACACAAATATTATATTTATTTAAATAAAATTTGATTTTACATCAAATTATCGCTCCAAATTACACAATATTATATTTATTCCAATAAAATTTGATTTTACATCAAATTATCACTCCAAATTACACATAATATTAAACAACATAATAATAGTAATTGCATCATATCTTGCGGATTAACTTTGTTCATTTGTGAAGAGCATGTATTTCTTGCTTAAACTTGTCCATGGCAACCTTGGGAAGTCCAATGAAAACCTTAACTCCATCTTCAATGGAATTATCCAACCTAAGTGGAGGCAACAAAATACACATATCATTATTGTTTGTCATATTATGAGGAACTGGCACGATATTCACACACCCTCCCCATCCAAAATCCTCTTCCTCCCGAATACCGGCTCCTCGCCAATCTGTTACAAACATTACTCCTCCTCTATTATTCAATACTTGGCTTCTAATCTCCGATCGAGCCCTCTCCGACAAACTCAATGAACATCGAATGAACTCGGGTTGAGAACAGATGTTCTTGGTCTCTTTAATCAGCTTAACCATGTTAGAGAGAGGGCCCTCAACTAGGTCTCTCCCTGTAACAAATATTGGCGATGATACTAAGAAGGAGTTACCATAATATCCCTTTGGTATTTTGGGATGATCTAAGCGATCTCTGAACCCAATCAACATGATAAATATCGTTTTGTCATCAGGATTAAACTCCAACGCCTTGAATCTCGATCTCCAGATGTAAGAACTCAGTGCCTCGAATGTGGTGACGTTGTCTCCCATTTCCGTCGCTAATTGAAGCTTTAGCCTCTTTATTCCGTCGCTAGATATATTGACGCATTCGTTTATCAACTCAGAGGAAAGATGCTGGGATTCTGGCAAATTGTTTGGCTGAGAATTATTATTATTACCCTCCTCCTCCTTTTCCTCATCTGGCATAATATCTACTGTCAGCTTTTTCCTTTCCCAAACAGGAATCACCGACGGTTCAACCTTGCCGCCGGCCATCTCGGCCAACGCTTTAAAAAACTGAGCAGCTCCAAACACGTCAACAATAGAGTGCAATATGCTCATCCCGACGATGAATCCGCCGCAGGGGAACACAGTTACTTGGAGACGAAGGGGGTGGTATGGTTCTTTATCTTGATTGATGGGCGGCTGGTTATAAAATATGAACTCTTTGGCTACTGACGAAATCTCTCCATCCATATAATTAAGAGAGCTCAGATCGCAATCCAGTACGGCTGCCTCAAGGAACGGGACTCCAATATCTTCATCCGTGTTGAACGTTATGCGAAGGCTTCGGTCAGGGTACCTCATGATTTTTCCGGCGAGAGGGTAGTAAAACACGAGAGTTTTAGCCAGACCCTGTCTCAGAGCAGAGACAGGGTCGGACTGTCTCAGAGCAGAGACAGGGTCGGGGCAATTGCCATTGGGAGGGGCAATAGAGATCGGACGATAAACATAGAGGGTGTGCGTGAAATTCTCGAAGATGTAACGATTGTCAATCGATGAGAGGGAAAGGTCGTCTTGACAAAGTATGGGTTCAGAGGGTTTCACCAAAAGAGGTTCCTTTCTCACCACGCAAAAAGAAGTTGGTTCATGAGTAGTACTGGCCATGGATGAAGATGGTGCTCAAACTCGATCAGTTTAATTATACAAAGATTGTAGTGAAATTGAGTTGGCTATTGCCTTGCAGTCTAGCTATTTATAATCAAACTAATGTTAGGTGAGATCTAATTTTTCTATTTATTGTAAAAATTATAACAATTTGTTGGGTCTCGGTTTTTGTTAGATTGATTGAAAATGAGATATTTGATCAATTTATTTCTACAAATTTAACAAAAATAGCAATGAAGCTATTGTTAAAGGCTTTATTAGTGGTTAGGGAATTGAGATCAAGAGACTTCAAAACCATATATCAAACCTTGTGAACAAAAGTGTTTATAATGGGAACAATTAGAACATCCTGTAACCAGACAATCTCAATTCCATGATGGTCAATCCTTAGATCCCACACCCAATTATCTTCACATAAATTTCACTATATATATACCAAACAATTTTTACTAAAAAGATAATAAACAGAAAATCACTCTGGCATGTAAGACCCACCAAGCTGCAGGCTCTAACTATCACACTAGTACTGCAAGCAACCAACCATGAGAAATAACAACCATTCCTATAGAAATTAGACCAAACTTTCAAATCAAAATCATAATTTTTTTAAAAAAAATTTAAAAAAAAAGTGAAAATTTTAAAATTTTTAATACTTCTTCAAATTTATTAAATTTTTAGACTTACCTTCATTCTTGGCATTTGGACCACTCAACCGCAGTTCTAGTGACCTTTGAAAGTTAGTCTTTTAGTAATGGATACAAGTCTGAAAGCATAGAGAAATCATAAAAATACATATCTTATACAAAAAAAAAAGTGCCGAAAATAAGCCGATAAAAATAGTCAAATAAATTGGATGCAAATTTGGCTTGTTAAGAAATCCTTGGATTAAATTAACTCTTGATGAAAATTTTAACATATTAAATTAAGAAAACCAATAGTTATACAAATTCAGTAATAAAGTTACAAGAAAGGTTATTGATCGTAAAACTTGTTTGAATGATTGTGATCGATATTGATGCAAATCATTTCTTTGAACTCTAATAAAAGTAAAACTGATTGAGCAACTTAAAAATTATATTGTACGGATTGAGATATTAGGACAAACTTACCAACACTAACAAAATGGTATGTAAATTTCAAACTAGAAGGCACCATATTTGTTCTAGTAAACATTTTTATTTTTAAATATAGATAAGTCTTTGTTTTATGAAAATAATTTATTTGCTACTTAATTGAAAATTTGCGGCTGATTGTCAAATCAATTATAATTGATTTGAATTTTATTTTATTGATATTTTATTAATATGTAATTTTTATTATTTAAGCACTAAATTTCTAATGTAATACGAAAACAAATACAAGCAATAAATATATTATTTTTCCTCTCTCAAAATTTATATATATATATATATATTATATTTATAGGGAACCGGCACCATGTTGACACACCCTTCTCCCCAACCAAAACCAAACTTATATGCCTCCATTTAGGGTGTGCAAATGGGTAAATCCAACCTACATTACCCAATTCAAATTCAACCAAAACAAAATTTGGTCAACCCATTATCCAACCCATATTAATGAATAATATGGGCTGAGTATGGGTTAGTTGGGTATGAGTTAGGTAACCCAAACTAAATTTTAGTTTGTAACACCTTTATTACATTTTTTACTCGTTTAATATTTAACATATTTTGATCCGTTTAAAAATTATTTGATTCATTTTACATAATTTACTACATTTTGACTTATTCAACACATTTTTAAATTGTTTAACTAATATTTGATTCGTTTGACCTGTTTTGACTCGCTTAATACGTTTTAGTTTTAACAAGTATGTAACTCATTTTAATCTATTTCACATATTTTTGGCACATTTAACACGTTTTGACACATTTAACACGTTTCTGACATGTTTAACACATTTAACATGTTTTTTACACGTTTAACATGTTTTGGCACGTTTAACATGTTTTGGCACATTTAACACGTTTTTGACACATTTTTTTACGTTTAACACGTTTTGACACGTTTAACATGTTTTTGACATTTTTTGACATATTTAAAACGTTTAACACATTTTCACACGTTTAACGTGTTTTTTATACATATAACACGTTTTTGACATATCTAAAATGTTTAACACATTTTTCACACGTTTAACTTGTTTTTCATTCATATAACACTTTTTTGACATGTTTAACACATTTAGAACGTTTAACATATTTTTTTTACATATTTAACACGTTTTTGAGACTTTTAATACGTTTGAACACATTTAACACGTTTTGGCACGTTTGATACATTTTGACACATTTAGTACGTTTTTGACATATTTAAAACGTTTAATATATTTTCACACGTTTAATGTGTTTTTCATACATTTAACACGTTTTTGATATGTTTAACACATTTTGGAACGTTTAACATATTTAACACGTTTTTGATAATTTAACACGTTTAACACATTTTTGGCACGATTAACACATTTTTGGCACATTTAATACGTTTTGGCACATTAGACACATTTTGGCATATTTAATACATTTTTGACATGTGTAACATGTTTTGGTCCATTTAACACATTTAATATTTTCGGTCCGTTTAATTTGTTTTTTGCTCCGTCTAATATGTCTTTGACATTATTATACGTTTTTTTATCCGTTTAACATAATTTTTATTATTTTGATATTTTAATTACTAAATTAGTTGAAGAAATAATAGGTGAGATTAATATGGATTGTTTAAATAATATTTAGATCATTCATACTAAATAAAATTTGAATATAGTAAACTCTAATTTTTAGAAATAAATTAATTCATTAAAAAGTTTTAAAATAATAGTGATAAGTTAATTATGTATGACTAGACTATAATTAATAAATATATTATTAATGAGTTTTAATATTTTAAATTATTTTCCATTTCACTGTAGTGTTGATCAATCATAGTAGAAGTCAAGAATATATACATTGGAGTTAAAAGATGGTTAATTTTTATTAGATTAATAAGAGAAAATTAAAATAAATTTTTTAATTTGAGTAATCATAACCCAACCCAAATTAACTTACCTAAATTTCTACGAACTCTTAGGTAAATACCCGCGCGTATCTTTCGGCCCATAAATGGTAGACTATTTGTTAGGTAAAAAAAATTATATATATATCTTACCATATAAATAGGTTTCAAATACCTAAATGATAATTAAATAATAAATAAAAATAAAAATGGAAAACACTAATAATATAGTGACATATTATATAACTTGTCACCAATAATATTTTGATAATTAAAAACATAAACTTAAATGATTATCACAAAAAATCATTTTGTTTTTCTATATTTTTCTCTTGATAAATACAACAAACATTTTTTTGTTATCATAATTCATTTAATTATTTTCAAATATCATCAAATAAAAGTACGATTATTTCTAAACTAATTATAAAGTATAAAACAAGATAAATATATATAAATATAAAGTCTATTATTTTTCTATTTTTTTCTCATTATAAGTAAACAATCTTACTTCCTCTTTTATTTGATTATAATAAAAAATATTAAATTAAAAGAAAACTAACCCTACACTAACCTAAATTGTTAATTTTAAAGGTAATTAAAAATGTATTTCAAACTAGGTGAAGTTAGAAATATCAATTATCTCTAGTACAATAATTTTAAGTGGTAGGAATTAAGTAATATATTTTTTTTTATCTGCATCATTAAAATTTTAAATTAATATAAAAGAAAATCTCTAATCAATCCTCTTACATTATTAACTTGTTGATTTTTTGTAAAAATATGTTATTTTAATATAATATAAATGATGAGTTATAAAAATATTTTATTTAACTAATAATTGGTGAACAAGTAGGGTCAATTTCTACTAATGCACGTCAATGTGCAGGGCTTGTGGAACTTCAATATCCACATGAATCACAACCATTTTTTTAGGGAAATTTGATGAAATGGCCTACATAATAGCCTTAATTCCAAAAAAGATCGGCGGTGGATAAAGTTTGCAAAATGGGCCTTTTTGCCCTATGAAATGGCTCCCATGCCCTCGATAACGAATTTATCGTTGATGTGTGATCATTACAAGTGCGAGAATCATGTAATGCTCACACATCATAAGTGGAGCATTGCAATTCTCGCACTTGTAATGCTCGCACATCATAAGTGGAGCATTACAATTCTCGCACATAGTCTAATCTAATTCTCGCACATCATAGTATAAATTATATTTTCCCTCAATTTTTACCCTCATTTTAAAACGTTCAAAATTATCCCGATTTCTCCACTCTCCACGACTCCACCCGCACCACTTCAACCCCAGGAATCGTCCATCCGTCTCGTTTCATCATCGGCCGACCATCCGTCCATCCTTCCTTGAACACTTCAGGAAGATATATCTACAGAAGACGAAAACTATGAGGAAAAAGAAGGAAGACAAGAAGTTGGATGTTTCTTATACCGTATGTGGGTTCGCACTAGCCTTCCAAGTGTGGACCTATGAGGTTATGCAAACGTTTGTCCCCAAACTTTCCCAGAGGAAGCTGCAAGCGCATGAGCCTGTCTGCCCAAGGATAATACAGTACAAATCCAGCGGGAAGACCATCGCCTCTGATATTCATGATGCCCTGCAAGGCAAGGTTGTTACAAAGATGGAAGTGTATGAAGAGGAGAATATTTTGTATAGTGAGGAGGATTTTGAAGATATGGGAGGTAATTTATATGATTCATTATATGAACTAGATTCCAAAAAGAGGAAACATGAAGAGATTGAAGATGTAGCTCCTCCTAAACCCGCCATGAGGAAGACAAGACAAATGTCGAGAGCTCCTCCCAGCCCCAACACCTCCGATTCTGTGGAGAGCTCCCCCGGTACAATGGCATATAATGATGACCCTCAAATGACTCCAACAATGACAGATAATGATGGATGTAGATTGGATCAACTGACGAAAGAGGTAAATAAACAAAAAACTGAAATAAAGCTCCTTAAAGAGAATCAACTTCAACTACAAGAACAAATTGACATACTAAAGGGGGAACTGAGAAGGAAGAAGAAGAAAAAGAGGAAGGAGCGATGGAGAATATCAGCCACACTAAAGGAGAAACTAAGAAGGAGAATAATGAAGAGGAAAGAGAAGTATGAGAAGGTTGAGGATATTGTGAATGATCACGATTTGGAGATGGTGAATGTGTGTATTGAGGATCTGTTTGAGAAGACTGATGAAGATTTGGTGATTGAGAAGGTGGAGGTATGTATTTCTCCACTTTGTTTATGTCCAATTTTTGCATGTTCTATAATATCAATTTTTGTATAATCTTTTTCAAAGGGCAGGGCCAGATTGAGGATCAGAATATGGAGGTGGAGAAGGGGGATGAGGATGTGTTGGTTGATAAGGCGGATGAAAATGTGGTAAAACATGTTCATTTTGTTGTAAAACATGTTCATTTTGTAAAACAGGTTCATTTTGTTAAAACATGTTCATTTTGTTAAAACATTTTCATTTTATAAAACAGGTTCATTTTATAAAACATGTTCTTTGTTTACGTATAATTCTCCACTTTGTTTATGTATAATTCTCCACTTTATTTATGTATAATTCTCCACTTTGTTGATGTATAACTCTTCACTTTGTTTAGGTCTAATTCTCCACTTTGTTTATGTATAATTCTCCACTTTGTTTATGTATAATTCTCCACTTTTATTCCTATGAAAAACCATTCATTCCATCTTGTAAACTTCAAAGTGAAAGCAAAAACTGTAATAATTCTTCACATTTATTCATATGAAAAACCATTCATTCCATCTTGTAAACTTCAAAATGAAAGCAAAAACTGTAATAATTCTCCACCTTTATTCAGCATAAATCATTTCCTTCTATATAGTTAACAAAACCAACATAAAATAATATAACTTTATCTTTGAGAAATGAAAACAGAAAAGCATAGACTGCTTCCATGTTTCCAATTGTTTGAGAACTGTATTTATCACTATCTGTATTTATCACTATCGTAAAATAAAAACCAAGAGGCTCTTCCAGCCAAATGAACATGGAACCAAGAGGCTGCTTCCATCCAAATGAACATGGAACCAAGAGGCTGCTTCCAACCAATAGTTTATAAAGTAAAAAAAGGCAAAATGAACAAATAACAACTATCTTCCTTCAATATTCATAAGACAAAACCAACAATAATTGATACAATATTCATTAGACAAAACCAACAATAATTTTGATACAATATTCATTAGACAAAACTAACATTTGTTCAAGCAAGAGATGATGACTGCTGAGATGATGGTTGTTGAGCTAATGATGGTTGAGATAATGCTCTTGTAGTAGATGGTGCAGGCATCACTGATTTGCATGTTGCCATGTTATGACCTTGACCACCACATGAACTACATCTTCTCGGTACCTTACGAGTCTCACCTTGGAATGACCTACGCTTTGTTTGTGGCCGCCCTTTCTTAACTTTAACATGTGGTTTAAAGCACACTCGTTGCTTGATATTTTCTGTAATATCCCAAAAGTCTTGATGACAAACTGGATAGCATGTGTCCGTATATGCATTGATCCACGATTTAGTTGAGTAATACATGAAAAATATAACAATTGAACATGTGATCAATTGGTTAGTTAGTTACATAGATTCAATATCAAATCGTTACCTTGAGCAGAACTCATAGTCATCCAATTTATGGGTACGGGCAACAGCCAGTGCATGAGTGCAAGGAAGACCAGATACATCAAATACTATACAACTACAACTCAATCATTTCAAGTCAACTTTAAAATCAGATTCATCGTTATGCACATAAAACTCGAATCGGTTAAGTGGATGGACGTTGTATAATTTGGCCTTCTCAGCTTGATCACGTATGAACTCAGGAATTATGGTTGACGTCCTCTACAGAAAAGGAACAAGAAGTAAGTAAAAAACAAACAACATTGGACAAACAAACAATCAGAATTTATAATATTCAATCATATTAATCATCAAAGATAAAAAAATGACAACTAAAATAGGGCCACATCCAAAAGTAGTTAAATAAATTTCCCCAAAGCTAAAGAAAGAGATCCCACCATGTAACAAGATACATAGAACAAAGAGTCATTCATTGAAGTTAGACATCAACAAACAATAAAATTTAAAATACATTACAAAGTACCTTTATAATAGGGAACTTTTGTTACCATAAACTAAAGAATGACACACATTGAGTGAAGACAATAACAATTCATCAACAATATAAAATGGTTAAGAATCAAATCCACACAAGTATAGGAAGGGAAAGGCTTAAACACAATGAATGATATCTTACTGACTTCCCTAACAGAAACTCATGAATGCAAAACTTATCTTTAGATGAATACAAGAAAAGAAGAACATCAATCAATATCTGCTAATTTCTAAAAGAAGGGTTATATGGCTAAGAAATTGACTTAGTTGAATCAACAATACTTAGAACAATTATAAAATCATCAATGTTTCAGAACATGTTCTAGCTCACAATGTAAAATACTTAATCATCTATCTAATCTGTATGTTCATGTACAAGTTATCATACATACATTCTACATTGGTCTTGAAGAATCATTAATCAGACAGAAAAAGGGAACAACAAATTACAGATGTTCACAACAAACAAATTTTAGGTGCAATAAATTCTAGATTTTCTCGCCTGTGGATAGAAAATTAGGTTATTCGACAATGGATAGGCCGTTGTCAATGAAACGTGTGCCTTTATTCGAATTTCACCTATTATAGGTCGCTGTCTACGAAATGTGTGCCTTTATTCGAATGGGAAACCGACTGCAACCAAACCCTAAACCCTAAAAGCTACAAATACCCTAAAGACTAAGGATTATCCATCAATATATAAGCATATGTTATCTATCCATGAATACAAATATTAGACGTTTGATGAAACGTTATACTAAACTCAAACCCAAACCCTAAACTGACCTATAAAGGAACGACGACACGGACGGAGGGACGGCCGGCTGACCAGTCGATGATAAAACGAGACGGACGAACGATTCCCGAGGTTGAAGTGGTGCAAGTGGAGTCGTGGAGAGTCAGTCGTGGAGAGTGGAAAAATTGAGATAATTTTGAACGTTTTAAAATGAGGGTAAAAATTGGGGGAAAATATAATTTATACTATGATGTGCGAGAATTAGATCAGACTATGTGCGATAATTGTAATGCTCCACTTATGATGTGCGAGTATTACAAGTGCGAGAATTGTAATGCTCCACTTATGATGTGCAAGCAATATTACATGATTCTCGCACTTGTAATGATCGAACATCAACGATAAATTCGTTATCGGGAGCTTGTGAGTCATTTCACAGAGCAAAAAGGTCCATTTTGCAAACTTTATCCACCGTGGGCCTTTTTTAGAATTAAGGCTATTATGGAGGCCATCTCATCAAATTTCCCTTTTTTTAGGGAAAAAATAGTCGGTGATAACATTATTATTACCGTCGTTATTCTAGAACCGTATATGAAATTTTCACCTCATACAGCTCCTCAAGGGTCACAAAAATCAATGATTGAGTTGCGAAAACTTCTAAATAGGTATCCTACATCTGAACCAAATTCTTTCGGGTTTAATAATTTCTTTCTAGTTGTTCTGGAACAATTAGGAGGAGGCACCCCTTTTCCCGAAGTTACGGGGCTATTTTGCGAGTTACTTAGACCAAAACCAATGTATCCCTAATAAAAATAAATGAATTTCAAAGATCTTGGACAAATCCAAAAAAGGCTACAACAAAAAGGACGTTCGACAACGCTTATATGCCAACACATATTAAGCGTAGGTAAAAGTTAAAAGAAAATAAACTTTTGTCAACCTTTATACTTCTAAAGCCACCTTTATTTTTCTTTATATACAAACTTTTTTAATAACCTTACCATTTAACTATTCTAAATTTTAATATTTGTTATGTTTTATTTTTAAATTTTAAAAATATTTTATTTCACTATTTTAATATTTTTAAAATTAAATTTGACTTAAAATTTATTAATCATAAAATTTTATTATTATTTTTTATATGACATATTTTTTAATTTTTTATAATATTATTAAATTTTTTTTATTAATTTTTTTTATTTAATTTTTATTTAAATTTAATTAATGTAAAATAAAAAATAATATAAACTAAAAATAAATTAATTAAACATTATATATATTTAAGAATAAAAATTAACTTATTTATTTTTTAAAATTAAGAATTATTCTTTATAGGTATATAAAAAATCCCAATTCCAAGCCTTTTGTCATTTTCTATCCTAATAGTTATTTTTCCGCATCATCAGCCCTCTTTTTTTCTTTGTAGGTTAAATATTCATCTCATCAAATTCTTCTATTTTTGATTCTTCGGCATTCTTCACACTAGCTAGATCTAGATCTGTATTCCGATTCATCTTGATTATGCTCATCCTTCAAGCCAAACGTAAACGTCAATGATAACAAAAAAAGACGTTTCTATAAATTCTCTCATCAATGGGAAACTGTAATGGCTGTCTACAGTCACGCAAGGGGGTTACAGAGTCGATAACGGAGCTATCCTTAATGATGCTAAAACCCTAACCGATAAGCATAAAGGCCAAGATCAAAGAATGGAAGAAGCTAAATCTAAAATGAATTCTCCATCTCTGCCTTATGTTCCATCTCTGCCTTATGTGAACGTCGATTCTTCTCTCCGAGCTCTCGCCGGTCAAGTTGAAGGTTTCGGCCGCTCTGCCATTGGCGGTCTTCACGGTCCACTTTATCACGTTATTACTTTGGAAGGTCAGTTTATTCCTGGTTTCTCTATCTCTACAGTTCAATTGAAGCATGATAATGTTTGATCTGAATCTCTGGATAGTTTATTATGATTTCATAACGATTTCTTCTTCTGTTTATTGCGGAAATTGAACTCGATTGTTATTTGTGAATAATTTAATCATTCCATTGACACATTTATGCTTACTCTGCTTGTTAGTAGCTTAATAGCATTAGAATTGATAATCTACCATTGAAGTTGTATATATTAGGCACAAGCTTTATGATATCTACAGTTGAATTGAAGTATAATATTATTTGATCTGAATCTCTGGAGAGTTTATTATGAGTTCATAACGAATTCCTCTTCGGTTTGTTACAGAAATTGAACTCAATTGCTATCTATGGATAATTTCATCCTTCCATTGACATATTCATGGTTTACTCTGCTTGTTGGTAGCTTAATATCATTAGAAATGCTAATCCACTATTGAAGTTGTATATATTAAACACAAGCTTTATGATCTCTACAGTTGAATTGAAGCATACTATTCTTTGATTTGAAACTCTCGAGAGTTTATGATTTCATAACCATTTTTTATTCTAGCCAGTTAATTCTGATAATGTTACTGTTGGATCTCTTTACTATATTCCTTTAAATTCAGGTGCGTATCAATATCATCATTCTTTTTGATTTCTTAATCTATTATTGCTTGATTGAAACATATTTTAATGTTTTTTACTTTTTTTGTTCAAATGTTTGTAGTTCCTAGTGAGCCATCATATCCTGCAGAGAGCTTGGTACTAGTGCATTTATTGATATCTTATAGGCTTATTGAATATGATTATCATTTTGTCAATATGCTTGGAATGAAATTATCATTCTTAGATTTTTTTTTCTCAAATCAATTCAGAGGCTGAAACAGAGTTCCATAACTTCTTTCAACATGGATACTCTAAGAAGGTTTGCAGAAACAGTCTCATTGGATCCAGCAAAAACATATGTCGTGGCTTGTTGAAAACATTATTTTTCTTGGTCTTATTGGATTCATCCATGGATCAAAAGATTGGTATCTTTTTATTTTGTTTCCTTTCAATTACAAATTAGTTTTTTTCCCTTTCTGTCATACCTGATTTTTGGTGTTAAGTTCTGGCTTAATTTTGTTATATTATGAAGTTCCTTCATTTGACAGAGATAAAGTTCATAATTTTGTCTCTTCCAATCAATGTGGTTTCTCCATTATTTGGATTTTAGAATGCTTATGGGCCGATAAGAAGTTATAAGCTTAGATCATGTTTTTATATGGAATTATGATACTGGAAGCCCTTGATACTTTTTATTTCTCTTATTACATTTTTTTTATTCTTTTAACTTCTGACACTTCCATTAATAGACAAGCATAATAATTATGGATGGAGACTGTAATATATTTTTGGAGCAACTTTTTCAAGTCAATATTGGTGCCAATTTGAGACAACTCAATGCTGAGATATTGCTTGCCTTGTTCTGGAGGTTGCTGGAGAAATTTTTCACTACGATTTCATCAGGTTTCTACAAGGTTTGTAGTTTTTTGTATATTTATTTTCTGTTCTCATCATCTTTGGAACAACCCACATCTATTTACAATTAATAATCACTGCAAAACATGGAATTTCAGGACGAAGAGCAGGGTTGGCTGTGTTCACAGGATTTCTGTCTTTTTCTCTTCATCTAAGTCAAAACATGTTTTCCATAAGCATCTCAACTTTTTAGTCACAAAATTCAAGAATTCCCAAGGCAGATTTTTATCTAGATTTTTCACTGAAGAAGGTTTGTTTTAATGTCATCCCTTTTTACTGCCATCTAATTTGACATTTCTGATATTGTTTATTTTTTTCATGCTTTTGAGTATTTATTGTCTTTTCTATCTTGTTTATCATTACCCTTTACTAAATACTTTTGTGCTTTCATTTATCAGCAAAAATAATTTTGGGACACAATATTTAGAAAAGCTTTATTGGCTAAAGTTTAAGTTACATTCCTTGTGTTTTGTATGAGAAGTATATGCAGAACATAGAGTACAGTTGTCCAATTCCTTATATACATAGTATCAGGGTTGCTGCTACTTATTCTGTACTCTGTTTTGTGTATTCACTAACTTTGTTTTCTTATCTATGGTTCATCTTTCTTGGGACAGGTATTCCATTAGCTTTCCAACTGAAAAGCCTTCGCTCTTTCCTGTTTCTTGGTTCTCAATCAGATGAAAGTTTACTTGTCCAACTTCTGGCTGAATTTCCTTCGCTGCTTGTTCCTCTATCTAATGATATTCAGGTTATACATCTTTTTGGTTGAAGATTTTCATTCCAAGTGTACATTAAATGATTTTGTATTAATGACAAGAATTTAATCTTTTTATTTTTATCCAAATTTATGCATGTTATTATCTTCTTTCAGGATGTGCGAGCTGCGGTATCTTATATAATTCATCCTTCTTTGTTAAAATTATGACAGGTGAAAGTGGAAAATGGAGTCACTTTCTCGGGGAACTGCCAAGCTTAATGGTTGAATTTAAAGCATTGTTACTATCTGATAGAAACGTGCTTTTCTCGTTTTTTACATCTGTTCTGGGCTGCTCACGCAATAATCTTCTACTGCCAGAAATAATTGGAGAAAGGTCATTAACTGATTTTATAGTACTTTTTTTTCATCTTATACATAGTCCAGGCCATTGTATAATCTTTTCCTCTCCGTTATAGTTTTTGATACTTTGTGCCTATACCATAGAGAGTTGCATGACTTTACTACAATATTTAGTAACCACATCCCATTCTTTTCAGGTTTGAAAAATCTAAAAAGAATCAGATCATGCATTTCATTGTTGGCTTTGCTCTAACCTTCCTTCTTTTACACTGGTAAGTTGTCAAAGGTTCTTAATTTCTTTTGCTTGTTGTACACTTGTATTACTGCTGTGATTGAGCATCTATTTTTTTTATAATTGAGATCTTTGTTAACAAACTTGTGTTCCCCCCGCCCTCTCCCTTCACTTTACAGCTAAACATCATTTCTTTGTTCAAAAGAGTGGATGATCAACTCTTACATGTAAAAGATGTTAAAATATTGGCCAGCATTCTTTTGAAAATGCACCGTGAATATCATATTCAACATGCAGAGTCTTGCCAAAAGTTGTCAAAGACAGAGGTTTATATCATCTGCCTTCTACTAGAGGTATGTGAAGTTGCATAGAATTTATTGTTTGCATTTATGTAGGTTATTATTATATGGTATTTCAAAGTAGGAAAAATATCTAAATTATTATTCTCTGATTGGTAGACCTGTGCTGAATTTGTATCTTCTTCACCTGGTGAATGTGAAGACCTACTATTGGAGGTGCTGCAGGTAAAAGATTTAATACCTCAATTCTTGTAGCTACAAAGTCCATTATATATTTTTCTCTTGACAACTGTTTTGCATTAGCAGCAGGGTGAGCCAACCTCTAAAGATCCAGCTGTTTTGCTGCCTTTCATAACTGTCTTGAGGAGTCTTACTAACTCATTTTTTGGAGCTATGAGTAATAAAAATCAGGTTATTTTTAATTCTTTTGTTTGGTTGAATTGGCTATTCAAATTCTAAAAATTCTTTCCCCAAATTTAAAATACTTATGAACCCTCTAGGGAAGCTCAAGTGGTAATGGGTGTTATCTTGGAGACCAATGGTCTCAGGTTGATTCCCACTTGAACTCCCTGATCATATAAAACCTCAAAAACTTATTTCTTTGTATGTCACTGGATTCTCAATACCTGAGTAATGCTACTTGCTATTTAGAAGTGGTCAATAGTTTTCTCTTTATATGTTTAGAGATGGTTGCTGAGCCAAAGCAGATTCCTCCTTTTCAGAATGAATTGATTAACTCATTGACTGCCTCTTTGATTGACTCCTCAACTAAGGATGAGGATACATCAATTGATACATAACTGTTATGATTTCTTTGTCGTCAAACAATAAGTTTTCCTATTTGTCAAGCTAAATATGTTTTTTTTACAGTTATGTTTAAGTCAGATGATGAAGTTGAGAATGTGATTGCAAAAGTACAGAATGGAATGGCTGAAAAAGGTTCAATGCTTTTACGAATCTTAAATGACTTAATGACTATTTTGCTGTTATTTGTATAAAAGTTTAATGAAATTTGTGTTTGACAGATGTGGTTGTAGGTCAAAAGAAAATTATTTTAGAGGTTGTTACTGTGAAGGTGGGAAAATCTGTTTCTCTTTCCAAGTTTGGTACCAATTGTGGAGGCCTTTTATTTTTTTATTATTGATTATGTTTTGTTTGTATTTCCAACTTTCTGAACTTAACTGCATCTTCAAGCAATCTGATTTAACTAAAAACTAGTTAGAAAGTTGTAGACAGATGCATGTAGAGAAGTTGTTAGAAGAATTCAAATAATTTGTATTTTATGAGATAGTTTTGTTGTAAAAATTAATATTAATTTTGTTATAATTAAAAATGTCAATAATTAGTATAGATTAAAATTTCTTAATTATTAATTTAATTTAAAAAAAATATTCAGATAAATTGTCAAAAAAAAATTTAATATTATAATATAAAGAATGGTTAAAAATGAAATAGACTTTTAGCAACGCTTAAATTAATGTTACCGACGCTTATTTAAGCGTCGTTATAACTTGCGCCCACCCTGCTTTTGGCGAAGCAAGAATAAGTGTCGGTAATATTTTTAGCGACGCTTTTAAGAGTTAGCAGAAGCCTTTTTAAGCGTTGCCAAAAGTGTTTTTTTTGTATTTTTTGAATAATAAAATACACAGAAAATTAAAAGTGACATCAAACCTATTTAAACACAACTAATATTATATTTATTCAAATAAAATTTGATTTTACATCAAATTATCACTCCAAATTACACAATATTATATTTATTCAAATAAAATTTAATTTCATATAAAATTATCACTCCAAATTACACATAATATTAAACAACATAATAATAGTAATTGCATCATATCTTGCCGATTAACTTTGTTCATTTGTGAAGAGCATGTATTTCTTGCTTAAACTTGTCCATCGCAACCTTGGGAAGTCCAATGAAAACCTTAACTCCATCTTCAATGGAATTATCCAACCTAAGTGGAGGCAACAAAATACACATATCATTATTGTTTGTCATATTATAAGGAACTGGCACGATATTCACACACCCTCCCCATCCAAAATCCTCTTCCTCCCGAATACCGGCTCCTCGCCAATCTGTTACAAACATTGCTCCTCCTCTACTTTTCAATATTCGCTTTATATTCTCCGATCGAGTTCTCTCCGACGTACTCAATGAACGTTGAATGAACTCGGGTTGAGAACAGATGTTCTTGGTCTCTTTAATCAGCTTAACCATGTTAGAGAGAGGACCCTCAACTAGGTCTTTCCCTATAACATATATTGGCGATGATATTACGAAGGAGTTACCATAATAGCCCTTTGGTAGTTTGGGATGATCTAAGCTGTTTCTCAACCCCATCATCATGTTAAATACCGTTTTTTCATCAGGATTAAACTCCAACGCCTTGAATCTCGATCTCAAAATATAAGAACTCAGTGCCTCGAATGTGGTGACGTCGTCTCCCATTTCCGTCGCTAATTGAAGCTTTAGCCTCTTTATTCCGTCGCAAGATATATTGACGCATTCATTTATCAACTCAGAGGAAAGATGCTGGGATTCTAGCAAATTGTTTGGCTGAGAATTATTATTATTATTATTACCCATCTCCTTCTCCTCATCTGGCATAATACTTACTATCAGCCTTTCCCTTTCCCAAACAGGAATCACCGACGGTTCAACCTTCCCGCCGGCCAATTCGGCCAACGCTTTAAACAACTGAGCAGCTCCAAACACGTCAACAATAGAGTGCGATATGCTCATCCCGACGATGAATCCGCCGCAGGGGAACACAGTAACTTGGAGACGGAGGGGGTGG
Organism: Impatiens glandulifera; assembly: GCF_907164915.1. Lineage (NCBI taxonomy): Eukaryota > Viridiplantae > Streptophyta > Magnoliopsida > Ericales > Balsaminaceae > Impatiens > Impatiens glandulifera. Next base: position 56,577,246 of record NC_061863.1, read on the forward strand.
TATGGTTCTTTTTCTTGATTGATGGGCGGCTGGTTATAAAATATGAACTCTTTGGCTACTGACGAAATCTCTCCATCCATATAATTAAGAGATCTCAGATCGCAATTCAGTACGGCTGCCTCAAGGAACGGGACTCCAATATCTTCATCCGTGTTGAACGTTATGCGAAGGCTTCGGTCAGGGTACCTCATGATTTTTCCGGCAAGAGGGTAGTAAAACACGAGAGTTCTAGCCAGACCCTGTCTCAGAGCAGAGACAGGGTCGGGGCAATTGCCATTGGGAGGGGCCACAGCGATCGGACGATAAACATAGAGGGTGTGCGTGAAATTCTCGAGGATGTAACGATTGTCAATCGTTGACAGAAAAAGGTCGTGACGAGGTATGGGTGCAGAGGGTTTCACCAAAAGAGGTTCCTTTCTCATCACGCAAAAAGAAGTTGAAATGGGTTCAGAGGGTTTCACCAAAAGAGGTTCCTTTTTCACCACGCAACAAGAAGTTGGTTCATGAGTAGTACTGGCCATGGATGAAGATGGTGCTGAAACTCGATCAGTTTAATTATACAAAGATTGTAGTGAAATTGATGAGTTGGCTATTGCTATATTGCTATATTGCCTTGGATTTATAAATTATAATCCATCTAATTAATGGTAGGTGAGATCTAATTTTTCTATTTATTATAAAAATTCCAACAATTTGTTGGGTCTCGGTTTTTGTTCTAAATTTTTTGTTTGTTAAAACTGATTCAAATGTTTATTTAGACACAACAAATAAAAGTGAGCTAACTAAAGATTTCACAAGCTTAAACAAATTTTGTGTATATATGTTTCTATAATTATATATATGTTTCCAAATACATAAACGAAGTGTTTTTAATGGGAACAATTAGAACATCCTACTCGACAATCACAATTCCCTGACGGTCTATCTTTAAATATCACTATATATATACCAAGCAATTTTTACTAAAACAGAGGTAATAAACAGAAAAATCATTCTTGTAGGTAAGGCCCACCAAGCTACAGGCTCTAACTACCCCACTAGTGCAACCAACCATGAGAAATAACAACCATTCCTATAGAAATTAGACCAAACATTCAAATCAAAGTCATAATTTATTAAAAAAAAAATAAGAAAAACATTTTAATTTTTTAATACTTCAAATTTATTAAATTTTTAGACTTACCTTCATTCTTGGCATTTGGACCCCAATCAACCGCAGTCCTAGTGACATTTGAAAGTTAGTCTTTTAGCAATGGATACAAGTCTAAAAGCATAAAGAAATCATAAAAATACATCTTATACAAAAAAAAAAAAACAAGCCACGATAAAAGATAAAAATAGTCAAATAAATTTGTACAAGAACTCGTGCATTTCTTTTACAAATTTGGCTTGTTAAGAAATTTTTGGATTAAATTAATTCTAGATGAAAATTTTTAACATATTAAATTAAGATTACCAATAAAGTTATACAAAGTTCAGTAATAAAGTTACAAGAAAGGTTATTGATTGTAAAACTTGTTTGAGTGATTGTGATCGATATTGATGCAAATCATTTCTTTGAACTCTAATAAAAGTAAAACTGATTGAGCTATTTAAAAATGGATTGAGATATTAGGACAAATTTACCAACACTAACAAAATGGTATGTAAATTTCAAACTAGAAGGCACCATATTTGTCCTAGTAAACATTTATTTTTTTTAATATAGATAAGTCTCTGTTTTATGATTTTGGTTCGTTGTAGCTTTGTAAATTAAAAAAAAAACTTTTAGTTTCTTGTTTCAAACTGCTTTCAGAGTGTGTAATTGTGTGTAAGACTAAAGTTTCATATTTCATAAGTTAAACATGAGCTTATTTAAATAAAGCGTTTTTGGAGAAACAAATTTTGGTCAAAGTATATACCATTTTATATTCTTCCAGCAATCATTATAATTTCCCAATTCACAAGCAAATAATTTTCCATTTTATATTTTTCTTGTAATTGTTATAATTTTCAGTGTTATAATTTTCACTATTTATGCACTAGACTTCTTATGTAATACCGAAAACAAATACAAGCAATAAAATATTATTTTCCCTCCCTCAAAATTTTACATGGTATCAGAGCCAAACTTTTGTTTTTGAGCTACAAATTTAGACTTTCGCTGCCTCCATCAATGGTTACCTTAGTCATTGATGGAAGACTTTAATCATTATTGTTATTATATTTTTTTAACAATGTTCTATTAATTATTTTTTTTTTCGAGAGAATATTTTATTCATCATCAAATTCCAGTGAAACTCCGGAAAATCAAAGCCTTTTCACTGCCATCCAGCGATACTCCGGCATTTCAAGCCAACTCGTTGTCATCAACATTCAGTGACACTACGACGATTCGAACGTCACTCGCTGTCATCAAATTCTAGTAAAATTTTGGCAATTCAAAGCCTTTTCACTGTCATTCAGCGACACTCCGGCGATTCGAACGTCACTCGTTATCATCAACATCCAGTGAAACTTGGGGAATTCAAAGTTTTTTCATTGTCATTTCATCCCATCGACCACACCATCTTCAATCTCTGCCCAATGCTCTATTGCACTCCTCTACGTTACATCCCGCAATCAGGTGACTGACATACTCACCAAGGCGATTCAAGGAAGTATGTGGCAAGTTGGGCAGTTTCAACATCTACTATCCAACTTGTGGGGAGTGTAGAATTATCTTGGAAGGAATCAATTTCAAGAATGGAAATTCTAAGAATGGAATGTTATCAGTAGCAAACACAACAACAAAAAATACATACGACGACGCTTAAAAAGACTTCTGTCAATCCTTAAAAGCGTCGCCAAAAATGTTACCGACACTTATTTTTGCGTCGCCGAAAGCAGGGTGAGCGTAAGTTTTAACAACGCTTATCTAAGCGTCGGTACTACTAATTTAAACGTTGTTAAAAGGTAGGGACTTTCACTTAAGCGTTGGTAATATTAACTCAAATGTCGCCAAAAGTCTAGTTCATTTTTAAACTATTTTTTAACAATTTTTTTTATTTATTTACTTTATTTTTGTATTTATTTTAGATGTTTTAATTAGAAGCTTCGCCAAAATTGTTACCGACACTTATTTTTGCGTCGCCGAAAGCAGGGTGGGCGTAAGTTTTAACAACGCTTATCTAAGCGTCGGTACTACTAATTTAAGCGTTGTTAAAAGGTAGGGACTTTAACAACGCTTATTAAGCGTTGGTAATAGTAACTGAAACGTTGCCAAAAGTCTAGTTTATTTTTAAACTATTTTTTAACAATTTTTTAAAATTTTTTTTATTTATTTACTTTATTTTGCATTTATTTTAGATGTTTTAATATTTTAATTTTTTTATAAATTAAATAAAACACCAATATGAAATTGATAATAAAATAATATTAATAAGTTAACTATTTAAATAACATGCATTAATTTTCAAATAATTAATTCCCTTGAGATGGAAAAAATTTTACTACTTTCTATTACACTTTGAGACAGAATCCTTAAACGATTATCCATCTTTTACAGCATCAACAAGCGATTATCCATCTTGTACAACATTAATAGTTTGAACAATCTTACACAATATTGCTTACTTGAGTACTTATATAGTTGTCTTAGTTGTCTCAACTTCTATTAATGCATCCATAATTGCTTACTTGAGTGCTTATATAGTTGTCTCAACTTCTATTAATGCATTCATAATATCCTCATCTTGCTTCTCAACTTCAACTTCAACCTTTTATTAATGTATCAACCATTATCATTTTCAAGTCAAATGAGTACACAAAAATGTTGTCAATGGTTTCAACAGTTCTATTTGAAAACAAAGTGACATGCACACCTTGTTGCACCACAAATGCTGGCAATGTTTTCAACTTTTGAACCACAAATGTTAGAAATGGTTTCAACTGTAACAAAAGCTATTTTCAAGTCACATGAGTACACAACAAAAATTTTACTCTCCTTGGATAGACGATTAACTACCTTTAAAAAGACAAGTTCTAATAAGATGGAATCTCAGTATTGACAATAATCTTGTTAAACTACTTACTGCCTCAACTTGCTTTCTCCTAACATCATTCAACTCCAAATTAAGGTATCCCTGCAGATATAAATGAAAATAAAAACTGGTGTAAGAAACAGAAATAAGGAGTAAGAAACAGAAATAAGGAGCAAGAAACATAAATAAGGAGTTAAGGTTTGTTACATGTATGTGACAAATATTAGATTCTACCAGAAAACTTTCTATGAAAAATATTGTATGATATAAGCATATTTCACTAAGTTTTTCACATTTCACGTTAATTAGTTTTTTCTCAATTGATAAATTCTGTGAAATGTGTAGTGAAATAACACATCCATAGTCATTAATCAACACTGTAATTTGTATAAAAAAAGTTGCAAAAACACAAACTAAGCATAACTGTAACCACCACTTGTTGGTATTTCTTTACACTATTAAGTTGAAGACATCTCTATAAATGCTCTATTGTAAAAATGAATTATTGGTATTTCTTTACACTATTAAGTTGAAGACACATCTACAAATACTCTATTGTAAACATGAATTATTTTTAGGCATGACACTACAAAAAGTAAATAACAATAAGTTAACACACTAATTATTCAACACACTTATCAATTCATTAATTATTTTCTTTTATTTAAGAGACCAAGATTTTCTTCAAGAATCTTACCAATACGTCGTTCTCTATAATGACTTGTGTAAGGTTTACGATATTCGGATGGTTCATTTTTTGTAGTGACTACAAATATTAAGAGAACATTAGATTCAAACATCAATATAAATGATAAGTAAGAACAAATCGATAAATTACATACCTTAATTTCCCTCAAATTAAGACATTCTTCCTAAGAGTTATATTTTCTCTTCATTTTCTTGATAGCAATCTACACAAACATACACCATCAGACCAATTAGAAAAATAATTGTTTGTGTTTAAAGGGACAATGTATTAGTTCCTACGCCTAGAACTATATGCCACTACACTTATTCATCATCATTGTTCAATATCCCAATTGATTACATTGCATTCTATCTATACTACTATTTTAACCAACTATACTAACTTCATATCATATTAACTACTATTAATACTAACTAAACTATCTACTACATACACGTGACATAACCCACCAACGTGATAGTTTTTTATGTTGTGGTTAAACACCAATAAAAGAATTAAATAACACACCAAATATTATTTGAAATCAAACCTGGCATCAAATAATGGCGGGTAATTTTTCTTTTTAACGTGAAACCTTACATCATAAAAATTGTATGTGTCAGAAATAATGGAAGTTATCATTGTGAAGGGGAACTGATAAAATAAGTCATTCTTATAACCATTTGAAAGTTCAATTGAGTGAGGATTCATAATAACCTGTTCTCTCATCTTGGACTGAGCATAAACATTTTCCGAGCAATTCAACTTGCTTAACATTGCTTTCCACGTCGTGTTAATGAGCCTTGTCTTGTTTTCATTCATTGATAATACCAATTGAGGTGCTACAACAGGCTTATTATTATTATTATGATTGGTTCCTATACATAAATAAAAATTGGATGTTCATCATTAGTATATATGAAACAGAAATTAATTAACAATAAAATATGATTGATTACCCATGGCCCTAATTTTTATGGGTATAATTGATTCCATCTCTGGTATGGCCTTCGAACTTTTAAACTTTCTCTTGCAAATACTGAATGTACTCAATAACCTGCTTATATATTTCAGCTTTTTTGATCAATAAGTTTCTAGAGAATTATAATACACAGTCATAAATTTTTTGTTTTCATATACCTCTAATAAGAATGCTGATTTATCTCTCTTTTGATCATTTCTGGGGATAAGTTCTCTCAAACTCTGAAATCTGCAAAATCCCCATTTCTGATATACTTGATTTGGTAAAAACAAAGCGTTACTAAATGAGCTCAGTTGAGTGTTAGTTATACTTTTCATTTATCTTGCTTCTTCTACGCTACAGAATGCTTTGATCTTGGAGTGCTAGGTTTCTGATCATCTCATTTAGTATCAACAATCACTGTTAAATCACATGTTGAGAAGTTAATTAGGTGTATAAAAACAATAAACATATAAAAAAAAATATGTACTTAGTTACTTGTGAGGTTAAAAAATAGTTCTTCTTTGATGATAAACTCTTCTTCATCATCTTCATCATGGGAGATTTTTGCAGATTTTAATATATCCATAAAGCTTTTATTCTTGTTTACTGACAACGGTCTATTTAATGTCATCATTACTAATTAATTAAGAAAGAGATTAGGGCTAATATAATAAAGCAAGAGAGAAATATGGAAAATTGAGCATAATATATATAAGAAGAGAAAAAAACATATCTAACTGGTATTTTATAAGTTTAGATTAACCTGAAATTATCTCTAGAATTTTGTAGAGAATGAAAATAAAAACAAGTAATGAAATCTTTATCTTGTTGTTCTAATGAACAAAATAGAGCCAGAAAATCAAATTGAAATTGAATAAAACTATATGAATTTTGAAGTCCAAATACTTGTTAATAAGTAGACTCTGGCCCTATTAAAGAATGATTCAAATTAAAATGAATCCTTATATTCTTATTCTTTTTTGTCATTATCTAGTTGTTGTTCTCATCTCTTTTATCCTTTTCAATTTTTATTTCTTGTGTTTAACATGAGACTTAGTAAAAACTTTTTCATTGAGTTACCCGGTTAGGTTCTAAATTATCTCATTTCTTCTCCACTATATACTATTATTCTTCCACAATTCTCCAACAGACCCTACCACTCACTTTACAATCTTCTATTTTTTCTTCTTGTATAATTATGAAAAGAGTTTCCCACTTATTAAATATTTCAGACAGTTTCTGATTTTAAGACAAACAAAGAGCACAATAAACTAGTAACACAGACCAAAGTAAATCCAGTAATTTAATTAATCAATATAAATTGGGGAACAAAATAGTTGGGTAAAACTATAGTTAGATATGTTAGCAATTTTAACATGAATTTGTGACTTTGTCAATTCTAAGCCTAACTAGAACATACAATATTATGAACTTGTGACTTTTTTCAATTTTGATTTGAGTATAACAAATGATTAACAACTTATTTCAAGTAGACTAAAGAAGTGACTAACCTTTTTAGCAGTAGAACCCGTTTTTCATTGAATGTCCCACAAAGGTAACTCATTCTTTTTGTAACAATTGTAATGAACGGTTACTGTTGGACACAATATCCTGCAAAATCAAGCTCTCATATCTCATAGCTAAACAATTCTGAAATCACAAGATTAATACATCATCTAGCTGAATAATCACTAGGTTTAATTTTATAACTGTAAGATTTTATTAGTATAGTTTCTTAAAATTTCAGATACTAGTACTGTGCAAACACTCTGTATAATCATTAAATCGGAACACTAGATAAATCATTATGATCCAGGCGAATGAGCACACTAATTATAACTTGCATATTAAGAAAAACTTTTATGTTTTCCACAATTTCTATCGAAGTTAAACCTGCAATTCAATTTATCCCTAGAAAAAGTACATAATAGAAGAAATGACGGATTTATACACCGATCAGTACGATTATACTAAATAAATTCTTTCGATTCATTCCGTCGAATATCACCCGAGCATAGTCAACATTCCCACACTTAGCATACATATCAATTATCGTCGAGCCGAGAATTACATCAATCGAAAAATTCCTCCACAATAAATAAACATGAACTAATCTCGCCTTATTCATATCCCCGGTTTTTGCACCAGCGTTAACAACCGTCACCATCGAAATCTTATCGAGAACAAAACCTTCATCTATCATTGAATCAAACAATACAAGAGACTCACTAGGGTTTCAAGACTTAGCAAATGCACTAACCATAACAGTCCAAGTAGTTAAATCTCTCTTTGGCATTTTATCAAACAGTTAGCGTGCATCATATAATACATCACAATTAGCATACATATCTACAAGTGCAGCTACTATAAATTCATCCAATTGCAAACCGAACTTGAAAGTGATTTCATGAATCAACTTTCCAAATCTAAGATGTTTATTATCCCTACAGGCTCTAATTACAGAAGGTAAAGTATAATTATCAGGAACTAATCCTGATCTAATGTAATCTCTAAATGTTTTGAAACAATTGAAGTAATCACGAACCTTTGCAAAACCACCAATCATGACAGTCCAAATTACGGCGTCTCTTTCTTTCATTACACATAATAGAGCGTGAGCGTCTTTAAGTGATTTTGAATATGCGTATAAGTAAAGGAGCTTGTTTACAACAATTAGGTTATGATACATACAGTAGATAGTAATATGAGCATGAACTTGTCTGATTTGCTCAAGGTTATTGCATTTTAGGAGTGTATCAATGAAATGGCGAATCGGATTGAAGTTTGGTTCGTGGATATATGATTTAGTTTGAGGTTGATGATTACTTGCAGAAGATTTCGCCATGGATAGAGCAGATGAAGAAGTAGAGAATAGACTGTTAACTTCATGGCCGAAGCTAGAGGACAAGAAGCTTTTCTCCATTTCCTTTTTTTTTCTTTTCGTTCTTTCTTTTATTTTTTTTATATAATTTTGTTTAATTCTTAAATATAATATAATATAATATAATATTTAATAATTTAATTTTTGTTTATATTATTTTTACTTTTAATTTAATTAAATTTAAATAATAATTAATTTAAATAAATAAAAAAATTAATAATGTTATAAACAAAATTAATAATTATGTTATAAAAAAATAACAATTAAATTTGAATATTTATAAAATTTGAATATTTATAAAATTTTAAGTCAAATTTAATTTAAAATTTTTAAATAATGAAATAAAATATTTATAGAATAAAACATAAAAAAATAGTTAAATTATAAGGTTGTCAACAAGTAGGTATATAAAAAATAATAATAATAAAGATTGTTGAATATATATAAATTTTGGCAAAAGTTTGTTTTCTTTTAACTTTTACCTACGCTTAATATGGGTTGGCATATAATGGTTGCCGAAAGCATGTTTTGTTGTAGTGAAATTAATGAGAATAATTGATTTGCTACTTGATTGAAGATTTACTGTTGATTGTCAAATTAATTATAATTGATTTGATTTTTATTTTATTGACATTTTATTTTTATTTTATTGATGTCAAATTAATTATAATTGATTTGATTATTATTTTATTGACATTTTATTTTTATTTTATTGATAAGCACTAGATTTCTTATGTAATGCGAAAATAATTACAAGCAATAAAAATATTATTTCCTTCTCTCAAAATATATATATATATATATATATATATATATATATATATATATATATATATATATATATATATATATTATATTTATAGGAACCGACACAATGTTGACACACCCTTCTCACCAACCAAACTTCTCCATTTAGAGTGTGCAAATGGGTAAACCAACCTATATTACCTAATCCAAATTCAACCCAAACTAAATTTGGTTAACCCATTATCCAATCCATATTAATGAATAATATGGGTTGAGTATGGGTTAGTTGGGTAACACTTTTATTACGTTGTTTACCCGTTTAATATTTAACATATTTTGATCCGTTTAACAATTGTTTGATTCATTTTACATAATTTAATACATTTTCACTTATTCAACACATTTTTAAATCGTTTAACTAATATTTGATTCGTTTGACCTGTTACGTTTTAGTTTTAACAAGTATGTAACTCATTTTAATCTATTTCGCATATTTTTGACACATTTAACACGTTTTGGCACATTTAACATATTTCTGACATGTTTTTTACACGTTTAACATGTTTTGGCACATTTAACACGTTTTTGACACGTTTTTTTACGTTTAACACGTTTAATATGTTTTTGACATATTTAAAACATTTAACACATTTTCACACGTTTAACGTGTTTTTCATACATATAACACAATTTTGACATATTTAAAATATTTAACACATTTTCACACGTTTAACGTGTTTTTCATACATATAACACTTTTTGACATTTTTAACACATTTTAGAATGTTTAACATATTTTTTTACATATTTAACACGTTTTTGAGATTTTTAATACGTTTGGACACATTTAACACGTTTTGGCACGTTTAACACATTTTGGCACATTTAATACGTTTTTGACATATTTAAAACGTTGAACACATTTTCACACGTTTAATGTGTTTTTCATACATTTAACACATTTTTGACATGTTTAACACGTTTTGGAACGTTTAACATATTTAACACGTTTTGGCACGTTTAATACGTTTTGACACGTTTAACATGTTTTTGACAATTTAATACGTTTAACACATTTTTGGCACGTTTAACACATTTTGGCACATTTAACACGTTTGGACACGTTTGACACATTTTGGCATATTTAATATATTTTTGTCATGTTTAACATGTTTTGGTCCATTTAACACATTTAACATTTTCGGTCCGTTTAATTTGTTTTTTGCTCCGTCTAATATTTCTTTGACGTTATTATACGTTTTTTTTATCCGTTTAACATAACTTTTATTATTTTGAAATTATTTTGATATTTTAATTACTAAATTAATTGAAGAAATAATAGGTGGGATTAATATGGATTGTTTAAATAATATTTAGATCATTCATATTAAATAAAATTTGAATATAGTAAACTCTAATTTTTAGAAATAAATTAATTTATTTAATCGTTTTAAAACAATAGTGGTAAGTTAATTATGTATGGTTAGAGTACTATAACTAATAAATATATTATTAATGAGTTTTAATATTTTTAATTATTTTCCATTTTCAATGTGTAGCGTTGATCCATCATCATGATAGAAGTCAAGTAATGATAGAAGTCAAGAATATATATATTGAAATTAAAAGATGGTTAATTTATATTAGATTAATAAGAGAGAATTAAAATAAAATTTTTTAATTTTAGTAATCAAATCCCAACCCAAATTAACTAACCTAAATTAATATTTTGGGTTACGGTTTGGGTACCCAAGATATAAATGCTCCCTACCAACATCGATCAGACCCATTCATCGCCAATCTCAAATATCTCAAGCTGCTCACACACTAATCGAGCTATCGTGAAATCCATTTTCATATAAATAAATTTTATGTAAAGAGGTGCGGTCGCCAAGCTCGGGAGATATATGGCCGGAGAGAAGAGTCGTGCAGTCCCCATTGTGTATCGCATTTTTGCGGTTGGGTTTGGGAGATAAAAGGTGAAAAGATTGGAATGGGTTAGAGGGAGGTACTCTATAGGTTAAAACTTTTGTTTATGTTTTGTTTGTATAGAATAATATGAAATTAAAAAAAATATATTTGGGTATGACCGTGTCGGAGCCCAGCTGAATAATTTTTAACACAAGACATTCTTTTCGTTATTAAATATATAATGTGATTAAAAATATTTATTTATTCTATATATTTTATAATTATTTTAAATTTATTTATTTAGAATAATATAAGTTTTTAATATATTACAATATATATAATATTAAAAAATTTGTTTTTATAATTGTATGAAGGATTTTTTTTCAATTGCTATACACGGATTTAGAATTTGAGGTTGATGTGGGCTTGAATTTTTTTTTAAATTTTTATAAATAAAATGTCTATTTTTGAAAATTTAAAAAATAAATAATAAATTAAATATAAAAATTATAAAATTAGAGAATTATGTCCATTTTTTGTGGGATGTGCTGAACTTTTTTGAAATACAAGAATAGAAGTAAAAAAAAATCTTCAGAATAGAATGAGGCAGAGATTATATTTGCTTATCTGGGCTGCCTAGTCACCCTCTCCAAGAAAATGTGATATACAATGTTGGATTTAGAATTTGAAGTTGGTGTGCTTCAAATTTTTTAGAAAATTTAGGAATAAAACGCCTATTTTGAAAACTAAAAAAATAAATAATTAATCAAATAAAAAAAATTAGAAAATTAGGGAATTATGTCGTATCCTTTTCGGAGTATACTGAAAATTTTAAAACTAGACAAAAAAAAAATAGAAGTAAAAAAAAAAATTCAGAATAGAATGAGGCAGAGATTATAATTAAACAGCACGGTTACCAACCACTAAATAATATATAATTTATTTATTCATAACTAATTTATTCAACTCTTTAATATTTTATATTACAATGTTTTTCATTCTTTTTATTTTTATAAAAATGTTTATTTGTCATTTTATTATAAATCCTACAAAAAAGAAGAAAAAAAAGACATAATTCTTTTGCTTTATTCTAACATCCTAAAATAATCAAATGTTCAAAAAAAAATCATATAAACAAGTCATAATGAATTATAAACAATCAAACACTTATCTTTTATCTCACTTTGACTTTTTCGAAACTAATGATTTCTTTATAAAAGATTTTCCATTCTTGACATAGGCTTCATTCTCGTTCACCCTCGAAAATTCCCCACCAAGTCTTCATAAGCGCTCCAAAATCAAACACGATATTGCTCTAAACATCGCTAACACTTCTACGGACTCTTCAAAATACCCAAATTCTTCTAAATACTCGCCTAAATACTCGCGTGTTTCTTTCTGCCCTAGATGGTAGACTATTTGTTAGGTATAAAAAATATATATATATTTCTTACAATATAAATAGGTTTCAAATACATATATAAATGATAAATAAAAACGAAAATGAAAAACATTAATAATATAACATATTATATAACTTGTCACCAATAATATTTTGATAATTAGAAACATAAACTTAAATGATTATTATAAAAAAAACCCTTTATTTTTCTATTTATTTTTCATGATATATAAATGCAACAAACTTTCTTTATATTTTTTTTTTATCATAATTCATCTAAATATTTTTACAAGATCATTTTCAAACATCATAAAATAAAAATATGATTACATCCAAACTAATTATAAAATAGAAAACAAGATAAATATTATATATATATATATTATCTCATATTTAATCCTATATAAAAACGTATTTTTTATATTTTTCATATTACAAGTGCAACAAACTTTTTTCTTTTCTTTGATCATAATTCATTTAATTATTTTTAAATATCATTAAATAAACATTAAAAATATGAATTATGTCTAAACTAATTATAAAGCAGAAAATAAGATAAATATTTATATATATTATTCTCTCGTATTTTCTGTTATATATAAATATAAAGTCTTATTTCCTAAAAAATATATATATATATAAAGTCTTATATTTTCCATTTTTTCTCATATAAGTAAACGATCTTTCTTCCTCTTTTATTTGATTATATAGAATAAAAAATATTAAACTAAAAGAGAACTAACAATACAATAACTAAATTGTAAATTATTAATTTTAAAGGTAATTACAAATTATTTCCAACCATTGTGGTGAAGTTAGAAATATCAATTATCTATAGCCATTGTGGTGAAGTTAGAAATATCAATTATCTATATAGTAATTTTAAGTGTTAGAAATTAAGTAATTAAAATTTTTGTTTATCTATCTGCATCATTAAAATTTTAAATTAATATAAAAGAAAATCTCAAAACAATGCTCTTACATTATTAATTTATTGATTTTTGTAAAAATATGTTATTTTAATATAATATAAATGAGAGTAGTAAAAATATTTTATTTCACTTATAATTGGTCAATGGTAATGCTCGTGGAACTTCAATATCCACGGGATTCACAACCCCTCTTTTAGGAAAAAAATAGTCGGTGATAACATCACTATTACCATCGTTATTCCAGAAATGTACATGAGATTTTCACCTCATAAGGCTCATCGAAGGTCATGATTGAGTTGCGAAAACTTCTAAATAGGTATCCTACATCTGAATCAAATTCTTTCTTGTTAAAGAATCTCTTTCTAGTTGATCTGGAACAATTAGGAGGAGACACCCCCTTCTCCTGAAGTTACGGGAAGTTCTTTAGACCAAAACCAAAGCAAGCTACCCTGATAAAAATAAATGAATTCCAAAGATCTTAGACAAACCCAAAGATTTTGGGCAAATCCAAAGATAGGGCAAATCCAAAGAAGGTTTTCTAAACAATAAAATACACGAAAATGAAAAGTGACATCAAACATACATAAACATAATCAATATTATATTTATTCAAATAAAATTTGATTTTACATCGAATTATCACTCCAAATTACACAATATTATATTTATTCAAATAAAATTTGATTTTACATCAAATTATTACACTCCAAATTACACATAATAATAGTACGTAATTGCATCATACCTTGCAGATTAACTTTGTTCATTTGTGAAGAGAGTGAATTTCTTGCTTAAACTTGTCCATGGCAACCTTGGGAAGTCCAATGAAAACCTTAACTCCATCTTCAATGGAATTATCCAACCTAAGTGGAGGCAACAAAATACACATATCATTATTGTTTGTCATATTATGAGGAACTGGCACGATATTCACACACCCTCCCCATCCAAAATCCTCTTCCTCCCTAATACCAGCTCCTCGCCAATCTGTTACAAACATTCCTCCTCCTCTATTTTTCAATAATTGCCTTCTACTCTCCGATCGAGTCCTCTCCGACGAACTCAATGAACGTCGAATGAACTCGGGTTGAGAACAGATGTTCTTGGTCTCTTTAATCAGCTTAACCATGTTAGAGAGAGGGCCCTCAACTAGGTCTCTCCCTATAACAACTATTGGCGATGATACTACGAAGGAGTTACCATAATAGCCCTTTGGTAGTTTGCGATGATCTAAGCGATCTCTGAACCCCATCATCATGATAAATACCGTTTTGTCATCAGGATTAAACTCCAACGCTTTAAATCTCGATCTCCAAATGTAAGAACTCAGTGCCTCGAATGTGGTTACGTTGTCTCCCATTTCCGTCGCTAATTCAAGCTTTAGCCTCTTTATTCCATCGCTAGATATATTGACGCATACATTTATCAACTCAGAGGAAAGTTGCTGGGAATTTGGCAAATTGATTGACTGAGAATTATCCTTCTCCTTCTCCTTCTCCTTCTCCTTCTCCTTCTCCTTCTCATTCTCCTTCTCCTTCTCATTCTCCTTCTCCTTCTCCTTCTCCTTCTCCTTCTCCTTCTCCTTCTCCTCATCCTCATCCTCATCCTCATCCTCATCCGACATAATATTTACTATAAGCCTTTTCCTTTCCCAAACAGGAATCACCGACGGTTCAACCTTCCCGCCGGCCAATTCGGTCAATGCTTTAAACAACTGAGCAGCTCCAAACACGTCAACAACAGAGTGTAATATGCTCATCCCGACGATGAATCCGCCGCAGGGGAACACAGTTACTTGG
The DNA here is from genome assembly GCF_907164915.1 of Impatiens glandulifera. NCBI lineage: Eukaryota > Viridiplantae > Streptophyta > Magnoliopsida > Ericales > Balsaminaceae > Impatiens > Impatiens glandulifera. The sequence continues at coordinate 56,592,571 of NC_061863.1, forward strand.
AGACGGAGAGGGTGGTATGGTTCATGATCCTTATTGATGGGCGGCTGGTTATAAAATATGAACTCTTTGAATACCGACGTAATCTCTCCATCCATATAATTAAGAGATCTCAGATCGCAATTCAGTACGGCTGCCTCAAGGAACGGGACTCCAATATCTTCATCCGAGTTGAATGTTATGCGAAGGCTTCGGTCAGGGTACCTCATGATTTTTCCGGCGAGAGGGTAGTAAAACACGAGAGTTCTAGCCAGACCCTGTCTCAGAGCAGAGACAGGGTCGGGGCAATTGCCATTGGGAGGGGCCACAGCGATCGGACGATAAACATAGAGGGTGTGCGTGAAATTCTCGAGGATGTAACGATTGTCAATCGTTGAGAGGGAAAGGTCGTCGTGACAAGGTATGGGTTCAGAGGGTTTCACCAAAAGAGGTTCCTTTCTCACAACGCAAAAAGAAGTTGGTTCATGACCGGCCATGGATGAAGATGGTGCTCAAACTCAGTTTAAACCAAGATTGTAGTGGAATTGAGTTGGCTGTTGCTACATTGCCTTGCGATCTATTTATAATCCAACTAATGGTAGGTGAGATCTAATTTTTCTATTTATTATAAAAATTATAACAATTTTTTTGTGGGGTGTTTAAACCATTCTCATTATAATTCATTTAAAATATATATATATATATATATATATTATATTTTTATTAAACTTTGATATTTATGTGATTTTAATTTTTGTCATTCATCCAAATTCCAGATGTTTCAACCTTTATTTTGAATATAAGATAATATATATATATATATATAATATATATTATAACTATATTGTTATATAACCTATCTAACCCTATAATATAACATTCAATAAGATTTCTCTTTATTCTAATATGAAGAATCATAAATCTTCTTTCACATTACTTAGATTGATTGGAAATGAAATACTTGATTAATTTATTTTAAATAAAAGCAACCTCCTATTTCTACAAGTTTAACAAAAATAGCAATCAAGCTATTGTTAAAGGCTTTATTAGTGGTTAGGGGATTGAGATCAAGAGACTTCAAAACCATATATTGAACCTTGTGATGTTGGTAGAACATTAATAAAGAAACCAAACTTAGACACATTTTCTTACATCGATTACAAAAGAAAAAAGATGTTATCCGATAATTTCAACATAAATTAAACAAGAATGCGAGTGTGCAACTATCATTTATAAAAGTGATATATTGGGACCGTTTGGGGTATTGTTAAGGGATCACAACAAATAAAAGTGAGCTAACTAAAGATTTCACAAGCACAACTTTTTTGTAAACACATTTTGTTTATGTTTCTATATTTATATGTTTCCATATACATAAACAAAAGTGTTTATAATGGGAACAATTAGAACATCCTGTAACCAGACAATCACAATTCCATGATGGTCAATCCTTAGATCCCACACCCAATTATCTTCACATAAAATGATAATAAACAGAAAATCACTCTGGAAGGTAAGGCCCACCAAGCTGCAGGCTCTAACTATCACACTAGTACAAGCAACCAACCATGAGAAATAACAACCATTCCTATATTAGTTAGACCAAACTTTCAAATCAAAGTAATAATTTATTAAAAAAGAATTAAAAGAACGTGAAACATTTTAAATTTTTAATACTCCTGTAAATTTATTAATTTTTTAGACTTACCTTCATTCTTGGCATAAAAATACATAAAGAAATCATAAAAATACATATCTTATACAAATAATGTGACAAAAACAAGCCACGAGAAAAGATAAAAAGAATCAAATAAATTGGTACAAGAACTTGGGTGTTATCTCATGCATTTCTTTACAAATTGGTTTGTTAAGAAATCTTTATTTGTCTAAGAACTCATAAAAAATTTAAGATATAAGATATTATAGCATTTCATTTGTGACTTGAACCAACAATACTTACAATTCAAAAATCAATAAAGTAAATAATCTTTATAAGACATCACAATGTAATTTAATTTAGCAACCCAAAATAATAAATACTGATTAAATTATGGTGCACTTGTAATGAAATGATTTCAAATACTAAATAATTTCACTAAACAATCTAGGTGACAACTAGTATAATAGAAAAATCATCACCTTTTTTAAAACAAAACATTAAATAAATATGTTAAAAATCTTACAAAGTTGCTCAAGACATTAAAGAAAAAATGTTATAAACCTATTTTCATTTTGCCTCAAATCCATTATGAATAATTTTAACATATTAAATTAAGAAAACTATTAAAATTATACAAAGTTCAGTAATAAAGTTAAAAGAAAGCTTATTGATTATAAACTTGTTAGAATGATTGCGATCGATGATTCGTAAATTTAAATAATTTCTTTGAATTCTAATCAAAGATCAAAGTATTACTGATTGAGATACTTAAAAATTATATTGTATGAAGTGAGATATTATGACAAACTTGCAAGAAGAGGCTTAAGCACCCTTTGATTTTTGTGAAAAGTTTGGATATAATTTATACAAATTAATTATTTAAGGGTAAAGTTGAATATATAATAATATTAAAAATTTATTTTAAAAATTCAATAAATAAAAGGCTAATTTCAAAACCTTTAACCCTATAAATTATAAATTCAGAATTAAATTAGGTCTAGAGACTCTCCTTCGGCAACCCGGCGCCCCGGCCTAAAATTTTCCGTTGCCCCGGCCTAAAATCTTCCGTCATCGATCTTGGAGACGACGCACAGTGATTTGATCTCTGGTAAGTGATAAAGTTATATGTTGATGTTATTATTCATCCATTCTTCATATGCATAGGTTATATGTTTATGTTATTATTCATCAATTATTCATATGTTCTGAATTTTATTATTTATCCATTGATTTTATTCTGCTTCTTCAGAAGAACAGAACAAAACAGAAGAGATTTTTTAGTTTTTGTTCTGTATTTCATTATTAGATTAATGCTGGAATTAGTTAGAGCTTAGGAGAATTAGAACTTAGGGGTTTCAAATGTTGCATTTCCTCTTGTTTTGTTTCTACACAATTATTTAATCAAGAAATGATAAACAATAATCAAATTTGATAGATTTTATTTAATTATTGTGTTTATTTTTTGTAATATAGGTAATAATAAAGATAGGTTACAGAAATTTAGAGTGGAAGGATGGTAGAAATATTTGGACGTCAAAATTTTTTTGTAGTTAGCGTATGATTCCAATACCGAATATGGAAGAAAATATGAAAACTCGTGGTCGAAGAAGAGTAATGGGAAAATGATTACTAATTTTCATCACTATCGTGTTGGAATTTTTTTGTGAGATTTCATTTTCATCACTCGTGGTCAAATAATCTATTGAATTTAATTGTTTTCTAATAGCATTTTTTATTCATTTTTTTTATATAATAATAGGTTCTTATACGATGATTCAAGTGATGAACAATCATTTTTCGGAATCAACTACGAAGGTACTTACTTGCATTGGTTGTTTAGATCCAAATGACTCATTTTCTAAATTTGATATTGGTAAGATATCTATCTTGTTGAACTTTATCCGGAGGATTTTTCGCTAACTGACCATATCGTACTTGAGAACCAGGTTCATACTTACATTCAAAATGTACGAAATGAATTTTCTATGATTCAAGATTTGGAAAATCTTGCTAAAAAGATGGTTGAAACTGGAAACATAGAGTTTTTACATTGGTATATCGGTTGATTAAGTTAGCATTGATTTACCTGTTACGCTTGCTTTTGTTGAAAGAGTATTTTCTGTGATGAAAATTATCAAAATTGATTTACGTAATAGAATGTGTGATGAGTGGATGAACGACAGTTTGTATACATCGAGAAGGAGATTTTTTCCACTATTGAAAATGAACAAATTTTACAACATTTTCAACAAATGAACACCCGAAGAACTCAATTGTCTCTATTTGTTTGTATGTCTAGTAGTTGTTGAATTGTAAAAGGATAAATATTTTATCAGTATCGACGTGATTTTGTTTCTTTATTATTATCATTATTAATTATACTTTTATTTTTGATATAAGTGTTGTATAGTAAAAAGAAAATTATACTTGATAAATTCTGAAGCACTCGTTGAAATTTGGCTATGAATTCACCACCGCTTACAAACACTAACAAAATGGTATGTAAATTTCAAACTAGAAGGCACAATATTTGTCCTAGTAAACATTTATTTTTTTTAATATAGATAAGTCTCTGTTTTATAATTTTGGTTCGTCATAGCTTTGTAAATTAAAAAAAAAATACTATTAGTTTCTTATTTCAAACTGCTTTCAGAGTGTTACTTGTGTGTAAGACTAAAGTTTCATATTTCATAAGTTAAACAAGAGCTTATTTAAATAAACCGTTTTTGGAGAAACAAATTTTGGTCGAAGTATATACCATTTTATAATCTTCTTGTAATTGTTATAATTCCCCAATTCACAACCCCGGCCCAACTGGTAATTAAACATTGAAATAACTGCCTGCATGATTCATTTTGTGTTTTTCATTATATAATTATTCTTGTCACAATCCTGACTAGAATGTGAATTAAGAATAAGGTATAAAATATAAATTTCAAATTGAACTTTGCATGCTCCTTTAAGGCTTCAACTCTTTAAAATAAGGGTTTGAGAAATTGAGAATAGTTTCAAATCTTCATACTTTAATAACAACTCCCAATTATGTTGAAAAGTTGGATTTTTGAGCAAAATTAGTTTGATGTTGTGTTTGATTTCTTCAACTATTTGAATGTTTCTCATGGAAAATTTTGGGTTTTTTTTTAACTATTAAAAAGGTTCTCCATTTTCTAAAAAAACTCAAAATATTATAATTTGTGTTAACCAATTAAGTTCTAAATATTGACCATTTCAGAACCATTAATAACAACTTTTTTTTTATATTCAATTTAGTTGAAAATTAACCATTAATAAAGAAGGGGATTCAAGATACCTTTGAAACAAGATTGTATAACCTTTGTGTGATGTTTGATTTTTATCCTCTTAGAAAAAATAATGAGATCATTCTTCTGATTAGCCACAGTTTCTTTCTATTATTAGCCTGTTAGTATTTTTATTTTGTTTCTTTTTCATTCTTCTTGGTTGTATTTAACATTTTTAGTATTAATTATAAACACATGATTAGTGTTTACTTCTTCTTTTTTTAGTTTCTCTCAACATTATTATGCTTAGGAATTGTGCATAAATCACTATTTATGATTGCATAGACCATTTAAAAAAATGTATTATTAACAAATGATTGATTATATATAAAATTGATTATCCCAAGTCCGTAAAACTAAATATAATTTTTTTTACCTTAAATAAATTTATTGTTTCTTATTTATAAAATATTTCTAAACTAAAATAATATAAAAATTACAGTGAAAAGATTTATTACTTATCGGCACAATTATATGTCGGAAATTTATACCGACACTAACTTTTACGGCGCTAATAAATGTCGGTAATATTTTTGGCGGCGAACTAGGTGCCGATACAATCCTATTTAAGTGTCGGAATAAATGATTTTGGTGTAGTTTGTTAGCGACTTCCTCTACCCACATCCGCAAAGCTCCAAACCCTTTTGAGTTAACAGTGTGATTTTTCTTTTCTTTTCCAAAAAAGAATAAGAATAAGACAATTTTATTAATACACAAATTCAACTTTTTAAAAAAGAAACAAACAAAGAAGATTATCTCCTCTTTTTCACTTGTGCAGTGAACATTTCACCAATTATAAGGAATAAACTTGATCAAAATATTATTATGAAAAGAAATTCACACAGAGAAAAACAGAAATAGTTGTTTTAGTTATTGACCCTCCTGCAGTTCTTCCTTATCTCTCCCTTGTCACCAGTGAGTGGCTCCAAATTTCCCATCTTGATCATGGAAACTGCAAAAGCTTCGGCAAACTTATCTGGGTTATTGGCGAAGTACTGCACCAAGTCGCTGCTTTCGCTCCCGTCCCCCTTAAAGAGCTCCTGGTCAGAATGCAGGAGACCTTTCTTTTCGAGCAATATCTTATAGTAATTGGTGTCGACTTGGGTCGGAGTGAAATCCAATGGTGCGGTGTTGTTGTCTCCAACCCCGACAGTCTGAGGGCAAATCCCCTTCAGATGGGCAGCAAAGTTTTGGTCGATGTTGTTGTCATTGTAAGTCCTGTTCCTGAATACGGTGCACCTGGCGAGGCCGATGGTGTGGCCCCCCGAGAGGACAACTAAGTCTTTGAGGGTTAGCCCGTGTTGTTTGAAATTTTGGAGAAGCTGACTCAAGTCCGAAAATGGAGAAGGTATATCGTTGTTTGCATCGTTCAAACTGGCGGTTTTGGCATCTCTTCTTCCTAGAAGAACCTCATAGCATGACCCTCCCAACTAGAGATCATATACATGATACAAATCCAGTTTAGTTAATTAATTGTTTGACAAGTTACATTTAATTTTATACATGCAAAATTAATTAACGCTTACGATGTCAATTGAGTCACGAGCTGCAACAGCTAATATATCGGCACACGATACGACGGTTCCATAACAAACTTCATCCACAGCTGCCTTGATTTGATCTATTAGGGCGAAAGCCTGAGGCCTAAGGGACTGGAAATTGGGTCTTGCCGTCTTCTCACCAGTGAAGACCCCCGGGATGTCATCCAACAGGACAGATCCGTCACAACCCTGCATGCATATATGTGGTTCCAGTTGAAAATTAACAATAATCAAACTCCACATGAAAAAAGAAACATACAAAAGAAGATCTAATAAAGGAGATTATGAACAAGTACTCACATTGACGAAGCAATCGTGGAAGTGTATGCGAAGCAATGAAGCTCCAATACGTGCCTCTTGTGCAATGGCCTGTTGGACTATCTCCTTGATCTTGGGCAGTGCTTCGGGGCAGATATGATCGTAGAAATCTGCTGTCAACTGCCCATGAGCGGCGGGAAGACAAAGTATTGTCGCCACGATGAAGAAGACGACGAAAGGAGGAAGAGCGTTAATGTTGTTGCTTGCCATTCTAATTAATATTATTGGATGAGATGCATGTCATGCAATATTATTGCTCTTTATATAGAGAACTTCTAAGACTAATTTAACATTGATTACAGATAGATCATAATATCATAATATATTTCTCAAGAAGAAAAAGATAAGACAAAGTCCAATACAGTTTGTTCATATTTCACTATCATGATCCTGGGATTTAGTAATGCAGATCTTTTGACCTGGTGTAAAATAATGATATTATTACATAAATATGCCCTTCGACATTTAATAATTCTTTTATATATCTCTAATGTTTATTATTTTGACATATGTATGATGGACATTAATTTGCTTAAAACTCAAGTAAATTTCTCCTTATTAGGTGGTAAAGTATACATATGTTATAATTAAACTACTTGACAAGGATAAGTGAAGTTATAATATAATGACTTTAATAACAAAAAGGAAAGGTGAAAGGAACCACCATTGAAAGTGATATTGTAGACAAATTAATTATAACTTTAATAAATATTGAAATAAATCATCTTAACATATATAAAAGACATACTCGATTTGGAGCATTAAGTTTTGATGGTTCAACCGAAGATCTTTTTTGTCACTTGGTCGGTTTCTTTGACAACATAATGCGAAATCTATCTGAAGTAAAAAGACTAAACTATGTATTTGTGGAAAGGTAAAAAAAATATATTTTGAAAATGGATTGGCTCCAATCTGATTCCTTGATTTGTTTTGCTTTCTTTTTCTATTTTTTTGTTTTTTTTTTTGAACTATTGACATTGCTTGTAATCTAAGATATATCGAGATAATAAATCACATGATTGTAATATATATATATATATATATATATATATATATATATATATATAGTTTTTCTTTAAAAAGAAAAATAGTTGGTTAAGGCACTAGGTGAAGCCAAATCAACACATACATATTAGTCAATTGCTTGAATTTGACAAGTTAAAGAGTATAAATTTAAAATACTATATATTAAGGGCATATTAAATTGCTAATTAAAGAGTTTAGGGACAGGCATACATTTTCTCTAGATTAATTAATTAATTTTATGTTATACAACACCTCATTTATTTAGGGTTTTGATTTTCTAGATAGTTATATATATATATATATATATATATATATATATATATATATATATATATATATATATATATATATATATATATATATATATATATATCTTGCATGAAAAATTCAAACTCATGACGATGTTCTTTACCTGCTTCATGATTGGTTTATTGACAAGTTGACTCTGACAATGGAACTACCTTAGAAAGATCCCCTTTGACCAATTAATAATTGCGGGGCCGGTATTACTCCAATCTATTTAATAAAATTAAAAAGAAACAAGATGGTGAAAATATAGTTACTTAATTAATTATTAATAATTTAATGAAAAAGTGAAATAAAAATGTTTATCTAGAATTTGATTTCACTTTCATAACAAGTTGGAAACTGAGATTGTCAAAACTCTTTGAGAAGGGATCAGGATTGATTCTCACATGACTAAAAAAAAATTGAAAGCTAAACTAAAATAAGTGTGAACTGAAAATCTAACAAAAGCTGAATGATCTAACAGAAATAATCAATTATATGAGCAGACGTTTCTCTAACCAAGATGAAAAAGTGAAATTTAAAATTGTTTAGTTTTAACTAGAACTCATAAATTATAAATTAGTTATAGAGTGTAATAATTCATACTTTAAGAAGATATCTCGACTCCACTTCAATTTAAGATATTTTAGTTGAGAATCGAATTCCCTCTTGTCAATTGAACTACTCTAGTGGTTATCATATAATGTTTAGAAGAAAAAAAATAGTTGATATTAAGGACTTTTTACTATTATTTTAAAATCCCAAAAGATTAAAGAAAAAAAAGTTAAATTTATATTGTAAAATGAGTTTAATATAGATCTATATTTTGATAATTAAATATATTGAATTTGTTTCTTCTAATTTATGTTTTGATAGTTTGATTGTCTTAATGTTAACTTAGTTGATTTTTTAAAGTTTAATATACTCAATTTGAAAATTTTAATTTCATATATTAAAAATTAATTTTTGACTAATGCAATCAACTAAAATTATGTATCTACATAATAATATTTTTTGTATAAAAAAATGTACGCATCATGATAATAACAATCACGATATTTTACAAAAAAATAATATACATGTTAATATGACAAATATAATTTACTTATTATTTAATAGAGTTGTGTGTATATAGAAAAGAGAGGTATAAGTACTACCTTAAATAATAATAATAAAAATAATTATCGAAAAAAGAATAATTTAAAAAATAAACAAAATTTATTTCTTAAAATATCTATATCAATCTAGTACATTATTCATACAACATAACAAAATTAAAAACATATCCAAAAGTTATTTCACGATTCCTCACGCAAAGTCAAACCCAGTTTCAACTTTCAAACATACAAGTGTTTCCAAACAGACAAGTCTATGTTGAAAAGTTGGAACTTAATTATGAAGAAAAGAAACTCTCAACTTTAACTTTGGTTTTCTTTTTCTTTTATAATTAATTCAAAGGTTCTCCATTTTCTAAAAAAAACCTCATCGCATTATTATATTCTGCTTTTACTTAAGGGTAAGCCCGACAAGCTTTCGGGTTATCGCAGCCCACTTGTTAAAAATATTAAAGTATTTATTTAAATTTAATGTAATTTAAAACTTAAAATGGTGTAGTTTAGTGGTTAAGTATGAAAACTTAGAATTTTTATATCGTAATGGTTCAAATCTAACCAAAAACAGACTTTTTTTCAACCGGGGCTGGGGCAACCCAAATCTCGGGGCCGACTCTGCTTTTACCACGTCCTAATGGAGAAATATATATCAAGTTCTTTCGTGGTGACTGCTCCCAACCAATAGAACAACAATACAATTTAAAGAGCTTTAATATATAACAATTAATTTCAATATCAATGAAGTTCAAATGAACTATATATCTCTGACTATGAGAAATCCAATATCTCTCAAATTGAAAGTTAACATTTAGCTAAAGACTTGAAACAAGATCGTTAGTACTTGTGTGATGTTTTCGTGAGATAATTCCTCTCCAGGGTTTCTTTTGATTAGCCTGCTACTATTTCCTTTATGTTTTTTTTATTTTCTTGTTTGTATTTAACGACTCTTCACAAATTCAACTAAACTATGTTTATTTTTTTTATATAACCAGTAAGTTTTAGAAAAAAGTTGAGAAAATATGATACTCTAATATATGTTTTAAGCACCAGATCATGAATTCGAGCCCTATATTTAAAAAATAGTAACCTCGAATAAAATGGTCACCACATTAATGAGTTAAAATAAAATTGACTGGCCTTAAATATATGTATTGACTTAAAATTAAGGCTTGCACTTCTAATATCCAACATTAATGAGTTATAATTTTTAATGTCATTTTAGAAGAAAAAAACAACGACCAATTTATTAGAAGGTGAAATTATATATGAAATCAATCAACAATTTCAAACGTTGGAAAATTGATTGAGTCAGTAGAATAATATTTTTGTAAATATTTAAAAATAATATAAAAATATTAGATTTGAAAATAGTGAAAAAGTTTATAGGCGCAAGATTATATGTCGGAATATTTATTGCCGACGCTAGTCAAGTGTCGGAAGAATTATTAGCGGCGTATTATGCGCCGGTCAAATAATCTTTACGCATTAGTGAATTTTGTGAAATTTTTACCGACGCTACAGTTTACGGCTTCTACTGCTGACACCCGAAAACCGCGTTAACAAAGTAATGAATTTTGTTCTTTTATTTTTGCAATTGTCACGTTAACAAAAATTTATTAATGCAAAATTAAACTTAATAAAGAACCATACAAATTATAACAAACCTTATCTCCTCTTTTTCACTTGATACAGTGAACATTACATCAATTATAAGTAGGGATGGCAATGGGACGGTTCGGTTCGGTGAATGACAATACCATCCCCGCCCCGAATTTACCCACCCCGCCCCGATTCCCAATTTGGTTTTTAAATATAAACCATCTCCGCCCCGATCGGGTACGGGGTTTCCCCGCGATGCACCGAAACCGAATAACAATTTAAATTTAAAATATAAATAATAAAATAATTCATATATTTAGAGTTATAAATTATCAAAATATTAAATACCAAACAAAAATAACATTCAATAATAATAATTTTAAAGTATTATATGCCGAAACAAATAAACTTCCAATAATAATAATGTTTCAAAATATAACAAAAATTCTAATTGGACTAAATCTCCATTTTTCATCTTCATTCTTCAATCCAATTAAATCTCCATTCTTCATCTTCATTCTTCATCTTCATTCTTCAATGGTTATGGTTAGGATCACATTCTGTATTGATAAAAAAATTTATTAATAAATAAAATGAAGTATTATTATATATATTACATATTTAAATAAAATCGAAAATATCATCGTCAAGTCGAGAGAAGACGTAACAAAGATTGTGAAAGACAAAGACGAATATAGAAAACACCCTACAAAAAGACGTAATGCCATTTTGTTTATATTGATTAATAAAAAACAGTAAAATAATATTAGCAAAGAGTTTAACTAACCTTCAAACTGAAAACACCTTCAAGATTCAAGAGAGAATCATGGATCATGTATGTAGAATAAAGAAGATGTAACTAAAATTAAAATAAATTCTAGAGAGAGAAATGGTAATGAGGATTGAGGAAGAGGAGAGGAAGATGAAGAGATAAAAAGTAAAAAATAATTAGAGACATTGTGTATTAAAGATAGCGTGTAGAGGATGGAAGATAAAAAGATTTTCAATGAAAAAGAAAAAAGTAATGATGACATTAATTAATGATTTCATTAATTAATATATTTTTATTAAATAAATATAATTATATTTTATCGGTTCGGTTCGGTTCGGGGATCGGTTCGGTGCATGTAAATACAATCCCCGCCCCGAACCCCGGTCAACATATTTCGGGTTTTCCCCAATCCGCCCCGATCCCCAGTCAAAGTGGGGAAAAACCATACCAATCGGTTCGGTTCGGCTCGGTTTCAGCGGGGCGGTTTCAAATTGACACCCCTAATTATAAGGAATAAACTCAGTACAAAATTGATCAAAATATTATTATGAGAAGAAATGCACAGAGAAATACAGAAATATAGTGAAATAGTACTTCTTTTAGTTATTAACCCTCCTGCAGTTGTTCCTAATCTCTCCATTGTCACCAGTGAGTGGCTCCAAATTCCCCATTTTGATCATGGAAACCCCAAAAGCTTCGGCGAACTCATTAGGGTTATTGGCGAAGTGCTGCACCAAGTCGCTGCTTTCGCTCCCGTCCCCCTTAAAGAGCTCCTGGTCAGAATGCAGGAGACCTTTCTTTTCGAGCAATATCTTATAGTAATTGGTGTCGACTTGGGTTGAAGTGAAATCTAATGGTGCGGTGTTGTTGTCTCCAACCCCGACAGTCTGTGGGCAAATACCCTGCAGATGGACCGCAAAGTTTTGGTCGATGTTGTTGTCGTTGTAAGTCCTGTTCCTGAATACGGTGCACCTGGCGAGGCCAATGGTGTGGCCCCCCGAGAGGACAACTAAGTCTTGGAGGGTTAGCCCATGTTGTTGGAAGTTTTGGAGAAGCTGACTCAAGTCCGAAAATGGAGAAGGTATATCGTTGTTTGCATCGTTCAAACTGGCTGTTCGAGCATCTCTTCTTCCTAGAAGCACTTCATAGCTTGGCCCTCCCAACTTAAGATCATAAAATTGGTACAAATCCAGTTTAATTAATTGCTTGACAAGTTACATTTTATATTTTATGCATGAATGATTAATTGCTTACGGTGACAATTGAGTCACGAGCTGCAACAGCCAATATATCTGCGCACGAAACGACTGTTCCATAACAAACTTCATCCACAGTTGCTTTGATTTGGTCAATCAGGGCGAAAGCCTGAGGCCTAAGGGACTGGAAATTGGGTCTTGCCGTCTTCTCACCAGTGAAGACCCCCGGGATGTCATCCAACAGGACGGATCCGTCGCAACCCTGCATGCAAATATGGTGCAAGTTGATAAGTAAGTAATCAAACTCCACATTACAAAAAGATCTAATAATAATGTGAGGATGATGATGATGAGAAGTTAAAGATGGACAACTACTGACATTGACAAAACAATCGTGGAAGTGTATGCGAAGCAATGAAGCTCCAATTCGCGCCTCTTGTGCAATGGCTTGTTGGACTATCTCCTTGATCTTGGGCAGTGCTTCAGGGCAGACATGATCATAGAAATCAGCCGTCAACTGCCCACGAGCGGTGGGAAGACAAAGTATTGTCGCTACAATGAAGAAGACGAGAGGAGGAAGACATTTAATGTTGTTGCTTGCCATTTTGGTCTCCAAGTTTAATTTTGTAATGATGGATGAGATGCATGACATGCAATATTATGGCTCATTATATATAGAAAACAGGTAACATTAATTATTAATACATTACAGCTAGATAATAATATCATAATATATTTCTCAACTAAGAAGAAAAAGGTAAGACCAAGTCCAATACATTTTGTTCATATGGATTTGGTAATGTAAACCTTTTGACCAGGTGTAACAAAAATATACCCTTCGACTTTTAATAATTCTTATAAATATCTCTAATGTTTATTATTTTGATATATATATGTATATATGATGTACACTAATTTGCTTAGAACTCAAGTAAACTTCTCCTTATTTGGTGTGAATTCTTCACATGTTAATCTGTTTGACAAGGAGAAGTGAAGTTATAATCTAATGACTTTAATTTTACAAAAGAAGAAATGACTATTTCTATCAAACATTTATCGTCATTGTTGTGTTGCAGAAGAAGAGCCCTGTGAATTTGTATTGTAGTATTGAACATGACATGATCTAGTAAAGCAATCTTTGTGGAATTTAAAGAGTTTTTATTAGGTTGGATTGCAATTGAAGTTTTGGAAAAAAAAAAAAGAGCATTTTGAAATAGACACTTATTCAATCACTCTTATGGGCTATTTAGAACAAAATGATCCAATGCTTGTAATCTAAAATCGAGATAAAAAGTCACCTGATTTTAGGATAAGTTTTTTATTTTATAAAAAAAATGGTTGGTTAAGGCACTAGGTGAAGCCACATCAATACAATACATATTTTGTCAATTCTTGAATTTTACAGGTTAAAGAGTGTAAATTTAAAATAACTATATATTTAAAGAGCTTAGGGACATGTATACATTTTCTCTATATTTATTTTTATGTTAGGATATTCATGTCTTTTAGGGTTTTGATTTTCTAGATAGTTAAGGATGTTTTTATATACATATCTTGTCTGAAAATTTCGACCCGTGACAATGCTCTTTACCTGCTTCATGATTGGTTTATTGGCAAGTTGACTCTTACAATGAAGCCACCTTAGAAAAATCACTTTTGACCAATTAATAATTGTGGCGGCTAGTATAATTACTCAAACCTATTTAATAAAAAAAAAATTAAAAATATTAAATTATACAATTGGTGCTTATCGTTGAAACTTGAAAGTGAGTTTTGTTGTTATTTAATTTTGTAATTAGATGAAACTTTAGAAAACTTAAATCACAATTTAACTTGTATTATATTTTTATGATGACGTAGAGGATGTGATCGTGTGCGTGATTGGAGAAACATCAAATCCGATAACTTTTTTGAACTTGCCAATTTGTATCTCGGAATTTTTATGTCGGGTCCATTGGTAAGGAATAAGGATATGGATAGTGTATTAGATGAAATTGAGGAGGAAGATCGATGAATTTGTTTTTGCATGGATTTAAAGGGCTAACCAAAGTTATAAAATTGTTATAACTTGCAATTCATATAAGTAGAAAATTAGGAATCCATCTAGAAATTAGATTTTGGGGGTTGATTTGAAATTTTTTGAAATTGATTTAATAGTAGATAAATATGAATTTTGTCAAGTTTATTGGTTGAAAATTAGATAAACAGATAATTAATTAAATTGAAATTATAATTTATTTTAAGATTAATAATTTTAATTTATATATAAATATTAAAATCAATGATAACTTAGAAATAAAAAAAAAAAATTATTTTTATAAAAAATCAATATTCTAATATATATAATTTAATTTATTTAAAATAACTATTAAATAAATAATATATAAACAGTTAACTAATGATATTTTAGAATAAAATTATTAACTTTTTTTAATAAGATTAAGAATTTTAATTTATATATATATAATTTTATTTATAATATATTCTTATTTAAAATATATAAGAATTCTTTTTTTCTTATTTATTAGAATAACTTTATAATATTAAAAATAATTATTATACATTTCAATATTATTTTGAATTTGTTTAATATGATTAATAATTTTTAAATTTTAATAAGATTAATTTTAATTTATATATATAATTATATTTATAATACAATATTATTTAAAATATATATTTAATTTTTTCATTTTTTAAGAAAAAAAAACTTATTCATTCAGATGGCCCATATGTTGGACTTCCATTGGATTTTATAGGATAATAATTTTCAATTTAATTCACTAATTATTTTTCTAATTCGTAAAAATAATTTTGTTAATAATTTTATTTTTATCATGCTAAAACACTAAGGATATCCGTATATCGCAAAATATGTTCACAGGAAAAATACCAGTAGAATCAGAAAAGCTTTTTCAAAGCTTCAATTTTTTCTGAAAGTAAACATTTTTAAATTTAGGATTATTTGGCAATGCAACCGACAAATGATATATCTCATGTGGGGCCGCGAGCATGAAACAAAATCTCGACCCACCTCCCTTAATTAATTTGTTTCCTTCCAACATTCTTCTAACCTGATTTCACCTTGGACCATCAATTTAAGAAGACTTTTCTGGACACCTTATTCGATTAGGCCTTCCTTTCGTACAATTAATTTCTAAGTAAGTGGTTTGCATAGGATTGTGTGACAGACGATAAATAGTGTTACCTGACGTTTAAGTAATGACATTTTGCAACTTTCACTTAAGGTATCACAGTTTATTTATACAAAATTTAAGTAAGAAAATTATAGATCTGACATTAGATAGATATACATTGAACATTATTTTACATCAATATATAATAAGGAATCAACTTAACGTATAATTATTTTATTATGATATGAAAATCACACACAGAAATCAGATTTAACTGAAGTAATTGTTTAATTTAATTAGTAGTTATTAACCCTCCTACAGTTGTTCCTTATCTCTCCATTGTCCCCTGTAAGTGGCTTCAAATTCCCCATCTTGATCATGGAAACCGCAAAAGCTTGAGCAAACTCATCTGGGTTATTGGCGTAGTACTGCACCAAGTCGCTGCTTTCGCTCCCGTCCCCCTTAAAGAGCTCCTGGTCAGAATGCAGGAGACCTTTCTTTTCGAGCAATATCTTATAGTAATTGGTGTCGACTTGGGTCGGAGTGAAATCCAATGGTGCGGCGTTGTTGTCTCCGTTCCCGGGAGACTGAGGGCAAATCCTCTGGATATGGGCAGCAAAGTTTTGATCGATGTTGTTGTCGCTGTAGATCCTGTTCCTGAAGGTGGCACACCTGGCAAAGCCTATGGTGTGGCCACCCGACAGGACAATTAAGTCCTTGAGATCTAGCCCGTGTTGTTGGAAATTTTGGAGAAGCTGACCCAAGTCCCAAAACGGAGAAGGTATATCGTTGTTTGCATCATCCAAGCTGGCGGTTTTAGAGTCTCTTCTTCCCAGGGGCAGTTCATAGCATGGTCCTCCCTACTGTTTAAATGTTAAAAAAAACATTTTAAGTTTTGTACATGATAGAGAACGATGATTAACAACTCTTACTTACCATCTCAATTGAGTCGCGAGTTGCAACAGCCAATATATCCGCACAAGACACTATGTTTCCATGACAAACATCGTCGACAGCTCCTTTGATTTGGTCAATGATCGCGAAAGCCTCAGGCCTAAGGGACTGGAAATTGGGGGCTGCAGTCTTCTCACCAGTGAATACCCCTGGGATGTCGTCCAACAACACCGATCCGTCGCAACCCTACATATTACATGGTGCAATTAAGTTGATTAACATTACTCAAACTCGGCATAAATATATATATAATGAGAAATTAAAAGGGTTAACTGACATTGACGAAGCAATCGTGGAAGTGTACGCGAAGCAGTGCAGCTCCGATTCGCGGTTGTTCTTGAATCGCGTATTGGATTATCTCTTTGATCTTGGGAAGTGCTTGAGGGCAGACATGATCATAGAAATCTGTCCTCAACTGCCCATGAACCGGAAGACAGAGTATTAACGTTGCCACCATGAAGGAGAACACTAGATGAGGAAGAGCCATTTCCACAAACCCTAATTTAATTATTAGTTCCTTTGATGAGATGCTTGCCAATTGCCATGCAATATTGTGATACTTTATATAGGCAATTTCCATGGTAAGACTAATTAAGAGATTACAGCTACCTGCTGTTTATTTTTCAAGACAAAGTCCACCATTAATATGTTCATATTTCACTGTCATGAATCATGATCATGGAATATAACATGGATAGTGCAGAGCTTCTGACCAGATGTAGAATAATCATCAAATTACATCAAGTTACTAAATTATTATTTTGTAATATGAATTTCAATTGTAAATCAAATTAATGTTATAAATAACCATAAATATATAAACATGTTATGTTTATTATTAGGCTTAAATAATCAATCTAGCTAGATGTGTTTAGATTAAACAAATAATTTAATATAAAATGTTGTATTTATTTATATATAAGGGATTTACCTAATTATATAATGTTTAGTTAAATAATTATATCATATACTAATTAAATTAAATAAATAGGATATATATGTACGTATATTTATTTAATCAGGGCATGTGACAATAATTTAAATAAATTGAATATATATAATTGTGATAATATATAGAGACTTTTTTAAAATCCAAAACTAACCTAAATACATAAAAATTTCTCTCTAAGTATACTTTAATAAATTAAATTTTGTATAGATTGGTTGAGCTTAAAGCCGATTGAGTGTCGATGATATTCTAATCTTCGGAACCAATGACCACATTTGTGAATGCTCGACCCAACCATATCCATAAAAATAATTCATTTAATTCGGATTTTTATATTTCACAGAAAAAAAAAAAAATCCAAAATATGTGACATGTTTTAGTTGTTGGTGGTTAAAGGTTGTGATTATAAATGACTAGATGTTCCCGAAAATATGTGAGTCGGTTTATAGAATTGAATAGATGTTCTCAGTTATGTACAAACTCTTTAATGTTGACAAGTGTGTCTGTATTTTATTTTATATTGTTTTCATATGATTTTTTTATTTTTTTATTTTATAATTAATATATTCTCATAATCTTTTATATATATTCACTATTAGAAAATTAATAATAATTTCTTATTCTCATAACCAGGTCAAACCGCAAGACTCGCGCATTGTTTCAATCTCTGCTTTTACTTAATCAACAATAATCCCTTTTTAGTTTCTTAATTTGGTAACCAGTTCATGTGGGAAGTAGTCAAAAACTTTTCTTGCCCCTCAAGAGCTCACCACAACAAGAGATATTATTATATATTAAATTTATTTATTTATACAAATTTACTTTTTAACTAAAAAATAAATCATTTTGTCATGATTTTTGTTATAATGATAATTTTTTTAAAAAAAAAATACAACAATTTCACAATTAAGTGAACTATGAAGTTAGTAAGAAAGTGAAAATAAATTTTGACACTAAAAAGGTAATTAAGCTGACATGTTTTGATTCAATTTCTATCTTTTGTTATGAACTTGTTGTGTTATTTTTTTATATTATAAGCTAATTATGTTGAAGTTGTGATAAATGGTGACATAATGTATTTGTTGATATTTGTTTGCATAAAATAAGGGAATTAATTAATGAGGTTGAATTTTTCCTATAAATCACAGTAAATCAATATGTTTAAAAAATAGAAAAAAAAAAGTTGTGCACTCATCAAATACCTAATCCATATATAAACATATATGCATCCCCTAATTTCCATAATTATTTTATATTATTTGAATGGTTGATCAGTTCTCTCTATAAGTTCTACAAGTAATTAAGCTATTTGACTAAGTAAACATGCATAGAGTTAAGTATGAAGTTTTTCACAGAAGTTGCTGGAAGCTTCTTAATTTAAATTTTTAACCAAAAAGCAAAAAAGTCAGATTACAAAATCCCTATTATGCTAACATCATATTAATATAAAGTTTATTATTAAAAAGTCTTAGTAAATTTCGTTCAATTCATATTATTCACCATAAGATTATTGGGAAGAGAAACCATTTTTTTATTAAGTTTAAGTGTTTACAAGTCTCGATCCACTATTCTCAATAACTCTTGTATTTGATTTTAACTGATATTCAAAACAAACCTCCAATTTAAGTAAAATGTCACCAAATCTACCAACTAAATGAACATCAACTCTAATAAATTTTATATCACTTAAGTAGCTAGTCTACACTAAATCTATCATATATGATCTCAACACTGAATTTTCATCCTATATATAATCAATGGAATGCTTCTCCAAAAAGAAACAAAGGAATCATATATGCTTACTTGGTTTCCCATTTTTAATTTTTTATTTTGATTCAACTCTCGTCTTATTTCCTATATATTATCTAGGCTTTGTCTCTATTTCAAAGGCTTCGTTTTTAGCTTGTAAGCTTGTCTCGACTTAATTTATTACTCTACTTCAATATTCCGCCCCTTGTTTCATTGAAAGTAAGTTTGCGGGAATTTTTTCGACTTCAACTCTCATACCAAATTAAGTATTACAAGTTTCTGTCCTTGAAATAGAATGTGTTTACCAAATACCTTATAAACTAATCAGATGTTAAATTAATTTAGCCTCTTGTTTTCTCAGAATATTTTCAATATATTGGAGCAGTAATAAAATATAATTCTATATATGGTACTGGTAAATCTATAATATGACTAATTCTTATGTTAATTTTTTTTAATGCATGTAAATTTGTATGGATATTACTCCCTTTAAATCAGAGTATTATTAGTAAAATTAAATACGATAATTGTCTGTGTTTATAAATTATGTATCCCTTAAATCAGTGTGTTCTTGGGAATATAATTTGAGAATTCTTGTGTAGAAAGTTTGTGATTGAACTCTTAAGTAATTTTGTGAATTTTTTATCTGTTTAGTTTTAACTTCACATCTAATATTCCATTTAATATTCATATTTGTTATTGGTGTAATTCATACAATAATTAAGTAGATGTTTATATATCATTTTGCTAATTATATGATTCACTTTCATCTGAAAATATAAGATCATTTTACTACTAATTGGGGAAAAAAATATCAAACGTCTAATTATCTCAATGGGAATATAGCTAGATACCTACTTCAAGTTGATCTATATGTTTGTTTTTAAATTGGATCAAATTTTATGAATTTTTAGTTGGATTTTAGGTTGCATGCATGCCAAATGAAAGTTGAGTTGGATGATATATATGACATATTAGACAACAAAAGGTCAAATGAATATGTAATTAACCTTGAATCACTCACATTACCTTTGCATAAATGAAGAAAGTATTAGTTAAGATTTGTTGAGAACTGGAGCAACTGCTCGCGAACGGCGGTTGATTAAAGGGTTTATTGAAAAACAATTTAAAGGTCTGGAGGCGTCTTGCGTCGATAAAATAATTATTTTATTTCTATTTATTGTTTTCGAAAATCATTTTAATTTATTCCGGCGCATAATATACGCCGCCATTAGGCGCCATTATAATTATATTAGTGCAATCTGTGATACCTATTCACTACACATGTTGAATTTTTGGGTGTTCCAGTTTTTTTTCCTTTTTTATTTAAATGATCTATAATACTAACCGACTATATTTTTCACCCAAGAAAGTCAAGGGATTCATTTATATATAAACTTAACTGTTAAAAAATAAAAACAAGGAAGATTATCTCTTCCTTTTCATTTGATAATAGAGAACATTACAATTGATAAGGAATCAACATGACAACAATCGTACAGTAAAAAAAATCTCACCACATAATGATCACAATAATTATTATGAAATTAAGGAAATTCATGCACACCGAAATCGAATTGAAGTGAAATAGTTGTTTTAGTTATTAACCCTCCTGCAGTTCTTCCTTATCTCTCCATTGGAACCGGTGAGTGGCTTCAAATTCCCCATCTTGATCATGGAGTATGCAAATGCTTCGGAAAACTGAGCCGGGTTATTAGCAAAGTACTGCACCAAGTTGCTGCTTTCGCTCCCGTCTCCCTTAAAGAGCTCCTGGTCAGAATGCAGGAGACCTTTCTTTTCAAGCAATATCTTAAAGTAATTGGTATCGACCTTGGTGGAAGTGAAATCTAATGGTGCGGTGTTGTTGTCTCCAACCCCGGAAGTCTGAGGGCAAATCCTTTGCAGATGGGCAGCGAAGTTTTTGTCAATGTTGTTGTCGTTGTAGATCCTGTTCCTGAATGTGGTGCACCTGGCAACGCCAATGGTGTGACCTCCGGAGAGGACGATTAAGTCTTTTAGGGTTAGCCCGTGTTGCTGGAAGTTTTGGAGAAGTTGGCCGAAGTTGGAAAATGGTGAAGGTATATTGTTGTTTGCATCGTTCAAGCTGGCGGTTCGAGCATCTCTTCTTCCTACAGGCACTTTATAGTATGTCCCTCCCAACTAATTAAGATCATATACATGGTTGGTACAAATTTAATTAATTAATTGTTTGAAACAAAAAATATTTTTAATTAATTTTGTAAATGGATTAATTATTGTAAAACACTTACGAGGTTAATTGAGTCACGAGTTGCAACAGCCAATATATCGGCACATGAAACAACAGTTCCATAACAAACTTGGTCCACAGCTGCTTTGATACGGTCTATGAGGGCGAAAGACTGAGGCCTAAGGGACTGGAAATTAGGTCTTGCCGTCTTCTCACCAGTGAAGGACCCCGGGATGTCATCCAACAGGACCGATCCGTCGCAACCCTGCATGCATGGTACTTGCAAGTTGATCAAATGGACTTATATATATATATATATATATATATATATATATATATATATATATATATATATATATATATATATATATATATATATATATATATCGAAAAGAAACAAATTAAAGAAGATATGATGAGTAACTGACATTGACGAAGCAATCGTGGAAGTGTACGCGAAGCAGTGCAGCTCCAATACGGGCATCTTGTGAAATGGCCTGTTGGACTATCTCCTTGATCTTGGGAAGTGCTGCGGGGCAGACATGATCATAGAAATCTACCCTCAACTGCCCATGAGCTGCGGGGAAACAAAGTATTGTCGCCACTAGGAAGAAGACGAGACAAGGAAGAAACATGTTGTTGCTTGCCATTTTGGTCTCTCTAAGTTTAATTTTATAATGATGGATGAGATACATGGCATGCAATATTGTGACACTTTATATAGAAAATAAATTGGTAAGACTAGTTAAGAAATGCAAGTTAGCTAGCATAAAATATCATATAATATATTTCTGATCAAGAAAAAAAGGGCAGAGACAAAGTCCAATACAGTTTGTTCACATTTCACTATCATCATGAACAAGGGATTTTATAATGCAGACCTTCTGACCAATGTAGAATAATAATAAGATTACAGAAATATGCTCTTTAACTTTTAATAGTCTACATATATATTAAAATTGTTAATTAGGGACATGTATACATTTTTAATCTTGCATGAAAAATTCAAGTTCATGATAATGTTCTTAATTTACCTGCTTCATGATTGGTCTATTATTGACAAATTGAATCTAGACAATGACCCCCTTTGAACAATTAATAATTGTGGTGGTATACTCAAACCAAATTTGATTTTTCTTTTAACAAAGGTTCTTTTCATTGCAAAATAAATTATCAGGTAAACTTATAAATTAGGTCACCAAATCACCAGCCTCGAGAACTATTAGAAAGTGTCAACCATGAGATGTTTGTCTTTGTAATAATTGACCGCCTTTCATATATATGCTATTAGGGTTGATGATTCTCATTTCCATGTAATTAAGTACAACACTTTGATTGAAGTAGAGTCGTATTAGTGAGATAATATTGTTAGCTTACACTAAGAATTACACTTTGATTAAAAAAAATGCTCAAACCGCATCCCAGCGGTTAAAATTGGTTTGTTTTGTGTTTCAAATAATCCCGGAAACCACAGATATATTGCATGAATAAAGCATATTGTTTGTAGATCGAAGTTGTGATTATGAAATTAATAAATACTACAACTATATGCTTACTTAATTTGACTTCTTAATTATGTATTTATTTGCACAATCAATAATTCACCAGGTTGGTGGTGGATCAAGTCATCAAACCACATGAATCTCATTTATATCTGATTTTACTCAGTCAGACATAATAGCTTATAATTATGTTATTCTAATTTCTTAATTAATTCGGTGCCCTCTTCATAGATTTGATTTGAATTGAATGGTTAAGTTCTGGTTGTGCATTAATTCATAAAAATACCTAATCCTTACGTACATCCCCTTTAGTTTTTCCATTGTTTATTTAGATTTGAATGGTTGATCGGTTCTCTCTATAAGTTTTACAAGTAACCTAGGCTAGCTATTTGACAGAAAGAATAACGTGTCTGGTTTGGAAATTCAAGGTCAATGAAGATTAAGTAGGAATTAAGCTTTGCATGCATGCATATCAGTTAATTTGGAAGAAGATTCTTGGAGAATATTATTTATTATTTGGAATATGATATTATGTTTTTGTTTTTTGTTTTTTTTTTTTTTGCTATATTGATATTTTGAATTGGTCACTTTTTGGACAATTCTGAACAAATAATGTTTTGGGGCCAAATTAAATATATTTAAAATATTTAAGAGCTACTTTCAATTCTTAATTTATTTTTGTATTATATAGTTCAATTTTAACTATTAAAGTGAACATTTAAGTCACTAAAAGAAAATCTTTTTTAAGACTGATCGAATTGAAAAAAATCTTACCTAAAAGATTTAAAGTATGAGAATTCAATTCTCACTAAAAAAAATTAACATAATTTAAGTGGAGTTATAAGTCTTGAAAAAGATGGTTCTACTCTAACAAATAATGTAATAAATTTGATTGTATGCAATAGATAGTGAAATTCAAGACCATAATTACATTGAGAATTGGAAAATTAATCAATTGTAGATTAACTCCTCATGCTTAAAACATCATCATCAAACAATATCTAATTACCAAAAAAATCATGTCTAGCTTATCCTTAAAAAATAAACTAATCATTGTAGATTGACTCATGCCTGAAACATCCACAACAAACAAACAGCACTATTTAATATATAACCATTTATCTTTATATTAATTATGATTTAACTCACTTCATAATTCAATTGTCAAGAACATTAATTAAGAGAGAGTGTAATTCTCCTACAAATATCTTAAATTGATCTTATGATTATGATTAAGATATAGTGTTAATTTTCTAAATACAACAAAAATAAAAACTTTATTTAAATCATCCCAACAAGCACAAATATACCAGATAAACAACTTACTTTATTTTTAAAGTCACGACTCAAACATTATAAGTTGATTTCACCTTCTCCTACAGATGATAATGGTACCTGAAAATTCAATACATACTGGTAGTTGTTATTGGGGATGAGATCGGGAATGAGGTATGAAATTGAAATCCTTGATGAGGTCGAGGATAGGTAATAAATAGTTGATAACCGTCTCCGAAACTTTCTCCAGCAGTCCAGCTCCTCCAATTAGATTAATTAATTCATAATTTAGATAGAAGTACTGTAAAATATACTTGAATTTGAATGAAATTGTATTGAACCCGTGACCTTTTGGTCTTTTAAGTCGACTCTTACCAATGGGCTACCTTTGTGGGATATTATATATATAAATAAATAAATATATATATATATATATATATATTAATTTAAAAACTCATATCTATATATCTTAATCAAATATAAATTTATTATGCGTTGCAATAACCAAACTTTTTTTAAGTGATAGTTGTCTTATGAGAGACATTTCTTCTAGTGTAAATAAAAAAAAATACTTAACTAGCTATAATCGAGTTTGGGGTATCCATCGAGTTTAAGATATTCATGGGTTCGGGAATGGGATGAGCTAACATATCCCCATCGGGTTTAAGGATGGTGTCGGATAGTAATTTCTAATTATATACCGGGTTCAGGATGAGTAGTTAATTAAGTACCCGGCGGGTATCGTCGCCCCATTGCCTTATCCTAATTTGAACTTGAAAAAAGGGTTTATTTCAAACAAGATATATAATATTGTCATATACAACGATTTTGGCTCTAATTTTTTTGTAACCATTCGGCTTTAGTCTTGTTCTAAACCAAACCCATAAAAAATGATTAATTCTACTCATGATTCAAATGTTGCTTCTACTTTGTATATTTGAAATGATTTAAATAGTTAATTTTGAATTAAAGTATCACCTAATTTCAAATAAATTAATTGATTGAGAAAACATATAAAGAGTTGACAATTAAAAGGCTCCCATTGCTTTGACGTTTGTCCTCCATAGGCCGGTTATACGAGTAATTAAATCTTAATGTGGACCAGCATACAATATTGATATCTAATTTTACTTATAAAAACTAATATAGTCAAATTATTTTATTAGTTATAATCCATATGTCACGCTTGTCATCGTTTAACTTAATCAGATCTCATTAGGTGTTTTATATAATAAACAATGGGAGGGTCTGGCCCCAAATTCAAATTTTGTGGCCCTAAAATTAAAATAAATATAATAACTATACATTTTATCAAAAATAAAAATATATTCAAAATACAAATTAAATATATAACTAGATTATTGATTTAAAAAAATACATATAGTAGGTATTAATATGTTTTTGATGATTTTGAAGCTTACTTCTTTAATAATATTTGTGATATATTGTGTATGATGTTTATATAATAAAAAAAATATGATAGATATTTTAAAATGAGAAGAGATTATGAAAATAAACATAAAAATAAAAATAAATAAAAAATAAATTTTAAAGTATAAAAATATAATAATAAACAAATTTAAAATATTAGAGATGAAAAGACATATACAAAATATATATTATAATTAGGATTAGTGATATAAAAAGAGTTATAATTAAGATATATAAAAAATAAACATAATATTGAGGATAAAAAAATATTATTAAAAAATAATAAAATCCTTTACAGATTCTAATAGGGAAAGTAATATATTATTATATTAGATATAATATAGAGAGAAAAAAATTAATATATTATTATATTATATATGTTAAAGAAATAAATATGTAATATATTATTATATAATATGAAAAGAGAAAAAATTAAAATATAAAATAAATATAAAAAAAATATGATATTATAAGTTAAAATAGATACTTTATAATATATAATTAATATTATTATATACTAAAAAATAAAAATTTAGAGCCATTGAAAAGTGGAGGCATATGCAAGTGCATTGCCAGGAAATATATTTTATGATAGAGTATATTGAAGGCAGGGTCTTCTATTGGACTTGGCTTTTATATATAATATATATATATATATATTTTAATAATTATTATGATATATTTATAAATATTTTTATAGTTTTGTTTGGAGAATTTTATTAACATTAAAAGAAATCATAGGATAAATTGTGTGATTTATTTATATATATTGAACTAGTGCTAAAACTTAATGTGAGAAGTAAATAAAGTTTAATAAGCTAGCTAGCTATATGTATCTCTATAACTAGAAATTTCTTTGATCTTCGAAATTAAATCACCATTAGAGTTTAACACTATCTATACAATCTGATAAGTCTTTTCATGATTGGGTGGCAAATCTTGTTGTAAAATTTTATGAAAAACTTTGTTATTGTTTTAACCAACTAATTTGTAAAATGATTGATGTTTTAAAAAATATATATTATTATTCTTTTGCAAAAGCTAGACCCTTATCTATACAAATTCTAAAATCACATGATTGGGAGAAAAGAAAAATAAATAAATAAATAAAAGGGAAATAGAACATTAATCACTTTGAAAACATAAGAAGAAGAAAAAGAGAAACTACTCAAAAAAAAAATACCAAACATGACCAAGTCTCACGTTATCAACTTTGTCATGAATCAATATTAAGATATATAGAAAATAAATATTTAAGTTCAATTTCGACTTAAAAAATGAATCATAATTATGAGATTTTACTACTTAATTTGTTGCCGATTTTTGTTGTCTATCTTATCAGTATTTGTATAAAAAAAATTGCATATATTCACAATTTGGTTGTTAAGGTGCAAACATTTATAATTAAAAAAGAAAACATATAAAAGCTAACATAAAAGAATGATGAAATAAAGTTAATTTTCTGTAACTCAATTAGAGGGAAGAATTTATGTTCCATAAGAATGCATATATGCATATATGCAATGTTATTTGTAACTGAAACAATATTAAAACAAAAAAAAATAACAATTAATTTATTAACATTAACTTAATCTGCAAAGTTGCAGAAATCGGTTTTCTATTTTTAAATTACAAATTCTATAACTTACATTTCTACTTGTTTTTAATTAAATTTGTAGCTAAGAACTAGCCATTTTGTATTAACCTATATTGTTAAAAATATTATTAATATTTTAAAACATATTACAACATTATTTGTAATTAGTTTATGAATTATTTAGTACAACATCTTTTGAAATAATATATTTATTTGACAATTCTCTCAAACTATTTAATTAGTACAATATACTTTGCAATTTATATAAAATGTATTTATATAATTTTATTAATAAATTTAGCTATATTACTAGGCTATGTTTGGTATATGGTATAATTCTGTAGATAAAGTATATCACTAGTAAATTAGAATGATTGTTTGGTTGAATAATATTTATATATACAGTAATATTTAGGTATAACTTATCCCTTATATGTGGTATAAGGTAATACCTACATACACCCGTTACAAAGTCAATTATAAAATTTAATATTATTCTTTTACCCTAATTTTATAAAATTATTAAAATTTTAATTTTTTATTATATTTTAAAATATAATAATAATAATATAAATTATATCTAAGTATTAATTTAAATTTAACCTTGTTTAATTTTTAAATTTAAATAATAATAATAATAATAATTACACAATTACTTATTTTTATTTGATTTTTTAATTTATATTTTTTTTATGTATATAAACAAAAATTATATTATTTTAAGTATAATTATTTTTTAATGTGATAATTTATATACATTATTAAATATAATGATTAAAAATAATAATAATGTTAGTTAAAAATTAATAATATATAAAATTAATTTATAAAATAAAATTGTATTTCATTATTAATAAATAATATTTATAATTAATTATATAAATTAATGATATTATTATTAATTAATATAACTTATATCTATATTATTTTTTAAACTAATTTATAATTCTAATTTCAAATATTATTTTATTAAAATTATTATTTTTAATATTTTATTCAAATAATTAATATTATTTTAATATATAAATATTTATAATAATACATAAATTTCAAAATTAAATATTAATTAATATATAAATAAGTTTTACTTATATAATTATATAAGTTAAATTAAAAAGAATTATATATAAAATAATGTAAATCATATAACAGTATTATTTATTTTAAAAATACATTTTTACAATAATTATATATTATTATTTTTTATAAAATTCAATTTAATTAATAATACAAACTATTTATAATAAGCATTAAAATAATAATTTAAAAAAAATTTAAAAAATATAAGATTAAAATAATCATTTACATTTTTTACTACTCTCTTATACCACCAACCAAACACAAAATAACAAAATATATATAACTTATACCTATTTTTTTCTCTCACCAAACACTAATAATCTATATAACTTATACCTCATAATACCTCCTTATAATTTATACCCCTTACAATTTATACCTATATAACTAATATATCATACCAAACGCTACCCTAATATATACACCAACACGGAGAATGCCCTTACCTAGTTATGAAAAGACATGACTCAACTCCATCGTTAATCTCTCTACTCAAATTTTGTTTTTTTATCTATAATTATCTATAAATTAAATTGAATAATATTTTATTCATATTATTAAATTTTAATTATTTAAGTTTTTTACTTAATTTATTTAAGTTTTTTTAAATTTTAAAAAAAAAGTAAATTAATACTCATATTTCATCATTTTTACTAACCATATAATTTAAAATATATATATAATAACTTTTTATTGCTATCCATTATAAAATATTTCCACCTTCAAAGTCCCATGAACAATATAAAATATATATCTCACTCAAGTGGAATTGATATCTTAAAGAAAACAAATTAATTCACTAATATTTAGTCCAAAAATAAAATTAATATTTATTTTTTACCATTTCTTTATAATTTTTAATTAATTAATTATTTAAATTTTAATTTTCATATAATTTTTTTTATACAATTTAAATAAAAATTTAATTTATAAAATTAATAAAAAATAATTATAATGCAATATTTTTCTCTTATAAAATATATTTATATTAATATAGATTTATTTACTTGGTTATATTAATAAAAAAATTTGTAATAAAAAGATCAGGGCCAGGAGCGGAGTTAAATGGTAAAATAAAGAAGAGGAAAGAATGAATGGATCAGAAAGAACAGGTAAGTGGAGATGATCATAGATTGTAATGAGGTGCCACCATAATTGTTCTGTTAATCTTATTCTCTCTTTGTTATGCTCGCGCTTAATAATATATATAAACATATTATAAATACATATTCTTAATATTATTATTGTATTATAATTAAATTATTGATATTTATAAAAATTTAGAACCAATGATGGTACATATACAAATTATGATTAAGAGTAAAATTATATATTATTTTTTAATATATATATATATATATATATATATATATATATATATAATGTAAACTAAAACCATACAACTGAATTTGAACACGCTATAAATCATGATATTTTGAACGGATTGGACATGCATAAAAGTAAGTCTCAACACAATATAATTTAAAGTTTGACACGAAGTGTCCGAGTCAAATTGGTGTGGACTGACATGGATAGGCATGGCAACAGTTACCCATCGTGTCGGGTACCAAACCGCCCAGCCCAATCGTGTCGAATAAATTACTAACCAAAAGTTTTTTTTTTGTCTAAATCAGGTCAGGTACCGGTTATTGACTCATCGAGTATCTATAATCGAAAAAACATAGACCAATTTTGTTTTTAAGTTAAAACATTTTTTTTAAAATATTATTTTTATTTTTTAAGTATATTTATTTGGTTAATAGTTACCCTCTCATTTGAAAATAAAATGTTAATTTATAAAATAAATTATTAATAATTCCGTTCAAATTGTTTTATAAAACAAATATATCTTTAATAAACGGCTCATTTTAATTAATCGGTCTAAATAGGTTCGAAACCAATAATTCCACGTCAATTAATACCCGATTTTTCGGTGCAGGCACGGTAATGGGAATGGTCTCCCAAGACCCGACATCATTTCTTGCCTAAAGTTGCACCCCCAAAACCTTTTAATGTTTTTTAAATGAATACATAAATTATACTCATTTTTAGTCTATAATATTATATATTTTAAAATTTTCTTGAAAAATACCGAATTATATATATTTTTTAAAACTTAAAAATAAAATTATTTCAAATGGATTGATGAGGCCAATATAAAAATTTGTACCATTATTAATTAATTATGAATTCCTAGCTAGATAAAAAAAAATTGTATACATTCTCATTTGATAAGACAATTTATAAATTAGTTATATATAATAATGACTTATTTAATATAAATTTATTCTTTTATTTAGTTTTATTTTTAAAGATAAAACATAGCTAAACACAGTTCTAAAAAAATCAAAAAACTACCTTATCCTTATAAATTTAATAAAATTAGTATGAATGTATTATGTTTTTTTTTTTATCATAATTTAAGATTTCCAATTTTACGAGATCAGTCTCTAATAACATTTAAAAAAAATGTAATTAGATCTAAATAAATTATAAAATAGAAAGAAAAAAAAAGATGAGAAATATATTATATATTTTCTTATTTTGCTTTTATATGTATTGTTACTATCTCATATATATAAATATATATATATATACATATAAATTTATAATTTAATATATAAGTTGAAAACAATATTAATATTTATTTTAATTATTTTTTATTTAATATATCAAATTATATAATTCAATATATTTAATTTATTAATCAATATAATTAATATATAAAAATATAATAGTCTTGATATACTTTTTGAAATATTAGTTTTAAATATTAAGTATTTAAAGTTTATAGATTTTCATTTTATTTTTTAAATTTTTTATTTTAAATATGTAAGTTATTAATTGCTTAAAATTTAATACTGAGTATTTAAATTTAAATTTTAAGTTTTATCGGAAAAAAACATTATTCTTGTATAGTTATACACTCAATCACAATATTATAATAGAAAAAAAGAAGTTAAAATATAAACAAGCAAAAGCTATAATTTAAAAAAATTATAAATAATTTATTAATATTATTAAACATCTCTTTCAATAAGTCGATGTCCAATTATATGCTAATGTTGGTGCAAAATCATGATAATGAGCATAAAACCCATCATTCTTAACATCCCAAATACACTCGGAATAACCGCAATATTTTCTATAAACATGTTCGCTATACATATCATGACGGGTGGTTCCATTACCTACAAATCTACAAAAGTAAAGTGTTGAAAAGAACAACATATCAGGATTGAAACTAAATTCAAATTCCTGATCACGTTTCAAAAGTTGTAATCCAAGATCTTTATGCTTATCTTTGCAATGAACTTGTAACAATCCAGGTAATGTCATTCTATTAAAGATATGAATATGAACTTTAGCCGAAACAATGATTTGATTTGGAGAACTTCTCATTGCAGTGGTTAAAAAGAGTACCATAATGATAAAAGAGAAATGATGAAGTATTTGTAAAGAAGTCATTGCATATATTAAAAGAATTTTATTTCTTTGACAATATAATTCATGAATATATATATATAAGATATGATTTAAGGATAATTGAGAGTAATATTTATATTAATTGTAGTATGGATTTCTCACATCTAAGAAGATTTCATATATATATATATATATATATATATATATATAATAACTTTTTAATTTACAACACCCTCTCTCCACAATCTTTCACAAACAAAAATAATTTCTCTTTCCTAATTTAGTTATTTTAATTATTTTATCTCCCTTAATTTAATTATTCTTAATATATATATAAGAAGTGATAGAGAGAGAAAATTTGAGTGAATTTAATTATTCTTAATATATATATATAAGAAGTGATAGGGAGAGAAAATTTGAGTGAGGGAATAAAGAGAGAATGACTTGTCATCACCTCATCATTGGTTGGAAAAAGGTAAAGTAAGAGGAAAGAGAGAAGAGAGAGAAATTATTTGATTTTTTTAGCCAATCATATTGTCACGTCATTCCCTCTCTTATTCCCTCCCAATCATTTATATATATATATATATAAAATAACGTTTTAATTTAAAATATTGGAGATTGTCCACCATCCACAAATAAAGGTAATTTTTCTTTTCTAATTTAATTATCTTAATTAATTTCACTCCTAATTTAATTATTGAGTATTTTTTTCTCTCCATTACCATATATAAATATTTATATATTTTTCACACTAATAATATAAAATATGTTTTTAACAATAACTTTTATATTAAACTATATAATATTACATAACATATTAATTTATATATATATATATAATAATGCTTATATCATCAGTTTTTTTTCTCCTCTCTTTCTTTATTAAAATTTGTTTTTATATTATTATATATATATATATATATTATATTTCATTACCATATATTATCTAAAAATTATATATATTATTATTATTATTTTGTTATAAACACCTTCATAAATTTTTATATTTTTATATACACATATATAAACTATATATATATAAACAATTTTATTTTTTTATAAATACTTCTACATTCATAATTTTATATTTATTGGTTACCTTTTATATATATATATATATATATATATATATATATATATATATATATATATATATATATATATATATTATTTTTCATAATTAATTTTATATAAATACATTTTATCTTTTATCATATATTTTTTTTTAATCATATATATATATATATATAATAATTTCTTTTATGAGTATAAATAACTTTTATATTTATATAAAAATTAACTAATTAATAATAAATATTAAATACAAAATATATATACATACACAAAATAATAAAATTATTTCAACAATCTTAAGTGGTCTAGCGGTTTAAGTGTTTACATTAATGCTGAAAACCAAGGTTCGAATCTCAACACATGCAAATTTATATTTTCGAGCAATTAAAAATGTGAGGTCAGGAGATGGAGGTTGGGTGATGAGTGGTTTGTCGAGTGTGAGGTTGGAATTGGTGGCTGGTTTGACGAACATTTGAAAGTCGGAGGTCTCGAGATGGAGGTTAGGTGGTGGGTGGGTGGTTTGTCGAGTGTGAGGTCAAAATTAGTTATTGGTATGACGAGCATTTGAAAATGTGAGGTCAAGAGATAGAGGCCGGATGGTGGGTGATTTGTCGAGTGTGAAGTTAGATTTAATGGTTGGTTTGACGAGCATTTAAAAGTCTAAGGTCACGAGATGGAGGTCGGGTGGTGGGTGATTTGTCGAGTGTGTGAGGTCGGAATTAGTGGTTGATTTAACGAGTATTTAAAAGTGTCAGGTCATGAGATAGAGGTAGGATGGTGAGTGGTTTGTCGAGTGTGTGAGGTCGGAATTAGTGGTTGATTTAATGTTGATTTAACGAGTATTTAAAAGTGTCAGGTCATGAGATAGAGGTCGGGTGATGAGTGGTTTGTCGAGTGTGAGGTTGGAATTAATGGTTGGTTTGACGAGCATTTAAAATCGAGTCTTATTTACTGCTCGTCGTTCACTTTACAATACTCACACAGTATTTGTAATACACTTTTACAGACTCGGAAAATACACAGACTACAAGACAATTTCGGAAATTTCAATAACTATTCAAGGTCGCGCGTAAGATTTCTTTTCACTGTTTTTCTCTCTGTATTTTGGAGACGCTTTGACTTCCTTTTATAGTGGAAAGATGAGAGCGGTCATTTTTTCTCTCTCCAGGAGATTGGTCGCTGGAAGTCGTGCCGGTTCAGAAAGATTGCGTACACGCCTTGCCATTTTGGACATTTGGCAAACATGCATTAGGTCGGCCGCCTGAATCGGATGTTGCTTGCAAACTTAAGTAAATAGTCATCATTGCTTTCGTTGCATGCTTCTGATCCAGATCTTTCTTCTTGCATGTTTCCAAGAGATATCATATTACGTCATCTTCCCAAATTTCATCATTTGACATAGTTTTCCGTTTAGCTTTATGATCCTCGATATTTTGAGTCAGTCGGATAATGACGCTTTTGCTTTCAGCCGATCCGGTTAGAGGGGTTCAACCGGCCTTTCTTGATCATGACCGGGTTTTTGAAGCAAGATCTTCAACCGGTATGATGCGGCTTGAGTTGTACCTGCACATGGAAGTTGAGACTGATTAAGTTCTTTGGCCGGGTTAAAATTAACTTACTTAATTTTTCTAACAATTTCTCCCTTTTTGATTATTTAGAATAAATATTCAAAACTTGTAGTGTATGGCCGGTTTAAAATTAACTTACTTAATTTTTCTAACAATTTCTCCCTTTTTGATTATTTAGAATAAATATTCAAAACTTGTAGTGTATGGCCGATTTATCAAAGAACTTGATGTGGCTGAGTTTAAAGCATTTTTAGCAATTTCTCCCTTTTTGATACTTTAAAATAAAAATGTTTCAAAAAAAATTGTTTCGAAAAAGGGATCTTCCAACGTGTGTGAATTCTAAGAGATTTGGGTTTTAAAAAAATAACTGAATTTAGAAAATGCGGTAAAGTAAGCAGTAAGTTGCGATAATAAGTTCATAAGTAAAAATAAAATCAAAAACTTAAGGGTCGGATGATCCTCCCTTATCTTGCTCGTTTTCTTTTTCCAGTTCTTTCTCCAGTCGCTTCTGTTGTTGTTCAAGCCGCTGCCTTTCTTCCTCTTGCCTCTGGTCTATGTCTCTGAAGCATTGTGATACAATCGATTCTCGTCTACCCGGAATGTTGTATGGCATTCGGAAATTGCGACTTGGATTTCTATGGATGAAGTTGTGAATATGATCATCTTCATGTTCCTGAATCGGTCTCTTTCCAGCACAAATGGAGGAAGATGATTCGGGTTGTGCTTTGCAATTTCGGTTCAGAGGGATTTCTTCTTCTTCTTCCAGCTCGTTTATGGGTGGGAATTGACCAATGATTCGGGTCAGAGTCGTTTGAATATTTATTTCCGTAATCAAGTTTAACACCCTGGTCGCTTGATCCTTCTTCTTCTTCTTAGCATTTTCCTTGGTTATACTCCTTGTATGGGGAGACCGTTTCTTTGCATTAGTATCGTCTTGAGCCGTGTCAAGGATGAGTTGCTGTTGAATAACATTGGCCGCTCTGGCATTGGCTCTTTCATTTTCGGATTCTTTTTCGGCTTCCTTATCAGCTAATTTGGACGCTAGCTGACGATCTCTTGCTTCCAACTCAATCAACTGCTTTTCTCTGTCAAGCTCGGCTTCATGGAATTTTCTAGCCGCCTCAGTATCTGATCGAATTTGCGCTTCGGTTGCTATGACTTTTACCTCAGTTAATTCTCCAACTTGAGCAGTGGGGAGTTTCTCTTAATAATACACAGATTGTCACAGACTCTTGAACCGAGTTCAAGTACGGAAATGTCCGTTTCAATCTGAAGCAACTCACACAACTCGGTTTAGAAGGTATTTAGGAGATATCAGTTTAAGGAGAGAACCAGTTCGGTTAAGAAAATTATAAATTAGTTCGGTTGAGATATTTAGGTGTTTCGGTTAGGTTTAAGTAAGTGAGCCGGAATATGAAAGTAAAGAACACGAGACACAGATTTTTATGGATGTTCGGAGCAAACTCTCTTACGTCACCCCTTCTTCTCAAACAGTGAGAAGGATATTCACTAAGGAATATTCAACAACACAATACGATCGAGTCTTATTTACTACTCGTCGTTCACTTTACAATACTCACACAGTATTTGTAATACACTTTTACAGACTCGGAAAATACACAGATTGCAAGACAATTTCAGAAATTTCAATCACTATTCAAGGTCGCGCGTAAGATTTCTTTTCACTGTTTTTTTTCTCTGTATTTTGGAGACGCTTCGACTTCCTTTATAGTGGAAAGATGACAACAGTCATCTTTTCTCTCTCCAGGAGATTGGTCACTGGAAGTCATGCCGGTTTAGAAAGATTGTGTGCACGCCTTGCCATTTTAGACATTTAGTAGACATGCATTAGGCCAACCACCTGAATCGGATGTTGCTTGCAAACTTAGGTAAATCATTGCTTTTGTTGCATGCTTCTGATCCGGATCTTTCTTCTTGCATGCTTCCAAGAGATATCATATTACGTCATCTTCACAGATTTCATCATTTGACATAGTTTTCCGTTTAGCTTTATGATCCTCGATATTTTGAGTCAGCCGGATAATGACGCTTTTACTTTCACCTGATCCGGTTAGAGGGGTTCAACCGGCCTTTCTTGATCATGATCGGGTGTTTGAAGCAAGAGCTTCAACCGGTCTGATGCGGCTTGAGTTGTACTTGCACATGGAAGTTGAGACTGATTAAGTTCTTTGGTCGGGTTAAAATTAACTTACTTAATTTTTCTAACAAATTTTATCTAAAATATTTATAGATAAATAATATTTTATATATATTCTTATCGGTGCAAATGCACGGGATTCATGCTAGTTTATTTAAAGATAAACTAAATCCAATTATATATAAACTATTATTTCATCAAATAATTTTTTTTTAAATAATCTCAATCAACAAAACGGTATAATTTTAAGTGTTTTATTCTTTCACAATATTGTTAAATTCTTTTATTATTATTTTTAATGTAATAGAAGTGTTGTGGTATGTGGCTTATATACACGTGTTAATTAAGTTTAGAGTTAATAGGTTGGACCTAGAGTAGTTTAGTCTTTATAATCGAATGTATTACTCTATAAATATCATGTAATACAAGGTTTAACCTTAAGAGTGAAATAATATATTTGATGACACTCTAAAAGACGTAAACAGTTTTGTTTGAACCTCGTTATATATTGTGTTCTTTATTGTTATTAATTTATGTGGTTACTTGAATCAACAATTGGTATCAGAGCTTCATTGAGATTTAACCTAAACTAATTAGACAGGAAGAGGTTGTTTTCTGCGTTCGGGTTCTAATTATCAAACAGATCGGCAACGGTGGTGGAGAAAAAAATATGAAACTTGTTTGACCTCAAAGCTTCCAGACGAAGATGGATTTCAGCAGCGGTAATAAGAAGTATGCATTTTCTTCATTAGTTAGTGAAAAGCTGGAAATAGAGTTTTCGGTTTTCTCTCTATTGTTGGAAAAAGATCGGCATAATCTGAAAAAATGAGGAAGATTTCCAGATATGATTTTTCAATCCGCAAAAAATAGAGATCTAAAGATATATTTTTTTTAAATGAGAGAGAAGATAGTATCAGCAAGTGACAGAAGGAGAGAGAAACAAAACGTAAAGTTGAGAGCTTCTTTGATTTATGTCACGTTTGTTTGTCAAAATAAGCAAAAGGCTTATTTGATTATAGATTCAATAAGTTCTTGAGGCTTTGTTTAGCTTTAGTTTTGGCTTGTTTGATTTTTATTGAAGCTTGTTTGGCTTGCCGTTCAAAGTGAATATTTGAGCGTGTTGAGATGCCTTCTAGTACCAGATTTAAAGTTGGAAACTTCGATGAAATTGGGTAATTTTGGTTTGTGGTAAACAATAGTTAAAGATTTGTTGGTACAACGAGGAAAAAGTTAGAATGTTAGTTTATGTCCAGATTAATGACGACCAAGTTGTATCTGAAGTAGACATTATGGGCTAAAGATGCACGAGGGTTCAGATTTGGCTCAGCATGCATGTGAATATCTTCAATCAGATAATCACAGATCTAGCGCAACTTATGTGAATATTGATGATGAAGACAGAGCAATGATTCTTTGTTCTCGTTACCGTCTTTCTATGAGTACCTGGTGACTACTCTAACATATGAGACACAAACTATCAAAGTTGAAAAAATAATGAAGCATTGTTGGCTCAAAACCAACGAAAGTAAAATGCAAGGAAAAAATCTACATCCAACAATTTATATGTTACAGAAAATTAAGGTCGTGGAAGATAACAGAAAAATGAGCATTCTAAAAAAAGGAAAATACAGATTCAAGTTAAGGAGAAAAAAGACATTTCGTTGTTATAGTTGTTGGGAGCCAGGACATATAAAGAAAAATTTTCCAAAGCCGATTAATGATGTTGAATATTCCAAGTCGGTGAACGTTGTCCAAATAGATGACTTGAAGAAAAGTGATGGTGATGTACTTTCAATTGCCAAAAGTCAAATCAAGAATGCGTGGATTCTTGATTTGAGATGTTCTCATCACATAACGCCTAACTAAGAGTGGTTCAATTCATACAAGTCAGGTAATTTTGGTTATGTTCACTTAGGTGACAATAGATGTAGTATTATTGGCATGGGTGAAGTCAAAATTAAGATGTATGATGGTATTGCTAGAACTCTTTGTAATGTTAGGCATATACCTGAAGTGAAGAAGAATCGGATCTCGTTAAGTACTTTACATGAAATTAGTATTCTCATAAAACGGATGAGGATCGGGAACCATTAAAATTCGTAAAGGTGCGTTGATTGTTAAGAAAGGAAGGCGAACCAAAGAGAATATATACACATTGTCGGGGAGCACAATTGTTAGTGGAGTCCATTTTGTTGAGTCAAATGATGATAGCACAAAATTATGGTTTATGCGTCTTGAACATATGAGCGATAATGGAATGGCTAAATTGCATAAAAGAGATTTGTTGAAAGGTATAAAAAGGTAT
This sequence comes from Impatiens glandulifera, assembly GCF_907164915.1. Classification (NCBI taxonomy): domain Eukaryota; kingdom Viridiplantae; phylum Streptophyta; class Magnoliopsida; order Ericales; family Balsaminaceae; genus Impatiens; species Impatiens glandulifera. Next base: position 56,631,775 of record NC_061863.1, read on the forward strand.
AAGTTAGACTTTTACAAATTTTGTGTTCTTGGAAAATAGATTAAAGTTAGTTTTGCAACTAGTAAGCACAATAAATAAGGAATTCTTGATTATGTGCATTCCGACGTATGGGGTCATACAAGTGAATCGTCATTGGGTGGAGCTTTGTACTACGTGAATTTTATTGATGACTATTCTAGAAAGGTCTAGATTTATTTCTTGAAACTGAAATCCGAAGTTTTTTCCAAATTTAAGTTATGGAAAGCGGAGGTAGAAAACTAGACAGGTGGAAAAATCAAGTATCTAAGGTCTGATAATGATATTGAGTACACAAATACTCAATTCAAGAAATTTTGTAAGGAGTATGGTATTTAGAGGCATTACATGGTACATGAGACACCACAATAAAATAGTGTGGCTGAAAGGATAAACATATCAATTGTTGATAAGGTAAGGTGCTTGAGATTGAATGCGGTGCTTTCTAAAATTTTATGTGCATAATCTGTGAATATGGTGGGTTACCTCATTAATAGATCACCACGGGCATCCTTGGGATGTAAAGTTGTTGAAGAAGTGTGGAGAGGTAATGCAGTTGACTTTAATAATTAATTTAAAGATTTTTGGTTGTCCATCTAATTATGTGCTTGTACCTAGTGATGAAAGATCCAAAGTCTAAGCAATGCATCTTTCTATGTTTCAAGAAAGGTGTTAAAGATACAAGTTTTGGGATCCAACTACAAATAAAACTTTGATCAGTAGAGATGCGGTATTTGACGATCAATATATGTTGCAGCAGAGTAAAGACAGCATTATGAAAAGTTACTCTATTTCAGATACACTATGGATGGATTCAAAAAAAACCTAGGTTGAATCTGATAGGGTTAAGATGAATTTAGAATAACTTGGTGATATTTAATAGGGGTGAGAGTTCAAATTCAGTTTCTAAATGTCGTGATACAAATGGTTTATAAGACTACAGTCTAGTTAGAAATAGACAAAGATGTACTAGTGTGAAGCCTCCTAATAGATTTGGTTATGAAGGCATTGTCTCATTCGCACTAATTATCACTACTAATAATCCAAAAAACTTTCAGAAGCTATTACGAGACAGGTGAGAGATAAATGGATGAGTGTGAAGAGGTCTACAAGAATAGACTAATAGTAACAGTAAAAAAGGGAAAAGTTCAAAGCTCGACTTATTACAAAAATATTTTCGTAGCAGATTATGATAAAATATTTCCTTTGGTGGTTAGACATACTTCAATTAGGGTAGTGCTTGCATTATTAGCCAATTGTGATTTGCATTTAGAGCAGATGGATGTTAATATTGTTTTTTTGCATGGTGATTTGGAGGAGCAAATTTATATGAGACAGTCAGGAGGGTTCACTTAACCTGAACGTGAAAATTTGGTGTATAGGTTAAAGAAATAGTTGTACGGGGTTAAAATAGTCTCCAAAATAGTGGTACAAACGGTTTGACTCCTACATGATTAAATTTGGTTATAGACGATGCGAGTATGATTGTTGTGTTTATGTCAAAAGCCTTGATGACAGGTTTTTTATTTTTCTATTACTTTATGTGGATGATATGTTGATTAATGTACAATATATGTATGATATTGTTGGGTCAGGAATTTGATGTAAAAGACTTAGGTGTTGCAAAGAGGATTCTTGGAATAGAAATTCACAGGGATAGAAGCTCTGAAAATTGTGGTTATCTTAACGAGACTATATTGAGAAAGTACTGGATAGATTTGGGATGAGCAATTCAAAGCAAGTGTCCACTCCTTTGGCAAATAATTTTAAGCTTTCTTCTAAACAATGTCCAAAGACGGACAAGGGTATTGAAGACATGACAAAAGTTCCATATGTAAGTGCAGTTGGTTGTTTGATGTATGCGATACACGATCAGACTTGGCTCAAGTTGTGAGTCAAGTTAGTAAGTTTATGACAAACCTGGGTAAGCAACATTAGGAAGTAATCAAATGGATCTTCAGGTATCTGAAGGGAACATCAAGTTATGGTATTATTTTTTGTGGTCAACAAGTTCACTCTATATTTGTTGGATATGTGGATTCAGACTATGTTGGTGATAAGGATGATAAAAGGTCTACAACCGGGTTTGTGTTTACTCTTTGTGGGGACTTATATGTTAGGAATCATTACTTCAGTCTACAGTGGAACTATCAATAACGAAAGTAGAATACATGACAATAATTAAAGTTGTTAAAGAAGCATTAGGGCTTAATAGACTAGTAAATGATATGGGCATTGAGCAAGGTGGAGTTCAGTTTCTTTGTGATAGTTAGAGCACCATTTATTTAGCAAAGAATCAAGTATATCATGCTAGAAAAAAGCATATTGATGTGAGATTTCACAAGATCAGAAAGTTAATCGCATCTTATGAGATATTGTTACAGAAGGTTCATACTAGTAAAAATGCAGTTGATATGTTGACAAAGTTAGTTTCAACCGACAAGTTCAAACATTGTTTGGGCTTGTTGAATGTCTCATGTTTTTAAGGAATGGTGGTAGGCCAGCCCACATGGAGTGTTGAAACTCTATATTGTTATCTTCTAAGAAGGGTTGAATTTTTCGAAGGTGGAGGTATGTGATTTATCTCCTAAGATATGGAATATTCTCCAATGTGGAGATTGTTGTGTATGTGGCTTATATACACATGTTAATTAAGTTTAGAGTTAATAGGTTGAGCCTATAATAGTTTAGTATGTGTGACATAATATACTAGTCTATAAATATCATGTAATACAGGGTTTAACCCTAAGAGTAAAATAATATATATATTTGACGGCACTCCCAGGGATGTAAGCAATTTTGATTGAATCTCGTTATATCTCGTATTATTTCTTTTGTTTTCTCTATTGTTATTAGTTTACGTGATCTTATATCTGGGATAACCTCTAACCACTCCCTAAAGAAACCTCTAACAATTAATAATACAATACTATAGTTTGTTGAATATATATATATATATATATATATAACATTTAACTACATATAAGTCGGGTATGTGAGTATAAACGGGTCAGATTGTTAGTTTGTGTGTTGTTCTTTCTTCACAATTTAGATTCAATTAATAAAAAAAGATGAAAAAATGTACATATAATTCTTCTTGAATTTGCAACTTATACCCTATAATATATTATATGTTAACACTCGATCAAAAAGCTAACTTTTATATTTAAATTGAACCAAATATTTGTATAAACCTACGTCCATAAACTTATTTTACATTTTTATTTTATTTTTATTAATTTCTAATATGTTTTTTTAATATTAAATAATGAGATTTTTTTATGTGAGTTGTGTGATTTATTTTGAACTATTAGTCATATAAATTATATATTATACACAAAATTATAAATATATATATCAACAATTTTAATTAATTAGATGATTAAAGTACTGTTCATAGTACACAATTATAAAGACTAATTGATTTCATGGACTCAATCTCACATAAATAATCTTTTGAAATTTATGAGTCAATAATATAATAAATAATTGTACAAATATCATATTTAATACTTAAGTGACATTTCTCATAATATTTTAAATGGTTAAATTAGAAATGACAAAATCATAATAAGTGATCATGTTGGTTATTTTATAATAGTAATATAATTGTTCACATTTGAAGTACAATTAATCCTTATTTTGAGTCTCCATCAAAAGAGAGAGAAAATTATGACGTACTCATAAAATTTGGAAAAACCTTTCGTTTAAGAAAAATCTAAGAAGAATGAAGATTAAAGAACAATTTTATTTCGGAAAAATTAAAGGAAGGAGAAAATTTAATAATATTTTCATTCAAATAAAGAGAAGTTTAAGAAGATTATGAACTAATGTAGGATTTCGCATTCAGTTTAATTTCACCATTTAAATTAGGATCGATTTGAATAATATTAACCTATTTAACTTTGTTTCAATTATTTAATTATTCATAGTTAAGTAAGTTTGCCTACACTTACTTTCAATTATAAATCTAGCCATCACAGATAATGAGACTAGGGATATTGTTGAACATGCATTTAATTAATTACTTTCAACAAATCAAGATAACCGTCATGCTGTATATATATTTCTCATAAGAAATCAGATAAATTGCGTATAATCTTGAGAATCTAATAAACAAGTTAGAACATTGATCCTTAAATTAATATATAGATTCAAGGATCTAGTGTTACTCCGAGATACACCCTGTAATCCCGAAACAATTGACAGATGATCTCCGATGATCTTGTCGAACATCATCGTCCATCCTTGACAGAAACAATGACCTCCTGCTGCCGGATCTCAAGATCTGTCCAGGTGAAGGAGAATAATATTGCCACGGCGCATGAGTAAATGGAGAAGACTCAGAAGAGGATGAAGAATTAGTTGGCGATGAAGGATGACGGTTTGATTTCCTCATGATGAGAAGTTTCGGGAGGATAGCATGGAAGAGACCCGTGGCTGATCTTGAAGGCTTCTTCGATGTCGTGGTCGTGGTCGTGGTCGTTTTATTGGAAAGAAAGGAAGGCGGGGGAGTGAGTGGCGGCAACGGATGGTGGTGGTGCTTGACCTTGGGAGTTCCCGGTGCAGACTCCCATAGGAAAGGGATGCCAACGGAGGCTCCTCCATAGTAGATCTCACCTGATAAATGGTGTTTGTTCATGGATCGACTGGATTTAGTATTCAAGACTTTAATTTGGATATTGGCAGTTTTGAGATGTATAATTAGTTTCCATGCACGAATAGCGAGGACTTTAGGGAGGGGGAAATTATGATGAATAATAATGGAAGTTGACGACTAAGAGACGCTATCTTGCACTAATATTAATGGGTTCTTCTTGGAATTCTTATTATATATATATATGGATGATCGATCGATCACCCATAGACTCTTGACTAATTGAAAACAATTTTGATTTTCGTCCTTGAACTTTAAAACAAGTCTGAGTTGGGTCCCTCGTTAACTTTCATTCAATCGTTGTTATTTTTGTTTGGCGATCCTAGGGGTGAGAGCTAGCTGGTTTCAAATGTCTCTTACATTTTGAATTTTGAGCTATTTGTGTTTGCTTTTGTTACACATAAATGTTTAATTAGATTTGTGTTTTTATAAAAGAAATTGGGGTTTTATGCATTTGAAACTCAATACTAGCAGCTTTAGTTTTTGTTTGCTTTATGAGTCTAGTGAAGGCTATATTAGATTAATCAGTATGTCACTAACATGAATACTTGTAAATTTGAAATCCTTAAAGTAGTAGATTTTTGGAGATTGGATTAGCTAGTAATCAATTTCCTTAATTATTGGGTGTAGTTTTTATTTGGACTTGTATCTTCATTGATGTGAATGTCGTATGAAACCTATATGAAAATTTCAAACATAATCCTTAAAATGAAATTGTGAAGCCACCAAAAGTTAGGTAAATATAAAAGATCAATATTCTTTTTTGAAAGCATCTCTAGCTAGCATATATGATGCATGAGACATGTCTCCCTTTTTCCCAATCCTTCACGACACTATAAAGTTGGTGCGTCTGTTTTTCAAATATTAATTTTACGACTTTCTCTTAATATTCTCATTCCCAATAATTTTTTTTTAATCGATAATTTTTACTTCAATTTATTTGTTTTAAGTTTGGGGACCAAAATGAGACAAACAAAAAAAGAATAAGCTGGTTTCAATACCATTGCCAACAATTGGTCGTCACATGAATACGAAATTAATTAAAGCTAGCATATGATCATGTGTAGATTAGAAGTCAAACTTGGAGAATTAAAAAATAAAAAATAAAAAAGGTGAAGCCAATTAAGAAGATGTATAGATCCTATCACATGCAGACGCACATGCAGTTCTTAGGAAGTAAAAGATAAAATAAAGAATTGAAGGCCAAGTGTGCTTCCTACTTCCTACTATGGAGGAGCCATGCATGTGAGCTGCTACTAACTCACATATCATGTGGATCAAAAAATTCTCTATCCACATGCTTTTCTTTTCTTTTTTCATGATATTGTTGTGACTTGTATCTAGGACAAGCAATTTTGGACCTGACACGTAAATACGACTCGAATCAAATTAAATACGAAAAAATCATGTTAGAGTCGTATATTTTTGGGTTTGGGTCGATCAAATCAAATGACCCAAAATAGACATGTATCGACGAAATATATGAACCGGAGACTGAACATTGATATACCTCGTAACAATATATTTTTTATATTTGTTTGTACTTCCTTATTCACTCACTCACTCACATCTTCTTTTGTAAATATTTTATAACTGAATTTGTAAATTAACTTTATTTTCTTTTATGTTGATATAATTTTAATCTGAAATAGACTCAAGAGATGTAATATTAATTACATCGGGTTAGATTCGAGTTGAGTCGGGTCAATGAAGTTAGGTTCGGGTTCTGGTTAATTACAAATAAACAGGTTATGTTCAAGTTAGAAATTTTGACCCGAATTGATATTAGATTCGGGAGGTTAATATCGTTTAACCCATTAACATGAATCCATCCGACTTGAATTGTCTCCCCTATATGTAACTATATATATTTTATGATTTGTTACTTAATTAATAAATGGATTAATAAAAAAAATGGCACTTCATTCAAATATATAAAATCAAGGGTTGGGGCGTTGAAGTAATTAATTTTATAATTATTATTTTTGAAATTATAAGGTTTATTAAATTATAATTTATAACTACCCCAAACCATGCATGGCTGATCACTCTTAAAATGATGATGAAATTAATATTATATAGTTTAAGTTATATGATAATGAGTAACTTAACATGTTCTATATATAAAAATATATAATTAATTAGTAACGAGTGATCCCAGACCATGAATGGAGGAGTATATATTAACAAAATATCATATGTTTAATTAATTACTAATTTGTTATTAGGATGGGGATCCAAAGAGTAGATCTCAGTTTCATTGGGTCCATTGTTGACTCAATTAATTAGGTCACCTTCTTTACAAAGTGTAAATAAAATAATAATCAGTCCATGAAATAATTATTGATCATATATTAATCTTATAATTAGTACCTCTTTTTCCATTCTTGTTAGTTTTCTTATCAAAAAAAAAAAAAAAAAAATATATATATATATATATATATATATATATATATATATATATATATATATATATATATATATATATATATATATATATATATATATATATATATATATATATATATATATATATCTTTTAAAATATTGCAGGAATTATTTAAACAAACAAGCTAAATTATGAAAGTAACTTGTCCGCTTTGAATGGTGAGGGACCTTAATAGATTTTTTTTCAGATTGAAAAGATGATTGGAAATTTCCGCTGACACCACTTGTCTTCCTTGTTACAAAGATATTTTACTCAAATATAAAATCATTTTTTTTTATTGTTAAGACCAAAATACTATAAATTCCTCAAAAAAAAATAATTTCTCAAACATCACCCATTTAAACTCAGAACATTGTAAACGAATTCCAAAAATCAAATATCACAAAAGCTCACAACAATATCACCACAAAAATGAGACCAAAAACTTGATCTTGAATCTGATGTGATGGGGTGTCCCAACAAAAACAAATAAACAAACAGTTTTGATTGGGTGGAAATGACTAATTTAGAATATATATATTATACAATTTATTTATCTATTTGTCAAAATCTTAGATATAAAAATTAAGGTCTATGTGTGTCCTTATTTTATGAGTAATTATATAAATAAAAATCGGTAAGAAATGATATATTATTTTATAAGCATGATAGAAATTTTGAAAATTGGACTCAATTGGGGGAATTAATCGTTTATTTTTTTTAGTACTTATGAGCTCGATAACATATTGAATAATCGGAGATAATCTATTGACTAATGTGATTGTATTTATTCTTCTTATTATTAATTTTTTAATGTCATGTTTTATCGTTTTGTTTTGTGTAAACGGTTTTTATAATTTTTAATATACATTAATTATTTTTTTTAAAAAAACTCTCCTATTACATTTTTAATTCATTCCTTACTAAAATTCCTTTTATTTTATATTTAATTTTTTTATACAAAAAAAAAAAATTAAATGCACTGACTATTTAAAATTTTGCAATAATTATATAAATATAATTCCTGTAAAGGTAGTGGAAATTAAATCTACCAATATGTGTTGATTTCTAGCCATATATATATACTTTGAAATAGAAAAAAAAAAATCTCTTATTTGTCGGCAACTATATTTTCAACCTACATTCTTGCAACACATTTTTCAACCCATTGAATTTGAGGTGTGATTATTTGACAATTTAAATGGTAATTAGATTATAAGGAATTGAAGTCCAAAATTAAGACATTTAAGTAACTGAGATGCAAATTAAAACTTTGGAGAAAATTGAAGGATTTATTTGAAAAATATATTCTAGAGCATATTATGGAAATTTGGTGAATGATCATAGTAACGGTCTTAATTGTTCAAAGAACCCTAATAAAAATTATGTAAATGATCACTCTCTACTTTTCGGACAAAAATATTCCCGTCTCGTAATTAACGGTACGCTCGACGAATTAGAGTTTCTTTCATCGCATTAAGCGATGGGGTATTTTTGTCGGAAAAAAAAAAAAAAAGTGGTCACTGGTCATCAAATTTCTTGGCGATTAAGTGTTAATTAATTTAGATATAGATAGATAATAGAAGAGAAGAGAAGAGAAAATGAGTGAATAGAAAGTAAACGTGTAATAGAATAGAATGTAATAAGTGACAGCAGCGGATTGTTCTCCTTACCTCCAAATACTTTTTGATTTCCTAGTAATTTCCTCATATGCCACCTGCTTTACGCTGGCCGTCCACCTTCATTGTCCCCTTTCTCTTTCTCTCTCCTTCTCTTTCACTCCCAGATACAGAGGCAAACAAACGCCAGATTTGATTTGGGTTATAATTTATCTACCTTCCTTCCTTCCTTCTCTATCCGAGTCGAGTCGGTCTAGAAGATCATCATACTCTTCATCAATCATCATCTGCAACTATTACAATTGCCCAGGTAATTGAATCAATCTCTGTTTATGTCTCTCATCAATCATCAATGCCCATATATACAATTACCATTTCTCTTGAATTCTATTATAGATAGATAGATAGATAGATATATGCGCTTGCTTGAATCCTCTGAATCCCTTGTTCTGTTTTTGTTCTGTTTTGTTTTGTTTTGTTCTGTTTTGTTGGTCGGATCCTTTGTTATTAAGAAAACTTATTGAGATTTTCATTTCTGATCTTGCAGATATTTATATACATATAAATTGTGATTTTACTGTTATCTCTTTGATCTGAAATCAAAGATATCGATGTGCTTGATGGTTCAAAATTCATCCACAATTTTCTCCCTACAACTTCTTCTTCTTCTTGATGAGACTGGAAAGTAATAATAGCATGATTCTGATCTTAATTAATTAGTAGCATTATGATGATGGATAAGAAAGGGAGTGTGTTGATGGAAAGGTACGAGGTAGGGAGATTACTAGGTCAAGGAACATTTGCAAAGGTTTACTACGGAAGGAGTGTGAAAACTGGTCAGGGTGTGGCCATTAAAGTAATAGACAAAGAGAAGATTGTGAAAGTTGGATTAATAGAACAGATTAAACGTGAAATCTCTGTCATGAGATTGATTAAGCATCCGAACGTGGTCAATCTTTACGAAGTCATGGCTACAAAAACCAAGATCTATTTCGTAATTGAATACGCTAAAGGAGGTGAGCTTTTCAACAAAGTAGCTAAAGGAAGGTTAAAAGAGAATACAGCTAGAAAATACTTCCAGGAATTGATCAAAGCAGTCGATTTCTGTCACAGCAGAAGTGTTTATCATAGGGATATCAAACCGGAGAATCTATTGTTAGATGAAAATGAAAACCTTAAAATATCTGACTTCGGTTTGAGTGCACTTGCTGATTCAAAACGACAAGATGGTCTTCTTCACACCACGTGTGGAACCCCGGCTTATGTTGCTCCTGAAGTGATTAACAGGAAAGGGTATGATGGTATAAAAGCAGATATTTGGTCGTGTGGTGTCGTTCTCTATGTTCTTTTAGCTGGTTATCTTCCGTTTCATAATTCTAATTTAATGGAGTTGTATAGGAAGATCGGGAAAGCTGATTATAAATGCCCGAGTTGGTTTCCACCCGAAGTTCGTAAATTGTTAGCCAGAATCCTCGACCCACATCCCAGTACCAGAATCTCCATTGCCAAAATTAAGGAGAATTCATGGTTCAAAAAAGGTTTAAACGCCAAAGCAGAGAACATCACCACTACTGCCACGAATGACAATAATTCAGATGTGGCTTCAACTTCTAATCAATCCAACAACGACGACTCAACTTCATCTGGGGAGGATCAAAAGCTGGCTAATTTAAACGCATTCGATATAATATCGTTTTCAGCTGGTTTTGATCTAACAGGGTTGTTTGAAGCTCCTTCTGAGAAAAAAGAGGTGAGATTTACGTCAAGAAAACCTGCCTCTGTTATCATATCGAAACTAGAGGAAATCGCGAAAACATTGAAGATGAAGGTGAGCAAGAGGGATGCAGGTTTGCTTAAATACGAGGGATTGAAGGAAGGACGAAAAGGGTTTTTGTCGATTGATGCAGAGATATTTGAAGTAACTTCTTCGTTTCATTTGGTGGAAGTAAAGAAAGCTAACGGAGATACAATTGAATATCAGAAAATGGTGAAAGAAGAGATGAGGCCTGCATTAAACGATATTGTTTGGACATGGCAAGGCGAACACCAACAATTGGAACAAGATTTGCAATTGGAACCTTCATCATCATCGACAACCCATGAAGAAGAAGAAGAAAAGACAACAACCATTCATGATCATGAGCAACAGGTGCAAGATCAAATCCCTTGATTAATTTAGTACCAATTTTATGTGTAGATATATAACTGAGTTTTTTCCTCAATGTTTGTATTTATACTGACATACAAAAAAAAATGGCTAATGTAAGTTTTGCGTAATTTCCCAGTTCAATTCATTATAATACAATACAGTAAAGAATAAAAGAAAGACATATACAAATTGATGGAAAGGAAATTTAAGATGGGGATGAAACCAAGTTCTTCCAAAGGTAGCGGCCGCTAGCCATATCAACACAAGTCCGAAATCCGGTCACAGTAGCTCTCCAAGCCTGCAAAACATATGAATTTAGTGAAAGAAAATGAAATTGGAGTAGACAAAAGGAGGACTACCTTGGAGGAGGATTGATCATCGGCGGGGGAGACAGAATCAGGGAATTGTTCGTCGGCGAAATCGGACTGAGATTGGAGATTTTTTATCATGAAGAAACCGGCAAGAACAGCTGATAAGAACACCAGAATTAGTCTTAACGGACACATTATTGGAATTGTTGTTTTTCTTTATGAATGTGGATGATGAAATGAAGAAGATGAGATTTCTTTATGAGGGAGTTGAAATATATAGGAGACGGCGATTGACAAAGCTTTTCTAAACGCGCGTTTTTTGTTTAGGCTTTGTCAAATATAGAAAGAATTGGTCTTTTAAAGTTACGTGATTGTTTGTTGAATTTTACTAATCCTGTCAGATTTTTTTTTTTTTTCATAATGATTCTTTTATCTTAATTTTGTGTTTAGAATCAAATAAATTTAATCTTTGGGATTTGAGAAATGTTTTATTAATTAATTCTCTATAAAGAGTCAAAAGTGGCAGCCGTTGACTAGTTTTTTTTTTTACTTAAAGGATAGGCGGTGATTGAGCAAAGAAAATGAGATGGATTTTACCAATCATATTTGGCCTATATTTTGTCATTTGATTTATTATGATCCAAAAACTTATATATATAATATATTTATAAATATTTTAAAAAAATATTGAATGATCAGATAATATTGTCATAATTCAAAAAAAAACAATTAATCGAACAAAAAGATTTTATTTAGCAAAAAAAAAAAACTTATATTTTATTTATTTTTCTTAGAAGTTTAGAACTCTGCGTTCCGTTTCTCTTTTGGAGAGACTAATCGTGGATTAAGAATATAGCCCATAAACACAATTAACATTTTAACTAGGCACAAAATTTGTCGTACGACGAACTCGAACTAAAGACCTCATGGAGACTGAAAATATCAAAGAGACTAATCGCGCGGATTAAGAATATAGCCCGCAAACACAATTAACATTTTAACTAGGCGCAAAATTTGTCGTACGACGGACTCGAACTAAAGACCTAATGGATACCGATATATAGTTACCCTGCTACTACGAAAAGAACACGTCTTACTTAGTCTTTGTTTATGTGATATTGTTTAAACTTCTAACTTTGATAAACTATTATTTGACCGATTCAATGACAGTTAATTTATTAGATGTTATATAGTTGTTGGGTTAGTAGGGTATTTTCTTAGTGTTTTATTTGGAAAGTTTCTTATTTCAACATTTTAATGATGGTAATTGTATCTTTTACACAATGTTCTAGAGTTGCTGAAAAAACTTAGAGCTAGGTTAATTTACCTCGTGTAATTTATCATCTATAAACGGGTTTGTTTCCAAATTATATTCCTAACAACTTGTTATTTTTGTGAGAAGAATGACTTCTTTGACTTTCTCTTATGTGATTTGATTCTTTATTTCTTTATTCTTTTTATTTGTTATTCTTTCATTACATCCTTGTTTAAATAAAAAAATTATATGTATTAACATTTCACAGGCATATGACCTCGTTCTCGACTAAATTCAATTATCTTAATAAAATTTTAACATCACATCCCCTATGTATGTATTTAGTTCATGATCCGTTTTTTCAAAAGTGTCATAAAAAAATATGCTGCCTCTAAAAAAGTAAAGGTGTTGAACCTATATATATTGAAAGTTCAATGGATTGTTGAGATGTTCTAAAGGGACCCTTTAATATTTTTGGTTTGAATATAAACTAAGAATCATTTAGATTTTATTATTTTAATATTTACGCTGTAAATGCTGTAAATATGTTGTTATAAAATATTTTATAGGATAAAATAGAATTCTAGATAAATGAATAATTCTAGACAAATTTTGTAATTTCAAATCTTTTTCTTCAAACCTTCACGACGATCAATTTTATTAATGAATTTTAGTGATAGAATTTTGCCTACATACTATAATAATAATAATAAATTATATAAAATATTTTAAAAATATTCTTGTATGAAAAACATAATTTTGAGGTCATATAATTTTTCACTTTTAAAGAATAATATGTAACTCAGATACTAAAATTAAATAAATATTTAAATATTAATTAATCAAACTTCAAACTTCAAACTTCAAACAATATAAAAAATAAAAGATGACACATTTAGAAATGCTTAAAGTATTAAATATTTGAACTTATATGGTAGGGTTGTATCTTTTTATAGATAAACCCTCCAAAAATAGGTGTATGCCACTTTTAGCTGCGTGCACACGGTATTCTTTAGTAAAAGGCGAAAGAATAGTTCGCTTTGTGCACAGAGCGCGGCTGCATGAATTTCAACCTTGGCGCTGAGGACATCTTTATAATGGAAGGCCCTCTTGGAAGAAATGTTTGTAACCGATGTGGGACAAATTTGTTTCAGACTAGAGAGAGTAGGTAGTGCTACCCACAGTGCTTAAGTCCTCTCTCCTCCCATTCCCATTCCCACTTTTAAATACGCGTTCTTATTGATTATTGTTATTTTAAATCTAATATAACATAATGAATTATTATATTTTATTATTGTTATTTTAAATCTAATATAACATAATGAATTGAATGATGTATCGGTAAATATATTTTATATAATCTAATTTATAACTTTGTTTGTTGGTTTTCTTTTGCTTATTTATTTGAATAAATAAAAATGTATGGTAATTTAAGAAAATATGACAAATTTGTATTAGTTGGAGTATACAACATACATTGGAAGCTAATAACAATCGTTTAGCCTCACAATGAATACAATAATAATAATAATATATATATAGCAAAATAGCAATTGCTATTAGCAGCATTATCATGCTTTACTAAATTAAGAACCTAACCAAATGATTAGGCTAATAATTAATTAATAATGATCTTGATTGATCATGGCCCGCCTAATTAATGATCATTATGTACAATGGCTTTGATACGATTTTTATATTTTAATCCAACACAAAAATCTTAAAATAATATATATACATGTATATATATATATATATATATATATATATTAGTCTTGATCACAGTCTGCTGCGGCGGCGACAGGCGGCGCTTCCGCCGTGACAGTCAACTTTGGCATGATTTTCTCCTTCCACAGGCTCTGGTAATGAGAAATATCACCGGTTTTTCTTTTCACGTCGACAACCGCTAACGTGTCCGTCAACCGGTGAATCTCAACCTCCAGCATGAACTTACCTTTCTGCCCCTCGATCTCCATTCCCCATTCACTCCTCGTACTTATCAAGTTATACTCGCTCTTAGTTGACTCAACCGCCTCCCTAACTTTCCCGACGATTCTCTCCGGGCTTTCACACGACACGACTCGCTCAACATGCCCGGCCGAGTTTCCGAATAGCCCAGACAGGTCTAACCCGGACGACATCGAGATAATATCGAAGGCGTTAAGAGGACACTCTGTCGGACAATATTCGAACTCGGGGGAGAAACCGTCCTCCGGGCGAAACTCGGACGATTCATCGTCGACGCCGCCTTTCATTAGCCACGGGTCGCGTAAGATCTCGTCAACGGTGATCCTTGTTTTGGAATTGGTATCAAGTAACCTGGAAAGAAAGCGTTTAAGATCAGACGACATCCATTTGGGGGATCGATATTCTCCCCTGTAGATTTTCTTGTACATGGTCATCAAGTTATGATCGTGAAACGGAAGATAACCGGCGGTCAGGACGAAGAGTACAACGCCGCACGACCATACGTCAGCCCTAGCACCATCGTATCCCTTCTTATTAAGAATCTCCGGCGCCACGTAAGCAGGGGTCCCACAAAGTGTATGGAGAAGCCCATCCGAACGGATTTGCTCATCCGACAACGCGCTGAGTCCGAAATCAGTCATTTTCAGATCACCATTCTCGTCGATTAGGATGTTTTCAGGTTTCAGATCTCGGTGGTACACACCTCGGGAGTGGCAGAATTCCAGGGCGGAGATCAATTGACGGAAGTACTTTCGGGCTAGATCTTCCCCGAACCGACCCCCTTTGGAGATCTTGGAGAACAGCTCGCCGCCTTTAACGAATTCCATGACGACGTATATTTTGGTTTTAGTGGCGAGAACTTCGTAGATCTTGACGATGTTTGGGTGGCGGAGGCGGTGCATGATGGAGATTTCGCGTTTAACGTGCGAAGACATGGCAGATCCGGCGATCTTTGCCTTGCTGATAACCTTGATGGCGACGCTCTGACCGGTGGAGACGGATCTGGCGTGGTAAACCTTGGCGAAAGCTCCGCAGCCGAGGAGTCTTCCCATCTCGTATTTTCCGAAGAGAAAAGCATCCCTGGCCGTAGCCGAGGTGCCGGAGGAAATAGAAACCTCCGGCATCATTGTTTGGTTGATTTTGAAAAAGACAAAATGGAGAAATTTGTTGATGGAACCTGTTGTTTATTATTTTGTCTATAATAGTAATAATAAGGATGAAGATGGAGAGAGAAAGGGAGATTCCTGAAAAATGGGTCTTTTTTTTTATGGGTGGCTAAGAAGAAATTGAGGAGATGTCGATGAAATATGCATTAGGGTGTTTGGAGGGAGGTGAAGATTTTGGCGGCGGAGGAAGAAGGAGGCTACTGGTTTTTCAATTCTCTTTAAGACTCTAGAAACTTCTTCAAATGAATGTATATATTTGAAATAGCATTCCATTGTGTAATTAATGAGTTCGATTATTCACACAATTTGCATTGTTTCTAGTCAAAAAGAAATAAAGTTTTATTGCATTGTCATTATACTAGTTTACCCCACTTCACTTCTAATGGCTATCCCTTTCCATAACCTCCTTTTTAAAATATTGTTATAATCTTGACCAAAATTATTGTGTATTGTAGTTACAAGTTAAAATTATTGGTTATCATTTTTTAAATGAAAATTCTTTTAATGCTGGGTTTCCATTCTCATTGGTTTGAAAACGTCCTAATTTATATCCATTTGACACCTTTAAGACCAAATAAATACTGCGGTAAAAGAGAATGTTTTGCGCTGTACAAATGTTGTCTTGAAATATTTTTAATTAATCTTAATTATATTATAGTTATTATTAATTATAAATGCTTCCACCTTAAATTTGATTGTGCAAGCATGGGTAATATGTCATATTATAGGTTGTTTCCCAATATTGTTACACCCTAGGCAAAGACTAAGGCTAAAAAGTAAAAGTATCACAAATATTTGTATAAGTATATATCAAAATAAATATACAATATTATATTATTTTTTAGATAGAATAACCCTCTTATTTTTGTAAAGGGGTAGAATAACCCTCTTTATATATATGTATTTTTTAAAATTTGTTATATTATAATTATTTTTACCCTTCTCAATTATTGGTTTAGGTAGAGTGCATGCTTGTTTGTTTCTCACTTATTGGGCTTTGAAGGTACATGTCATTGGCCCATTTCTACTGAGATTGGCAAAAGGCTTGGCCCATTACAAACTTTTCTAAGTAGAATTTAAGAAGAAATAAGGTTTGAACTTTGAAGGTGAAATTGATTAGATTTTCTCAAATGAGAGTTGAAATTTAAAATTTGAATGCTAAATGATGGAATATATGCAAGAGTTCGAGTAAAAAAGATTAAAAAGATTAAGGTTTGTCTCAAGTGAACTAAATTAAATTATTTTTATTAATTTTAACGTTAAATTATTATAAATCAATATATTATTTTTAAAAAGTACAATAAAAAAATTTGAAAGTTGTATACAACCCTCAGTGAGTAGGACACATAAGAATACCAATTCAGTCTATTGAAATAACAAAGGATCAAAGCAGAAAATAAAAATTACATCTAGGGTATGATAAAACCTAAAGAAATCAACACTTTGAAGAACCAAATAAAGGAATATAAAAACGGTCATGAAGGTTTAGTTAAGATGATGAGTAGTACTATTGTATATATAGGCAGATCATGGAGTCCAATTATATATATAGAATCATATATTATATAATATATTAGCCATGATAAGATATAACATTAAGAATTAATCAAGGCATGTAGTATTTGTTGCCACATTTGCACCGCCAGGCCTCAGGGTAGTACTCCGCCGTGACCGGTGTCCCTGGCGGCACAGGTACATGCACGGGCTTGCACGGCGTGCATTGTCCGCACTTGGACCAACATCTTGGAGGCCACGACCCCGGACCACTAAGAAACCTCCTCCGGCTCATACCCGAAAACCCTAACAATTTCCTTTCCTCAACTTCCTGCTCAAATTAAAACAATAAATTCATTATTTTTTTTTTATATAATATTAATATTGAGTTGATTTTGTTTAATTAGATATGGGTACTTGAACACGTGGCTAACATGCACCAACTCCACCAAGGAGGAGACATAAGAATCACGGGAGATAAGATAGGACTATTGAGTGGACAGACAGGCTTTTGGTATAATAACTAACATGCTTTCCGGCTAATAACTCGCCGGAGAAGACGACAACAACTTTTTAAACTTTCTCTTTTTCTCCTTTTCCCTTTTCCCCAAAACTGCAAGACAATGCCATGCGAATTTATGCCTACATTCTGCTACTTTTTTTCCAAAAATTAATACTCAACTTTTTACCCTTATATCATTCTATTTTTAATTATTTTTTCAAAACATAATTGCTTTAAAAAATATTTTTATTATTTCAGTCATAGGTTTACCTAAACCTATGAATATGAACTAAAAATCTTGACAAAAATATTTAATATAAGTCATGATATAGATTTTTTTTTAGTATGTGAATCTATGGCATGCTAAAAAACTAAAACTAAAATATTTTTTGACCAAAAAGTTTGATTTAAAATATTTTGTACAATAATATATATAATTAGCTTACAACGAATAAGTTACTTTCTATATCTATAATATTTTATTCAAATCACTTTACTGATTTGACAATTTTTATGTCACAAATGAATGTGGACCTTTGCCTCCACACAAGAAAAAATTGGAGAGGAATTACAGTTAAGTCGATCAGAAATCAGAAAGGATAGCTTATTCTGATTTCTTTTAATACTCTAAACAACTCTATTGTCATTGCTTAATTATACCTTCAATAAACAGAAAGAGGGTCATAATTATTTTAGTGTCCTTTTGTTATATTATTAAGTAGAGCTCACAATTCATCAAAGTTTCGTGATAAGATAAAACAGTTTCTTTGTTTTAAGATAAGTAATAAAGCAAGAACTCACTCAAGTAATTTAAGTAGTAATATTGATGTCTAAAAGACTATTTGCGTGCATGGAATAAACATTCATATTTGGGAATATTCTTAATTGTTATTTTCCAAATATAGTGTGCCTCCTTCATGTGAGGGAAAAGGGGGACTAGATCTATATCACAAATCATCAGTCATTCTCATTGAAGTTGGGACACATCAAGAGTCTTTCATGTTTTCAATCTCTCCAGATATTGTCGTTCAAATTTTGAAGATTTCAAACACTTTGAAACCACCTGAAGATGATTATTCTGAAAGTTATCCCCCCGGAAAAAATTGACAAAAGTCGGTCTCATCTTTCTTCTTTCAACCTATTAGTTATGAATCGGGATCAAACCAACAAAAGTGTGTCCCTTATATAGCCCATTATGAGGAATTTTTTTCACACTTATTCCTTCAATGCGTTTTTCCCAGATGCATTTGGCTTGCTTCACCTTGTTCCCTTCATTTAGAGGGATATAAAATGAACTTTTGATGAATTTGTTAACTGACATATTTGATACCCTCTTTTCCTAAGAGGCAATCTCTATAAAAAAAAAAAATTCCAAACTTGGTGTATACTCCATATTGGTATTTGGATGATCTGGACTATAAGGCCTTGTTCGGATTGAGTTTTTTTAAAAAAAAAACTAGAGAGAGGGAAAAAAATAATGATTGGTGATGATTTTGAGAAAGTGATAATTATTTTTGATAAAAAAAGACTTAAAAAGTATTAATATATAAATAAAATAAAAAATAATAATTTAAAATATATGGTATTTTAGTATTTTTGTTAATGAAATGAGTGATGTGATTGTTGAGAAATGATTGATTAAAAAATTGATTTTGGATGCGTTTTTAAAATAACTAAATAGTACACCGCCTAAGAAATGAATGTATGTACAATAAGAGATGAATGTAATTGTTGTAGCTGATACGGTTCATGTCAACATTAATCCACCCTATTCTTTTTCTTTCAAAACTTCAATTTGCTAATTTATTATCCCATATAGAGATAATAATTTTATCTTTTACTATGATAATATGTTGAACTCCAAGGTTACACTATATTATAATAGTGGATGGTTTAAAAATATCATTTGATTATTTTTAATATTTTATAATTGTATATATTACTAACAATTGAGTACAAATTTTTGAAAATGGGCAAATTAAATAATGAAAGAATATGTAATTATAGGTAGAGTGTCTACTTTGAAGGCAACCATAAAGACATAAGGACAATTGACATAGAGAAATTTACGGCGACATGACTAAGGTACAAATTGTCGACAATTAGTTCTCTAGGTGACGATATGAATCGTCGTCATTTTATTATATATTTAACAAAATAGAATTCAAATAGAATTATATTAATTAAAATATTTGAATTTTATTTTGAAAATATCATTATATATTTTAAAAAATTCACTAAATAACTCAATTTTCATAAATGTAATTTAAAAAAAAAAAAATTGAAATAACATAATGAAATGGCAACAAGCCCTAATGTTGCGTGTTACCTCTCACTTTTGTTAGAGTGTTTGACCATGTTCACTTTTGTTAGGTGTGCCTATATTGATTGTTATATTATTATTTATCAAATGATTTTCTGAAAATGAAAATAAAAATAAGAAATCTCATTTCATGATTTTCTAATAGGGGTCACTGGGTACACAGTGATGGACCACAATAAATAAATAAAAAGGCTGAATGATTCATCGGACGGTTGATGGAGCCCGCAACAGTTGTTTGGGGTCCACCTTTGATAGCTAGCGCATGTCCCTGTCTTGATTTCTATAGTTGTTTTCGGGGCAATTTAGCCACGACCACTTTCCCCTTTTCCAGAATCTAACTAGGGATTGCTTTTTTTCTCTATTCAAAGTTTCAAATTAAGGATTTCTTTCTAATTTTCTTACTTACTAATTAGGATGATTTTCTAATAATCCTAAAAAAGCAGTAAGTCAGTACCCATTTGGGCTCATTTCCATTTAATGTGTTCCTTAAGGTAAGACTCTACACTAGCTAATTAGCATTGTAATCCATCAAACTATATATATAAAAAAAAGTAATCTTATGAATTAAGGAATTACCTGGTAGTAAAAAAGAGATTTAACCGCAGGCGGCTTGATAATTTTATAATTTTCTGGTGGTGCTGTAAAAGAAAAGTAGAAATGAATAGATGAAATTAGTTTGGAAGAACAGGTTTGTTTGTTTGTTTGTTTGTTTAATTGTTGGTACCGACCGAGATTAAGAAGAAGAAGAGCAGGGGCGGCGGCGGCGACAATGGCGGCGACGAGGGCAAGAGAGAAGAAGAGAGAAAGTAGATAGATATTCGAGCATGATTCTGGGGAAGAAAAGAAAAGAAAAGAATTAGTTTAATAAATTGAAAGAGAAATGAACGAAGTTAGTTAGTGTTAATTACCCTTTAGGTTTGATTTTCCGCGTCCTCGTCCCATGCAAAGGCAATGAATTAACACGGCGCCGGCGGGAAGGAAAGAAAGAAAGAAAGTGGGTTTTGGTGAATCTATCTAGCTTATGGGATGAGGAGGAGGAGGAAATGAAAAGGCACAGCAATTGAGTTAGGTAATAGGTAATGAATTAACGTTAAGTTCATCGAAGTGGCTTAGGCTACTAGTGCCATGTTTGGGAAGCAGATTCTTTTAGCAGCCTTTTGCCAAATGTCCTCCTAGACCATTCTTTTAGTATCACCTTACAACAAAAACACAACCAATTTTTCTACACTCTCTCTCTCTCTCTCTTCAACCAAAACCAGAACCCTGCCCTGCCCTGTCCCACTCGGAGACCTATATACATATTCATTTCATTGTTACCATTTTTCTTTTCACTTTGTTTCATTATATAACTCCATTTTTTCTGATTTTTTCACCATTTTCATAATATTCAGTCAATTTGTAAGCCCAAATATACTTGTTTTTTTGGTCAATTCTATTTAATTATGCGGTTAGTGTTCAAATACTTTCAACCAACTAAAATAACTTAAAAAGCTTTAAATGTCTTGTTCATTTTTTAAATTAATATCAAAGCCTAACATTAAAAAATAAAAATTTAATCTACTTTTCAATTATAAGAAAATTTAACTATGGAAACTCATCGTTTATCTAAATGTTTGTTTAGAAATCAACTATGTGAATATTTTAAATTTTAACGATGATCGGGGATTTTGGGGATCGGTTTAACATTAAATAAACTTATTGTCTGTTCAGTTTAGACGGTTCAATCGTTTTTACACAATAAATAAGTCTAGATTATCTATGAGTGTTAAGAAGGATCTTAGCATAACACCCTACAAAAATTATTAAGCGATAGAAATAAGGTGAGTGACTCTACCAAAGGAATTTTACACATAAAAGTGATGAATGTATTATATTAGACTCACTGCAGATAAAAGTGTATAAATGTATTATATTAGACTCACCCGTTAAGATCATAATCATCTAATAATATGAATATTCAAATAAGTAAATATGATAGATTGTACATTAATGTTACCCCCAAATCATTCTATTCATCGAATAAAGTATTAAAATATATTTATTTAATTTTTATAATATCTTATATATTATATTCAATAATTCAATTAAATTATTCAAAAACATAATATTGTTCAGGATATGGGGAGTCGTGTTAATTTTCATTTTCAAAATATATAGACAAATTAATGGTAGAGAAACTATAGAAAATTCAGTAAAATTATAATATTGTTCTTTGTCAAATTTGGATTCTTGTTGCCCATTGTTTATATACAAATCCACTAAGAATCATTTTAAATTAGTGTTTGTTCTGCAAATTAACTTAGAAGACCAAGAGAGTCAGTCACACACTCTAATAGAAAAGTACTAGCTTTAATCATGGCTTCCAAATATAAATATATGAGGATGTGTTGTATTTAATATTTGCATAAATATAGAAATATTTAAAGGAGTAAGAAGATGGGTTTGTCTCCATATAAATCTTGCAAACATAATTATAAACACAAACAATTTAAAGTGACCATACCCAAAAATTGTGAACTTGTGCCGAGTCATAATTTATCTTAAACCTAATTTTTGTTGTATATATGGACCACTTGCCAAAATTGAGAGTTTATTGTACTTGGTCATGAAATTATGCAATAAGCATATAAGAACATGATATTTATTCATTTCATAAGGTCCCTATCATAATGGGGCAATTTACTTCAGAAGGACAAACATGGGGGTTGCTTTGAATTAATGCACCCTTGACTGACTTGACATGGCCAATTAGACGAAGTGGCCATGGATATGATTTTCTACCAAACTTTGCGGCCCCATATTTCATTTTAAAACTTTCTAAATTATTTAATAATTTGTGTGGTTAAGAATAGATGTCCAAAGGGAATGGCTCCAAAATATTATTGTTGTAACACTATTGGATTATATATATATATAGTTGAACGGCTAGAATGAGATTTTTTTAATCTTTAGTCCTCTTAAATACATATTCTAAAACTATGTGTGCCTTTTTTAATCTCACTATAAGGCTAGTTTCATATGTTTTTTAATCTTTTTAATTTTTAAATTTTTAATTTTCTCTTTTTATATATTATGATTCTAATCATCAAATCACTTATTTTATAAACTAAAATATCATTACTTTTTTTCTTAAAAAAATTAAAATTAAAATATAAAAAACATTATAATTATAAGTTAATAAATTTAAAACTCAATTAATTTACTTTTTCATAAAACAATACTTTTTTAAAAAAATTCTAAAAACCCTTAAAAAAATAATAGAACAAGCCCTTATATATCATACCAATATAATATACAAGGAAACTCAAACATTGTATTTGTTAATTTTTAAGAAATTTAATTTTTTATTTTAAATAATTTAATATTTAACTTTTGTTATGTTTAAATTATTTTTTATTATTATAATAAATGAATGATTATAAAATGAAAGACAAACTTCAATAAATAAATAATAATAATAATAATAATAATAATAATAATAATAATAATAATAGTAATAGTAATAGTAATGGATATGATAAAGTGAAATTAGGAGCATGTGCATGAGTGATAATAGGGTCCGTGGGAGTCTGTGAGACAACAGTCAATTCAATTGACCATTTGTTACTAAATTTCTTTTTCTCAAAACTAAAAGATTAAGTTAGAATTTCGTTTAAAAATAGTAACTTTAAAACACTTTAATAAAATATAATTTAAATAGTAATAAAAATGAATAATTTATACATTATTAACCCTAGAAACAAAATCTAAATAATAATAAAAATAAATAATTTATACATTATTAACACTAAAAACAAAATTATTAACACTAAAAACAAAATTTTTGACAATATAAAATACATAACTAAATACATAATAATACATATAAGGTAAGTTTAGTACAGGGTATAAGAGAGTATAACACTATTCGTATACGAATAGTATAAATTATACTAATAATGTTTGTATATGGTGTTTTGTTAGGATTTTACTATTAGTATAAATTATAATTTATACATCTATATGGTATAAAATTGTAACTAGTTCCTTCAGTACAACACTTTTCTTATATCACTTAATTTTTAATTTGTCGTTATAATTTTTATTAATATTATATATAACTTATTATTATATAATATATTAAATATATTTTATTTAATTTTAATATTATTATTATATTTAATTATTTTTAATATATAATTTTAAATAGTTTAATATTTTAATTAAAAAATATTTATTTATTTTTATAATAATAATTTTATTAATTATTAATTTATATATTTACTTATATTATAAATAATAATTTTATTTTATTATAATTATTAATAATATTTAAATGAAATAAACATAATTTATCCTTTATATTATAATTAATTTTTTATATGTTAATTAAATTTACATTAATTATTAAATAACAGTACAATAATTTATAATAATAAATAATATTATTTATAATATAAATAAATATAAAATAATAATAATAATTAAAATTAATATTTTAAATTAATATTTATACAACTTATACTACATTCTTATACTATATACCAAACACAAAATTATAAACCATATACAATTTATAACATTTCTTATAATTTATAACAAACATTAATAACATATATTATTTATACTACCCTATATTATTTATACCTCGTTACAATTTATACCTCTATACAACTTATACCCTATATAATTTGTACCGCGTACCCAACGTTACCTATGATATTGTTTGATAAGCGGTACTAGTTATATAAGTATAAGTGGTAATAGGTATAAATTTTGAGAGATATTAATATGTATAAATTAGATACGTTATTAGTGTTTGGTTGAGAATATAAAATATGTATAAATTATGTATAAATTATATAGGTTTTATTATTTTGCGTTTGGTTGGTGGTATAAGAAAGTAGTAAGAAATATAAAAGACTATTTTACCCTTATATTTATATAAATTATTTTTAATTACTATTTTAATATTTATCTTAAAGATAGTTTTAATTATTAATTATATTAAAATCAATAAATATAATATTTAATTATCATATAAATTTATTTTAAAATAAATAATACTATTATACTGTTTACATTATTTTATATATAATTTCTTATAATTTAATTTATATAGTTATATAAATAAAACTTATACACATTAATTAATATTTAATAATTATATTTTAAAATTCTGTATTATTAAAAATATTTGTATATTTAAAAAAATATTAATTATTTGTATAAAATAAAATATTAATAATAATATTAAAATTAGAATGGTATAATTGTTTATTTATTAATATTATTATTTAAATTAGAAAATTAAATATAGTTAAATATAAATTAATATTTAGTTATAGTTTATTATTATTATTATTATTATATTTTAAATATAATACAAAAAAAAAAAATTTGAATAATTTTATAAAATGAAAGGATAAAAGAGGAATATATATAAAGTTTTATACATTCTTCTACCCAATAGATATTATCTTATACCTTTTTTAAAGTATAAATTATACTTAAGTAATCATATTCATATAAATATTAATGCACCAAATAACTCTATAATTATAAGTTGTATACCCCATAACAAAATGTAGCCTATTGTTAATGTACTTTTGTGTGCACATCTAGTTCATCTGTGTGGCCCATGATAAGATGGATAATCTCTCAATACTGTTGAGCTTTGACTCATCGTCAAGTCTTATTTTAGTTTTCATCGCATTGTTTAATTGGATAGGTTGAATGAATTTAATTATTTATTGAAAATACAGTTAATAAGCAAGAAAGAAAAAACAAATTATAGTTAGTTAAGCACTTATCATCCTTTTTATATATATATAAGATAATTATTCTATATTTTAATTGCTAATATGAAATGATTATTTTAATGTCCATATGATTTTTTTGGACCACAAAGTCCACAACCAAGACGATTTCTTATATAAATTTAGTAGGCTAAGTCATCAAAAATTAATGAAGTCTTTAATAGCACCAAATCACCTGCCAAGAAAAAAAAATAAAAGTGGTGGTACCCCATCAATCCAAAAACTTCATGGACTAAAAGATAGATCAATTTATTAATGTCACGAAATAATGAAGTGTTAATTCCTTGTTTAATATATATATATATTATTAATTAAGTTGTAAAAAAATCCAAACATGACAAAGTGTCAAAGCTTGCTATAGCTCAAATCATTCTCTTGCTTTTCCTCAAAGCTCTCCATAAAAAAAATGAGATCAAAGTGTTAAATATGTTTTTCTACTTTGTTATTAGGCCTATTTAACTAACTCTATTTTTCTTTTCTTTTCAATGTTGCAAGCTAGCACTATCACAACACAGCATATATTCTAATTGAGAATCTAACTCGTGACATCATTGAGTTGACTAACCTAGTTAATATTCAAACTAAAAGTTACGTTTATTATAAATACACTTTTTCTGGCCGTATTTAGTTGTTTGTTGTCTGAATCTTATATGTTATCTCATGAATCTGACATTTTTGTTGTTGTTGTCAGTTGAATATGACGTGTCTATTGAATTTGTTGTATGCTGAATATATTATTTGTTGTTGATCGATGTTGTTAACGTCTCATTGTTATATGGTGATTTTGAAATGAAATGTTAAAATATTAGCTTCAAGTTATGTATTGTTACAAATACAGCTGGTTATTATGATGTAATCATTTTTGTTCAACCTTCTTCAGAAAGAAAATGAAAGCACGAAAGTATAAACTTTTGTCCATTTGAATGAAGTCAAATGAAGGAAGTGTCCAAATAATTATGATCAGTCGTCTCTACTCTAGCCCAAATATCAGAGCATTTTGTCACACTATTATTAACTAACCCCAAGAACCAAGACAAGTTTATTAGCAATTATTGTTCAAGTTAAAATTCTCGATCTGCTAATTATAAAATCGATCCTCCCAAGATCCACTTCAAAATGAATTCACTTGATTCTCAATATCCCTTTCATACATTTTTATATCATTAATATTTCCACAAGTAATCTAAATATGTTTACAAAACTACTCTTGAATAAATAATCTCATCTTTAATTTTGTCTTTAAACACTCACTTAATTAATACATGCTCGGCAAGCTTTATTGGGTCACCCATCCAGGGTGGGGTGGTGTGCTGTAGGTCTGGTTGACCCATTAATTTTTTAAGAAAATTATGAACCATACGTAGATTAAATTAATCTACGTGATAATCTATATACAATGATGCTTAATTTTTAAAATATTCAAATTTTCGGATAAATTTACAACATTACAAAGCAAATACAACTATTTAACCAATTAGGTTAATAAGACTTTTTATTTTAAATTCGCAAATTCAATGAACGCGGGACATTTTAACAATATAAGTTTAACTTTTTAACTAACTAATTTATATATAAAATGTTAAAAATAAAATTAAAAATGCTATCGTAATTTTTTTCCGATCTTTATATCATTACTCGTAGCACAGGCTATATGCTAATTTATTATAATAAGAGAAATAAATAATTAATTAAAAAATTATAGTGTTATATACATAACTTTTTTTGTGTAAATAATAAGAATTGACATTCTATTATTTTGTTATATTGGTTTTTTTATTTAACCAAAAAGAATTAATATGACACTTCACAATCATAACCTCTCACATCAATTCAAAGTATTAACTCGCGAACTTTTTTTTAGTTTAATGAACCTACTATTATCCAGACAACCTTGGTTGTTTTATTTTATTTTTAATTTGTTTAGTCTTAGACAGTTAAGTTCAAATCCTGGTGTGCCAGCTAATGCAACACACTACATATTTAAAAATGTTTTGTTTGGATTATATATACATATATATAATTATAATATATTTATTATAGAACCTCGGTAAATGCAAGAAAGAAGTTGATAGAAGAAACTCGCGTGCGCTTCTTTTGTTCTCATGCACATCCTTCTTGAAAGTTTAAACTTTATATTTATACAATATCCAACAAGCCACTCATTTCTCAAAATCATTCATATAACCCCATAACTTTATACATATATAACTAATAGACCATTTTTCATTTTCTTTATCTGTTACATTGATCCTAGGGTCGACCCTTGTTCATTATTTTAAACCCTTCGACCTGAATTTGTTTAATATAAAGTTGAGGAGGGTTCATTTGATAGTATTAGAAATTTAAGAGCTTATTAATCTATGAGTACAAAGTTCATGGGTTTATTTAACATTCTTCTCCAAAAGTATATTATTACAATTTATACGTATAAAAAGTGAGAAAATGGAATTCAAATTCTGCCGCTGTTTCTCTCGTGTTCTCTGCAGTACTGCAGATTGCAGAACGACAATGCAGATTCCCTTCGCTTCTCCCAAAACAAACTCTCTCTCCCTCTCTCTCTTACTGTTTAAAGTCAAAGAACCTCGCGTTTGCCGAAATTTACTTCTTCGTTCCTGCTTAACAAGGTTCAGGTTCAAACCCTTCTCTGTAATGCTCATTTTCTGTTTCAATTTTGAATTATCAAACTGGGTTTACCTTTTTTTTCTTTGTAATATCCCAGAATCATTTCGTTGAGGATTTGGGTGGATGGAAATGGAATGTCCAGTAAAGCCGCAACCTAAAGTTTCAAACTTGGCTGAGTTTGTGTTCAAGATCGTCAAAGCCTGCAGACTTAGAGCTGTAGGCTTTGTCTCTTCTGAAAAGACCGACGGCCCCGATGCTCAAACGACCCAAGACGTCAGCGATGATACGGACGAGGCAGAAACTATTGCGGAGAAAGTTCATCCACACCCGTTTGTCGAGTCGCATAATGAATCGGCTGAACGTTGCGATATTGTTGTCTCCAGGGTATTCGATGTAATGTCCGCTGTCAAATTGGCCTACGTTCAGCTTCAGAAGGCTCACATGCCGTATGACCCAGATAAAATAAAGGCTGCAGATGAGCTTGTTGTGTCTCATCTTGAGTTACTATGCAAGATTAAGCGATCTTTCAAGGAGAAGAAGCAATTGAAACATGTTAAATCTCTATCTTGTAGCTCTGAACTTTTATCCACAGAGATTCAGGCTCACAAGAGTCAATTAGAGAATTTGAAATCCCTGGTCGGTATTAAAAGGAGCGAGGTACTTCGTTTGCAGAAGGAACTTACTAGTTTGGAATTGAAGAACAGAAACCTATACGATGAAGCTAAGAAAAGTCGAAATTCCTGTCAACTTGAAGGTATCGTTGATGCAACTGCTATGGCAATTCATAATTTTGCAAAACCGGTAATAAATTTGATGAAAGTTTCAGGGTGGGATCTTGACAGAGCCGCTGAAGCTATTGAGAGTTCAGCAGCTTACTCAAAGAGATCCCACAAAAAGTATGCCTTTGAAGCTTACATTACCCGGAGGATGTTTTCCGGGACAAAGATAACTGACACTAATTCCTGCGATATAGATTGCATATCGAGATTTGAGGATCCTATGGAAGCTTTGTTTATGGATCCACATTCTAGTTTCGGCAAATTCTGCTTAACAAAATATCTTGTAGTCGTTCAGCCAATTCTCGAGACAACTTTCTTTGG
Organism: Impatiens glandulifera; assembly: GCF_907164915.1. Taxonomy (NCBI): domain Eukaryota; kingdom Viridiplantae; phylum Streptophyta; class Magnoliopsida; order Ericales; family Balsaminaceae; genus Impatiens; species Impatiens glandulifera. The sequence goes on from NC_061863.1 coordinate 56,661,182, forward strand.
GAATTTGGATCATAGGACATTTGTGTCTTGTGGAATACATCCTAGGACACCATTTTATCAAGCTTTTGTTAAAATGGCAATGTGGGTATGGGTCCTTCTAGTTACTTCCACCACCCAATCTAGGCCCAAGGCCGAGATGTATGTAGTCAAGAGAGGAAGCGAATTCTCAGAAGCTTATATGGAGCCAGTGGAGGGACTAGGAAAGGAAAATACATCAACAAAGGTTGAGTTCATGGTCATGCCTGGTTTTATAATTGGAAAGAGATTAATCAAAGCTCGGGTTTATTTAAAAGGAACCAAACTAGACAATTAGCCCTTTGCTAATTGGTAATCGAGAAATTTCATTTCATTTCATTTGTTTTCTCCTTTTTAATGGAAGTTTTTGCCTGTGCTACTAAGTTGTTCTGCTTAGTATTTAAAGCAAAAGCTTCAAGCTTATGTTCTTAGTTAGGTGTTTGATGAATATAAGTAAGCATCTCACTTAAAATAGGTTAGTTAAGAGCTTGGTTATTAGAAGTGTAGTTACAATCTGTAATGTTGTAGACTTAAATTGGGTTAAATCCACAATATCTTATTAGCTTAGACGTTTTCTATTTACAATATCTTACAAGTTCTTTACACCAATTTAAACAGGTTACCGCAATAAACCTAACAGAATCAATCCCAAAAACTCCAAAATATATACATGTCCATATGCTTGATAGTATCCACTTTTGAAACCTCTTCTCCTTTTTATGCCCTTCTTCTTCTTCCATGGTCATTTGACATCCTGCCTGAAACTTTGTAAGGCGACTGAAAACCGATTTCTTCCACATCCTCAGCTGTTTTAGACAGACGTAATTTGTTCACCTCTTCCACCAATGAACGATGCAGCAACTGGCTACGCATGTCAACTAGGGATCTATTCCTCATCAATGTACGATTATATATTTCCCTTGAACTGACATTTCCTCCACTACCAAATCTTGTATAATCAAACCGGCCATCTGCAGGAAATTTTTTATGTTTGTATTCATTATGTAAATTGAGATAAAAAGTTGATGGATGGATGATATATATATATACCTTCAAGCCAATCGTAGCTTCCATTTCTTTGGTTCCTTTGGTGGGAGGCAGTTGAGGGCGACATAGATGAATGCGACGAGAAGGAATTGCTGCAGAGATTATTATCCTGTTTATTGTAATCCTCCTCCCATTTCCAATCTGGGACAAGAACTGCTATCTCCCCATCAATCATGTTGGCAATTTCATAGGGCTCCCAATCATGAATATCTAGTTCTCTCACCATTTCAGTCGCAACCTCTAATGGTGTGTCGTTTACGATATCAAAGGGGAAAAATACATTCCTGGCAGATCCTTCCACGCCTAGAATATAAATTCTTAAGATGATTTTTCACGCAAAAATTCAAGTTAATGACTACAATTAACAACAGAAACTCTACCTGCGAGGCCATGAATTGACAGAAATTATCATTTTTCTTTTTACAATTATGTAAAATCACAAAAGTATTTAGAAGCTTTTTGAAATCCTACCTTCTTCTTCATCAACAATCATCTGCACCTTGAGAAAGATGGTGTCATCTTCAGAATTTAGCTTCCCAGTCACAGTCATGTTGGTTCTGGATGTGTTGTTTTCAGTGAGTTGCAGAAGCTCACGATCAATAAGTATATTATCATTTATAATTGGTTTCTGAATCCCTTTCTTCTTTACATGCAACATCTCATCCTTTGTAGAAGCAAGAAAAGGATCTAGCAATAACTCTCTTGCCGATACTCGGTTTGGAGCATTCTCCAAACACCTGCCAATGAATCGTTGCACTTCTGCATCTTCAACCTTGTAGAATGCCTTGGGAAGCTTCCCCTTTAAAAGAAAACAAAGAATGTCAAATCTGATATTTTTCCTAAATCAAAGATTTGGCATTTCTTACCGATGTCACTTTCTTGTAAATTTGTGCTGGATTTGTACATTCACTGTATGGGTATTCTGATGTGAACAGTTCCAGAACACACATACCAAACGAGTAAACATCAACAAGTTCATTGTAGCTCTCATCGTAAAGTTCAGGTGCCATGAACTCAGGTGTGCCTAACATAATATGGAAATTGACAACATTAATCCATTTTTAACGATAGAGTGATTGAATGTCCCAAATTGCCCAAGTATATTACACAAATTAAGGTGGCTATTTAAGAAACATATATACCTATAACACTGTGTGCAGTATGAGAACTGCGAAGAATCGCAGCCAAGCCAAAATCACCAAGCTTGACTTGGCCAAGATGACCATTGACAAAGATGTTATCGCACTTGAGGTCTCTATGTATCACAGGAGGATCGTGATCATGCAAGTAAACCAAGCCATCGAGAATTTGACGAGCCCATATCTTAATAGCATGAACGTCCACTCGCTTATATTTTTTCCTATACCTGCAACAACAACAAAACTATATAGAAATATTGTTAAAAAAAATCAAATTTGGCTAAGTTGAGGTGTAATTACTGTCTGAGATTGCCGGAAGTAAACAATTCGGTTATGAAGTTGAAGGTGAGATGGTCAACATCAATCCAGGACGTATAGAATCGCATGATGGAGCCATGATCCAGTGTGCTGAGAAGGTGAACCTCAGAGTAGAGCCGCTGCAAGTCCTCTTGTGATTGGAGCATATCATTGAGGTTTACCTGGCTCCATGCCACTTCAATTCCAAGAAACTCATCAAAAGCTTTATAAACAGTTTTCATTGCTCCCTTTCCAAGAATTTCGTCAAACTGCATGTCCATTCACCAACCAACACAAGGGGATTATTGGCAAGAAAGCAAAAGAATCAACTTTTGTAAAAATTAGAAATAACCCATTTTGGATGAACTATCCATCATACTATATCCAAAGTTCATATATTATTTAGTAATCTCAATTGTTAATTCGTGTTTACAAGAGATTATGTAGCTTAAGCAAATTGATTTGTGGTATGAACCCTTGTGAAATAAAATCAAATTATGAATGTGGTCCATGTTTGAGTTTGACAATGCTTTTATGCTATTTAATAATTGCAATATTGTGGCCATGGTGAGATTTTAAAAAACTGATTATTTGGTCCCCATTTGGATTCCCCACCTAACAAATGGGGTCTGAGAATGCTAAACAGATTGTATTTCATATCAATACAAATGGTCAACTATAATATAAAATATCAAGGGATCTAACTAAAGGAATAAATAATTATAGATGATTAAATCAAACATGAAGACTTGCATTTGATCAATTATTTTCAAGATGATATCATCATATTTATCAAACATATCTAATGGAAATTAAACTAATTGAAAACAAAACATTATCTAAAAATGATCCATCCAAGACTTGATCAAATAATCGTGAGCATATGTAGATTAAGGAGACTTACACGGCAATATCGAGCCGTTGGATCAATCTCAGCATAACCATGATCATCAATCTTTCCTACTCCTCCTTCTCTTTGCATAGTGGACAATTATGGATTGTATTTGTTGTATGAACAACACTTGTAGTATGTATGTATGTATGTATTTACAGCAGAAGACAGCAAACAAATCTTGAAAAACAAGAGAAAAAACAGATGAAGAAAAGTTGTTGCTAAATCCGAGGCTTGCCCTCGTGGTTTTCGTAGGAGAAGACGCCGTAGAGAAGCCAGAAGAGCCTGGAATAGACGAGTTTTAGCGTGATCCAACCCATTTCGATAACCGACCGAGAGAAGTAGAAGTCGTGGTCTTTGGCCAACATTTGATTGGAAGAAAATAGAAAAAAGGATGAATCGGATTGATTTGACTTGAAAACGTTGGGATAAGAAGGAGGAGGAGAAGAAGAAAAGAAGAATTTGCTTTGGGTGGTGGGTGGTGGGGATATTCTCAATTTGAAAGAAAAAAGCACACAAAGAGATGAGCTAGCTAGCTTTAAAGGAAGATGCTCATCATCATCAACTGTGACAGAACAGAGGACCTGAATTTGAAGAATCTATGTCTACGCTCCGGCACCGCCATTTGTGGGTTTAAGGTAAAACACGACCGCTGGTTATAAAATGATATGCTTCGGATTGATTTTTGTAGAGACAGAAAGAAAAAATGAGAAGAAGTTTGTATTTATTGTTGGAAAGAAAGAGAGAGGGCTTACGTGGAGTAGGACGTCCACCGTCTTTTGCTGGGCGTCACTGCCGCCTCTCATGAAACCGACGTTAATCCGGCGGTCACGTTTGACTTGCAATTTAGAACTGTTTGGTTTAAATCTTAGCATTTAATGGATCAATCCAAAATACTAATATAGATTAGCTATTTCGTTTTCTATGTTGAATTGAATAAAATATAGATTAAATTATGATTATCTAAATTATCCAAATAAATATATATTTTTATTTTTATTTTTCTCTAGATTATACTTAGGAGTTCAAGCCCAGTTTGAGCTCAACTAAATTAAATATTTATTAACTCGATTCGAACTCTCGAACAATTTTATAAATTTGAGTTCGAGCTCGATTCTATTATTAACTACTCGACTCAAATTTTTTGAATAAAATTAAATTTTCAAACATTTATGTAGAAAAAGTATTTATTTAAAATTTTATGTTTTAATATTAATATATATATATATATTATTTATTATCAAATTCTAAAAAGTTCGACTCGAAATTGATCAAAGTTAAACTCAAGTCAAACTTTAACCGAGCTCGCGAGTGATTCACGAGCAACTTGACGTCCTAATTTTATCTCACTACAAAACAAAAATTTTACCCAAGCAATTTTTTATTATAATTTCTATTTAATTAAAATTATTTCACTAATTAAATTTCATTTAAAAAAAATTAATTTATTGACTATATTCTTTTATAATTATAGTTATAATAAAATAATATTATTAAAAAGTTTTAAATTTAACAATATTTTTTTTTTGTTATTGAATCAATTGGTTTATAAAAATTATAAATAAAAAAAATAAGTGATTGAGATATATAAAAATGTTAAACTTAAACTATATTCAATCTGTAATAATTAATATAATAATTTAAATTACTCATTTGATAACTATAATTTGAACTATATTGATTTATTTATTGGCTCACCTTTAATGCCAAGCTATATCAAAATTTTATGCTAAACATTTAAATTATTCTTTTTTAAATCAATGAGGCCCTTTGTTCCATTTGAATTGGGTTATTCAAACATCATCTCACTTTTCATTTCTTAATTATATTACTTAATTTAATAATTAAAATATTATATATTTTAAGTATTCTTAACAATATATATATATATATATATATATATATATATATATATATATATATACCATGTTTTATTTTTGCTGCAAACAAAATATATTTTATAAGAAACGGAATATAAGAAATTCCGAATTCAGATCGCATCAGTGTAGCAGCTGTAGCTAGACTATACTTGAGCATAGGGCCGTAGGACCGAATAAAATAAATTAATGAGGAAGGCCCATTGTCTTTATTTGCCATTTAAGTGAAGGCCCATTACCATTTATTTGATGTGAAATGTGCCAGAAAAAAAAAAAACAGATAAAATTTGGGTTGGATGGTCTTGGCATGTAAATTAGGGCTTGTTTGATCTGGTGTTAATTAAAAGAAAAAAATTATTATTTTTGGGAGACAGAGGTTTGATAAAAATAGCAATTTGTTTGAATAAAATGACATTCATATTTCAAATTATAAAAATTAAAATAATTATATTTTTATATTTTAGTTGATGATTGTAATATTTAGATGGAAGTTAATATTTATTTAATAATAGCTTAAGGATGACAATTTTTTTGGGTCAAATGCTCTAAAATTTATTTATTTTTGTTGGAAAATAATATTAATATTCACTGTTTTTCTTTAACTATTTATTATGTTTCTGTGTTATTCTTATCAATCTTCACAAATATAAATAAGGATAATGTTGAAATAGAGAGAAAAAATATAAATATTAAGTTAAATTTATAAAAAAAAGTTAATAAAACAATAATAATTATTATAATATTATTAAAATATTTTAAATATATTGTTGCATATTATAAACAAATAATAGATAATTTGAAAAGGAAACAATTGTTGGGATAATTTAAAAAGTTGTCCCACAAAAAAGTGTATGCCTAGGAAGGAAAAGTTGGCAACACCAAAAAGCTTTCTCTTAAACTATAAGAGGAGAACATTTATTGAACATGTTGAATTACTCATACAATATTTGTAATAAAGACAAATCTATGTTAAAAAATGTGTAAAGTTTCTAATTTTTTTAAACCTTTTTAACTATATATTTCTCTAATTTCAAAAATAGACAAAAATATACATTATTGATCTACCCGTTTTATTCATAATTTCTCAAAAAAATTCAAACTCACCACAATTTATTTTTAAATCCACCGTAACTTCAAATCTTAGATTCGCCACTAGACAAGAAAATAGAAATATAAAGGTGAAAAAAACTCATTATAGTTGAATAAAACTTTCATCTCAATTAAAAACATTTGTGACAAGTTGAAAATGAGTGTGTGCAGAATATAACACGACATAACTGGAAGTGATAGCAAAACAGAGAAAAACTATAAAAAGAATTGATGCCAATAAAACAATCATCTTAATTTATGAAATAAAAAAACAAAATAACTAACTATAAAGAAAATCTCACTAACAAAAACTTTAACCTATTACTTATAAAATAAACCATATGACATCACTTGGTAAATAACTATCTAAAACAACAACTTAAAATAACATTTTTTTTTTCTTAGAGAAAGGGTCAATAATGAAATAGATGTGGATGGAAAGAAATACTCAACAAAGAGAAAAACATCTATTTTGAAATTTGTATTATGACAAAGAACCAGAAGAAAACAAACTAAGAAATTTAATTTAATTTAATTTATTATTCTAACTTATCCTAAAAGTAAACAAAATAAAGAAGAAGTGATTTATAAATGTCAAATGACTTTTTCATAAAAAGTTACCCCCAATAAAAAATTGTTTCACTTTGGCCATACTAAAAAATGTGACAAAATTATGTTGTTTGGTTGCTCATGAGATATTATTTGCTTAATGATATGAGTAGGTGCTATTTTTTAATTTTATTTTTGCTCTGTTAATTTATTGTTAAAGTGGATTAGAAATGTGACATGTTTTTTTAAATGTTCAAACTCATAAACTTGTGATAATGAGCCTCAAATGTGATGAAGACTATATTCAAACATTTTTTTATATAATATTTGAAACTTGAATTTAGAGAATTCGATATTCGAATCTGAAATCATTTATCAAGTGAGATTTTTTTTAATATATAAATATATTAAAAAGATATTTTTGTTTTTTTTTTTTGTTAAGGGTACCCTCCAAGGCCGCTGCTAACTTACCATAATATTGTGGTCCTATAGAGATGGGTTAAATTAAATAAATTACTAACAAACAATAATAATTGTAGCTGCAAATAAAATATATATTAAATTATAAGAAAAAACAGAGGAGAAAAGTTATTAGGGATAGAGACAAAACAAAAGAACAGAGGATAAAACACATGAATGTGAGTTTTGGGGTCTACATAAAACTGAAATTCATACAATTCAAATTCAAAATCAAATTATTTCTCTTATCAACTCAAAAGGGCCAGACAAATTCATCTGCCCCTCCCCAATCTTATCAATTTCCCATATATATATATATATATATATATATATATATATATATATATATATATTATTTGAAAAAAAGAGCAAATAAACCCACAATAAGTTCCTCAATCTTATTTGTTAACAAGATTTAAGCTGATTAAGATTCTAATAGAATTATAGTTAATAATAGATCAGACAACAAAACAAAGACAATTAATATTATCTAAGATTGTCCCATAAAAATTAATTAGGGTTTGTCATTATTAGTATTGGAAAAAAAGAAAAAAGAAAAATAAACCCTGAAAATGTGGTGGACCAGTTAATGTTTTTTTTGGAAGATTGCAAGCTCTATTTTCAGTGCATGGTTGCCAGCCCATGGCCCATGGACCCTTACCAAGTCTTGTCTACTCTTTTCTATCTCTCACACACACACACACACATATACCATGGGCTAGTTTGACAATATAAAATAAATTGTAATAACAAGTTGAATCAATCATGTCTAACCCTTTTTTTTATTAAATAAATTGAATTTTATCAAATAATGCAGAATAAACCGAATTGAATTTATTTTTTCTAAAAAAAAAAATCAATCTTTGAAGGAGGCATCCCTCCCAAGTCCCAACTTCAATCATTTTGAAAAGAAAATTAGCAATGGTCGGTTTGTGGCATTAGACAGCTTTTAATTAGTTTTTATTTTTGTTAATAAATCGTTTTATTATATTTAAAATTTGTATGCACTCACTGTAAAAAGCATTTCGCCAGTACTAAATCAACATGATTGTTATACATTACTTTTTTTTGAATTTCAAGAATTTTGAATTATAGGAACTATAACAATAAATAATCTGAAACTGGAATCCAAAATGTGGGTCACAATTTTTATATTTTTTTTATTTGAATTCGTTGAGTTATTTGAGATTAAAATTTAATAACCCATTGAATATTTGATTCATCCATTAATCAATCTGTGCACTTTCTTCTTGATAGACTCTGCCAAAAATGAAGGAAACAGAATATCCATGAATATGACAGCAAATTCAAAATAAAAAACTCAAATCCATAAACACACTCATAGACAAATTGAGTCTTAATGATCATAGAAATAATAATAAGAAGAATAATCAACATGAGGAATCAATAGCAAGAATCTCTCTTCTTCAATGGTGAGCTTAATTTTGGGTTGGGGAAGAACCAAAGAAACATTCAATGGGGATTGGTTTTGAATGTACAAGGGGGAGCGAAAGATCATGATTTCATGATTCATGATCGATGATGGTGATGATGATGATAATGATATGGTCTCATCATTTTCCTGCAGCGGCGGCTTTCTTAATCTGAGCTTCTTCCATCAATTTCCTGACCAGCTTTTCCTCAGCGTCCCTCATGAACTTGAACTTTGGAGGGGGTGAACATCTCACCCTGTTCATCACTTCTTCTTCAACCTCTGTAAAATGCTCAAAAAGGGGATTCATATTATATCCATGGTGATGATGATTATGGGTTTTCAGTACTGGTGAACCCAACGGAGAAAGGAAAGGGGCATCGCTCATGCTTCTTGTTCTTGATTTCCTATCATCATAATCATCATTTGATTCCACTAATTCATCCTTTGTCTCCTCCTTAATTGTAAACAAAAACCTAGGTGGCCCACACATATTATACATCCTCATTATCTCACACTCTGCACCTTCTTCCCCATTCCCCATTTTCACCACTCCTCTAATTCCCAATTCAAGGTCCCCTTCATGTTCAACAATGGCGTCTGTAGACGAAATCTGATCAGTCACCTCATCACCAATACTACTACTCTCAATGCATCTGCTTAAAGGTAAAGAACGTCCACAAAACAAATGCGATGGTTTTTTACCAACGTCACTTTGGCTACTACTGTAATGGTCTTCTGTAATTCTACTCGAGATTCTCTTCTTCCACCATAAAAGGTAGTAAAGCTCTGCAACAAGCCCTAAAAGCATACACCCAAATGCGAAACTTAATCCAATTCCCAGAAAACTGAAAGATGTCATTCTCTCTATACAAGGAAAATCGTTCACAGAGGCTTAAAAGCTGAAGGGTATTGGAGATTCAATAGGATAGAGTTCCATAACAGATGAAATGAAGGTCCGTTGATAAATACAGTAAAATACAGAACGATGCTAACCTCTTACAGAAGAGAAACGGCTCCATGGAAATTGATTTACCAATCAAAATCCTTTCTTTCTTCCATGGGTGCTCTTCTTTTTACTGTAGCAATTCTCAGACTGGACTGCAAACAGAAATTCACGAGACCCTCTCGAAGAAGACGAAGAAAGAACAAACAAACTCAGACTCTCTCTCTCTCTCTCTCACACACACACACACCAACGGGTTTCATAAAGCAGCACTGATGTGTCGTCTCCAACCAGATTTTCATCTACCATATATTATTTTTCCATTTTTTTGTTTGTTTTTGTATAACAGATTGCTTTAATTTGATTTTAATTATATTTCATTTTTACAGTTTCATATCTTATGTAAGTCTCATTTAATTAAATTATTTATTGAATATTTTTTTTTAAATTTTTTATAAGTTATAACAATTCAGTAATTTGAATTTTGATGCATATTATTTGACAAATAGAATAACAATTTATATCAATATTTGGTAGGGACTGAACAATAATTGAATTCAGACCACTCACCATTTGTTTTTTTTTTTTTTAATTAATGAGCTTTATATTAATTAATTATAATATAATTTAATTTAATTTAATTTGAAATAAAACTTTTAAAAATATAATTGCTTCAAATAGTCACATTCTTAGCCATATCTGATTGTGCATTATTAGACTTCTCTTATCTATTTGAGATAAGCTCGTTTTTTAGTTTTTTTTTTTAATTGGTCATGTTAAGATATTCTTATAATTATCTCTTTTTGAAGAAATTAATGAGGGTGAGTTTATGTTATTTTCTTAAAATTTCAAAAAAAAATAGAAAAAAAAGAGAATATTTCTTTAATTGGGATGTTGGTTTTCATTTTGATGTGAAACCAAATTTGGATTTTTTTTATAGTTCTTTGTATTCTTGTTTGAAATGACATTTTTTAAGGGTCTAAATAATTAAAAGAATTTATGATGAAAATAGTGTAAGGTTATAAAAGATTATGTGTGGAGACTTGGATATCTATTTTCAAGGAAAAAAACCAATGAGATTTCTATGTTATTCTACTACCTTTTATCACATGTGCCCGAGTCATCAACTAACAAAAAAAGTGCTAAATAGGCTACTATTCATAACAAAACAACAAACTCTAAAATTAATTGCCCAAAGTACATCGACCAAGATTAATTAAACCACCGACCGCAAAAGATTATATCAAAATATTAGACACTATCATATAATATTGTTCTTCTTAACAAACAGTATTGAGACATTTTTATTCAGAAAACATAGAAGAAAACATGCATAATACAGGTTTGGTAACCAAACCTGATACTGATCAAAACATTCAAAAACAGGGAATGCAACTTAATCTACTTCCTCAATCTTCGGTCCAGGGCCACTTCCACCACCACCACGGCTAGCACCAGGACCATCACCTTCATCCATGGGGACTCCATCGGGTGCACCACCTTCCTGATACATCTTGGCTATAATAGGATTGCATACACCTTCCAGCTCTTTCAATTTATCCTCAAACTCCTCAATCTCAGCCAGCTGATTCCCTTCCAACCAGGAAATAGCACCTTCTATAGCTTCCTCGATCTTCTTCTTATCAGCCTGGCCTAGCTTCCCGCTTATCTTCTCATCTTTAATCGTGTTCCTCATGTTATACGCATAATTCTCCAAGCCATTCTTCGCTTCCACCTTCTTCTTGTGCTCTTCATCTTCCGCCTTGTACTTCTCAGCCTCACCCACCATCTTCTCTATCTCCTCCTTGGACAACCGGCCTTTATCGTTTGTAATCGTGATCTTGTTCTTCTGTCCTGTCGTCTTGTCCTCCGCCGACACGTTCAGGATACCGTTAGCGTCTATGTCGAAGCAAACGGTTATTTGAGGTACCCCTCTTGGGGCAGGTGGGATACCGCTCAGCTCGAATTTCCCCAGCAAATTGTTGTCTCTTGTCCTTGTCCTCTCTCCTTCGTAAACCTGAATCAACACTCCAGGTTGGTTATCAGAGTATGTGGAGAACACTTGCTCCTTCTTCGTTGGAATCGTTGTGTTACGAGGAATCAGAACTGTCATGACTCCACCTGCGGTTTCAAGGCCGAGGGAGAGTGGTGTTACATCCAATAAGAGCAAGTCTTGAACTTTCGCGTTGCCTTCTCCACTCAGAATAGCGGCTTGAACCGCGGCTCCATAGGCGACGGCCTCGTCGGGGTTGATGCTCTTGCAGAGCTCTTTTCCATTGAAGAAATCTTGCAGAAGTTGCTGCACTTTTGGAATACGGGTCGAGCCACCGACAAGAACAACTTCATGGACGTTGCTCTTGTCCATCTTTGCATCCCTCAAACATTTCTCCACTGGCTCCATACATTTTCTAAATAAATCCATGTTCAGCTCCTCGAATCTTGCCCGGGTGATCGTGGTGTAGAAATCGATTCCCTCGAACAAGGAATCGATCTCCAGTGTAGTTTGTGCGGTCGAAGAAAGAGTCCTCTTTGCTCTCTCACAGGCGGTTCTCAATCTCCTCAAAGCTCTTGGATTTCCACTAATATCCTTCTTGTGCTTCCTCTTGAATTCCTGAACGAAGTGATTTACCAATCTATTATCGAAATCTTCACCTCCCAAATGGGTGTCTCCAGCTGTGGATTTAACCTCGAATATACCCTCTTCAATCGTGAGAAGAGAAACGTCGAAAGTCCCACCCCCGAGATCAAAGATCAGAATGTTCTTCTCCCCAGAACTGCTCGCTTTCTTGTCGAGACCGTATGCAATAGCTGCTGCTGTCGGCTCGTTGATTATACGCATAACATTGAGTCCCGAGATTACGCCAGCATCCTTAGTCGCTTGCCTCTGGGAATCATTGAAATAAGCAGGGACAGTAACGACTGCATTCTTGATCGTTGTACCTAGATACGCCTCTGCAACTTCCTTCATCTTCACGAGCACCATTGAAGAGATTTCTTCAGCAGAAAACTGTTTATCCTCTCCTTTGTAAGAGACAACAATCATTGGCTTATCACCTGGACCAGCTACAACTTTAAATGGCCAATGTTTCATGTCATCTTGCACTGACGGATCACTAAACCTTCTCCCTATTAAACGCTTAGCATCTGAAAACAAAAAAACATATATTCGGTTTTGACTTTTGATTCTATTTCATATCATACGGTACTTTAATGTAAACAAATAACAGTAAAGGTAGAAGAACTTACCGAAAACAGTATTGGTCGGATTCATGGCGACTTGATTCTTAGCAGCATCGCCAATCAAACGTTCAGTATCAGTAAATGCAACATAAGAAGGGGTCGTCCTGTTGCCCTGATCGTTTGCGATGATCTCGACACGATCATGCTGCCAGATACCGACACAGGAGTATGTCGTTCCGAGATCGATTCCAATAGCAGGTCCTTCGCCTTTTCCAGACATGTTTTTCTTCCTCACGAACAAAACAAAACAGTAGATCAATTGAACAATCACTTTAGATAACGTTAGAATAGATTGAATTTAGACAGATGAAGATGGATGAGATGGGACGATGATGTTATAAAGAGAGAGGGCGGGTGAGTCGAGAAGGATCTAGCGGTGACACGATGAGGACGAAGAAGCGGCTATATTTGTTCATTTACTAATTCCCGCCAGCAAGAATGCACGAGTTTCTTCCAGAATTTTCCTATCTCTACATGTGGAATGATCTTGACCGTCTGATTTCAACTTAACTGCCCTGTTTATCTTCTTTTACTTCCTTTTTAAATCTATTTTCTTTTTATAACCGACAACAAATTATTATAATAAAAATAATTAAAACTCTAGTAGTGTCTTTAAAGTGATAATTCTTTGAAGAATTTGTATTTTATGGAGGTTATTATTATTTAATCTCATTTTGTAAGTTTGAATATCATGTTATAAGGTAGACAACAAGATAATTATGAAAAAATGAATAGATAAAATTATTTATCGATAAAAAAGTTGTATTAAAAACTGAATCGAACAAAATTTGTTTCGTTATTATTTATTTTTATTGAAAATATTTTAACCCGTTAAAATAAAGTATGACTATACTATGAGTTTAAAAAAATGGGGAAACTATGAAAATATGATTTAAAATTATAAATGTTTGAATTTTCTGAATTATTGAAAACAAATTTTTCTTTTTAACTTTAAATTCACAATCATCATCCAATTTGATCTATCTTAGTATGAGTTTAATAGTTAGTATCCAACCAAATTTGAATTCATCCAATTGGAGTTAACCAAATTTATATTTTAAATCAATTCAAATTAAAATATATAATTATATTACTAATAATATCATTCATTACATTCATCTCCTCTCTACTATATTTTCAAATATGATAATTCAGGCAAGCCTGGGTTGCAAAACCCTAAGTGCGCAAATCAAATAATCCCTGGGCTGCCCTATTTGTTTTTCCTGAAGGAAAACAGAACAAAGCCCACTAATTGGGTCAACTCATATAACTTGGGCTATGATATCTCAACTGGTTTAGTTTCTTACAAAATTATAGAGCTCACATTAAATTTAAAAGTCCATTAAAATTCAATCAACCCAATTAAGGTTTGGGTTGAATTATCAACCCCGAAAGTTTAACATCATGTTTGCAATTAAGGTTTAGGGGCTCATGAATTAGTGAAAATCTTTGCATTTATAAGTTTTACATGGAGAAAATAAATCAGTTACAATTCAAATTACAACAGAAGCTACATAAAAGACAAAATGAAATCATAAAGAAAACATATATAGATGAGCATAATGAATCAAGATTATGATCCTAGACAACAAGATCAGTGAAATGAAAGGGCACTGGCTCATAAGATCAAGTTCTTGAAAGAACCCAACTCAATATGGATATATATGACTAAACAAAACTAATCTCTCTAATATATATTCCCATATATAATTAAACATGTTGCAAAGATGATAATCCATGTTTTGTTATTTAACATGTAATATTCACTTAAATTCATAGTTTTTTTTTTCTTTATCTCATCTCATGGGTGTTCATTACTTGTTTTTTTTTTAGAAAATAAAAAAAATAATAGAGTAGTAGGTAATATATTATCAATATATATTAAGGTATAGAGATAAAGGTCAAGTTGTGGACAAGAGGTGGAAAAGGGATGAGACAAAGTTGATCATGAGTTTGACTCAATCTCAAAGAAAAAAAAGAGACGAGAAGCCGCAGATTACTTTGAATATAGATATTATAATTTGAGATCTAAGGATTGGAGAAATATTTTATAAATTGGGGACTTTTAAAATTTTCATTTAGTTAGGTTCTTAACCTCAAACTCCTTAATTGGACTCCACTCCACTTGCTTTGCTAGCTGTTGATAACATCTTTTTAGGTCTAGCCACTTATAATAATATGCATGCAGCTAGCCTAGCAGATCATAGCCGCCTTCCCATTTTATACTTTAACTTTCTCCAGTACTCATAATATATAAAGGCATATATATATATACATCATTATCTTTCTTATAATTAGCTTCTTAATTCATGCACCATAAATTAATATATATATGTCCCATGCGTTGCATTGGGTTAGTTAATTAAAATACCATCCTTATCTAAATTTAACAAAATAATAACACCATTCTTTCTATTCTTCACCATATATATGTCCATATGGATTATATAGTTGTGTTTTATAGCTTAATATAAGTTGAGAATCTTGTTTTTATTAACTCTGATATAAATTATAATGATCGATTCAACCATTATATGCTTATATATGGTTGAAAGTATTTAATAAAGTGAACATTCAATGGCAGTCCAAGAAAAATTAAATTTGTATCGACCGCGTGTCAACATTAATATTCAAACCATATTACAATGTAAGTTAGTTTTAACCATGATTTGTCAAAAAAAATAAGTCCACCGAAATTCGTCAAACAAATTAAATTGATTTGTCACTAGTCAGGATTATGGAGGTGATCATGAGATCAGATGGTGGAAAATAGTCAGGTCAAGCAATGGTTTCCTTTACGGGTAGACTATTAATAATGACTAGAGATACATATAATTAATCTATGTTCCTCATAAATACATGCAAATATTAAAGCCTAATTAAAATGATTTATTAAGTATAAAAATTATGGGCTTATTTAGATATTTAAAATAAATATGGGGATATATTTGTGTAAAAGCAAAAATACCATTTATTATTTTGTTCATGGGTCGAATAGTAAATGAGTATATTAGGGTTAGATTCCTGACCCATATAAATAACCTACCTATTATGTTTCTCTTATTAGACTAAATGTGGAAGACTTGTTCTTTCTCAAGAATTATTAAAGACTATCGATAGAGGGTTGGAAGGCCTAAACTCAAACACATCACACATTCTGATTCAGGTCCAGATCTAGATTTGGGAGATCCAAGATCGAGAGAAGTTCCAAAAAATAATTAAAGAATCTAATAGGGCGGCTTCACTTCAAAAACAATGAACTTAAAAGTGATGTTAATACATTTAAACAGGTACAACTATATATTTTTATTAATTTAAATAAAATTATTAAATATTTTTAATACAACATACAAGTAAATTAAAAATAATATTTTTTTGAATTAGGCCCCAAATTTCGACCAAGATTAAGTAACAAACTCTGATGGACATAAAATAATTTTTAACAAATATTTATGCTGATTTTATATTGTTAATGTGAATTGTGGGTACGCATGAAGTAGAAGGAAATTAATCATTTTCCAATGGCTACCAAATCGATAAATTTAATTGAGTTTCAATCGAATTAAAATTACTAACTTTTTTCTAAACTCATGAAATAATCCAGATTTTATCTTGCTAATTAAGGTTATCAATAGGATCTAATCTTAATTATATGTTTTCCACGTTGATAGAAAAACAAATTTATAAAGTGAAATGGAAAGGATTAATAATGTAACCTTTAATTGTGTAACACATGACCCAATCAATATCGTTAAAGTTTCATAACATTCTAAATACTAGTTATCTTAGAATAGTGTTTTGGTAAAGAAGATTACTAATTGTTTTTTCATTACAAACATATGAAACATTTACTTATCATAATCTTTTTTTTTTTTTCTTCGTAAACCTATATTTTTTTTCAAAATTCTCCACGACTAATACTCTAATTAAAGTACAATATGTAACGGATATCTACTAGGTCCAAAATTGCAGAATAATTTAGTTAAACTATATATTAATCGATCCTTATCTTTTATTTAGTCAAGTTCAAATTTGTGTATCTATAAATTTGCTTTGTATATTATTGTTTGATGGATTAAAAAATACCAAACATATAACCACTTATTTTATATTTTTTTTATACTTAAACCTCCTTACAATTTTTCATTTTATTTTCAAAATTCAATTTAAGTCTGTGTATTACTTTTTAATATTTATTCGAATTCAATTTAAACTGATTAGTCAAAAAAAAAAAAAAATGAATTGCACATAAAGTTCTAACCCTAGTAAAAAGGACTCAACAAGCTGACTCTAATCTCCAAAGTCGGCTATGTCAACAATCTTATTAGAGATAAAAGACAGGCATTAAAAAATATATATGTTTATTTTAAAGTTTAAACACTTGCCCTATATTATTAAGTTTATAATAATATATATAATTAATTAAGTTCAGTTATTTTTAATGTTAAAATATTATTTTAAAAAATATTAAAAATAAATAAAAGTAATATATATATAACAATGTTACTTAAGTGTACGGTTGATGATTTAATTATTTTTGTAACAAAACACTTAAGTAACATTGTTAATCTTGTTCTTTTCTTAGATTAAGACAAAAATAAAATGAAGTGAAAATGAATAAAATTTGATCATTTTAGTTATATCTGAAGGGGTGATTTTTAACTCTTTACAAATAATCTTTTTTGAGATTAAATATGTCTCTACATTCATTAATTTTAAGATTATATTATTTTTGTTGCAAGTGTTTTTATTTAATTATTTTTTTTAATGATGAAGAACTTATAATTAACCTGACATAATTGAAGGATAATGCAACATATTTATTTGCATATAAATGCCCCCACCTTAGGGAGTCCTTTATACAAAATAAATAAAAATTCCTAAGATTTAAACAGTACTAAACTTATAATTACTATGCTAATAAAAGAGATAACCAACTTAATGGTTAAGAGACGGAGATAGAAACACCAAATTTTTTCATGCGATTCTTAACACGCAAATAAAAAATAATGTGATTAATTTGATCTCGATTGGGGAGAAAGTTCATAATAGTGAACTAAAAAGTGTATTGTCAAAATCTATAAGGGTTTATTTGAAGAGTCATTTAAGGTCAGACCTAAATTTAATGATATTACTTTTGATTCAATAAGTACAATACAAAAAGATATGTTGGAGGCTCGTTTTTCGTTGAAGAAGGTTGATGAACCATTAATGGATGTAGACATGATAAAGCGCCAGAATGCGACGGGTTTACTTTGCCTTGTTTTAAAAAAGCGTGACATTTTCTTAAGACTGGAATTATGGAAATAATTGATCATTTTTATCGTTCTTCATCATTTGACAAGAATTAAAACTCTATTTTGATATATCTCATTCGTAAAGCTCAAAGAACTATTGATGTGAAAAACTTTAGGCTTATTAGTCTCGTTTCATCTTTCTATAAGATTGTCGCAAAACAATTTGGTCAATAGGTTGTAGAGGGTGTTAAAGACAGTCATATATAGTAATCAGATATCGTTAATCAAATGTCGTCAAATTTATAATGTTGTATTAATAGTCAATTAATTCATTGACTCAACTAATTTAAGAGGTGACAAATGTGTTTTTATCAAGTTAAACATCGAAAAAGTTTATGATTATGTCAATTGTGAGTTTTTGTTTGATGAGATAGACATAATTAGAATGTGTGCGAAATGGATTGGTTGGATTAAATCTTGTATCTCGACGGTTAAGTTTTATGTCAATGTTAATGAGAGTTCTTATGGATTTTTCGAGAGTTCCTAAGAGATCAGACATGGTGATCTACTCTCTTCTTTTTTATTTTTTATTGTTATGAAAGTCCTCTAAAAATGATGGATTTCGCAGAAAACTCGAGACTCATCCGTATAGTGAGCTTTTGGATCACATTTTTTTCGCTGACGATACGCTCTACCTGGTTCAAAATACCTACAAGAATTTTAAACACCTTCAAGATATTTTATGGTTTTTCGGTGTACATCTTTTGAGTTCAGAATTTATGGTCTTCCGTCAACATATCTTAGTATGTCATTTTATGCTAAATTACGATCCAAGATCTCTTGGGGCCGATTATCGCTAAAATGAAATGTAATTGTCTAGATAAAAAATTAAGATAATCTCGAAAGGGGTCAGTTAATCCTCATGAAGAATGTGTTGTCATTTATTCCCACATATATGATTTTTTATTCATTCTCTCCAAGAGTGTGGCGATGAAAATGGAGAGAATAATATGTACATTTCTTTGAGAATCTTCTAACTCATCGTTTTTTCATTTAGTTATTTGAGATAAGGTTAAATGTTTTAAAGATCAAGGATGTGTGATATTCGAGATCTTATTTCCTTTAATAAGGCTATTCTATCAAAATGGTGCAGTAGATAATTTGATATTGAGTCGAATAGTCTTTGATATAAGTATTGTCACAATTGGTCTAGTTGGTTCACCAAAATGTCTAATTGTTCATCGGAGTATAACATTTGGAGGGGAATTTATTCTATGTGAAAAAATTGTGAGCAATCTAGATTAATTATGGGGATGGTTCTTCGATCAATTTTTGGGACGACATTTGATGTAGTGTGAAAAGTTTAGCTACGACGTATGTTGAGGTTGCTTCCATTTTTATATGTAGAAATTCAACAGTCAATGACATGTTTGATCATCGATCTAGTGGTTTCACTAGCCAAATTAGATATAGAAGGAGATAAACATTAGAGATAATTCGTCTCATAATAGAATTTACTTTTTGTAAGGCGCAAATAAGTATCTTCGTCTGAATAAGACGTTATGCGTTGGCAAGACATAGATAGTTTCCATGTGGGAAATTGCTACAAGTTGTTCGCTAAGATGATTCTATATAACTTTTGTTGGGGGAAACTTTGAGAGTCAAAAATTCTACCCAATATCTCGTTCTTTGGATGTAGCATTTGTCACAGTGTAATTCTAACGGATAATATGTGCATGAAAAATGTTGTATTATGGTTAGTCGTATGTGTCACGATGAGGTTGAATCGATAACTCACTTATTTTTGTATTGTCGAGGAGTGACTAGTATCTTGAGTCTTTTGAGGGGTATTAATGAGATTCATTGGTTGATGCCCGAGTCCTTAGTTAGTTGCTGAGAAGTTTGAATTGATGCGACTGATATGACAGACCTACATATTTGGATTTTATCCCAATTACTCTTTGGTGGACCATCTATTTTGAGAGAAATCGTCGAACTTTCAATGATCGTAGTCGTCCAATGTGTATCATTCATAATGTTATTATTATTACATTTTTAATGATTCGGTCCGGAAAGTCGGTAGAGTCCGTCGGGAAATTAATCATTCTTCTCGAAGATTTACTAGCTCGATAACCTATTGAGTAATGTTTTTCTTTTTTATATTATTTTAATGTCATTCTTTGTGGTTGTGATTAAACGCTTTTTATCATTTTTAATATAAATTTACCTTTTTTCACAAAAATAAAATAAATAAGTAACTAACTAAACTAAAACTAGGTTAATTTTAGATTAATCTTTTATACATCTTATATTTAAAAAAAAAAAAAAAAGTTACATAGGCCCCAGAAATATCCAACTTTCGGGGTTCGGTCCCGATTCAAACTCGTGAATTAATCAAATTGAATTTTTCAAAATCTAATTTATTTGGAATAAGTAAATATGTGTTATTTGTTTGAAAATTTATGATGTAAATATAATTAAGATATTTTGAATGATGGTGATATGTTTTTCACGTGAAAAGAAAAAAAAACTAAGAAAAGCAACCTAAAAACATTATCCTTACATTAGAAAAGCAATAAGTAAAAGATTATTATTATATATATTATAAAAAATGAGTGGGTCACTTTGAGATTTGTGAGGTTAAAAAACTCCGAAAGTGGGACGCCACCGTTTGCCACTCAGATCCCAACCACGACCGGAAACTCCAACGTCATCGACCGGGCCAAAACATGACCTTTCACATTCCTAAAAGAACCACGCCGTTTGTGTGACGTGGCTTCTACAAAACAAAGGACGGATTCCATATCATTTCATTTCATTTCATTTTATCATACATCATCCTAATTCTCTATTTCTTATATATAATTAATGAACATTTTAACGATTTGTCTAATATTTATATTATAACTTAATAATATATATAACTATGGTAATTAAGCTTAACTATTTTCAATTTTTATTCTATGTAGGAATTCAAATGCCTCTCCAAATTACCTATAATGTAACAAGGAAGTTGTATGCATTCTTTTTATATATAAGATGTCAGTATGACCATTACATACATCATGGAAATTAAATTCATGATTTTTAATTTTAAGAAATATTTTGAAACTTAAATTATCTTAGTTAGTGTTAAAGGTAAATAATACTGACAAAGCAAAATTATTTTGATCCATATTTTTGTTTTGTAAAAAAGAAAAACAAGTATATATATATATATATATATATATATATATATATATATATATATATATATATATATATATATATATGAGGACCTAGATTTGTAATATTAGATACTTAGATGATGTGGTTTTTTATGAACACATTAATTCATTTCGTTTTATAACCTTGAATGAAATATTGTTATTTTTACCTTACCTTTAAATTTATATTATACTTTAATTTAATGCATTTTTAATGAAAATTGAAATGGTCATTTTTTCATCTTTTCGATATTGACTATTGTTTCTTAAAATTACTTTCTGATTGACTTTTAATCAGACGAGTATTTGATATTGAGTTATTTAGGATTTTTTTAAAATTTAAAAATTATTATTTGATTATAAAAAGATAAATTATTTTAGCTTTTAATTTGTTAAATTATTAAAAATAATTGAAAAATCTAGATCCAGATGTTTTTATACATTGATATTTAATATGCATTTTGATTTTTGAAATTTTTGTTGTTTTAGTTATCACCATTATTTTGTCAATCCAAAACCTCACATGTTTCTGGTTTATGATTGAATTAAATTGTATTTTTAAGTCTGAAATATATATATAAAGATGATAATTTTTTATAAGAGGAGTGATAGTGTATTTTTAAGTCTGAAATATATATATAAAGATGATAATTTTTTATAAGAGGAGTGATAGTGAGAGGGAATGTCACCATAGCTGGAAAAAAATAAAAGGTGAGTAGAAAAAAAAGAAAAAAAATTATAATTTTTTCAACCAAATAAATTAGGCCACGTCATTCATTCTCAAATTTTCTCCTCAATCATTTCTCTTTTTCTAATCAATTTTTATACATTTAACCATTAGTAGTTACATGTTTTTGTCAATGTGTATTATTTCATATTGTAATTATGTTATATATTTTATATATTTTAAGAGGGAACAAAAAGAGAGGGAGGCAATATGTTTGAAAATTTGATAAAGGATAAGGTGAGAAAAAATAAATAAATTATGTTATTTTTTCGATCAATCAGATTGCACCACGTCATTCTCTCCCATATTTCATCTCTCAAATTCCCTCTCACAATCATTTTTCATATTTAAAAAAAAACAAATCCGGTATAACTATGTTACTTAAAACATAAAGTATTACTAATTCGATAATACCCGTACATGCACTATCTGTATCCCACTGATGAAGTAACACCTATACACAAAAGTGAAACATGATCTCCCTTATTTATTGATTTTTTTTCTTTATACATGTGTAGCTTTCTTAATAGATACATGCAATACATGTACCGATAACATCAAACTCACCCATAAAGTATAACTACGTTACTTAAAACATAACATGAATTTTAAAAAGAATGTGTGGTTCTTGTTTTCTTTTCTTTTTTTCATATTTAATACATAAATCCAAAAGAAGCTTTTGCTACAGCAACTAGGGGAGGTGCCTAATAGTTGTAGGGCATGAACGTATGTTGGCCACCACGATATCTGTATCACGGCTCCTGTTAATTTAAGAATATTCATTAGGGTTAGTTTGATTCAATATTAATTATTTAATAATTAAATTAATATATATATATATACATATATATATATACATATATATATATACATATATATATACATATATATATATATACATATATATATACATATATATATATATATACATGTTAGTTAGTTGCTATAGAATATAAAATATATTAAAATTATTATTATATATATATATAATTATAAACAAAACAATGAAACAATTACTTTACGATAATGACCCTGATTGTTCTGATAGAAAATATTTCTTGTTGAAGTGTAGTGGTGGTCAATTTTGTCTCCATCATGGTTTTGTTTATCTTAGCAACACTAACCTTGTTTAATCGTGACTCCTCATTTATATATAATTCATTACCTAAATTTAAATGATTTTGTTTTACAGCAATTGATCTAGAGTTGTGGTGTGGGTCCTATCATTTCAACTTTTACCACAAATGATTTAATTTATTTGTTACGTCTTATTCAATTTATATCATAATCAAATGTGATCTAATTAAGTTTGTAGATTTTTTGAACGTCCATTGTAATTTGGAACAAGAGAGAATTTCTCAAATGCCTCCATTTTCAATTTAGGAATATTTCATCTAGGAATTGAAGTTGTTTGGATTGGGTGTGATATATATATTCACATAAAAAAATAAATAATAACAACTGTCACCGGCAAAACCAGATCAGTGAATCTCAATATGTCAAAAAAGAAAATCTTAAGGGAACAAGCCCAAAACCAAAATCCACCCATGGAACATGCTCATGGCCGACTCTCACGCCAACAAAAATAACCACAAATCATTCAGTGAACCGGCACAAACTAGCTAGAAACCAAAACAACAAAAACCAAAACTCTGAGACAACCCGGTTAAACACGTGTTCTAAAAAACAAAAGAGCGATGCATCCAACAGAACCAACCGTGTTGCCCATCCTAATCTCCACGAGGGTGGTCAAAAGAAGGCTCTTGAGAATTTTGTTGGACTTTTTTCTGTTGTCTATATATTTTTTCAAGTCATATCGTCCACCAAATGATAAGTGGAATTATAAATTCCACTTTGTTCAAGCCCAATATTTTTGCATTGATCCACCCATTTAGACAAAAAGTCGTTGATTATCCCTTGTATAACCCAATTAATTCTGAGATTCCTCCACAATAAACTCCAAATGGGTTCAACTTAAGGACAATGCAAAAGAATGTATGAAGTAGTGTTCACCATCTCCCGGCACAAGTGACATCGGCTTATAGGTGACTTTTATTCCCTTTTGTCTATGTATGATGAGCATTGATCCGCTAACATGTGATTTTATTCCCTGTTTTTTTAGTTTTAATGTTGTATAATGTTTTTTCTTTTAATAATGAAATTATAACCATCCATGATATGTCTTGGTTAATTTGTAATGATTTTCTATTAATCCTTGGTGCACTTATTCTTTGCGATGTTAGTCGTGGCATAATGTGAAAAAAAAGTATTCACTTTTTAAATTTTGTGTTTAAACTAGCTTGCAAAGAAAATAAAACTCGAGAAATTAAATTTGAGTTGAATGATAAGTGGAGTTGTGCCTTTTGACTTTGATAAGTTCACATTTTTTGACTAGATCTTCCTTCACCTAATCACTTTATGATTATGTTGGATTTTCTTTTGTTATTAGAAGTTTCTGTGTTACTTGTTATTAGAAGTTTTTTCTTGATACATTCACATACATTGCATTATTTATACATGTTATATCATTTTTTATCATGAAAAATGTCGATAAGCATACATATATATGGAAAACATGACCCAAAAGTAGAGCAGAAAATGGATGAAAAGATTAAAACCATAATATTTAAGAAGCTACAATTGGGGTATTGCAATTAATGCCGGACAAAAGCTTGATCAAGAACAGAGCTTAGTTTGAAGTCTTAGTGTTATAAATGGTTCATAATTGGGCTGAGTTTTGTAATAATATTAATTATTTATAAATTAAAATTTAAAAAGTATTAATTTACTCGGATTACTAAGAATGTGATTCTCTAATTAAGAAAGGTATAAAGGGTGTTCAAAGTTAAAAATAAACAATAATAAAGGAGAGAATGTTGAAAGTGCAATAGCTAAATATATAACACTAATTAAAAGTAAGAGAATATATATGCTCGACATTAATAATTTATAGGTACAAATTAATTCAAGAAACTCTAATTAAAAGTATATGCTTGACATTAATAATATTATCGATACTAATTCAAGAAATACTCTAATTAAAAGTAAGAGTATATGCTTGATATTAAAATTGTAATAGATACTATAATTGAAGGTGTTTGAATATTGAGTTATTAAACAAACACAATTATTTGATTTCACCTTTTAAAAAATGATAAACAACATAGTTTAAAATTTCTTAAGAATATTGTTTGAAATATTTGAAACTAAATATATTGTATTATAGAAAGTCAATATTGTGACAATTTTTTTCTTTTTGAATTATAAAAGTTTTCATTAATTACACAAATAAAAATTAAGAATATTGTGATTATGTAAATAGAAACCGTTAGAGGAATACTCTCTTAATATTCCAACCAAAATAAACACAAATTATTAGGAGAAATAAATAATCTTCAGCATCACGTTATTAGGGATCATAACCGTTCATCGACCCTATTTTTTCGATCATACCTAATTAACTTCTAAAAAAACCTCTATTTATTTATACTCATTCTTAAATGGATGTTTGTATATATCATAAACAAGATATAAATAAATTTAATAAAACAAAAATATTATGGTAATTAATAGAACAATATTGAAATATACTTTTTTTTTTTTTTTTTTTTTGAGAACGCTGGGTTCCGCTACTCCTATGGAGTGCGACTAATCCCCGCAGGTTAAGTACATAGCCCGCAAACATACTTAACCAATTAACCAGGCGCAGAACTTGCCGCCTGACGGGCTCGAACCCAGGACCTCATGGAGGCCTGGGGATATCCACCTCTTGTTGCCATTAGACTAGAAGAGGGGATGAAATATACTTAGATTACCAAGTTCATAACAAAGTTTACCTAAACAACCAAAATCCCACATAAATTACATGATCATGGTTTCGAAAATAACAACAAATTTTACATAACAAAATGTTTTACCATAGTTAATCCTTAAAATCAAACTTCCATTTCTTGTTTGGAGTGGAGGATTCCAGCTAATCACTCTTTTTGTCGAGCATCTATCTCCCTAACTACCATAATCAGATCTTTCTTCATATTCGTCATCTCCTCAAACTAATAAATTAATACACAACAATCAAATAAAAACATATGAAAATCAATTTGTATGAATAGCCAATAAGACAATAATCTAAACAAATAGACATATTTAGTAAATAAATTGACACACCCTTCTCATCATTTCATCAACCATGTGCATTTTTGTTTGATGGATTATTTTAATGTCTTCAAGCAGCACTAGGATGGGATTATCACGAACAAATGCTGTTGCAGCGGGAATGTCGACTTGAGGCACTTCTTTGTTGGTATTTGTGGCCTCGAGTTGGGCCATTAATTTGACAATCTGTTCGCCAGTTTTTGCAGCTTGGCCTATGTGATTTCAATGAAGGATTGCAAATTAGAGAAACAAACTCAATAAACAAAGAAAAAGGAAGATATTGAAATATGAAGGTATGGAAGATAAAAATTAATTGAGCAGAAGTTGAGAGTAACGATGAAAAATGATACGAGAAGATAGAACATTAATTAGATTATGCATAGTGTGCATAGAATATTTTGAGCCACTAGTTCTAGCTAATGCTGAAACCCACATTTAAATACAGTAATTAATTAATTAATTAGTCCAATCTTAGACTAGAAAATAAAAGTATTAATTAAGAGAAGAATTAAATATTTCTTCTTTTCTTCCCCACTAAGTGGACGTAAGAGAGCTTTACAATGAATTGTGACATGGGATTCCACCATGTTATAAATAAGGTCAGACAATAGCAGCTCTCCCTTCTTCCCTTGTTCAGGTGTCAAATACGTCACATTATCAAAGTGGCTTCATGGTGCGATCTCCCTTATTATTATGTGAATTTCAAGGTTAATTCATTACCTTTTTCTTTTCATTTTATATATTTAATTACTAATTTATTACTGGTGAAGTCTTTCTAATTTCCACTATATATATATTCTATATGATCCAAGACCTCTCACAACTTCTCATCATCCATTCTCTTTCTTTCTTTCTTTCTTTCTTTATAGAACTTGTACTTAATAATATATTAATATGGGAATCAAACCAAGATCAGCTTGGATCTCGTGTCTTGGCTCCGCCTTCCGCACAGCCATGGCTTGCGCATTTGTAGGCGGGGTGACCTTGTTTGGACCGGACTCACTCAACCGTCACCTAGCTCTACCCGCTTTCTCTTACGTGACCGTCATACTAATAGTAACCGACGCCACCTTGGGAGACTCCATGCGTGGATGCTGGCACGCGGCTTACGCCACGTGCCAGGGAGTGGTGCCTGCAATCTTGGCTCTGTGGCTCATAGGCCCGGCAAGGCTGTCCGCGGGAACTACGGCTGTGATGGTGGCTATAAGTGCCTTTGCGGTGGTCTTGCCGGAGTCCACGCATCTTGTTGCCAAGCGTATAGCCTTGGGACAAATTGTTTTGGTTTATGTTATTGCTTATATAAATGGAGTTGATACGCACCCTGTTATGCATCCTGTTCATGTTGCGGCTAGTACGGCTCTTGGAGCTATTGCGTGTCTTTTAGCACTTATGCTCCCTTTTCCAAGCTTGGCTTCTCTTGAGGTGTGTGTGTGTGTGATCATGTATAATAATATTAATTCTTGCATGTGTTATTAATTAATAATTAGTCTTCGAAATAACCTAACTTTTGTTTCTTTTTGTGGTGGGTATTTCTCAGGTAAGAGATAATTGCAAGCTTTTGGCTGAGAATGTATCGGATAGGTTGAAGCTACTTGTGAAGGCATTATGTGCAGATGACAATTCATCTGCTCAATCATTTATTTCTCAAGCGAAATACTTGGCCATTAGTGCACCCAAATTTCTAAATATGATCAAGTCAAGACAAGTAAGCATGCACCTAGCTAGCTGTCTATTAAATAGATTAAAATCATTCATTATGCTAATTAATTTATTTGTTTAACAATAATATTGTCAACAGGAAAGCATGCAATGGGAGAAGTTTCCTGTTAAATTCTTGTTGAAACCAGACTGTATGAACCCTGGAGATAGGTTTCAAGGACTGGAAGCTCCATTGAGGGGTATGGAGATGGCTCTTGCATGCTTACAATCCTCGCAGAGGCCGGTTCAAACCCTCCAACAAGAACTTAAAGACGAGATCCTTTTAATGGAGAACCGTTTTACTCAAACCTTAAAACGAGAAAACTGTAATGCCACGTTACCTTTTGACCATGCTTCGTCGACGTCGTTGTCAAAAGATTCCGAATCAAATGACGTCGATAACCCTACCATGTTCTTCCAAACACTTCAAAACTTACAAGACTTGCCCACTATATTCTTCATGTTTTGCTTGAACCTTCTTGTTAACAAACCAATGGCCAATTCTTCAACTAAAATCTGTGAAACCAAACAAGGAACAGAGGAAGAAGAGAAGTCCGGGTTCAGCTTCCCAAGGCTCAGCAATCTTTGGGCCATGAGAGCAAAGAACAAAAGAGCCATGGCAGCCTTCAAGGCTTCAATTTCTTTAGGCCTTGCTGTCTTGTTGGGTTCATTATATAGCAAACCAAATGGGTTTTGGTCAGGTTTGCCAGTGGCTATCAGTTTAGCTGCTGCAAGAGAGCCGGCTTTCAAAGTGGCTAACCTAAAGGCTCAAGGAACTGTTTTGGGTACTGTCTATGGAGTTTTGGGTTGTTTCTTCTTTGGAAAATATGTCAAGATAAGGTTCCTTTCTCTCCTCCCGTGGTTCGTTTTCACCAGCTTTCTCCGGCGAAGTCGAATGTACGGTCCTGCCGGCGGCATCTCGGCCGTGATCGGAGCTGTCTTGATCCTAGGCCGGAACAGATTCGGGGGCCCACGAGATTTCGCGATAGCCAGAATCGTCGAGACTTTTATCGGGCTTTCTTGTTCGGTTATGGTCGATCTTTTGTTCCAACCGACAAGAGCTTCAACTTTGGCCAAGACCCAATTGGCTAAAATGCTTGGAGCCTTACACGAGTGCATTGACTCCATTACTTTTACAAGGTCGGACTCAAATCAAAATTTGGATGGTTTCCAAAAGAAGCTACAATCCCATTTAAACGAGTTCAAGAAGGTCATCGATGAGGCCGAAGTCGAGCCCAACTTTTGGTTCTTACCTTTCAAAGGTTCCTGTTATAGTAAGCTAGCGGGCTCACTTTCCAAAATGTCGGACCTCCTTCTATTCACGACGCAATCAATCGCGCATGTGGAGCATGAACTAATAAGAAGAAGGGCTAGCTTAAACGAAGAAATGGATATGTTAGAAGGAGATATTGGGCTTTACAAGAAAATGTTGTGTCCATACTTAAAATCCTTGGAACAAGTGAGTTTAATGAAGTCATTAGTAATCCCAAACAAAGTCCTACAAAAAAGAGACATATCCCATAATCTTGAAGAGGGTGAATTACCAAATGAGAGTGCAATTTGGCTATCTAACTCGGGAGGAGAAGAGATGGAGAAGATAATTAAGTCGTATCTACAACACTCGAGTGAGATGGTTGAGAAAGTTGGGCCGGCCGGTTTGGAGGACGGGGTCGGGGATTTGATGGTCCAAAGCCGGCTATGCATGGGGCTGTGTGCACTTGGATTTTGCATGAATGGTGTGATTAGGGAAGCAAAAGAGATAGAGAAGGCGATTCAAGAAATAATACAGTGGGAAAATCCTACAAGCCATGTTGATTTGCATGAAATTGTATGTAAATTACGTATTTGATAAGTTTAATTTATAATATCATAATAAACCTGCAATTAAGCCTTAATTAAGGAGAGATCAATTTGAAGATCAACTCTTTTGTAATAATAAATTTATCTAATTTGATGGTACTTTTTCTTTTCTCCCACTATCGACCAAATATTAATTAGCGTGTAATTTGGATGTGAGCAGGTAGTGTGGAGAAAATAACTTCCTTAATAATGCATGCATGGCCAACTTTTTCTAAAACTGAAATGTCCATATTAAATTTATTATTTTATTTATTTATTGGGTAAAAGTGAAAATCTTGTAACTTAAAAAAACATAAAAAAAAAGAACTCTTGTTATCATTTTGAGTTGTCTTTAATAGATTTTGGTTTTTACTTCAAATGATAATTGACTCGTGGTAAATAATGTCAGGGCTTGTTTTCACATGTTTGTGTGGTTTTGTATTATTTTGTTTTTCTACTGCATGTTTCACTATAAATTTTCATCTTTATGACTATTTACAAAATAAAAAATGTGTATCCTTTGGAAAAACAATAAAAAAAAATGTCAAACTTGATTCCATATCAAATCCACGACAAACTTGGGTATTCTTCCGAAAGTACAAACTATTATTGATTAGTGGCTAAGGAAGTATATACATGGTGAGGCAGAGTGGTCCTAGATTTAGAAAATCATATATTATTTGTACTTTTTTTTCAAAACCATGTATTATTCTGCTTTTTATTTAAATGTTGCAAATAATTTTATATTTTAAGTATATGCAAATGTCAAATATGATTGGTAATGAAAATAATAATATAAAGAATCATTATAAAAGATATAATAAAAGTGATTTCTAAGATATCAAAGGTCATTAATTCGATTTTCAATCAATTTAGGGCAATATTTCTTTTGTTTGAGCAAGTTTGGCTCCCTTTTATGTCATAGCCATCTATTTCATTAATTACTTGATTTTGAAGTTCTCCCATCTATTTCTTCAATTTATTATGGTCACCTTATTATTATCATGGCTAGCCTCCCTCTTAAATATCATATGGATAATAATTATTCAGCTTAAATAAAAATATTAAGTTTGATACAATAAACTTAATTTGAATTTTCTATATACATTGTTGTTTTGATAATAATAATAATAATAACAAAATATTATTATTATTGTTAATAAAAGTAACAATTTAAAATAGTATTACCTTTTAAAAAATAAAATATAATATTAATATCTTGTTATTTTCATGCTACTACAGTCATTTTCATTATTACTTTATTATTAATAATAATAATAAATATTAGTTAGTATATTAGAAGGAGGAGACACTATGTGGACTTGGTGGAGCATAATCCAAATAGTATATAATCTTTATTTGGATGATGATCTCTATTAACTTTTCATCCCAGTATCTCTTTAATTAAAATATTATTTATTTTCCTGACATAATCAATTGTATTAATATTGAAAAAAAGAATCAATCTGATGGGATAATTCATTTTTTCTTAGTGATGTCAGTGAATATATAATGAATAATATTGTAGATGAGCTTATAGCAATATTAATTATATAGTCCCTTATCTTTGATATTAATTTCTAGGACTTCCAAGGGTTTTACTTGGGAAAATAGAACTAATCATTCATTTAGCAATATATATATTAATATATATATTAAACGAATTCTTTTAATCAAAAAATTTTTTTGTTAAAATTAACAATTTTTAATGAATTATGGTTCTTTATCTTTTTAAATAATATTTCACCGACAAAATAGAATCAATTAAACGATCTAAGATACCATATAAATTAACTAAAAATACACCAAATATGTCCAAGGAATTAAAAAAGAAAAAAAAAATAGCACTGGCTAATCCATAGAGAAAAAAAAAAAGTTGATTAATTCTTGCAATATAATTTATTTATTTTACTATCATCATAAGTTATTTTCTAGAAGATGTTATAACAGTGCAGCATCGTTGTAATGAATTTGTTTTATGTTTTTAAGATGGGTTTGTGTATCATATATAACATGTTTATTAGATATATTATAATTTTAGATGTGATGACGTTGATATAAGTGATTGTTTTAAAATTCTATTTAAACCTAAAGATAATATTAAAAATAGAATCATATTAAAAAATAATTAGTGATGATGCATATATATGTATGCATGGTTGCTTGAACTAACTTCTTATATATAGTATTGTGAATTAATTAATAATAATAATATATATATATATATATAATGAGATCTTAGTCCTTAATTAGAAAGCAGCAAGCATGATCGAGATTGTTGGCCTAATATATATATGTCCCGCACATGACCTTTCCCCATGCTCAAGGGATATTCACAATTTAATAAATTAATTAATTAATTAATTAACTAGAATTCAAAAAATTAAAGCTTACAATGGCCATATATATAACAATATGAAATGGGAATGGGATCTACTCATCAGTGGATATCTAAATGACACCCACCCACTTTAATTAACATCTTTTCTAAAGCATTATATTGTTGCTTCTTAAATCACACACATATATTATTTATTTATTTATTTATTTATTTATATCCATCTCTTCTCCTTATAGGCAAATCCACAAACAAAATCCAGCATCTTTTAGCAGTAAGTAATTTCTTTTTTTTTAAACCCAACTTTATCTTTTATGTTAATTAATAAAGTGAATTCCATTATTAATTTATTTATCTAGCTAGCTAGCTAATTCTTGTGTGTCATGAAGTTTGGTCATATATAATAATAATAATAATTTGTTTTTCTTAACCATGGTCTAAGTTTGTCTTCTTCCTCTTATTTTCTCTAGCTACCAATTTTATCACATTGACAGTATTTCATTGCAAATATGAGCCGGCTAGAAAAACTTTTTTTTATAGGGAATGATCAGAATTAGAATTAGAAAAAGAAATTGCAATCATTTAATTTCTAATTAATCAGAGTCCATGTGAAAAATTAAACTGTTTGGAAAATTGTGTTTCCAAATAAATAAATATACATATCCCTCTATAATCTATACTTGTGTGCGAATCGCGATGAGTACTATAACAAGACTATTTTTTATTTAAATGGGTTCTTTTTTTCTTTTTGTTGAAGTACAAACTAGCCTTTGAGATCATGAATAGACTTTAGGACAAATATTTCTACCCATATTGGGAGCCAGCATAAATTTCTCATTTTATGACAATATTATTTAATTTAAATAATATCCTTTCAAAAACAAAATTGATATTTCTCTTTCTCCTTGTTGCAACTTTGACTATTTTCACTTTAATATAAATTAACTGTTGTCTCCTTTTAAAAGATAAAAAAGTTTAACTTTTCTAACAATTTATAATATTCTACTTAACTAAAAAGAGATACAGATATTCAGATATATTAGTTGATTTAATTAGTGGTTTTGTCACTAATATATATTAATATTGTATTATATATATAGGAGAAAGTTTGGTTTTAAATAATATTAATTGCTAGAGAAAAATAACAAGAAGATGAAATATCTCCAAAGGAACAATATATATTATTGATATTTTGAAGTAGTACTCCAACTCATATATATATATATATATATATATATATATATATATATATATATATATAGTGAGAGCAAATAATAATAATGCCTTCAATGAAGTGATCATAGCTAGCCATGTATCTTTCATATTATTCGACCAGGAATCAAGTGTCACCCACTAGCTAGACTTCATATTCATTTAGCCACAACTAATTCAAAAAGAATATGCTAGAATATTCAATTATTTAATTAAAATATATATATATATATATATATATATATATATATATATATATATATATATATATATATATATATATATATATATATATATATTGGTTTAGAGTGATCACTATTTAATTTCAGTTGTTAAATCAATTTTTAAAAATGATCTAAATATTGCCTCTGTTTTGAAAATGCCTAATATATTAAAACTATATGCATGGTTTATGGTAGAATCTTATCACGAGTGAATAAAAAAAATTAAGATAAATATCAAATTTAGTTTCACTAAAAGCATCCTAAATTGAAACGAGGGAGTCTGTGTTAGTTTATTATTTAGAATAAACTTTGGTATTGATAAGCAAAAATGAGAATTGAAAAGAAAATGATAACTATTTGGATAAGTACTCTAGCTATAATCTATATTGATAAAAATATATTTTAAAATTAATTATAGGTATGGCTTATTTTTGTTAGATATACAACATTATTAAGATAATATTTTATTGGGATAGAATATGTCTTATGATGTTTAATTAATAATAATAATAATAAATATACACTTAATTTTATATATACTCTTATACAACTAATTAATAAAACTTAGAAATTATAATTCATCTATAATAAAACTTATATTTAGTTTCCTGGCACAAAAGAATTCTCATACTTTTTAATTTATTTATTTATTAATATTATTATATTTATAAATATTATTATTATAATAAATATAATATAATAGAAAAATAATTAGGTGAGAGATTTTGGTGAGGGAATGACTTATAATAGCTCGTCATAATCTTATTCTGAAAAAATCAAATAATTTCTCTCTTTTCTCTTTCCTCTCACTTTTACATTTTCAAAGGTGATGACAAGTCATTCCCTCACCAAATTCACTCTCTCTATCACTCCCCAATATAATATAATTAATAAGAGTAATGATACATTTTCAAAGGTGATGACAAGTCATTCCCTCACCAAATTCACTCTCTCTATCACTCCCCAATATAATATAATTAATAAGAGTAATGATAGGGGAAACGAAATATTTGTAGCGAAAGTGCAGCAAACTGATGTGGAAGGCTGACTAGGCATAATGACTCAACATTTTAAATTTTTTATTTCTCTCTCCGTTTATTAATAATTTCTCTCTCTTCTCTTTATTAATCATTTATTTTTTATATTTTCTTCAATCTTTATTAATAATTTATTTTTATAGTTAATTTGTAAATATATATTTATATATTTTATTATTTAACTTATTTATAATTTATTAATAAAAAATATATATTATATTTGATAAATTAAAATAATAAAAAATTAAATATAAAAATTCTTAATTTTTTAAAATTAATTATTTCTCCTCTCCCTATATATAATTTATATATTTATTTGATTTTAAAATGAGTTATAATAGGGAAAATAAATAAATTAAATATATAATTTTTAAAATTATATATATATTTTTTACTTAAACTCTTTATTAGTTGTTTTTCCTTTTTTCTCTCTTTAATTATTTTTTTATATTTTATTTTTTTGTGAATTGTATTATAAACTTAATTAATTAACTCAAAATGTTATATATTCTCTTCTTATATTATCCTATTGAGTTAACTCTTATCAAAAACATTTTTATTTACGATTATCATAGTTAGTTTGAGTTATATTTATTTTGAATATTAGTATAATTTGATTTGAGTTAGTTTATCTTGACAAAAAAAAAATTTTATTATAACTTATTTTAAAAACTAATAAATAAATTATTAATATATATATATATATAGGGTAAGGATCTGCTGTCCCAAAATAATGTTCCACTTGCTGTCTCATTTATCAAAACAACATAATTTTGATAAATTAGACAAATAAAAAAGTATATATATGAAATAAACCCTAAATCCTAAACTTTAAACCCTAAATTCTAAACCCTAAACCCTAAATCTTAAATCCTAAATTCTAAACCCTAAAAAATTATATACATATGACATTTTATTTTAATATTTAATTTTCTTTTTCCTCTTTCCACACTCTTTCTCCTATGAGACAGCAAGTGGAACATTATTTTGGTACAGCAGATCGGAAGCCATATATATATATATATATATATATATATATATATATATATATATATATATATATATATATATATATATATATATATATATATTAACCGAGAAGAGAAATAATTAAATATAAAGAATTTTTATATTTAATTTTTTATTCTCTTCAATATATATTTATCAAATATAATATATATTTGAATATATATATTTTTATTATTTTTTAAAAAATTAAGAAATTTTATTTAATTTTATATTCTCTTAAATATATATTCATCAAATATAATATATATTTGAATATATATATTTTGTTATTTTTTATTTAATTTATTATTGTCTCTATTATTATTTTAAATTTTATAAATAAGTTAAATAATAAAATATATAAACATATATTTACAAATTAACTATAAAAATAAATTATTAATAAAGATCGAAAAAAAAGATAAAAAAATAAATGATTAATAAAGAGAAGGGAGATAAATTATTAATGAACGGAGAGAGAAATAAAAAATTTGAAATGTTGAGTCAACATGCCTAGTCAGTCTTCCACATCAGTTCGCTGCACTTTCGCTACAAATCTTTCGCTCCCCTATCATTACTCAATTAATAAATAGTATATACTTATTTACCTCGTCACAATCTAATTATTTATTTAAAATAATATTAAATCATAATAATAATAATATAAATAAATTGAACTACAAATATGAGAAGAAACAGGAAATCAGATCAAGTAAATATAATTTTTCTTAATAATTATTAGGCATTTTTATCTTTATCTTTATATTTTCTTTTCATATCTTATATAAATTACACACAAAATTAACAATATATTACTGTTTAATGTTTACCAACTATAATGATAATAAGTGTTTTAGGATCCATTTAGTAAAATTCAAATTAAATTTTACCAAAAACATCATTTAAAAAAATACATTGCCTACCATTTCTCAAATTAAATTTAAAATCATTTGTTTTGATTTAAATATACTTTTATCATATAAATAAAATAACTAAGTGGGAAATAATATTTGTGAGGACTCTATTGTATTGCTATTAATGTGGTGACAATATATCTCTTCATATATTTTCTTACCTTGTTCATTTATGTCACTTATAAAATTAAGTGAGTGCTAATTTGACTATTAAAAAGTTAACTCACCATAAATATAATGTCATAAAAAATAGTTGCTAGAAATTTGGTACTTATATTAATAAGGTATTATTATTTTATTGGCTTCTCATGTAAATATAATTTCTTAGAATCTTGGTATGTATGTATTTGTATTGTTTTCTATTTCTTTTTAAAAAACGAACTTTTATAAATTTGAATTTTGTTATGATTTTGAAAGAAAATGTGAGTTTGAACATGTAAATAAATTTTAATCCAATTTTTTATTAGTTAAGCTTTTGTACTCAATTTTTTTTTTAATTGTCTTTATTTTTTAAGGATATTAAGAGAAAAAAAAATGATAAATTAACTATAAATAATAATAATATACTAATGCATTAAATTTTCACTTATTAAGTTGTGGTGAGAAAACAAGAAGGTTTAAAATTAGTGGGGGAGGGGCCTGGTGTTTACTCTGGGTGCTCACTGTTCTATCTTTTTCAGTACCATTGTCTATGTACGGATTATTACTATTATTATTATTTTCAATTTTGTTACATTATTATTAGGCTTGTTTGAAATTCATATGTTTTGGATCATATAGTTAAATATTCTTTTTATATATAAAAATAAATTGAAGGGTAAAAGGAAATGATGTAAAGAAAAGTCAATTGATAATATTTTTTTTTTAAATGTTTAACTTGTAATTTAAATCCAAACAAAAAGTATTAATTATATACAAGACAAGGCCTAGAAATTTCATACAAGAACGAAAAAGCATATGCGACCCACATAAGATAAACGTTGAAAAAAAATAATAAAATAAGAGGGGGTGGGGAACAACTAAATGCTTTTGAAAATTAAAAAGTTTACCTTACCATATATATAATAAATAAATAATAGAAAGTTGAAGGTAAATAATAAATGCTTATTTAGTGGAGGCCTCTCCTATAAAGGAAAATAAAATAAAAATCCAAAATTTGGGTGCTCACTTGTCCGAAGGAAGGACTATCTTTGTGTATAAGTACGGATCAAATTATTTTTATTCTCTTATTTCAATTTTGGCTACTTGACATCACCATTTTGTCTTAACTTGTGAAAATTAATTAATTAAATTTATAACATAATTCTTATTAATAATTAGACTATTCAATAATTATTATAATTTTTTATTCCAAAATTTAATTAATCATTTTAATAATTAAAATATTAAAATTACCTTTTATTTAAATATTTTATTTTATATTATTAAAAATTAATATTAATATATATATATAATATTTATTTTATTAGATTATAAAATTTATTTTCATATAAATTAATTAATAAATTATCTAATTTTAAAAAATTATATTAATTATATTAAATAAAAATAAATCATTAATAAGATTGTGTTTATTAATAAAATGTAATATTAATATATATATATATATAATATTAATTTTATTACATTTAAAATTGTATTTTAATAAATTAAATTATGAAATTATTTTATTTAAAAAAATTATATTAATTACATTAAATAAAAATTAAAACACAATATAAATATAACTATAACCTGATAATAATAATATAATATTTAAATTTTAAATAATTTAAATAAATAAATAATTATATTAAAAAATTGAATACATTTAAATAAAAAATAATTTATAAATATATATCATTTAAATTAAATTATTAGGAAAGTATATAGTATAAATATAAATATAATTAGTTTTCTAATATATGATAATATGTTTGAAAAGGAAGGCATGGTGGAATGAATATGTTTGATTTGACATTTAATAAGAACGTCAGGAGTCATTGATTGGTGAGTTTTGAGTAGTGCATCACTGGCCTAAACTTCTTTATTAATTTTGTCCCCTAATTTGTGGGTATTATTATAGGCCCGCCCAGCTCCTATTTTGTTTCAAATTCTAATTACCTAATTATGGGCCCATCTCTTATCATGCTCAATGACCTAATAATTCTAGGCCCAGATCCTTTTCACATATAAGATTCAGCTTCATTTGGAATTTTGTTTTTGTATTCAAATAAGTTATAAGAAACAATCAATACATAGTAAAAAAATTATTTCATTTTTGCTACAACAGGCGGGCACATATGTAATGTGGTCGGTATTAATTGGTAGTAAAAAATCTAAGTGAAATGATGATATTGATGGTGGCCTTAGCCTATACTCACTAATTGTCTCCATTTGATACCACTATTTTAATTGAGTCTCACCCTTAACGAATTTTCATCCAAATTCATCATCATCTTTCTTGAGTTGACTGGTGAAATACACAAACAATCCACCCAACCATCTCGATCTATTGTCTTTAATTTCTTTCAATCTTGACTAACCCATGAAATATAACCCACCAACTACTTCTTCCGTTTAAGCGTTAGCTAGTTTTATTCCACCTTAAATGTACTGTAACTAATTCGGCACAACTTATTCTTTTAAAACTTAATCATCCACTAGACACTATAAGAAGTTTTCAACAATAGAACATATATAGATACAAAATAAAATAAAAAGAAACACTTTTAACATCGAAACAAATGAGGAGAATCAACAATTAGATAAAAAAAAATTATAAAAATAATAATATACAAGAGAAGACCGACACAACTCGAAAAAGTTCAGATAACGAAACTTATACACCATGGTTGTAATTGGTATTTTATATTTAAGTTCCACATGGGCTAATATATTAAATTAATAACTCAATCACTATGTGATATTTTGAAATTTTGAAATTAGGATAGTTTTAGTTGTGGCTCAAGAACGCAATCACTAATTGGTGAAACACATTCCACATCTTGACTCGTGGAAGGCAACCCACCTAACGCAAGAACTAATTTAGTAATTTGAATACAATTTGTGTTTGCCAATAATGTCAACATGACTCCTGGTGGTATCAAATCAGGACGATTTACTAACTCCTTGTTTGTAGGTCAACAATGGAGAGAATACACCACAATAGTTTTACTTCAACTGAGACTAATATATATGTATTGTAATATTATTCTAACCATTTTGTGCAATTTTGATGGAAAAAATTAATATATTAATCACACAAATGCATTCATATTAAATACGCTATATGTTAATAATCAAACTGAAACAATTAAAAATAAGTTTGATTCAAAGATAAATAACATGTTATATATTTAAATGTGTTTATTAGTGTTCGAGATAAAATTAGTGCCAGCTTAATCAGTCCGAAGTTTAAGTGTCCTAGACAAAAAAAAATTATTATTTTTCAATTAACTTCTTATATTTTATGTTATATTGAAAATAAATAATATTTTTGTATTATAATTACCCAACAAAATATATAATTTAGTTGATTAATTACTATAATAATGTTTATTATGATTTTAAATTTTAACATTAGTAGTTTAAAAAAATAATTATGGTGCCCAACAATGAGTTAGCCCTAAGCGGCCTAACTAACCTCGCAGCAATGGCCGACTTTTGGGTGAGAACACAAATATAGATAAAAGTTATTTAAACTAAAAAACAAAGCATATAGACAAATCAATAATATATATGACTTAAGAGATTGATGAGCATAGATTATTTGGATTGCTTTAAAATAAACCCTAATATAATATATATATATATATATATATATATATATATACTTTAACAAACAAATCACTTCATTCATCAATATATTTACTTTATTTTTATAAAACTAAAATATAAAAATATTTTAATAATTAATCATTTAATTTTTCATCAAATGAAATTTAAAATTCATAGTTCAGATTTTTCTTTTCGAATAATAACCTAAGATCAAAACAGCTCTAACTGTTTTACTTAAATTGATTAGATAAATATGTGAAATGATGTATGAAAAATACAAAGATAAATATATTTGAACACTACAATAAAATAATGTAATTCCTTATACTCAATCAAAATTGGCCCAATCTAAAATTTATAAGTTATTATCTTTAACAGGGGCTTGAATCAAATTGGGAAGCAATCTAAACTAGCTCAAACCCAATAAACACATTTTATAACCACAAAATATGAAATGCAGTTTATATTATCATTTAAATGCAGTTTGATATAAAATTTGTGGGTAATATTGTTTTTCTAACTCCCTTTTTAAGTTATTTGTTTGCTTAGTGACTATGAAGGGACAAATAATTAAACATAACAATTAAGTAACTTCTTCATTGAGAATTTTTTTAATTCAAACATAATTTTATAACCATAAGAAAAAATATGAAAATAAATTTTATGTGTTTCTTGTTTTATTCCCGTGTCATGGGTTTAGTTGAAGGTGTTGGAACTAGACTCTAGAGGCACGGCTGGAGGTGAACTTTTTCAAGGATTCAAGCAACAAAAGTCCATAGAAAGCTCTTTTAAATTATCTCACCTAAGTTCCACTTCAATAGTGTTAATAATAAAAGGAATGAGTCTAAAATCTGGTGTACAAAACATAAATACACTACTAGTATATATAAAATAGTGAGCAAACAAGCAGCATAGACTAAAAAACAAGACGAGACAATACAAAAACAATCAATAATAGAATTCCAACTTATGGTGTTCTTCGTTCGGAGAGTGGTTGATCCTAGAAGCTGTTTGAAATAGATAAATCATCCGAGGAGGCACAAACAAGCAAATGAAGGTGTATTTGGCCATCTAATAGAGAGAAAGAACAATTTGGATTAGGTTCAATCAGTTGGCCTCCTCCATGGTTTCTGGTGCAGCATCTGCAGCTTTTGCGTAATACATATCCAAATCCTTGTCAAGATCTTCAGCCGATAGTTTCTCCCCACGTCCCCTTCCCCTTCCTCCTCCACCGTGTCCACCTCTTCCTCCTCCTCCTCCACCACGTCCCCTCCCAAAACCACGTCCTCCTCCATGGTTCCTCGTTGGTCCACCACCACCACCACCATTCCTTCCGTGGCCACTGTAAAATGCAAGTGATCGAAAAGGGATATGATTAATAACTTCTTTTACGCAGAGCTGTGTGATTGCCATGAGAGCATACAACTCAAAACATTGATGCACTATTATCCTTCGAAAGGGAGTTAAAATGTAACAATCCAGCTATTAAGATATTGAACTGTACCCATATAGGAAAAGGAATGCAGTGAGACAAACATCTATTAAGATATGTGTGTGACAATGACTTTTACCAAAATGCTAAATGAAATCATATTTTTTGGCATATATGAGTTTTGGGGGTGGAGGGATGCTATGATCAATATGTTATCATGGATGCATAAAAAGAATTTTCATAAGATCATTAAATTTCTGTGCATTTGGTAAAGTACACTATATAATGGCTAGCTCTAGACTATATAATGGCTTCATATGAACACACTTTTTATGTCACATTTCTGACTTGGATTTGAATCCAGATGGGACCACATTTGGAAACTAAACTTAGAGACACATTCGAAAACTTAGTACTTGTTTGATGTAGGATTGTTTGGAAATAATTTGTTTTTTGGGGGAAAAAGCTTGTTTAATGTAAAAATAGTTTATTTGAAGGAGAGGAAAAAATAGTTAATGATTTGAATGATGGGATTGAAGAAGTGAGGTTGATGAGATAGTTGTTTGTTTGAAAATAATCCACATCAAACAAGCTACCAGTGACGGTTTCCCAACAAGATCTGAATACAAAAACAAAAGTGTTTGGGCTTACCAGAATTCTTAGGATGACATTACAGGTGTCCAAACTCAATATAACAACTTTATCCTATATAGTAACTCTAAGTGAGTATAGCATGCACATGAAAGAGGTCCAAGAACTAGCATAATTGTTTTTTATCTTGGCGTGATGTTAATCTGAAAAAATATATGAAAGATCTTCATTTATGTTGTACAGTTATACCAACACCATAAGTTTCCACAATGAAATGTATGTCTTTGTGGTATTAAGAGTAGGTCTACTTTAATCACACTTCAATCTTGCTTTCTACAAATACATTAGATCTATCGTGAATGAAAGAGTTAAAACAAGGGATTGAATCAATTTGACAATAAATAATGATTTGAACTATAAAAAACACTAGTATAGATTGAAAAATGCAGTAGTGTGCATTTGAGTTGAAATAAAGTAATAAATAAGATTCTAAAAAAGGGTCTATATGGAAACACTTGTGTTGGATCCACATCCAAATTCAAATGAGAAACCAGCAATAAATTTCTTGATGTGTTTTCACTATGTTAAGTTATCAAATGTTGCCACATCTGGATACACAACCGAACAAGGAATATGAAAGAAAAGTGTTTTCTAATGTCACCTCATCTGCATCCAAAATTCGGATAAGGAATCCAATAGAAAAGTTGTTTCTAAATATTCTTTAAAGAATTCACCTTATACTGATTATGCTAATGAGACAAGCAAGTAAAAAGAGAAATACCTCCTTGAAGATCCATTAGGATTTCCGATGATTCCAGTTGCAACAGCAGGAGGAGGAGCTACTGAGGGTGTGACAATGTTTGTCCCAACAATCTCTACTTTCATAGGTTTCCCATCAAGCTGTACATTGTTGTATCTCTTAACTGCTGCCAAGGCATCCTGCCGTCTTGAAAAGACAACTTCTGCTGTTCCCTATACATCATCACAAGATAATTCTTTTTTAAAACAAAAGCCAAAATACAAGAATCTTATCAGATGATCAAACTAATTGAAATCCCTGTAGTTACCTTTGATCTCCCGCTCCTATCGTAGTGTATTCCATAGCGCTTGAGATCACCCACTTCTGATAATAGTTCCTGATAAGCATTTTAATTTTTAGAAAAAAATTGAATCTTTAGACCTAAATCGGATTTTACACATGGTAATCAGTTAGATTGGGTTTTGTTTAACATATAAATTAAACTACAGACAGATTATGGGTATGGTAATCATCAGATCTTCTAGGGTTCTGACCAGAAGATGGAGTAAAGAACAACAGAATTACCTTAATATCCTCGTTGGAAACGCCGTAATCTAGGTTTGATATATACAGCTTGGTTCCAGTTTCAATTGAAGAGGGACGAGCTCCAGCTTGTTGCGCCGGGTGTGCGACAGTCTGATCCGAGGTAAACATGTCGTGTCTCCATGTTGAATCAGGAGCCTGAATGAAGAAGATCTCACTTGAGAAGAAGAAAAAAGTAACTCTAAGAAAAGTAGATCTGGTTGTCATTGTTGGAGGTGCTGTAGAGATAATGGATTAATAATAGTCAACCTGGGATGTGGAATAAGGAGCAGCCCGATTCCCACCGCGATTAGAGAAGCGGCGGACTGGTCCGGGACCAGAGGATCGACCTCGGCCGCTGCCGCCGCCGCCGCCTCGAGAGGCGCCGCCGCCGCTGGGTTTCTTGTTAACCTTTATGAGATCATCGAGAGACATATCGAGAGCAGCCGCACCAGACATGTTTGGAAACCCTAATAGATATGTATGACCCAATTGGAAAGATGAGATCTTTGAGAAGGATAGAGAGAGTAAAAAGGAGTCGTCCAATGTTAAGGAGGAGAAAGAACAAGAAACGATGTTCTTAAACAAGTTGACTGAATATATATATATATATATATATATATATATATATATATATATATATATATAATTATATAATTATTTTTCAAGTATGAACGCCCCGTCAACTTGTCATAGATTTTTGAGTATTGAAGATCAATCTAATATAACCCAATGTAACTTTACTTTTACCAAAAATAAAAATATCTCCTTTACCTCAACGGTGATAAAGGAATTGTAATAAATTTTTACCCTCAAAGTAAGTATTCACATATTTTAATATCCACTGTTAATAACAAATCATCGATTGGGCCATTGTAAAAAATATATATAATGGGCCAAAACCCATTCGATTTTCACTCAT
This sequence comes from Impatiens glandulifera, assembly GCF_907164915.1. NCBI lineage: Eukaryota > Viridiplantae > Streptophyta > Magnoliopsida > Ericales > Balsaminaceae > Impatiens > Impatiens glandulifera. The sequence goes on from NC_061863.1 coordinate 56,705,784, forward strand.
GAACTCACCATTGTAACGCTCCTTTTCTACTAGGGCGGCAATGAAAGCGAGAATTGTATATGTTTTTTACTACAATTTTTGTCCTGCTATTTCCAGAAATTATTACGGTATAAATAAATTATAATAAAATTATATAAAGTAATGTTTTCATATAATATATATTGAATATTTATGTTATTATAAATAAATAACTTTTATAAAATATGAATAATAAATATATATATTTATATAGTATTTATTAGTGAATGGGGCGAGATCACATATACCCACTCCTTCCATTCCAGTCAACTATTGGTCAATCTGAAAAAGAAAATAAATAAATAATTTGACAATTTGACAGGATTACTTTAAAGTTCCTACCTCACATCATCAATATAACAAGTGTTTATAAGGTACCTCATTTAATTGTTTGTGTTCTTATTTAAACTTAAAACATTTTAATAAAAAATAAATATTGATCTTAAATTTTTAGGTAAAGACTTTTTTATATTTGAACTATCTAGTGAGTTAGTTTAAATTATAAACATAAATAGTTACACTCTAATAATCGGAAAATTTGACAAAATAATATCAACAAGAGGATAAATTTGAAAAATAACACAAGGTTAATATTGTTTACAAAAATTATATTTTGAGCCTACGAAATGTTCATATTGTCATGTGTTTCACGCGAATATGTATAGTGTGTCACGTGAAATATGTATAGTGCTTCACGCGAATTATATAGTGTGTCACGCGAAGAAGTAGAGTGTTAGATAACGCGCAGCGCGTGTCTGCACGCAAAACTCTAATTAAATTTTATAAATGTGTGGCGATTTCTCTCCCTACCCACTTTGAAGATTTCATCTCTCGTCGTCTATGTCTCTAGTTGCAAATCATCACTACTGCCTCGACTCATTCATCAAAGCTCGTATCGTCGTTCCTTCAAGCCTCGTCTTGATAATTCAGGTGAGTATGAGTTTTTTCGTCAAACCTTGTTACTTTCATGTTAATCAAACCATGTAAATGTCATGTTCGCCATGATCGTATATAACATCACCACAATTTTTTATTTTTTCACGACTTATTCTAACATACTATTTTTCTCTTTTAAAGATGACGTCAATTAAAACCATTATTCCCATGGATAAGCAGTTTTCTGATAGAGTTTCATGGAAAATCAGTCTCTGACAAAAATTGCTCAAAAGTTTACTATAATGGATCTTATGGATAGGGCATTGAAAACTCAATTCTAATATTTATTTACAACTCCGAACGTATTATTCTAAATAGAACGTTACATTTATATCTCTTTTGATAACAGCAGGAGAAGAAATTTGAATACCCAACATATTATACTTGACTTTAAGCACTAAATCATATCTAAATTTGTACACATTAACAACATGATAGATGATATTAACTAATTTGACATATGTAGTATTTTGGGGTACAGTCACACCTTGGGATGAATTTACAATAAAAGATTTAACACCATCATAGAAATTAATTATTATGTGAGCTGCAATTGAAAATAATTGAAACAGTGAATGAATAATATTATATAATTTGCGTCATGCATTATACAATTCACGTGACGCACTATATAATTCGTGTCACACACTTTATAATACGCGTCACAAACTATACAATTCGTGTCAAGAACTATACAATTCGCGTCACGAACCAATACATACATAATTGTGACGAAACAACTTGTAACGAACATATTCAGAAGAGAGAAATCTGGAAGGAGCGGACATAGAAGAGTTGGAAGAGAGAAGATGACAGAAAACAAATTTAAACATAAACTTTGAAGATATGATAACATTACATAAAGTTATTATCCTTTTAATTAAAATAAAATGTATCCTATTGTTAATTAAAAGGGATTACATTACTATTTATATAACTTTGATCCAACATTTTAGCAGAGTCGGCCCCGAGGTTTGGGCTGCCCTAACTTCGATAGAAAAAGTTCGATATACTTTTTGTTGCCCTAAGTCTAGTTTTAAAAATTGATAAAAAAAAAATGTTTTTGGTGAGATTTGAACCCATAAGCACATTAAAACTTTAAATGCATATCTTAAACCACCAAGCTACAACCATTTATTTTTTAAAATTACAATAAATATAACTAAATATTTTGATATTTTTAACAAATGGACTACCCTGGGACTGGGAGTGGGCTGCCCTAGCCCGAAGGCTTGTCGGGCTTACCCAGGGCCGACCCTGCATTTTAGATAGATACAGATGAATTTTATGAAGAAGTTACATTTTCATTCTCACATTTGTCTTCTTCATTTCTTTCTTCTTCTTACAACTTGTTATATCTTCTCATCCCTTACTCTTCAATTCTCCATACATCAATTAGAATCGTCACACAACTATATATAGTATTATTCACGAACCATAGTATTTAGGTCACTAACAAATACATACATGATCTTCACGAACCAACTATAACATAAAATACACATTTAACATACCCATTTAAAATTTCAAAATGGTTGTCTTTTTCAAACTAGAGAGAATGCTAAAGTGATATTCAAGGAGAATGCGAAAGAACATGAAGCAATGCATTGATTGAGGGAGAAACTGATGCTGATGTTGAACGGGAAGTTGACATGAGATAAAGTTTAATGTTTAAGAGGAGGGAGAAGATGAATAGAAGGAATGAGAAGGGTTTGACACCCCAAAATCCTAAAAAGGATATTAAGGACAATATGGACATTTAAGATACTCAAAATATCATTTTTTCAAACATTATTAACATTGAGTTATTTTTTAAATTTCACCTCTTATTGGTATCGTTTTGTCAAATTTTTCCTCATATCTATAAGTAGTACGTATTAATACAACTAGATGGTTAAAGAGTTGTACTTATTTTGTTATGTTGCAAATTTGAAACATACATATAATATTTTTAATTTTATTTTTAACTGTTTTAATTAAGTTTATGGACGGGTCAACCCATAATCCGACCCAAGTATCCACTTACTCTCACATATATATCTAAATTAACCACAATTTTTGACTCAGCAATCCGAACACTTTGAAAATTAAGCATCATTATATATATATATATATATATATATATATATTACTTATTTAAAAAGTTGAACTTATATTGTTAAGAATGTCCTTGCGTTCATCAAATTTGATGTTAAATTTCAATTATAAAGTCTTATTAGCCTAGTTGGTTAAAATTGTATATGTTTTTATTATATTGCAAGTTCGAAACATTCCTATAATATATATTTTTTTAATTTTAATCGTTTTAAATTTATGGGTAGATCAACTTATAATCCGACCCAAGTATCCATTTACTCTTACATATATATTTAAATTAACCATAACTCTCGACCCGACAATTCAAACACTTTAAAAATTAAACATCATTAAATATATATAATTAATTAATATAAAATTTGCATTTAAATTCAAATATATATAGGGCGTTCTGAGTTAATTTGAACCATTCTTCCTGCCTAAGCTTTTTTAATAAAAAAAAAATCTACAATTAGATAGTTTGAATTATAAACATAATTAATACACACTCATATTTAAATAAATAATTTTAATACAATAATTAATACAAAATTTGCATATACAATTCAAATATAATATTTTTAAACCTTTAAAACATAATTTCACTTCAAGTGAAGTTGTTTTAAATGATAATTGAATCGTTAAAGTTTAGTATTTTAAAATCATTCTTATCACTTAGGTGGAAGATGATATGTTGTCTCCAAAAATGTTTCAAAGACTATCCTTTAAAATTAGTGTATTTTAAAAACTTATGTGAGGTTCACATACATTTTTTATGTAAAAAATACACTAATTTTGATTGATGATCTAGACTTTGAAACATCTTGAAGACAACAAATTCCCCCAATTAAGTTATCTTAATGTAACTACCTAATGTAATGAACCTAATGAATTAATTTGAATTACAAACCTAACTAGATACACACTCACATTTAAAAAAATAGTGTTAATACAATAATTAATATAACATTTTCATTTACAATTCTAACATACATTTTTTTTAGACAATATTTTATTTTCTATTTTAATTTAAGGCGTTTTAGGTGAGAATTTAACCTATAATTTGATCTTTAAGACCAATCTTACCACTTATATTGTTTTAATAAATTGCAATTCAAACATACATGCACTCGAATAGTTATAAAATAATTTAACTTAGACAAGACATATATATGCTCTACCAAATTTAACATTTTCTAAATGATAATTAAACTAGGGGTGAGTAAGTAAATTGTTTATCAATAACATACCAAAATTATCTGTAACAAAAAAACATACATTTATTGTACTGATATTTCAGTATTCCAAAGATATATCTCTATGTATAAAAAAATTAACTCTAATTTCCATGAATTATTTGGGGGTAAATATCTCTATGTAAAATATTTTTGATAATAAATAATTATTTTATTTTATTTTATTTTTCATCTATTTGTGATTTGAGAATCAAGATATAGCATATTGAAATCCTAACAAAATATTTTAACAAATTTTTATTTAGAATTATTCAATTTATTGTAAATTTATAATCATCAATAATATCTTACAGTAAAAATATTTAATGAATAATTAATAATAAAGGAATATGTGTATATTTCTTAAAGGACTGCGTGGTCGTAGATAATTGGCCCATTTCCAATTCCACGGATCGACTACGTGGCATCATTTATATTGGTTAGTTATGATTATACATGGATCGAGAAATAAATAACCCACAACCGTACGATGATAAAATAAATCAACGGTCTGCAAGATATCAACACGGATCGGATCGACAAAAAGTTAAAAAACAAATTATAAAAACCCGAATCATATCAAAAACAAACATCAAAACATTTAATCGACATAAGAAAGAGAAAGTAAAGAAAGAGAAATGGAATCAACAACAAAAGCAAAGAAGGGTGCCGGAGGTAGGAAGGCCGGCGGTCCAAAGGCGAAATCAGTAACCCGGTCTGTGAAAGCCGGTTTGCAATTCCCCGTCGGTCGTATCGGCCGTTTCCTAAAGAAAGGTCGATATTCTCAGCGTATCGGTAGCGGAGCTCCGGTTTACTTGGCTGCTGTTCTTGAATACCTAGCCGCCGAAGTAATAAATTTAACATTTTGAACTTCATTTTGATTGAAAGTGTTTTGTTCTTTGAAATTGATTGTTTATGGATTGTTTTCAGGTGTTGGAATTGGCTGGAAACGCGGCTAGAGATAACAAGAAGAACAGGATTATTCCTAGACATCTTTTATTGGCTGTAAGGAATGATGAAGAGCTTGGGAAGTTGTTGGCCGGAGTTACAATTGCTCACGGTGGTGTTCTTCCGAGTATTAACCCTGTTCTTCTTCCAAAGAAGGTTGAAAAGGCAACTAAAGAACCCAAGTCACCATCAAAGGCTACTAAGTCACCCAAGAAGTCTGCTTAATTAGGTTGTTTTCTTTTGTAATTTAAACCACTGGTTTGGAGATGTAACTAGGTATGACCGATGTTCTTAGGGTTCTTAATTCGATTCAATGGTTATGGTTCAACTCACTTTTATTATATCCTAAGATGTTTTTATGGTAATCTATTGATGAATATGTCTTCATAGTTATTATACAAGGAATTCCTCTGTTTCGGATCAGGAAAGTTATTTAATAATTAAAGCCAAATGCTACTTACAAATCATAACTCATATAACATTATGTCAGCAACCACTAAATAATTAATTGCTGGATATGGAAGATCAGATTCTGATGTGATAATAATTTAGCATATTAACATTTGTGTTCATTTAGTTAAACCAATTATTCTTGTTCTGTTTGGCTGGTCAGAGTGATTCATAAGGTGTTACAAAATCAAATTAATAATATCAAACGGTTGAGAGTTGATATGAGTTAAACCAAAGCTTTGCATAAATTTCTTGTAACGCCCTTTGGGTTAACTAATGCCCCATCCACCTTTTAGAGTATAATAAACTCGCTCCATCCGCCTTTTAGAGTATAATAAACTCGGTACTTAAACAGTTTTTGAGAAAGTTCGCATTGATATTTTTTAATGACATTCTAGTATATAGTCGCACTCGGGAAGATCACATGATGCACGTTACTCAAATTCTTGAGATTATACAACACCCTGTTTCTCAAACGAGAAAAATGTGAGTTTAAATTTATCTAGATAACATATTTAGGACATATCATAAGTAAGGAGGGAGTAGCAAACAGTTGACTCTGAAAAGTTGAAAGTTATGGAAATTTGGCCATCTTCTACGACGATCAAACAACTCAGAGGGTTCTTGGGTCTTACGGGATATTATCGTCGATTTATCCAAAAATATGGATTAATAGCAAAACCGTTAACCGATTTGCTAAAAAGGGGAATTTTAATTGGATTAAGTAGTAGGGCTGAGTTTTAAACACTTAAAACAATTGATGATGTCTCATTCTATTATAGCATTACCTGATGTTGCTATTCTTTTTGTAGTTGAAACAAATGCTAGTGGAAGTAGAATCGGAACAGTACTAATACATGAAAACCGATCTATTGCATTCATAATCAGAGCCTTTCTAAGTGATACCGATCCTTCTTCAACTTATGAAAGGGAGTTGTTAGCCCTCATATTTACTATCCAAAAGTGGAGACCCTACCTACTATACAAACCATTCGTAGTTAAGACATATTATGAATCACTAAAATATCTACTGAAACAAAGAGTAAAAACACCCGCCAAGAGAATTGGCTTTTAAAACTGGTCGGGTATGACTTTACAATACAATTCAAATATGGCAAAGATAATAAATATAATGGCGAATGCTTTGTCTAGAAGTGGTAATGAAGTGCAATGTACGGTTATTTCAGTTTACCACTCACCAGTCATCCAAAGGATTAACCAAAATGGGCTAATCCTAATCTAATTAAGATCATTTAAGAAGTCCAGAAAATTGAGGAAGTTCATAAAGAGTTTGAGGAAAAATGGTAAGCCAGTGGTGGGCTATGATTCAGAGCTTTGCCCGACTAGTGGTCACTGAGGTACGCTTGTCACTTGTAAAAAAATCTGCAATTGATATTTTATTGGCCATGAATGACACGAGATGTTAAAAAATTTATCTGGTCATGCGATGCTTGTCAAATAAACAAATGAGAAACACAAGCTCCGAAAAGTCTTCTACAACCGCTGCTGATTCCTAACAAATTATGGGAAACAATACTATGGATTTAATAGAATATGTACCTAAAGTAGGGGAAAATGGTGATTTTTGTGGTGGTTGATCGCCTATCCAAAATGGCACATTTAATGGAGTTACACCATCTTTACACAGCTAAAAGATTGCAGAAGTATTTTTGGACAATGTCTTTAAACTCCATTGAATGCCGCTATCAATAATAAGTGATCGAGACAAAATTTTAATAACATGTTTTGGCGGGAGTTTCTCAAAATGCAGGATGTACATCAAGCCCTTTTTCAGCTTACCATACACAATCTGACAGCCCAACGGAAGTCGTGTCAATCGTTGCTTGGGAACATATATGCGTCGTATGGCAGTACAACGCCCTAATCAGTGGGATCAATGGCTTCCCTTGCGAAATGGTGGTACAACACTAACTTTCACTCAACCACTCAGGGTTCTAAATTCGAAGCTATATATGAGTATAAACTCTCAATTCATACACTCAACCAAGATGTAGACTTTCGAATTAAGGAAGTAAACCACAACTTGTTTAACATGGAAGTCACCCTCCAATTATTCAAATTTCACCTGTAAAAAGAGCCCAAAACAGATAAACATTGAACATAAACAAAGTTTTGAGTGGAAGATTGATTTCTTATTAAACTTCAGTCATATCAACAACTTTCTGTAACTCAAATTTTTTGTCCATTTCGTATAATAAAACAAATTGTAGAAGTAGTCGGATTTAGGGCAGGAAGCTAAAATAATAATGTTTTTCATATTTCACCACTGAAGAGTTATCATAGAACACCAGATATGATTATTATAGTTTGGTTGTTCAGGACTGTGCCTGGAAGAAATTCGTACAGAAAAACACTTGATGAAGGAGGACACTCGACTTCATTAGTTGCTCGTTAAATAGTCAGGCAAGGAGGAAGAAGAAAATTAACTCTTGAGAGGATTCTGAGATGTTGCTATAGAACACCCTAAAAACTCTTGGAATGTTAAAGATATAGCTCCTTTTTTTTCTCTTATCTTTCCAGTATCAAAATCCAGATCTTTCATCTATGGGTGAATTATTAATTTTTTTTTGTCCAATAATTCATTTTTTATATGTGAAAAGGGATATATGTTAATTGATCATTTCTTTAATTAAGTTTTTTTCTTCTTATAATCCAATTTGTTATATCAAGAAATGTTGATAAACGTTGTTGTGATTTAGGACTTATAAACGAACAGGAGATGCAATGGAGTGGGATGAAAATTATAGTTTTTGTGATAAATTATGTCTAATATTGAGAAGTTTTTATTTTGAATTATGGGCAGTTTTTGTGTGTTATATTAGAATCAGTTTTTGATAGTGTTTTATTTGAGCAGTTTCTGCGTGCTGCCTAATTAATGTCTAATTTTATTATGTCATTTTAATTTTAAAACATGTTTGTGTTATGATTTAACAGTTTTGTGTTTAATTATGTTCAGATTAGACTTGAGCAAGTTTTTTTATATTGTAATTTAAGCTCTCTTTTAATTAAAGTTTTCTTTAATGGTAGGTTTGATTATTTTAAATGTGTTTTTTAAAAGATAACCCCATTGACGGACTAGTTTTCGGACATGTTATGAGGGAAATTTGACGAAATAACCCTCATAATAGGGTTATTTCCAAATTTAACATAGGCCAAATAATATTTTCAAATATAACCTTTTGTCTATGGAAAAAGACTCTTTTGCCCTCAAATTAAAAAAATAAAAAAATTTCAGTTTCTTCTCCCTCTCCTCTTTTCATATTTCCTAATCTTCTTCCCCCGAAACCCCACTCTTCTTCTTCTCCTCCTCTCCCCCGACGACGATACAAGCCCCGACGACGATCCAAGCCCCGACGACTATCCGAGCCCAGCCAATACTTCTGCTTACAGACCTACCACCGCTTCAAACATCTTTTCTCTTACCTCACCAAGTTCTTCATCTCTTACTTCCTTCTACGACAGATGCGTCTGCTAACAGACCCACTTACAGACCCACCACCGCTTCAAACATCTTTTCTCTTACCTCACCAAGTTCTTCATCTCTTACTTCCTTCTACGACAGATGCTGTCGTCTGCTAACAGACCCACTTACAGACCCACCACCGCTTCAAACATCTTTTCTCTTACCTCACCCAGTTCTTCTTCATCTCTTACTTCCTTCTGCGACAGATGCGTATTCGCCTGCAACGCCTTTGACAGATGTATTTTAAACCCAAAACGATTCAATCAGCCCATAAACCTAAACTCTAAACACTAGAACCCTAATTCATTCTTCCTAAACCTAAATGATTCAACATGCATGGAAGGTAAACGATAGAAAACGGGAAAATCTCACATATTTGCCTGCTTTTTTCCGTCGTTGGGGGCCGGATAGTCAGGCTTGGATCGGGGGCTTGAATCGTCGTCGGGGGAGAGGGGTTTCGGGGGAAGAAGAAGAGGCAGTTTGGAAATGGAGCGTTTGGAAATATGAAAAGAGAAGAGGAGAGGGAGGGAAAAACTGAAATTTTTTTATTTTTTATTTGAGGGCAAAATGCTATTTTTCCATAGGCAAAAGGTTAAATTTAAAAAAATTATTTATCCTATGCTAAGTTTGGACTCGTAAAATTTTCCTGTTATGACCTATCAAGACGAATAATAATTTTAAATAATAGTTTTGGAAAACTAATGCCGACAGTTTAAATAATTTTTTGATTGAAAAATTGAATCGATTCATTTACACCATATATGCTATATGCAGCTATGACTCAAATTTTGGGTTGCCTAATCCAAAATCTATAAGAATATATATATATATATATTTATATGTATATATATATTTATATTTATATTTATATATATATTTATATTTATATTTATATATATATTTATATTTATATGTATCAACATAAAATGATTTTTTTAGTTAAAAATGTTCTAATGGCTGCCTTTGTTGGAGGGTTGCCTCTTATTTTTGTCGGCTTACCTTAGTGCTAGCTTGCCTTTATTGTTATAATATATTCACATTTATAACTTTTTTTTTTTTTAAATTACATCTTCAAAACATATTAATTTCATAAATAAAAAATATTAAGACCATCTTTAACCGAAAAACTATTTTCAGGTGTAAATGCCACGTCAAACAATAATTCTTTTCTAATAAAAAAAAACTCATTTTCAAACCTAAAAAAATATTCTTATAGAATCTTTCTTACATCAACTTTCATAACTTTTTAATATCATCCTATATATTTATAATGTTATAAATTATACCACAATATTTTAATATCACCCTATTATTTTAAATTTAATTGTAAATTAATTATAAAAGTTCATTAAAAATTCAAAAATTACAATACACAAACTAAAAAATATACATCTGAGATTGAAATAAAAAAATTATTTATACACATAAAAAGAGATAATTTTTCAAATGTTGAAATTGGTGTATTTTTACCCACAAATGATCAATCAATGCATTTGAGGTGCAATGTGATCAACTTTATTTTTAATTTTTTTATCCAGATATTAATTCTTCAAATCACTATTTTCATCTATTACCATTTCAACCTCTACTGGTAGTATTTCCAACTCAATCTCAATTGGTACACTTAGATTATGTTATGCAAAATCATGTACGTAGTTATTATACCATGAAACACCTTTATTTCCAATAAAGCATTAGTCCTGTTATTTTTCCAAAACGTGCCTGAAAATTCTACCGAACAATAAAGTTCTTGTTGAGTTGAAAAAGACTAATGACCAAATGCAATCTCATCTAGAAATGTAAAAAAAAACTAAGGGATAAAAATAGAATTTTGCACATATGTTGAAGTTGAAGAACCGCATTTTAGAGAAAAGAGCTTAATAAGTTAAATTGGATGCATTCAAATTGATACATTTGATCAATATTTAAATAATATTGGAGGAAGCAATGTTGATTTATCGGATTATATATTAAATATTGATTGATTGTTTCATAATTTCTAGTGTATTTTTTTTATTTGTGTATTATTAGTTTATGAAGTACTTTGTATTTTGTGTATTATTATAATGTATTTTTTTTATTTTTTATAATTATATATTTATGTAGATATAGATTAGAGTAAAATATATTTTTTAATATTGTTATTATAATTTTTTAATATTATTATTAATTTTGAATATTATTATAAATTTATATTATATTAAAACTATTATATAAATAATTATATAAATAAATTAAAATAATAAATTATATAAATAAGTTTAATGTATAAAATATACCTAAATTATAAATGAAGTTTATGAATTGAATTAGATATATTTTTTTTTTTTAGAATAATAAACCGTAATAAAGAATAATTGAGTTTTGAGGTGATAGAATTTTATCTAAAACTCAAAATGAGTTTGGTTTGCAGTTTGATTAGAGGAAAAAGAAATTTGAGTTTGGTTGTAATATTATTTAAGATTATGTACTTCTTATAATAATATATATATATATATATATATATATATATATATTAATATTAATATTAATGTAATAAATTTGTAAAAAGCATAACTTTCACTTTAATCAAAACATTCTCTTATTAACATATTATTTTAAAAAAACACACACTAAAATTACAATTTATATATATATATATATATATATATATATATATATATATATATATATATATATATATATATATATATATATATATATTAATATTTAATTTTTAAAGTGTCCGAATTGCCGGATTAAGAGCTATGGTTAATTTGGATATATGTGAGAGTAAATGAATATTTGGGTCGGATTGTGGGTTGACCCGTTCATAAACTTAAAACGGTTAAAAAAAAAATAAAAAATGCTATATGTATGTTTCGATCTTGCAACTTAACAAAACAAATACAACATTTCAGCCACCAAATCTCTCCTTATTTTGGTTACATACCTCCTGCATGTACTTATTGATTCATTTCCCTCTCCACCTACTTCCTGGTGGCTACTATCTCCCATCTCGCTTTAGAAGAGAAAGGGGGGAATAATACCTGGGACTATCAAACAAAGGTCCCACAGCGCCGACAACAGCCTAACCGGGAGCTGGACTCTACTACATTCACTATTAGCGAGAGGTGAGACTACACCGATGCAACGATAGAAAGAAAAGTCAATCAACCCCGGTGTTAGACTAACAACCCTTTATATTTAGATTCAACACCAAATTTGATGAACACGAGACATTTTAGCAATAAAAATTCAAAATTTTAACTAATATATATATATATATATATATATATATAATGATGCTTGATTTTTAAAGTGTCCGGATTGCCGGGTCGAGAGCAGTGATTAATTTAGATATATATGTGAGAGTAAATGGATACTTGAGTCGAATTGTGGGTTGTCCCGTCCATAAACTTTAAACGGTTAAAAATAAAATTAAAAATGCTATTTGTATATTTCGAACTTTCAATATAACAAAATAAGTACAACATTTAACTAAGTGTAATTGAGATATGATTTGCCGAGGGATAATATGCCGATATCATTTGAAAGTGGTTAAACAAATATGAATCAAACATTTGATTAATCAAAGTGTGAGGTCACAATGTTAATTATTAAAAAAATATGAATCAAATATTTGATTGATAAAGTGAAAGTGTAAAGTCACGAGATGAGAGATTCATTCGGAAAAAATATGTGATGAAAATGTGAGAAAATAAATTATTTTACCGTAGTGAATAAAATGTGAAATGAGAGCGTTTTATTTTTTATTTTAATATATTATTTATGATTTATTAAGAATTTTAAAAATTGAATACATATTATTATAATTTTTTAATTTATTTTATTTTTATTTTTATTTACGTGTGGATGGAAAGAAATTTTTTCTAGTTTTCTTAATAAGTAAGGAAAATTTAAAATAAAATAAAAATCAATGATAAGGTAATTGAATTAATTATTTACAACAAATACTCCAAAATCCTCACTTTAAAAAATGTCTACAAATAATAATGAACAAAGAACAATTTATAACTCCACGAAAGCACCTCGAACTTTCCTTAAAAATAATTAAAAAATTCCGTACTGTCAGGCAGCTGCGCGCCTACCGGAAAGTAACCATATATCGCCGGAAAATTCAAATCCGAGAATAGACCGGCGGCGATAATGACAGTAGCTAGTTCTGCAACGGTCATATAATTATCAAACCAACCCCATTACAAAGCTTGTTTTCCCAAGTTTCAAATAATTCTGCAACGGCGTCAAGTTCAAGTCCACCCGCATCCGCATAATCCTCTTCCGATCATCCTCCTTCTCCTTCTCCGCCGCCGCCGTTAATTCCTTCACCGCCGTCCCACGATGTCTCCTCATATGGCCGCCTAGTGACTGACCAGTCGGGAAATTCTTACCGCAAACTGAACATTCGTGAATCTTCTTCTTGCCCAAATTATTATTACTATTTATCATTTCCTCTTCCTCCGTCGCCGTCGTCTGTTTCGGCTTCCCGTGGCTAGCACGATGACCGCCGAGGGCCTGGAACGTCGGAAACTGACGATGGCACGTTTTACACGTGAAAACACGTCCGTCGGAGAAACCTTTCTCACCCACATGTGAAAGTAGCATAAGGCAGTTAGCCATCGCTAACGCTTCTACTTCATCTTCCTCTCTCCCCCTCTTTAATTTCATCATACTTAATTTGAAGTAATTAATTAAGTTGTTTAGTCAGTTAAGTTAGTTGTAACTGAATTTACACACACTCTCACATAGTGTATATATAAATATAATTAAGTAACGTATGGAATGACGATCGATGAAGTGGAAAGACTATTCTACCCTTGTAAATTATATCTTGGAAAGTACTCAAACACGAAGAAAATATATTAATTATTAGTCAGCGCTTTGTTTCTGTGTAGTCAAAGATTGGCCTCTCTTTAATAATTAATTAAATTGAACTCATTTAGAGGCTAGTTTGATTTAGCTTAATGTTTGGATATGTTTAATTCGAATGACTAATGTTGTGTTTGTTTGATAGGTTAATTAAATCTTTTAAATTTATCATTTTTATTTGTTACATATTTATATGTTTAATTTTATTTATAAAAGTTTATTAATTTGCTAAAATTCTAAAACGATCTTTACCAATTTCTTATAAACTGAATCAAATTAGACCTATAAAAGTTTATTAAGCAAAATCAACTTCTTTTTCTTTTCTTCTAGAATATTATAAATATGACAACGAAACTTTCATGGTTCTCGTCTATGAAAAGGCGCGTGGATTTTCATGATTAATATTCTTTTATTATTTATATTTATATATATAACTTTTCTATTAATTAATTAAATTTTATTTGTGTAAATTGTGTTGTGGAGTCACTTATATATATGGTTTAGTTTTTTTTTTAATTTTATTTCTATTCATTTTCGCTTAATGTAATATTTTTGTGGTTTTGTTTAAATGAATTTCATCATATTTAATATTCATCCACCTTTTTCAAAAATCATTTATATATTGTTTTTGTTGTTATTTTTTATATAGAGATAAGATCCTATATTTATATTTACCTGGACCAAATTTATTAAATTAAAAGTAAACTAAAATAATTTATAAATAAGTTTTTGATTGTTTGAAAAATATTGAACTTAAACAATTTTAAAAAAATTAACGTGTTATAATAAATATGAAGCAATTATAAATTATGGATTTTTTATACTAAAAATATAATTTAATTTTAAGTGTATATATTCATAATATATGGTACATTTATAACAAAAATAATGAGAGTAATTTAAGCACACAAACGCAAACATGAAATGAGATAAAAATATATAAAAAAATCTTCATAATGAAAATAAGAACAAAACTAAAAAAATGTTTCGCAACAAATTATTGATTTTGTATATCTTTCAGTAGAGTAGTGACTCATGATTATAATTAGAGACGAGTTCAAGAACTAGAGTTGTGGTGATTTTATTTAAGTGTGTTTGAAGAAGATGAAATGAAATTATGAATAAAATAGATATACGAAGGTAAGTTTGTCTTTTTAAAATATGTTTGAACATTTTAATATGAAAAGTTAATATAAATAAAAAATAAATAAAAAGTAATAACGTGTTTTGGACCTTATTTAGATACCATCACTTCGGGATACCCCTTGTTTCTTTAAATGGGAATACTTGTTTAATAAACTTTTTAATGGTAGATACGGATATATAAGTTGTAACCAAGAAACTTCCTAGATAGTCTCATTGTTCATTTTTTTAAAATTATCGATTTCGGTTTATTGATCAATTTGTTGTTAAAAAAAATAATAATATAATTATACCTTAAATATGTTTTATAAAACAAATATGAACCAAATATATTTGTTTTATAGAAAGAAATAAGAGAAATGTTTAAGTATGTCTATAAAATATAATCAAATTACTTATTTTTGTAAAATTTTATCTATGATCGATCGATTTGACGTTCAACCACTTCCAAACTAACCAAGTGAACATTTGAGTTTGATTTAACGGTTTTATAAATCATCGGCCATTCTATCTATTAAGTTTCGGTTTATTAGACGGTTAAATGTTTTATTTACAACAATAATCAATATAAACATACATACTAAACGTAATATCATTTTGGATTAAATATCAGTGAATTATGTTTAAACAAATTTGTCATTTTCTAGTGACCTAGCTAAATATTAATTAGAAGTTCCCCTTTTTAGACTTTTAGTTTACTGCTTACTGTCTTTCTGCTATTTAATTAAAAAAAAACCTCTTATATGAGAAAACAAGTAAATATATAGTATTATTATTTATTTTTATTTTTGCTAGGAAACAAACTAGTTATGACGTACCATTGAACACAGAATTGGTTTAGAAGGAACTATATATTATTGTTACATGTTTAGTGCTTAACACGAATGGGTATACGCTATTAAGACTAATTAATTAACTTCTTGAATACTCATAAATAGATTAATTAATTTAATAATTGTGTAGATTTAGCATAACTTTCTTTTAAAATTTATTTTATGCATGAAGATTTTACTTTTTTAAATTTTATCTATACAATAAATAATTTTTTTGTTTTAATTTTTATTCTCATTCATGGTCACAATTTTATTGGAAAAAATCGATAAAATGAAAACTCATCTAATTATATTTAGTATAATCTAAATATCATTATTCAAATTGTTTATTTTTGCTAAATTTTCTTTTATAATCTTTAAATTCATTTTTCTAGTTAGATGTTAATAATTTTTGACATGATCTTTAGTATTGATTTTCTATTCAACTTACAAACTTTTTTAAACTTGAAAATTTAATAACCACTAAGGTAATTAAAATAGCAAGAATCGTTATAAGTTCTAAAATATCTGGTGAAATATTCGATTCTCACTTAAAATACATATAACTTTTAAGATATCAATGGTGAAATATTCGATTCTCAGTTAAAATACATATAATCTTTAAGATATTAATGATAAAATATTCGATTCTTACTTAAAATATTTTTAGTGATAAAATTCAAATGATTAAAGTCCGACTCAAAATTATATTAATGTGAATTCATGTTAGCTTATTTTGTTCACACCAACCAAAAAAAATATCTAAAAAGAAAATTTAAATGAAAGAATCTTTGCTATAATCATATAAAATAATTTTCCAAACCATAAATTAAAAGAAGAAGCAAAAGAACTTTGATGATTCATAACACCTCATGAATGAGGTTCAATCTATATATTCACAATGAATCCCTAGCTAGCTAGCCATATGATTCGGACAAAATGAACAAATATAATTGTATATAACAAACAAATCAAGATATAATTCTATATGGTATGTGTAAGTGATTTCCATATATATGAATCAATCAATCAATCAAACAATACCTACTAAAACAGAGCTACCAAATTTAACACAATTCTCAAAAGGAGTCAAGTTCAAATCCATCCTCATAATTGCCCTCTTCTTATCGCCTCCGGTCTCCGTTGATTCACCACCTGCGCGCTTATTTGTAGTCCGATGGCGCCTCATATGGCCGCCGAGGGCCTGACCAATAGGGAACTCATCTCCACATATGGTGCAGGCATGCGTTTTGTGCTTGACCGGTACTAATGCGATCGCGATATCATCATGATCATGATGAGTAGTAGTAGTAGCCTCGACGCGATCGGGGGTTTGCTTGAGCCTGTTGTGACTGGCGCGGTGGCCGCCGAGGGCTTGAAAGGAATGAAACTGGCGGTTGCAAGTTTTACAGGTGAAAACACGATCGCCGGAAAGTGCTTTCTCTCCTACCTGAGAAAGTAACATGAGACAATTGGCCATCGCCATCGTTTCCACTTCTCCTCCTCCGCCGACTTCATCTCTCCCTCTCTTCACAGCCATTTATAATTATTTATTTATTTGTTCGATCGAGCTTACTTTCAATCAATAGATTCTTTCTTAACTTATGATTTTCTAATTTAATGTTATGTTCTTATTTAGTGAGTGATAGATATATATAGAGGGAAATCATCAGGAGTTTCTTGGATACTAAGTAAAGTACATTTTTATGTCGGTTAAGGTTGAACCGACCCGGCCGCGTTAAGGTTGCAACCACGAAACTTGTACCATACGATTATTTTTGGATAAGTATACAAAAATTTAATTTTGTCATCATTCATTTAAGGCAATAAAATAATAAATATTATTTTATCAATTTATTATTAATTCTGATATATATATATATATATATATATATATATATATATATATATATATATATATATATATATATATATATATATATATAAAATGATGCTTAATTTTTAAAGTGTCCGGATTGCCGGGTCTAGAGCTGTGGTTAATTTGGATATATGTGAGAGTAAATAAATATTTGGGTCGGATTGTGGGTTGACCCGTACATAAACTTAAAACGGTTAAAAATAAAATTAAAAGTGTTATAGGTATGGTTCGAATTTGCAACATAACAAAACAAGTACAACTTTTAACCAACTAGACTAATAACTTTAAAATTTTTTATTAGACTAATAACACTTTCGGATTGTGGGTTGACCCGCCCATAAAAATTTTACCGTAATATTTTTTTCACGGTTTTTTATATTATTACTCGTGCAAATGCACGGGATACATGCTTCTTATACCTAAGAACTCTAATAATATCCCATATATTTTTATTAAACATTTTAAAAATCAACTCACAAGAGTTTAGTTAATTACAAGTAAAATTATCAAGTTATAACACCAACTAATTAATCAAAGACAATATATTAAAATAATGTCACAAAATTGACTTGTACAATCTCTGAATTCATTTTAGTTATTAATTTAGTGCCACATTTTTATTCCTTATAATTCATATTTAACAATTTATTTTTATTTTTATGGAATATTTATCAATAATTCAAATAAGATAGCTAAAGTGATTCATACTATATCAAAGTAATATGTTTAATTTCATTTATAACACTTTAGTTATTTTTATTTTTATGTTAGGAAACTAGTTTCATATATAGTAAAATGATTTTAACAATTTTAATTTATGAGAATAAAATTTAGATTTAATTGATATGAAATTAGTTATTAGTTTTTTTGACAAACAAAATGAGAGGATAAGAATGATGAGAGCTTAATTATCAATTCTAGATATCTCATAGAATTACACACATACACAAAACCGAGGAATGACTAGCTAGTCTTTGTTTATTATTTCAAAGTTTTGCTTCTGTTATTGGTTTTAAGGAAGAAATAGTCGGACAAATTAATACATCAATAAATTAAAACCCTTTATTTACTTCATTTGATAATATCTACTTAAATTTATTATAAATAGTCTATTTCAAAATTCCCCGAGTCAGTCAACGTGATTGTCAAAGTAAAGAAATTTGTATAATAATTATATATTTGAGTGTGTGTGTGAGGGGGAAGACAAGTAGAATTTGTAGGTATTTGCTGCTGCATGAAGTTTAATTAAGTGATCGAGAAGATATTACAGCGATTGTTGAGAGTTTCCTTTTTTCACACACCCTTCTCGATCGAATTTTCCAAAGTCTCCTCCCCACACTCTTTTGTACTTTATTCATCCCCATATTTTATTTACAAAATAAAGAAATTCATTTGTTTCATTCTTCGTTGTTGCTTAGTTAGTTAACACAATAGTCAGGATTTCAGACTTTGGAATGGAAACTATTGAACATTCTAAGATTTTGGGATGATGACTTGTACATTATTATTAATAATCTATCCTCTAGACTAGTAACAACAAGAGATAAATATCCTTAACTTCCTTCTGAGGTCCTGGATTCGAACTAACGTTAAGTGACAAGTTTCGTTTGTCTGGTTAAATGATTAAGTGTGTTTGCGAGCTATGTGTTCAACTCGCACTCCGAATGAGAAACATAATATTCGTTCGGAAAAAAATGAAAAAACAAATCCGGAATATTTAATTTCTTAGATATATATATATATATTTTTATTATTAAAACTATCTTAATAAATAATTTCATTGTTATTATTATTTCAATTATCCATTTTTTTACTTATTTAATTCTCTCATTTTGCTTTTTAAATATAAAAGGATGATATTTCTATTATATAAAAAGAATAATTTGAACTTAGAATTGTTTTTGGTGAAAGCGTGTGTAATATTATTATTGTTGGCGGATCCAATGTATTTATATTGACACTATATATATATGTACACACTAGAGGCTCTTGATGTTTGTTTGTCATCGCGTTATTGGGACCAAATTATGAAGCTTCCTTTTCTACATGTATAACTTTTTGCTTACTTTAAGATTATAAATTATATATTTCCACTCATTCTTTCACCCACACAACACAATTTCTTTGGCCTTTCGGATATAAGGGTTATTAAAAAAAATCGAGTTATTAAAAAAGAGCGATGATGGTAATTTTAAGGAGGTGAATATATTTTTGTATATTAATATATAATAAAATAAAAATTAATATTTTTAAATACAATATATTCTCCAAAAAAGAATGAAAATATTTAAATAAGTATTTAGATATTAAATAATAAATTTATAAAAAATAAATCACAATCAAGAAAGATCAAACTATCATTTGACTTTTTTAAGGACAACATATTTCAATTCTAAAATATTAAGAGATAAATAAGACAAGACCAAATAAGTAATCAAATAAAATCTCTATCAAATATTTTGAGCGAAAATACATATTATTTTAATCCGAAGATTGATAAGGTGAGAAAAATATTTTAAAAAGTAAATATATAAAGACTAAAGAAAAGATTACCTAGACATAATTGAATTGAAAGTTATGAGTATTAAACGATCTATTAAAGTTGAGAGTATTATTAGACTAAAAAGTTTGTAACGATAATTCGATATAGTTAAATATGACGCCACATCAAATAAAATACAAAATAAATTAAAATTTGAGTGATGAAAAAAAAAAAAATATTTATTTTAAAAATAATTTGAAATTAGAGTTTATTGCAACTGTTAATATTAGGCTTTCCTTGAAATAAATTGTGGTAGGAGGAAATGATTGATAAGTAATAACAAAATATAAGAAATTCATTAAGATAAGAGTATAAGAATCATGTTACTTTGATTACTTCAATATATTTAAACCAAAGTATAATATAAAAACAAATATTTGAATTCATATTATTTTAAGAATGAGAAATTTGACTAAATCAACTTCAACACACTCGTTATTTCAAAAATAATCTAGGTCCAATAACTTTTGCAAAAATAATTTTTAGGGGCGGTGAAATGACTCATTTGCCCTTAATATATTTTTTCTCATTCTTCTTCTTCTCCTTCTCTTCTTTCTCTCTTCTCTTTAGCCGATTGTAAGGAAGATCCATGAAGTTCAATCATCTCCGGCGCATCTACAATCGGTTTTCATCAGATACGGAGCGGCTAAATGCCATTTTCTTCCGACCTTGCATCGCGTTCTACTTGTTTGGTGGTGTTCTCCTTTGTTTTTTCTATTCCAGATTCATCTTCTTCGTGCATGGTTTGGAGGGAAGAAAATGAAGTAGTTTGCATCGACACAAACTATAGTCTGCGTCAACGCAAATGTTGACGCAATATATAGTTTGCGTCAACGCAATTTAAAGTAAATAGTTGTAGTATATGTTACTTATTCCTGCTTGTCATACAAATGACCAGGGTTCGATTCCAAGATGTGTGGGTTCGATTCCAATTGAGTTCGATTCCAAGCAAGTGTTTTTTTTTACATTGCGTCGACACAAACTATAGATTGCGTGGATGCAATGTAAAAAAAAAACAATTGCCTGGAATTGAACCCTGGTCATTTGTTTGACAAATAGGAATAAGTAACACTACACTACAACTATTTTTTATTTTAATAGTCTGCGTCGACGCAATATATAGTTTGCGTCGACGCGATTTAAAGTAAAATAGTTGTAGTATAGTGTTACTTATTTCTGCTTGTCATACAAATGACCAGGGTTCGATTCCAAGCAACTATTTTGTTTTTTTTACATTGCCTGCCTGGAATAGAACCCAATCACTTGTATGACAAACCCTGGTCACTTGTATGACAAGCAACTATTTTGTTTTTTTTACATTGCCTGCCTGGAATAGAACCCAATCACTTGTATGACAAACCCTGGTCACTTGTATGACAAACAGTAATAAGTACCACTAAACTACAACTAAACAAATCTCCAAACTCCGAAGAAGAAGATGAATTTGAAGATGATTCCGGAGAAGAAAAAAAAAGGTGAACACCACCAAACAAGTAAAACGCGATGCAAGGTCAAGACCCTGTCGCATCTGAAGAAAACGACATGTAACCGCGCCGCATATGAAGAAAACCAATTGTAGCTGCGCTGACTATGATTGAATTCCATTGATCTTCTTTGTAATCGGATAAAGAAAAGAAGAAACGAAGAAGAAAAATAGGAATTTTTTTATTAAGGGGTAAATTAGTCATTTTACAACTCCTAAAGGTTATTTTTGAAATAAGAAGTGTTTTTGAGAATTATTTTTGTCAAATTCCTCTTCAGAATTGGATGCCTCTTAAAATAATTTGTTGGGCCCACAAAATAAAAATAAATTATATTAGTTAATTTTTTAAATAAAAATAAAAATAAAATTTAATATATATTATATAAAAACTTTTATAATATATATTAAAAATATTAGTATAATTGATATGAATTTGAGGTTGTAACTAATTCATAATATATATTTTATTAATTAATAATTAAATAGGGGCTATTAAGGTGGGCCTATGCAAAACATAGGATGCCTCAACTTTTGGATCTCAAGTGTCAAAAATAGACATAAATTTATTTTAAGAGGAGATCTTAAGTGTATGGGTCATTTTAGTTTTTCAAATCCAAACATTTTTTTTCTTCTATTATTTTAACTTATTTTATGTTTGGTAATAATAAATTTTAAATGAAGAAAATTTAATATTTAATTATCTATAAATCATGCAATTATTTGTTTTTTTCCTACTTTTTAATATTTATATAAAAATTATCTTTTAATTTATGTATTCACTCTATTTTTTATCATTAATTTAATTGATATGAATATTATATAGTTAAAATAAATAACCAACACAAATAACTAGAATTGAATTCATAGATAAAATGATGTGAATCAGTTTATGAAATTAAAAGAAAATTACAAAATAAATTAAAAAAATTATATTTTGTAAGAAAATAAAATAAAATTGGAAGAGGTTAAAATGGAAAATAACAGGTAAAGATAGACTGTTTACATGTCACTTGAATTAAGGAAAAAAAATATATTGCTAAGCAAAAAAAAAAAATATAATCTAAAAAATGTGTAGTATGATTTATTTTTCACATATTTTTTTAATTTCTTTTTGCCTACAAAATTTAATCTTCCTTTAATTTTTATATATATCAAATACAAACAAAAATAATTTAATTTTCAGTATAACAATTAAAAATAATAATTTTCTAACAAAAGTATGTACAAATTATAATTTTAAATTTTCTTGGTACACTATATAAGATCTAAGGTTGATTTTTAAGAGATTATTATTTTTTAAAATTTAAGAGTCAATTTTTTTTATATTTATGAAATTTATTTTAAATTAAATTATTTTAAATGAGAATGAAATATCTTATATTAATTTTTTTTACATAACACTTAAATCATTTAGTGGGTTGTTAATTTAAGATATTATTGTGTTAATTATAAGGCTTGTTTGATTTATTCATTTCATTTTAACCATGTACAAGTTCGGTTAGATACTACCCATACAGGTAGTGTCCGAATCCAATTACTAATTAACACATGTCAACTTTTAAATTCTTTTCTCTCACACTTAACTCATAAACTAATTATGGTTGATAATTTAAAGAAAAAAGAATATATATTTAATTATTATATATTTTGTATTTACTAAAAAATAATATAATCATTTAAATTATTATTGAGTAAATATCTATATATATGTTGTTGAGAATTTAGAAAAGAAAATTATACATAAAATTATTATATATATATTTTTTAGGAGAAATAATATAATAATTTTAATTTTTTATTAATTAAATATATATATTACATTAATATTATACATTAAAGAGTAAATATACATTAAACTATTATATATATATTTTAAGAGGAATCATATAATAATTTTAAATTATTATTAATTAAATATCACAATAATATTATTTATCACATGTTATTAAATATATATCATGTAATAATTTATTTAAAATTATTTTGTTATTTAAAAAATATATATATAAATAATAATTATATATATATTTAATTAATAATAATTTAAGATGATTATATTATTTTTATTAAAAATAAAATATATAATAATTTAATATATTGTTTATTCCTTTAAATTCTCAACCGTTTATGAGTTAAGTGGGAGAGAAAGGAATATAAAGATTGACATGTGTCATTTAGTAATTGGATTTATGCCGGTAGACCTGTATGGGTAGAATCGAATTAACCTAAATTCAAAGGGCCGCAGATTAAGACGTCAATAATACTTTAAAATTTATTAAATTTAAAATTGATTCCTTTTTTAGTTTAATATAAATTTATTTTATAGATTGTGATATATATATATATATATATATATATATATATATATATATTAGACGTCATATATTAATTTTTTTTAAACTATTATTTTGAATGAATTAAATTGATTTTTTATTTTTACCTAGTTTAATAAAAAAAAAATCATAATTAAAGGAAAACACGTGAAATTTGTTAGAGAACTAAATAGTCTTTATTTTAAAATTTTATTAACCACAATTTCGTAAATAATAAATTAATAGTTGAAATCCT